>NC_064921.1:259411380-260628326 GCF_023897955.1 Schistocerca gregaria
CAGTGGTTGGGAAGGGAGCAAGACAGGGTTGTAGCCCCTCCCAGATGTTATTCAATGTGTATATTGAGCAAGCAGTAAAGGAAACAAAAGAAAAATTCGGAGTAGGTATTAAAATCCTGGTGCACAGGATAGGTACGCAACGTCTGGGAACTGTTGTTGTTGTTATTGTGGTCTTCAGTCCTGAGACTGGTTTGATGCAGCTCTCCATGCTACTCTATACTGTGCAAGCTTCTTCATCACCCAGTACCTACTGCAACCTACATCCCTCTGAATCTGCTTGGTGTACTCATCTCTTGGTTTCCCTCTACAATTTTTACCCTCCACACTGCCCTCCAATACTAAATTGATGCCTCAGAATATGTCCTACCAACCAATCCCTTCTTCTAGTCAAGTTGTGCCACAAACTTCTCTTCTCCCCAATTCTATTCAATACCTCCGCATTAGTTATGTGATCTACCCATCTAATCTTCAGCATTCTTCTGTACCACCACATTTCGAAAGCTTCTATTCTCTTCTTGCCCAAACTATTTATCGCACATGTTTCACTTCCATACATGGCTACACTCAATACAAATACTTTCAGAAACGACTTCCTGACACTTAAATCTATACTTGATGTTAACAAATTTCTCTTCTTCAGAAATGCTCTCCTTGCCATTGCCAGTCTACATTTTATATCCTCTCTACTTCAACAACCATCAGTTATTTTGCTCACCAAATAGCAAATCTCCTTTACTACTTTAAGTGTCGCATTTCCTAATCTAACTCCCTCAGCATCACCCGACTTAATTCGACTACATTCCATTATCCTCATTTTGCTTTTGTTGATGTTCGTCATATATCCTCCCTTCAAGACACTGTACATTCCGTTCAACTGCTCTTCCCAGTTCTTTGCTGTCTCTGACAGAATTACAGAGTCATCGGCGAACCTCAAAGTTTTTATTTCTTCTCCATGGAATTTAATTCCTATTCCGATTTTTTTTTTTTTTTTTTTTTTTTTTTTTTTGTTCCTTCATTGCTTGCTCAATATACAGATGGAATAACATCTGGGAGAGGCTACAACCCTGTCTCACTCCCTTCCCAACCACTGCTTCCCTTTCATGTCCCTCGACTCATATAACTGCCATGTGGTTTCTGTACAAATTGTAAATAGCCTTTCGCTCCCTGTATTTTACCACTGCCACCTAATTATCCACTTTATAAAGGGGCTTCACAGCCAAGATACTGTGTAATTCTCGTGTACAGTCATATAAAGAATTTTTCACTCAAAATAATTTAGAATAATATTTAAGAATATAGAGATGACTCACCAAAAGGCAGAAGCACATCGTTGTCAACAGATAAACAAACAAAAGGTACAGAGATTTGCTTTGCTATGTCTCCCTACATTGTGCTCATTTGACTGACAGTTCTTTCCTAGCCCATGATAAGTGTACTGGGGTGAGGTGGGGTGCAGGGAGGTGTGGTGTAAGGGATGGAGAGAGGCAGGAGGCAGAGAGGGGGTCGGGGGGGGGGGGGGAGTGTCTATCAGCATGTGGAAGAATGGGGAGCTGTCCAGGGACTAGCTAGTGATGTAGGTAGAGGGGGCAATTGGCAGACAGTTGCGCAGTGTACACACACACACACACACACACACACTCTCTCTCTCTCTCTCTCTCTCTCTCTCTCTCTCTCTCTCTCTCTCTCTCTCTATTGGTTGGAGGTGGGGGGTCACCAAGTTTAGGCCAGGGAAGTTCCAGGAGCAAAGGATGTGCTGTAAGGATAGCTTCCATCTGTACAGCTCAGAAAAGCAGGTGTTGGTGAATAGGATCCAGATGGCAAGGTTTGTGAAGAGCCACGGGCATTGAAACCTTGCATGTTGTGCTCTGCTGCATGTTGTGCCACTGTGTGGTCCACCTTGTTTTTGGCAACAATTTGGCAAAGGCCATTCATTCTGGCTGGCAGCTGGTTGATTGTAATACCAATGTAAAACACTGTGCAGTGGTTGCAGTAGAGCTGGTGTATAACATGGCTGCATTCACAGGTGACCCAGCCTTTGATGGGTAAGACAAGCCTGTGACAGGGACTGGATTAGCAGGTGCTGGGTTATTGGGTAGGGCAGGTCTTGCATTAGGGTCTTTCACAAGCGTATGATCTCTGTGGCAAAGGACTGGGTGTGGGAGTGGCATAGGCCTACTAAGGAGACTGCCTACACTACCCTTGTCCATCCTCTTTTAGAATACTGCTGTGTGGTGTGGGATGCTTACCAGATAGGACTGACAGAGTACATCGAAAAAGTTCAAAGAAAGGCAGCATGTTTTGTATCATTGTGGAATATGGGAAAGAGTGTCACAGAGATGATACAGGATTTGGGCTGGACATAATTAAAAACAAATTGTTTTTTGTTGCAACAGAATCTTCTCATGAAATTCCAATCACCAACTTTCTCCTCCGAATGCAAAAATATTTTGTTGGCATTGACCTACATAGGGAGGAATGATCAACAAGATACAATAAGGGAAATCAGAGCTCATGCGGAAAGATATAGGTGTTCATTCTTTCTGCGCACTATACGAGATTGAAATAATAGAGAATTGTGAAGGTGGTTAGATGAATCCTCTGCCAGGCACTTAAATTTGATATGCAGAGTATCCATATAGGTGTAGATGTAGATGTAGGAATGGACTAGGAACTTGTTGAGTTGGATGGGTGGCAGAACACCACTTTGGGAGGGGATGGAAGTATCTTGGGCAGGATGTCCCTCATTTCAGGGTATGATGATATATAATCAAAGCCCTGACAAAGGATGTAGTTTAGTCACTCCAGTCCCTGGTGGTAGTGACAAGGGGGGTGCTTCTCTGTGGTTGGTTCCTGGGATGAATGTGAGGATCAGTTGTATGTGTGGATATTTGGTCTGGGAGGTATATCCTGTCTGCAAAGGTCTTTGTGGGGCCTTCAGCATACTGGATGCGGGAGTTCTCTTCACTACAGATGTGTCTGCCATGGGTGGGCAGGCTGTATGGGAGGGATTTTTTGGTGTAGAAGAGGTGGCAGCTGTCAAATTGGAGGTACTGTTGGTGATTGGTGAATATGATGTGGACTGAGGTGTTGATGGAGCCATCAGTGAGGAGGAGATCAACATCTAGAAGGTGGCACGATGGCTGGAGAAGGACCAGATGAAGTGAATGGGAAGAAGGTGTTAAGATTGTGGAGTAATGAGGATAAGTTGTCCTGGACAAGAGTTTGAATTTTGGGAAGTTAAGAATGTTCCTGTAGGTGGTCCATGAAGAGGTTGGCATAGGAAGGTGGCATGTGGGTACCCATGGCTGTGCTATGGATTTGTTTGTATACCTTCCTTTCAAAGGTAAAGTAGCTATGGGTTAGGATGTAGTTGATTATGTGTATGAGGAGTGAATTGGTGGTTTTGGGATCTGCGGGGGTTTGGGAAAGGTAGCGTTCATTCATGGCAAGGCCATGGGTGTAATGGATGCTGGTGTATAAGAATGTTGCATCTGCAGTGACGAGTAAGGACCAGGGAGGTAAGGGTGTGAGGATGGTGGAGAGCTGGTGCAGGAAGTGGTTGGTATCTTTAATGTGGCAGGCTAGGTTTTGCACAGTTGGTTGAGATGTTGGTCAACAAGGGCCAAGATTCTTTTGGTGAGGGCACTATAACCAGTCACAATGGGGTCTTGGAATTGTTAGATTTGTGGATTTTGGGGAGCACATAGAACATGGGTGTGCGGACTGTTGTTGGGGTGAGCAGGGAGACGAATTCAGCAGAGAGGGTCTGGGAAGGGCCTAAAGTTTTCAGCAGGGATTGGATGTTGTGTTGGACTTCTGGAATGGTATCACTTTGGCTATGATTATCTATCATCATCCCTGAAATGAGGGACATCCTACCCAAGATACTTCCATCCTCTCCCAAAGTGGCGTTCCATCATCCAACCTCCACAACATCCTAGTCCATCCCTATGCCACTCCCACCCCCAATCCCCTGCCCCAGGGATCATACCCTTGTGGAAGACCCAGATGCAAGACCTGCCCTATCCACCCAACCAGCACCTCCTGCTACAGCTCTGTCACAGGCTTATCCTACCCCATCAGAGGCCAGGCCACCTGTGAAAGCAGCCTTGTTGTATACCAGCACAGCATTTTACATTGGTGTGACAAGCAACCATTGTCAACCAGTATGAATGGCCACTGACAAACTGTTGGCGAAAACAAGGTGGACAATCCAGTAGCACAACACACAGCAGAACACAAAATGAGAGATTTCAATGGCTGTTTCACAACCCATGCATCTGGATCTTCCCCACCACCAACCTCTTTCATGAGCTGTGCAGATAGGAGCTATCCTGACAGCACATCCTTCACTCCCATAACTTCCTTGGTGTAAAGCTAACTCGCTGTCCCATCACCTCCCTCCACACACACACACACACACACACACACACACACACACACACACACACACCATCCCTTTCTCATTACCCCTGTCCAATACATGTCACCTACTTGTGTGCTGCATCTCACACCCTAGTCTGCAAAATCATGTGCTCAGCCATCTGCCACTGCCACCTCTACCTGCATCCCTAGCTAGCCCACAGGTGGCTCCTCATTCTCCCACAAGTGGCTAGGTGCTTCCCCCCAACCCTATCCCTGCCTCCCGCCTCTCTCCATCACTCACCCCAACCCAGTCCGCACCCCAGTTGTGAAGACATCACTAGTTGTGACCTATATAAAAGGTATTTTTCCTGTTTTCTTTCTTGCTTTCTTTCTTTTTTTTGTTGTTGTTGTACATGAATTTCTGGTGAAACAGCATAGTGTTTATTTTGTTCTGTAATGTAATGAGTAGCTGTTATTTGAAAATAGTGATATGCAAATGATATTATTTCCCTTTTGGACATTAGTAGGTAGGTTTTCTTGTCTTTTGAATATTGTAATGGAACACCCTCCTCCAACACTACCTCTTTTTTTTTTTTTTATATAGAAATAACTGATACTGTGTATACTGTCAGTTCTTGTATAGGTGAACATTCTCAGCTGGTTAACTGAATGAACTTCATTTGATTTTGTATATGATATATTATATTTCAGATAAATATGAAAAAGGAAATTACTTTGTTAGTACTCTGCATGTACATTTAAAACTACTCTTCTTTGAGAAATGTTTGAAATTACAAAATAATGGGAATACTTAAAATTCCTATTATCCTATTGCACAATCCAACAAAAATTATAAAATTTATTTCTTGACTCATTTACAAAATAATGATATATTTTAGTGAAGACCCTTCTTTTGTTAAGAAAATTTGTAAACTCTTTTGCTTTGTAAACTCTTTGGAATATTGTGAATACTGCAGAACGTTAGTAGTGGGCATGCCTCTGACAGAACCAGAAGTGTTTTTTTTTTTTTTTTTTTTTTTTTTTTTTTTTTTTTTTTTTTTTTATGTCACTAATAATGTAATTTGTGGTGTGATAGAAGTGAAAAATTTAAAGTTGGTAAGATTTAGAAGAATGAGACAAAATAAGCAGATATTCATGGCAACAAGCAAATCTTCATCAGTTATTCAGTTATCAAGAACCCACAACATTATAAAAATTACAGCTTCAAAAATGTATCCTAGATGCAAGACTTGAAGCCAACAACAACAGGAGAAAATGAAGATAAGAAAAAAGTTTTTCTTTTGTATACCTTAAACCTCTTGAAGTTTTTGAAAATAGTGAAGAGCCTAAGACAATTCTAATAGTGATGTATGGGAGGGTAAGATTACAAGTGTGGGCATCAGCCATGATCTGTTGACTGATAACAAAGTTTTGTCTGTTGCCAAAGAAGAAAGGACAATTATTTGTGTATTTTTAAATAAAAATGTTATTGAACTTCAATCACTCAACAAAAAAGTGCCCAAGAGCTGCTCAATAAAGTCATATCTACAGTGATGAGATAATATCAATAACAACAATGATGGACCAGATTACTTGGGAGAGGACTTTACAAATACAATGAAGGACATCAGAATTTTAAGTGAAAGTGTAGAAAGCAAAGAAACAGTGAAAACTGATATTAACCAATTGATTTTGGCAAAATTGAGTGCAGTTAATGATCAGTTAATAGAAATAAAAACAGATAACAGTAACAAATTCAGTGCAATCAATGATCAGTTGACAGCAATACGAGCTGAAAACAATGATAAAATGGACAGGGTACAATGCCAAGTAGACCAACTTAGTACTCTGGTTTTGATGCTAAAAATGGGTTGTCAGATGGACTGAAAGGTGTTAATGAAAAAGTCAATATCTTAACAAATAAATTTATTGTTTTGAAAAATGAGTAAGTTGCACAATATTCACAACAGGACTGTTAACAACTCAGATTTCAACAGAAGGCTGCAGAGGAAATACAAAACACAACTTTAGCAGTTTAGATAAAAAAAATTTAATGTTGAAAACAGTATGCTAACTAACGAAAATGTTTTATATCTAAAGGTTTCAACAGCTCAGGGAAACTGTATTCACAAAAATCTGTCTTCAAACAATGCTATTGAATGGTCCTACACTCCATTTAAAAGTTTTCCATCAGACAATTTACATCCAATGGATTTTATGCACCACTGCAGAGATAGTTTGGTGTCAGACAGGAGTGACAATAAAAAAAATAAATTTGTTAAAGGATGTCTTGAAGATGAAGCTCTGTCTTGGGTAAATTAAAATTTAAGTCAGTGGGAAATATACAGTATCAAAGTTTCAAAAAAACTTTTTAAAATAAATTCTGGTTGGAAGCTGAACAGGGGAGAATTAAAACTGAATTTTTGAATGGTACTTATTATAGGAATAGTGATGAAACCCTGAAAGAATTTTGTAAGAATCAACTTAAGAAATTAACACACTTTAACAAACCATTTGACAAAATGATGTTGATTGATGCACTTAAGAGGAGCAGCTTTTACAATATCTTGACAGGCTCGATAGGGCCAAAGAAAGAAGTATGTACCTTAATAATTGAAACAATACAAATCACAATGAGAATAACTGCAGAAACAGAGATAATGGTAAATTCTATCAGGATCCAAATTTTAACAGAGACAGAAATTTTGAACATCAGCAGGATAGGAATAATAAGGATAACAATGGGCAATTTAATAGGAGAAACAGTCATAGAAGTAATTATTCAGGAAACAAAAGTCTGCCTCAATGAAGGTCCACAGTTTTGGGGTGAGGAAACACAATAAATA
Organism: Schistocerca gregaria; assembly: GCF_023897955.1. NCBI lineage: Eukaryota > Metazoa > Arthropoda > Insecta > Orthoptera > Acrididae > Schistocerca > Schistocerca gregaria. Next base: position 259,418,592 of record NC_064921.1, read on the forward strand.
CAGGTCCCCCAGTTCACACTTCCAGACTACAATAAGTGTTAATAATATGGCACATTTATGCTTTGATCAAAAGTTTTGGGATACTATGTTTCATTATGGTGCTAATCACAAACCAGAATGTGAGAGTAGTAAGAATTTTGATGTAGTAGGTACTAATGATTTCTTGTCTTGGTCAGAAAACAGTGTTCTTGATGTATGTAAATCAGGTGGTGACTGTATTGGATCTGAATTAGGTGATATTTATTATGTAGATGTGAATGAGAGCTGTGAAATAACTGAGATTGGTAAGTCTGAGACTGGTAGCTTATTGCAAACGGATGTAGGTGAGATAAGTGACTTTAATGGAGATGATACTTGTGTTATTAATGATGTTGTTGATGAAGTAATTTTGGAAGATTATGATGATGATAATGATGATGATGATGATGATGATGAATATCAGGTATTTGTGGAGTTTAAGAATAATGAATTTTCAGAGTTATTTGTGAAGGATGTTGACAATACAGGTTAGGTAAGTGATGTATGTGATATTATAAGTGAGTGTCACGGGATACCAGTCCAGTCAAAGCAGTTTTTCATTAATGTTAAGCAGAGTTATGATTCAAACAGTGAAGGTGAGTTATCTGTGATGCAAGAGAATAAAGGTTAAAACGTTTTGAAGTTTGTTTGGGACCAGATTGATGATAACATAAATAAATGTGCATTCTGGAATAAGTTAGCCATGGTCAGTCAAAATTTGTATCCAAATTGGTGGAATGTAGTGAAAGATGACCTAAGCCAAAGTGTAATTTTGACAGTAATGTATTTTGTGTTCCTTCTGTAACAAGTGATGTGATGCCATGTAATCCATTCATTGTGTTCAATCTTTACCTGACAACATGAGTAACCAAAGTAATTCTATGATACTAATAAAGGAAAGATAGTGTGGATGTAGCATTTGAGGAAATTGAAAGTGATCTTTTACATGAAGTGTCTAATAACAGATGATGATTCAGATTTGGAGTGTCCTTACATTAAGATTAAGATTGATCAATTGGAAGGGAACAGTTTGATTGATGCAGATAGCGCAATTTGTGGTATATCTGAATAATTTAGAGACATGATTAAGTATAGTAAAAATTTTGTGCCAATGTCCATTGCCAGTATAAAGATAAGAAGAGCTATTAGTAAGCAAACAAATTGGTAAGATGTCAAGTACTGTTAATTTCTGGTATAGAAGATAAGATCTTTAAACATGGATGCATAATGAGCCCTAGTCTAGAAGAAAATATACACTACATTTGCAAATTCATAAGACTATATAGTTGTGTTTTGTTTGTCACGAATGTGGTATGTAGCATGGTGTGATTTCTAAAATTCTGTCTTAGCTATTGACTGAGTTTAAATCTATGATACATTATATAGTTATGTTTTGTAATAGATTTTTGCTTTCAAATTTGATACATATATGCTATGAGACTAAATGAATAGATCCTTTTACAATTTTGTGATGGGATAATGCCATTAAATATAGTAAAAATTAGGAATAGTATCTTACAAAGAGATAGAGGGGCTTGCCAGAACTTACCTCAGCTCAGTACAGCCGATAGAAACACAAAAAACAACCGAAAATTTAAGTTCCTAGCTTTCGGAATAAATGTTCCTTCATCAGGGAGGAGAGAGGAGAAAGAAAGGGAAGAAGGGAAAGTGGATTTAGTTACTCACAACCCAGGTTATGAAGCAACAGGGAAAGGAAAACAGGGAAGGTAGCAAGGATGGAGGCATGGTTGTCAGAGGGAAGCCAAAGATATTCTACTGTAGGTACTGTGCCAGCTTCAAACCAAAGAGGATGCATACAGAAGTAAAGAGGTGTATAGTATAAAGATATAGGATGAAAAGATGCATGAATGGCTAAAGAGAAAAGAGAAAGAGGAGAAGACTGAAAAGTAAATGGGAGTGAGGTTGTTTAACGTAGGTTCAGTCCAGGGGGATGGCGGGATGAAAGGATGTGCTGGAGTGCAAGTTCCCATCTCCGCAGTTCAGAGGGACTGGTGTTGGGTGGGAGAAGCCAAATGGCACATATGGTGTAGCAGGTTCCTAGGTCCCTAGAATTATGCTGGGGGGCATGCTCCGCTACTGGGTATTGGACATCTCCTAGGCGGACAGTTCGTCTGTGTCCGTTCATGCGCTCAGCCAGTTTAGTTGTTGTCATACCAATGTAAAAGGCTGTGCAGTGCAGGCATGTCAGCTGATAAGTGACATCTGTAGTTTCACACGTGGCCCTGCCTTGAATTGTGTATGTTTTACCAGTAGCGGGGCTGGAGTAGGTGGTTGTGGGGGGATGCATGGGGCAGGTTTTGCAGCGGGGTCGGTTACAGGGGTAGGAACCGCTGGGTAGAGAAGGTAGTCTGGGAATATTGTAGGGTTTAACAAGGATGTTACGGAGGTTAGGGGGACGGCGAAAGGCAACTCTGGGTGGTGTGGGGAGAATTTTGTCAAGGGATGATCTCATTTCAGGGGTTGACTTGAGAAAGTCATATCCCTGGCGGAGTAATTTATTGATGTATTCGAGGCCAGGATAATATTGGGTGACAAGGGGGATGCTTCTGTGTGGTCTGAGGGTAGGAATATTGTTGTTGGACGGGGAGGAATGTATTGCTCAGGAGATCTATTTGTGGACAAGGTCTGCAGGATAGTTGCGGGAGAGGAAAGCACTGGTCAGGTTATTGGTGTAATTGTTGAGGGATTCGTCACTGGAGCAGATACGTTTGCCACGAATGCCTAGGCTGTAGGGAAGGGAGCGTTTGATGTGGAATGGATGGCAGCTATCAAAGTGAAGGTACTGTTGTTTGTTGGTGGGTTTGATATGGACAGAGGTGTGGATGTGAGCTTCAACAAGATGAAGGTCAACATCCAGGAAGGGGGCTTGGGTTTTGGAGAAGGACCAGGTGAAATTCAGATTCGAAAAGGAGTTGAGGTTATGGAGGAAATTAAGGAGTGTTTCTTCACCATGAGTCCAGACCACAAAATGTCATCTATAAACCTATACCAGGCCAGGGGAAGCAGCTGTTGGGTCTTCAGGAAAGCCTCCTCCATGCGGCCCATGAAGAGGTTGGCATAGGACGGAGCCATCCTGGTTCCCATGGCAGTTCACCTGATTTGTTTGTAGGTCTGGCCTTCAAAAGTGAATTATGGGTGAGGATGAAGTTGGTAAGTGTCATAAGGAACGAGGTTCTTGGAAGATCTTTGGGTGGGCGTTGGGAGAGGTAGTGCTCAAGGGCAGAGAGACCATGGGTGTGTGGGATGTTTGTGTAAAGGGATGTAGCATCTATGGTGACAAGAAAGGTTTCAGGTGGGAGAGGAGTGGGAATGGATTTGAGGCGTTCTAGGAAGTGGTCTGTGTCCTTGATGTAGGATGGGAGTCTGCGGGTGATAGGTTGGAGGTGTTGGTCTACCAGAGCTGAGATACGTTCTGTTGGGGCTTTGAAGCCTGCTACAATGGGATTGCCAGGATGGTTCTCTTTGTGGATTTTGGGTAATAGGTAGAAGGTAGGGGTACGTGGCTCAGGTGGAGTGAGTAAGTCTATGGAAGCCGTTGTTAGGCCTTGTGAGGGACCTTGGATTTTTAGGATTTTCTGCAGCTCAGTCTGGATGGAGGGAATGGGATCCTGGGTAACAGCTTTGTAGGTTGAGGTGTCGGAGAGTTGATGCAGTCCTTCTGCCACATACTGCACACGTTCAAGTACCACAGTTGTGGAGCCTTTATCCGCCGGAAGGATTACAATACAGCAGTCTGTTTTCAGCTGCTTAATGGCACGGGATTCAGCTGGGGTGATGTTGGGGGTTGTCGGGATGTTCTTCAAGAAGGACTGGGAGGCAATACTGGATTTGAGGAATTCCTGAAATGTCTGCAAGGGATGGTTTTGGGGGAGGGAGGAGGATCCCTTTGAGAGGTCGGTCAAAACCGTTCTAGACAAGGTTCAACACTGGATCTAGTATTTGGGGGCTGTGTTTGGGTAGTGAAGTGATATTTCCAGTTGAGGTTCCAGGTGAATGAGAGGAGATCTTTAACCAGGCAGTGTGGTTGAATTTAGGTGTGGGGCTAAAGGTTAAGCCTTTTGATAGAACAGAAGTCTCTGGAGGAGAGAGGGATCTGGATGAGAGGTTTAAAACTGAATTGGGGTTGGTGATATGTGGCATTTTACTGTGGTTATAGTCTGTGTGGGGTATGTGCTGGGATGGGGAGATTGAGTAGGGTGGCTAGGCTAGGTTTGTTGGCTATGAGGGGCATTTGTTGACGGTTCTGTTGTGGTTGGTGTTTGTGAGGGATAGGGAGAGGGAACCCACTTCTTAGGTGTTGCACTAGCAATGTGGATCGTTTTTTCAGGTGGTGTGTGGCATGGGACTCAAGTTTGCGGCTGGCTTCTAGGATGATGTTCCTGAGTGTGTTCTCCAAGCAAGGGTTTGCGAGATGTTGCCTCCCAGTCCTTCTTGAAGAACATCCCGACAACCCCCAACATCACCCCAGCTGAATCCCGTGCCATTAAGCAGCTGAAAACAGACTGCTGTATTGTAATCCTTCTGGCGGATAAAGGCTCCACAACTGTGGTACTTGAACGTGTGCAGTATGTGGCAGAAGGACTGCATCAACTCTCCGACACCTCAACCTACAAAGCTGTTACCCAGGATCCCATTCCCTCCATCCAGACTGAGCTGCAGAAAATCCTAAAAATCCAAGGTCCCTCACAAGGCCTAACAACGGCTTCCATAGACTTACTCACTCCACCTGAGCCACGTACCCCTACCTTCTACCTATTACCCAAAATCCACAAAGAGAACCATCCTGGCCATCTCATTGTAGCAGGATTCAAAGCCCCAACAGAACGTATCTCAGCTCTGGTAGACCAACACCTCCAACCTATCACCCGCAGACTCCCATCCTACATCAAGGACACAGACCACTTCCTAGAATGCCTCAAATCCATTTCCACTCCTCTCCCACCTGAAACCTTTCTTGTCACCATAGATGCTACATCCCTTTACACAAACATCCCACACACCCATGGTCTCTCTGCCCTTGAGCACTACCTCTCCCAACGCCCACCCAAAGATCTTCCAAAAACCTCGTTCCTTATGACACTTACCAACTTCATCCTCACCCATAATTCACTTTTGAAGGCCAGACCTACAAACAAATCAGGTGAACTGCCATGGGAACCAGGATGGCTCCGTCCTATGCCAACCTCTTCATGGGCCGCATGGAGGAGGCTTTCCTGAAGACCCAACAGCTGCTTCCCCTGGCCTGGTATAGGTTTATAGATGACATTTTGTGGTCTGGACTCATGGTGAAGAAACACTCCTTAATTTCCTCCATAACCTCAACTCCTTTTCGAATCTGAATTTCAACTGGTCCTTCTCCAAAACCCAAGCCCCCTTCCTGGATGTTGACCTTCATCTTGTTGAAGCTCACATCCACACCTCTGTCCATATCAAACCCACCAACAAACAACAGTACCTTCACTTTGATAGCTGCCATCCATTCCACATCAAACGCTCCCTTCCCTACAGCCTAGGTATTCGTGGCAAACGTATCTGCTCCAGTGACGAATCCCTCAACAATTACACCAATAACCTGACCAGTGCTTTCCTCTCCCGCAACTATCCTGCAGACCTTGTCCACAAATAGATCTCCTGAGCAATACATTCCTCCCCGTCCAACAACAATATTCCTACCCTCAGACCACACAGAAGCATCCCCCTTGTCACCCAATATTATCCTGGCCTCGAATACATCAATAAATTACTCCGCCAGGGATATGACTTTCTCAAGTCAACCCCTGAAATGAGATCATCCCTTGACAAAATTCTCCCCACACCACCCAGAGTTGCCTTTCGCCGTCCCCCTAACCTCCGTAACATCCTTGTTAAACCCTACAATATTCCCAGACTACCTTCTCTACCCAGCAGTTCCTACCCCTGTAACCGACCCCGCTGCAAAACCTGCCCCATGCATCCCCCCACAACCACCTACTCCAGCCCCGCTACTGGTAAAACATACACAATTCAAGGCAGGGCCACATGTGAAACTACAGATGTCACTTATCAGCTGACATGCCTGCACTGCACAGCCTTTTACATTGGTATGACAACAACTAAACTGGCTGAGCACATGAACGGACACAGACGAACTGTCCGCCTAGGAGATGTCCAATACCCAGTAGCGGAGCATGCCCCCCAGCATAATTCTAGGGACCTAGGAACCTGCTACACCATATGTGCCATTTGGCTTCTCCCACCCAACACCAGTCCCTCTGAACTGCGGAGATGGGAACTTGCACTCCAGCACATCCTTTCATCCCGCCATCCCCCTGGACTAAACCTACGTTAAACAACCTCACTCCCATTTACTTTTCAGTCTTCTCCTCTTTCTCTTTTCTCTTTAGCCATTCATGCATCTTTTCATCCTATATCTTTATACTATACACCTCTTTACTTCTGTATGCATCCTCTTTGGTTTGAAGCTGGCACAGTACCTACAGTAGAATATCTTTGGCTTCCCTCTGACAACCATGCCTCCATCCTTGCTACCTTCCCTGTTTTCCTTTCCCTGTTGCTTCATAACCTGGGTTGTGAGTAACTAAATCCACTTTCCCTTCTTCCCTTTCTTTCTCCTCTCTCCTCCCTGATGAAGGAACATTTATTCCGAAAGCTAGGAACTTAAATTTTCGGTTGTTTTTTGTGTTTCTATCGGCTGTACTGAGCTGAGGTAAGTACTGGCCAGCCCCTCTATCTCTTTGTTAGTAATTGTTTCACATCTTTATATGAGATTTTCCATTGAATAGTATCTTAGTATATCTGTGTGTATCATCTTATAATTTCATTTTTTTCATTGCATTTAGCTCTGTTTATAAAAGTTTCATATGTGAAAACTTTTTTGTCCTATCTGAAGCAGCAAATCCTACATAAATGCTTCTGCAATATAAATAGGGAGAGGATATGCCGTGTGATGTGAGGAAGGTATTGAACAGCATATTTAGTAAAAAGAAAAAAAAACAAAAAGTTTCAGGATTTGATGTGTATACTAGACAGGAAGTTACCTATCCATTGGAACATCTGATCAGAACTCTAGGGAGGAAACTGAGAGATATGGGTAGATCTACTCCTCACACTGCTGTATGGCTGTACCCTGTTGGAACAGTCGACTTATGAGAGATTAGAGGTGCTGAGTAATGTACTCAAGCATCTGTCAACTACATCAGTGTAGTGACTGAGCTATGTAAATTGTTAGGAAAGACTGCTAAAGACAGTGTTATTCCACATAAATTTATGTTTTTTCAAGTATGGGGATTAACTTCCCAATGCATTATGTACCTTGAAATCAGTATGTATTATATACCTTTTTTTCTATTGCAAGTGAGTCTTCAAGGTCTCTATGTACATAGGTTAGTTTGTATGAACAACTAGCAACTTGTGTAGAAGACACTAACTAGTACCGACAATACAACAAGATGTATACATGTCATTCTTTCATACACAGATTTTGGTCTTCAAGCTACTCAGTTATGTCATCATTCAAAGCTATTTATGGCTCTGTTTACCTGTATTTATCCTGAGTACTGCAATATTGTATTTGACTTGAAATTGAATTGTGTGTGTGTGTGTGTGTGTGTGTGTGTGTGTGTGTGTGTGTGTGTACTCAAGGAGAGTGTGTAGCTATTGATTGAGGCTAGTGCTTCTTATAATTATTCTTTACATATGATACATATGATTGAACATACTAATATGATTATGAACTTTATTCATTTTGTTGCTTTGAAACATTTTTTGCTGGTTTTACCCAGTGTGATTTGGATTCTTGGGTTAGTCCCTACATTGTAAGCTTAGACCCTATTATTTTTTCATTATTTTGTGTTTTCATGAGTCAACATATCTTTAAATTCTCTGGTTTATGTAGCTGATTGGTTTTGTGCTATAATCCAACACATGATTGAGTATATTCTTCTGCTATGTGCCTGTCATTGTGAGTTTTTCGAGGCGGCTCCCTCATCATGCCTTATGCTCTGAATTTTTTTCTCTTCTCTTTTGGAGATGTGGTTTTATGGATGTAAACTTGCAATTTGTGATTCTAGTAGTTTACATTATCTCTGTATTTTTTTCCGTAGTTTAGTGTTGTAATGTTTTAGTTTTGACTTTGTATTATTTGTCTTGTGACAGTATGTTGCACAGATCTGAAAATCTGAAAGGCATGTACTGATATGTGCAGTATAAAAATTATGACTTGTAGTGTAGATATTTTTCTTATGTTTTCCATAATATATAATGTATCAGATACTTCTATATATCTGTGTTCTATTTTTTGGCATCATTTTATACACTGTTCGAAAAATCTTAAAGTCTGTCACAAAATATTGTAAATGAATTGTTTCCAAACTTTGTGAGGGGGGATATTGTAAAGGGATGCCCTCCTCTAGTATTACCTTTCCTCAACAGAAGTTGTTGATAGCAAAAATAATTACAACTTTTTAAGCACTTTAATATTATCTCGGCTGTTTTTCTACCAGAATTGCATACGATTTTGTACACAATGTATTAATTTCAGGCTATAATACATAAAAAGAAATTACTTTATTTCCATTGTTACAATTTCTCTCTACTAGCTCTGAATGTACATTTAAAATTACTTTCTTTTTATTTTTATTTTTTTTATTTTTTTTATTTTAGAGATAATTGAAATTACAACATATCTGGCACACCTAAAATTATTATTATTAATTGCACAATCTGATGATATCTATTATGTTTACTTATGGATTCATTTACAAAATTATGATATAAATTGGTGGAGATTCATTTGTCAAGAAAATCTGTAAACTCTGCTTACACCTGATTGGTGCAGTACACATAGATGCGAGTAACATAATAATAAGTGTCAGACTGAGCACTCTGTGTTCACTTAGAAGTAAATGTCATATTGTCACATCAATATAACCATATGTGAATGTAGTTGTATGGTACTTAGCTGAGTATGTAGAGATAAAAGTTAGACAAAACTGTCTAACTTTTGTTAGTAGAAATCAGAGAGTGTTTTTTCCCACACCATATCAGATTTGCAACAAGCAGTATTGACTCAGTGTTTTATGTTAGTCTGGAGAAAATTTAGTGGCAGGGCTGAGTCTCGATCACTATTGGCTTGATTCATAACTTAACTAGATGATATAGCAGGTTAGGCCTTAATTTTGTTAGCCACGTGTAGCTGGATCACTACACAGTATACTCATTGTGGACCAGGAAAGAGCTGGCAGTCAAATGAGCGCACTGTAGGGAGACAGGCATAGGCATGTAGTGAGTGTATGTGTTTTTGTGCATGTTACTCCAACAGTTTGAGAAAGGAATTTCATTCTGAAAGCTAACAAAGCAAATCTCTGTACCTTTTGTTTATGTATCTGTCAACAATGCAGTGCTTTTGCCTTTCGGCGTGTCATCTCTTTATTCCTAAATATATCATTATTCTCAACCAGAACTTTCTGTGCATTATTAGAATAATATTTACTAAGAACATTATCTGATACCCAAAAGAAAAGTAATGGACTTTACTGAATAATTTAACCTTTTTTAAGTCATGTGTTGCAAGAGTTATAGAGTATAATATGCGTGTTATTTGAGGAAAAAAAATGTTGTCTTACCAGGATTGTCTGCTTTGAATCTAATTACTGTATAACCTCTCATTGGAACAGATATAGTATCTTTAAGAGGTGCTCCTTCAAGAGTCTTATTTATTGCACCATTTTCATTCATTTCTTTTACCCGGACAAGTGACACAGTTTCTTCTTGTTCTAGAAGATCCATAGCAACCACATGGAAATGATAACCATGCATGTGGAAAGGATGGTCTTGATTGGTCCCTTTAAAAAGAGGAAAAGAAATTGTCATAATTCACCCAATTCCAAAAACCATCTGCATGACAGTAAAAACAACTCTAATAATGAAATACCTAGCAAAGTAACTAACACAATAGATTTGATGTGGAATTCATCAGTTGAGCCCAAATGTAAAGCATGCTAAACATGAATAATCAAAACAACATTTTAAAGCAATTGATGCTGCACAAAACATACCAAAATCATTGATTATGTCAGCATTTAGTTCATTATTGTACTTTAAAGAAAGACACATGTGTGTTCAATCCATTCAAATTACTGAAGCAGTTTCCAAAATATGTATGATTATTGGAAGTGATAGAAAGGTATCCATTACCAACCTAGATTTGGTGTTGTCACAATTACCAACAGAATTAAAAAGGGAATATTTCCATACAGTGATGTTTACCAGTTCTAATATGGGATTCATTGCAAATCAGTTTCTTGGCTGAGTGCATTGCTTCTTCCTCTCCCTTAACTGCCAGTGTCTTTGTGAGCAGTGAATTCAGAGATAAATAGCCACTTTAATGTGGAGTTCTGTATTCACTTGCTTGCTACTGCTTCTAATGAAAATGCATTTTAAAGACTTATTGGGGAGTATGTTGGTTGCAGCTCCAAATGCATTTCTGTGAATTATTTGAATTATAAGGACTGCCTGCAAGATCTTACATGTCAATCTTATATAAGATAGGTTTGCAGCTGACGAATGGTACAAAATGTAACCCAGAGCCACCTGAAGGCTTAGACTTAGTTCCTCTGATGCTAAGTTGCATATCAGAGAACAAGTTTCTTCAAGCAAACATGATCAGCTACCAAGTCTTCAATTTTCTCTCACTTTATCTCCATGCACCAAAGAGTCTCTGCAAAAGTTCATTTCCAAGTGTTACAAGGTCTTTCTCTGCTTCTGTATCCCTACATTCATTCACAACAGTGCTGAATCAGGGATTCTTCCATCTTTCATGCACAGAATATGTTCTACAAACTTCAGTTTTTTTTTACAATGATTTTGTGCAAAATGCATAGACCACTTTTTCTCAGCACTTCATCACTTGCAATATAACCACAATAACTTATCTTCAAAATGTACCTAAGTAGCATCAGTGAAAAACAACCATGAGCTCATATGCTGATTTTACTGACATTTTCCAAGTCTCCTGCGTGTACACTATTTGACTACAAATATTCATACACCTATTACTGGACATTTATGTGGGATGTGTTGACCCCCTCACCTTTATGACAGCTTGAACTATGCTGGGGACACTTTCAACAAGGTGTCTGAATCCCATAGAGGAATGGCAGCTCACCCTTCCTCAAAAACTACAACCAGGGAAGATAGTGACTTTGGACACTAGGGTCTGGAGTGAATTCAACATTCTAATTCATCCCAATAGTGTTCTATTGGGTTCAGGCCAAGTCTCTGGGCAGGCCAGTATTGTCAACAAACCATTGCCTTATAGATGCCCTTTTGTGACAGCATTGTCAAATTGATATCATCATTGTCTCCATGCTGTTCCTCTACCTTATGCAGTACACAATTCTGTAAAATATTTTCATACCCTTCTGCATTTAGCACTTTCTTATACGTAATAAGAAGACCTCACCCAAACCATGAAAAACTCCCTCATACCGTAGTACCATCTCCTCCGTACTGGCAATGCACATGATGGCAGGTAATGTTTTGCTGACATTCACCAAACCCAAATCCTTCTGTCAGACTTCTGCAGGGCATAGCATGATACATCACTCAAAATGACACATTTCCAGTCATCCACTGTCCAGTGGTGCCACTCTTTACACAACCTCAAGTGTTGCTTAGCTCACTGACTACAGAAATGTTTGGCTACAAGAAGTTGTTCAATTATTGTACCACATGTTACTCACATAACATTTAATGACTAGTTCCTGTATGAAGACACTGAACTCTCCTGACAAATCCATTCTGCTGGTTGCACTCTGGAACTCACAAGTGATTCCTCCCACTGATTTATGCGATTCTTTCCAGTCACCATCCACAATGCTAAACTCTCCCTGTCCATCAGAACAAGAGGTCCATCTAGTCTTGTTTAGCTGTGGTTGTTCCTTCACATTTCCACTTCACACCAGAACACTAACAGCCAACTTGTGCTCCATGTTTGATGTCAATGACCTCTCCTGACCAAATCATACTGCTGTTATCGCTTCTCACCCACAAGACGACACTCCTCTACTCCTTTTATGATGGCAGGTCTGTCCCTTGTGACAGCTTGTGATCAATTCTGCATACATAGAAAGGTCTGGATACTTTCGATCAAATAGTGTATAGAGTTATTGATGAGATGATAGACGAGTATATCAAAAGCTATGTGGACATACTTAAAGAGTAATTGCCATACGGATCACATTAATTGGAAGACTGCAGAAGCTTGCTCATTTCTGTGCCTGGTGTCCACATTTACATCCCCATTATTACAGATATGGCTGCTGAGATACGGAAATTGGTGAACATCTTGTAGTACCTTCTGTTGTACTATAATTTGAGTACATTGTGTTAAGCCAAGACTGGCAATTCCATCTGACTTAGTAGTCATTAGTTGTAAATATTGTGGTGTTTCTTCCAGAAGAATAAGGTCATCAGCAAAATCCAGATCTGTAAGACTAGACAGCTCATTCCAATGTGTATCCAAGTTTGAGTTGTCCATAGTTATCTCCACTATAAACTCTAAATTTAATATGAAAAGTAATGGCAACAAACTGCATCCATGTCAGAATGCTAATGAAAGGAGTGTTTCCACCTTATGTTCTTATACAGCAAATTGAATCAAGATACAGGTTTCTGAGAAACTCACTTAGATGGCCAGAAATTCCACACAGGCTTACAACATTCCACAAAGCCTCTTTATATTCCCTATCAAAAGCTTTTTTCTGCTTTCTACCAAACCAGAACATGCGATGCACACAAAAGTTGAAGTACTTGATACACACAAATACTTGGAGTACCCAATACAATCAGTCAGTCAGATTACCCAATATACAAAAATGCTTCAGAACTGATACAAATTTTTGCTTTCTTTGGTACGATGTAATACATGATAGAATTATTTCACTTAGGTGCAAATATAACAAAATGTCCAATAAGAAAATATTTAAAAATGCAAAATTGCACTAATTTCTAGAGAAAGTTTTGAAATGAATCAGATTTGTTACTATTTTTGTTTACATAAAAATTAGAGTCTAATTTTAAGAACTTTTGGAATGTAAATGTCATAAAATATTACTGATCTGTAAAATTTATTTTTAATTGTAAATGATCAATATGTGATTGTAACACCTTAGAATTGTAGTAATACATGAACATCACTGGACACTTTGTACCTTAGTTAGTTTTTGGTGTGAGATAATGTTGGTCAATAGTCTGGACTCTGTTCTGTTCTGTTCTGTTCTGCCCTGTTGTTCTGTTATTTTGCTTTTGAATTACGATTGGAAATAAGCATGTGTGGAACAGCTGTGATTTTTAATCTAAATATTAGTATTCAGCAAAGAAAGTAAACCTGTTTATCATACTACAGCCCACTGCAATGGGTTATGACCCAGAAAAGTTAAATGCATCTTAACAGACTCTGCAGCTATTATCTCACTGACATATAAACATTAAAGCTCCCCCCTTTTATGCTCCAGATCTTTACAATACTGGAAGATTGTAGAACAAACCAACTCATTGCTCAAATGAGGTTTTTGACCTCATTTTTACAAAGTAATGAACTTTAGTAGCAGCAAAGTTGGGAAGCATTAGAAGTGGACAATTGGATTCTATTCATTTTTCTATCATGTTAAAAACAAGAAAAATGGCCCTACATTCTAGTCCTAATGTGTCACTTGTGGCCACCTGACCACTATGTCATCCTCTGTCAATCATGTGACCGAATGTGGTACGCAGGCTTTCCAGACCTTCAAGCCACTTATTCAGAGTCAAATTGTTCCCAGTTGGCCTCACAAGACTGAATGGACTCTGGTTCATTCCTCCCACTAAGCAAAAATCCCTCATAGTATCAGGGATTGAACCCACGTGCTCAGAATAATTGTCACGCAGGCTGAACACGGCTCTATGGAGGCGGATGCTACCATGTTTGGCAGAACAAATATTTATTCAGTACAGGATCTCTTGTTCTGAAGCTACCCTGTCCTTCTCATAGTCAACAGTCTACTGCTTCCGGTGTCCTTTCTAGAAAGATGAGGCATTGGGAGAAGCAAGATATCTCTCCAGTTTGACCATGCAATTAGTTGCCCTTACTTTCATAGTTTAGCTATGATGCCATATCTCCAACTGTGTAGAAAGCGGACACAAAGGAATTACAGGCATTCACTGCAAGTGGGAATTCACTGAAGTCAATGAGGAAAGTTGAAAATTTGACTATCTTCACATGCCTCCCATCAGACCCAAATTCTCAGCTTACTCACACACTACTGATGTAGTGCCCCTTGCCCATTATCCTCATTTATCATGGATTCATGGCATTTTGCCAATGCCCATAAGAGTATGTGCCTGGCATGCATCTGTACTGAAGAGATCATTGACCATCTTGCTTTAATTTGCTTACAAGACAGATACTCTCACCACTATGCCATCCAGACACAGTGGTAATTGCAACTGCATGGACTACCCTAGCATGCCTTTCATCATGCTGCAGCATGATAGATTTGTGTATCTTGCAAACATGACTTCCATCACATAATTACACAAATGTATTCAATTTCATTTGGAGTGTTTCACTCAGGTGAATGCCAGGTCTTCTTATGCATAATTTTATGTTGAAAGATACTACTGCTTAGACAGAATCCATAAAGACTGCAGAATAATATGAAACACTCATCATTATCAATCATTTTTCATTCTACCCGAGAGGTGCTAAAAACAGTTACTGTTATTGCTAAGGAACACATTCATATCATCCAGAAGAAGTGTATGATCATGACTGAATATTTCATCAAATACATTTTGCAACAGCTCATAAGAAATGTCTTTCTCTTCATTGTTTGAGTCTTCTATTGGTGCTCAGACCTGCACAATATCAGTCGTGTTGTGAGTAGGATGAAAGTGTGCAGTAATTATTCAATCATAACTGGATTTAATCCCATCTGAGCCTTAGACACTTTTTCACTAGGTTCTAGGCTAATAGTATGCATATATTGATCACTATGCCCTGAGTAAAGAAGTGTTTTACCATTGGTGACCAATGACCAATTAACTTCTCCAAGGCACAGTATATTTAGTTTATAAAATCATATTCTTGGAATAATTGTGCAAGATGCCCTGTTTGATTCACCCAAGTTCTAAACTGGGTGATATGTTTTGCATTACCCATTTCATTGGTGGCTGCATTCCCAGTTGTTTCATTCTTGGATTATTTAAGCCACTGTCATGTCCAAACTGAGATTCATATTCACTTTCAGGTTCAGAACTGTCAGATTTGGATCACTGAATTATTTGTGTTGTTTCTGTAGCAATAATAAAATTTATAGGGTTGGGTTGCTGTTCATATGATGGTTCTTTAGTTGTATGTTACTGCAGACACATGGGAACAAAATCACATCTGTTGGAATTGAAAATGGGTGAACACATACAATGAAAACAACTGCTTTACAGTGTACATATTTTTGCTCAGGGCCAATGAAATCCACATCAGATATTAATCTAAGATTTTCCTATTCTGCATTAAAAACTGATAATGCATATTTCGCAGCAAGATAAGTTTTGTTGTAGTTTATTACATACCTCGCGTAATGAAATTAGTTCTGATAGTATATTTTGGTGTAGAAAAGTAATAACTTTACTTATTAGCTTGTATGCTATTGAGAATTATTCTGTAATAGTATTAATTCTGACATTTTATAAACAAATGGATCCATGTAGGCAATTTGTAAAGCAAAACATAAGAATTTGTTAAATAAAAACTATAAGTTTGTTATATAATCAAAGAAAATAAAAAAAAATTAAAAATCAATTCCACAGAGTTGCTATGCATAAAAGAGAATACTTTGTGAGATGAAGTACCTGTGTGGACATGAATACACAAGTGCCTAACATTGCCAGCCAGATTTGGAGAAACTCAAAGTTCTTTGAGAATATATGTTTCTTGACTATAGTTAAGATGTTTACTCAGACAAGTGAAATGTTAATGCAATGCCATTTAGATTCATTTGCAGACTTGGACAGATTCATACGCAGAGGCCTTATACTGGATGTTCTGATGTCACAGAATGCTGTATATGTTGACCACATAATTACACAAGAAACAGATTATAATTTACAAAGAGCAGTATATAGATTGAGCCAAAATGCAATATATTATAACTTAACTATATCTGCAAATAATACAAAGGTAATGGTTTTCAAAGGAAAAAATCCAGTCAGCTTGAAATTAATAATAAATACAAAAATTTTAGAAATATTCCTCTTCAGTTATCTAGGATGTTATATTAGTTTTAACTATGACAAAGACATTTAGAAGAAGATTAATAAATATCAAGCTATATGTGGAACAATCAGAAAAACTCTGGGAAGAAAAAGAAGAAAAGACATACAAATGAGGTTCTATAAAGTTAAGGCTGTACCAACTCTAGTTTATAGTTCTGAATCTTGAGCAGTAACAAATAATGAAAAGTCATGTTTACAGGCAGCAGAACTGAATGTTATGAGATATGTAAAAAGTTGTAATACAATGGATAAAATAAAACAGGAAGACCAGATTTAAAAATCTTTTAAGTTATTGACAAGATAGAAGAAAATAGAACAAAATAGAAGGGTCATAATGATAGAATGGCAGAAAAAAGATTCCCAAAAAAGATAATGAATTATTGGCCAACTGAAAGGTTTTCTTGTACATTATTCATGTAAAATAGGAGTAGCAATATTAGATTTCCTTACAGTAATAATCAGGCAGTTGAACAGCTCACAACTAGCAAAGAACAACATTAAATCTTGATTAAATAAATCACATCCAGTCATAACAAGACAGATAGTTGTACTAAGTCAATGTCACTATCATGAAAACCACAGAGTTTAATTTATACTGACTAGTCCAGTTGTACTTACAGCTATTTGTTGCAAAATCTCAAAATCATTACATCATCCACTATGATACTAACATTAGTTGCTCTTTATCCCTTCCTGACAACTCTACTGTCCTTGTAACTGTCTTGCAAAAGACACAACTATTAATGGAATCAAACACATCCAGACCAGACATGGAGTAAGAGGTTCACTTCAGCTTAATGAGACCAAATGAGAAGTTGTTTCATTAAATGAGCAGTAATATCAACAAATGAACATGAAAATCTTTTTAAATTAGAAAGCTTGAGGATGAAATGACATTTATTTCTTCTTTTACTGGCATAATCCAACAAGAGAGCATAGGGAAAGATTATACAACCAGATACAGTAGGTGAAAAGTTTAACTCTGTTCAAAGCATATTCCTCCAGCCCTTCGAATTTGTTTTTATCCTAAAATATACAAGGCTGAAACTGAACAGAATCAGAAAAAAATGAGTAAAACCTGGCATTAAAGTACCTTGGGTAGAAAAAAGGAGAACTCAACCTGCTCTAATGAAGAGGTTTTAACAAAGTTGAATGACTTTTACTAACAGTTATAGCAAAGCAAATTAGGACCCATTCTTGTTTTGTTTTGTTACTTGCCTCCTTAAATGAAATTTATTTATGTATTATTTATTTATTTGCCTTCATAATTATCATTATTGTTAGTGAGAGATGTGCCATACAATAAAGCTGTCATTCTGTAACTCCGAGTAAACGACCAGACCCAACTTTGCTAAATTACATTAGTCAGAATAATTTCCTAATTCATTTCAACCATCTCTAGAAACTAGTTTTGCTAAAACTCAGTTCAATTAACTAATAGTAATTATTTCCTAATCTAGTCACTTTGTTGACATGTAAACAGATGTAATTACTATTTATTGATTTAATTATGAAAATAACCCATAGAAATACTTAAAGTATTCATGTATCTAATTTCCAAAACGTGGTAGGAACATCAGCACTTAATTAGTTTCTGCACAATTAACACTTTTATGTATGGTATTATTTATTTAGCTATTTTTCAGTTTTCGTCATCAAGAAGGCTTATTTCAGACGAAACTTTTATCATAAAATTCAGATCAAAACCAATTTTTCTGCACTGGTCAATTAATTTGAAATATAAAATACCGGGGTAAAATACCGGGAGCGAAAGGCTATTTACAATTTGTACAGAAACCAGATGGCAGTTATAAGAGTCGAGGGGCATGAAAGGGAAGCAGTGATTGGGAAGGGAGTGAGACAGGATTGTAGTCTCTCCCCGACATTATTCAATCTGTATATTGAGCAAGCAATAAAGGAAACAAAAGAAAAATTTGGAGTAGGTATTAAAATCCAAGGAGAAGAAATAAAAACTTTGAGGTTCGCCGATGACATTGTAATTCTGTCAGAGACAGCAAAGGACTTGGAAGAGCAGTTGAACAGAATGGACAGTGTCTTGAAAGGAGGATATAAGATGAACATCAACAAAAGCAAAATGAGGATAATGGAATGTAGTCGAATTAATTTGGGTGATGCTGAGGGAATTAGATTAGGAAATGAGATTCTTAAAGTAGTAAAGTAGTAAAGTGTCAGGAAGTCGTTTCTGAAAGTATTTGTATGGAGTGTAGCCATATATGGAAGTGAAACATGGACGATAAATAATTTGGACAAGAAGAGAATAGAAGCTTTTGAAATGTGGTGCTACAGACGTATGCTGAAGGTTAGATGGGTAGATCACATAACTAATGAGGAGGTATTGAATAGAATTGGGGAGAAGAGGAGTTTGTGGCACAACTTGACTAGAAGAAGGGATCGGTTGGTAGGACATATTCTGAGGCATCAAGGGATCACCAATTTATTATTGGAGGGCAGCGTGGAGGGTAAAAATTGTAGAGGGAGACCAAGAGATGAATACACTAAGCAGATTCAGAGGGATGTAGGTTGCAGTAGGTACTGGGAGATGAAGAAGCTTGCACAGGATAGGGTAGCAGGGAGAGCTGCATCAAACCAGTCTCAGGACTGAAGACCACAACAACAACAACAACAATAACAACTCATTTAAGTGTGTTTTGACGCTTACTGAAGAATTATATCATGCTAAGATGTGAAGGAACATCCCAAAAGTGAAAGAAGTGTATAAACCTCTAGACAAAGCATGTTTCAATCAGTTCTTTGTTAAAATAACAACATAATCAGCACATTGTTTGCATTGAACTCCTTCTATATTGTTGATGATACCACTGTGTTAATTCTATACAGGCTTCCTGTAAATGCTGATATGCATATGCCAATCATTAATAAAGAGTGACATCCAGAAGATGTATGAGGATTTCTCTCATTCAGCAAAAGATGCACAAGGCAGGTATTTAATTATTCAAATTCAACTGATGAACATTTACAAGAAAATGCCATGGGAGCTATGAAGATCCAGCAGACAGCATAAGACAAGTGTCAGCTACGACACTATTCCATCATGGCAAGGAACCATATGGGTCTGTAACAATACCTTCTTAGCTGTTTTCATAATATCAAAAAAGAAAACCAACTGTTCTTGGAACATTTAAAGAAAGGAGATATAGTGTTCAGGGATGCCCGAGGAAATTCCACCGCATCTCACCAAAGCAGTACCTCAGTCCTGACTTAAACATTAATCGGCTCCATCATGCATTCGAGGAAATATTTCCTGAAACACATATGATGGTCGATTTTATGGCAGAGTCTTCAAGAAAGAATTCCATAATCTGCAGTTTAGATGATTGAGAACAGATACCTGCCGTACCTGCAATAAATTCATCTGTGAAATAAACGCCAGTTGTGGGGTGTCCAGATTCGCTGCAATTTCTGCAAAAGAGCTTCTCCTCAGGAAAGCTGAAAAAGCTGTAAGTCTTTTTTTCTAGTCAATATCCTTTGAGCACTGTAGTGTATGTAGTTATCAATATGCAACAGGTGATTTTCACACCCACTTTAACACTTAGTAACATGTTTTATATGCGCAAGATGTCGAATTACAACTTGTGTATTCATAGGGGAAATTCTGCAGTCATGTGTATGTGGCGTGAAGGAATTGGAGGCCTTGGAGGCAATGCTATTGCTTCATGTCTTTTAAAGGTTCTGTCCAATTGATTGACACCTAAGCACCAGCTGGAAATATGGTGTGACAACTGCACTGGTCAGAATAAGAACAAGATGGTGTTGTTGGTAGTAATGCATCTAGTAGTGAGGGATACTGTGATTCCATTGAACTGAAGTTTCTGGTCTCTCGAGATTTTGGCATTACTGAAAAATGAAAACGCATTTGCAAAACCATGGTGCCAGAAGAACTTCAGAGTGTAGTGAGATTGTCACAGTTACACAACCCATTTTAGGTGGTGTCAATGGAAAAATCTGATTTCTCTTATGTCTCTCGTGCCTGTGATGAGTTTACAAACACAACAGCATTACAGATCACTAACAAATCATTGATCAAAGTGTCTGTGGCAGATTCACCACAAATTAAAACAAAGAAAACCTTCAATGAGATGGAAGCATGGAAGCATCATACTATTTTCAAGAAGGGAAAATATGAAGAATTAGAGAACACGCATTCCTTCAACAATGAGACACATGTAATAAACTTCAACAATGCCAAGAAAAAAGATTTATTGGCTAAGTTTGATTACCTAGCTCCAAAATATCATCAGTTCTACAAGGACATCTCCTCTTCATAACTTTTTATTGTTGTGTATAACAATTGCTTTAATACCTTTTGTTAATATCTATAGTGAGTATTGTTCAAAACACACAACAAAATTGATTGTACCTAAAAATTGCAAGAAATAAAGCAATTTCTAAAGTCCCAGTTAAATTTTCTTAACTCCTGAAAAATTTACTTTTTGGCAGTTACACCCTTTTCCATGTCAGCTCTTCAATTGTGTTACCATCAGAACTGGTACTATGCTTGTTCAAGTATTATCATGAAACCCTTATTGGAGGTCATTTAGGGAATTTTAAAACTATGCCAAAGATCTGCACAATTGTATTTGGAAAGGGATGGACAGAGAGATCCAGAGGATTGTACAGTCCTGTGAGACCTGTTGCCTAAGTAAATCTGCATTGGACAGCTGACCATGTTTACTGTCCTCTGATGTTATTCCAGCTCTGATGAACAAATTGTACATTCATTACGCTGGTCTGTTTCCATGGTCAAAGGAGGGGATTCACTTCGCATTGGTTTGCATGGATGTATATATATTTTTTTGTTGATTAATCTCCACTAGGAATAAATATGCAATGACAAGTATCAAAAGAAAATGTTGGTACTTTTGGGTCATCCTGAGTACTAGTATCATGTAATGCCACAGCTTTAACATTGATGGTGTTTAGGAACTTATGTTTTGAGATGGCAATAGCACAGACCACCACAACACCTTACTATCCAAATCCCTCATTTGTGGAATGAGCCACTCAAAATTTATGTGCAGTGCTCATTGCCTTCCACCACAATGATAAAACTATGTGGGATACATCCTTGTATTCATTAAGCAACATGTTCAACACTGCTGTTCATGAAGTGCACAAGAATACCCTGGCCAATCTGTCATTTTCATTCAAACCTAATTTGCCCCTCTCCAACCTGTGGTGCTTGATTGATTTGTTGCCGGAGGGGACTGACGCTATGCAGTTCCAAGGAATGTGGAAGTGGGCTAGCAAAAATCTGTAAAGGAATCATGAAAGGACTGCTCAGCATTATAATGAGAAAGGCAGCCCACATCACTGAAGCCAAATGATCAGACATTTCCCACAAATTTTTGATGCTGTGTGCAAGGAGACCAATAAGGTCATGGACAAGCTTTTTGCCCTGTTTCAGAGGACTTGTCCAAATCATATGGTTCATCACTCCAGTTAGGTTCCTGGTAAAAGATCTGAAGAGCAGACTTATTTTTAGTGCTTGTATCTCCTGGCCTGAGCCATATCTGGGAGAAACCGTTCCTGACTGTATCTAAAATATTCTTTATTGTACTGCATACCTCAGTGGACCTATAGAGCAATGTTTTTGGTATTTAATAGTACAGTTTAGTTAAAATTAAGGTATTTTATGTGGCAATTTGTTTATTTCATATAATCAGAAGGTTGTATATGTGCCTTTTGGCAGCCTTTCATGTTGGTTAATAGGTGTGTGGAAGTTTTTCAGCCTCATTCCTTCACCTGGGGCCTTAAGTTTTGTGGTCGGAGGATGTGCCATCATCAGACATGCCATGTCCATGGCAATTTAAAAGACCATGTGAATAGAGCTACAGTTATGCCGGTGCTACAGTGTTGTCAAGCAGTCATACATGAAGTATGGAAGACCTGCTTGGGTAGCTGTTGACTGGTGGATGTCCACCAATAAAAATGTGGTTGATGGGCTCAAGTACAGTTCATCCATCACAGTTTCAGTAAAGAAATCTGTCCTGTGTTCTTACTCGATTATGTGCCCTGGGATTTGCCTTTGAGCTGTTTATGTGCTGTAGTGAAATTTTCACTCTGCAGCAGAATGTGCACTGATGTGAAACTTCCTGGCAGATTAAAACTGTGTGCCAGACTGAGGCTCAAACTCAGGACTTTTGCGTTTCACGGGCTAGAGCTCTACCGTCTGAGCTATCCAAGCATGACTCACACCCTGTCCTCACAGCCTTAATTCTGCTGGTACCTTGTCTCCTACCTTCCAAACTTCACAGAAGCTCTCCAGTGAACCTTGCAGAACTAGCACACCTGGAAGAAAGTATATTAAGGAGGCATGGCTTTGCTACAGCCTAAGTGATGTTTCCAGAATGAAATTTTTGCTCTGCAGTGGAGTGTGCACTCATATGAAACTTCCTGGCAGATTAAAACTGAGTGCTGGACCGAGGCTCGAACTCCAGACCTTTTCCTTTTGCGGGCAAGAGTTCTACCATCTGAGTTACCCAAGCACAACTCACACCCCATCCTCACAACCTCAATTCTGCCAATATGTTGTCTCCTATCTTCCAAACTTCACAGAAGCTCTCCTGCTGAGCTGTGTTCTGCATGCTGCCTCTCCAGGCTCTGGCATACATTGAGAGTATGTCTGCTGCATCGGTATTGTATTTAAAGGAAGCAGGTGGTACTACTGTGTAATTTATATATGCTATTGCTCTGTGTAGGGACAACTACTTTAATTTTCAATGCTGTCAAATTATTATATGACTGACTGACCTTACCTGATTTTGGGTACAAGGTTTAAGTTGGATTGCTGGTTTATATAACTTAGTGAGAATGAAAGGGATGAACCAAGGTAGAATGGAAATTTTCAACACACACATTTACACTGTGCACCCTATAAAAAGATGAAGAAATGGTCTCATTGGCGAAATTAACTATAGACATAAAATTAAACTCTAAATGAGGGAACATAAAATGTGAAGTCTGATATTTTCATTATTGACTCCACTCCTAGTTTTAACCTGTAACCACTGGTTACAATGAGCTGTTCAAAAGCTGTAATGTTTGTGGTAAATGATAACAAAACTAATGTAATGCATGATTCATTCATTTAATTATCCATTCTATCATTAATTCATTCATCATGTTCTGTACATACCATCAACAAGGAGAACTTTGATACAAGTGGAACAAGGTATAGAGTAACAAAACACAATATAATCATAGAAAAAGTAATCTGTAGCCTACACAGTATCAACAAGAAATGGACACAATATTGCTTGATGCTATTCATGATTAAACAATCTAAAATTAACCAAGTCAATTAGAAAAAAAGCTGCTACTAAGGAAAAAAGCTTTTGTTCCTTCATTTATATTAAATATCTTCTGATTGTGGCCAAGATAGATACGAAGCCCACACCTACTACAGTAGTACAAGTTTATATGCCAACTAGCTCTGCAGATGATGAAGAAATTGAAGAAATGTACGATGAAATAAAAGAAATTATTCAGATAGTGAAGGGAGACGAAAATTTAATAGTAATGGGTGACTGGAATTCGAGTGTAGGAAAAGGGAGAGAAGGAAACATAGTAGGTGAATATGGATTGGGGCTAAGAAATGAAAGAGGAAGCCGCCTATTAGAATTTTGCACAGAGCACAACTTAATCATAGCTAACACTTGGTTTAAGAATCATGAAAGAAGGTTGTATACGTGGAAGAACCCTGGAGATACTAAAAGGTATCAGATAGATTATATAATGGTAAGACAGAGATTTAGGAACCAGGTTTTAAGTTGTAAGACATTTCCAGGGGCAGATGTGGACTCTGACCACAATCTATTGGTTATGACCTGTAGATTAAAACTGAAGAAACTGCAAAAATGTGAGAAATTAAGGAGATGGGACCTGGATAAACTGAAAGAACCAGAGGTTGTACAGAGTTTCAGAGAGCGCATAAGGAAACAATTGACAGGAATAGGGGAAACAAATACAGTAGAAGAAGAATGGGTAGCTCTGAGGGATGTAGTAGTGAAGGCAGCAGAGGATAAAGTAGGTACGAAGACGAGGGCTGCTAGAAATCCTTGGGTAACAGAAGAAATATTGAATTTAATTGATGAAAGGAGAAAATATAAGAATGCAGTAAATGAAGCAGGCAAAAAGGAATACAAACGTCTCAAAAATGAAATCAACAGGAAGTGCAAAATGGCTAAACAGGGATGGCTAGAGGACAAATGTAAGGATGTAGAAGCTTATCTCACTAGGGGTAAGATAGATACTGCCTACAGGAAAATTAAAGAGACCTTTGGAGAGAAGAGAACCACGTGTATGAATATCAAGAGCTCAGATGGCAGCCCAGTTCTAAGCAAAGAAGGGAAGGCAGAAAGGTGGAAGGAGTATATAGAAGGTTTATACAAGGGTGATGTACTTGAGGACAATATTATGGAAATAGAAGAGGATGTAGATGAAGATGAAATGGGAGATACGGTACTGCGTGAAGAGTTTGACAGAGCACTGAAAGACCTGAGTCGAAACAAGGCCCCCGGAGTAGACAACATTCCATTGGAACTACTGATGGCCTTGGGAGAGCCAGTCATGACAAAACTCTACCAGCTGGTGAGCAAGATGTATGAGACAGGCGAAATACCCTCAGACTTCAAGAAGAATATAATAATTCCAATCCCAAAGAAAGCAGGTGCTGACAGATGTGAAATTTACCGAACTATCAGTTTAATAAGCCACGGCTGCAAAATACTAATGCGAATTCTTTACAGACGAATGGAAAAACTGGTAGATGCAGACCTCGGGGAGGATCAGTTTGGATTCCGTCGAAATGTTGGAACACGTGAGGCAATACTGACCTTACGACTTATCTTAGAAGAAAGATTAAGAAAAGGCAAACCTACGTTTCTAGCATTTGTAGACTTAGAGAAAGCTTTTGACAATGTTGACTGGAATACTCTTTTTCAAATTCTAAAGGTGGCAGGGGTAAAATACAGGGAGCGAAAGGCTATTTATAATTTGTACAGAAACCAGATGGCAATAATAAGAGTCGAGGGGCATGAAAGGGAAGCAGTGGTTGGGAAAGGAGTGAGACAGGGTTGTAGCCTCTCACCGATGTTATTCAATCTGTATATTGAGCAAGCAGTAAAGCAAACAAAAGAAAAATTTGGAGTAGGTATTAAAATTCATGGAGACGAAGTAAAAACTTTGAGGTTCGCCGATGACATTGTAATTCTGTCAGAGACGGCAAAGGACTTGGAAGAGCAGTTGAACGGAATGGACAGTGTCTTGAAAGGAGGATATAAGATGAACATTAACAAAAGCAAAACGAGGATAATGGAATGTAGTCAAATTAAATCGGGTGATGCTGAGGGAATTAGATTAGGAAATGAGACACTTCAAGTAGTAAAAGAGTTTTGCTATTTAGGAAGTAAAATAACTGATGATGGTCGAAGTAGAGAGGATATAAAATGTAGACTGGCAATGGCAAGGAAAGCGTTTCTGAAGAAGAGAAATTTGTTAACATCGAATATAGATTTATGTATCAGGAAGTCGTTTCTGAAAGTGTTTGTTTGGAGTGTAGCCATGTATGGAAGTGAAACATGGACGATTACTAGTTTGGACAAGAAGAGAATAGAAGCTTTCGAAATGTGGTGCTACAGAAGAATATTGAAGATAAGGTGGATAGATCACGTAACTAATGAGGAGGTATTGAATAGGATTGGGGAGAAGAGAAGTTTGTGGCACAACTTGACTAGAAGAAGGGATCGGTTGGTAGGACATGTTTTGAGGCATCAAGGGATCACAAATTTAGCATTGGAGGGCAGCGTGGAGGGTAAAAATCGTAGAGGGAGACCGAGAGATGAGTACACTAAGCAGATTCAGAAGGATGTAGGTTGCAGTAGGTACTGGGAGATGAAGCAGCTTGCACAGGATAGAGTAGCATCAAACCAGTCTCAGGACTGAAGACAACAACAACACATCTTCTGATTTAGCTTAATATTTGCTTGACTACATTGGTAGTTTTAAAAGAAAATAGTTGCTCAGCTCTATAAATACAGACTCAGATTTACAGTACACTACTACTTGTCATGCAGCTCTAAGTTAACATAAATTTTCAGTTTGTGTATTGAGATGTTCAATTCATTTTTAGAAAAAGTGACTAATGAAGTTATTTGTTATTGGGGACCGGAAAAATTAGCATTTTGTAATAAATGTGAAATAGTTGTGAATTATGCCTCAAAACACAAAAAATGCGAAATTACTTAATCCATTAATGCCCATGGTATGTTATATCATATGTTGCACATGTGTCTTTATTTTGTATTGTTACCATTAGATGGGATGTTGTAGGCTGTTTACAATTGTTTGTGCGCAGTCAGTGGTTACTGCTCCACAACAATGGTAGTTTTCAGTGACGCAAGAATGCCGTCACTGCACAGTTAGCCATTTCTTCTTGGTGCTACTCTGAACTGGCAAGATAATGTGCAGCAGGTAAGAATTTTATCCTATACTGAAACTGCTTATATTGATATGAATGTTTACCTTATGGTTTTAATTTTAGATCAGCATAACAATTAAGCATGATGTTGTTTCTGGTTGTAAACTCTTTATCTAAACTTAGGTAATAGAGTAATTCTTTGTGGTATGATATACCATACAATGGGGAACTATCACTACTTTATATATAATTCAGGAAACATTTCTTTCTTTTTCTTTTTCTTTTAGAGTAATATACTAGATGCAGTTGTTTCCTGATAACACTTTGCTAGATTCTTATGTAGTTTATTTTACTGATGGGTCAAACAAATACTATTATAATCCTGACAATCCCCATGAGGCAGAAGAGATTCTAAAACTACTTGAGAATCTCAGTGATGTAGGTAATATCTGAAGTGAAATAGCATGAGCTGACGAGCTGAATTTAGTCCTTCTTGCACCACACGGTGGAAATGATTCTGATTGTGATAATGCTCCTAGTGATGATGAAAGACTTATTAGTGTCAGTGATACCTGTAAAGGATTTCTTTTGTAGCCAATGGAGGTACAAGTCACTTCAGAACCAAACAGAAATGATGTCATTGCACAGCCTGTGAGAGAAAGCAACAACGGGTATAAGAACACATCAGAACTATCAAATGAAATATAAATCAATACCATGGAAGTGGATATCACAGGAACTCAAAATCATGAATGTTGCAGTCAAGTAGAATTAACTGATAATACATCAGAGCCTTTTCTTGTGGCTAGAGTGAATCAGTCTCATAAGATGCATGTAGACATATTAAAGGAAGTTTTCAATTAAGAGTTTATAGAGTACATTTGTAAAGAGACAGTGAAATATGCTGCTCAAAAAGGATAGTTAGAATTTCAATTTTCAGTTGATGAATTACACAAATATGTTGGAATTCTTATTATTTCTGGTTACAATCCAGTACCTTTTAGAAGAAGGAATTGGGAGACAAAGGTGGATACTTACAATTATCTTGTAAGTAATTCACTCAGTAGAAACAGGTTTGAACAAATAGGGAAAACCTGTTCACTATGGTTACAAGTTAAGGTGACCTGCAACATCCAAGGGGTATGTTGTGATGTTCAGTCCCTACTCTAGTGCTGGTGACAAAGAAGAAGGAAAAACACTGGGAACTGCAACTACACAAAAAATTTATATATGTTTTCTTCCTCCTAATTCAGTTTTCTGCCGTGACAACTGTTTCAACTTTCTGTCACTCTTGGAATCAGTAAGCAAGCATGAATTACACTGCATTGGCACTATCCAAAGAGATAGGATTGAGAAAGTGCCCCTGACAGACGTAAAAAAGGAACCTCATGGATCTTATCGTGTGCTTCAAAATGAGCACCATTCCTGCTAAGGTGGCATGACAACAGCCAAGTGACATTAGTAACAAATCTGCAAATCAATTATTGTCTTACCAAGGGGACCTGCAAGAGATGGAGTAAAGCAGAACAAAAGCACAGAACCCTGCCTCAATTCAGCTAAATACAACTCTACAACAAAGGGATCTCTTTGACAACCAGAGACAACCAGGATCCATTCCAAGAAATGATACTGACCACTTTCTAGAGTCTGCCTTGTTGGTAGCCTTATCAATATGTGTATGCTGTATAGTAAGGTGAATAACAGAAGTTTGTTGGACTTCCGAAGAAGTGTTATACTGTCTCTACTGAGCTCACTAGGAATGGATAAACCCCGCGGGCCCATGCCAGACAAATGATATCTGTAGTGAGAATTTTGGACACTTTGTCAACAAATTCTAACTCAGAGAAGATGTAAAAATTGTAGAAAATGCACAAAATTATGTGGTATAAAATCTAATGTTGCTCTTCACCAGATTCTTGTTTTTTGCAGTATCACAGGTAAACATTGTGCAAAATAGAGAACTTGTCACTGATATAATGTGATAGACTCCATCCAGTTTGTTTTTATTTTCCCAATATCATTAATGACATAATTGTAAATTAGAAAAACAATAATGTATAAGTTTTCATTAATAAAATTACATACATTACCTTCTTGCTACTTAAAAAATTTAATTATGCTATTGAACAGTAAATGCTAATGCCCATCTTATGTTTTATCATAGTGAAAAAATTAAAAAATAACATTTTGGTCATTGATACTTAAGAGAACTACACTGATTTAATTTCATCAAGATCAAAGACAAAAAATAAAGTTTTGGGCATTAATGGGTTAACAGGCGCTATTTCATAGTGAATTGTCTCCACATAAGCTATTTATCAGAGATGGTTTCAAACAGCCTTATTTTCTGCATAAAATGTCAAAAATCTAAGCAGTCACTGGCATTATACATCATCTGGTGAATCCCAATGTAGTACTCAGCCATGGGACCTAGCATCTAATATGAAAGAAACGCGTGCAGTTGTTATTTAGCTAGAGCACAAAAAGTAGTATGATGTGAACCGTTTTAACATTGCATATTAGGTATTGGATGTTTTGAACTGTAGTTGCATTGAATACCACTAGTGGTTAGGCCTAAACTACTTCGTTAACAATATATACACCTTCATAATGACTCTTTCTTTCACATAGGAAAAAATTAATACTGTACTCACCTGGGTCTACAAGCACTATTTCCACAAGATCACCCAAATCAAATTCAATAACATATGGGCAGTTACAGAATTCATCATCACATTCACTACTCTCAGGTTGTATATTTGGGCAGAACTTTTCAGAAGATATCAAATTTCTCTGGGTTAGCAAAGGCACTGGTGGATATTTAAAAGTAACGTTGTTTACTTGAGGATATGGACCTGGTATCTCCAATGAGTCTGAAAAATAAAGTTATTTAAAAAATAACAATTCCATGACACAAAATATACATTTGCATCACACACCCACAGTTTGATGGGGTTTACTCAGTGGTCAGCAAAAGCTTATCCCCAAGTGTAAAATAGATAGTACAACTGAGTTTTATTGTGGACTTGAAGTTTAAGGCATCCATAGCATAGAAAACTGAACTATTACTACTACAAAATTAAATAATAAGTGTAATCTTAGGTTATTTATATTATGATTAGCAATAATATAGTGATTGTTGCACTAAATATACAAAGATGTACATTCCTTGTTGGTTCATCCAGAGCTTCCACACTCAGTGACAAAGTAAAACCAATTTTTTAAATGTGATCCATTGGTCAATTTTCCTCAGACATTCTGTAAATCCAGTCTCTCTTTATCAGACTAGTGCACTTTCATTCATTGATTGTTAACAGGGTGATTCTATGTGAGAGATGCTGTGCAAACACTATATGAGATATGATTAGAAAGTTTTAAGAATGGATCCACTGGTGCTTACTGGTTTAACGGGCAGGTACACAGAGGGTGGGGAGTGAGTCATTGCCTTTTCCTTGAATGCCCTCTAACAGGAAATTGTGTTTCCTTTATTCAGTTCATTGTGGTAGCTATTTGAGTGCTGTTCTCTTAGGGCTTGTTGCTGGATTCTGTCTACACGAAAATGGACATAAAAACGGAGCAACGAGTTTGTGTAAAATTTTGTTTTAAAACTGGAAAATCAGCTTCTGAGACTTACCAACTATTAAAAACAGCTTTTGTAGATAATTATATGAGCCAGTCAAATTTTTTTGTCTGGTTCAATAGATTTTAAAATGGCCACAAACCATTTGAAGACGAACCACTTTCCAGCAAACCTTCCATCTCAAAACTGAATGAAAATGTTGTGAAAGTTCATGACTTAATGCACTCTGATCATAGAATTACAATTAGGGAGATGGCTAATAAACTTAATTTAAGCTTCTATGCAGTTTAGTCAATTTTAACTGAAGATCTGAACATGTGTCAAGTGTCCACAAAATTCATTCCAAAAGTGGTGTCAAGTGACCAGAGACAATACCGATTTGAAGTGTGCCAATAACTGATTAATCGGACTAAAAATGACCCAGATTTATTAAACTGGGTAATTACTGGTGACGAATTATGGGTGTATGGATATGATCCTGAAACCAAAGTGCAGTCTTCACAGTGGAAGACTCCAGGTTCACCACGACAAAAAAAAGCATGGCAAAGTCTATCAAAGGTGAAGACAATGTTGGTGATTTTTTTCGATTCTACCAGTATTATGCATCATGAATTTACCCCTGGAGGACAGACTATTAACCAGGAATACTACAAATGTGTCCTGGAGTGTTTGAGCGGAAAGGTGCAGAAGAAAAGGCCTGCATTGTGGAAAGACAGGAGTTGGGCGTTACATGATGACAATGCTCCGGCTCATCGTGTCTTCTCCGTCATTGAATTTTTGACCAAATTCAAAATTCCTGTGCTTCCACGACCACCACATTCCCCTAATTTGGCCCTGTGGACCTCTACCTGTTTCCTAAACTGCAATTTTCACTGAAAGGGAAGCAATTTGACTCGATTGAAGGCATCCAGGCACATATGGAGAGCGTCCTTAACACACTTCAGGAAAAAAATTTCCAGGAATGTTTCCCAGAGTGAAAACACCATTGGCGTTGGTGTGTTCAGTCAGAAAGGGACTATTTTGAAGGAGATGCATCACAGCAGCATGTAAGTACCACCATTGTACAATTACAAGCCCATTCTTAAAACTTCCCAATCACACCTCGTATCAAGGCAGTTTTAGGTGCAGGGGCTGGAGGGGGGGGGGGGGGGGGGCATTTTGAACTGTGGTTGCATAAGATACTGGTAGATGTCGGGCCTGAACAACTGCAGCAAATTGTTGTGTTGTAGCCACTTCAAACTGTTTTGAGTAATGTAGAATGGCAACCCTTTGAGAGGGTTATACTGTCTGTGTAATACCAGAGCATGTTTTTAAAATTTGTAAACAAAGGATCATGCAGATTGTAAGGCCCATGCAAAATGGGCACAAAAAAATCAAACTAATAAGATAGTTAGAAAGAGATGGTAAAATTAGTCCAAACATGTTTATGTAAAGAAGATTACAAACAGTACAGGAAGGTGCAGAAGCAAGTCAAGGCCACAGAACTGAACACCCAAAACTCAGGTGCCATGTGGCATCACGAACAGGAGTGGCAACAAGAGTCTCAATGGAGACATGAATGGGAAATGGTGAGAGACAGACATGTTGCCTTGCAGGAGCACAAATAGCATTGGACTATAAACTTCACTAATGTGTACTGAACACCAATTCGCAAATTGATACGGGTACAGTAACACATGCAAGTGTACATAACAAACTTTTTGAAATTTGTGGAGAGATGATAATTCATGAATGTGAATGACAAACAGTAACTCAATAATGTGCTCCTGACATGGTATGAGGAAAGTGAGAACTATGGTTCTCCTGACTGAGAATAATTTTGGGCAATTTTGACTCAACAGAGACGGTTTCTGTACTGATGCTAAAATTTAACAAGAAATCAGTATGAATCATTCAAGAAATTGAAACTATATTTTTGTTGCCACAAATATTAATCCAGTGCTGTTCTAGAACTCCAAGGGTTTTTCTGTTTCTGAGACCACTAAAATCACTTTTATAGTATACAGGTCAACAACAAAGAGAAAAAGTTCTGAGTGATGCCAACTGCTATTACTGTCAACACTGAGAAGATGCTCACTGTGAGGTCTTCAAGCTGTGAGTACCCAGTAAATGACTGTCTGATGCTGAGTGAGACCATATCAAGTACGTCCGCTTTTGTAAGAGGAATAGTAAACATTACTAAATATACTTTAACACATCAGGAGTTTACTGAACTTTGTACAATGTTTAATATAAGAGCTATGTACAACACTGCTACTTTTGAAAGTTCTTTACCATTGGCACATTCAATAGTTAGTTTCAGCTAAGCACTGTAATATAGTTGTACACCTGTGGCTACAAAATCTCCAAGCTAGGGAATCAAAATTTTGGAATTGGGAATTCTAAGGTTAGTGCAAACACACAGCAGAGTGTGATGACAGTGCTGTTAAAGTACACGTTATTGACATTTTTGATGGTCAAAACAGTACAGAGAGTTTGTCATGTTCACATATTGTGTGTGGGCAGGGGTGCAGAGTTTGGCAGGGCCTACAGCGAAGGGAAAGTAAGTAGAAGCCATAGAATACTCAGGCAAGCAATGTGCCCACAGCAGGGGTATGTCTAGTGCTGAGGGCATAAACAAGGATCCATATCTTCATATGAAAAAGAAACAGCTGATATAAACGCAAATAAATTACTTAACTGATTTCAGTTCATAGCATTCACCAGTTCACTCTGAATACAGTCCACTGCAGATCACACAATCTAACAGGACAAAGCATCAATTTCTTGGCTGATATTTTGTTTGCACTAAATGAAGTCTGATTTGGAAAAAATAATTAGTGAACAGCAGTGGGGGATGACACTAGATGAGTAAGCAGACTGCAGACTTGAGTAAATGTTCAACACAAGCTATACCCTTGGGCAAACATCACACACAAAATTTAAATATTTTTAGCGTGGTACAGCAGATTCAGCAACTGTAAAATGTAACTATATTACATTTCAGTCTCCAGTTGCATAAGCAAAGAAACTTTACCTAGGTTTCGGCTATAATAATGTAGCCTTCTTCAGAAATGTCACAATATAAAATTAAAACATGCCAGATATTGGACTTGTCAAACTTAAAATATTAGTACTACACTACATAGTCATAAGACTGCATCACTTATACTAATGTTTTGCCAATAGGCCACAAAAGGGCCAAACAGGTGCACCAGGGGCGCTGAGTCGTAAGTGGTTGCCTCAGCCAGCAATGCAGCGAGCTCAGCTGCTGGTCACATGCATGCGCATACAGAGTAATACTGACTTAAAACCAGAAAATGTTCACTAAGATTATTGAGGAAAATAGTTTATTACAATAGTTCGGAGTAATAATGGCATTAAAACCATAAGCGACTGAAATTACGATTCCATAACAGGCAAAAGACATACAACATAAATAAGAATAACATTAGTTGATAACATTATTTGTTACAACAGCTAAAAATTTGCCAGTAACATCTGGAGGAACTCTGGGTAGAATAAAAGTGTTCCCTTCTTGGACATTTGTGAACCTGAAACTTAATGAGGCTGTTTATGCATAGAATTCAAACTTACCAGACTCATCCCGTTAAACATGCGACTTCTGTCATGATATCGCCCTTTTTCCCTTTAGGAGCAGTACCTATATCTTACATGGGTTGACCCTAGGAGTACCCTTTCTCCTTCCATTTTGGCAGGTATGCCCCTTTTAACTTCCTAATCTATGCTACAGGTCGATCCGCTTCTTGGTGCCCCTGTCTGCACAGTATAGGTCAGCTTCTCTTGGGTCTGCCTATCTACCCTTTTCATCCAATAAATGCTGGGTGTGCCCTCCTCTTCCTTCCTGAGAAGACCTCCTGGTTCATTAACCAACCATATATCTTTATGAATACTATCCTTAAATATTCTCTCGTAAAATTACAAATCTACTTTACCTTCATATTCCACTTTCTAATATATCATCTTATATCCTAGAGTCCTCTTTCACCCCTAACTTTTACTATATAAACAGATATCATGCACACACATATTAGATACTATGTCTACCTGTATTTACCAACTCCCATTAGGTACTATACCTTTTCCCCAAGGACTAGCATGGCACATGTATTTGAGAGTGAAAAAAATGACAATGCTGAACCGTCACATATCAACAATCTAATATGTGCATCGATTCAGATTTACATATATCTGTATTCCCCTATGTCCCTTGGTGGTTCTGACATTACTTTAGGTTTCTATCTTGTAATTTTCCTGTTTGTGTCTAAGTGTAATTTTGTGTGTATGTCAATGTGTGTTCATGCAGCCTGAGACTTCAGCCTACTTATTTGAAATAAGTTGAAGGTAATAGGAAACCACAGAGAATGAGAAGGACTTCAGTGATAGTAGTATATGCATATGGAAAGAGAGAAAGGTAGATCAGTACTCAAATGAGAAGTAAGAAAGGAAAAAGCAGACAGTTGCCAAGATCAAAGAAGTGAAAAAAGATAGCCCCAAAGACAGGAAAACCCTGCCCACCCCCTTCCTCAGGATCCCTACTTCGCTGGTATTTGAGTGAGAAGCTGGAGGAGGTATGCTGTTAAATGTCTCCTGCAGAACGAACATTCTCACCTTCACCTTTCAAGTCCCCGAAGAAAGATCTTAGCAACTCCTATGGAATGGCAAATGGTGACGATTCAGTTACACTTGTCTGCATGGGTTGTTTGAAAGGTGTGGTGTGGTGTGTGTGTGTGTGTGTGTGTGTGTGTGTGTGTGTGTGTGTGTGTAGTGTTAGTCATGTAAGTCCCTACACTATCCAATCCACCCAAAAAATCGATACAAACCCTCCCATCTACATCACATCTCATAAAAGGTATAAATTTTCTATAAAATTAGAAAATTATACACTATAATAAGATAGTTATTTCATTAGTTACCTCATATTATATTATCTTTAAATATAATATTCTATTCTGTTCATTCCAACATAAAGTCACTCTGTTTACATAGTACCATCATATTACACCTTCTACCAGAATATTATACTATTAGCTTCATTTTATGTTTAGAGATCACTGTTTATTCATGATTCTCTTAAATTAGTCACATTCTTGTAGTCATATCTGGTCACTCAAATACTAAAATGATAGGATATTTTAAGCAGTTATGAATTGATTAGCGAATAGTTGAAGATTTAAGGGAATTTGGTGTAGGAAAACTAATGTGGAAGTAACACCAAAAACAAATCAGGAACCGACAGTCGTCACTCCACCCACTAACACGGAGTGTTAACGTGCCTGGGGAACAGATTGACTCCACCCAGATGCCATGGATCTGACATTAACTTCACTTGAGCAAATACTAACCAGTACTTTTCATTAAATTTTGTGTGAAGTCCCACAACAAAAAATTCACCACTTTACTACATAACACAGAGTTAGGTAAAGTTATTCTATTTTCTACTCTGCCATAAACAAGTTTGAATTCTTTCCATACCTCATCGACATTTTTCTTAGTGTCATTGTGTTCATAAGACAGAGTTGTAGCCATGGTGTTGAAGGTTATTTTCATGCAATTCTGTCTATCATCTCCTCTACCTGTTCCTCCAGACTGCTTATATTTATAGTGTCTGAAGTTGCTAGTTTTTTCTTAAAATCTCTCTCCACATCATTGACTCAAGTGTTGACACCTGCAATTTGCAATTGGACAACAGGGATCGTCTTACCTTCTCTTTCTATGCTGTCGTTTAAGGTATATAGTCTTTGTTTCACTGCATTGAATGTAACATCACACACAATCTGAAATGACTGTAATTTTTCATTAAATTCGACTGTATATGTTACACTTGTCTTCAATATCAAATTCTAATTTTTGGATCAACTTCTGAAATTGATCATCCTGCTTTTGACTAAAATCCATAAACATTTGATTAATTTGGACAGTTAAAGAATTACTTAATTCATAAATTTTCAACTTTACCATTTAATACATAAAACTTAGAATTTAAAGCTTCACCCCATGATTCTAATTTCTCACTTAAAGTTGTACTCAGTTCTTCTTGCAAGGAAGCATTCTGAGCATTTAAATCTGCTCTTTGAGCATCTATCTTAGCATTTAGTTCTTTTCTTAAAGAAGCATTTTCATAACTCAGTT
The DNA here is from genome assembly GCF_023897955.1 of Schistocerca gregaria. NCBI lineage: Eukaryota > Metazoa > Arthropoda > Insecta > Orthoptera > Acrididae > Schistocerca > Schistocerca gregaria. The sequence continues at coordinate 259,455,113 of NC_064921.1, forward strand.
CTTTTCTTAAAGCTGTCCTCCTCTAGTAGCTGAGTGGTCAGCATGACAGAGTGTCAATCCTAAGGGCCCAGGTTCAGTTCCCAGCTGGGTCAGAGATTTTCTCCTCTCAGGAAGTGGGTGTTGTGTTGTCCTAATCATCATCATTTCATCCCCATCGACTCGCAAGTCACCAAAGTGGCGTCAAATCGAAAGACTTGCACCAGGCGAGCGGTCTACCCAACGGGAGTCCCGTGTAAAGCTGCTGAATCTGATCTCTAGGCTTTAAGTAAATTCACTACTTCAGACAAGTCCGGCCCTTCTTCAGCAATTCTCATAGCCATGGCTGGTTCTGACATCTCTCCTACTTGTTGTATACTGTCCATGCTTCTATAGAATTTAGCTCTTGTGAGCATCTAATACTAATTTCAATTAGACCAATTACGCAGTAAAAGTTCACCCCACAGTATTTTATAAAACTTTCTACTAGAATAATAAAGTTTTTATTTCACGTTCAGCTGGCATAGAATTCTTGCTGCATAGATGAGCGAGTGTAGAATCAGCACCAGTGAATAGCACAGGCACTGGCAGCGTCAAACATTGGTTGCAGCATTGGCAAGTTGACATAAAGTCAGCAACAGTGAATGGCAGCCGTTGTAGTCAGCAACGGTGGCGGCTTACTGTGGTGGCATCAGCGGCTGGTTACTGCGTCAACTTCAGTTGGTTACTGCACCGGCGTCGTTAGCTGGTTACTGCGTCAACATCGGGTGGTTACTGCATTGGCATAGGCACAATTTACTTGGGTGAGAAATATTTCTTCCCCACACCTAAAACTCCTTAGTCAAAAAGTTGAGATCTTCTCTCTGTTCTCTTGACGTTATTACTTTTTTCTGTCTCATATTCTGTTGCATTCGCAACTTTCTTTCTTTGGTTTATTGGACACCACACAATTACTGGAAACAATTTATCAGTCTTGTTACTGCTGGTTGCTATGCAATTCTCAACATATTCTTGTCTCAATTTACTTAAAAAATTCCTTCTTTTCGAGTACTGATCACATCGGTCACCACATTCTGGCAGTTTCTGGCGACTAGAGGAAGTAATGTGGTGCTCGTGTGCAAGACTCACACGTCCCCTTCATCATTGACCTGCTTGAAGTGCTCTGCTGATCTTCTTTTCAAGATAGTTGGCTGTGACAATCTGCTCAACTTCTTCTTCAAAGATATAATGCTGTTTGGAGGAATTTTCTCTATTCTTAAAATGATTGCGTACACCCAAAACACTTTCAAATCAATCCTGCTATATTTCACTTCCATAAACAGAACACCCAGAACACCACATAACAGTTTTCACATAAATGAATCATATTTTGTAAGCCCAGTGACTCATGGTTCGTCAGAAACTGTACAGTTCAAAAAATCTCTCAAGGTTCTCATAAGTCCACCATCTGCAACTCTAGAGAGTCAGTAAGTAAGTAAGTCAAAAGTGAGCCTCTTTTCTTTTCTTTTCTTTTACATAATTCAACTGTTCACAATAATGACTGATGTAGCACCATCATGGAGTAAGGCGCAGTTGCTCCTTACACTGGGCTTGTAGTTTCTGCGACTAGTGTGCCAACAACTTGCTTGCGTTGATCAGTCACCCACATTGTAGCATTCTTTTGACACATATCCACTCTGCGCACACAGAAAACCAGTGCGAGGTAGACACTGTCCCATCTCTCATGCTTGTACGTAAAATATCGATAGTTCGAGACAGTGGAAAGCCGAGGGTCTCTAGAATTTGCGTTGAAATTCTCAACGCACTACACAGTTGGCTATGACTTCATATATTTGCCATCTAAATTGCTGACAAAGAGTGAGCCCAGACATGGGAGGCCACATGATAAAATGGCTATGTGCATGGATGATGGTATGTCACCAGGCATAGTAGGTCAAATTAAGTGTATGGACTGCACCCATGCATTATCTCACCTGAACTACATTCATTTACAAGGGCAGACTATATTTTGGGTGGCAGTTAGTGAGTGCTTCACCAAAATTGACTCATCATAATTTTGCTCATCTGCATTTTAAATGCCTTGGCTAGCTGCTCTAATCCAGAATTCAAAGCTGGGTGGGTTGGAGTGGTGGGCTTTTGAGTATGCTGTTACATTCATAGACTTGTTGAAACACAGATACTGTAAACTGAGGGCCATTGTAGAAAATTACCATAGTAGAAATCTCAACTTCTGGAAAAGTGTTGGTGAGATAACAAATAATGGTTGAGTTGACATCATAGTGTGTGTGTGTGTGTGTGTGTGTGTGTGTGTGTGTGTGTGTGTTTCTCACATTAAAAGGTGGTAATATGTATTCTTTTAAAAAAATAAAGGCACTTGGTGTGTATGCATGATACAAATTATTACTCTCTCAGATGTTTTATTCACACTTGCTAACTCACGTAATTTTGTTTTGATGTTTTATACTATTTATTCCTTGTTCCTGTGTAAACATGATATTGCTGAAGTGTCTAACCCCCTTTGTGACCCCTAGGAGGTCTTCAAAGTCTCTACACACACCCCTAGTCTAAGGCCCCTGCCGTCTTCTGTGGGAACCTTTAACAAGAATGTCTCCTTTGTTTTGTGAACTGAAATTGTCTACAGTTAAATAACAATTACATTGAGCGAATTCACATATGTTCTCTGCTCCCACAAAAGGGGGAGGAGTGTAAGGTTGAGCCAGACAGTAAGGGATTCTATCGTTAATTTATTTCAAAAGGTTAACTTCATTCTTTCATTATGGTACAGCATTAGCCAGCAGTTTCGACTGCCTGTAATTTTCTCGTCCCATGGTCTGGCAACAGCAAGTCAGCACAAGGGTGGGCAATCTCAATCACGCGCCTCCCTCACGTGCTGATGAGGTAACACCGCATAGGTGATGCTGACTGGGCCATGCATCAGAACTTTCCATGCCGGCCCAGCAGGTTCCTCAGCTTCTGACCAATCAGGGCAAAGGAAGCCGCATGGCCATGCTGGATGTACCCTGCCACCCATTGGCAAGGCTCTCTCTCTGCCGCACACTCGGTAGCTGTGAACACCACCTGCCACTCCCGGTGCTGCGGCACCACGTACTTTGTCTCTGTAGCTGCCACACCATTCAGACTTGTCCAAATGGCAGACATCACTAATCATTAACTTTGCCCAGATTTGATGAGAACTATGTATCGCCTACAACTACACTCTGGCTCACCCTCGCCTCCCTAGGCCTAACTCATGATGCCCATTTGAATGCATTTTTTCTGCCAGTAAATGACATTACAAAACTGGTTCAAATGATTTATTTCCACCCACCACTTAGCCACTCCAGTGATCCTGCACAGATGTGTACTCAGTACAACAGTTCATAACGGGAGGAAACCTCCATGGTACACAGTGACTATAAAGGAACTTCTAAAGACACAGAGATTGCTGCATAATAGGTGTAAAACAAAGTGTAGAGCTATAGATGGACAGATGCTGAATGAAACATGTTTGGCAGTCAAGAGCTTACAATGACTACCACAGCAGAATTATGTCAAGTGATCTTTCACAGAACCCAAAGAAATTCTGGTTGTACGTAAAGGCTGTTCGTGGTGCCAAAGTTAGTGTCCAGTCCCTAGCTAATGAAACAGGAACTGGAACATAGGGTGGCAAAGCAAACACTGAAATGTTTAAGCCCATTTTCAAATGTTCCTTTACAAAAGAAAACCCAAGAGGATGGACCCAATTTAATCCTTAAACCACTGAAAAGATGGACAAAATAAGTATTAGTGTCAGGGGTGTTAAGAAACAGCTTAAACTGTTAAAACTGAACAAAGCTCCAAGCCCTGATGGAATCCCTGTCAGATTCTACACTGAATTTGTGGCTGTGTTAGCCCCTCTTCAAACTATAATCTGTCCTAAGACTCTGGAACAAAAAACTCTGTTCTGTTCTTGGAAAAAGGTACAGGTGGCACCCTTCAACGAGAAGGGTGGTGGAAGTGATTCACAAAACTATCCTCCAATATCCTCGACAGTGATTTGTTGTAGAATCTTAGAACATATTTTGAACTCAAACATAATGAGGTATCTTGAACAGAATGACCTCCTAAATGCCAATCAGCATGGATTTCAAAAACCTTGATCATGGGTAACCCAACTTGCACTTTTCTCACATGACATACTGAAAACTTTGGATCATGGCAATCAGGTAGACACAGTGTTTCTTGATTTCCATAAATCATTTGACTCAGTACCGCACCTATGCTTACTGTCAAAAGTATGATCATATGTTGTATCAAATGAGATTTGTGACTGGATTGAGGACTTTTTGGTAGGGGCGGACACAGTATGTTATCTTACATCAGATGTAGAAGTAACTTCAGGTGTTCCCCAGGTGAAGTGTGTTGAGACCCTTGCTATTCACAGTTTATATTAATGTCCTTGTGGACAACATTAATAGTAAAATCAGGCATTTTGCAGATGATGCAGTTATCTATAGTGAAGTACTATCTGAAAGAAGATGCTAAATATTCAGTCATATCTTGATAAGATTTCAACGTGTTGCAGAGATTGGCAACTTTTCTAGATGTTAAGAAATGTAAAATTTTGCACTTCACAAAATTAAACAATGTAATATCCTATGACTGAGTCATTGGTGGAATTGGCCAACTCAAACAATACCTGGGTGTAACAATTTGTAGAGATATGAAATTGAATGATCACAGAGGTGCAGTTCTGGGTAAAGCCCATGGCAGAAATTGGTTTATTGGTAGAATACTTGGGAAGCAAAATCAATCTATAAAAGAGATTGCTTACAAATCATTAGAATACTGCCCAGCATGTGGGACCCATACCACATAGGACTAATAGGAGATATTGAAGGTATACAGAGAAGGGCAGCACAAATTATCAGAGGCTTGTTTAATACCTGGAAGAGTGTCACAGGGATACTGAATGCACTGAACTGGCACACTCTTGAAGACAGACATAAGCTATCCCAGAATATACTACAGTCCCCTATGTATCTGTCACATTGGGATCAAAAGGATAACATTAGAATAATTACTAGATGCACAGAGGCATTCAAACAATCATTCTTCCCACACTCCATAGATGAACGGAACAGGATGAAACCCTAATAACTGGTACAATGAGACGTACCCTCTGCCATGCACCTCACAGTGATTTGCAGAGTATAGATGCAGATTCAGAAAGTAAATTTGAACTACTATCAGATGTTAAAATCACATAAAAATTAGAAACCAAAAAAAATCAATGGTTTTACATTTTAATAAAGTTTAATAGATATTGTAAAACAAGATTATGTGCCTGTTATTCATTTCTGATTTACCAAGCCATGGTATTTTTGTGAGGTGATACTATAACAGTCAACTGTTTCTGAGTTATTGCTTGTGCTGGGTTATTATGTACCACTGTGGGTAGTTCTAAATATGTATTTTCTCTAAAAAGTATTCTTGGAATTGCATAGTGCACTTCGGACACAGAAACGTGAAATTCCAGCAGAATTCTTACCCAATAAATCATATGACGTGGGACATCGAAAATTTGATTCCACAAAGTGTTTAACAATATGCTCCTACGTCCCCAATAAAAGTAAATCAGAATTCATGCTATCATCAATGCATCATGACAAACGCGTTGATCAGCAGAATGGTAAACCTGGTATTATTCTATTTTACAGTTCTACAAAGGAGAGAGGGGGGTGGGGGGTGGATGCTCTTGATCAGAAGATAAATGTGGATGAAGATGTAAAAGGTGGCCATAAGCCATATGATGGGCTGCAATGGATATTGCTATTGTTAACAGTTCCGTAATATGGCAGTACTTCAATCCCAACGCAAAGATGTCACATTGCAAATTTATGAAAGAATTATCAACAACTTGAACTGAAAAGCTCATGAAACTACATGCTACTGTACCAACTCCATCAACAAGTTTGAAAACATTAATTAATTCAGCATTTCGTTTGGAAGAGAAGTTCCAATCATCAAGCTCATGTGGACCTAAAAAGCGTCAAAGATGTAACTTTTGCTCAATAAATCATGACAAAAATGTGTTAGTCACTTGTTCAAGATGCAACAAATATATCTGCAAAAAACGCTGTCAGCAGAAGATATTATGTGTACAATGCAACAAATAGTAACTGTATCATGAACAACAATATTTTAGAGGTTGAAATTTTTGTTAAGCATGAAGTATTGGCTGTTAATTTCTTTACTATACATAAAAAAATACATTTCCCCTTTCAGAGATTAATTTGGGCCTTAATCAACTAGGCAGATGAAGTAAAAAAGAAGAGTTACTACTAAAATGAAAAAGTTTGTTACTTTAAAATTAGCTTTGCAATGAGAATTGAAAAAAATGTAGACATTAAAATAAACATGTTTTGTATGAGTTTCTGTCTTTCTTATACCCCATATTTAGATTAAAGCAATTATAAACAAGTTGAAATGAATGTGTATAAAACAATTACCAAAAAAATAAACCAAAGTAAATGGAGATATTAATAATTTTTGGGTCTCTAATAGTAGTTGTGATAATCAAAAATATCAATAGTAACACAGGGTTAATTAGAAATTTTTTTCTAAGACTACCTACTGTCTTCTGTTGCTAATAGACTACAAAGTGAGTGGTTGTGAAGAAATTGTATTATTTAGAACTTAAGATTTCTCTGTTTTGAACAGCAAAGTGATTGCAGCTTTACACAGCAGTTTCTGAGTAATTCTAAAAATTCAATACATTGATGAGAATGTTCATTCAAAACTAACAATAATCATATTTTGCTATGCAGTTTTTTTCTTTTTTCCTTTTTTTCATAGCACTGAAGAAGTATGAATGTTACAAACTGAATGGATATACAAAAAAGAAAATTCTGCATCTACAGCAGATACAGAAAACCACTGTGAAATGTATGAAACAGACTATTTCCCATTGTGTAACTTTTTAAGGCTTTTTCACATTCTATTTGTGTGTAGAGCATGGGAAGAATAATTGCTTCAATGCTTCTCTGTGCATAATTATTACTCTAATATTGTGTTAATGTTCCTGACAGGAGCTGTACTAGGGGGTTCCTAGATTCCCAACTTAGCAGTTGTTCTTGAAACTTTTTAACCAGACTTTCATAGGATGGGTGACATATCTTCAAGCACCTGACAGTATAGGACTTTTATCATTTGTGTGATGCTTTTGAATTGGTCCACAAAGCTACAACCATTTGCACTGGCTTTCTTTATATATTCAATATCCCATGACAGTCATATTTGGTAAGTGTCCCATAACCTTGAGCAATATTCTAGGATGGATTGCACATGTGTTTTGTAAGCAATCTCCTTTCCACACTGACTACATTTTTCTAACAGCTCACTGTTAACAAAAGGCTGCCACATGCTTTACCTATGACCACACTTATGCCATCACTCTATCTCATCATATCCCAACAAATTGAAACTCTCAGGTTTTTATATGAGTTGACTGATCCAGCAATCCCAATTGTAAATCACTGATTTTGCAATAATAGGGTACTGTACTTTTTTTCCATTTTGTGCAGTGGTCACTTTTATATTTATGACAGTTTAAAGTGAGCTGCCAATCACCACATAACATTTAAATCTTATCAAGATATGACAATATTTGTGAAGCTTTTTCAGACAGTATTTGTTTATGAATAACTGCATTATCTGCAAAAAGTCTGAGTCTGCTATTAATATTGTCTGCTAGGTTATTAACATAAAAAGTGAAGAGCCCCATCATACATTTTTGGGGAACACCTGAAGGTAATTTAACATCTGTGACTCTCCGTCCACTACAACAGGCTGTGTCTTCTCTACCAAGAACTCTTCAATGCATTCATAAATTTCACTTTCTAAACCATATGACCATTCTTTCATTATGTACATTGATGTGTTACTGAGTTAAATGCTTTTCAGAAATCAAGAAATACTGTGTCTACCTCTCTGCCTTGATCCAAGGCTTTCAGAAAAGTGCAAGCTGCATTTATCATGACTGATGTGTTTGGAATGCATTGGGGTTGGTGTGAGTGAGGTAATCCTTTTCCAGATAGCTCACTATGGTTAGCTAGAATGCATTCTAAGATTCTGTAACAAGTAGAGTCAATGATATGGATGTCATTTTTCTGCACCACTTGTGATAGATACCCTTCTTATAGAAAGATGCAACCTGTGCTTTCTTCCAACTACTGGACGCAGTTTTTGTTATAGAAATTTATGATTATTATGATTAAAAGAGTATTTAACTTGGCTGCAAATTACGTTCAATTTTAGTAGTTTCAGCTCTTTCTCAACTATCTGACACTAATATCTGCATCAATCATCTTCAATGTGGTGCAAAAACTAAACTGGTACAGTAGTCCCGGAATACGCTTTGTTAAGGACTCGCAATTTGATGTATAAATATTTTTAAATAATAACCTGAAAAGTAAAAATAAATATTACAAGTTTTATTTAAAGATTTACATTGTAATAGTACAACAACAACAAAAAGGGAAACCACAACCACTTCCATAATGTCATAGAGTGCTCAAAATTCCTATTATCTGCCACAATATACATTTGCAGTCACTACTACAGGAGTTTCTAGGCAGAAAACTATTTCAACAGCACACTGTTTGAATTGGTTAGAGTCTGCAGTACTTGTGCATTGATTTATATTTGAAATTATGCCAAAGAAAAGAATTCCAGTGAGGTAAAATGAGGCAAATATGTACATCGCCTGATAATGTCCTATCCAGAGACTAGTACTGACATTGACAAGCAGTTGTCTAGTCACAAGCTCACAGTGAACTGGGAACCCAATACACAGGGCCAATGACAAGGGGGGGGGGGGTCTATGGGGGCTACAGCCCCTCCCCCCCCCCCCCCCCCCCCCCATGGAGTATCATATTACACTGGATAAAATGACTTCAGAAATCAGCGAATATATTACTCCAACAGATTCAATCTTTTTTTTATAATTATGTAGCAATATAGGTTGTAATCTATTCCAAACACATTTTAACAAAAGAATAAGAGCTGCAAATAGCTTACTACCTAAAGCAGTAAATTTCATTTAACTTAAAATAGGCATCTTATTATTTATTAATACACATTTTTTACAGCAAACTCCAAAACAGTTACAGAAAACTACTTTAAGCAACACCAAATTTTACCAATTTATCAGTAAAGAACCCCAACTCTCCTTTTGTTGAGCCGTACAACCCCCCCCCCCCCCCCTCCCTCTCTCTCCATTAGCCCCTGCCCTTAACCGACTTCAAGAATCGCCCTTGCCAATACACCTATGTATTTCAAGTGAAACTATCTCTAGGAGAGCAGTTCCGATTTTTATAAGACACTGTATGCATCTGTTACCTGCTGAGTTTTCCTCACTAATGTAAGACCCTAATAAATTCCCATAGCTGTTCACACTAAACTGACTCTTATGTGTGACCTGCCTCAGCCATTGCAGTGACACAGGATATGGATAAAACATATTTGTGTACTAAATGTGGATCAGACTTATTGCAGGATTCTTCTGAGAAATTGGTGCTTGTGGGAATAACCTAGATTGTTACCTGGATTCTTCCCCAGCTTTCCTGAATGCGCAGGTAGCAACTCTCCCTGCAACATACAGTTTGTTCCTATAACCTCCCTGGCCTCAACTTTCACTAGTCCCTATCCTCCACATGCCTATCCCCTTCCCTGCTGCTGCTTTAGCCCTGGTAGTCCTTTCCCCTTATCTACTTTTGTCCTCTTTCCTCCTCCCCTTAAAGCCACCTAATGCTGCACATAGCAGCTTGCTATCCTATCTGTACATACTCCCACAGTCTAGCATCTTTCCCCATCCCCCTGCTATTCTCCCCCCACCCTGTCTCATGCCTCTTATGTAGCCCACTACTCATCCCAAAAAGGAAAAAAAAACCTTTGGTTTCTAAACAAAGTAAAATGATTCCTCTCATCCTCAAAAGTTTTCACAACATCCGAAATGAAGCCAATATATGACAGTGAAAGGGTCTAAAATATGAGATATGATGACAATTATTTTGCAATTCAGATAAAATATACATTTTTTCAAATCTACCTTTCATTAATTGAAATAGATAATTGAAACTCACCGTATGATTTGGAGTAAAAGCCAAGGTACACTATTTTATCTGGTGTTCCACTAACATCCACTGCAGAATCAATATCCTTGTTTTTAAGATCAGAAACTCTAATAATAGATCTATTTTCAAGGTAGTCAGGGTTCATTTCCTGAACTGGATTGAAAAGCTGAAAAAAAAATAAATGAAAATAATTATCTCTAGATCCTTGAGGAGTAACTCAAATTTAAACCATAAGGCTGTCATATGAAACTCTTCTTTTTTAAGTCACCATGGAGACTTAAAATCAACTGTGTTGAATAAAGCAAGTTATTGTAAACTAAAATTGAAATAGATGCTGAGCAACAAGTTATGTATTCAACTTTTTCTCTGTTTCCGTATAGTCTAACTCTTAAATTCCATGCACATTTTTCTGTTTAGGAGGTGTAATCTTGCATTTTGTGACTATAGTATATCCTTTTACATTACTAAAAGACTAAAATGGTACTATGCAATTATAGATGTCACTGAGATACATATAAAATCACATTTTGAGGCTGTAGTTGTACAGTAGTTGTGACTCTTGAAGTTTTCCTATCATAGCAAGTATGCCATAAGGTTTCTGGATTGCAGACAAGTTGTGTCAATGTCTTGCAAAATGTAGATGTAATTTGGCTGCTATCCTGAAACCTCATGATGAACTGTAGTTGTCACTCAACACTGTTACACACTTGCAGAGCAACAAGTTATGTATTTAACTTTTTCTCTGTTTCCTTGTAGTTTAATCCTTAAATTCCATGCATGTTTTCTATTTAGGAGGTGAAACCTCACATTTTGTAACTGTAAAGTGTAAATTCAGGCAGTGTGTAGCACAGCTGCTAGTCATTTGTGTGTTCTGAAGAGCCAACAACTATTTGTTTATAGTTAGCTTCCAACTGTTGCTGCTTCACATCTGCAGAGCAGAAAGATATGTATTTAGGTTTTCCCAAGTTTTCTTAGTATTTTGGGATGGGTATGACATGCGCATGCTGAGCACAGATGCAGGAGAAGTTGGCCACAGTTCACAAACAGCTGTATGTGCTATTGGCTGTGGTCAGCCATCTTCAGGCTGTTGCATCTAACATGCCACATAGGACATCTCAGAAGTTACGTGTTTCACCCACAAATTCTGCTGCTGAAGCACCTTCCAGTGGACACAACATAGGGAGATCTGCTATCATCTCAGGATGAGTGGCAGCTGGTAATGAATTCATATCGCTTGAGGTGAAGAGGCAATGTGAAGACTAGCCATCTGAACTCGCCCACTCATCCTATGAGTGGACAGGTGGCCATTCCTTCAGGAGGACTCAACCAGGAACCCAGGGGAGGGGTTTGTCAGTTACCAGAAACTCCAGTGTTAGGCATGTGGTGAAGCCTCTTAGGGAAATAGCATAGAGCACCAGAAAGAAAGCCAATGTACACTTGGTATGTATGCCAGGAATCTTTATGTGAGATGTGTAGAAGGCTTTGCCTGCAGCTATCAAGCATGCAGTGTGTCTAAAAGTTGTGTCTCATGTAAGCACCAATGAAGCCTGTTTCTTGGGTTCTGGGGCCATCTTCAATTCATAAAGGTGGCTGGCAGAAGTGGTGAGGGCTGCCTGCCTTTCAATCAAGCTGCAAGTTGAGCTCATAGTTTTCAGCTTTGTTCCCAGAGTTCAGTGGGGTCTTTTGGTTTGGAACCGAGAGGAGGGTCTCAGCTGAATGCTCTGTGAACTCTGTGATGGTCTTGGCTGAAGATTTCTGGACCTACATGATCAGGCGGAGAGTTGTAGGGGCCCCTCTTGATAGGTCAGGGGTGCACTACACAAAGGAAGTAATTACTTGGTTAACAAAGTACTTGTGGAGTGCACATTGGAGTTTTTTAGGTTAGGCAGTAGTTTGAGGTACTCTGTCGAATACTCACTAGCCAACATGTATATGGTGAAATCAGACCACATTCGGAGTAAAGACACTTCAACTGTCAAAATTTTATCAATAAACTGTCAAAGTATTCATAACAAAGTTCAAAAAATTTACCTCCCTCCAGGAAATTTACCAAGCGAGGTGGCTCAGTGGTCAAGCACACTGGACTCGCATTGAGGAGGATGACGGTTCAACCCCGCGTCCGGCCATCCTGATTTAGGTTTTACGTGATTTCCCTAAGTCACTCCAGGTGAATACCGGGATGGTTCCTTTCAAAGGGCATGGCTGACTTCCTACCCCATCCTTCCCTAATCCGATGAGACCAATAACCTCGCTGTCTGGTCTCCTCCTCCAAAACAACCCCTCAACCCGAACCAGGAAATTTATTGCAGTCAAATTATTCTTGAGACTGAGAGCGGACTGAAACCCAAAGCAGAAAGTTTACTGATCTCATACAGATTTGATTTTGCATATATAGACTGAAGAGGCGAATGAAAATTTGTACCAACACTGGAAACTGAACCCAGGTCTCCTGCTTGCTAGGTAGCCATGCTAGCCATTAAATCACCTTGGCACAGAAATTCACACAACTGCACAGATTACCCTGGAACACAACTGTCCTCGATCCAAATTCTCATTGCCACCCTCATCTACTTTAAAGTCCATCTTTCACATGAACAAAATTCCAGAGGCTCATATGTTCTGGAATAGCATCGAATGAGCCTGAATCCCAGGAGTACGTATTTATACAAATGAAATAACACACATTCAGAGACTTTACTGGTCTCCTACAGATATGATTTTATGTATACAGACTGAAGCAGCAAATAAAAATTTGTATCAAGACCGAGAACTGAATCTGGATCTCCTGTTTACTAGGTAGGTCCATTAGCCACTAAGTCACCTTGGCACAGTGGTTAACACAACTACATGGATTACTCTGGCATGCCTCTGTCCTTGATCCAAATTCTCACTGCCACCGCAGTCTACTTTAAATTCCCCTTTCACATGGACAGAATTGCCAAGGCTCACCATGTTCTGGAATAGCACCTCAACATCGAACGTAAATGGGGGATCCAGCGCGAGTCCCAGTTGCAGGTACTTATACAAATAAAATGACATCGGCGACCACTGATGATGTTTTAAATAAAGCAAAGCACTTATGGTACAAATAATCTTTATACAGTCTCATATGATAGTAAAACTTCCATATTACTTGTAAAACTGTGAATGTAGACGAGAAGCAGCATAAACAAAATGACTTCATGTATTCTCAGTCTTGTTTAAGGGTCTTCTGACAACTCAGTGCCTCTATTATTCAGAGAGTTATTACCTTTAACCCCTTAAATCATTTACACTCATATCCTTCCCATTTTGCCATGATTTCTCTACCATTATTATACCTAAATAGCTGTAGGTGAGGAACAACAGCACTGTACTAGTGGTTTCCTGTCTTGTAGATGCAAAGATAAAGCTTTACAACATATTTGATATGTACAATTCATATTGTCATTTGAAGAAGGAAAAAAAGTAAAAGAAAGGAAAAAACTTAAAGTAGATGTAGTTATAAGTCCATTTCAAGAGCATATTCGTTTGTTGAAAGAGTTAATTGCTTCTTGTTCAGCAAGAATAATAATGATGATTATGCTAATCATGATGACAAAGGAAACTAACCACTCCAGAGGCATAGCCTTCTTCATAAGTAGGAATTCCATCAGGTAGTGTTGTGGTCACAGATGCATCGTCATAATGTAGTACAGCCTCTGCATGAGCTTCAACAAACTTGCCAGAATATTCATCGGTTTTGTGGCAGGAGCCCATTCCACGGAATCTCATCCAATAGTTTCCTGGTGCCTGATTAGCCTCAATCACAAAATCATAACGCTCACCACCATTTATTATAAAAGAGTCCACTGCAACAAATAAAACAATCATTAACAACTGAAATAATATAGAACATCATATAATAATGCACAATACACATTGGTGTATAAATATCCCAATGTGTGTGTGTGTTCTTTTTCTTCTTCTTCTTTTTCTTCTTCTTCTTTTTTTAGCTCTCTGAGTCTGAATAAGTACAGTGTTCTGTGTTCAGAAAGTTCAGGTGATACACAATGTTTAAAATTCTTTAGAAGTAAATCTTATGAGTTAACACTTGACGTAACAGATACAAACGACATAACAGGAATGCAGGCCAAATTACACTTCAAATGAAATTGAAATGGCACCATGAGTAAGGCAAAGATATAAAAATGAGGAAAGGCAATTATTCACATGTTAATTATGGAAGCACTGTGCAAAGACATACAAAAGCAGAGAGAAGTTACTAACTTTTGTGCTACCCCTCTTTTCCTGATGTAAGAACTTATTCTCTCACACACAACGTATATATACCTGCATGCATCCCAATAGCCATTCATAAACAATCAGTGTCAAAGACATCATGGGGGATACATTTGGATGTATTTGGATGTCTATGTTGTTGTGTGTGAAAGTGTGTACTTACATTAAAAAAGGAGCGTATCGCAAAGTTAGCATGATTTCTGTGCTGTGGAGAAGAGTGCTCCAGAAATATATTGCAGACTGTGCAGGGAAAATTCCATTAATTTCTGTGGCTGGATGATCCAATTCTAGCAAAAAAGTGGCAATCTTTGGACATTGTCAAATAATTCAGATATAACTATAAATCATTCTACCACAAAATCTCCAAAATCCACAATTTATATGTCATAACAGAATACATCTTGTTAATAGTGCTTTGATCAATGACTGAACAGTAGCTAGCAGTAGTGCTTAGTTTGCATACGCCAGTTGTTTTCTTAAATGTTTCTGCTTGGACATGAAAAGTAGCTGAAAATATATATATGGTGTCTGTTCTTTTAGACTTGTCCAAACGGGCAGACACATTCTTGATCCCACTGTCATACATATAGAGAATGAGATGAAATAAATACTGACATTGGCTACAACTGGGTACTTTAATGAATTCAATAGTGACAAGTTAAAATTTATGCAAGACTGGAACTGGAACTCGAACCCAGATTCCTCTCTTTCTGCAAGCATTCGCCTTAACAGCTTTGGCTGTCTGAGCCTGCTTTCTTTCCAACATAAATTCACAACTTGTCTCACACTACTTCTGCAGTGCCACCAGTCCACAACAGTCATTGCTCACTGCATCAAACTGGATCCCTGCAAGAGTTCAAGAAAGAGAATGAATCTGCACTGATGAGCTCAATGACCATCGAGCCATACGTATTTATGTATGTGTGGTGTCTGTTGTTTTTGACATACATTGCATTGCTAATTCCACCGAAGACTTTAATTTCAATCTGGATATGACTAGGAGTATTTTTACATTGCTTACAATAATCTTGGCCTCCATTTCACAAGTTATACACTTGCAATTTCCTGTGTGAAATAGTGCGTTACCATCTTCGTAGTTGTTCCATTTGTGAACATGTTCTGGACTAGTTTACTCTGAGCACCACACTGTGGGATGTGCATGTAAAGAATGATTTGTGCTCATATCAAGGGAGGTTTTGTACAAATATGTATGAGCCACAGCAATAAAGTTTTAATCATCACCTTGAAAATCTAAAGTTACATGATTAATTCTGTAATTAGATAAACAAAAAATCTACTCACCAAGCCGTGGCAAGAGCTCAAACATATAAAAAAGTTTTACTTATGCAAGCTTCTGGAGTCAGTGGCCCCATCTTCCAGTAAAAGGGTTGTAGGGGACAGAAAAGCGGTGAAGGAAAAGGAACTGGAGAGGTTTAAGAAAAGGGGTACAGTTCAGAAAAGTCAGACAGAACCCTGGGTCAGGTGAGACTTACCAGACAGGATGAGAAGAAAAGACTGATTGTTGGGGACTGCACCAGATGATATTTGAAAACTTGAGAGCTTAAAGGTGGAAGACAGCGTAACATGCAAGACAGAGATTATTACCAAAACACCATGCACAAGTTAATACATTGAACAGAGATGGGAAGGGGTTGACAAAAAATCAAAAAATGAAAGATATAGGAAACTAAAACAGAGTGAAGAAAGGAGTATTTGCTATGAAGAAATGCTGAGATGAAAAAAAAAATAACTTTCATTAAGGCCAGGTGGGTGGCAAGAACCATGGGCATACTGCAGCACTAGTTCCCACCTCTGGAGTTCTGATAAACTGTTGTTTGGTGGAAGAATCTAGATGGTGCATGTGATAAAAAGGGTGCTAAGGTCAGGTTGTAGAGCATGTAGCATCCTAACTGCTAAATTTGTGGTAGGCATGCCAATGTAAGAGGTGGAACAGAGTTTACATAATAGCTGCTACATGATGTGTGTTGTTTCACAGATGGCTCTCCCTTTGATATTTTGCACAACTATAGTAACTACTCTCACTTTATAAAATATACTTCAGGTTATCAGTTTTCTTCACAATGCTAAACATAAATTTAATGTAATAATGTTTTCTTGTTTGGAGTAAATGCTTCTTGTGTCCAAAATATAAATTATCTAACTGTTTGCTGACTTTGCTTGTAACATAATCAAAGCTAAAATAAGTATTAGTATCTGCATACTGTGTATTAACTTACTTATTTTTATCATTATTTAATAGTACTGGTATGTCTACATCTACATACACTCCTGGAAATTGAAATAAGAACACCGTGAATTCATTGTCCCAGGAAGGAGAAACTTTATTGACACATTCCTGGGGTCAGATACATCACATAACCACACTGACAGAACCACAGGCACATAGACACAGGCAAACAGAGCATGCACAATGTCGGCACTAGTACAGTGTATATCCACCTTTCGCAGCAATGCAGGCTGCTATTCTCCCATGGAGACGATCGTAGAGATGCTGGATGTAGTCCTGTGGAACGGCTTGCCATGCCATTTCCACCAGGCGCCTCAGTTGGACCAGCGTTCGTGCTGGACGTGCAGACCACGTGAGATGACGCTTCATCCAGTCTCAAACATGCTCAATGGGGGACCGATCCGGAGATCTTGCTGGCCAGGGTAGTTGACTTACACCTTCTAGAGCACGTTGGGTGGCACGGGATATATGCGGACGTGCATTGCCCTGTTGGAACAGCAAGTTCCCTTGCTGGTCTAGGAATGGTAGAACAATGGGTTCGATGACGGTTTGGATGTACCGTGCACTATTCAGTGACCCCTCGACGATCACCAGAGGTGTACGGCCAGTGTAGGAGATCACTCCCCACACCATGATGCCGGGTGTTGGCCCTGTGTGCCTCAGTCGTATGCAGTCCTGATTGTGGCGCTCACCTGCATGGCGCCAAACACACATACGACCATCATTGGCACCAAGGCAGAAGCGACTCTCATCGCTGAAGACGACACGTCTCCATTCATCCCTCCATTCACGCCTGTCGCGACACCACTGGAGGCGGGCTGCACGATGTTGGGGTGTGAGCGGAAGACGGCCTAACGGTGTTTGGGACCGTAGCCCAGCTTCATGAAGACGGTTGCGAATGGTCCTCGCTGATACCCCGGGAGCAACAGTGTCCCTAATTTGCTGGGAAGTGGCGGTGCAGTCCCCTACGGCACTGCATAGGATCCTACGGTCTTGGCGTGCATCCGTGCATCCGTGTGTCGCTGCGGTCCGGTCCCAGGTCGACGGGCACGTGCACCTTCCGCCGACCACTGGCGACAACATTGATGTTCTGTGGAGACCTCACGCCCCACGTGTTGAGCAATTCGGCGGTACGTCCACCCGCCCTCCCGCGTGGCCACTATACGCCCTCGCTCAAAGTCCGTCAACTGCACATACGGTTCACGTCCACGCTGTCGCGGCATGCTACTAGTGTTAAAGACTGTGATGGAGCTCTGTATGCCACGGCAAACTGGCTGACACTGACGGCGGCGGTGCACAAATGCTGCGCAGCTAGCGCCATTCGACGGCCAACACCGCGGTTCGTGGTGTGTCCGCTGTGCCGTGCGTGTGATCATTGCTTGTACAGCCCTCTCACAGTGTCCGGAGCAAGTATAGTGGGTCTGACACACCGGTGTCAATGTGTTCTTTTTCCCATTTCCAGGAGTGCATATACTTTGCAAAGCGCCACGAAATGCATTGCAGAGAGCACATCTCATTGCCCCAGTTACTAGGGTTTCTTCCTGTTCCAATCACATATGGAGCATGTGAAGAATGATTATCTGAATGCCCCTGTGTTTTCTGTAATTATTCTAATCTTGCCATCATCGTCCTTATGTGAGTGATACATAGGGGGATGAAGTATGTTCCTAGAGTCAACATTTAAAGCCATTTCTTAAAGCTGTTTTAGTAGACTCTCAGAATAGTTTATGTCTATCTTCAAGAGACCTCCAGTTCAGTTTATCCAGTATCTCTGTGACAATCTCCTACTGTTTAGACCTGTGATCATTTGTGCTGCTTGTTAGCCCTATCTGGTAAGGGTCCTACACACTTGAGCAATATCTTAGAATGGGCAACATGAGTGATTTGTAAGCAGTCTCCTTTGTAGACCGATTGCACTTCCCTAGTAGTCTACCTCTAAACCAAATTCTACCACCTACTTTTACCAATGAATGAGTCTATCTGATCATCCCACTTCATATCCCTAAAAGTGTCACACCAACGTATTTGTATGAGCTGGTTGAATCCAACTGTGACTCATTGATACTAGTCATACAATACTATGTTGTTGTTTTTTTTCGTTTTGTGAGGTGCACAGTTTTATATTTCCAAAATTTTGCACCACTCTGAAATGATATCAAGATCTGACTGAATATTTATGCAGTCTATTTCAGGCAGTATTGGTAACTTAAGACACCATTAATACTACCAGATAATAAATTTTCATAAGTAATCTCTTAGTAACAAAAGGCCATGGCATTTCATCAGTCATCTACATATACATAGCTATTCTTCAATTTATACTTAAGTTGCCTGGCTGAAGGTCTTTTTGAACAACTTTTACACTGTTTCTTTACCATTCCACTTTCTAACGGTGCATGGGAAAAATGAACATTTAATCTTTCTGTATAAGCTCCAATTTCTCTTTTTTTATTATGACGATCATTTCTCCCTTTGTAGGTTGTGACAATAAAATATCTTCACATTCAGAAGAGACATTACTGTAGACAATAAGTTACCAGTAATAACAGATGATGAGAAATTATTGCCAACTGAATATAGTAAATTCTCAGCCATACCAAATGATAGTAAAACATTTGTACTAATAGGAGCTGATAAATTCTCAGCAATGAATGAACGTAGCAAATATTCAGCAGTAACAGATGTCAGTAAATTCTCAAAAGAAACCGAATGTAACAATTTTTTGCAGTAAGGAATCCATTAACTTATCAGTATTAACTGAACATAGTAGCTTACACAAAATGAAAAAAATATAATTTCCTATGACTATAATATCAGTGAGTCACTGTTGGAATTGGCCAACTCAAGTAAATACCTGGGTGTAGCACTTTGTAGTGATAGGAAATAGAATGATCACATAGGTTCAGTGAATGGGAAACCAGGTGGTAGACAGTGGTTTACTGGTGGAATACTGGAGAAGTGCAATTAGTCTGCAAAGGAAATTGTTTACAAATCACTTGTGTGACGAGTTGTAGAATATTGCTCATGTTGTGGGACCTGTACCAGGTAAGACTCACAGGTGATACTGAATGTTTACAGAGAAGGACAGCATCTATCACCACATGTTTATTCGATGTGTCACAGAGATACAGAAGGAACTGAACTGCAAGACTTGGAAGACTCTTGATGATAGACATAAACTATCCTGAGAAAATATATTAATTAAGTTTTGAGAACCAGCTGTAAATGGTGACTCTAGGAATGTACTACAACTCCTATCTATCACTTACATAGGGATCCTGAGGATAAGATTAGAATAATTACTGCACAAGCAACCATTCTTCCTGTGCTCCATACATGAATGGAATGGGAAGAAAACCTAATAACTGGTACAAAGGGATGTACCCTTTGCCACATACTTCATGATGGTTTGTAGAGTGTAGATGTAGATGTAGAATTCATAACAGTGCATTCACCCAACCAAGTAACTTAATTAATTGATCAAATCCATTTCAGTTGAGAAATCACTTCACAGTGTACTGAGTCTTAAAGGAACAGAACCCACAGAGTTTAAGAAACTGGATTCTATGAGAATGTCACATGCAAAGCACTGACTGTGCTTGCCACCTGTTGTTGTCATGTGCTCTTGCCTGCAACTGCTGCATGTTGTGTGTATTGTTCCATCAGTCATAGATGCTGTGTTGGCTGCTTATTGCCCCACCTAGCTATATTGTGTAGAAGTTGCTGAAAGTGGAAAGCACACTGCTAACTAACATAAATGTGAAAGAGCTCATGCACTGCATACTCTATCACTCCCTTTTTTTAACTAATCTTGTATTTGATTCACATTGTGTTTGAAGACTATGTAACACATATGAATCGTCTGTATTTGCATTTGACATGCAATGTTTGATTAGGTTCTTCTTTAGAATGGTATAATTGCTTTATCACTTTTAAAATTTCTTTATATTTCTTAATGGGTATCGAAAGTCATTTCATAATGTTGAATGGCATATTTATCTTCTTGTTGATTTTCCTTAAAACAGCTTGATTAATGTTGTCAAAAAACACTTCTATTTCTTCTTTGTAGATAATAATAATTTGGAAACTGTTTTCAGTTCAAACATACAGACTTAATAACTTTTTGATGTCATAAATAAACATATGCATCACTTTCAGTTATCTTTACTTCTTTTGTGCTGTCAATATTATATACATATAAATCACATCATGTGTCACAGTTCATCAATAATAATGACAATTAACCTCTTAAATTTTTATAAATGAGATGTGAGATGTGAAATTCAGTATTTGGGTGAACCAGATGTCTATAATTAAAGTGCAGCTACTCATGGAGTTCCAGTGTAGGCTGTAATTATGGTATGGCAACAAAACTTTGCAGATATGCTAATGCCTTAATCTGGAATTGATTTACATAGTTCCAACTTTAGCCACCAGGAGCAAATCTGGCATTGTACACTGTTTGTATGTCAGCATGTCATTAACACTATCATTTGACAAGCCATAATATGAGTGAACCACAAAGATATTGAAAAGAGAGACCAAGCACTATTAGTGAAACTGTTTCATGTGTACCACAGCAATTGCAGTGCTTCAATGTGAGAGTATTATTGACTGATAGATCATTAAATGGCTTAAAGAAGATGATAATGAAATTTGTACACATGGGTGTGCTTGTTGTGACACTTGGAAAGGAAGGCATACTATCACAATGGAAGTTATTGAAGAAGTTGCTGTTACTGTAACTGACCATGCAGCATGTGCCTCAGGTGGTGCTAGTGCTTGTGAAGTGTCATGAGAATTGTATATCCCATCATCAACAGCACAGAAATTTTGCATTCAATATTATACTGGTACCTGTACAAGATCAAGACAGTGTAGACAGTGTAGCAACTGAGACTTTATGATCTGCAGCAACAGTCTGAATTTGCTCTTCAGTTTCTGTCATGGACTGAAGTTGATGGAGTGTGGCTGGACAATATTCTATGGAGTGACAAGGCACATTTTAGACTAAGAAGTACAATGAATATATAGAACTGTCAAATTTGGGGTACTGTTAAACCATGTGCTGTGCACTCACCATTGCACTCACTGTACGTGACTGTGTGATGAGGATCCACAAGCACCTTTATTCTTGTTCTGGTCTCCTTTGAGGAGAATGCTTCCAGAAGGCCTGTCAGGTGTACTGTGACTTCTGCATGCTATCAAGACCTCCTAGTACTACATGTGACTCCTACTTTGGAAGAGTGCAATTGTGTGGAAACCACTACTTTTATGCAAGATGGGTCAATACCTAATGTTGCTTGCCCAGTAAAAGATCTGTTTAAGGCAACCTTCCATGAATGTGTTATCTTCAGTGGTTTTTCAGATGTAATACTTGCAAAATCATTTGATCTGAATCCATTTAACTTTGGGTTCTGGGGATATCTAACAGAATGCATTTACCAGGGACACATTTGCTCTCTGTCTGATCTGAAGGACAGTGTATGGCAATACACTGCTCATATTCCTGCTGTGATCAAATGTTGATCATGTTGTTTTACAGATGCAATATCTTGTCAATGTCTCCAGTGCTCATATTGAACTAATTTTGAAAGCAGTGGTTAATAATAAAACCATCATTATGCCTTTCCCACTTGTTTGACTTTTTCTGCTCAAGTCCAATTTCTAATACAATACACATGGAAATATTTTCTTTGAGTACTAGCATATCTACCAAGTTTCACTATCATATGATAATTACAGCCCTCACTGGGCTCTGCGAGTGACTGCACTTTAATTATAATCACACACACACACACACACACACACACAGTTGTACGACGCGACAGGTCAGAGCTAGTGCAATGAGTTCTTCACATGATATTCATTGGACTATTTCCTGTAAATACATGCCATGTCAGTGCACTTGGAAGAGAGCTGTGGCAGTGACATGGCTCTGTTTTTGTTCCTGCATAGCGATTTGCAAAGATGGAAAAAATCAAGATTCGAGCAGTGATTAAATACTTCGTAAAGAAAGGTATGAAAGCAAAGGACATTCATGCCAATTTCCAGAATACACTGGGGGACTCTGCTCCTTCATATTCAACTGTTTCCAAATGGACAAATGAAGTTAAATTTGGTTGGGAGAGCTTAGATGATGATCCACACAGTGGTTGGCCACAATGTGTCACTACTCCATAAAACATTGCAAAAGTGCAGAAATTGGCCATGGAGGATTGCCAATGAAAGTGCATGAAATTGATCACACTTGCCAGATGTCATCTGAAAAGGTATATCACATTTTAACTGAAGAATTAGAAAAGAAAAAAATTATCTGCAAGGTGGATGCCACGACTCTTCTATCAAGACAATGTGTGCCCACACACATGTGCTGTTTCCACGGCAAAATTACACGAACTAAGGTATGAATTGTTGCCACACCCTCTTTATTCACCTGGTATGGCTCCATCAGACTTCCATCTCTTCCCAAAACTGAAAATTTTTTCTTGATGGATGAAGAATCACTTCAAACAATGTATAGCAAGAGTTGATAACTATTTTGCAGGCCTGGAGGAAACTCATTTTCAAGATGGGATGAAAGCACTGGAACATCATTGGACCAAGTGCATTAATCTACAAGAAAACTAAATTGAAAAATAAAAAGGGTTTCAGTAATTAAGTACTTTTTTTCTATGCGGTTCAGAGAACTTTTCAAGCCATCCTCGTAGATGACAAGGCATGGAAAACTTCACACTCCTGACTTCTGAGGTGAAAATTCCAAATTTAACTATGCGAAAATTCTTTACCTTCACTGTAACATCCTGCTAAATAAATTTGGTAACTTTATTTTTTGAGGTATTAGTTAAATCTTTATGATTAGCCCTCGTAAGCAAGCACAGAATTGGAAATAGCTCAGATGAATTAATAGAAGAAAGGCCAGAGGACCAGATAGGATACTAATTAGATTTGATATTAAATATGCAGAGAAACTGATTAATTTTCTATCAGTTTGCTGTAATTCCCAGGAAAAGGTAATTCCAACATATAAGGAAGGTCACAATACCAATGTGCAAAACTACAGCTCTACATCACTGGTGTTGATTTATTGTAGACTTATGGAATAAAAAATGCTCAGAAAAGTTTTGCATCACCAGTGTCTCTACAAAAATGTATGGCTTCATATTCAAGAAAGTAAGACATGAAATACGCTCTATCAACTTTAAAAGAGAGAGAGAGAGAGAGAGAGAGAGAGAGAGAGAGAGAGAGAGAGAGAGAGACAGAGAAAGAAAGAAGAAGAAGCTTTACAATAGGAAAAAAGATTTCATCTTTGCACATATGTGAAATCAAAATATGTTGTTGGGTATCATTCAGTAGTGCATGACTCTATGCTGTGCATTGTAACATGCTGGGATCATCCTCGATATGCTGCCCACAAGATTGTTGGGCATTGTTGCTCAAGACTGTCCAGCTCTCAGATGGTGGCCATGGCCCACCTGAGAAGGTTTCCTGCACTGACACTGCAAATTTCAACTGGTTCATGTCATCTTCAGTTGGTTCATGTTAGTAGCTACCATAGGTCGTTCCTCTCAGGGTTGATTCTTGACTCTAGGGGAAAGCATTCACTAGGTGGTCATGGTATGCTTATGCATTAACATCTAGAAAGATGAACCCCTCTTGTCTGAAGGGCTGGACAATAAGTTGGAGGATCTTGTTCCAGTACTGCATAGTTCTCAAATTATCATTGTGGGCTACGAGAGGTGTCTGACATGATGCTGGCCCTATACATGATAGTGGCCCACGACATGACTGATGTAACTCACTGCTGAATCTGTGGGGCTGCTTGTCAGAAACCTGCACTGTTACCTGTTCATTTCCACATTTTTCTTTGGTGCTCATCAGACATCAGACAAATGCTGTACTTGTTTGTGAAGAGTATCTGATGCCACTGATCCAGGTTATGTTTTAGGTGTTCCCTTGTCTATCATCCTTGAACATCATGGTGCTGTTGGGGTCTGTATGGTTAGTTTAAAAAAAGAAAAAATGAGGTGTGCCATTCAGTTTTACTCTACTTGAGACATGTGTGAGCCATAATTTGTAGGTAGAAGTCATCAGGTGTTGTTGTTTACTGGGGGGGGGGTAATGGTATGGACTTCATCAGGCCCTGAAGCTTTGTTCAGTTTTAATGATTTCGACTGTTTCTCAACTCCACAGACACTAATACTTATATCATTCATATTTTTGGTGGTACGAGGTTCAATTTGGGACAATTCTCCTGGGTTTTCCTTTGTAATGAAATGTTTGAAAATGGGTTTAAGCATTTCAGCTTTTGCTTTGCAGGGTAGCAATTTCAGTACCTGCCTCTTTTGCTAAGGACTGGACACTAACTTTGGTGCCACTATAAGCCTTTGCATATTATCAGAATTTCTTTGAGTTCTGTGAAATATCACTTGGCAATATCCTGCTACAGTAATCACTGAAGACATCACACATTGCCCTCCTGACAGCCAAATGTGTTTCAATCTGCATCTTTCTGTCAGGGGACCTTCACTTTGTTTAAGATCTATTAAGCAGTTATCTCTGTTTCTTTAGAAGTTTCTTTACAGTGATTGGTTGCCATGGATGTTCCTCCCATTATGAACTGTTCTACTGGGTGCATATCAGGTAAATATCTATCTACTGCATGGCCAACAATTCTTTTAAACTTGAGCCAGAGTTCCTCTACACACTCCTGCCCTGTGCTGAAGGTTTAAAGTTCCTCATTGAGATATGACACTACTGATTTTTTTATCTAGTTTACTGAACATATTTATCTTTGTGGTTGTTTTAGTTGTCCTTTTTACTTTGGTAATCATTGTTGCCACAACTGTGTCATGGTCACTGTTACCAGTTTCAATGTGGACTTCCCAAAGACGTCAGGTCTATTTGTTGCCATTAGATCCAATACATTTCTATCATTAGTGGGGTTCCTAACTATCTGTTCTAGGTAGTTTTGAGAGAAGGCATTTAGTAATGTTTCACAGGATGTCTTATCACACTCACTACTAACAAAACTGTAATTTTCCCAATTAATTGTCAGATGATTAAAGTCTCCAAAAATGATTACAGTAAGATTGGGGAAGTTAAGTACAAGTGTACTGAAGTTTTCTCTTAAGTTTTCAGTTACATCAGGAGATGAGTCTGGTAGGCAATAGATGGATCCGATTATCGTTTTATTCCCACCCTTGACACTGAGTCATGCCCAAAGAATTTTACATGCAGCTTCAGTGTCTACCACCGGTGGATTTGAGATTCTTGTCTACTGTGACAATATACCACCTCCATTTCCCTTTTGCTTGTTCTTTCGATACACACTTAAATTTTCTTCAAAAATCTCACACTTATCAATTTCAGCTTTTAACCAGCTTTCTGTACCTAGTATTCTGTGATACTGGGTTACACCACCCATATAGACTGTATATTTAATCAAGCTTCTGACTGCAATAACATCATGTAAGTTTATTTAATTTAAAGAAGAAAAATATTTTGTCATAATGTGATTGGAAAAATAGGGAAAGAAAGAATCTGTAACACAATGGTAACCGGTATAAGGCATATCTTTAATATCTTGAGTTTCCCAAAAGTGGTAGTATGTTCAGTTGGTGTAGGTCAGTTTAGTGGGCAACTTCACATGCTACCATACAATAACAATGCCTCTACAGTGTAAGCATGAAATGACTATCAAAAACCTGTTGATAGTCTCAACAGTGTACATGAGCTGTGTTGCCATATTTACAACTGCAAACACTATGCACCCTATTGAACTGCATTGGAAATGCAGGTTTATTTATCCACATTACACAGATGTCTGTACATAACAATTTGCTGCAGTCAGTTTAGCATTGATTAAGAGGTTTCTGATATAAAAGAAACACAAAAAATGAAAATTATGAGGGTGATGGAAACCTTTTTTTTTTTTTAACATTTCACATTGGTCTCATGTGTGATGAATTTCCTGGAGAATGAGCAACTTCCATGTAGGAATCAACATGGTTCCCATAAATGTCAGTCATGTGAAACACAGTGTGGGCAGTTTGTTCATGAGATCAAGAATACAGTAGATGGCAGAGCACAGGATGACGTTTTTCTTGAGTTACAGATAGCCTCAGACACAGTTCTACACTGTAGTCTAATAAACATTATACTTGGATACAGAATGTCCAAACTAATATGCAACTGGGTTGAGGGCTTCCTAGCAAATAGAACTCTGTGTATCATTCCTAATAGCAAGGCATTGCCAGAAGCAAAGATAACATCCAACATACCTCATGACAGTGTCATTGGGCTGCTGCAAAGTACATAAATGACCTGACAGATAACATATGTATCTATATGAGACTGTTTTGAAGAATAAGAAGCTGTTTTCAGGGGAGTGACATAATTAGAAACTTGTTTCAAAAGGCAGAGAGACTTGTAGATGACCTTTGTTTGGTCCAGATATTAGCATCTGGCCCTAAGTATTAATAAAATTAATGTAATCCATGAGGCAAGGTAAAAAAATAAATAACATTTCTGATTCTTCCTTTTTTATAATTATAATAGTGTTAACAACTATTATCAGAATTTTCAGATAATTGCCTGAATAAAAGTAACAATTTTATTTCTATGCAAATAATACACCTTTGTCCATTAAAAACCATGACCCTAAGAAGGATAGGACATAACAAAATTTTTAATATTCTGAATATCCAGTGTGGCATGAAGAATAGATGATTACATTTGTAGGTCATTCTGGGATACATGGTGTGAAAAATATAGTACACAGAGCTGCCAATTTTGGCAGCAACAAAGACTTAAACCCAGCTGGATGTGAATGACAGATACGACTGTGTTATTCCACGCAGCTTCAGCTGTACCCCAGGGATCATGAATCTTAGTGGCTAGTGAATGAAGGTGTGCCATTTCATGGCAAACACATGACCATATATTTTTAATTAATACGAAATTTGCAGAACATGCTGGTCTGGGCAACTGTTGAGCAGTCTGTGTTGAGGTACATCAGGATAGCATGGATGACCAGCAATCTTGCATTTGCTTGTTGAAAGGTAATATCATTGAGACCTCAAAGATTGGGTGCAGGCACCAGACTCAACACAGCAGAAATGTTAAGGATAGCATTCATATGACCAGCAATGTGATGCAAAGGACATTTTGTTGTGTCCTCCATAGCACCCTACACTATGACACAAAGTGCTTCCCCTGATGATGATGACAAATGCAATCACACAATGTTCAGTCTCCTAGGAACCTCCATACATGGCTAGTTCTATTGTGATATTGTACACAGAACTGGAACTCAGCTGAAAAGATGACATGGTGCCACTGCTGTGACCAGTGTTGTTGTTGGTTGGACACTTGTCAGGTGAGCCTCTTTATGGTACCATGTCAAGTAAAGCTGCAAATTGTCACCATATTCTCAGACCTTGGAGTGCCAGACAATGTCACTTTGTACACATTGTTCTTGTCTTTCTGACCCAAAATATTTGACATGACTATAATGCTGCTCAATTGAGTGATCAACACCATTTTGTTGGTTCGTGGTAGAATATTTTACACATTATGAATGAAAGAACACACAAAACTGGTGTAATATCTCATAACATTTATTATTTTATAAACCAGTTTTCATCTGTTATGTCAATGCCAAATACAAACACAAATATATATGTGGATGTGAACATTTTGTGTGATCAAAAATGTTAAACCAGCAGCACATCTACATAGTATTTCAGCTGCTTTCCAAAGGTGAAAATTGTTACTGTAAGTTTAGGAGTAAACTGAGAGGAATTATTTCAGTAAAAATGTGATGTAAACTATTTAGCTAAGATGACATACGTGACCCACCAAATAATGAACCACATAACACATTGCAAGAATTGGTCAAAGAAGAAAAATAAGTCGAATAATATATAGTCAACTTTGGTTACATATTCCAAGGGGTTGGTTGGAAAAGATAATCTTGTCCTTAGTAGGATCAATATCACAAACTGGTAAAATATTACAAGTGAAACTAAAGAGATAAGTGAAACAACTCTGATTATAAGAAGTAAGATTTTTCTAACAAAGTGAGTGCAACTACAGTAATTGAAATTAAAAAAAATGGGGAATGTTAGGAGTAGTAATTTACAAGATGGTCTGAATGGGATTGTTTGCAGTAGCTTCAGTTTTGCTAAAATCTTTTGTATATCCAAGAATGTAGCATAACTCATGCCCATTTAGCTTTATTTACATGCCATCTTTATTGCGTTGCAATTTTTTTGCTTATTAGTGTAAATGTAAAAATTAAATTTGAGATACTCTGCATAAATTAACTTAAGAATGAAAAATTTTAAGTTTAAATGTACCTTGAATAGGTTCAAAGGATGAGCTTTCACTCGCGATGAGCAATAGCTTATGATTATCAACTGATACTTCAACTGGGCAATAGATAGCTGCATTGAAAATAAGTCGAAAGCGGTACCTGGAACCCTGAAAATGAGATGAAGACAACACTTTTATTTACCAAATACTTAAAAGAAATTAATAGAGGTCACTGATATTGATGTTTTGATCAACAGCAATTTTCCAGGAAGGAAGTAAACATTACAATACACTGTTTTCATATAAATCTGTCACTGATTTAGTAGTACAAGTTTTTCATAAATTATAAAAATAACAGATCATTCATTTGACTATTAAAATTCAGAAAAAATTAATAACTGAAACTATTTCCTGCCATTGTTCTTGAAAAAGTACATAAATTAAATCATCAAAAAATATGACATATGTGAAAGGAAAAAGTATTGTCCATAAAACTGAAGTTAGACAATAATAGAAACATATTGCAGACTATCATTTGATATACATGACACCACTGAGTAACACATGACAGTAGAAATCAAAAATCAATATTAATTGATGTTAGACTTTGCTACTTAATGAAAATAATCTTCTTGGAATGCAAGTAAAAATGTCAATCTAGGAGGTTCGTTTTATTTATTTTATTCAGTGAAAGAAATCAGTATGCACGAAAGCTGGGAACAGGAAGTAGGAATAGACAATGAAGACATGGAAACATGCAGAGGGAATTTAAAAATGTTACACTGAACAGTATAAGTGGATGAAGACAAATATGTCATACAACTCATGGTTTCCTTCCACCACACAACTTTTGTTAAACTATTCTACATCTACATGGTTACTCTGCAATCCACACTTAAGTGCCTGGCAGCAGGTTCATCAAACCATTTTCAAACTACTTCTTTACCATTCCACTCTCAAATGACACATGGGGAAAAGAAACACCTAAAACTTTCCGTTCGAGCTCTGATTTCTATTATTTTATTATGATGATCATTTCTCCCTACGTAGGTGGGTGTCAACAAAATATTTTCACATTCGGAAATGAAAGTTGGTGATTGAAATTTCGTACATAAATCTTGCTGCAAAGAACACCGCCTTTGTTTCAGTGACTGCCACCCCAACTCGTGCTTCATATCAGTGACACTCTCACCCCTATTGCACAATAACAAATGGTTCAAATGGCTCTGAGCACTATGCGACTTAACTTCTGAGGTCATTAGTCACCTAGAACTTAGAACTAATTAAACCTAACTAACCTAAGGACATCACACACATCCATCTCCGAGGCAGGATTCGAATCTGCGACCGTAGCGGTCACTCGGTTTGAGACTGCAGTGCCTAGAACCTCACGGCCACTCTGGCCGGTGCACGATAACACAAAATGAGCTACTTTTCTTTGCACTTTTTGATGTCTTCCATCAATCCTACCTTGTAAGGCACCTACACTGTGCAGCAATATTCCAGCGGAGGACAGACAAGTGTAATGTATGCTGTCTCTTTAGTGGGTTTGTTGCATCTTATAAGTGTTCTGCCAACAAAGTGCAGTCTTTGTTTCACCTTCCCCAGAATATTATGTATGTGGTCTTTCCAATTTAAGTTGCTCGTAATTGTAATTCCTAGGTATTTAGTCGAATTGACAGCCCTTAGATTTGTGTGATTTATTGTATACCCAAAATTTATCGGATTTCATTTAGTACCCATGTGGATGACCTTGCACTTTTCATACCATACAGAAATTCTCTCTAGATCATTTTGTAATTGGAATTGATCATCTGATGATTTTACTAGATGGTAAATTACAGCATCATCTGCAAACAATCTAAGGGGGTTGCTCAGATTATCACCTCAATCATTTATGTAAATCAGGAACAGCAGAGGATCTATGAAACTACCTTAGTGATGGTAAAATTTCTGCGCAACTCAGCAGGTATGTCAGTGGTGTCTTGGGCACTGATATACCCATGGCTACAAGCTACAAAGGTCATTGGTGCCTATCTGAGGCCAGAAGAGGTTTCAAGAGAGTGAGCAATTCAAATGGAGAGGTGCCATGCAGTGGCACTGGGATTGTTGGAAGTAAACTGGAGCAGCAGCAGCAGTCAAGGTTTGGATCACGTGGAGTGGAAGCATGCATCATTTCTGTTAGTATTTACAGAACCTTAGGCAATTCCAGGGCAGTCACTTCTACATTGTAGATTTGCAAGCTTATGAAAAGCTCACTTTTGGAAGTACGTAAGTGTCAAGCCCTTGGGTTTTTCTCACCTTCCTGTTCAATACCAGTGTCACAGTTGTCATAATTTCCTAGTATAAGTACATCTCCCAGTGTGGTTACTGTACCTATATTGTGATTGTGTGTGTGTGTGTGTGTGTGTGTGTGTGTGTGTGGTCAGATTTTCTGAGACAAAATTATGTCCAAGTAGTGCTCATTAATCTAGCTCATGCTTAGCATCAGTCATTAGCAGTATCAAAATAAGTTGTATCAAATTTCATCCTTGGAAGCATTTCTTGATTACTGATTGGTGTTAAAATATTTTGTGTTCATATCTAACTTGTTGTAAGTTTCAGGTGACACCTGTTTAATCTGGTCTAAAACTGCATGAGTCATTGATCTGTGCTAGATTTATGGACCTGTTGTTCATGCAAAGTTTGTTAATATTCAGACGCACTTGCAGTTACTATTTTGCTAAATTACTGTAATTTGCTGTGTACTTTTGTTTATGTGTGAAAGCACAGTTGTAAGTTAGCAAGCACCAACTGATCCCAGGTGATGGTTGGTCACTGGCTCAGTTCAAATTTGTACCATGTATTGTCTACATCGTTCTGTCTTGCAGTGTGACACGTTCTGTCATCGCTGGTATTGATAAATATAATTAAGGTGCTTATGTATAGGATTGTTGAGTCTTGGGTCCAGCTGACCTGTTAAGTAATTTAGTTCCTTGAATAACATTATCTTGAGAATTTAACAGCTTGATTTAAGGCTAACTAATATCATTACAGCAGTAGGTGTTGTACCACCTCACTTAAAACTTACACCTCAATCAAAACCTGTCTGATATTTGATTATGCCATTGAAGTAATTGGCATTAAGTCTTTATTTCAAAGAGTTCTGTGTGGAACAGTGGTTATTCCAAGATTTAGACAAGTTTGGTAATGTTTGCCTTGTATTTGACATTTGACATTGCAAGTCTCACATAGTCTTGGGTGTTAAATGTTTCTTGTTCTATTGAGGAAAGGGCAGCATTATTTTTCCATGCCTAATATGGGTATAAATTGTTTAAATAAGAATAGCAAGGGAAGACTTACTTCCTTAGGTGCGACCACATCTCAATGGCAGTTAATGTATAATTTGAGATCTTTTTAATTAAGAGGAAGAGTTAAAGATGTTGACACAGGAGAGGAATTCATGGCGGGCCACATCAATCCAGCCTGTCTCTCTATAAGGCAAAATTCATCACATTTTTATGAAATGTACTTTTATGCTGTTAAAGTAAGTTCACAGTTTATTTAAGTGCTTTAATGCTGTTTGGGTAAATGCCCATTTTGTTTAAGGGACACATGTGCATCTGTGTTTTGGAAAAGAAATTCCCGCCACATGTCTTGGATTCATTGATTCCATGCTATCGGTTCCCCTGAAACAAGATCAAGCCACACAGACTAAATTCAACACAACAACCTTAAAACTAACTACCACACATGGTATCAGAACCCCAGCACTGGCCCTAACCTTATTCTGTTACCAATGAAATGGCAAGGATCAGGTGAGGGCAGATGAAAGGTGCTGGTGCAAATAAACAATTAATAACATAACAATAATTTTTTATTTAAAACAATGTGGAGAATTGTGTAAGGGACCTGTAAGTAATAGACAGAGGAAGTAAGAGTAAAGAAACTATGGATCAGTTATCCCAGAGGTTACCAAGTTGCAAATGGTAGTTGCAGCATTGCACTGGTCAGAAGATGGAGAGAATCAAATAACTACAGATTAGTAATGGATTCAGAGATGTATTGGTTCTCAATTCTTGGAAGGCTGGCAGCTGTTTAGCAAATTATTGAACCTATTCAGCTGCAGCAACAAAACCATCAACAACAGTTGCAGCAACACAACACTGCCTAAGGAGGAGTCAAAGACAAGGTACATCGACATCATTAAATAAGGATTTTTTATGGCTTCAGACAAAGAAAAGGAAAAGATTGTGACAAATCAGCAAGAAAATTTGCAGATAAGTCACAACTACTATGGAAAAAGCAGCACATCACCAGGTAATGACAAAAGAAAAAATACTTGCAAAACAGTCAGGATAATGTGTCAGAATATTCAATGCCTCAGAAACAAAGTACTAGATCTAGAAGTAGCTTTAAATAATCTTGCTGATGTCTCTTGTATTTGTTTATCTGAACACTGGTGCAAGGCTAGTGAATTAAGTCTCATAAATATAAGCAAGTTTAATTTAGCATCACATTATTGCCAAAGTGTTTCTAAAAATGATGGGGTATGCATTTACTCTAGAATAGGACTGCAGATCAAAGTGAAAACAGAATTGGACCATCTAAATATAGAAAAACATTTTTTATCATGTGCCATAGAGTTAAAAACTGAGGAGAAGAGTGAAAAACTAGTTGTCATTACAGTATATAGATCTCCACTGGGTGACAAAAACATATTCTTCAAATAAATAGAAGCAGCATTAAACACTTTTTATAGTAATGAAGTGAAATTATTTTTATGTGGAGATTTTAATATTAACCTGTTAATTGAAAGTGATGAAAAAAGACAGCTTTTGAGTATACTCAGCAGATTCCACATGAAACCACTCTTTACAGATGCCACCAGAATAAGAGAACTGTCATCTTCTCTTTTAGACAATATTTTCACAAAAATGGAGAATGGTATCACTGAGTCACTAAACGTAAACTTAGGTCTTTCGGATCACAATACACTATTAACATACATAAATTACTCTATCCCCAAGGCAGTAAAATATAAGTGGGGATACAAAAGGCACTTCTATGCAGAAAAAGTGAATTCTTTCATCCAGTTGTTAGCTAATGAAACCTGGGAATATATCTTTGCACAAACAACAACCGAGGCATCTTTCAATGCTTTTTCTAGTACATTCATGTCTATATTTGAGATGTGTTTCCCAAAAAAGCTCACAAAGATCAATGTCATGCCTAGGAACACAAGCCAGTGGATAACACCTGCTATTAGAGCATCTAGTCAAACACTAAAACATATCAGACAACTCAAAACAGATAAGAAAGATGAGCACTTCACAGATTATGTTAAGACATACAAGAAAATTTACAGGAAGGTGATCAAAAAAGCCAAGACAATGCACAATGACAGTGTAATTGCTGGGTCAGCAAACAAATTGAAAGCTATATGGAATGTAGTAAAAAACGAAATAGGCTCAAGCAAAAATGTTAGAAATCCAGATGACTTTGTTTTAAAAGATGATCAAGGTGTGCTAGGAAATCTTACTTTAGCAAATTACATTAATGACTACTTCATAAATACTCCAATCAATCCCAGTAAAAATTGTTCTAAGATTAGTAGAACATCAATCCCAGAAGAACAAAGTGTTAATTCATTATCGCTACCTTCCACGAACAAATTGGAAGTTAATCGAATAATAAAAACAATGAAGAATAAAATGTCCTCAGGGATTGACGAGATACCTTGCTCAGTCTTGATGAGATGTGCTAGTGTCATATCAGACCCACTCACACACATCATAAACATATCATTTTCAGAAGGTGTCTTTCCACAACAATTAAAAATTGCAAAAGTAAAACCATTGTATAAAAAGGGCAATATACATGAAGTGGGAAACTATAGACTAATAGCTTTATTATAAGTATTTTCAAAAGTAATAGAGACAGTCATGAAAAACAGAATTACAAATTACCTCGAGAAATTCAATCTATTGTCTGTAAACCAACACGGCTTTTGCAAAGGAATGAGTACAGAGTCAGCCATCACCCAATTCATTGAAAATATTGTAACAGGTCTAAATAAGAACAACAGTACAATAGGAATTAATTTGGACCTCTCAAAGGCATTTGATACTGTCCAACATGATATCCTGCTAGACAAATTAGAATATGTCGGTATACGAGGAGTAGCGAAAAAGTGGTTTCAGTCATATCTCCATAATAGGAAACAGGTAGTACAAATTGCAACAACAAACAGTAAAAACCAAAGTATTGTTTACAGATCGGATATTCAGTCTGTGCCAGTTGGGGTACCGCAGGGGAGTGTTTTAGGACCTTTCCTATTTCTTCTTTACATAAATGATATCAAGATTCCACTAAATGGTACTCATATAACCCTGTTTGTGGATGACACAAACATTGTAGTAACTGACATGAACCGGGTATTGCCAACATCTGCAACCAGAGTTATAGAATATTTGCAAAATTGGTTTGAAGTGAACAAATTAATCATAAATATCTCTAAAACTAATTATATCCATTACAGGAAAGCAAAGTCACACTCTGATCTAGATCTCAGAATACAAAATAAAGAAATTGTGAGAGTTGCTACCACAAAATTCTTATGTGTACATATAGATGAAAATTTAGACTGGAAATCCCATATCCTGAATCTGTTGCATAAGTTAAGCTCTGCTTGCTTTGCTTTAAGTGTTATTAGTTTTGTATGTAGTAGGGAATGTAGCAGAACTGTTTACTTTGCTTATATACATTCTGCTATTACCTATGGCTCGCCTTCTGGGGTCATAGTAAGAAAAATCTCAAAACCATCTTCACTCTACAAAAACGAGCTGTTAGAATAATATTATTTTTGATATGAATTACTAGAAGATAATTTTCTGCCCGAGTTTGCCATGAGTTAGCTATATAGTATTTTTACCATGACAAGGCCGTACTGAGGTTTTGAGGCAGTACATTGAGAAAGTTAGGATAGCAATCTCTGCTTTGTGGCTTTCTGTTTCTGAAACAGAAATAGTTAATAATATTTTGCTGGGAATAAGACAGGAGGACCCTTCTCATATTTTGTTTGCAAGTAAACAAGAAATCTTACCCCAACTGGATTGATTAGTCTCCAGTATAGAGGAAGTGTGTTTTAGTGATCAAAGGCGAGGGCAAGTGCTCTGAGATAATAGTTCAGGAAGTAATGATCTAGCACAGTTAAGGGGATGATAAGGAGTTTGATGCAAACCATCAATTCTCTGTTTTTTACGTAATGAGCTAGGGCATGTAGTTATTAGTTGTCTGGCTCTTAAGGGGAAAGAGGGGCGAAGTTAACAACAAACTTGTGTAGGGTATGTTTGTAGCTTGCATGTCTTGATTACTAATTGTTGTAAGGTTAAGACAAGGCAGTTTTCACAATTTCCATTTGTTACAGTTAGCCTAAATCATGAGCCAGTTGCCACATTGCTCAATTCAGTCAGTAATATTTCTCTGATCAATAGTTTTTGGTTCCATTGACTGTCAAGGTTGTGTAAAGATTCTAAGCTTGAGAAGTCATACAATGTGTGCTGGTCTGTAAATGGCAGTCCGCTGCTCATAGTGGAATTGTTAAAGTTGTACATTAGCATTCAGTAGTTGTCATGGCCATTAGTATTCACTGTGGTTAAGGGGCATACTACTGAAGTACTTTTGGGTTGTGATTTCTTCCAGAAGAAGGGATGTGTGCTGTATTATGTTGATAAGCAAATCCATTTCAAGTTCAGCCCTTACCAGAAGTTTCCACTGTTTCAGTGTAAGTGCTTTTACAGCACACATCCATTAAAGTGCATGAGAGAGGGGTTTGTTGTTCCCATTTGAACCAGGAATAGGTGCAGGCACTGTTACACAAAAATCAAAGTATTCACTGTGGTTAAGGGGCATACTACTGAAGTACTGTTGGGTTGTGATTTCTTCCAGAAGAAGGGATGTGTGCTGTATTATGTTGATAAGCAAATCCATTTCAAGTTCAGCCCTTGCCAGAAGTTTCCACTGTTTCAGTGTAAGTGCTTTTACAGCACACATCCATTAAAGTGCATGAGAGAGGGGTTTGTTGTTCCCATTTGAACCAGGAATAGGTGTAGGCACTGTTACACAAAAATCAAACAATAGAAAATCCAGGATGGAATATAACATTATTATGAAAAGGAAAGTTGCTACTCATCGTATAGCAGATTTGTTGAGTTGCAGATACATGGCATGTAAGTTCGATGAATGCTATCAGACAACAAACAAAACAAAAGATACAAACAAATATTCCTTATTGCCTTTCAAAATAGGCACCAGCCACTACAACACACTTTTGACAACGTTCATACACCTTCTGCAAACTATCAGCAAAGGCATTTTGTGAAATCAATCGCAGAACAGCTGTCACACGATCTTTGATGGCATTCATGTCCACACAACATTCACCTTTCATGGCAGCCTTGAAACATGGAAAGAGGAAGAAGTCCATAGAAGCCAGATCAGGGGAGTGTGGAGGGTGTTCAAGAACAGTTATCATCTTCTGTGCCAGGAATGCACATGGGCATGGATTGCACAGTGTGCAGGGTCATTGTCATGGAAATGTGTCCATTTTCCAGTCCTGTGCAACACTGGTCACATCCACAAGATATGCTGTAGCAACCAGTTGAAAACAGACAGGAAAAATGCAGCATTAATGGTTTGACCTGTGGGAACATTTTCCTTGTGGACGATGCCATTGTTGTCAAAGAAGGTGATCAATAGTGTTTTCACCCTGGATGTTTGCAGACGGCTTTTTTTTTTTTTTATTTTCCCAGGGAAGACAGCAAACACCATGACATAGAGTGCCGTTTTGAATCCGAATCAAACTGGTAGCACCAGGTCTCATCATCTGTGATGATGGTGTTCAGAAGCAATGGATTCTGTTCACACATGGACATGAAATCACCAGCAGTTTCTATCCATTTTGCTTCCTGATTGTCTGTGAGCTTGTGCGGCACAAATCAGGAGCATATCGTCCACTTACACAAATCACTGCAGATGATGGTGTGCACCATGTTCTTGATGGTGTGCACTATGTCCTTGCTAATGCCCAATTCCTCTGTAATCAATTTGAGAGTCCATCACCAATCTTGTGCCAGAATTTGTCGCACTTCCTCAATCTTTTCTGGAGTTCTGCTTGTCAATGGCTGACCTAAACGTGGCTTGTCTACAGGTGTTTCCTTCCCTTCACGGAAGCATTTAAACCATTTGTACACACATTTTCTGTTCACAGCATCCCTCCTGTACACCTGCACCAAATCAAAGCCAGTTATTGTGTTTTGTATGGACTGAAACCTTTTTGAATACATCTGCGTACTGACTGGTTTGGCAAGTGTGTTTATAATTATCTGGCTGATGAGGTGATACACAGTAAGACCTTTGAACAGCATCTGGATCAAACTGCTTCAGCATTGCAACATCTTCATGATGCAGGTCTTACTGTGAAGCTGTGCAAGGTAAACTTAGCATGTGAAGAAATTTCATTGCTGGGACACCTGGTCTCACTGGGGGCATACAAGTCGATCGTGAATCCACTAAGGCTATTCATTCCTTCTCACTACACAGGAATAAAAAAGATGTTTTTTCCATAAATTCATCTCCAGTTTTTCACAACTTGTTGCTCCACTAAATTTATTGATGAAGAATGTCGAAATGTTCCAGTGAGGTGACACTTAGCATGTAAGGCCCTCAAATCCACTTTGGATAGTGCACCAATCCTGGCCATGTCTGACTTTGAAAAATAATATATATTGCAATGGTTCTGTAACAAGCTAGTGAGGAAGAGTGTAAGCCAATGGTCTTAATTTTCAGGGCATTGTTGGCTGTTGAGTGAAAGTTCTCCCTCAATGAATTGAAGGCATCAGCCACACTCTTCAGTCTCGAGCATTTTAAACTGTATCTGGAGCACAATCCATTCCTACAGGAGACTGATAACTGTGCTCTGACTTTGTTGTTGGCAAGACACAGGAAAACAGTTAATATTGCTAGGTGGATGGTGCATATCTTGGCCTTCCAGTCTTGAGAGGGTAGTCAACATTCTGAGCAGGATGTTTCAAGTCAAAGGACAGGGTGAAGATGAGAAGGAGGACAAGGAGATATGTATGAGAAGGACCAGAGGAACAAGGTCTCATGGTGGCTACAGTTCTGTGTGAGATAGCTGCATTATTTGGTAATTTGGCTGAGAAGCAGGAGGAGGGTCCTCTCTTGCAAAAAAAAAATAAAAAAAAACAGAAGGAGCTCTAGGAGGGGAAGCTGGTGCCCAGATATTCTCTGAAAGGTAGGGGTTATATTATCGTAAGTGACAGGACAACAGGGATAAAATCTGTCTGCCCATTCAGTTAATAATCCTGGTATTTCAGTATTTGCATCATTCACTGTGTGAAGGGCTCTTTTGGGGGGTGAATAAAACTATAGTAAAACATAAGGCTCAGTTGACATGCCCACACTTAACTTGTATGTTTCTAAGATGGTCACAGCTTGTGAGTGGTGTATTAAAGCTAGAATCAACCTTAACAGCTGGTTGGGGAACTTTATTCTGACTGGTCTGAACATCCTGTGAATAAAGTCTTTATAGATTACCTGGGACCCCTGCCCCAGATCCATGAGGATCATCATTACATCCTAGTTGTTGTTGATGCTTTTTCCCAATTCACACCATTTGTTCCCACTATATCAGGTACCACTTCAGTCACACTCACTCATCTGCAACAGGTATTTTGCACATTCAGTGCTCTGAAGATTCTGGTTAGTGATAATGCACCAATCTTCTTGCCTAGAGACTTCGGGTTCTGCTTCAAGAGTGCAGTGAAACTCATGACCACAACCCTGTACCATCCCCAACCTTCATTTGCTGAGAGAGTCATTTAAAAGCTAAAGTCAGTTCTACCATATTCCATGCTGAGATGTGAGGAAAGTGGGAAAGGTCCATACCCCGGCTAAACTTTGCATTCCATAGAGCAGTATACGAAGCTCATAAAATAATACATACCAAACTCATGTTCACCTCCCTGATTAATTCTCCCCTCTGTTAATGATTATAAAGAAACATTTGGAGGCAGCTTGACATAATATCTGGCTTGCACACTGCAGGGAGGCTGCAAGGTTTAATTCAGGAAGGCATCCTGTCAGTCTCAAGGAAGGGGATGTGGTCTGTCTTAAGAAGGATGACCAATAAGATAGTGCCTTATTTTATAGGGCCACAAACGGTCATTGAGATACATTCACATACTAGTTTCTTGGTCCAGGATCAAGCCACACAAAAATGTGTAAGGGCCCATATCAGTTAGCTAAAGGTGATGGGTAGTAAGTGAAATGGTAATAACTTAACTGGCATTTCTACAAAGCCCCAGCCTTCCACTTCTGTTTAAGGGGTGGGGGTGGATGGTGTTTTCGTGTCAATTTTTTGTTATAAATTTGACCCCGGGAACTTGCAGTCTCCAGTGACAGACACTCACCTGAAGATGGCCGGACGATTGTCAGCTGAAATATCGTGGCAAGAAGCCAACATGATCCAGCTGCAGTCCCGAAATTGAAGCAGAGTACTTGGTGATTGATGACTGTTTCATAGTGTGATTGGTTCAAAGGACAGAAGCAGGAAAGTGAAATAGACAGTGCTTCTACTTTGTATGACATTTTAATATTTCTAGCAGTACAATTAAAAATGGCACTCAAATTGAGTCTTGGATTCAGTTCCATGTTTTTGGACATTCTATAACTGAATAATGTCTTGTGAAGCTGTTTATTCATTGAAGTATCATGTGTTCCATCTAGCTTCAGAACAGGTGGAATATTAAAGCAGGTTTTATTAAAACAAACTAATGGCATATGCTTAATAACACCTTTGCTACAAAAATTCCAAAGTGTAGACTATACAAGTAATGTCAAAAAATCATGGCACCAATAAGGAATATAGTGCACCTTGAACAGCCGTACTGAAGTAAAAATTACTTTAAAATACATAGGTGTATCTGTTCTACTACCCACCAAAGTCATTTATATGTAACATTCTACTTTGTGTACAACTAATGTTTAACAGTTAATAAATCTAACACAACAAAAGCACAATGTGCTGAAGAAATAGTACAATGGGACAAACAGTTGCGACCAGTAAATTCACAAGAGCCACAAATGTGTTACTTCATACAAAGCTAAAAATTTGTTTGGGACAATACAGGTAGCACTTACATAGTTATATGTTCAAAAATAAATTGTTTTGTTGTCACAAATTCTTCCCTTATTCGCCATCAAAGAGCAAATTAGGAGTTTCATTGTATTGAATAAAACACAGTCGAATGGAACAACCTGTGGCAGTATCTAGTTAGTTTAATCAGAATAGCTTTTTAAGTTGGACTGCTACAGTGAGGATGCACCAAAATAATGTAGCTTGTTCTCATGTTGAACTTATCAACTTTCAACTTCCAAATGAAGTTCTAAATCGATCATGTTTCAATTTGCAAATTTTGAGTTAGATTAAACACAGGGTATTTCATTGTTTTGGTCACCTATTTTTTTCATTGAAATATCCAATTCTTTAGCAACAGTTGAAATTTATACCTTCACTTCATTTTTAGACCCTGCTACCCTATCTTTCTTTCTCCTAACAGATGGTCCAGTTTACTTTTTATTTCATTATTTGATTTGCATTCATGACACTCAGCTTTTTGTTTGCTTAACCAGTTTTGCCATTATTTCCTGGTTCTCACTCAAAGTACATTCATTATCCTGTTAAGACTTTTGTCTAGTAGTCCATCAATTTTTGTGAGTTCTACTAGATCATCATTCCCATCTGTTTTTGGTCCTAGTGCAAATTTTATTTCTGCAATCAATGTGTTTCAAATATTTTTGGCCAATGTTTAAACAATGATGTTACACGTAATATTTTTTTTATTTTCACATGACCCAATATAAAACACAGAGTATTGTTTCATCGTCTTCCTGGGTCCCCAACACCCAGAGGCAAAGGGCATATGTGCAAGAGTTCTGCTTGTGTGAATGAATATGTGTGTGTGTGTGTTTTTTTTTTTTTTTTTTTTTCCTACTTTGGAAGAAGGACTTTGTCTGGAGGCTTAAATATTTTAGCAGTCTTTTCCATTTTGCCTGTCTGTGATTCAACACCTCCTCTATATGATGAGCAGCAATTTATGCTTTCCATAATGTTGTTATTTCAGAATGGAAACAGATGGTATACCAAGCATAGTCTGCTCCAGTACACACATATACATCATAAGTGTGGGAAATGAAGAAAAGGAATGTGAGAAGATAAAAGTTCATGAGATAAAATTTCAAAGAAGTAGAATAGCACTTACTAGAATGGATAAAGTAAGGAATGAGACAGTGGGAGAAATAGTGAAAAAGAAGCCCATGCAAAAGACATAAGAAAAGACAAGATTAAGATGGCATGGGCAGCTTAAAAATGGGTGTTGGTAGGCTACTGAGACAGAGAGAGATGGATTGTTGGAGTGAAGGAATGTTTGGTGAAGAGATCAGACTGAGACAGAGTGCAGAGAGCAACATGGTGAGAGAACAGAAGAGGTTGAGGAGGACCATGCACCAAACAGACCCAGCTAGGGTCACTTCATTGTTTAAAGGAACACAGCACCTTAAATTAAAATGATCTGAAACTGTACATTAACTGTCCTTGAGGTGTGGCACCATTAAAGAGAGTAAGTCTTCCCCCGTTATTCTTATTTTAACAATGTATACCCATGTCAGGCATGGAAAATAATATAACATATATCAGAACAAGTTTATGTTTTACCTGAGATGGTACAATGTATGCTTCTGGAATGATATTAGTTAGCATTAAAACAAGATATTACGCACTGGATCAGCTGGACCCTAGCCTCAACAAACCTACACACAAGCACCTTAATCATACTTGTAATACCAACGATGAGTGAACACATCACACCACACAAACAGGCTGGACAGTGAAGGGGGAGGCGTGTTTATAGCGATAAGAAGTGCAATAGTATCGAAGGAAATTGACGGAGATTCGAATTGTGAAATGATTTGGGTGAAGGTCACGGTTAAAGCAGGCTCAGACATGGTAATTTGTGGTTCAGCACCTGAAGAATAATTTGGAAAATATTTTGTGTAGATTTCCCAATTATGTTATAGTTCTGGGTGGAGATTTTAATTTGCCGGATATAGACTGGGAGACTCAAACGTTCATAACGGGTGGCAGGGACAAAGAATCCAGTGAAATATTTTTAAGTGCTTTATCTG
Organism: Schistocerca gregaria; assembly: GCF_023897955.1. Classification (NCBI taxonomy): domain Eukaryota; kingdom Metazoa; phylum Arthropoda; class Insecta; order Orthoptera; family Acrididae; genus Schistocerca; species Schistocerca gregaria. The sequence goes on from NC_064921.1 coordinate 259,498,274, forward strand.
AAAACTACATTGAGCAGTTAAACAGAGAACCGACTCGTGGCGATAACATATTAGACCTTCTGGTGACAAACAGACCCGAACTATTTGAATCAGTTAATGCAGAACAGTGAATCAGTGATCATAAAGCGGTTACTGCATGAATGATTTCAGCTGTAAATAGAAATATTAAAAAAGGTAGGAAGATTTTTATGTTTAGCAAAAGTGACAAAAAGCAGATTACAAAGTACCTGACGGCTCAACACAAAAGTTTTGTCTCAAGTACAGATAGTGTTGAGGATCAGTGGACAAAGTTCAAAACCATCGTACAATATGCGTTAGATGAGTATGTGCCAAGCAAGATCGTAAGAGATGGAAAAGAGCCACCGTGGTACAACAACCGAGTTAGAAAACTGCTGCGGAAGCAAAGGGAACTTCACAGCAAACATAAACATATCCAAAGCCTTGCAGACAAACAAAAATTACACGAAGCGAAATGTAGTGTGAGGAGGGCTATCCGAGATGCTTTCAATGAATTCGAAAGTAAAGTTCTATGTACTGACTTGGCAGAAAATCCTAAGAAATTTTGGTCCTATATCAAAGAGGTAGGTGGATCAAAACAAAATGTCCAGACACTCTGTGACCAAAATGGTACTGAAACAGAGGATGACAGACTAAAGGCCGAAATACTAAATGTCTTCTTCCAAAGCTGTTTCACAGAGGAAGACTGCACTGTGCTTCCTTCTCTAGATTGTCGCACAGTTTACAAAATGGTAGATATCGAAATAGAAGACAGAGGGATAGAGAAACAATTAAAATCGCTCAAAAGAGGAAAGGCCGCTGGTCCTGATGGGATACCAGTTCGATTTTACACAGAGTACGCGAAGGAACTTGCCCCCCTTCTTGCAACGGTGTAACGTAGGTCTCTAGAAGAGCGAAGCGTTCCAAAGGATTGGAAAAGGGCACAGGTCATCCCTGTTTTCAAGAAGGGACATCGAACAGATGTGCAGAACTATAGACCTATATCTCTAACATCGATCAGTTGTAGAATTTTGGAGCACATATTATGTTTGAGTATAATGTCTTTTCTGGAGGCTAGAAATCTACTCTGTAGGAATCAGCATGGGATTTGAAAAAGACGGTCGTGTGAAACCCAGCTCGCGCTATTCGTCCACGAAACTCAGAGGGCCTTAGACACGGGTTCACAGGTAGCTGCCGTGTTTCTTGACTTCCGCAAGGCGTTTGACACAGTTCCCCAAAGTCGTTTAATGAACAAAGTAAGAGCATATGGACTATCAGATCAATTGTGTGATTGGATTGAGGAGTTCCTAGATAACAGAATGCAGCATGTCATTCTCAATGGAGAGAAGTCTTCCGAAGTAAGAGTGATTTCAGGTGTGCCACATTGGAGTGTCATAGGACCGTTGCTATTCACAATATACATAAATGACCTGGTGGATGACATCGGAAGTTCACTGAGGCTTTTTGTAGATGATGCTGTGGTGTATCGAGAGGTTGCAACAATGGAAAATTGTACTGAAATGCAGGAGGATCTGCAGCGAATAGACGCATGGTGCATGGAATGGCAATTGAATCTCAATGTAGTCAAGTGTAATGTGATGCGAATACATAGAAAGATAGGTCCCTTATCATTTAGCTACAAAATAGCAGGTCAGCAACTGGAAGCAGTTAATTTCATAAATTATCTGGGAGTACGCATTAGGAGTGATTTAAAATGGAATGATCATATAAAGTTGATCGTCGGTAAAGCAGATGCCAGACTGAGATTCATTGGAAGAATCCTAAGGAAGTGCAATCTGACAACAAAGGAAGTAGGTTACAGTATGCTTGTTCGCCCACTGCTTGAATACTGCTCAGCAGTGTGGGATCCGCACCAGATGGGGTTGATAGAAGAGATAGAGAAGATCCAATGTAGAGCGGCGCGCTTCGTTACAGGATCATTTAATAATCGCAAAAGCATTACGGAGATTATAGATAAACTCCAGTGGAGGACTCTGCAGGAGAGACGCTCAGTAGCTCGGTACGGGCTTTTGTTAAAGTTTTGGGAACATACCTTCACTGAAGAGTCAAGCAGTATATTGCTCCCTCCTACGTATGTCTCGCATGGGGATAAAATCAGAGAGATTAGAGGCCACACAGAAGCATACCGACAATCCTTCTTTCCACGTACAATACAAGACTGGAATAGGGGGGAGAACCGATAGAGGTACTCAGGGTAACCTCCGCCACACACCGTCAGGTGGCTTGCGGAGTATGGATGTAGATGTAGATGTAGATGTAGATGTAGATGTAGAAGGCAGAATGGCATGGACAATTCACAAATTAGAACTGAGGCAACAACCAACCATCACCTGGGTTCAGCTGACACTCATTAACTTACAACTGTGCTTTCACATGTAAACAGAAGTACACAGCAAGTTACAGTAATGCAGTAAAATATGAAGAGCAGAATACAATCACGTTAGCATGAGACACTGACATTAATGGACACAGTTCTGTGCTAGCACAGTCACTGCAAGTGTTTCTGAACATTAACAAACTTTGTGTGAACAACAGGACCGAAAATCTAGTACACATCAGTCACTGCTGCACCTTGGATCAAATTAAACAAACATCATCTGAAACTTACCCCTACAGTTAGACATGTCCACAAAATATTTTAACACCAAAAGGTAACCAAAAATGCCTTCAAGGGCAAAATTTGTTACAGCCAATTTAGATACTGAAAATGACTAGTACTATGCATGAACTAGGTTAGAGAACTACTTGCACATAATTGTGTCACAGAATGTCAGACCATACACACTGAAGCAATAAAGGTACATTAACCACAATGGCAGATCCACTTACACTAAACAATACTCATTACTGTGCGTTTTCACTCCAATTCTTTGCTATAAAGTTGACCCCGGTAACTTGCAGTCTCCATTAACAGACACTCACCTGAAGATGCCTGGACAATTGCCAGCTGAAATATCATGGCAAGAAGTCAACACAGATCTGGCTACAATCCCGAAATCTCATTGAACATTCAATATGCCGCGAAAACTTCAAGAATCACACATCATATGACTCTTCATAAACAGAGTCAAGAAAATCAGTTACATGTGATCAAGAGACTAAGAATGCAAAATTTCCTAAAGTAAATATTCTAAAATGACCAACAAGTATGTTTTTGGCTTACCTGTGATACATTAAACACCTCTCTTGGCATTGTGAAGGTTTCATTATCAAGAAAATTTCCTTTTCCATTTATTATATAGCCATTTCCAAAAAGATTTTCATTTCTGTTTAGTACTGTTTTAACCACATCCCTTGTTGGTTCATTGAACCAATGCCAAACAATAATTGTGTGTTCCGGTAGGTCATTGTCATAGAGGTCATTATTGGGTTCTTTGGCTGGAGGCTGACGTACAATCATAGCTCCAAAAAGACCATCAGCCTCTTGGAAACCTGTTAAAGAAAAATTGATATGTTTAGACTTATCACGCTCTTAAATTATCAGGATATCTCTATAAACTAGGCAGTACACTAAATGGTGAGTTGCTTTTTATCAAGAGACTAGGGTGTGCACATACAATCATGAGGCCACAAAATAATTTAGTGATCTTTTCTGCACATATCACAAACACAGATAAAGGGTAAAAGCATAGATGCCTAGAAGCATTGCATTGGCAACAAAAAAGCAAAATATATCTCAAATTTTATTCAAGGTAGAATGAGTAAAGTTATACTAAATCATAACAGAAAGCAAGACCATCTGACAGTCAACTTGATTTGGCAGCATCCAAATTCATTAATGTATTTTTTCAGCTTATAGTTTATTACAGTGTTTGCAGAAACAGATGTCTTCAAGACAATCATGGCTGAGCAACATTATTATTTTTGCTGTATGTTTTTGAGCAAGGAAGACTTTCTTCTTTAAAGACCAGTTAGCTCACAACATTGTTGAATATGACATTATTGAATGAAAAAATGTTAAATATTTTAACTTGCTGGTTTCTTTCTCTCTAAGGTTTGGAATGATTTGACAAGAATATGTTACTGAACTATATAAGTTGATCTAGGAGTTCAAAAAAATGTGCATTTTTCAATTTAAATTCTCGTCAATAAAGGCACCTAACATTTAGAAGTTTCTGCCATACTTATTATATTCACACCATGTGTTTCATATATGCAAGTAGTTGGTGTAGTACCTCTAGATCTACATCTGTACTCTGCAAACCACCATGAAGTGCATGGAAGAGGGTGCGTCCCATTGTACCAGTTATGGTCATTTGAATGCCTCTGTGCAAGCAGTAATTTTGTAATCTTATCTTCACAATCCCTATGTGACAGATGTGTAGGGGATTGTAGTAATATCACTAGAATTAGCATCTAAAGCCAGTTCTTGAAACTTTGTTGATAGACTTTCTCAGGATAGTTTACGTCTATCTTCAAGAGTTTTCCTGTTCAGTTCCTTCAGTATCTCTCTGACACTCTTCCATGGATCAAACAAACCTATGACCATTCATGCTGCCCTTCTCTGTATATGTTCAGTATCTCCTATTATCCCTATTTGGTATGGGTCCCACACACTTGAGCAATATTCTACAATGAGTCACATGAGTAATTTGTAATCTATCTCCTTATTAGACTGGTTGCACCTCCCTAGTCTTCTATCAATAAACCAAACTCCACCACCTTCTTTACCCACAACTGAACCTATGTGATCATTCTAGTTCATATGTTTGAGTTGGCCAATTTCAACAATGACTCAGTGATATTATAGTCATAGGATATTACATTTTTTTTGTTTCGTGAAGTGCAAAATTTTACATTTCTAAACATTTAGAGCAAGGTGCCAATCTCTGCACCACATTGAAATCTTATCAAAATCTGACTGAATATTTATGCAGCTTCTTTCAGATCATACTTAATTATAGATAATTGCATCATCTGGAAAAAGCATGATTTCACTACTAATATTGTCTGCAAGGTCATAACATGGTGTTTCCTCTCTACCAAAACATACTCAATCCAGTCACAAATCTCACTTGATAATCCATATGATCATACTTTTGACAATAAGTGTAGGTCTGGTACTGAGTCATATGCTTTTCATAAATCAATAAACACTGCATCTACCTGACTGCCTTGATCAAAGCTTTCAATATGTCGAGTGAGGAAAGTGGTGGTTTGAGTGTCATATCATCAGTGGTTTCAGAACCCATGCTGGTTAGCACTGAAGAGATCAATCTGTTGAAGATAACTCATTATGTGTGAGCTCAGAATATGTTCCACAATTCTACAACAAATGGATGTCATGGATATTGGACAGTAGTTTTGTGGATCACTTCTACTATTCTTCTTGTAGACAGGTGTGACCTGTGTCTTTTTCCAAGAACTGGACACCATCTTAGAAGAGGGGCTGACTCAGCTGCAAATTCAGTATAGAATCTGACAGGGGTTCCATCAGGGCCTGGAGCTTTGTTCGGTTTCTGCGACTTCAGCTGTTTCTCAACATTACTGATATGAATATCTATTTCATTCATCTTTTCAGTGGTACAAGGATTAAATTTGGGCAGTTCTCCTGGGTTTTCCCTTGTAAAAGAACATTTGAAAATGAAGTTAAGTATTTCAACTTTTGCTTTGCTTTTCAACTTTTGCTTTTGCTTTTCAGTTCCTGTCTTGCACTAGGGACTAGACACTAACTTTGTTGCCACAACAGCCTTTACATATGACTAGAATTTCTTTGGGTTCTGTGTTGAGGTCACTTGACTATATTCTGCTAGAGTAGTCACTATTTTACATTTCATATCAACACCTCTACCACGAATAAAGACACAAATATTATCATCATGAGACAGTTTACAAGACCTATGGTTTCTAACACACAATGGTTTATCAATAAAAAAATTAGTCGATGTTTCACCAACACCACGAACTTGAGACATGGTTACCATGAACGGCCGATAACCGAGAACATCACGAGGAGGTATCTGCTCCAAAGACGTTGTAATAGACTTAGTAGTAGTATCAATATGAATAATCAGAACAGTCAACCAACACTGACCGACAGGATTGTCAGTAACAGAAAAAGTAAAATCAAAACAACCTCCTAGAAAAACAGACTGTCCTTTCAACACATCAATCAAAATGGACACACTGACGTTCGTGTTATACTCAGCAAAAAGAAACCTGTTGGGTCAGTATAAATGACCCATCCCAAACATTCCAGTTATTCATATCTTGATATATCTTGTCAGTGTGGGCCCTTGTAGTTAGGCTGCCCACTTGTTTGGCCGCATGCCAGCCACACGCAGCTTCCGCGCTGAGGAGTTCTAGTCAGCGCTTCCTCGCTGACTAGAACTCCTCAGCGCGGCTGCAGGATAAGCGCACCACCGCAGTCGATATTTTTCTAAGTGCCTGACCTTGGATGACATGGCGTCTATAAATAGCATGTTTCCAGTAGCTGTCACGTAGTCAGCAGCATGCCTCAGCACAGGATACATCGTGTTTTCCAATGGAAGCCTACAATTTACAAGTCTATTTTGGATGTGGAGACTGAGTGTAACATGAACGTCAGTTTGTCCGTTTTGATTGATGTGTTGAAAGGACCGACTGTTTTTCGAGGACGTCATTACTGACAATCCTGTCAGTCAGTGTTGGTTGACTGTTCCGATTATTCGTATTGATACTACTACTAAGTCTACTGGAATGTCTTAGGAGCAGTTACCTCCACATGATGTTCTCAGTTATCGGACGTTCATGGTAACCATGTCTCAAGTTCGTGGTGTTGGTGAAACATCGACTAATTTTTTTATTGATAAACCATTGTGTGTTAGAAACCATAGGTCTTGTAAACTGTCTGATGATGATAATATTTGTGTCTTTATTTGTGGTAGAGGTGTCGATATGAAGTGTAAAATGTTTGGTGATATGACTGTATGTAATAGTATGTCCTCTAAATGCTCTGAAAGACTCCCCATCAACTCTCGTACAAACTAGGAACTGGGGCGAATAATGTCACTGCCAGCCTGAGACTTACACTCCTCCCATGGTGTGGCTAGGGAGGGGAATATTTTGGTATCGTAATTCTGAGTTTAAAATGAGCCCGAGAATGCTTAGAGCCTGCTGGCGGCTGCCCACCACCCTGATGCCACCCACTCCGACCAAGGGCCCTCCCCATGGGTGCCACCCAGCCTCAGCAAGGGCCACCTGGCAGGATGGCCATTGCCGGGGGTCCCGATGCCCCAGGGAGATAGGCACCTACTCCTTGGCATACGTGGGGAGTTAATGGCGCAGGCATCAGCAGAGTGATCCCTGTGTTGTCAGGGGGCTGCAACCAACAGGGAAAATGGTGGCCCAACCACAATGGACTGGCTACCATGCTGGATATTAGGTGACAACTAGTCCATGTTTGTCGTCAGTGCAGAAAGCGGCACTGCACATTGCATGGCAGAAAATGCATGCAGGAATGTATCCATGCCCAAGAGATGGAGAGCGGGCAGGACTGCAATGCAATGATGAATAAGCTGGCGAAAGGTCTCAACGCGCGAAGGATGCAATGCACCAAGTAAGGCACCCTTGCCCAATTGGCTTGCTCTTCGGAAAAATTTTGAGATCTTAAGGTCAAACCTGACAGGAGCAATCACATAAAGGCCAAAACGTTTGAGATTTTTTTTAAACACCTCTTATGACAGGTAGGAATACTGTGGGTCTATTCTTACCCCCAAACTCGCAGGGGTATAATATCTGTTGGGCAAAATGATCCATGGAACTTATAACTAATTACCTAACATCTAACTAAGGCATAAATGGTGTGTATGTTTGATTTTTTATAAGACTGTGATAACAACAAGTAGCTAGCTACCAATTGACAAGTGAAGTGGTAGTCATTGGATTATTTTGTTATGGGCAAAAAGGCAGAAAAAATGGAACAACATTATTGCACCCAATTTTGTTTTAAGCTTGGTGATACTCAGGTTGAAACAATGTGCAAGGTTTGACAAGTGTTTGGGGAGGGAGCAGTGGGCACAACACAGATAAAGGAGTGCTACACCAGCTTCATTGCTGCCTGCTCATCAGTGAAGAGTGAAGCATCCACAAATGAGGATGTTATTGACCACATAAGACCATGGTGGTGCAAGATAAACAAATGGTGAGCAGAGAACTTGCAGACAAGGTTAAAATTGGTATTAGATTCATTCATTCATTCCACTTAAACAATACATCTGGACCTCAGGAGAATTTTAAAAAAAAATTATGTCAACATTGCTAACAACTTATCAGAAGGGACTTTGTTCCAAGATCAGAGTAAGTTCATCTTCCTTAACGCATTGATCACCGGTGGTGAGTCTTGGGTCAATGGGTATGAGCCAGACACAAATATCAAGTCATTGCAGTGGAAGCAGCTCCACAGCAAGGTGAAAGTCATGCTGACCATTTTTTACTCCAGTGGTCCATCATAAATATGCCCCAGAACCTACTAACATCAATGAGGAGCACAACTAAGAGAATCTGTATCGCCTTCATGAAGCAGTGAGATGCAAACAGCCAGACTTGTGGGCAGCAGGCAGTTGACACTTCCACCACAATGAAGCACTTACTTATGGTTCTCAAGTAATTCAGAGTTTTTTGGCCAAACACAACATGACTGTGGTTTTTCAGCCCTCTCTATTCCCCTGACCTATTCCCTAAATTGAAAAGGACCCTCAAAGGGAACAGATTTCAGAACAGGGAAGACATTATGCAGAATCTGAAGGAGATCTGTGCACCATACCAAAAGAGCCTTTCCAGCATGGGTATAGCCAAAAAGGTGGTGCGGGGGGGGGGGGGGGGGGGGGCATCCAGGGATCCCAGACCCACCTATCATCCAAATTAAAGTACGCATATGACCTGTTCACTGTCATGAAATTGAAATATTTTTGATTTTCAATCCTACTCATTGTCGGCAGTCAACATGCCCACGGAACAGTTCAATTCTCACTTGTGGTTGAATCTAATGTTAGAAGTGCTTCTGATTATTGTCTTTGCGCTGTGTGCTGCTGTGACAGTTTGAAATTATCAATAATTTTTTAACCAGAAAGAAGAGCAAAAGCAATTTTAATTCGTCCATCAGTGTTCTGCTAATTTAAAAACATGTATGCACTACTATAATAGCCTAATTACCTATCTATAGCAGTTTAATGTTAGCACTGGAGTCTGTATTTGAAGACTGGTGGAACTGTGGGGTTGCAATACATCAGTAATTCATAAGGCAACAAACAGTAACCATCACTAGAAATTACATTAAATTAAAATCAGTGCATCAAAATGGATTTACCAGTGTTGCCCAAAAATCATGCCAATCGACAAAATTATCACCCAAATGGCAAAGGTTGCATTTCTTAAAAAAAAAAAAAAAAAAAAAAAAAAAAAAAAAAAAAAAAAAAAAAAAAAAAAATTTCATTAAAATTCTATCATTAGTTTCCAACTGGCAAAATATCACCTATTGTGGTCATTTGGGTGGTACTCAATTACTAAACCTAGTTCCAATACCGAATGACAGGAGTTTGTGGAGTGCAAAAGGGGTATGTGATGACAGCACACTCTATAGTTTATTTCTAAAAGATTTTTTCAGCAGGCTGCTAGAATTCATCCGAACCAACTGTATGTTGTACCCCTCTCCCCTTTTGTCCAAAATCTAATTTTCCCCTCATAATACTATAAAAACTGAGCCTGGAATTCCATGCTTGATTAAATCTTAAAAAATTCCTGCATTCCAGAACAATCAAATGACCAAACATACACAATTAAAAGAAAAAAATGGAATATCATAATTCCATCTTTTGTTGTGGTGCATTTTATTTTATTTTAAAACAATAGACAGCTACCAGTTTTTCTAACTTCTCCCCAAAAAAAAAAAAAAAAAAAAAAAAAAAACAGCTCTGCAGGTTGAGGAAGGGTGAGATGCTTAGATCGTTTAAAGCAAATCTATTTATTTCAGGGGCAAGGCGTTTTGAATCCATCCCATAACAGCCCTAAAAATGGTTTCCTATGGTTTCTTTCCCATTTTCAATTTAGGCAAATGCTCATATTGGTCTCTTACAATGGGCCACAGCCAATTTCTTCCAAATTCCACTGTTCTTATATAGAATCCAGTTCCCTTAAAGGTGCAGCCTGTCTCCTTAAATAAAAATAGCTGCATCAAAGGTGAGCTGAATATGTCTTTGGAGACTCCCAACACTGAAATCCATATGACAAATAAATAATAATGCAATGTTTCTTCGGAAATGTATAGGTGGTTGATGGTTGGTGACATTTGGAAGTTTGGGTCTAGCCATGGGCCATGCTCAGGTAGCCTAATGATAAGGTGACCACTCGTAATTGGCGGCAAACCCGGGTATGAGTCCTGGCCTGGCATAAATTTTCATTGTCGTCATTCCATTATATAGCTCATGGTTTCCATATTTGCAATTTGAATACATTTCATATATTCTTTAATGCAGAAAAAGGTGTTTCTACGTTGCAAGAAGTGACAAATGCATACTTAAATTAAGAAATATGGGAAAGTATAAGGCTGAATCATTCCAGATTCTTTGCAAATTTCACCACCAGAAATTGTTCTAAATTCTCTGTTGAACAGAACAATATCAGATCTCTTTATTCCAACAGCCCTGTCAGTGATAGTGATGGTGTCCTAAACAATTGTGCTCATCCATTTCTGATCATTTACTCACTCAAATCCAGATCAAAATAAGAAGAGTGTAAAATGTCCTTGGAGGTTGAAGACAGACTGAAGTGAACTGCTTCATAGTGACTTGCCAAAGTACAGCAGTGCTAAGTAACAGAATTATATCTGTGCTTGATGAAAAGTCATTGTCAAATAAAATGGTTTGGCGTTTCTTCACAGCAATTTCATATTTTGTGGAACAAACCTTAGAAAATGCACTATTATGTTCAATGCTTAATACTATGCACTAAAGGCAGAAAAAGGTGATTAATATGGAAGATTAATGTGTAAAGTATAAAAATCAAATATGGAGTATGCATGAATGTACTTCGAATAAGATCAAAATATGGGAACATGCATGGAAAAACTACATTTATATGGTATTATTTGGCCATGAAATGAATAACACAAAACTATGAGAAGTTACACTATAATTACCTTGATTTCTTAAATTTATTTGCAATTATCTATCATTCATTAATTTTAAGTATTGTTTCTGCAATTCCAATAAGTAAACAAGAACAAGTATTTGAATATGTTATTGACATACCTAGACAGGAAAGAAACAAAATGAAAAAGACAATCATCCACATGACTTCTCCTGTTATGTATTACAGAAGAGCAGTACTTTTACCAGCAATAGATGGCCTTTTAAAAAACTGAAGAAGAAATTTCATCAAAATAATGATTTCTTATCTTTAATCAAAATAATGTTACTTCTTAAATGCCGTCAGAAGAATTTTGATAAGGCATCCAAACTGAAAGTTTACTTTGAGAATAGGGTAATGGAAACAGAACCTGAAGCAGAGTACACATTACGGTGTGAGAAATGGTGTCAGCAAGAAAAGTCTCTCCTCCCTGTTAATCTTATATTGGTTTTTGATGTTTATGACAAGAACTTCTATCACAACGTATGATATCCTTTGGGTGTACTTGCACCCCTACCAGTATCAACATGCAAAGCTGAGAGGTCATTTTCCACAACAACAAAAAAATTGAATGAAGACTTACTCATGGAATACAATTGGCCATGAAAGGCTGACTGGACTAGCCTAAATGTGAGTACACTATCTGTTTCCTTTTGCAGAAAAGTGGAGGGGCACTAAGACTTTTACTACAGCTATCAAATCAAGTTTCTGTAGTATTTATACATGCATACAAGCATAAAAACACATTTAATGTTATTTAAGAAAATTAGTGACATATTTCAATTGCACCAAAAATATTTTTAAATAATTAATTATCAAAGAAGTCCATCTTTCATGTACGCTAAATATATGGTTGTTTCCTTGATAGATGTATCTAATCTTAAATCACTGATCTCTGGTTTTATAGGACGTGTACTACATTAAAATACACTCTAAGACAATCTGATTCTCTCTCTCATTACAGCTCCCAGTCACTGACGTTTTGCTGTCCAGCGCCATCTGTCAGACATTTTATGAACTTTTTTTTTGCTTTTCCCCCCTAATAAAACCCCATGTCATTCCAAGCAAGTGTGTCAGTTTTTACTTCTCTATCAACATTATTCCATGGGTTATTAAGTTTTCAAATTTATACTGACTTTTTGATCACCCGGTGTTACAGTTACATGGCTATTTTGGAAGCAACATTACTTAAGTCAGTAGAAATTGCGTATTCCATACAATATCCCCCGCAAAAAATTGTAGAGAACTTGCTAACATGTAATGGAAAAGTAGAACTACAGAAGTCAGTGATATTTTACTAGGTTTTGTGGAATACAGCTTGGCTATTAAACTTTAAGTACATCAAAAGTGGGATTGTTAGTGGACAAGTTGCCCATATGTCATAATATGGCTTTTTATTGTTTTTTAATTGATTTTCTTGGGGGAAATTTAGTTTGTTTTTTATTTGTGAACAAACTGTGTTATTTTTGTAGAATTTATAACACAAAACATTAAATTGTTCTCCTTCACATTTTATTAAAATTATTTAAAAAATATTACTCAATTGGTTCACTGTTTCAGGGTGACAACTTTAATCAAAATATGTTTTGTAAAATGTTGTCCTCTAAGAAAGTTCTTAACTTTCAAGACCTATTACTAAACAGTGTGCAAACACAAAGCCATTGATTGTCTTGTAAACATCATATTGTGCAAACTGCATATATGCAAAGAAACTGATGAAGTAATGTAATGCTGACAGCATACCACATGTTAAGTTAAATACGGACTTTTTGTGAACTGAGGTAGTTGAGTTTGGTGTAAGGAATGTGCAACAGTTGCAAGTTGGGTTATGATCTGTTGATCTGTATGAAATGAGTGAGTCTGTTACTGTAAATAATGGAAATAGTGAATTACTTAAAGTGAGTAAGAAACAGTGCACAGGCAATATCCTCATCCATCTCTACATCACCCCTACTCCCAACTCTTTGCCTCACGGCTCATATCCCTGAAAGAGACCCAGATGCAAGACCCTCCCATCATCACCTGCTGCATCCAGTCACAGGCATCACCTATCCCATCAAAGGCAGGACCCAGATGAATGTTTCCAATGGCACAGTACTGCTCCCATTAGCCTGTCCATGGCATGGTGCATGTTTTGAGCAGCTTTCACCTAGTTGATGGCATACCCAGACACAACTATTGTCCTGAAAGAACAAGGAACATAAATTATCTGACCAGACAAAAAATTTCCATTGATCCACAGTCTAATCACAATGACCCTGTACCCACAGCAATTGTAACTATCAGTGTCATTGGCTCAACAGAGAAACACATAAGGTGGGGAGTCTCATGTTCAGTAGTGTACAATAAATGAAGTTCTTGTGATTGTACTGTCATCAGATCTGCTACAGGTCATCAACTACTCTGCTTTATAGAGTAACAAGCCTCTGACCACCACATTTTGTGAAGGGGTTTCACATCCCACAAGACATTATCTAGTCATGATTTCATCCTGCTTCAAACACTTTCCACAGAAGCTCAAGACAATGGCAGGTGACTAGCTGAACAACTTTGCTGTTTGTAAGGATCTCATTACAAGGTGGCAGGATCACAAAATCTTTGTCAAAGATGCCTGTGATAGTGGATTTCCCCAAAAGTCTCTGCTCTGATTACATACTTCCCTTACTGTGTCCCTTGCCCACAGTGCTAACCAGAACATTCAATCTCATTGTGAGCAGTGACCATAATGTTTTGGGTCATCAGTGTATATGTAAATTGTACTTGTAATATGTCCTTGGATCCCATAATCTTCCTGGCAGTAGCCTCTGATAACCTCTGTCCTACACTCGCCTCTATTCCTGCCCGAGGACCCAATTTACCTCGTCCTGCATTCACTCCCTCTATTGTACAAATAACCATTCCACACTTAAGAATGTCTACATAGACAATATTGTTGTGCATTTCCATTGGGAAGATTTTACAGTCAGACTTGCAGGAAGTGGATCATAAGCCACTACTCCTTACATTCTGTAAGAGGCAACCATTAAAATTGAAGAACCTAAAATAGTAATGGTACGAGGGCAAAAGGAAGAGTACATAAGTGTGTTTATTGATAGATTGGGACATTATATATAACTGTCAATTTGGGGAAAGAGAAGATGAAATTACCTTCGATAACTTCTTTAAAAAGTACAGAGATTTATAGTAATCTTGTTCACCAGTAAAAAAAAAAAATTATCAAAGTGAAATGAAAATGAAAAGACTGAACTGGTTTAAATAAGAGCTAGCAGAAATAAAAGAAAACAAGCATAAGCTGTACCAGATGCATAAGCAACCCTCTACCCAAGGGGCAGAACAGAGTGGAACATTCATAGGTCATATCTGAAATGTAAAAATTCTACAAAGCTAAACTACTTCTGGCAAAAAAGTGAGCAGTGGAAAACTATATAGAAAGGTATCCCAATGAATACAAGGCAGCATGGAAAATAATAAAACAAGGGAATATACCAAAATGCACGGAAACAGCTCTGCTTGAACCTGAGGAATTAAATTAGTACTTTTCGAACTTAGTTAAAGAATAACACCACCACCTGTTACCCTGATGTTTCAATGGAGGTCTGTCACACCTGCTGATATTATAAAAGCTGAATCCAAATTGTCATGTACTAAAAGTGCAGACTCTTATTGGTTATTGAATAATATCATAAAAAAGACTATACACTCAACACCAGATCATTAGCTTTTATTTTTAATAAATGTGTGGAATTTGGAGCTTTTCCAGATGTTCTTAAGATATCAATAGTTGTCCCAGTTTTTAAAAAGGGGACAAACATCTTTCCCAAAGCTACAGACCAGTCTCCATTGTTCCAATATTCTCAAAGATAATTATTTGAGGCACAGATGCACACACAAATAAGCAGCTTCTTTGAAAAACACAATAACCTATCTAACAATCAGTTTGGTTTTTGCCAGGGGAGAAACACAACAGGGGCCATCTTGGAAATCATTAAACCTTATCAGCTTTCGAAGACAATAACATGGTATCACTGGTATTGTGTGACCTAAGGAAAGCTTTCAATTGCATCCCTATTGATGTACTACTGAGGAAACTAGAGTTTTATGGGGTCAGAGCTAGCACTTCAGCAGTGATAAGTTATTACTTGAGTAACAGAAAACAATTTGTCTCAATCTGAAATGTAAATTCTTCTGTAATGGAAAACAGCACAGATGTACCACAAGGGTCTATCCTTGTACCCTTTTTCTTTATTGTAGCTGTCAATGATTTACCTATTAACATAGCCCACCCTGTCATATGTTATGCTCATGATACAACACTACTTCTAACACATCAGAACATTTCATATCGGAATAGCGTAACAAAAGAAACACTTGATAAGGCCCTGGAATGATTTGCAGCCAATAAGCTCCTGTGCAGTCCTGGTAAAACCCAACAACTTTTAATGGGAATATCAAATAAAGAAGGCAATAAGTCGGTAAAACTCTTAGGTATATACATTGATTGAAAACTCTATTGGGAGGAACATGTCAATCACTTATGTAAAAAAATAACCCAGGTGGCATACCTTATGTGGTGTCACTGCCAGACACCACACTTGCTAGGTGGTAGCCTTTAAATCGGCCGCGGTCCGTTAGTATACATCGGACCCGCGTGTCGCCACTATCAATGATTGCAGACCGAGCACCGCCACACGGCAGGTCTAGAGAGACTTCCTAGCACTCAGCCCCAGTTGTACAGCCGTCTTTGCTAGCGATGGTTCACTGACATTTACGCTCTCATTTGCCGAGACGATAGTTAACATAGCCTTCAGCTAAGTTATTTGCTACGACCTAGCAAGGCGCCAGTATCCGTACTATTGATATTGTGAATCATGTACCCTAAAGAGTGAAGTTCTCCATGAATGGATTTAAAGTTAAGTATTCCACCAGCTACGTCTGTTTTTCTTAATTCTAATTCCCTTGTCACGTTCCAGACCTCACGCCAGCCTGCGTGAGCTAAAACGTGTGCATTTGTGCCTCCTTTAACCATATGGTTGGCTCTCCTACCAACCACAACATTGGCGATGAGGCAATACCATCGTTCTTTTCTAAATTGCCCTGATTTACTTGTGTAATGGCTTCGCCACAATCTCCAGATGTACTGTCCGAATTTTATCGCTTACAGAATCAGCAGACGCAGGCCTTACTGGATGCCCTTGGACAGCTCATCCAGGGTCAACGTGCGATGCAAGACGATGCGGCAGCAGCCGCTTCACCGCAAACGCAGCCACAACACGCTGTTGCACCCACTTTTCGACCTTTTGATGCTGCACTGGAAAGCTGGATGGAGTGGTCACGCCAATTTGGATTCCGTCTCGCCACCTACAGAATTCAAGGTAACAAGCGCCAGCCTTTTCTACTTTCGTCCGTCGGGGTGACCACGTACTGTGTGATAGTCAAATTATTTCCCTGACGCGACATAGCAACTCTGTCCTATGAAGAAATTTTGCCTGCTTTAGATGCATATTTCAAAGAATCAGTCAATGTAGTTGCGAAAAGGTATACCTCCTTTTGTACAAAACATACGGCAGGTCAGACTAATCGGGAGTGGGTTGCAGCCTTACAAGGCCTTACTAGAGATTGTGCTTTTGAGTGTCAATGTGGACTCCCTTATTCAGATACTATGGTACGTGATGCAATAGCACAGAACGTTTCTTATGTTCGTATAAGGGAACAGATTTTGAAACTAGTAAATCCCTCCCTTCAAGAAGTGATGGACATATTGGATCGGACGGGACACACTTGACTTTGAGAGGAATCATTTGAAACTTTGCCAGCAGTGTGTCAGGTTAACCGGCCCGCCGGGCAAGCTGTACGGAGCAGTAAACTGTCCTCGCCCCCGGCTGCCGCCAGGCTCTCAGCCACGTGTGTCGCACCGGCACGCAAATGCAGTGATCAAATCATGCCCACGGTGTGCTACTAAACATTCGCATGAGAATTGCCCATCACGCCAAGCTCTTTGCTTTTATTGTAATAAAAAAGGACTTGTTCAGAGTGTTTGCCAGAAAAGCCCAGATTGGCAGCTCAAAACCGTGCCAGGCCCTTTGCTTCATGCCGGAATCGGAATCGAACCAAGGCTACTCAGGCTCGCGAAACTTCGCCCATGGAAATTCATGTAGTTGATTCCCCTGCGCCCAGTGCCACTCTCTCTAATGATGACTGTGTTCATCCCAAAAATGGTGTGCGTCGACATCGCCGGAACTCCCGTCACGTCGCAAGTGATTATGTACCAGTGTCAGTTCACGTTGCACGAGACAGTCACTCTTGTCGTCAGCAGGACAATAAACTTTTTGTAGACTTGGACATTAACGGAAATGTGATACCATTCCAGCTCGATACAGGAGCTGCAGTTTCACTGATCAATCAAGACACTTAAGAACTGCTGGGCACACCTCCGTTGCATGCCACAAATGTTAAGTTAAATAGCTATTCCGGTCAAAACATCCCTGTGTTAGGACAGTGCAGTCTTCTTGCAACATACAAAGGACAAACAAAACTTGTGTCATTTTACGTCCTTCGTTCTTCTTCTGCAGTGAACTTGTTTGGTTTCGATTTATTTCAGTTGTTGAATTTGTCTATAGTAAATCAGGTCTTATCAGTGAACCAGACTGTGCCTTCAGACAATGTTTCACGTCTATGTAAAGAATTTGCAGACATTTTGCACCGGGCCTCGGTTGCGATAAGAACTATAAAGCACACTTGGAACTGAAAGCAAACGCGCAACCGAAATTTTTCAGAGTGCACAATGTTCCCCCCACATTGCGTGATGAGGTCGCAAAAACGTTACACGATTTGGAATCACAAGGTGTGATTGAACGTGTGCGGGCTTCTCTCTGGGCATCACCCTTAGTAATTTTGCCAAAACTTTCCAGCAGGTTGAGACTTTGTGTGGACTTGAAGGCAACAGTGAATCCACAACTAGTGATTGCAACTTTTCCTTTACCCTGCCCGGAAGATCTCTTTGACAAACTGTGCCCAGGTAAATATTTTTCGAAGTTGGACCTAGCAGATGAGTACTTGCAAATACCAGTGGATGAAGACTCCCAGCGCGTTTTCGTGGCTAACACGAAACTTGGTTTGTATCGATTCAAACGATTGCCATTCGGGTGTGCATCCGCCCCTGCATTGTTTCAGCAATATCTACAAACTGTTTGTGCATCGGTCCCTACTGCAGCAAATTATCTGGACGATATTGTGATCTCTGGAAAGACGGAAGAAGAACATTTGGCCAATCTCAGAACATTATTTCAGGTCTTGGGACAAAATGGTCTTCGCTTGCGGAAGGACAAATGTGTGTTTTTTGCTCGGGGCTTGCCATATTTGTGACATGTACTCAATGCCCAAGGCATACATCCCAGTCCAATGCAACTCCGTGCCATACAAGACTTGCTGTCGCCACAGAATTTGAAGCAGCTACAGAGTGTGCTGGGAAAAATCAACTATTATCATAAATATCTTCTGCATGCCACTTCCATTTCAGCTCTGCTTATGCCGTAAGGGTGTTTCGTTTGTCTGGACGATGGAATGCGAACGCGCCTTTCGACAGTTGAAATCGCGTTGCTTTCCAATACTTGCCTTACGCCATTCGATCCCTGGAAGCCCCTATCGTTGATGGTGGATGCATCAGATTTTGGGATTGGTGCTGTGCTTGCGCACAAAGATGGATCGCACGATCGCCCTATTGCCTTTGCATCCAAATTGCTCTCGTCTGCTCAAGGAAATTATTCACAGATCGAGAAAGAAGCATTGGCGCTCGTATTTGGTTTTACAAAGTTTCATGATTTCTTGTATGGTAGTCACTTTACCATCATCACAGACCACAAATCTTTGACATCGCTTTTTCATCCGACCAAGCCTGTACCTCCACGTACAGAGCAGAAATTCATTCGCTGGTCTATTTTCCTCTCGCAGTAGCACTACAATATCTTGTATCGGTCCACTGCTAAGCACGGAAACGCCGATGCGTTGTCCCGCTTGCCTGTTGCTGAGGATAGGGCATTCGATTCGTCCGAACTTGCTTGCATGTTCATTGATGCAGAAACCGATGATGTGGTCGAGTCCTTTCCGATTGATTTTCGTCGTGTAGCTACAGCCACAGCTGCCGACCCTGTCCTTGCTCCCGTTTTGTGTTTTGTTGCTACGCAATGGCCCTTGTCAAAGTCGCGGATCTGGGACCCGTTGGTTCGCCGATTTTTTGCTCACAAGGAGAGACTTTTTGTACGATGTGGTGTTTTGCTGTTGCGTTCTGCTAATGATCAGTCCTGGGTTGTAGTGCCACATTCGTTACAGTCCTCTGTCTTACGGCTTCTCCACCACGGACATTGGGGTATAGTGAGAATGAAACAACTTGCTCGACAGCACTGTACTTGGTTCGGAATCAATGCCGCGATTACGAATATGTGCTCTTCTTGAATGGTGTGTGCCGAACAACAATCAGCACCACCGTGGAAATTCTTTGCATGGCCAAAAGCCACTTCCCTTTGGCAACACTTACACATCGATTTTGCTGGTCCATTCTGGAATGCTCGATGGTTGGTTGTGGTAGATTCATTCAGTACTTTTCCTTTTGTTGTCCGGATGTCTTCCACAACGTCGTCTGCCACCATCCAAGCGTTATTGCTATCTTTTGCATTGAAGGTCTTCCACAGACTATTGTTTCGGACAATGGCCCACAATTCATGTCCGCAGAATTTCAGTCATTCTGCAAGGCCAATGGTATTCGACATCTGACGTCCGCGCCATTTTCGCCACAGTCAAACGGTGCCGCTAAACGATTGGTCAGGACTTTCAAGTCACAGATGTTGAAGTTGAAAGAGTCGCATTCTCGGGAGGATGCGTTATTGCTTTTTTTGTCCTCGTATCGCTCTCAGCCCTGAGATGGTCGCTGGCCGGATGAGTTGCTCCACGGTCGTCATCACCGAACCTTAATGTCTTTGCTACATCCGCCGCATCAAGTTCCTGTGCAGTGGCGGAAACCTGATTTGCTCCAGGCGACGTTGTCTACTATCACCAATATCGAGGTTCACAGCGATGGCTCGAAGGGCGCATTCTTCGCTGCCTCGGATGCACTATGAATCTGGTTTTGGGGGCCTCTAGTGAGGTGTGTCAGCATCTCAATCAGCTGCACCTCTGTCGTCGCACGGGATCTGCCGCTTGCCATCTGCTTTCTGCGACGGTGCCGTCTGGTCAGCGCCCTGGGGACCCATCTACTGGCTCACCTCAGCCCCAGGTGTTACCGACGCTGCCTTCCATTTTGACCCATGGCGACGCGCCGCCGCCACCCTCGCCGCTGCCTGTTCTCCCGTCGGCGATGCCCGCAGTGGACGCGCCGCGGCAACCGCCGGACGCCTCACTGGGTCATGCGCCACCGATCACTTCCCGTGACCAGTTGTCCTCCGACATGGACCTCTTGACCACTCCGGACCATATGTCGTCTTCAACCATTGGGTGCCCCGGCCCGATAGAGGTCGACCCTTCGGCACCTCCTGTCTCTCTACAGGCGCCATACACCGCATGTTGGCGTGCACCCTGGAGCAGGTTTTCAACCGTTTCCTAGCTCCCCACGGTCTGAATGGGAGGGTGCTGTGGTTAAGCCATGTGTAATTACATAGTGTGTACAATACACAGTACACGACGTACAGGGTATAGTATACAATACTATATTATGTTATGTTATAGTATAATATAGTATAGTATAGTATTGTATTGTATAGCATAGTATTGCTTGTTGCATTCACTTTTAGAAACTATCCTGGTGTAATTTAGTACACTGTCATGCTTAAAATGTATACTATAATGTATAGACATTTATTACTATGTATGTACTACTACATCCTGTATGACAAAGCTAATATCATCGTAAAATGACCTATCATGCATAAAATTCTTGATTGTTGACTCCACAGTCGGCCTCACCATCTGTTCTTTTGCCCCCTCCCAATGCAGCATTTTGTTCTGCAAACAATTGCCCCTGCCAGAATGAGCTAACCAGTGCCACATTTCAATACCATGTACCTGCTGCCTATCTCTCCCAGGTGTCAGTCACTGTGTAGTCCATCTGTATGTCGGCATATTAGCATTGCTGGCCAGAGAAAATGACTTACACTCATATCTCTGACAGTTGATGGTAGGAGTTCAGTTCACTCTGTGCCATGATTAGGTTATGTCATGTACTCTGTTAAGTATCGGGTTTCTATAAAATGAAGTGTGTTGTGTACTCTGTACCATTGTGTCACCTGTCATTTGCTATCACTACATATTGGAGTTTCACAATGGTGACTCCTGGCGTCTGTGTCATGCCATATTTTCAAACTTTACTACCAATCTGGTTACCATGTAATGACAATGCAGCCATCATCACACTCTGCCACTACGAATTTTATGCAAACTGACAATAATTTTCCTGCATCCTTGTTTTACATACCATGCTATGACATAAAACATTCCTGTGCAATGTATCAAACTGTGTTCATATCTGAAACATTGACACAACTGTGTAGTGGACTGAGTGTCAATTACATCTACGGTGTTTCGCCCTTCATCAGTGCCCAAGACATGTCTCGTTTAGACCTGGAATATATAATCAATGTGTTTTGTGTTCCACAATGTCACATCCAACAGTCTCCAAGGGACTTAAATTCAGGTACAAAGTGTCATTACAGTGATGGGCAGAGAAACATTATCCCACTAATTAGACAGCATGCTCTTATCAATACTACTATTTCAATTGTATCATGTTCGGACAACAATTATTTTGTTGACTGTGACTTACAACCAGTTGAACAGTGCTCAGATATTATTTTCTGCTGTACTATATTCTACAGTTACAATGTGTAACTGGTGCCAACAACAATGGTATCAATCAGCCTTAGTGCAGCCTCCACTCACCTCATGACAGCATGAACCTGAACTCAGGTGACTTCTGCCAACTATCACCGAACATGACACTCTCAGGGAGCTATTCATAAAAAACTCTGACTCCCTATTATGCTGTCTGTCAGAACCTAAAAATAAGTTATTAATTTGTGGTGATTTCAATGTTAACTTTCTAAGCAATTCTGATAGGAAAAGTGAACTAGAAGTGTTGTTAACAATATATAACTGAGAATCAGTGACAATTTCCCTACACATATAGCTCAGGATGGTAGTACTCTAATAGATAATGTATTTGTATAACAAGAGCATGTGGAACAAACACATGCTTTCCCTGTGGTAAATGGATTATCTGACCATGATGCACAACTGATTAACTTACAAAACCTAACAGTGTGTACACTTCAGAAACCATTAAGTAAAAGTGTGAGGGTGCTCAACCCAGTATCTATAGACCACTTCAGAGAAAGTTTAGGGAATGTAAACTGGGAAGGTGTATATAATGAACCAAATGTTAATGATAAATGCAGAATATTTCTTGATAAATTTATATCCCTTTTTGAATATCGTTTTACAAAGAAAATTACTAAATGTAACACCACAAACTTTTCAAAGAAATCTTGGATTACTACAGGTATTAAAGTGTCTTCAGAAATAAAAAGAAAACTGTATGAGACAGCAAGAATTAGTAAAGATCTGGAAGTAGTTTTACACTATAAAAATGATTGTAACATACTAAGAAAAGTTGTAAAGAAATCAAGAAATATGTATGTTAGAGAAGAAATTAACAACTCCAGCAATAAAATCAAATCAATATGGAATGTTGTTAGAAGGAAGGCAGGAAAAGTAACTACTGGGGCAGGTAGTATTACTGTCAAAGAGAATGAGACCATCTTAACCAACAGTACACAGGTATCCAATGTATTTAACAATCATTTATTAAGTGTAGGAGAAAAAAATTGATGAGAATAGTTCAAAAGAAAAAGGCAGGCAGTACATAGAAGAGTCAGTTTTGAAAAATTTAGTCAGATTAAGTTTCATCTAACAGCCTCTTGTGAAATAAGGAAAATTATTAAATCTTTGAAAAATAAATGTTCTGTTGACATAGATGACATCTCAAACTAGTTATTAAAATAGTGTTGAGCAATTACAGCTGATGTTTTGAGTCAGCTATGTAATGCATCACTGACGCAGTGTATTTTTCTAGACAGGTTAAAATATGCCAGTGTCAGGCCTCTCTACAAAAAGGGGGAAACCACAGATGTCAATAATTACCAGACAGTATCCTTGCTTACAGCATTTTCAAAAATCTTTGAGAAAGTAATGTACTCAAGAGTGGTTAGCCAACTCAACAGTAATGGGATACTTAGTAAATCACAGTTCGGATTTCAGAAATGCTGTTCCACTGAGACAGCAATATACAATTTCACTGTCCACATAATAGAGTCTTTATATAGTAAAATGTCACCTGTAGGAATATTCTGTGACTTATCCAAAGCATTTGATTGTGTGAACCATGACATTATGTTAGAGAAATTACAATCCTATGGTATAAATGGAATAGCATATGAGTGGTTTAAGCACATCTACAGAACAGGAAGCAAAAAGTCTCTTTATATGCTTCAAGTGATTCAGAGGAGTTTGCCACTTCATCTAGCTGGGGTGAAATTACATTAGGTGTTCCACAAGGTTTGATCATGGGTCCCCTCCTGTTCTTGATATATGTTAATGACCTCCCTTCTTATGTGAAACAATATGCTGAACTGACACTGTTTGCTGATGATACAAGCATTGTTATTAATCCAGTAAAAGAAAGTCTGATAGAAAATAATACCAATAAGGTCTTTGGAAAGGTTATTAATTGGTTTTTGGCAAATGGGCCTCTGAACTTTGAAAAAACACAGTACATCCAATTTTCTGCTGCAAAAAGTATAATTCCTTCAATAAACATAACACATAAAAAGAAGTTAGGGTAGAGCATACTAAGTTTTTGGGTGTACATATAGATGAAAATATTAATTGGAAAATTCATATTTTGGAACTCCTAAAGCAACTAGGTTCAGCAACTTTTGCAATCAGAATAATTGCCAATTTTGAGGATGTAGAAATTAGTAAACTAACATACTTTGCATACTTCCACTCTCTGATGTCATACAGAATAATATTCTGGGGCAACTCAACACTTAGGCAAAAGGTATTCAATGCTCAATAGAAAGTAGTTCAAATAATGTGTGGGGTTCATAGTCACACATCTTGTAGGCATCTGTTTAAGAGGTTAGGAATTCTTACAACTGCTTCACAATACATTTACTGAGTAATGAAATTTTTTCTCAATAACATGGACCTGTTTAAAATTAAGAGCAACATTCATGATTACAATACCAGAAAAAGAAAGATCTACACTATCATTTACTTAATCTATCTTTGGCACAGAAAGGGGTAAAACATGCTGCTATAAAACTTTTTGATAAATTACCAGATGAAATAAAATGTCTGACAGACAGCAGTAATAGTTTCAAAAACAAATTAAAATCATACCTCCTTGACAACTCCTCCTTTACCATAGATGAATTCTTGAATATGAGTAAACAAATCTGGAGATGTAATATATGCATTTTGTGCCATTTAAGAGGGTGGGATAGATAATAAAAATATTTAGGTATAACACTATAATGTAAGCAAAAAAAAGGAAAAAGAAAAAAAAACTTGTTTCTTGTGCACATTTCTTGTGCGTTTGACACGTACCACATCATAAAGGTTTTTCCATGTTATTGATCAGTGGAATATGTAACTAACTAAATAACTAACTAACTCTCGTCACCACACAATCCCAGCTGGCCGACGAATCATGACCTTGCCTGACCATCACCGAAGAAGCTGATGTTCCCTCCACTCCATGGCAGTTGGCTGTTACATCACACCTCTATCTGAATGACACCATGATGTTGCAACTTGGCCCAATCACTGCCTCACTAGATGATGACAGTTACCTACAACAGCTGCCAGACAGCAAACAAACTTGTCCTCCTGCAGACACCAACTTTCCACCATGTGCAACATGTTTATGCTGGCTCCATTGGTGTTTCAGCCATTCTGCACAAAAGTGCCTTTGGCAGTGCACACTTTGACCCTGTGTCATATGACACACACCACTCATGCTGAGTCACAGATGCTACTAAAAGAACCCACCTACTGCATACTGCAACACCCACAGTGATATCATTTGCCACCTGGGAAACAATGCTGCTTCACTGAACAAAATGTTCCAGCAGCATACCATGGTTCTGCCAACATTTACTGGGCAATTTGTTAACAAAAAAAGTCTCTCTGCTTAACATCTGTTCCCTCCTAAATGGATGAAACAACTGAACAACCAAGCAATGGCATATTGTTGCTGGTTTCAAAAAGCCATCTCTTATGACAGATGCCAACTACAGTGCAGGGCATGCAATCCACTGCCCCTGTCACAGTTATGACAATCCCACTCTCTCCAGACAGTGAGCTGCTTATGGACCCACCTGATGTAAACATACTGGGGGTACATCTTCCCCACATCCCCCTGCCATGCTCACCTATGCAGGATGCACTATACGCACATCCATCCTTTTCCGTGACTATCATCTCTATAACCTGTGGTAGACCACCCTTGTGAGTGCTTCTGGCCCCTGGATGTTGCTTCCATGCCATGTTCTGCACTACCAGGATGGGGGAGGGGCAGCTCTGGGAATGTTAGTGTGGCCAGGGAAATGACTTGCAGTCTTATCTCTGGTGGCTGATGGTAAGAGTTCAGTTCACTCTGTGGCTTGAGTGTGTTTATTGTGTACTTTTGTATGTATCAAGTGACTATAAAATAAAGTGTGCTTTGTACTCCACACCACTGTGTCATGTATCAATTGCTATCGCTATGTACTGGAATTCCACAGGCACAATAAGAAAGGAACTTTTAGTCTTTTATATATCAGTTTAATCAAGTAAATGTTAGGTCGCCAATTGGAGATAAAAAACCATAGAAAGCAGTGGCTTTATTCAAAATTCGAGTTTTTCTTCTTATTTGACAGGTTGAATTTAGACACTCTAAGGACAGATAGTTTAAGCAGCAACGCTCCAGCAGGTCGCAGGGAATGGGCGCTGTCCAAAGAGGAAGCGCCTGCAGCTGTTGGTGGAGGGAGAAGGCCATAGGCATAATCACTGGACCAGGTCCACTTGAGGAGCAGTCTCAGGCCACACCTGATGAAGGTTATGAGCTATGTGACTGAAATATTGTGCAAGTATGACGCTGATATCCGGCAGAACACCCGATAACCCAAGATGTCATTAGATCGCCTAGAAAGCCTGAAGAGTTACAGTATAGTACTTATTTTTTACTAATACAGAATACAGAGTAAGTTTGTAAATGACAATTGTTTTTATAAAATAAAGTGTTGTGTACTCTGTGCTACTGTATCATCTATCATTCACTATGTACTGAAGTTCCACAGACACAAAAAATACATCAGTTTAATCAAGTCAATGTTAGGCTGCCAAATGGAGATTAAGAGCCATAGAAAACAGCAGCTTTGTTCAAAATTGGAGTTTTTCTTCTTATTTACTAGGATAAATTTAGTTAGTCTAAGGACAAATAGTTTAAGCAGTACAGTGCTAATTTGTTATGAATACAGCAAACAGACTAAGTTTATAAGTGTTGCTTGTTTTTGTCTCAGTATATTCTTTGCCTCATTTCTCCTATCTAAGGATTCCCTCCTTAACAGGTTCTGTAGAATATGATGAATGAACAAATGAAAGCCATGATAAGTATGCAATTGTAGGGAAACAATTATATAAACTGTAACTTGGTAGTATAAGTAAAAAAGGAGCAGCTTTATTGTTTGCACTTCATAACAAAATCTATTGATGGTGTACAGCACAGCTATCAAGGTAAATATCAAGGACCTGCGTCTCTGTATTGCTGCCATTGTCAGTGGTACATATTCAGTGCACACAAGGTAAGTAGTCCTTACCCAGCATAAACTAGAAACAATGGTGAAACTACTGGAAACATTAAGGTTTAAAAGGATTCCTTACTTGGGTTTACAAATGCAATGTTATGTAATATTTTTGCATTAGTGCTGCCCATTTCTCTAACTCAGCAATCACTGTGAATTACAATTCAAATGAGGACTGCTGTTTTCTGAGCAGTCTGTACAAGCAACCACTGGAGGCCTGGGATGAATTGCTGGCTCCCTGCAACATTCGGTCACCAAGGCCTGAACTCGGGTGACTGTGAGGTTATAATGGCTAAAAGTTTCTTTCTATTGCTATAGAAAACACCCTCGTGGTTAATTCAAGTGATTAATTATAGATGTGGTGCATAGTTTTACATTATCTCAATGACATAAATAGCGTTTATAATAACCATTGCATAACTGGCATGAAGGTAAGCTGCTGCACTCACTATATATCACAGTGCTGAGTGCAGAAAGCATGAAAACCTAAGCAGGGCATCGGCAGTATGACTGCACTGTTTGTGGGATTCTGATTCACAGCTTTGCCCCTCACAGTACACAAAACATGAGGAATGCAATACAATAAGGCAAAAGTTCATCTGAATTATGGATAACAAATGACATTAAATCTTGTGAACTGCATTTGGTACAACAGCAATGAGTGGCTGTCAGCATCCCCTAATATGCAAAAGCTCTATTATTTGTCATGTCATTTGTTTATAAATGATAAATCTGTTTAGAATAATAATGATTACTCTGGCATCACTAATGCTCACAAAGCCATTAAAAAGCATAGCCAGTATCAGAACCAGAAACTGTCCATAATCAATGAAAATATGTTCCCGAAGAACCAAACTGGTTGCATGTTGGCAGAGCACAGTACAGTTCATAATTTACAACATGACAGTTTTGTACAAAAGAATAGGTACACAATTAAATGCTTAGCTGATTTTTTTCCATGGCAAAAAATGGCATTCAGAGGATATTGTGAATCACACTAGTCCCTAAATAAAGGCAATCATATTGAACGTGTACATCTCCCCAGTGAATCTGAGAAAAAGCTGAAACATCAGTCAGAACATTCTTGTGTATTTACAGTATTTACATAAGTGACAAATCTGATAAAGATTGATTTAATTGCTTTGTTTCAAATGCTTTCATGAAGAAATAAGCAAGGATAAAGGTGAATCAAATTTTATCTCCATTGTTCTATATGAAACAACTGACATGAATAACTTCATAAAGGTCTCATCGATATTTCATTACATCACAGCTGGTTGCCAAGTCCCTGGAAGATTTTTAAAATTCATGAACAGCTCAGGACAATCAAGGTGTGTCACTATGGTACAACTGATTCAAGACTTTGGGCACAATGAAAAACTTGTCACTCAGAGTAACAGTGGGGCTGAAATTTGGCTGGTAATTTGATAAATCAGCATTTGTAATTTAGTTACTGTAGTATATGTTATTAACAACATATTGTGTTACATCTATTTCTCCATTAAAGAGGAGTATATATTATATAAATTTTTCATAAATTAACTTTATTTTCAAGTTTCCCTAAAAACTATAATCAACCTCAAAAAGTTTTATGAAATTATTAATTTTTATCATGGCTTTTCTGTTGCCTTAACAGAAATTTTGTTTTGTGTATTTGCTTCAGTTCTTATAGGTAATCACTAATTTTTAGCTGAACAGATTAAAAGACTTAAAAATGCTTGGTTTTAAGTTATTTGTTAACTGTTCTGTAATACGCTGCACTAGGCGAAATGCAGCCCCACTGGGAATGTTGCTCTGAAACATGGAATGAGTCAGCTAACATTTGTAAGCATGTGGAAATCACCCTGGGTACTGCAAATGATTGGCAGCCACTGCAAATCAGTGTGTTGGAAAAGCTTCCAAGTCATGGTACAGGTATCAAATGTGTCTCAAGTACTGTTCTCTCCAGGGTATCCTGTCTCCTTTGCAGAAAGTATGGGATCCGTCATTACTCATCCACTTGACTGTGAGTGGCATTTCAGTGGTAGAGCTAGGCATCATGTACAGGGTGTACAGGGACCAGGGAAGACTCACAGTGTTATACAGATGCCCTAACCTGCAACTTCATGAGCAGTCTTTCACTGAAACTGAGCCAGTGGGACTCACTTCAGCTGTTTTGGGAAAGCCAGTTTTGTCTCATGTGAGGAGGAGACAAACGCTAAAGGGGTAGGGATCTATTAATCATTAATCATCATCAGTTCGAATGCACAGTCAGTGGTGGTACCTCTTAGCAAAATGGCAGTAAGGTGCAGTAAGTGACAGAAAAGGACATCAGGTGCACTCAGTGTGTATGTCTGGAGGCCTCACTCAACATTTTGAAAATGCTATTCAGTCAGCCATTGAGGAAC
Source organism: Schistocerca gregaria (assembly GCF_023897955.1). Lineage (NCBI taxonomy): Eukaryota > Metazoa > Arthropoda > Insecta > Orthoptera > Acrididae > Schistocerca > Schistocerca gregaria. The sequence goes on from NC_064921.1 coordinate 259,527,672, forward strand.
AGGGGGAAAGCAGCTGCAGATTGTGGCACACATTTGAACATATGATACCCATTGTCTGGGCTCCAAGTTGTACTTGGATCATTCCAGCACAGTGACTGGCAGGGAAGGTGAGAAGACCAGGTTTGCACATATAGTTGAAACTAAGCTCACAATCTGCGTCACCATCCACAGAGCTGATTGTGGCTCTGTCAGTCTGAGTCTATTGGAAGGACTCAACCAGAGATTTAAAAGGTTATGTGACACCCTAGGCTGTCACTTCTTGGACTTGCACCATAGGACTGAGAACTGTAGGGTCCCTGTAAACAGGTCAGGTGAGCACTAAACATCAGAGGTTGCTATACAGATAACTGACTGTGTTTAGAAAGCACACGAGGGTTTTTAGATTAGGTGACTCTCCATCTGATCCAGACAATGACAGTTGTAGGAAACACAGATGTATCAGTGTAAGATTGAAATAAATGGATGTCACAGGTGAGAGTGTTAAAATCCTAGTGGCTAATGCAGCAAAGTACCAGAGTTGGAAGGGCTCCTGAACAGCAGTGAAGTTCACATAATACTAGGTACAGAAAGCTGCTTGAAACATGAAATTGATAAGAGTGAGGTTTCTGGGGAAAATTTAAGTGAATATCAAAAGTAAAGGCTAATGGGAAATGGAGGTGGTGTATTTGTCACAGTATACAAGAAATTTAAATCTACTGAGAGAGAAATTGAAGATGCATGTGAGATCATTTGGACAAGACTCAGTATCAGGAGTTGGCATAAAATGGTAACTGATCCTTTTGTCACCCACCAGATTCATCTTCTGATCAAACTGGAAACTTTAAGAGAAAACTTCAGCTCACTAGTAAATAAATTCCCCCATCATACCATAATTATTGGTGGACACTTTAATCATGTAATATTACAAGCAGTTGGTTCGACTGCTACATTCAGTTTGTCTTGTAACAAACTGAATCTTCTGGCAGTTCAGCTGTGGGCGTGCATAAATGTTTGTTAGGGATGTCAGCTGTCAGACAGACAGGGACAGGTGAATTGAGTGCAGGTAAATGCAGTAAACACGTCACTAGGCCCAATAGTCATTAGGGTTTTCCCAGGCAGAAAGAGAGATGTGCTCCAATGACAATGTAGTGGGGCAAGTTAAGATGGAGGGAACTATGACTTGAAACGTTGTCATTGAAATAATTTTAGTGATGAATATATAAAATTCACTAGAAGTATGCTGGAGAAAAACCAATGACGGTTTTGGGACTACAGCAATGGGATGAGGTCATTGAATACAAATCCATGTTTGGAGCTTCAATTGAGGCATAATCTGTATCACTTCAGGCAAGGGGGGTTACCTTCATAGTCTCAGATGTTATTAAATTTAGCATATATTAAAATTCAGGAGTAAGTAAGAAACAATTTTTTTTTATTTTCTCCCAAAAAATTTCTGCCCTGAGATACAAGCCTCCAAAGATGACACTGTGAACACCATTTTGAAGATGTGAATTTTGGAAAAAAATTTAAAATGCTTTATCTCGGTAAGAGTTCTATATACTTTGTTAGAGTTCTTTTATTTAAAAGATAATTGCTTTATGATTACAATGGTATCCTCCACTTGGACACCTGTCAAAGTTCTTTTACTCTTGCCTTTTGAATTTTTTATAATTTACAGAAACAAAACTTTTTCAAAAATGCTAGACTTTTTTGTTGATTAGTATTATGTAGTACTATATTCTCTGTGAAGGAGAGCTTCCACTTTTAAGTTGGACAGATTATATTTTAAAATATCATTTTTTTAACTTTCAAGGGTAAGGTATGTCTTCACTGAAGTTGTTTTTTACTAATTTCTTTGTTACAATGTTTTTCCTATTGTCTTTGTTGCTTTTATTTATTCTCACTTTTTTTGCTGCAGTTTTTCTTTTCACTTTCATGGTTGCAGATATTTCTTACACTTTGTTGTAGTTTCTTGTCAGTTTCTTTGTCATGGTTGTTCATTAGAGGTTTCTGTATTGTAGTTGTTCAGTGCTAATTTGTTTACTGAAGAGGCTTCTATGAAATCTGAGACCATCCAGTGAGTTCTGTGTTTTTGTGAGGAATTTGCCAGTTGACACAGTAACAGTGTCTTTTGTGAAAAGAATTGTTTGAAGTGTCTTCTGACTGGGGCCACAGGAGAGTGAAATGTGCTGACTATTTGCATATCCATAAAAGAGTGATTTATAAGACAAACAAACAAAAAAACAGACTTCGTACATATTGGGAATAAGTGTTCCCATTTGAAGACTCTGTTTCAAAGTGAAGATGTTTCCAGTGATGACATTTTGTGTTTTGAGACTATAACAACAAAGATAGTATTTGAACAAGGTAAAGCCTCCCATGGTGCAGATGGTGCAGATTTTGCATCAATAGAGGAAGAATTAAATACCTTGAATCAGTCAACAACAGTTGTAGGTGTTAGTCCTGTTAAGAAACCATGGTCAGTGAAGTTGAGTCATTAGCTCTATGCATCAAGAAAGTGCAGAGAAATTACTAAAGCTGTGATTCCATCTTCAGAAGAAAATGAACCAAAGCACTCTTGCACCTCTTGCCAGGAATTTTTCACAAATATCAATTCAGCTGTTGAATATTGTGAATCCTACAGTGAAAAGGTCCAAGTTTTAACTGTTATTCCAGAGACATTTTCAAATAAAACAATTTTGAACCACATTGTATCAGTATCAAAGTACATGGTTGACAAATCAATAAATATGAGGTCTGTAAAAGGAGTCTTTGGAAGACCAGATCCCTATTATGGTCATCCTGTAGAAGCATCTCAAGTTCAAACAGTGCAGTCATTTTATCTGGAAGATAGATGGAACTGTTCTTGTCAGAGAGCCAACAAAAAATACACTATAACTGTAACAGTTGAAGGTCAAAAAGCTGTAAAAGTGAAGAGGTACATGACTCACAGTATTAAAGAAACTTTTGCAATTTGTAAGAGCAACTAAACAACTTTACGTATTGGAAGATCAAAATTTTATGCACTATGACCTAAGTGGGTAGTTCCACACCCACCTAGAGATGTCTGTTTATGTGTGTACTGCATGAATTTTGAACTTTGTGTGATAACATTGAAGAACTTACTGGAGAACATGATATATGACCCCTTGGTTGGGCATTTGAAGTCATTAGTAGCCTGTGAAGTAAAGTGAGACATGTTTGTTTCAAGAATGTCGTGACTGCCCTGGAAAGGAAGGACTGTCTTTACAGATACTTGGCCTGGAAGATGTAGCAGATAACTCTCCAGAAATTACATATGCAACATTTGCGGAAAATAAACTAATTAAGAAAACTGTTGCCTTTAACAGTTTCATTGATGAATTTGGTAAATGGTCAGTGAAAGCAGTAACACACTAGCTTCTGAAGAATTGCAATGAGAAAAAACACATTGCAGAAGTGAAAGGGTGTGTACAGGCTGAAGAACTATGTTTAGTGCTTCACTGTGGTTATGCTGAGAGCTGGTCTGTAACTCTCCCACAAGAAGTACAAGTGTATAATTGGGGTAATGACCAGGTTTCAATTTTTACAGGAGTGACATATTTTCAAAACGAGACCACAACTGCTGCAGTTATAAGTGATGACACGGGACATGGCTCACCACATGCTTTGCCAGCAATGCACAAAATTCTACAACAGCAAACAGGGGCAGAGAAGTTCATTATTATTTCTGATGGTGTTCCTAGTCATTTTAAAAATTGTTACCAACTGTTTGAACTGAATATGTTGCTTGTGCCAACTGACTGGGTATACAGTGCTACTGGCTGTAGGAAGACGCCTTGCTGTGGGAAGAGGCCTGCTGAAGCACCATGCTACAAAACATAATCTTTCTAGACCAAATACAGCTGCAATTCAGAATGCTGATGATTTTACGAGAGTCGTGAAATCTTACACATCCACAGCCCTCATTTTTTTGTCCAAAGAGAAAATCGAAGAATTCCATGAGCAGAGAAAAAAAGAATAGCCAAGCAAACTACTCCTATGAAAGGAATTCAGAAGACACATTTTTTGACTCAGAGTGATGGGTGAACTCATATTGCACACACTTTAAAGAGAAAGAAAGAACAAATTTTGTTCATTCAGCCAACACCTCAGAAACAGCAGGATAATATTCAGATTCACAACCTGAGATGAGAGATGTTTGAGGCGTGTGTGTATGGCTGTGACTGGTGGATTGCAGAGATTATAGACACCAGTTACGAGTTAAATGAAATTGTAGTGAACTTTATGCTACCGCATGGACCAGCTGCTGGATATAAGTTTCCAGCTCAAGGACAGCAACAATGCCATCAGTGCTCACTTCCTGTTCACAATGATTTGATGATGGTAAGCGCTCCATTTCCTATAGGTGCAACAGGGAGGCATCACTCTGAATCAAAGGAAGATACTGAAGCAGTGGTACACATTTTATTTCATTGACTGGCTAATTTCAGTACAAAACAGAGTGCACAGTTGTATAAATTCAAACTCTTAAGTCTTTGGACCTTTCACATACATTTTGGAACCATTTAAAATGCTTGAAAAATGAGTCTCTTACTCATCTTTCAAAACTAAAATTATGTTATATAAGGTTTTGATTTTTATGAGCCTTTTATGTGATAATGTGACAATAAAACTGGTTTTATTTATGGCAAAAATTTCAATTGTTTATGAAACCTGTTCAACCTAAAAGTGGAAGCTCTCCTATTCAGGGAATGTAGAACTATATAGGTACCAATCAACAGAAAAAACCAAAATTTCATGGATTGACATTTTAAAAAATCCAAAAATTATTTCTAATAAAACAAATTTAAAAAATGTTATACACAATTTAGTTTATTACATAAATAGTGACATAATTATGGAATCCTCCATAGTGATGCAAATGCTCTTATCAGCAAGAGTTTCCATCTTTAATATTCAAATAACTTTTGATGTGCATTTAATTATAGTTGTGATTTATAAAATAGGTCAAGTTAGTGTGTTGACTCAAATTCCAGATGAGGCAATTTTATGTCTGAGATTTGTTTAATATTGTTGAAATAATGTATAAGTGAATTTATTAAGAGGTTGCAAAAAAACTGCAAAGATTTCTACATGTTTTATCATAAGTATTTGAATGACATTATTGTGAAAACCATGAATGGTGAAAGTATCTGCACTGAATTGTGTGCCCAAATCTTAAAATAGCATGCAGAGCAGAGAAGAGCTTGGAGACTTCTACCTGTCATCTGACATCTAGAGTTTTGGTGAGGTGTTTTTGTATCAGTTTCATCTGGAGTCAGTAAATTTATGGGCATTATGTATGCCACAAATGTTATTTTCGTGTACTGGGACTTGTTTGTTATTATTTAGTGGGTGCTGCTGGGTGTAAATGTTGTGTCTGCAAAGAGCAACTGCAAATTTTGTACTGGCAGTAGATACTGAGCAGTTATTCAGTCAGTTGTTTATATGTGGCCTCCATTCATAGAAGTTGTTCTTAAAAAAATGAAAGGGACTAAATCAAAGTTAAAATGAATTTGTTTTGAGCAATCTTATGATCCTTTGGAATTTCAGCCAACAGATACACCCTCAACTTCACTTTTATTAAATTATTCACAAATGTCTCACTGCTAACATCAGGTTTTGGTATTGGGCTACAGAGAGTTAAGTGAATGGCAACTCCTTATTGGTGATAGTGAGCCACACTCAGAGTTAATAGCCATACACTACCCATACTCTGGTGGATCTTTTTGAGTGTTTGTATCAAAAGGGATACATGATGTGAGGAGCAAGAGCTAGAACCCCAGGAGAAAACTTCATAATCATAAAACAATCAATTGGAAAAATTACAATTTTGTTAGTGGTGGACTTGATAAGACACCCTGTGAAACATTACTAAATTCCTTCTCTGAAGACTACCTAGAACAGATACTTAGGAACCCCACTCATGATGAAATGTATTGGATCTAATGGAAACAAATAGATCTAGCCCATTTGAGGATGTCCATATGATAACTGGTATCAGTGAACAGCATGTGGTTGTGATTCAATGATCACCAAAGTGCAAAGGAAAACTAAAAAAAGCAGACAGATATATATGTTCAATAAATTAGATAATAAATCAGTAGTATCATATTTCAATGAGGAACTTGAAACCTTTAGCACAGGGCAGGAGAATGTATAGGAACTATGGCTCAACTTTAAGAGAATAGTTAACCATGCACTGGATAGATACATACCCAATAGAACAGTTCTTAATGGGAGGGGATCTCAGTGGTATACTGCCACTGTAAAGAAGGAGAGGCTACTGCATAATAGGTGTAAAACAAAGCACAGGACTATAGATAGTGAGATGCTGAATGAAACACATTTGGCTGCCAAGAGAGAATGTGTGAAACCTTCAGTGCCTCCCACAGTAGAGTATGGTCAAACGTTCTTTCATAAAACCCTACGAAATTCAATTTTCTTAGGAAGTGTAATAAGAGCTACATTGATGGAAGACAAAACACTCCAACCATACTATGTCCACATATGTAAATGCATGGAGCAATTACAGCAGGAAGACTTGTGCAGGAGTAAGGTAAGAGCGAAACTTACACAAAACGGAGATGAAAAGTTATACAGGTTTATCGCTATTCACAAATGTGTTCTGTTTCATAGGACCTACCCCAAACAAGAACAATGGCACATGTGTTTGCCAGAGGAATATGTGGATGATTTTATCTTATACACACAGAATACTTGTGGCCATTATGACACTGCAAAATGCACTGACAAAATAGGTAAATATTGTTATTTCCCCAACCTTAGATGAAGAGTACTACAGGTGGTAAGAAAGTGTATTATCTGCCAGAAAGCAAAACATTCTAACATCTCCAAACAGATATATCTTGTAAACATACCAAGTGGATTGAGTATGTCACTCACTTCTTATAAGTTGTTAACAACTTAATCACAACTTGATAATAAATTCAGTTGGGAGGAGCACACCACATAACTGCAGAAAAACCTTAACAAATCTCTATTTGCAAATTCAAGTGTTAGCAGACATAGGCGACATAAAAATGAAAAATCTTGCCTACTTTGCCTACTTTCATTCCGTAATGTTATATGGTATAATATTTTGGGGTAGCTCTTCAAGTCAAACAGAAGTTTTCAGAGTTCAAAAGCATGTAATATGTATTATTTGTGGAGCAAATTCATGGATGTCCTGTAGAAACCTCTTCAAAGAATTGGGTATACTAACTACTGCCTCTCAGTATATTTACTCCTTAATGAAATTTGTCCTAAATAATATATCTCTTTTTCCAACAAACAGCTCAGTTCATACAAACAATACCAGGAACAAAAATGATCTGCACAAGAACTTAAAAGCACTTACTTTAGTTAAGACGTCCACTACTCAGGAACACTCATCTTCAATAATTTGCCAGCAAACATAAAAAATGTAGTTCCACATCTACAAGGATCTCTGCAGCATGGATCTATGAAACAAAATCTAATCTAATCTAATCTAACCTTTCCTACACATCAACTGGATTTAAAGCAAATGAGTTGATGTTTAACTGCAAACAGGTAGATGAGTGGGGGAAACCTTTGCCCAGGATACCAATACAGGAATTATCACTGGATGTTAAAATATGGCAAGTGGTAATCAACAGTGAAACTTGGCTAAATATAGGAAAGGAATTTATGATGGAAAGCCAAAACATACAATGCAATATTACATAGGACAAAAGGTGTTACTTAGAATACATCCCAAATCCATAATAATTGGAAAACTGAACTGTAAGTGGCAACTACTATACACCAGACCATATACAATTACTAAAATTTCCTACTTGTGAGCTTACAGATTGGTACACATGACATGGGTAAAGACGAGGGCCTTGACCCACACAAAGACTTGAGAACATTTATGTACTGAAGAAGGGCTGTATACCCTCTAAGTTGTATATACATATAATAATATTAGATTTAGGATGCTGGAAAGTCACATTCCAGAATTTATGTTGTTAGTTGTTAAGCAAAATTGTTTGTGTTTCTTTTCTTATATGTCAAATGCGTAAGTGATAAGACAAGTGGTTGTAACAAGGAAGAGTTTTACTTTTATGTGTCTAGAGACAAAGATACTCTAAATACCATGCTTCGCCTTATGTGTAGCCCAGTTGTAAACAAGTAAATGAACTTGTGAAACACACGGTAACGTGCAATGCAATACACAACTCGCTGCGACAGAAGTAGTATCAGAGCCACACAGCGCACGTGCATTGGGAACAAGCTAGCCAACAGACCACAAGCACATGTGTGCCAGACAGGCACAGCTGGAAGTGTTGGAGCACCCAAAACAAACAAACCTGATGAGCTGCAGCCCACGCTGGCATTTGTAAGGCCTACTGAATAAACAGTGACACAGAAAATTAAGAGAGAGTCTGTATTACAACTACAACTATCTACACAATAAACACACACAAAGATATGCTAAGGAATTGTATCACTGGAAAGGGATGCTAAACTATGAGATATTTACTTAAGCTATGCTACTATATACATTATATCTATATATGCACAATATTTTCAAATTTAAGTACTGAAAGTTCATGCACTAATTATACTTCATGTACGAGAAAAGTCATACTGCAGGTAAACAAGCAAGTACAGTGTAAGTGACATACTGAATAAGAGGACACATCACACCTCTAATACACCATATCTTTCAGATTTATAATGTGAGTAGAGATGCACACATGACATTAAATAAGTTTTGTGATAGCACAACTGCACACTGAAGTGAATGAATACATAGCTGAATATATGATGAAGGTATTAGTAGCCATTGAGCCACTATATGCTTATCTGTGAAGATTTAGTTTTAAGTTAGTATTCATTTTTTTCTTCCAGGGAATGATGTATCAACTTGTCCTAAAGTAAAGAAAGATAAATGCTTGTAGAGTGTTAGGTACCATACAAACATAAGAAAGGACAGCATAGCAAGTAAATGTATTTGTAAGTTTATAATATATATGAATGTGATAGTGTGAAAGTATGTGAAGAAGAAAACAGTTGCAGTATGCCACATATCACTAAGGGTGAGTACTACCAAATAATCAAGGGGTTGAAACCTAGCTACTGTTAGTGTTGACTGCCCATGAAAGCATCAGACACCTGAATTACATTGAAATTTTTATGCATGTTTGTTATTTATGTAAACATAGTTTTCTATATCTAAAAACAAAGATGATGTAACTTACCAAACGAAAGTGTTGGTATGTTGATAGACACACAAGCAAACACAAACACACACACAAAATTCAAGCTTTCGCAACTCACGGTTGCTTCATCAGGAAAGAGGGAAAAAGAGGGAAAGGCGATAGGATGTGGGTTTTAAGGGAGAGGGTAAGGAGTCATTCCAATGCCGGGAGTGGAAAGACTTACCTTAGGGAGAAAAAAGGACAGGTATACACTCGCGCGCGCGCACACACACACACACACACACACACACACACACACACACACATGTGGATGCCCATATACAGACACAAGCAGACATATGTAAAGACAAAGAGTTTTGGCAGAGATGTCAGTCATGGCGGAAGTACAGAGGCAAAGATGATGTTGAATGACAGGTGAGGTATGAGCGGCAGCAACTTGAAATAAGTGGAGGTTGAGGCCTGGTGGGGAATGGGAAGAGAGGATATATTGAAGGGAACATTCCCATCTCCAGAGTTCTGTTTGTTGGTGTTAGTGGGAAATATCCAGATAACCTGGACAGTGTAACACTGTGCCAAGATGTGCCGGCCATGCATCAAGGCATGTTTAGCCACAGGGTGATCCTCATTACCAACAAACACTGTCTGCCTGTGTCCATTCATGTGAATGGACAGTTTGTTGCTGGTCATTAGCACATAGAAAGCTTCACAGTGTAGGCTGGTCAGTTGGTAAATCACGTGGGTGCTTTCATATGTGGCTCTGCCTATGATCGTGTACACCTTCTGGGTTACAGGACTGGAGTAGGTGGTGGTGGGAGGGTGCATGGGACAGGTTTTACACCAGGAGCGGTTACAAGGGTAGGAGCCAGAGGGTAGGGAAGGTGGTTTGGGGATTTCATAGGGATGAACCAAGAGGTTATGAAGGTTAGGTGGAAGGCAGAAAGACACTCTTGGTGGAGTGAGGGGGATTTCATGAAGGTTGGATCTCATTTCAGGGCAGGATTTGAGGAAGTCGTATCCCTGCTAGAGAGCCACATTCAGAGTCTGATCCAGTCCTGGAAAGTATCCTGTCACAAGTGGGGCACTTTTGGGATTCTTCTGTGGGAGGTTCTGGGTTTGAGGGCCTGAGGAAGTGGCTCTGGTTATTTGCTTCTGTACCAGGTCAGGAGTGTAGTTGCAGGATGTGAAAGCTGTTTTCAGGTTGTTGGTGTAATGGTTCAGGGATTCAGGACTGGAGCAGATTCGTTTGCCACAAAGACCTAGGCTATAGGGAAGGGACCATTTGATATGGAATGGGGTCACAGCTGTCATAATGGAGGTCCTGTTGCTTGTGTTTTAGTTTTACAGTCATTACACGTAACATCATGTTGATAATACAACTCTGTAAACCTCCGCACATGAAATGGTTATCCTTTATGCAATGAACATAACAAGCAAATATTGAGCTGCAGTTTTACACACTGGATAAGTATGCCTTTCTGTGGAATTTCCTCAACCCTGTAGTATGTAGATCCTTCCTGGCGAATCCTCGAGAGGCAAGGTCACGCCTAGTTATCTGGTTATCTGAGAAGCACATAGTATCTATTGTAGCGACTATTGTTTACTTCTTTGATTCTTTTGAATTGATAAATATGCTCCAACAAGAAATCATTGTAAATTGAAATAAAATGTATATGAAATTTAGGCCATATATGAATACAGAATCTATTATTGTATGAACGATATATGAAGAATGTATAACCAACAAGACTAAAATGTGTACTCATATAATTGGAATCGAATAATGTAACAAAAATGAAAACAAAATGACAAGCAATGACATTATATATATATAAAGGGAAGAAATATGTTACATACTATAATGTATGTAAGCAATGATAATGGGATGTCAGCAAATGAAGAGGATAAGTGTATTTTGTAATTTTATTTGTATTTTATTATGTTATGTGTACGGTATGTGTAAAGGACACTACAGAAACTTTATGTAATGCAACTGTATGAAAGGTGCTCAAAAACAAAGCGCAAAAACATTCGAAACCTGGCTACAAATAGTTAGGTGTACTTGTGTTAAAACAATACATAGGTGTGGACATGGTAAACCAAAAATGGCAATTCTTGTGTAACATGAATTTTTTGTGCTCAACAAAATCGTAAAAGCATCAAGGAGCTTACCTCATTGAAAGGTGTTGGATATCTGGCTGGTCTCCCCACTGAATAAGTGAGAGTGGCATGGTGTAACAAATTCCTCAGGCGGCTGATATGGAAACCATTTATCATCGCATCAAATATTTCACAAAGGGTCACACCAGTGAACATGAGCTTCACAGATTTGTGCAGTGAAAGCTACTGTACATGCATGACATGGACACTCTGGCCTTGTACTGAACACTTGAGCATGAACTGTGATGATAATAGATGTTGCAGCATCCGCACCCACTTAGCAAGCAAAACACTGTGCATATCCTGACTGACAACAATGGGATTATGCGGTTACAGCAAGCGCTTTATTAGGAGAGAAAACTTATATTTGTACATGTATGTGTGCCCATATAAATTGATAACCATTCAGGATAACTCCAATGGTTGAAAATAAAGGCTATGCCCATACTGGCCAAGACTATCAACCCTCGAAAAGGGAAATAAGCTCAGACACTGTTCACCTCCATATGATGTCAGAGCACAGAGGGGGCCAACTGAATTGAATCATATTATTTTTTCATTCTTTTCTTATATATAAGCTATATGTAAACTGAATGGGTTATAGCCCCCACCAAAAGTAAATTAACCAGTTGTGTTGTGTCAAGGATAATGTTTTGATACATTGCTAAATACTTGTATGAAACAAAATAATAAATACACTCTTCAGTGTATTAATTTCTGTATATCCACCCTTTTGTTTCAATCAGTGGTAGCGTATGGACATATGCTTGGATCCATGATAACAGCATTGTTAAAAATGTATATTTCAACTGTGCATTAAAAGTTATTAGAAAAGCAAAATTTATTCGCACATTTAATATGTCCACTCCTATCTCTTCATCATTTCACTCGCTGCTAAGATCCTGAACCAAGGGCTTTGGAGCAGACAAGAAGAAGTTACGTGATGTCCTGGAGGAGCGATCTGGCATTGACATTGTCACAATCAAGACTAAACACAATGGAAGTAATGTGAAACAATATGTAACGCAAATTTTGAATGTATTGATGTTGGAGATCTGTTGATACTGGAATCAGTTAAAGTTCAACCACGACTGTGTATAGGTTTATAAATTACCTTCAGATTTCCTTCAACTAGCCTTTCGAATCAAATTTTTAATTATTCAAGCAATAATTAATCAATTTCTGTCTTCCCATATATAACTATTCAGAACAGACCTATAAAAGAAAGTGATAATTAGGCAAGCTTTCGGAACCTGTGGCTCCTTCTTCAGGCAGAAAGGTTGAAGGGAAAGGAAATCTCATCCCATCCAGTAAGTTCTTCCTGACCCTCAGAACTGAGTGACTTTTCCGAAATCTACCCCCTTTCCTAGACATGTTCAGTCCTTTTCCTCCACTCCTCTTCATTCCCCTTTAACACTTGTGCCTGAAGAAGGAGACACAGTCTCCAAATGATTGCCTAATTATAACTTCCTTCTATGTTGGTGTTTTTGCTACTTGGTGAATACATTTGTTCATCTATCCAATTAAATACTTTTGTCAAAAACTGATTGTTTTTATTGCTATAGATATATATGTAGATTGCATCTAGAGTGAAAAAGATGTTTCCTACTGCAATGTTTGTTGTCTTTTTCATTCATGAACTGAATTTAGAGCTGTCATAATCCATATCAAAGATCAAAGAATGCAGATTTTATTCCTTCACTCTGCTTATTCATGCCAGGTTGACGAAATGAATTAGGGATCTATATCAAAAAGTAAAGAAATGGATGTCTAAAATATCTGCCACATGGTGATGGTCTGCACCTCATTTGGTTAAAACAGTGTATGAGTATCACAGTAAACTGGTTTCATTTTTCAAGAAGAAAATAGAACCAGATGAGAAACATGTCATAGCATACTGCTATTCATGGGTTTGAAATCTGATGCAAGATGTCAGTTTCAATTTCCTTCTACATACTTTTGCAGAGATTCTTCACTCTCACTGAAGGATCATTTGATGTACTGGAAGGCCAGAGCTTAAGACATCAGCTACTTTGTAACAAAAATTAATCAGTTCAAAGAAATGTTGAGAACCAAACATGACAGGTTTGAAATAAATATATGGGAAAGAATTGTTCATGACCAATATATGGAAGAACAAGCAACTAAAAATCCTAGGTATGATGATGCAGTCAACTTGGAAACAAACTTGAGAATAATATATAGCAAAATTTTGGACACAGTGGTTGGACAGTTACAAGATAGATTCAGTAACTGGGACTCTCGCTTACTTTCGGAATTTTTAAACATACATAATTTTAATCAACGTAAAGAATATTTCCCTGAATTTGCATTACAATCACCAAAAGATGCTAGGGATATTTTTTTTATTTTTCCTCATTAAGACCACAGCTTGCATTTATATATATATCAGGAGAAATGTGACATAAGTGTGTTGGCCATTTGTTGATGTTTATTAAGTCAAATAGTCTCCAAACAGCAAACTATGGAACTGTGAAACTCTGTAAACCTACTTCCACTATTCCTGCAACTAATTCATCAGCTGAGAGAAGCTTTTCAGTCCTAGAAAGGATAAAAAACGACATACATAGTTCAAAAACTGAAGAATAGCATACCAACTTCTGTCAGTTATCAGTGACAAAGAATCTACTGGAGCAGCTGAGGTATGAACTTGAATTCAGCTCCATTACATATAAATAAGTTTCACATACAAAACTGGAATTATCTTTTATGACTGCTTATCTTAACAAAAAGTAATGCCACTGGCCATTGTTAATAAACTGGTAATGAATATGATGATAAATAGTTTTAGTGTACCATAATTTCTGTAACAGCTAATACCTGGAAGTTCCATTTTAGGAATTTTGGTTTATTACATATTTACTTCCTTAGTTGGTCATTTAAGAATAATGATGAGGTTACTACCATTATGATAGCTGTTCTTAGCTTTTCTCTTTTTGTTCAAGGCAGTTATCTTTCATCAATGCACTTTTTAGCATGGCGTTCATGTGATCATAGGGCAATGGTTTGTATCTCATCTTGGGGAGTCCCAAACATCACTACAGATATTCTGAAGGTGTCTTCATTTGCATCTTCTGGTTGCATTTCCATTTTCCTTAAGCTTTTTTTGAACTGATATACCACAGTGTTATTGTTTTTGTTTTGGAGTCAAAAATGTTAAAGATGTTAGAATCATTTTTCCTCTTAGATGGCTATAAAACCTAACCATATGATTATGCATTTGCTTGTTGTTCAATAAGTAAAGTCATAGGACATATTGGCATTGCAATATATAATAAAGGATCACTCATGTAAACATGTTTTACTTGCAATGGGCTGCTGCCACTTGTCATGAGTTGAAATTATTGGCCATTAAAATAAAAGATTGTCATGAAGAGGTCACCAAAAAATTCAGTCATTTTAATATATGAAAAATGTAATCAAACAATTAAATCCAGGATGGAAAGTACCAATATTATGAAAAGGAAAGTGGCTACTCACCATATAGCGGAGATGCTGAGTCACAGATAGGACAACTGAAACAACTCAGCTGCCTGAGACTGGAGTTGCGTGTGCGAGTTGTGTTTGCATGAGTGTGTGTGTGTGTGTGTGTGTGTGTGTGTGTGTGTGTGTGTGTGTGTGTGTCGTCTATTGAAAATGTAATCAGTAACTTGAAACTCAGAAGAGATCACATACTTATATTAGAACCTCTAATAACAATAATGAACAGTGTGCCTTTATTATTGCGATATCTGGGGTTCTCCTCTCTCTCTCTCTCTCTCTCTCTCTCTCTCTCTCTCTCTCTTTTAATGAGACTACATCATTTTTATGATAACTTATATAAAATGAAAGACAACCATTCAGCTGCAGTGGACTTATGGGTGAAGTACAGAAACGCATAACAGAAGACAGTATTCACACTGGCTTTCAAACTCTTGCTCTCTTCTACCAAAAGAACACACATTCCCACACACAACCACACAGGCATTCAAATGCACACTCCCACAGCTGCAGTGAGACTGATTACTGATTATTGATTATGAAAGCAGTTGCCCTGGAAGACGGAGATGAAGAGGAGGTAGGGGTGGATGCTTGAGACAAGGAAGGGGTTGTGGGATACTGTGAGGCAGGTCTTTTGGCAGATGACCATACAACTGCACAACAAGAGGGAAGGAGTTCAGAGGTTAGAGCATGTAAGAGATATATAAAGACAGAGAGAGGATAGAAGGAAGTAATTGGAGGAAGGTGAAGATGAAAGGGACAGGAAGAGAGAAAGGGATTGGTGTGAGGAATGGGGGATAGAATGGGAGAGGAAGGGAGGGAGAGAGATTGAGAGCAAGGCAGAGAATCCTCAGAGAGGGGAGAGGTGGTGGGGGGGAGGGGAGAAGAAGGTTGGTTGAAGGAGGCTGTACATGATCTGTGTGGGGAAGGAATGGTGTTGGCAGAAGAGAGTAGGAAAAATTATTGTGAGGCAGGGGAAACAGGTTAGTGGAAATTTAGGTCAGATGGATAGTGAGAGTGCAGGATATGCTGAGGTGACAATTCCCATTTCTTTAGTTCAGAGAATCATATGCTGGAAGGGACTGTCAAAATGACTCATGTTGTGAAGCAGCTGTTGAAGTCACCTGTGTTGCAGTGCACAGCATGTTTGGCAACTGGATGGTCAAATCTGTGTTTAGCCACTCTTTGGCAGTGGCCATTCAGGAAAACAGAAGTTGGTTACTTGTCATGCCCACACATAATGCTGTGCAGTAATTGCAGCATAGCTGATGTACAATGTGGCTGCTTTAACATGTGACCCTACCTTTTATTCGACAGGAAATGTCTGCGACTGGATTGTGGCAGGAGGTCCTGAGTAATTGTATAGGACAAATCTTGCACCAGGTTTGAGCACATGTGAATGACCCATGAGGATTGGGGGGAGGCAGTGGGATAGGGATGGACCAGACTATTCAGTAGGTTGGGTGGGCAGCGGATCACTACTTTGGGTGATGTGGGTATGATGTTGGGTAGGGTATACCTCATCTCAGGACATGATGAGATGTAGCCAAAACCCAGATGAAAGATGTGGTTGTGCTTTCCAAGTGATACTGGGTGATCAAAAGAGTGCTGGTCAATGGCTTGTTAACCTGTTTACTGGTGTCAGAGGAGAAGATGGCAAAGGAGATCTTTTTATACATGAGCTGGATAGGATACTGTCTGTCAATAAGGGCTTTGGTAAGGTTATCAGTATATGTGGATGACTCCTGCTTCTCACTGCAGATAAGAATCTACTCATCACGAGGCACTAAGGAAGAGACTTTTTGATATGGAATGGATGACAGCTATCAAAGTAGAGGTACTTTTGGTAGTTGGCGCACTTGTTATCAACAAATGTACTTATAGTGGCATCTGAGAGGTGGAGATCAACAGCCATCAATGTAGCTTATTCAATTGAAAAGGATCAGGTGAAGCAGATTTGGTAGGAGGTGTAGAGGCTATGGAGGAAAAAGCAGAGTCTGGTTCTGCCATGAGCCCATATCATGAAAATGCCATCAATGAATCTGAACCAGATAAGAGGTTTTAGGTATTTAACTGAGCGAGATGGTGCAACAATTAGCATACTGGACTCACATCTGGGAGGATGACAGTTCAAACCCATGTCTGGCCATGCCGATTTTCTGTGATTTGCCTAAATTGCTTCAGACAAGTGCCAAGATGGTTCCTTTGAAAGAGTGCAGCCTACTTCCTTCACCATCCTTCCCTAATCTGATGGGACTCATGACCTTGCTATTTTATCCCTTCCCGCAAATCAACCAACCAACTTTAGGTACTGACTGGATAGGAAGAATTTCTCCAGATGGGCTACAAATAACATAGCATAGAGTGCAAGTACTTATTGCAGTACAGGAGATTTTTTTAATATTTGGCCTTCAAAAGTGATACAATTATTGGTCAGGCTGTGTTGGCTAGAAGGATTAGGAAAGAGGTAGTGTGTTTGGTGTCAGGAAGACTTTGGGGAAAGACAATGTTCCTTGGACAAGGCCATGGGCATGGGTCTTGATGTATAAGGACACTGTATTCACAGTGACCAACAAGGAGTCTGATGGTAACAGGACATTGACTGTCAAAGGTGGTGAAGGTGCAGGATAGTGTCTGGAAAGTAGGATGGGAGGTTACAGAAAATAATTTGGAGTTGTGTGGTCAATAAAGGAAGAGGTTTGCTCTGTGGGAGCATTGTACCCAACCACAATGATATGACCAGTAGTGAGACCTGTGGGTTGTGGCTTGGGTTTGAGTTTGTGGAGCTTGAGGAGAAGGTAAAAGGAAGGAATACATGGGTATAAGGGGGGAGGGGAGAGGGGGGAGGAGTGGCTTGTGTGAGGGAGGTTTCGGTATAGACCTAAGGCCTTGAGCAGCTGCTGGAGGTCTTGTTGAGCTTGTGGGATGGGTTCATGGTCACAAGTTTTGTACACGGAGGTATTGGAAAGCTGTCAAAGACCCTCTGCGTTGTATTCACTGACTCATGACCACTCTGATGGAGCCTTTGACTATGGGAAAAGCAACATGGTCTGAATTGGTTTTCAGCTAATGGATAGCTGTGTGTTCCACAGGAGTGATGTTGGCAAGGAATTTAGGAAAGGAAGGTGAAACCAGATTAGAAGTGAGGAAATCCTGAAAGATTGCCAGGAGTTGACTGATTAGAAGGAGAGAAGTATCATGGTTGGAGGGAGGATAGTACCTCCAGAAGCTCCTCAAGGCCTCCACAACCTGATACCTGATTCCACATCACTCCTCACACCAGCACCCCTACCTCCTGCCACTACACTCTTATCTTTTACCTGCCCCCACAACTTCACAAACCAAACCCCACAAGTCTCCTTACTGATCATCTCTTTGTGGCTCCCACAGAACAAACCTCCAAACTACCCACATCACCCAAGGTAACATCCTGCTGCCTATCCAACCTACTCAATACCTTTGTACATCCCTATATGACTTCTGATCATGCACCCCACATATCATTTCCTTATGGTCGAAACGAGTGCAAGTCTCATCCCATACACCCACCCAGCACCTCCTGCTGCAGTCCAGTCATGAGCATTTCCTACCCAGTAAAAGGCAGGGAAACATGTAAACCGGCAGTGTTGTATATCAGCTATGATGCGATCACTGTGCAGCATTCTATGTGAGCATGATAAGTAACCAACTGTCAACTCACATGTACAGCCACTGCCAAATGGTGGCTACCACAAATCCAATCATTGAGTTGCCAAATATGTTGTGTACCACAAATGACTCAACAACAGCTTCACAAGATGAGCCATTTGGATATGCCCTTCCAGCACAAGTTTCTCTGAATCTGCAGGTGGGAATTGTTTCTCCCGTGTTTCCTGTGATCTCACAATCCCCCTGACTTAAACCTCTGCTAACCTGTTTCCTACTGCATCACCTTGCCTTTTTGCTTCACTCTTCCATTCACACTACTGCTTCCCTGTCCAAGTTCTCTCTCTCTCTCTCTCTCTCTCTCTCTCTCTCTCTCTCTCCCCTTTTTCAACCATCTCCCTTTCACTCCCCTTTCCTTATATTCCTCTTCCCCTCTTTCATTCCTTACCTTCCCACCCTTCCCTCTCTTTATCTCTTATATGGTGCACACTCCAAACCCCTTTCATCTTCTTGTGCAGCCATTCAGTCATCTGTCAAAAGACTTGTCTCATACAGTCCTGCTACCACCTCCTTGCCTTGTGCATCCTTCTCTACACCCTCCGCAGCTCTATCTCATCAGGTAGCTCCTCTCAATAACTGAAAGTCAATAATCAGTCTTTCTGGAGCCACAGGAGTGTGTGTTTGGGTGCCTTTATGGTTTTGTGCTTGTATACTTCTTCACAAAAAGAAGCAAGAGCTTGAAAGATAGTATGGATATTGTTTTCTGTTGTGTGTTTCTCTATGCCACACTTCAGTTCACTGTAGGTGAGTGGTTGTATTGGTTGTATTTCCCTTATTTTATGTATTGTTCTATTTCCATTACAGTTATATATTTATGAGCATTTTTACCTATGTGTGCATGCCATAGATGAGTTCCTGCAACATCTGCCTTAAAACTGTACTGAAATTCATTGTATGGCTGAATAGGACATTGTGTGACATAAGGAACACCATCCATGTATTGTCTTCCACGTTGGTGTAGACCATGCCAATGTATCACAGTACCCTCATTATCAAAGGCATTTATGACATTCACTACAATTATATCATTATGACATACCTGAAAATAAGGAAGAAATGTTAAATTCAATAAATACATCATTATTGTGTGTTCAAATATTTTATGCATGTCTCTAAAAGGTCTACGTTTAAGTTAAAATGCCCATCAGTCTTGTTTATTTTTGCTCCCCAGGACAGTCATGTTTCTTCTAGCTCTGTCCCAAGTTTTTTCAAAGGTAATTCCAGACAGCTGTTTGTCATGGGTTTAACAACTATGAAATGATTTAGCCTATTTGAGATATTTATTTCACCTCTATCAGTATATTTTGTTATTAGTTTTAATTAAGTTGGCACAACTTTATATTGCAACAGATCAGTCCAGTTGTTTTTCTTCACCAATAACCATACTTCCCAGTAAGAATGAGTTCAAAAAAGTGAAAGTGCCCCCTTCAATGAACAACTGCAACAATTTCCATTGATTAGTGACATTAGTTCTTCAGACTCAAAAGGAAAAGTGAAATGCAATGCACGTGCTTCTAGTTTCTCAATAAGTCACAGACATTCTGAAGAAAGTCCTCAGCACTGATACATATAGTTGCTCTGCTTGTATTCCTTTGTCTTAAAAGGTAATAATAAAATATAAATTAATTGACTTTTTTGTAAAATAATTAAAGTGATATTTTGCATTTATTACATTTAATGAAGATTTTTTAAAATTGTTTTTGCAGTATCAAAATTTATATTGTGTCCTGAATTTGGATCTAGAAATTATGTTCAAGTTATTTCAGTACACAATTAGAGGCAAAATTTAAGAAAAGATTTGGTTACCTTAAACCAAAACTTAAATTCTGAATCTGTAAGGTAAAAAAAGCAATGGAAAACCAGGCTGGACTATAACACTATAACATTAGAAATAATTAGGAGCTTCAGTTCTGAATACATTAGTAACTGAACTAACAGCATACTTAAAACACTGTTGCCAGTTGTAAAGAATCCTCCCATTCAGAATATGTGCTTTGTGAATGTCTGGGACATACCTCTCATGAAGCAGCATATTTCACAGAGTAATCTTTTGACTCTGCACTGTGCATACATTTAAAGCATATCACTCTTTTATAACTGCATGGGATCATAATGTTATCTAAGCAACACTATTGCTTAAATTTTACATTTCTCCTTCTCTTTTTTTTCTTTTAAATTTATCATCATTTTATTTATGTCTTTCTTTTTCTTCCTTCTTTCTTGTTTAGCAAGTTCTTCTGTTTTCATAAATAAGGTTTTCCAAGATTTGCATGTTTGGAAAAACTTAATCACTGGATTTGTCTTAATTTATCTTATTGATGTAGTTACTCATTGCAGAGTTTCTTTGCAGCAGAGGATTCTCCATGTCAGTGGGATAGATTTCTATTCTTCATCAATACCTCCTCATTACACTAGAAAGATTAACCTTTAAGTGTGTGGAAGCAAGGTACTACTGAATGATAGACAACATGGTTATACGTGAACTGTTTTATCACATAGAGTGATAGAGTGAATTTACAGTGCTTCCACACAATTACAACATCAAGAATATGCTGATAGTCTCTGCTTTCTATCCCCCACAGATCCTCTCCCTGACATGCCAGAGACCTTTCAACCTCTCAAAGCTGTTGACGTTCCCAAAGAGTCCCCCCCCCCCCCATGGGGGAGTATGGAACACTGTGGGTTGCATTAAAAGTAAGTGAGGTGACAGACCAGCCATGCTGTAGCTGGTGCATGAGCAAGACATGGTCAGACCATTTCTCTTTGAGGCACATGGCATATGGCTCCGGCACAGTGCAGTTGTGGTGAGCTTTTTTGATACATTCAGCATATGGAGGTATTTGTTGTCTGCTGTGGAGGGGGAAGGGGCATACTTACAAATGGCATACAGGTGCTTGCACCAGATGTTGATACGGCTGTCTGATGTGGCTGTAACATGATTCGGAGGTGATGTGCAGTACAGGTGATGCTGACTGTAGGTCTGTGAGTGACTGACTAGATGGTCCTGGTCCCAGAGGTGAGGTTTTGGGGGCGTCAACACAGTCTGTTCACTTGTGTTGGAATCGGGTGGTCTGATGTCTGAGAGGTGCATTGTGTGGTCATCCTGCAGAATTCAAGCAAGTTTGAGCCTTGTAAGTGACACTGTTGTTGGTATGCGGCATACTAGCATGTTGAACATCTGTTTCTGTGGAACAGCACTTTGTAAGTGCCTGTGTATGGTGGCTGGAGAGCTGGATGTATTGTGCTATCATGAACTCAAACCGGTGAAGGTCCTTATGAATGAAAAATTTTGGTTGTGTGTGTGATGACAGTGGTGGCATGTACACATCTGAATATGTGTGCAAACATGGTCCACTAATATCGGCATGTCAGTGTGTGTTGTGTCAAACTATGCTGCGCAAAGTCTGTCAGAAGCAATAGGGTTTTGCTGAATAGGATCTCAGCGAATGATGCATGGATGTCATGTTTGTATGCCAACCAAATGCTGCTATGGCAGCAGTATATTAGACCAGAACCCATCATGGCACATCAGAGCCACTGTATAGTCCTGTGCCACATCTCAACTATCCCATCGCTTTGTGAGTGGCAAGATGTGGTATATGTGTGATTGATATTGCACTACTGCACATGTAGCACAGGGCTGTGAAGAGAGGTGACACAAACTGCTCGCCCTGGTCAGTGGGGATCTCTTCTGGGATTCTGAAGAGCGTGTTCCATATTTCTATAAATGTGCATGCCATCATTTACATTTGCAATATTGCAGATCAGTACTGCCTGAACCCATCTCAGTGTTCTATTCATAGCCAAAAGCATGTACTGGAAGCATTCTGTTCAAGTAAGAGGTGCTACAATCTTGGTATGTACTTATTTAAGCTTGTTTTGGTTATCAGAAAGTGTCCAGCTGTGCCTGAGTGTGTCAGTCAGTTTTGCTTCAATGACAGGTTAGACACCTTGTGCCTAGCTTCTACTGTCTTGCTTAACCCCAGGCCCCATAAATCTGGCCATGACAAGGTGCATTGTTGTTCAGATTCCTGGATTGCTCAAATTGTGTAGTCTGTTGTACACTTTCCATCACATTCTGAGTGGCACGATGAGGTGTATTCTGTCTTGGGACATGTTGCACAGCAGTGTTATCTCAGTACTGGGTAAGGTTTGGCATTCAATATGAACATTGGTCATCTGATCTGTCATGAGTTAATTGGTACAAGGGTCATTGGGTTCCTCTGCGACCACAAGTTCATAGCCGTATTGTAACAAAATTGCACCAGTCCACGAGAGATAATATGTGATTATGTTCACTGCCACTTGAACATAGCGGATGTCAGTAGTGTACTTTGAAATGAGGTCTGAGTGGTAGAAATTGTGTGGGCTGACATCTTGAGGTGAGTTCTTGATTGTGTCCACAAGTGGGTTACAGTCGGTGCAAACCATTATGTTGCAGCCTTCTATGTCCTCTCAAGAAAGTTTGCTCACAGCTTGGATTCTGAGTAGCTCATGACTTAAGGCAGAGCACTTATACTGGGAAGACATGAGCTTTTGGAGAAGAATCTAAGTGGCTATGGTACAATGCTGAAGATATGCTGCAGCACAGTTCCCATCATGTTTTTGCTAGTGTCTGTTGTAAGGGTGAGTTGCACATTCATGTTGGAATGGGCTAGGGTGAGTAGTGATTGTTTTGAGGTCTAGAATGCTTCTTTTATGCTCACCATCTATTTGACCATTTTTTCCATGTTTGTCCTTTCTGGCCAGAAAATCTTTCAGCAGCAGTTATGTAGTAGCACATGTGGTAAGTTAAGGCAGTAAAGGTTTAGTCAGCTGATGAAATGATGTAAGTTGTGGTATGCCTCCAGTAGACACAGGTTCTGGACCATGCACACATGCTCCACCAGCGGATGGGTGCCATCTGCTGTTCAGAGTGTGGCCCAGAAAAGTAACCTCAGGTTGTTTCAGCTAAGTTTTAGACTTGTTAATGGTACCTTCCCTTCATGGAGGGCAACTAATACTTGCTCTAAATGAACTAAGTGGGCATTGAGGTTAATGGAATAGATCAAAATATCATCTAAATATGTGTAGCAGTGCAGGAGGTGAAGGTAGAGCCTAACAATGATTTGTTACCTTGTGTGGGCCGCATTCTTCAAACCATATGCCATACAATGGTACTTGAAGAGCCCAAACAGAGTAATAATGGCAGTTTTCATTATGTTGTCTGCGTGCATTGGAATCTGCAGGTATTTCCATTTACAGTCAATGAACTGAAAATTGTTGTGACTGCAGGTGTATGAATAAAATGTTGTTTGTTAGAAATTGGGTAGCTGTTATGAACTGCCCTGGAATTAAGAACCCGGTAATCACAACAGAGCCTTATGGTCAGAGCTACATGAGATTAGCAAATAAACTTCGAAAATTTAGCATTTTGAAATTTGAGTTTAGCTTTTTATATCTGAATTTATCATTTACTTTTTTGGTTTCTTTAAGCAGTTAAATGACAAAATTCTTACCTTAAAGTTTGATTTTTCTTTTTCACTATTCCCAGTTTTCTTGTAATAACAAAGAGAAGAAGAAAATAGGAAATTGATTATTTATGGAACACATCATCATAATTTTATTTCTCATTCATATTACCACTCACTATACACCAATATGAAAATGTTTATCAATTGAATGCAGTCACTGAAGTTGTTTAAATAGTATCTGGCTTCACTGACCTCTTCCTGTCACTTACAATTAAATTGTATGTTGAGAAGTACCTCTCCACATCCACACTATTGATAGGTGTGCATAGTGTAGATAAAGCAGCATTTTCAAATTCGTCACATTTAAGCTTTTCAAGTATTAGGAGCTGCAATATATCAGGCTTCTTATCATGCCTCAAACACTCAATAAGGTGTCGATGGAATGATGAATATGCCTCAATAAAACCATCAGTTGGAATCCTGTCAAATTTTGGAATTGTTTTTGCTATATTAAGAACAGCAGAATTGTCCAAATTTAACTTCGCACCGCAAACTGCAGGGTTAAAGAGCTTGCCAATGTTTTCATAAAAAGTATTAGCTGGGTCTGGTGTTGTGTGTTTACATAGTTTTAGTAAACTTTTCATAGCAGCAAATTTAAGACAACTTTTTGCAGATGCTTTCCATGCCTTGTTTTGGAATGTGTTCATATAATTAATAGTGTCTGTTGAAAACCAACCATCAGAATTTCTTTTCAGTATTGATTTAATACTCTCAAGTTCCTCCCATAACAAATGTGCAAATGGGTAAGTCGTTCCCTCTAGTGTTGTGGTGAAACTAACAATGCTTGCACATATGTCACTTAAAAATTTGCATTGCAGGATGACTATATCTGAGGCAGCTACATTTTTTAAGTGATCCAGAATGAGCTCAATGGCAGCATTTTTGTTTTGCAGTGATCTGAAAAATTTGATGATAGCTTTTAAGTATGTGTCAAAGTACTTCAGTGCATGGAATCAAGAATTCCAGCTCGTGATTATCGGGTCGGGAAAAAGGTTTTTTGGCAGGTGAGGATATTTTTCTTGGAGAAACTGAAGGTAGGCGCTTCTCATTTTGCGAGAGTGCAGGAATGCCATTTTGACTTTACTCACAATAAAATTTAGCTACTTGAGTTCTTTCATAAAGACATCACCGACTAAGTTCATTTTGTGGGCCCAGCACTTGAAATTTATTAAATGGTCTCCAATCAGTACTTGAAGTGCCTCAAAACAACATCCCATGTATGCAGCAGAGTCGGATACTAAACCCACAACATTTTCATATTTAATCCTGTAGTCTTTTAGGGTATCCACTATGGCCTGGGCACAAGTACTTCTGTTAGCAACATCTAAAAAGTTGCATGAAGCCAGATACAGTTTCTGTTCGGAAGTTGAGGTCATTGTCCGAAATAAAACCGCAAGTATGTACCTTCCATTTTTGTCACTCATTTCACACAAACCTAATGTAAACACACAACTGATTTTGAAGCATATAAGATTGTGAGGTTACGTCGTATATTTAAAAATGTGGATGGAGAGACATTTTGTGCAGTTCAGGAGAAGTAGGAAATTAGACAGAGCATGAAATTGTCTACTTCTACTTTTTAATTGAAGAGTAACAGCCATTGTGGTAACTAGAACACCTGATATCCAGACATCTTTTGTGTAAATCGGTTGAGCAAAATCACTAAAACAAGGAAATAAAATTTTAATTTTAATGAATTTCACTGACATTGGCAATTTTTAATAAATTTCGCTGAAATGCGTTGATGTCACATTTTATCGCACATTTATAGCACGAATTTCACGTAGCTCTACTTATGGTACTTCTTATTTCACTAGAAGTTTGATACAGGAAGCCCACAGACTGTCTGATGGTCGCATGATCCCCACTTGGACCGGTTCATCAGTAGCGTTTTTTGTGATCTGTAGATCTACTGAACAGAAGCGGCATGTTTTATGATGGTTGGACAGAATTGTCATTACAATGTGCTGCATTGTACTATTTTTAACCACACACCTGAATGGAGTGCTAGGGAGTGGGAGGTGGGCATGGCACTGGTTGTGGGTGCCATATGGCACTGCCATCGTCAGCTCTCATACAAGTTCAGTACATTTCAGGTGGCATAGATTACGGCGCCTTCTGTGCCAAGCATGAGACATTTGAGAGTATTGTGTTAATGGCATGGTGATGATCGATTCCCATGAACAGATGATTTACAGGCACTGGTTCAGCAGCATTTGATATCATGGTGAGCTGCAGGTCCATCAGCAGGATGACAAGCCATAGAGTCCATGGAGCTGTGTTGCATAATAGGTTAGTATCAATGTTGGCTCATAGCTGGCACCAGTATTGTTAAGGTTTGTTGAGTTGTGGATGCCGGTCATACAGTGCCTCATAAAATTATTTAAAAAAAATGAGAAAGTCAGAGTAGTAAGAACATTTTAGCAGTGTCCTGTTTGTTCATCTGTGATAGTGGAAAGATGATTAGATCTGCCTGTTTGGCCAGATAACAGAGGATGTTTACATATTTTTTAATGTTGTTGAAGATTCCAAATGACTCAAAAAGACTTTCAGCCATGGCAAACCACTGTGTTGGGTGGTCTTTATTGAATGGTGGCAGTTTGGGGTAATTAACATTCTTTGGAGGTGAAGATTGTGGGACACAGGTATGGTAGTTCAGTGTGGGTGGTGATTTCGCCTTCAGTGTGGCTTTACAATATGTGGCTATCCAAGGTCATGTCACATGAAATGCATGGGAGGCATGAGCGTGTTGGGAATGTTATGCAGAAAGGTTTGAGCTCTTGTAGAACTGACTGTTGGACAGATGACTTGTGTGCTCTGGTTAGCATTTGTTGCATGGGATAAGGTGGTTGCCAGTCAGTAAAACTGATGCATAACTGGTTCCAGAGAAGTGTAATTGAGATGCTCATATTTAGAATGTGACGCAGTAGATACAGATGGAAAAGAATCAGCAGTTGCACCATGTTACGATAGGCACTGACTTGTTAAATTGTTTGTGGAGGCAAGGTCCAGTTTGAGCTGTTGTGCAACTGTTGCATAGTTTAGCCCTGCTGACGATAGTCCATAATACACAGCTAATTGGATGAGAACTGGATGCAACTTGTTATAATCCAAGCAGAGCATGCTATTTGTGGTTGGTAAGACACTAGCACAAGAATTGTGTTGGATAGTATTCTGATTTGTTGCACTGTCCAATGAACATTATCCAGGGCACTATGTAATAGGCAAACAGCATGTGGTAAGATGGCTGCCAATTGTTTGTTCAGCACATCGGACCATGTTGGTACGGAGTTTGGATGCTCATATCCAACACACAGTGCAGAAGATGTGAAGGCGCAAGTTTCACATTTGATGTACGCTGTGGAATAAACTGATTTGAAGAACAGTCTGTTGGTGTGTTGCCCTCGAACTATAATAAGAGACCATTGTTGTGAGTCATTGTTGAAATTGTTCACTGCCCATGTGATCACTGTAGAGATTAACAACACTCTCACTTCCAGCTGTATAATCAGCACAAAAATGACATTGTTCTTTATGCACTGTACTCAGGTTTCTGATGTAATCAGCACTGATTCGGTGGTTGCTGTAGATTGTGTTGGTCACCTTGTTATCAAGGGATCTGACTGAATATCATTGAACAGCAAAATGACACACATTCAGAGGGAAACATGGTGTCACCAATGTGGAAGTAAACTAGTAAGCTATACTAGAACCACTACTGAATCATGTACGATATGGTGTTACATGAAACAATGGAAATTCCACGTTGCAACTCAATGAGTCACCTTTATGATGAGTAGCAATCTATCACGTTATGGTTATACATGAATTGTTTCATTGCATAGAGAGAATTTACAGAGCTTCCTCACCGTTACATCAAGAATGCACTGTTAATCTCTGCTTTTTCTCCCCCAAAGATTCTCTCTCTTGGATGTCAGAGAGTTTTCAAGTTCTCAAAGCTCTTGTTGTTCCCACAAGAGTAGGTGTATCTGTGCTTCTTCACTGCCATGACCACAAGAACTCTTTCTGTTACATTCCTTTGGACATGGCTAAGACCAGTCTCATTACACTTTTGGCTTCACTGGATGACTACTTTGGATGAAGTCACTGAAATTTCCATAATTTCAATAAGTCTCTTAACAACTAATCCTGCACCATTTGTAGCCTCATTAGCATTAAGGTCACTTATGGGCTCAGTTCAAGCAATTTCTTAAAAAAACTTTTAATGTGAGGATCTTGCTACAAGGTCCAAAAGGACATAACTCAGTCAATTTCTTCCCCAGGCATTTCATGAAATTAGTGTTACCTAGATTCCATAAATACAACCATGCACAAAAACTGCTTGCAGATAAGATTTGAGAAAATCATTTTTTTGTTAATATTTTGTCAAGATTTCTTTCTGGTAGATACAAAACTACCCTCATAAAAACAATAAGGCCTCCTCTAGTTGTGGGCACAATATCAAAACAATGAGTCTATACTTTTGTAAATTATGACAATATGCATGTCTGTAAGTTCTTAATCAAATGTATAGATGGCAGATAAGTAGTCTTCACACCTATGTTTAAGAAAAGTAAGAACAACAAATCTCTCTTAAAAGGTACATTCTCTGCCCATGTTGTAGATGTACATTTACTTGATGACAGACTATCTTTTACTTCAGTCATGAATGTTTTGATCCAGCACCATGTTTTATTTTCCTATTATGTATCTTTGGCCTCATGTTGTGAGTGACATCCCCAAAATAAGTTTTTACTTTTTTTCCTCTCTATTGTCACATTAAGATGCCTCTGAAAGCTAAACTTCCTGTCTAGTGGCCATTTGTTCTTTACCTACCAGTACATAGATTGCTTGATTGTACACTGCTAGAATAAAAATACTACACCTTTTCCAATTCACTCAGTATTTATTGTTGCAAAATGCATATGGAGTATATGAAATGGTTACATTTATAGATCAATAGTTCAAGTGGTTCTGAGGTACCAGGTATTGACCTATGCTAAAACACCCATATTAGTACATGGTGTAGACTCTATGGGCACTAATGCAACCACTGACTCTGGTATCCAGTCAGTCATGTAGATGAAGAATACTGTATTGGAATACATTATGCCATGCCTGCTTGACCTGTTCATGTAGTTGTGTATGAGCTACTTGGTTGATGAGTCACAGGAGTCACTCCTTGTCCCATCATATCCCACACATGTTTGATTGGAGACATGTCTGAAAATCATGTTGACAGAGAAAGTTTCTGCACGTTTTTTCAGAGAATGTTGAGTTTCATGGGTAGTCTGTGGGTGACCATTATCATGTTGGAGCAACACATCACCTTCCTGTTGCAAGAATGGCAAAAGAACAGATCTAACAACATTCTACTCATACTGAGCCCAGGTTAGCATTCCCTCCAGATACACTAAAGGTGAACCAGAGTCATAGCTTATCACACTGCAGCCTGTAAGCCTGGGATGGAGCCATTGTGTCTTAGAGTAATTTACTCTATGAGACAGCGTTCACAGGATCAATGTTGTATGCACAAATGAGTATTGCATGCATGCAAGCAGAATCTGCTTTCATTGCTGAACACCATGGCACTCCATTCTGTTATCCTCTTGATCCTCTGATGGCACCAGTAGAACCATGCATGCCAATGCTGTGGCCTGAGTGGAAGCAAGGCTAGAGATACGGGTCTCCTTAGTCCCACTGCTCACAAGCCCTCTTATCCATGTTGTGGTAGTGGTACAATCTGCCATTACTTCCTTCACAGTACAATGGTCTTGGCGGGTGTCTGTTGTGTGTGGACATCCACAAACTCATCTATGGGTGTGAGAGTGTACAAGTGACTACTGGTACCAGCATCACTGCACAATTGACACAACACGTCCAACTTAAGTAGCATTCTCCAAAAGGACCATGCCATCTCTCAGAAGGCCACAATTTGACTCCTGTCAAATTCACTCACTTGCCCATACAAAGCACGTGTGCATTTCCATGACATGGTTGCATGTTTGCTTCACATGTTTGCATCATACTGAGCCTTCTGCCTGTGAACATTCCCTACCCCAGGGTAGACACAGATTGCACTGTTACAGCTATGCCACCTGTTGGTGGATGATGCTGAAACCATTATCAGTACATCTGCTAATGCCAAGTGCCATATGCTGCTATCAGATCAAAACTGATGTTGTCTTTCCAGGCTTGCTAATTTTATTTTCTGTCAGTATATTTCTATCTTAAGTTTACAAAATGCCAATGTGACAATAACATGTTTTTAGCTTTTTTTTCTGTTAGTTACTGTCCAAATGAATACATTACCAATATTGCAGGGCCTGGTATGCGCTGGTTAACAACTGATACAGAACGCACTGCACCACCAGCTGTAATACATCCAGGCTTGCTGCAGTCTTCTTCTACATCTGGGCAGTCTCCACATTGTATGCTCATTGTTGTGAATAAGCCAACAGTAAAATTGTAGTGACATATCATAGGATCTTCATTTTCTTTGCATTCTCTGTAACAGGGATGTGCTGTTCCACCTACAGTAAAAGAAAATATGATAACTAACAATTGAAGAAAAAGCATTGAAACAAAAATCTAGCTAAACACATTTTGTGTGCAGCTGTAACTGGAAAATTAAATTTATTGAACTGTCTTTCATATGTTAAATGAAGGTTGTTACTCGCAGATTTATAATTTTTCAGGTCCATTGACACTAATGGTTTCAGAAAAGGCAAATCTACACAAACAGCTCTCTTCAGTTTCCTAAGTTTGTTTACAAAGCTATTGAGGACAAGGAACTGATATGTGGGTTGTTTTTTGACTTTTATAAAGTGTTTGATCTTATAAATCATAATCTACTGCTGTTAAAACTGTATAATTATGGTGTCCATGGTATTTCCTATGAGTGGTTCAAGTCATTTTTAACTAATAGGAAACAAAGAGTACAAATTTATCAGGATCGAAATGTGCACCATTCTGAATATAAAAGAGTTAATTATGGGGTGCCCCAGGGCTTTGTATTGGGACCATTGTTATTCTTGATTTTTATTAATGACCTACCACAACAGTTTTCAACAGCTGATGATACCAGCTTCATTATAAAAGGGAAGAATGATTATGAGATGCACCAAAAATTGGAAAAACAGCAGAAGTGGCAGAAAAATGGTTTAAAGATAGCTGTTAGTTGTCAATCACAAGAAAACTGTATGGATTAACTTCAACCATATAAGGAACAAAAACAGGACCAATGTAAAATTCACATTATCAAATAGCCAAATTTAGCAAAAGAATCACATAAAACTTTTAGTATTCTGGGTGTATGAGCATCTAAGATGGGAAAAACATGTAGAAATGCTTAACAAAAAATTAAGTAAGTACTGTCACATATTAAGAGTGCTTAAAGATTGCTGCAATACTGAAACAGTAGTGCTTATTATGCATTAGTCTACTGAAGTATGGTATAGTATTCTGGGGAAATATCCCTTTTTCAAAGGAGTCTTTTATGCTCCAATAGAAAGCTGTAAGATCAATAAGTGACGTTGCTTACAGAGCACCATGTAGAGGTTTCTTTAAGGAATTAAAAATCATTACCTTACCATCTATATTTATATTTGAAAGCATTTGTTCATCAAAAACCACCAAGTTTCAACATTGAACAGTGAGATCCTCAATTATCAAACAAGGAACAGGGATGACTATCATAGGGACGTGCACAGAAAATCAATATATCAGGATAGTGCTGTTTACAAACCAAAAATTCTGTACAGTGCATTGCCAGATAGCATCAAAAAAAAAAAAACCAAGTATTAATACGTAAAAAGGAACTTAAAAATTTACTAATAAACAGCAGCTTCTACAACATTAATCAATACTTGGAATTTTGTTCAAATCTGTAGGTCTGCTTCATAACTCTCTAAACAAAAATTCATAATTACCAACCATTCCTAGATAAAACCAAACTTCTTTCATCCACGTATTTATCTAATTATGCACCTAGCATTTCTGCCATATGTTGCTATGCCTAGTTAACTAAAGTACTTGTATTTAACAGTTTTAGTAAAATCAGCCAAGGGGTTTTGCTAGCTTTTATTCTTTCAGTATGTTCATTTATAATTTTATAATCAAATTAAAAAGAATAATGTTTTTGTTATAAAGATGTGATGATACCAATGATAAGATTTTGTACATGATTTAAATATGTAATATTTTATACTGTTCTGTACTTTGATAAGTCAAATATCATGAATGTGATAATACAGACACTAAATAAATAAATAAAATAAAATAAATATGCTGCCCAACATAATAGAATGGGTGATGTGACTTCATTTGAAATGAAATCATGTATTGCATATTTTTACTTAGTGGTTATATTGAAGTACCAAGGCAGAATATGTACTAGGAAACAACAGTAGACTCCCATAATAATCTTGTTGCTGGGGTTCCTTCCCACAGTAGATTCAGATTCATCATGTCAAAGTTTGGAGCAAAATAACTGATGATGGTCAAAGTAGAAAAGATATAAAATGTAGACTGGCAATGGCAAGGAAAGCACTTCTGAAGAAGAGAAATTTGTTAACATTGAGTATATTTAAGTGTCAGGAAGTCATTTCTGAAAGTATTTGTATGGAGTGTAGCCATGTATGGAAGTGAAACATGGACAATAAATAATTTGGACAAGAAGAAGATAGAAGCTTTTGAAATATGGTGCTACAGAAGAATGCTGAAGATTAGATGGGTAGATCACATAACTAATGAGGAAGTATTGAACAGAATTGGGGAGAAGAGGAGTTTGTGGCACAACTTGACAAGAAGAAAGGACCGGTTGGTAGGACATGTTCTGAGGCATCAAGGGATCACCAATTTAGTATTGGAGGGCAGTGTGGAGGGTAAAAATTGTAGAGGGAGACCAAGAGATGAATACACTAAGCAGATTCAGAAGGATGTAGGTTGCATTAGGTACTGGGAGATGAAGAAGCTTGCACAGGATAGAGTAGCATGGAGAGCTGCATCAAACCAGTGTCAGCACACAAATTCAGAAAAATGCACCATGTGGAAAAAAGAAGAAAATGCTGTAGAATCAATGAACCAATGGTGCTTTACTTCAATAAACATGAGTGAAAGAAGTTCATTAGAAATAAACAACATGGCATGACTAAAAAATATGGAATGGAACTACAACGGCTGGAGACATTGTGTGGATGGATTCTAATCAAGGTTCGAGCACTACTCTACCAGAGAACTACAAACACTAGAGCTTAGGAAAAAGTGTCATTCTTCAGATTGCCCCATACTCCCCTAATGGACAGTAAGAAGATACTTGAAAGTAAAGTTCTATGTAGTGACTTCGCAGAAAATTGTAAGAAATTTTGGTCTTATGTCAAAGCGGTAGGTGGATCAAAACAAAATGTCCAGACACTCTGTAACCCAAATGGTACTGAAACAGAGGATGACAGACTAAAGGCCAAAATACTAAATGTCTTTTTCCAAAGCTGTTTCACAGACGAAGACTGAATTGTAGTTCCTTCTCTAGATTGTCGCACAGATGACAAAATGGTAGATATCAAAATAGATGACAGAGGGATAGAAAAACAATTAAAATTACTCAAAAGGGGAAAGGCTGATGGGATACGAGTTTGATTTTACACAGAGTACGTGAAGGAACTTGCTGGCTTCTTGCAGCGGTGTACCATAGGTCTCTAGAAGAGTGTAGCGTTCCAAAGGATTGGAAAAGGGCACAGTTCATCCCCATTTTCAAGAAGGGATGTCGAACAGATGTGCAGAACTATAGACCTATATCTCTAACGCCGATCAGTTGTAGAATTTTGGAACACATATTATGTTAGAGTATAATGACTTTTCTTGAGACTAGAAATCTACTCTGTGGGAATCAGCATGGGTTTTGAAAAAGACGATTGTGTGGAACCCAGCTCGTGCTATTCATCCACAAGACTCAGAGGGCCATAGACACGGCTTCCCAGGTAGATGCCATGTTTCTTGACTTCCACAAGGCGTTTGATACAGTTCCCCACAGTCATTTAATGAACAAAGTAAGAGCATATGAACTATCAGACCTATTGTGTGATTGGATTGAAGAGTTCCTAGATAACAGAACACAGCATGTCATTCTCAATGGAGAGAAGTCTTCCGAAGTAAGAGTGATTTCAGGTGTGCCACAGGCGAGTGTTGTAGGACCGTTGGTATTCTCAATATAGATAAATGACCTTGCGGATAACATCGGAAGTTCACTGAGGCTTTTTGCTGTAGTATATTGAGAGGTTGTACCAATGGAAAATTGTACTGTAATGCAGGAGGATCTGCAGCGAATTGACACATGGTGCAGGGAATGGCAATTGAATCTCAATGTAGACAATTGTAATGTGCTGTGATTACATAGAAAGAAAGATCCCTTATCATTTAGCTACAATATAGCAGGTCAGCAACTGGAAGCAGTTAATCCCATAAATTATCTGGGAGTAGGCATTAGGAGTGATTTAAAATGGAATGATCATATAAAGTTGATCGTCGGTAAAGCAGATGCGAGACTGAGATTCGTTGGAAGGATCCTAAGGAAATGCAATCCAAAAACAAAGGAAGTAGGTTACAGTACACTTGTTCGCCCACTGCTTGAATATTGCTCAGCAGTGTGGGATCCGTACCAGATAGGGTTGATGGAAGAGATAGAGAAGATCCAACGAAGAGCAGCGCGCTTCATTACAGGATCATTTAGCAATCGCAAAAGCGTTACGAAGACAAAAGATAAACTCCAGTGGAAGACTCTGCAGGAGAGATGCTCAGTAGCTCAGTACGGGCTTTTGTCAAAGTTTCGAGAAAGTACCTTCACCGAGGAGTCAAGCAGTATATTGCTCTCTCCTACGTATATCTCATGAAGAGACCATGAGGATAAAATCAGAGAGATTAGAGCCCACACAGAGGCATACTGACAATCTTTCTTTCCGCGAACAATACGAGACTGGAATAGAAGGGATAACTGATAGAGGTACTCAAAGTACCCTCTGCTACACACTGTCAGGTGGCTTGCGGAGTATGGATGTAGATGTAGATGTGGAAGAAACCCCCTTGGAAAACCACTGATTTCAGAAGTGACATGTCTACCAACATAGCAGCTGCAAGACGGAATGACAATAGTGCGGTGACAAAAGCTTCGAACTCTACACCTGTAAAGCCACTATGCACACTAATCATTTTGTCAGACTGAAAAGAAAAGCATAGCTAGCAAACAACTTCAAATGACGCATCTTTAAACTGAAACATAGGCAGAGTTGGTTGGGATAATCGAAACATAAGTCACTGCACGACATCCATCAGAGGGAAAAAATGGTACTTCAACTTGATAGTGCATTGCATTGATGCAGTTGAACAAAACGCATGGCAATTTCAAAGACATGAAGGTAATGGGAAACTGGATCATATCGAATTTTGTTGCTATATTGTAACTTCCATCCTGGAAATAAATGCCCAAAGCCAAATGAAACAAACTGACTTCAGGCCTGCCATATAGAAACCGTGACAAGGTGTGTAAAACGCAGTGCTAGTTGGCATGTAATGTGTTTCATGACCTGTCCTACAAAGTGACTTTTTAAACATACATTTGATCTACTGTCAACTGCAATCAACTTTCACACATCATATATTTCATTGTGTTTGTCATAAACAACATAATTATAATCTGTGGTAAACTTACACTTATATAAATGACATCCTACATACATAACACCCTGTTAATCATATAATAATTAGTCTTTAAGCATGAAACTACTTCTGACAGTTACATGATGCCCGAGTAACACATTTCTGTAAGAAATACACAATTCTTTACAAGAAATTAATTCAGTCTCATCTGGGCTAAAACTGCAAGACTAGGAAGGATATCAGATAATAAAATTTATTTATTGTATATGTAAACATAGTAGGAAGAATATCTGATTAAATCTGTCAGTGGTCTGGGGGTGAAATGTAACATGTCTATCCTATGGGATAATGTATATAAAAAAATAAAAGTGCTGTAACTTACCAAATGAGAAAGCGTTGGTATGTTGATAGAGACAATAAAAAACACACAAACACTAGCTCTACAATTTTGCTTCCACAATTTTTTCTCAAAGTTCAGGGCTTTATTGTGAAAAACTTACAAAAAAAATTATGATTCATAGTACTGCCCATCACTGGCCACTACATTCTGTCATCTTTTGGATAGCATACGAATCCCATGGCAGACGAACTGGGCGTCTTCTGCGGGGATCCATGAATCAATTCAATTTTGCACTTGCTGATATGATTGGAAGTGCTGAACAGCCAGACTGTATAATACTGATCAAAAAAGGTGGTAATCGGAGAGAGCAACATATGGGTAATGTGGGGGGAAGATAGGACTTCTCATTTCAACTTTTCCATGTATATTTTGACAGGTTTTGCGACATGGGGCCCAGCACTGACCTGCTGGAAAATTACCTTTCAAGTCTTTTGCTGCATTGTGGCCATGTGTGTTTCAGTACTGGGCATGAACACATCATTTGCTTTCGATAATGATGTCATGTGACTGTCTTCGTCTGTTGCAGTAGTTACGAAAACTTTCTGTCTTCCTCCACCTTGCCAGTCTTTGACATCAAAATGGCTCTGAGAACTATGGGACTCAACTGCTGTGGTCATCAGTCCCCTAGAACTTAGACCTACTTAAACCTAACTAACCTAAGGACATCGCACACATCCATGCCCGAGGCAGGATTTGAACCTGCGACTGTAGCAGTCGCACGGTTCCGGACTGCGTGCCTAGATCCGCGAGATCACCACGGCCGGCTTGACATCAAAATCACCATTCTTAAGGCATTGAAAACATTGTCTGCATGTTCTTTCACTACTAGTTCCCTCACCATTGGTCCTACCCAGCATTTTAAGAGGCACAGTTGCAGATTTATTCATATTAAAGCAGAAAATTAAAACTTCCTGCAAATGGTGAGAAATGTGTACGTAAGTTGGCGTACTTAATTGAGTATAACCTTATGATGCAATCACAAATCAACCAATATTTTTACGGCATTATCTTTACAGATGCCTAAGCTTATTGTGTTACACCTATGACCAACCACCTAGACCCCACTTGCCGCTACTGCCATCTATAACAAAATGGCGGAAGCAATGTTGTAGACCTAATAGTTTAAGGGTTTTGCCTCCAGTGCCATAGAATTCAGTTTTACAGAAGTGGTGTGTGCTCTACACAGTCAGAAGCTTTACTTAGATAACAAAAAGTGGCTTGAGAAAAGCCTGTATCCTCAAATGCTTGATGTATGTATTTGACTACAGAGTCTATAGTATAAACTATTTGACAAATTTTTCCTAAAACTGTACTGTGATTCACTAATTATTCCTAGATTTTCAAAGTAAACATATAATTGTTGGAAAATTACACATTCCAGTACTTCAGAAAAACCAGGACAACATAAATTGGCCTGTAACTTGAAGATGAGTCAGTATCTCCTTTTCTGTGTACTGGAACTACACTAGACACTTGTATCTCATCAGGAAAATATCCCTCAACAATGTACTTTTTTATACAACATGTTAAGGGATACACAATACAATCTATTACTTTCTTTGATATGTTAAAAGATGTGTCATATATATCTACACTGTTTGATGTTTTTAGATGTTTTACTATTCTAAGAGACTAAGAACAGTAAAATGGCTAAAACCTCCAGACAGTATAGATATATGTGAGATATCCTGCAAAATGCTAAAGAAAGTAATAGATTGTGTTGTGTATCCCTTAACATACTGAATTTAGGGAGAAAACAGGAAACAATCTGTTATTTAGTCAGAGTTTTATACAAATGTTCAGCGTGAACCAGGTTGTGGAGAACCAAGGTGTGGATCAGTTGATCCATTTTTCCACTTGTTTGGTTCATCTTGAAGAATTTATCCAGTTATGCTCACCGTCTGAAGCTCAGCAAAGAACAATGATAAAAAATTATATTTAAATGTGTTATTTACTTAGTCTTACTCCAAACTATGAATTGTTCAGTAGGTTGCACATAGAATTTAAGTAAAGAATTTGTAGCTTTATTATTTTTCTGGCTCCAGTTACTCATAATTCACTTTTGTTTACAAAATTCATGAGTTTTGCCCTCTTGGTGCAAATTTTAGTCCCAGTTACACTATTTAACAAAAGTCAGAAAGCCACTTCATAGCACTGAATATTGTACTTAATCTGAGTATTGGTGAATATAATCCAAGTTGTCAAACCGGGTTCTAAAAGATGAGCATGGATTTCTCTGACTT
This sequence comes from Schistocerca gregaria, assembly GCF_023897955.1. Taxonomy (NCBI): domain Eukaryota; kingdom Metazoa; phylum Arthropoda; class Insecta; order Orthoptera; family Acrididae; genus Schistocerca; species Schistocerca gregaria. The sequence continues at coordinate 259,566,031 of NC_064921.1, forward strand.
CTACAGTGCAGTTACAAGCAAATGGAGATCAATCAGTAGTGGAGAATGGGAGATGTTCTGTTGTGTGTCTCTGCACTAACAGACCTACCAACAATAATTTTTCATTATTTAATAGCTTTTATTCAGAGGGATCTTGGAATGTTATATTATAATTCTACAGGCAACCAGCTACACCTAGTGAAGCAAAGTCTACTGTACCCAAATACTATCTCATGTCTTTGTTGTAACAGGCATGATCAAAAAATAGAAAGTGTCTGCTAATGGCACATATGGTTTAAAGCAAAAATGTGTATAGTGAACATACATGTCTGCTACCCATCTTACCCCACTTACAAGAGAGAAATAAAACATGAAAGAAAAGTTAACACTGTCACCCCAATGTTAATTTATTTCAGTTCAGGTGAGTTTCTCAACCCACTCCTTTCACAAGTACTGATCAGAAGCAGGGCATTGAAGCTTGGCTTAGCAATGCAGTTACAGGAATTTGATAAAATAACACATACTTATATGTGTATTACATATTATTCCTAGACATTAACACATTATATTCCTCCAGACTTGAGATGTCTGTATGATGAACACTCAACAAGTATTTTACTGATGCATTTTACTCAGATTTATGAAGAATCAAACAGCAACACAGTCAACAGTATTGTGCTGCCATGATAACTAGTCTTTTGCTGCACAGAATGCTGGAGACAGAGAAAGAGAACGAAAATGCTCACGATTGTTGAGTGGGTGGGAGCTGTGGCGAAATTACTTCCCTCCATATACCTGTACATTCTCAGCCAACAACACAATCACGCCATACAGATCAGATGGATTTAATGAAAGTGCATTACAGAGATGTTCATGTTGAAATGTGGTGCTTATTTGTAGTAATGGCTATGAAGTGAATTATTGGAGGCTCTCATAACCCAGGTACTCAATAAGTGGAAGAGAGATGACTTTTGAACACCTATTTAAAATTTGGGCTGACAGTGTGTAACAACACCGTTAGAACGCATAGGTCGGCATTGTTCCAACAATGATGACTTCCAAGTTCTACAGACCACCATTAATAAGAGGAAGGGACCAAGTTACTGATGGCAGCAATGTTTAAGCTATTTTCATAAAGGATATAAACTGGAAGAAATACGTGACATTATCGGTAATCATGTGTACTCGACTTTCGTAGTGTCAGCTGGTTACGAAATAAACACCATTAAATTAGTGTCATCAAAATGCTGGAAAAAATGTCATGTTATTAATAGTTTTTCACAGAGCACTTCCTGTGGAATACCAGTATTCCACAGAACATAGTTTGGAAAACCCTGCTGTCAACCTCTGATTTGCATTACAGAACTTTCTTTTACTTACACCATCAATCATACTAATGATGATGGAAAAAGGAAAGATCCAATTCATCATTCTGACCATACTTTGTCACTTTTCCACCACAGCCTCTTTTTGCTTCACATATCATATTGGAGGATTTCAAGACATTTGAATGTTAATGTGTGTACTGGGCTAGAATCAATGTAGCAGTAGAGCATGCTATCCAGTCTTGTCATGCTTGTGCCCAAAATCACTCGCTACTGGAGCAATATTTCTCACCTTGACCTATATCTCAGCAACTATGGATGAGAATTAACATAGATTATATGGACCCTGTTCAAATAGAAATGTGGTTGCTCATGATCAATGTGCTCTGCAATTTTTCATATGCAGCATCACTTCTATACAGCACTTCAGCATCTAATGTCACTACCCTATCTAAATACCTTTCAGAATTAATAATTATATGTTAATAATGTAGTGGATAAATGTAATGGTACAAAACAACATTTCTAACAGCACATGCCAATGATGAAGGAGGCAATTTAAGGAATACACTTCGATATTTTGGTTTGGTAGTTAGAGTCTTTGTAAAATGAAATGATACTAAATACTCATACTTTTGTTGATTGTGCCAATTAAAAATACTCAGTTTTCACCATTTCATTCCCAAGTAAGAAAGTCCAAGCCAACAATCAAAAACTGACTAATAATTTTTCCATTGCTTCTGCCACTGACATATTTATATTTTCACAACAATTTATTTGTTACAATATCATCATACTGGATTATATTGCATACAGACAGTTTCATAAGAGCTTTCTTGTCATAAATTATTTATTATTTTCATCTTAATTCATTACTTTATAAAGATTAATTTTACTGACCTAGATGCCACAAATATTTTTCTCTTCTACAGCGTTTGCTAAATTTAACATAATAATTTTTCAACTTTTTTTACAGGCTTTAATGCTTACCCTATATACACAAACACAGTAATTTAAGATGGAGGTATATTTCTACTCAATTCTAGTTATAAAAAGACAAATTTCTGTAAAATTTTAGAATTTATATTATGTAAATAATAGTGTGTCCCAGTGTTGAATATTTTTATCTGAAATTATTAACTAAGTACAAAAGGAAGCAAAATTTTTAATTAATGTCCAAAAAGTCAACTGTCTACTCAGAACTGTATGAAAATGCCTAAAATTTCTAAAAGACAAGCTATTAATAAAAAAAATTTACGTGTATTGGGTGATCCACCAAAGCATCGCATATTTCACACTGAGACAATTTTATTTCGAATGACAGCCCAAATCCAGACAATGGCCCCAATTTTTGTAATATGGGGCATTTATGACTGTGCGTGACATAATCGCCTCCAGTTTATAGCTTAGCCTTTAAACAGTTCTTCCAGCACAACAGCACAGAGCATTGTTCCTTTCACCCACATCTAATTCTGAGGCAGACCTGATGATAAGAACATTTAATATGCAAATGAAGAAAGCTATTATACTATATTGTGTGAGGACATTACAGATCCAGCCTCACCAAGTAATGTAGCACAGCCAAAATTCAGCATGGGAATAGATCAAGTAAATTACTGCCTATACAGTGAAACCAGAACCCCTTCCCACATTTAAATTACCATCACATGTACTTCCAAGTCTGGGCTCACAACTCTGACAGAGTCCTGGGGCTGATTCAAGGCACTGTGACTGATCACAGGGGCCATGAGCTTTTCGTAGTTGTGGTGCAATGGGAGTGGTTGGTGTGCCACAGGAAACAACTGTAACAATGATGTACATCATAGACAGTGGTGAACCATCTTCAGACAGTCAAGGTGGACACAAAAAGGGTGCCAGGGACACCATAGCCTGTCCAAGGACCTAGGTGCACCCTGCAGTCACTTCCAGTCACTATAACACCATTGCCACACCAGCCCACTGCTAGCCACAGTGACTTGCAGAAGGACTAGCACAATGATGATGGATGTCAGTTGAGATGGAGGAACCCTTCCCAATGACCCAGCTCCTCAAAGCAGCCAATCCTCTGGATGTAGGCCCAAGTAGTAACTTGAGCAGCAAGGTCCATACTGCATACCTACACCGCAATCAGTTGGTCTCGCCTTTGACATCATTATGCAGGAGGTAATGGATGACGCCACTCTTGCACATGCTTCTGGTCCTGGAAGCCTAATGTGCCAATTAAAGGAGGGAGGAATTAAATACCCTATGCTAATATTGACTTGGAGGTAAAGCACATGACTGAATATAAGCTCTATGTGCTGGTGCCACGTCAGTATATTATACATCTAGACATCTGGGAATTACACACATGGAGCCTGATTCAGTGTGTGCTGCTTATTTCTACTTTTGGCACATGTAAATCATTTTGATTTGTTAAGAATTGCCAAGTTGCAAACCAGGTTCATTATTCTCCTGTTATATCTGATTTGACTGTTAGTCCTTTACCAGCATCCTTGTATCATCAGCAAACATAGTTTTTCAAGAGTCCTTGACTGTTCCAAGTAATTCATTTGTATAAGTAAAAGAACATAACCAGATCAAGCACAAGCCTTGTGGGAGACCGTATCAATGTTTCCCCACTCTTAATTTAGTTTCATTCCTGTTAAACCATTTGTCTCCTCTGTTTGCTGCTGTAAAAGAAAAACTCTCTTTAAAGGTAGCAGTATGCCCTTAATGCTAAGTCATTTTAATTTCCCTAGGTTCAATTTTCCTTCACACTTAGTAGCAGAGTACCACCAAGTTCAAATTTCATACTTTAAAGAAAGTGTGGGAAGCACCAAAGTTTGAATCTCATACTTCAACAAAGTTCAAGAAAAGCCAAAATCATCATGAGGTAGCAAGAACAGTTAAAACAACAGATCTGATGTGACTGTGTAAAATAATAGTAAGCTCGTGTACAGCAGACAATACATGGAGTGAAATAATAAGTGACTTATACTGCAATGAACTGACTTTGCCATTGTTAGGAACATGCTTAAATACCAAGTGGATACACACATTTCATGAATGGTTCTCACTTGCAACAGTTGCTGGGGGCCTGGCAAACAATTTTCAGCACAAGACAGTGTAGCAGCAAAATCTATTCTGAATAAACCTGATCTATTCCTGCAGTTACTTCTGGAATATGTAGCTTTTAATTAATCTAATTTATTCTTCTCTTCTGCAAAATCAGCTTACTTTTGTATAATAACCATTTCAACAGAGACATAGGTGAACTGCTCCACTCCCCATAAATGACGGGTTGGAACACTCAGTTCGAAAAATGCTACTACCAATCACCATACTGCAGTGATATTTGAATTCTCCTGCAGATATAGAGATCAGAGTAATTTAGGTCCTTCAACACAATTCAAACTCTCAAATGCAGTAATTCGGCTAGATTTAAGACTAATAGCATGACACAGGTCACAGACAGCTGGCAGGAATATAAAAATTGTTACCATTCAAAAGAATATCATTCTACTCTATAAGCATACTACTTTTGTTGACAGTTTATGAGCTTAACTGGCCATATGCTTTTGGACTTGCTTGATTACATTAAACAATCAAAAATGCAGTACTAGTGTGGCTGTAATCTGACAGCTCTCAACAATTTTCATATCTTGGCGGTATATGACATGTGAAACAAGAGCTCTTTATATCTGTAATGGTAGACATTTCTCCAACATATACTTCTCCCCATGATCATAGCAAGATAAAGTTTATGTTAGTGATTACTCAGCTACTGCATCTCTCTTTTTTCCTATCTCCATCCATCTTTTACAATTTCTTTCAGTGACCCTGGCATTTCTGTATTTTTGTCCTCTGTTTAACACCACATTAAAATCATTTATGAAAATGTCTTTCAGGGTGGTGCTCAATTTCACTGGTCATATATTTTTTAATTGTTGACCTTAACAAGTTTTTATTTATTTTATCTATTTTTCAGTTTTTCTTCTCCAGAAATTTTATCACCTCATATACAGTTTTGCACTTCTATTTTTTATTTCTCTAATTTTTTTATAAGGCTCTTGGTAATAATGCTTCACCATGAACATACTTGTGACATAATAATTACATGGTAATAACCAGCAAAACAGAAACCACCAAGATTTATTGGATCATGATATTAATAAAATCTAATTAGTATGAATAATTTTTGGCTAAGGAAATTTCAGGAGAGGGAAAATGTTGAGGAAAGAGAAACACCAAATGGTCTTACATTATAAAGGGCAGAGTACCAAAAATAAATACACAAAGATACTGACAAAAGATAAGAGGCTAACACAAAGCAATACAAGAGTAACAACTAGTGAAGAAATGAATGAGAGAAATTGCAAATATGTGACACTGAAATATTTGTTTTCCAGTTGCTTGGTCTAGAAACGGTATTGCTAATTTAATTGACATACCTGAGATTGTATAGTCATCAGAAGACAGTTCCTTTGCAGTCTGGAACAAAAATAATACAATATTGAACATAATTTTATTCTCTTTATTCTAAAATAGGTTACATCTACATACATACCTGCAAGCCACCATACCATACGCGCATGGTAGAGGGGTACCTTTTGCAATTACTAGACATTTCCTTTCCAGTTCCACTCATAAATGAAGTTAGGGAAAGAAGTATATCCAAATGCATCAATATGAGCCCTAATTTCTCTTATCTTGTCTTTGCAGTCCATATGCAAAATATACATTGGTGGCAATATATTCTTCTGTAGTTTGCTGCAAATACTGGTTCTCTAAATTTTCTCAATAGTGTTTCATGAAAAGAACATCCATCTCCCTCCAGAGATTCCTATATGATTTTACAAAACATTTCCTTAGTACAGACATGTTGGTCGAAACTATTGCTAATCAGTCGAGCAGCATGCCCTGGAATTGCTCCAATGTCTTCACTGTTAATGATCCCAGACACTTGGTCAGTAATAATGAATAGATCACACTAGTCTTCTATACATGATCTCCTTTATAGATGATTTACACCTTCCTAAACTTTTCCTAATAAACCAAAATTGACAATTTTCCTTCCCTGCTACCATCCTTAAGTGATTTTTCCATTTCATATCATTTTGCAGTGTTACAACTAGATAATTAATTGACCTGACTGTGACAAGCAGGATGCCACTAATACTGCATATCAACATTTCAGGATTGTTTTTCTCATTCATCTGCATTAATTTACATTTTTTTTATATTTTTAATGAGCTGCCATTCATCACACCAAATAGAAATCCTAAATCATTCTGTATTCTTCTACAGCCACTTAATGATCATTAATAGGTTCCCATATACTAAATTGTCATCAGCAAACAGTCACAGACTGCTGCTCACCTTAACCACAGATTATTTATATACATAGAGAATGGCGTAGTCCTATCACAAATGCCTGGGGCACTCCTGATGATACCCATGTCTGTGATGAAAATTCGACATTGAGGACAACATACTGGGTTCTAATACTTAAAAAGTCTTCAAGCCACACACATATCTGGCAAGTTTTTCTGTATGCCTGGACACTTGTTAACAGTTTGCAGTGGGGCACCATTTCAAATGCTTTCTGAAAATCGAGGAATATGTAATCTGCCTGTTTTCTTACACCCTTGTTTTCAAGGGCATCATTTGAGAAAAGAGCATGGTGAGTTACACATAAGCAAAGCTTTCTAACTCTATATCTGCTTCTATACTCCGCAAACCACTGTGAAGTGCATGGAAGAAGGTATGCCCCATTGTACCAGTTATTAGGGTTTCTTACTATTCCATTCACACATGAAGTGTGGGAATAATGATTGTTTAAATACCTTTGTGCATGCTGTAATTAATCTAACTTGTCCTCACAATCCCTAATCAAGTGGTACATAGACCATTGTAGTATATTCCTAGAATCATCAATTAACATTTTTTTTTTTTCTCGGGCTAGTTTACATCTATCTTCAAGAGCCTATCAGTTCAGTTTCTTCAGCACCTCTGTAACACTCTCCTTGGGTGAATGAGTCTGTGGCCACTCTTGTTGTCATACTCCGTATACATTCAATACCGCCAGTTAGTCCTATTTGATACTACTCCCACACACTTAAGCAATATTCTAAAATGGATTACACAAGTGATTTTTAAGCAATCTCCTTTGTAGACTGATAGCATTTCCCCATTATTCTACAGCTAAATTCAAGTCTATCACATGCTTTACCCACAACTGAGCCTATGTGATCATTCCATTTCATATCCTTACAAAGTGTTACGCCCAGGTACTTGTATGAGTTGGCTGAGTCCAACTGTGGCTCATTGATATTACAGTCATAGGCTACTACAGTTCTTCATTTTGTGAACTGCATAAATTTTTCATTTATGATGATTTAAAGCAAATTGCCAACCTTTGCATCAATTTGAAATCTTATCAAGATCTCCCTGAATATTTATGCAGCTTCTTTCAGACGGTACTGCATTATAGATAACTGCAACATCTGCAAAAAGTCTGAGGTTACTATTAATATTGTGTGCAAGATCATTAATACACAACATCGACAGCAAGAGTCCCAACACTAGGCTACACCCAAACTTACCTCTACATCTGACAATCGCCCTTCATCCAATATAACCTGTTGCATCCTCTCTACCAAACAATCCTCAATCCAGTCTCAAATTTAACCTTGATCCACCATTGATCATTGTTTGGAAAATAAGTGTAGGTTAGTACTGAATCAAAAACTTTTTGGAAATTAATAAAAGTTGCATTGATCCAAAGCTTCCAGTATCTCACGTGAAAAATGTGTGAGTCAGGTTTCTCAGCATTTTTTCTAAGATTCTACAACAAATCATTGACAAGGATATTGGATGGTAGTTTTGTTGATCACTTCTACACTGAAGAGCCAAAAAAACTGGCACACCTGCCTGGTATTGTGTAGGGTCCCTGCGAGCAGGCAGTAGTGCTGCAGCACATCATGGCATGGACTTGACTTATGTTTCAAGTAGTGCTGGAGGGAACTGATACCATGAATCATGCAGAGCTGCCCACAAATCCATAAGAGTATGAGGGGGTGGAGATATCTTCTGAACAGTATGTTGCAAGGCAACCCAGATATGCTCAATAATTTTAATATCTGGGGAGTTCAGTGGCCAGCAGAAGTGTTTAAACAAAGAAGAGTGTTCCTGGAGCCACTCTGTAGCAATTCTGGAGGTGTGGAGTGTCACATTGTCCTGCTGGAGTTGCTCAAACCCATTGGAAAACACAATGGACATGAATGGATGCAGGTGATCAAACAGGATGCTTACGTACATGTCATCTGTCAGAGTCTTATCTAGACATGTCCAGGGATCCATATCACTCCAACTGCACACGTCCCACACCGTTTTAGAGCCTCCACCAGCTTGAACAGTCCCCTGGTGACATGTAAGGTCCATGGATTCATGAGCTTATCTAGGTACCTGTACATGACCATCCACTCGATACAACTTGAAACAAGAGTCATCCAACCAGGCAACATGTTTCCAGTCATCAACAGTCCAATACCGGTGTTGATGTGCCAAGGCATAAAGCTTTGTGTCATGCAGTCATCAAGGGTACACGAGTGGGCCTTTGGCTCCAAATGCTCATATAAGTGATGCTTTGATGAATAGTTTGTACGCTGACATTTGTTGATGGCCCAGCTTTGAAATCTGCAGCAATTTGCAGAAGGGTTGCTCATGTGTCACGTTGGACAATTCTCTCCAGTTGTCATTGGTCCCATTCTTGCAGGATCTTTTTCCAGTTGCAGGTATGTTGGAGATGATGTTTCACTGGATTCCTGATATTCACGATAAACTCGTGAAATGAACCCCCCCTCCCTTCATTGCTACCTCAGAGATGCTGTGTCTCATCACTCATGGGCCAATTATAACACCACATTCAAACTCACTTAAACTTTGATAACCTGCTATTGTAGCAGCAGTAACTGATCTAACATATGCCTATACCAGTCTCTTTGGTACTTCAATGTACTGCCCTTCTTGTAGATGGGTATGACCTGTGCTTTCTTCCAACTACTAGGCATGGTTTCTTTTTCAAGAATCTAACACATATTCTTGTTAGAAAACCCACAAACTCAGAATAGAACGTAATGTAAATGGATAGATAAAAAATCTAAGAACCTTCAACATCGCAGCGCATCAGCAATCGTTGGTTAGTTTTTTAATGTATAAAAAATCTACTCACCAAGTGGCAGCTGGAGAACATAAATACAAAAAGGTTTAATGTTTACAAGGTTTTAACTTTTACAAAGAATTAACTTTCACTTTTTACTGGCAGAGGAGTTGAAGGGGAAGGAAGAGGGGTGAAGGAAAAGGCCTGGAGAGTTTTAGGTAAAGGGGTACAGTTCAGAAAAGTCACCCAGAACCCTGGGTCAGGGGAGACTTACCAGACAGGACGAGAAGGAACCTTCTCATTCTCATCCTGACCAGTAAGTCTCCGCTGACCCGGGGTTCTGGGTAACCTTTCTGAACTGTACCCCTTTCCCTCAATGACTTCAGTCTTGCTCCTTTGCCCCTCTTCCTTGCCCTTCAACTCTTTTGACAGAAGAAAGACCCACTGGCTCAGAAAGCACCACTGACAGTTATTCTTATTTGACACGTCTTCTCGGCAGCATGAGGATTGAACTAGGGCAAATTTCCAGGGTTTCTTTTGTAAAGGGACATTTGAACACTGAGATAAGCATTTCAGCTTCTCTGTCTCTCTCTTTCATGTTGTTCACAGAAAATTATGTTGACTCCATGGTGCAGTGGTAATTTTGGCACTGTTTCAAAGTCAAGATGGATGCCAGCCTCTTCTGACCAGTGCCAAAAGAGTCCCCAATATTTTCTGTGTCACTTTCTTGTACAGTCCTTACCAAGCTGTAGAAAGAGACTGATCTAAAACCTTGACACATAGATTCTCAGCACAACAGAAATAAGGCAGCAGACTTTTCTGCTTCAGAGTTTTAATTTTAATTTTCAACCCAATATTACAGGAATATTAATATTTTCTAGTTTTATTGCATAACTCATTGGGTACAGTAGATTTAATCATATGAAAATGTAATTTCAGTTTCTTGAATAAAAAAACTGGGATCTATTTTCATATTATTAACATAAAAAGATATACTTCATTTATTTATCACAATAAACTGCATAAAAATATTAAGTGGATAACTATGAATCATCTGAGGTACATAGGCTATTCTAGCCTCTTTAGTTGTCTCAAGAACCCATTTTTCATGCAGATTTTTTCTTTTCACGGCTTAAGTTTTGTGTGTGTGTGAACTCAAGGAACTGGAACTATAAGACTTTTCAAATATTAGGCTTTTCCTTGGGAAGTCAGTTTGCTTTACTGCACAGACTACCAAACAGAGCAGGCAAACATACTACCATATTTTTGTTTGATGATGCATGGAATATTATAGCTGTTGCCCACTGACAGGATTTATTTAACTACATACATATTTATGCACTGAAGTATATTCAATATTTTCTGTTCCTTGAAATGTATACTGTTTGAATGTGAGTGTTGAAAGAATAGGACCAAACAAATATAAAAAATAAAACCAACAGCGTAACAAGAGGAGATGGTTGGTCATCACTGGAGCGAGCAATCAGTGTAACTCATAATTCAGCATAATAGTTTCATAGTAAATTAATACCAATTTTATGCAATATTCAGGATTTAGGTGTAGGGAATAGTGAAGTTGCAAATCTGTACAAAATTTACTTTAGGTGCTGTTAAATTGTTTTTTCATGTAGTCATATTATGATGCAACCACCACTGTAAATACATTGTGCAGTTGATACTGTGATGAATTATTTTAATCCAGGAAAGAGTTATTATTTTAAACAAAAATGTGCTAAATCCAGGTTATGGTAAAGACAAGAGTGCAAATATTATATATTAACTCTACCAAATATAATATAGTCAAACTGAATCCTGAAGTGGAAGTAGCAGCTACTCAGAAAAACCAATTGACAGATCCATTAGTGGCACTGTTTAAAAAATTATAAGTAATGTGTTCTATGACATCTGTTCTAACGAATCATGTAGGTGAAATTTTAGAGGCATAGGTAGTGACCACTGCAACAAAGAATGATATTTCACACTGTTAAAGGGAGGAGATAGTTAAAAAACAGGACAAGACCACATTAGGAATAGGAACAATTGTCAAAACATGCTGCTTTAGTGAAAGAACTATCAGAAAAAATAGAAATTTTAAAATTAGCATATGTCAGAATATCTGAGGCTGTGCAAAAGCTGTCAGATGAAGTAAATGAAGTTAAAATGACAGGCAACCAATTTATCCAAAATTGTTCAGTAGCTGTCTCATAAAGTAGGCAATATTGTTTCTGAACAAGAGAAATCATTATGGCAGATGGTAATAGAATTTACTTCTTGGATGTCTGAAAACTGCTGGAAACTAGTCATTCTGACAGTCAAATGGGGGTTGAGTTTTAAAGCAATAGAGAAACTCAACACAGATATATCACTAGGGCAACAGATGGAGTAAAGAAAAAATTAGCAGCAATTAAGGAGATAGTACATGAAAATAAATTAGTTACACAAGGTTCCAAGAACAGTTTCGTTCATGGCCCTCTGCCATGCAATACACAGTGGGTACAGTTAACTCTATTATCACAGAATTCACTATGTGATATGGGGATTGTGTTATTCTTCTCATTTGTGATGATGCAGGAAAATTCAAGATGCCGCAGATTGTTTCAAGTATTCTTGCCAGAAAATAAAAACATCCACTTGGTTATGTTTTTAGAAGCACTTTATGGAGTAATGCTGTGATCCTAGTCAGATGCACAGGAATAGCATTTGTCAGCAGTTTTACCCAGAGTGATGTCACATTATGGGCCACAGAGGCAGCAAAATATTGTAGGAAATACAATGAATTTGAAAGATCATTTTAGGCAAATATTGGCTTGCTGGAGTGCAGGAGAAGCTACAGAAAAAGATGTTTTTAACCTGAAACTGTTCCGGGTGTACCGAAGCAGCCATAGGGAATGTTTTGAAAAACATTTAAACAAGACTAGGTACTTTAATAATTCTCTGTTGCACCAAAATGTGGTAAGAATACTTCAGATAAAATTGCCCATATACATTTGTGAGAAGTTGATAAACGTTTCAGAATATAACATGGAGATATTCATTTGCATCCTAGATTCTATTGATTGATTGATTTAAACCAGGGAGATATGAAAGCTACACCATAGAATGTGAGTTTTAACTACAACAATAACATCCATACAGAGTAAAACCACTGTGCAATTCATTCCAGTCAGCATAACATGTCAGGAGGTCAGCAGAATAATAATAATAATAATAATAATAATAATAATAATAACCAGTGTGGGGTTTGTCAACCCCATCTGGTGTGTCCCCAGGTGGCAGTTAGGGGAATGCTCAGTAGATATGCTGGGTAGGTGGGAAATAAAATACCACCTGTGGGCCAAAATGACAACCAGAATCCATGCTGCATCTGACTTAGAGCAAGTGGCGGTAGGGTTGGTGTCTGTTCACCAGGAGGTGCAGCTGTACACATGCTCCAGGAACTTACAATCCCTGGCTCTACACAACCAGCAAAGCTAGACAATTGATGACAAGCAAACATGACTCATACAAATAATGACAAATTTACCCCAGGTGGACATTCCACCCACGTCAAAGTGGCAGCCAAGCATTTGGATTCTGGGGAGCTTTGACTTATATGAGAGAGTGCTTGTAAACGTCCACGCAAAACACACATGTATATGGGCACTTTCAATATTCAGACATTTATTCAAGCAGGAAAATTACACAACCTCACAACAGAACTCACGAAGCAGAAAATTCAAATTCTCACCTTGCAAGATTCAGAAATGAAAGACTACAATAATTACAGAATCTTCAAAAGTAGAACAAACCAGAAAATTGGCAAAGGAGCAGTACTATTTGGAATGGCCTTTATTGTAGACAAAAAAGTGCTGGACTCAGTAACAGATGTGAAACCCATCAACAATCGACTAATGAATCTTAAGAATCAAATACACAACCAAAAACTACACTTTTATTAATGTACATGCACCAACAAATGATGATGACAAAAAAAAAGACTGAACAAACAGACATATTCCAGGAAGAACTTGAAACACAGATGGCCAAAATTCCAAAAGATGGTGTGAAAATTCTACTCAGTGACTTCAATGCGCAAATTGGCAGTGAACACAGATACAACAAGACAGTAGGAAACTATCCAGCACACAAATTTACCAAAAGAATGGTACATTACTCATTGAATTTTGCCAACAAAACAACCTAAAAATTATGTCAACCTCACTTTGGAAACATTGCAAAAAACAAAAAACATGGTGATCACCCATGCTTCATCTGTGAGAATTTCAGATTGATCATGTTGAAATATCATATGACTACCAGAAAGAAATTCGTGGTTTACAAGTATGCAGAGCTGCAATATTGATTGCAAATATTGATTCTGATCATCATTTAACCAGAAAAAAATTAAATTGACACCCAAGAGGTAATTCAAAAGAAAAACACAGCTGATCCCAAAATTTGACCTGCACAAAATCAAAGACTCCAAAATCATTGAAAAATGGGAAGAACAACATGCAGAAGACTGGGAGAATTTACAAACTAATATCATCAAAACAACAAAAGATCAGATCGCTCTTCACAAAAAACCAAAACACCCTTGTTGGAATCAAGAATGCAAGAATGCGCTAGATGAAAGAAAAAAGGCATTTCAAAATTACAATTGCAACAAATCAGAAGAAACACAGAAGAAATATTTTGAAATGCCCAAACAGAATTCCAAGATTTTAAGACAAATTAAATGAAAATATGTCAGTGAGCAAGGGCAGTCCAGAACCCAATGAGAGATTCCCAAAAGTGCAGCCATGCTTCTTCTGTAGACATCCACAATTGCAAAAGTGTTGCTAGTGTTGCTAGTGCAGAAGTTTGTGCACAAACTGAACTCTTGATTATGTCCCACAAATGTTCAATGGAATTCATTTCAAGTGATCTTAGTGGTGAAATCATTCACTCAAATTGTACAGAATATTCTTCAAACCAATTGTGGACAATTGTGGCCTGATGCCATTGTGCATTGTCATCCATAGAAGTTTCAACATTGTTTGGGAACATGAAATACATGAATGGCTTAAAATGGCCTCCAGGTAGCCTAACATAAACATTTAAAGTCCATTATCAGTTCAGTTGGACCAGGGTGGCCCAGTCCATTCCATGTATGTAAACACGGCCACGCCATTATGGAGCCACTACCAGCTTGCACAAAGCTTGGTTGACAACTTGAGTCCATGGCTTCATCAGGCCTGCACCACACTCAAAACACTACCATCAGCTCTTACCAACTGAAATCAGGACTCTTCTAACCAGGCCATGGTTTTACAAGAATTTAGGGTCCAACTGATATGGTCACAAGCCCAGAAGAGGTCCTGCAGGTGATGTCGTGCTGTTAGCAAAGGCGCTTGTGGCAGTTGTCTGCTACCATATCCAATTAACACCAAATTTTGTCATACTGTCCTGATTGGAGTGTTCATCATACCTCCCACATTGATTTCTGTGGTTATTTCACACAGTGTTGATTGTCTGTTAGCACTGACAACTCTATGCAAACTCCACTGCTGTTGGTTGCTAAGTGAAGGCCATTGGGCACTGCATTGTCCACAGTAACAGGTAATGCCTGAAATTTGGAATTCTCAACACACTCTTGCCATTGTGGATCTCAGAATATTGAATTCACTAATGATTTCTGAAATGGAATGTCCCATACGTCTAGCTTCAACTAATATTCCACATTCAAATTCAGCTAATTTCTGTTGTGTGGCCTTATCTCACTAGGCACCTTTTCACATTAATCACCTAAGCACAAATGATATCTCTGCCAATGCAGTGCCCTTTTACACCTTGTGCACACAATAATACCACCATGTATGTATATATCATTATCCTATGACTTTTGTCACCACCACATATGTACATATCACTATCCTATGACTTTTGTCACCACCACATATGAACATATCACCATCCTATGACTTTTGTCACCTCACTGTTCAGTCTGCATTGTAGCCTTCAGCAGCTGCTTACTGATAAACTGTAAGGGACCATGCATTATGGCTGAACTAGAAGTCTTTGCAGTAGTAGAACATGCTAGTAAATGCTTTATCCCTGCTCTACCTGAAAGATTAAAAAATGCACAAGATTGCAAAGAGCAATCAGTGGGATTTAAAGTACTATTAATGTAAGATGCTACATATCAAAGGTGTTGTCTTGACGCATGTAGAAATATGAGCCATTTTCAAAACAAAGATCCCAAGCATAAAAAAGTACATAAAGGAGCAATTATCAGTTAGTTGGACAGAGAAGCTCATGAAGCACTATGTGATTCATGACTATGTATTATTTCACCATTGTGATTCACAGGATGCCCACTGATGTTTATAAACACAAACATACACACAAAATTCAAGCTTTCGCAACCAATGGTTGCTTCATCAGGAAAGAGGGAAGGAAAGAGAAAGACGAAAGGATGTGGGTTTTCAGGGAGAGGGTAAGGACAGGTATACACCCGCACACACACACACATATCCATCTGCACAATGACTGTGTATGTGAGGATGGATATGTGTGTGTGTGCGAGTGTATACCTGTCCTTTTTTCCCCCTAAGGTAAGTCTTTCCACTCCCGGGATTGGAATGACTCCTTACCCTCTCCCTGAAAACCCACATCCTTTTGTCTTTCCCTCTCCTTCCCTCTTTCCTGATTGAATTTTCTGTGTATGTTTGTGTTTGTTTGTGTATCTATCAACCTGCCAGTGCTTTCGTTTGGTAAGTCACATCATCTTTGTTTTTAGATATATTTTTCCCACATGGAATGTTTCCCTCTATTATATTCGCTGAGCTTTGGGGCACTTTGGTGTCATCAAATGTGTGAGCAAAATAAATTAATATTGCTACTTTACAAGTCTGAGAAGGAAGGTACAGCAAATTCTATGGGTATGTTTACTTTTTTAGAAGGTCAAACCTATCAAGCATTGCATAAGGAGGGGGGGGGGGGGGGGGGGGATTGTACTCAATTATCACATGTAAGGTCTTACTAATAATTCCAACAGACACTCATGGACCATTGTTACATGCACATTATAAAGGGAAACCCTCCTCTAGCATTATCTTTTCTCAACATAAGTAACTGATACCAAAAATATTTTTTTGAGTTTTTAGTAGGTTCACAATACCTCAGCTGTTTTTCTAAAAGAATTTCATATGATTTTATACCTGATGTATTATAATTCAAGTTAAAATCTGTAAAAATAAATTACTTTATTTTTGATGTTACAATCGATATGTGCTAGTTCTTAGTGAACAGTTGAAATTATTTTCTTTTAGAAACATTTAAAATTACAAAACATGTGCAACACTTAAAATTTCTATTACTAATTGAGCAGTTTTGTGCAATTTACTAAATTTATTTCTGGATTCATTTATAAAATAATAATATAAATTAATAGAGATTCATTTGTCAAGAGAATTTGTAAACCCTTTTTTGCCATCTTTGGTATGGATAGGGATTACGAGTGTTGTGTTCAGACGCAAATTGACTTCGTAACCCTCCACTCACAGCTCCAGGCAGTATTGGCTTCAGTCACACAGCTTGAAGCTGTTTCCAGTGGGCATTACTGTTGGGGACCAGATGTGGGGATCTGAGGAATGTCCAGCATGCCCCATTTGTCCCATTTTTGCTCCACTACTGTGCCCACCCCATGCACTGCCTGCACTGAGAATAACTGAGTGGGAGATCATTCAGATGTGTGGCAGGCAGTAAAAGACTTTCCAGAAAGCTGATCAGAGGGTCACTCCAGTTCATCTGACAAACAGATTTTGGACACTATTCTGTGGCTGACAAAATCCCTAAGCCAGATGCAATTGTTTTTCCCCATTCCAGAGGAAGTCTGATGGCCCCAAGATCTAGCCATTTACAGAGGATGGGCTTACTGTCAGTTGGGAGCCACAATATTGGGCACATAATGGGCCATATTAGGGATATGGTTGCCAAGGAAGGGAAATAATCCTGGTGTGTATACCAGGAGGAGTTATTCCAGGTGTGGAAAAGCTGCTTCTGGATGTCATGAAGAACACAGCATGTACCCAACTCCTGGTGGTAGCTGATGTTGGTATTAACAATGTGTTGTTTTGGATTGGAAGAGATTCTCTCTGGTTTCAGATGGCTAACTCAAGTGGTAAATGCTGCCAGTCTTGCTTGCAAGATGAAGGCAGAACTCACCATTGTAACAGCTTTCACATAACTAACTGTAGCTCTTTCATACAGAGCCAAGAACAGGATCTGCTTCAGAGGCTCAGACAGTTCTGCAAACACATAGGCTGCAAGTTTCTCACCTTGTACCATAGGGTGGTGGGTTTCTGGATTCTGCTTAATAGGTCAGGAATCCACTATGCATGGGACATGGCTACACAGGTAGCTCGGGCTGTATGGAGGGGGCTGGGCTAGTTTTATTAGATTAGAGGGTCTCAGGAACCTACAGAGAGGGCATCAGTCTAAAAGAGTGCAAGGCAAACACACGAAGATATACCTAGCAACAAGCAGTGTTGTAGTTGTAAACTGTCATAGCTTTCTTGGAAAAGAACCAGAGCTCCAAGTGCTAATAAGAAGTATTGAAGCTCAAGTCATTATAGGTACTGCAGTTAAATTGAACAAATAGTTCCTGTGCATTAGTTTGGGTAGAGGTTATTCTTGACAACTAGAATACATTAATAATTGAACATTATTATCTTCTGTAGTGCTGCATGGCTGCTGAAGATGTGCAACTGTCCTTATTTGTAAATAAATAAACTTCTTTGCAGCTTATCTCAGTTTCTAAATCACAGTTCTTTTCTGCCAGTTTATCCACACTTCAGAGCAGCTGATGGACAAGGCATTTGTGAACATTATTTTTTCTAACATAGATCACAACATTTTTTTCTTGTAGGACATATACAAAATAAAAGGGGACTAGTAGCTGTATATCAGGTGGTGGTCTAACCACTGCTGTATATTATCTTGTAAAAGCCTCTTCAGAGTCATTAACCATCTTAAACTTACTCACCAATGCACTTATTCTCTAACATCTTGATGTGTCAAGTATTCTTGCTAGATATCAGCACTATTCTTGCATTATATTTCAACAATGTGACTCGTTATCTTTATCAGGAGCTACCTGAGTCTGTTTGTTGAGTGGAATGCATCCACTGTTAATACCTACACTCTTCCCTCTCATTGCTTATTGCAGGCATTCCCTCGTTGATCTGGAGCTCCTGTCTGTGGGTTAGCTTTTTTTTATCCTCTGTGGTTCCAGGTGTTCCCTCTGTGGCATGATCCCACAAGAAAGGTTCTTAGTCATTTGCTTTTCAGCCCGATGTGCTAGACCAAGTGCTGGTCTTTCATCTTTGGTCCCATGCACACATGTACATGCTGATGTTTTGTTTTTTAGTTTGATGTTGTTGTAAGTGTTCCATTTGTGGTATGCTTTGCAGGACCTCAGGCTGTACTGATTTGGTACCTAGTGTCATGATTGTTGAGGTTTCTGTCACCTTTATCTCTATAGACACTGGGTACCAACTGAGTACAGCCTGGAATCCTGCATTGGATTTGTTGAAAATGCAATAGAAGCAGCAACAGAACTGTACAAAAAGAGAACTGAGGATTTGGACCTGGGGAAAAAATGCCAGATAGAGCACCATGCACATCAAACTAAAAATACAACATTTCAGGACACTTATTGCAGGATAAGACTACAAAAACATAGGTTGCAGATTTATCACCTTGTACCATAGGGTTGTGGGTTTTTGGATTCCGCTTAATAGGTCAGGAATCCTTCATACATAGGACATGACTACACAGGTTTCTGGGGCTGTCTGGAGGGGGCAGGTCAGTTTTATTACATTAGAGGGTCTCGGGAAACTAAGGAGATGGCATCAGTCTAAAAAAGAGTGCAATGCAAACACAGGAAGATATACATAGCAACAAGCAGTATTGTAGTTGTAAACTGTCATAGTTTTGTTGGAAAATAACTGGAAATCCACGTGCTAATAAGAAGCATTGAAGTTCAAGTCTCTATAGGTACTGCAGTTCAATTGAAGAAATAGTTCCTTTGAGATAGTTTGGGTAAAGGCTATACTTGACTACTGGAATAAATTAATAATTGAAAATTATAGTACTCCATCTTTTGGCTCATGGTGCAGCAACCTCCTGAGATGTTCAAGAAAGAATAGGCAGTCTCAGTTTCTACTGTAGGAGCTGTAAATGTGTGCCATAAGAACACTTTATACATCTGGCATATATGGTAAACCTGCTCTTTGTTGGGTTAAGAGTGAATATGTGTAACGCAGGTGGACATGTCCTGTGTATTTTATGGGACAACGTGCCACCCCCCCCTTTTTTTTTTTTTTTTTTTTTTTTTTTTTTTTTAAAAAAATTGCGGGATGTTCTGAAATCTTGCCAGTAGTCATCGAGTGTCCTATAAATTTTATTAAATGATGTGCTACGTTTGGTGATTGTAGGCCTTTCTGTACACTTGCCAGTGGTTCTTGAGTGTTTTTTACGTGATGTCTGATGATGCTCCTGTGAGAGTGAAACATGTTACAAATTACATAAATAAAAAATCATTTAGCAACCAAAACTGCCTATTCTTTCTTGAGATTAATAATTGGTTCCTTTCACCAGCCCCAAAGTCAAGATTGCAGCCAAGGGAAAGCTTGAGTCTTATTTAAAATGGGTGCCCAGCTCATACAATTATAGTTGGTGGTGACTTCAATCTATCCTCAACGTACTAGCAAAAATACATGTTTAATGTAGGTGGTAGGCATAAATCACTGTCTGAAATCATAATGAATGCATTATTTGAAAATTATTTTGAACTAATAGTTTAGGAGTCCACAAGAAGAGTCAATGGTTGTGAAAACATATTTGTCCACTTAGCAACAAATAATCCTGATCAAATAGGAAGCATCATGAAGGATACACAAATTAGTGACCACAAGGTTGTTGTAGTGAGACTGAATACTGTAACATTCAAACCCACCAAAAAAGCAAAATATAACTATTTAAAAAGCAGATAAAAATTCACTACATGTCTTCCTAAAAGACTGTCTCCACTCCTCACAATCTCTCTGTGTGTAAGCATGCATCAGATATGATTTAAATTCAGAGAGATAGTATCAATGGCAATTGAGAGATATGTACCAAATAAATTAAAAAGAGAATCTCTGAGGTTACAGATCCCCCATGGTGAACAAAACAGATCAGAACATTGTTGGAAAAAAAAAATTTTAAAAATAAAATAAAGATTGGCAAAATTTTACAGAATTTCAAAATTTTGTGTGAACTTCAATGTGAGATGCTTTTAATAGTTTCACTTTGTTTTAGATCTGAATATGATCCAGAAAGATCAAAACATGTAATCTATTTAAAAATGTGCAACTGGATTGGAACAATAAACGAGAATTACCTTAAGTAAATGAATTAGTATTAGTAACCTAAGTCAGTGTAATGACAATTAGGTTTGCATTTGGCATTGGTAATAGAAGGAGGTATGCTGTGACCAACTTAAAACTGAATAAAGATTTTATCAGACTCCAAGTAATCAACTACAAAGTCACAAAGCAAGTGCTTGTAGATGTTACAGTGGGTACGTTATTACTAATATTATTATTATCAGAAACTGTTGCCAACTGTCAAATGAAATGAAAAAAAAAAATTGTGTGTACTGGTGATAGAAAAATTCACAGTTTCAGTAGATAGATTAGGATAGCTTGTTACACAAGAGCATACCTCTGCCTCTCATTTGACAGTTAATCATACTCTTCTTTTCTTCCCCAAGAAGCTAACGTTATTAAGCATTTTGTGATTCTTTTATGCAATTGTTTCATATGCTGCCATGTGATACCTGGTGGCATATGCCCTTGCATAGAACATCAGACAGCTGTTCTGACTGACTACAATGGATGTCATTCACATGAGCAAATATCAAACCATGACATTATTAATCAAGACATTGTAGTGATATACCTTTGAAAAAGACCTTAATCAATGGCCTTTTGCAGGGATTTCTGTGAAACTTGGTCAAATAGTGGGCATAGTTAATAAATCTACCCACGGTAAAAAGAAATCCAACCTCAAGAGTAAAAAAGTAACAGCAACAGTGCTGGTGTTATGTAAGAGTAAAAATGTACCAAAATAACAATATGGAAAATGTACTGATCTTACAGTAATGTATAAAATTGAAACTTTATTCAGTGTTAAAAGGAGAAAAAAAATCAACATCTACAAACAATGTTCATGCATACAGAATGTAATATAAGAAAATAAAAATCCATAACCAAAGATAACCTGATCATAATCTTCTCATGTCAAAGAAATAAAAGATCAAAACCCTATCTGAAACAAAATAACTTGAAAACCCAAAGAAAGTAAAAAATTATAAATAGCAGTAAAACTGAATAGAATCAGAATGTTGGACTTCTGTACTAAGTAAATAAATTCTACCATCATTAAGGAGCAGTGTAATGTATCTTATTTAGATCACATTTGTATCCTATTGAGACTGAGACTGATTGTTCATGTAAGAATATAGAGGCACAAAGTATATGGGCTGCTTGAAAGCCTCTGATGCAATTCTGAATTCTACTTGCTAAAATAAGATTTATTAAAAACATTGTCATCTGTTATAGAACTACATTTTGTTCTGTGTTATTGGAGAGACTCATTATTAAGGAAATGGTGCTGATGTTACATTGTGTGCTTACATTATATAAGAAATTAAGTAATTAACTAAAATAATTTGACTCGACTGTGCAATTTATGCCAGCTTCAGTCACTGATAATTAAATAAAATAATTAAATAAATGGTCTTTAGAAATCACAACATGAAAGAAGTGAGTGTAGTGTAATACAATATAGTACATCACTCATTTCAGTTTCTGTGTGGTTGGTCTTTTCATTGAAACCTTTTTTTATCACAATAAATTTCGAACATTAAATTTTTTCTTTGCATACCACAAAGGTCAATGTAAAATGTATCCGGATTAAATTGAGTAATGCTGAGGGAATGAAATTAGGAAATCAAATATTAAAAGTAGCAGATGAGTTTTGGTATCTGGGAAGTAAAAAAGTGACAGTAGCAGAAGAAGAACTGATGTGAACGTGCTTCAGGAAAAGATAATTTTGTTAAAATTGAATATACACTTAAATGTTAGCAAGTCTTTATGAGGGTATTTATCTGAAGCTTAGCTTTGTATGGAAGTGAAATGCGAAGAATAAACAATTCAGACAAGAAGAGAACAAAAGATTTTTAAATATGGTACTGTAGGAGAATGCTGAATATTAAATGGGCGGACTGAATAACTAATGAGGAAGTACTGAATGCAATGAATAAATTCATGGTGCAGCTCTATTAAAAGAAGAGTTCAGTTATAGGACACATCATCAGCTCAGCAATGAAGGGAAGTGAGTGGTTGGGGGGGAGTTAAAAATTGTAGAGGGAGATCAAAGCTTGGACAAGGCAAGCAGTTTCAAACAGGTGTCATTTGCAGTTGTTATGGGGACATCAGGGGGTTTGAACAATGGAAAAGCATGGAGAATTGCAACAAAATGGCCTTTAAACTGAAGACCAGAACATCTTTTAACAATCTATTCAACTCTTTGATCAGCATAGTAGGAACCTTTTCAAGAAAAAGTTACGATCTTTATGTAGAGAAAACATCAGCGTTCATTCACAGAATTGTAAGGACCAAATCTAGTAGATTATTGGTGTTGATATAGATGACTGGTTATGGACCATATTGTGTTACAAGAAGCAGCATCTCATCCATAACATAAAACTAGATAAAGAGTGCACCAAATACAGTAAAAAAGATTGGTTTTTTCAATGTAATTACTGTGAGCTCATTATGTATCAGGAGAACAGAATTTGCAAAAGCATGAAAAATTGAGAGAATTGAGATATATGTTACAAAAGAGCAGCTTACTTTAAAAATAAGACAAAGTTAATTTCAAAGTATACTCACAAATCCTAAAATCATGGAGTTGTGAAGTACAGTTGTTACAAAAATAGCTAAAATCTTAAACACTTTCATATTGCTTTGAAGTATCACCATACACAACAGAAGCAAGATCTTAAGCAACTGTTACAGGAAAAGCCGCAAATATCCAACTTTAGCTTTATTTAAAGGTATGCAACATATGTAGTCATAGAGATAACAGCTATTTTATCATTTAGATTTTGTGAAACAATGATTGACAGAGGAGGGATTAGAGTTCTTTTGTCATGATAAAAATTTCAAGATAAGTTAGTCAATAACAGTTCCCATTGTCAGCAGCTGTAAATAAGGTGAAGAGATATACAGGGTCACACACAGCATCAAGGAAGGAAAATTAATTTCTAGTGTTTTACAAGGCAATAAAAAAACTAAAAATATTGTTACAAGTCTTGTAATACAAAATGTTAATAATCTTTGACAAAACAAGTAAGTATAAATCCAGTTTAATAGCTCCTGATATGTCTTAACTACTGAATACTTAATTATAACACTAAAGTTTAAAAAATTTCATCTATAAATTGTGCATAATGGATATTTTACCAGAATTTAAAATACTACAGAAACAGATGCAAAGAAACAAGGCTGTAGTCCATTGGCAGGAAAAAGTAGAATATACAATTATCAGTTAATGAGAAGACTTCAGGATTTAAACAAAATCCTGTTAAAATCTTTTCCCAGATATCAACAGGAAATGTCTTGCTTGGAGCACACTTCAGTACTCAGCTTAAAATCTCAAGTTTGACATACAGATAGTGCAACTCTGTAAGACAATATCTTTTGTAATCAAATTTATTACAACACTCAAATCATGATAAAGACATCACAGATTTTATGTCACAGATGCTGTTCCAGCACTGCATTTTATGTGGACTCAACCACCTACTTTATATCACATCATAACAAAAATAATCTTTTGTGTGCATGATTTTGTCATTTTTACATAAATTTGTATGAAATTACATATTTTAATAATGACTTGCAGTAACTTTAAAAAGTAGCTAATTTACAACATCTAAAAGAATGATAGCAATAGTTTGCAATAGTCATACAAAATACTTTTCACTAATCAATTTGATTTTTTTTATTTTTATTTTTTTTAAACAGTGAAAACATTACAGGATTGAATTCCAGCAATTTTTATGTCCTTATAGTGATCATGTGTCCCCCTCATCATCAAATTTTTTAAATACATTAGCAATATGATCTGAAATTACTTTAACGTGACTAGAAAGCATCATTAGCGACATTGTAACAGTTACATTCACAAATAACGTTGAAAGTTGTCTGTTAGTAATGTTTACTATATGCATCATTGGTATCATATTCTTGAGATGGCATGGCATCGATGTATTCAGAATGTGTCACCCCATTCTGCCCCATTACAAACTTTTTCATTGCCGTATTTCTGTATGATTTGTCATATACCTCTCAAAAGTGAATTTAGAAGGAAAGCAAAAATAATTTACATCCCATTGACAACAGGTCATTAATTCAGGTAAGTGAAGGACAGTGAAGAAAATTGGCCACCAAGTATACTGAATGAAACTTATCATGTCCATTTTCAAAGTAACAATTCCAGTGCTGATTTAAATTGATTTGAGGAAACTATTGAAAACCCAAAGCTGGTCTGCCCAGAAGGAATTTGGAACTTAATACTCCCAAATGTGATTCCAGTTTTTTAACCACTGCATTTGCTTGATTAGTGAGCAGAGAATTGTTTAAAGGACGAAAACGACAAGAGTCACTGCATCACAGCAGTATTCACATACCAAACCTAGAGAGTCGATACAATATTACATAGTATCCATATGTTATAGAACTATAGAAGGCATTCAGAGATCAAAGTTAAGTAATTCTACTCTATTCTCTGTGCATTCTGTATATACCACACAAAGAAGGAAATGTTATTCACATGGACTATTTTAAGAACCCTTCTTGAAACTTTCCACTCTAATGCTTTGGATGACTTAAAGTGGTGAGGTATGTGTGTAAACTCCCACTTCTTTAATGACATGACTTACTTGAGATTGTCAGCCGACTTTTCTTGCTGGTTAACTTGTTGCTGCAACCTCCTTTTCTCTTCCTCTCCAAAGTATATCTGCTAGAAACAGGAATTTCTCAAGATTCTTTCTACTCATAAAAAATGAGCTGACATATGCAGCTTCTGTTGCTTCACTTGACAACATATATTTGAACATCAGAGTTTTACAAAAATCATTCTCTACATAAACAAAAACTATCAAGTAAGTCTCTTTGCGTATCCAAAGGTTAATTCATTTACACATAGGAAAAGGTTGGCTTAAAACCCAAGTCCATTCCCATTCTGAATCTGAACACACATCTTATCCTCTTCATGTCCAAAACGAACAACAATTAACAATATTTCAAATGTCCTTTTTCTTCCACTACAATAGTCAAAGTTATAAAATGGCACAGAACACATAAACGCTCCTTATTCTTTCACTACGGCTTCCACGGTGCGACAGGCAAACACTTGTCTGTGCCGTTCAACCGCCATGTCTACGGTCTTCTTATTACACACTTTGGACCTGCACACACAGACAGGTGACTTGTAGTAGGTAGGCTCTCTGACACCTATATTTAAGATATCATGTGTTCAAGACAGTAGAAGGCCAAGTGATTCTAGAATTTACGCGGAAATTCTCGAAGCACTACATATCCCCCCCCCCCCCCCTCGTACATTAATATCATACATAATAACAATTCACATTTTAACATTATACCTTTATTTCATAGGTTTCCATATACCTTTTTCACACCAACAATCCTTTACTTTTTTTCTTTACGTTAGCACTCTCTTTAGCTGAGAGATTCTTTAATATCTAGACTTGAGTGTCATTAGTGATCCAGTAAGGCTGACTAGTATTTAGGAAATGTGAGTCATTATTAATTTTTTTTAATTGTAAACTACAGATGTTTGTGACACTTGAGAAATCTATTTTCTGTTATCATCCTTAATACTCCCTTTCCTAAGTATGTATTATTTATAATATTTTATGTGGATTGGAGGAACTCAGGGTACCATGAAAGTGTTCCTTTGGACACTAGTAAACTTATATAAAATGTAATAATGCTCGTTATGCATAGAATTCAAAGTTACCAGAATAATCCTATACAACATGTGGTCTCTGTCATGATACTGTCCCCTCTTGCTAGGATCAGTACCTATACATTACTTGTGACTAGACTGTATCAGTGCACTTCCATTTTCCATTCTGGTAGGTACGCCCCTTTACAAAACATCCCTATTTTTCAGGCCACAGGTCACCCTATCTCCATGTAGATACACCTGCCCTATATATTTAGCAAATGCCCAGTAATCCCCCCTTATCCTGTCTGAGTAGGCCTCATGGTTCATTACCCCCCCCCCTCCCCTTCCCCCCAGTATACATTCCTATGTATACTATAATTAAATATTTTCTAGTAAAAAATAGAAAGTCTATTCTACACTTTGCATTTGCTTCTTAATACATCATCTAATCCCTGGAGTCCTCCCTACTTTTCAAGTTCTGTACTCTTAATAGATTCCATGTCTATATATTAGTCAGTAGATAACATGTTTACTTAGGCTATACGAGTTCCACTATCCTATACTTCTTTGGTTTATGTTGTCTTTCATTACTCATGCCTCCTTCTTATGTATGCTAGATATACAATCATCCTAGTTCATGGTTCTTTTTTATATAAATAAGTGATGTAGAACTGTCACTATAAAAAAAAAAGTGCATATTTTCCAATGCACCCATATCTTTCCTCCTACAACACTGGACAGTTGTCACATTTTTCTAATCTCTTGCCTCAATGTTTGTGCATCTGTCTCTTTTTGTGTGTATGTGGATGTGTGTTTGTTTAGTCTGATTCTTCAGCCTTCTAATAGAAAGGTACGATGCAGGTTATTAGAAACCAAGGGAAGTAGGAAGGACTTTTGCGATAGAAGTATGTGAATATGGAAAGAGGGAAAAAATAGATAGGTCCTCAAGTGAGAAGTAAGAAAGGAAATAAATAGAAATGGTTGCTAAGATTGAAAAGGAGAAAGAAGATAGCCCTAAAGACAGGAAACCCTTCCCACCCTCCTTCTTCAGGATCCCTATCTTGCAGGTACTTGCGTCAGAAGCCGGAGAAGGTTTGGTGTTAAATCATCTACTACAAAACGGACATTCCCACCTTCCCCGAAGGAAATCTTAGCAACCCTATGGAAATGGCAAGTGATGAAGAATCAGTCACATTTGTTCGTGAGGGTTGTTTGAAATGTGTGGTGTGTGTTTTGTGTAAGTCGTGATTTGTAAGCCATACTGTTATCCACAATACCCACCCCTTTCAAACAGATACACCCTCCCATCTACATCACATCTCATAAAAGGTATAAAATATTCTGTACAAAGTAGAAAATTATATGCTACAGTATCATCATTATTTAGTTAATCATCAAATGGTTCACATGGCTATAAGCACTATGGGACTTAACATTTGGGGTCATCAGTCCCCTAGACTTAGAACTACTTAAATCTAACTAACCTAAGGACATCACACACATCCATGTACGAGGCAGGATTCAAACCTGTGACCGTAGCAGTAGCGCGGTTCCAGACTAAAGCGCCTAGAACTGCTCCGCCACAGTAGCTGGCTAGTTAGTCATCCACTATTATATGTTCTGCTAACTTAATATTCCCTTCAGTTCATTAAGACAAATATGCATTAAGAAATATAAATCTGAACTCTGGCTCAACTATCGCAGTACATCTGTCAAAGAATAATGCAGCTGTCATAAGGCCAGCTCAGCGAGGATGGAAACCTCGCGTAGAGCAAAAAGGCAAAAGCTGGCTTGACTATATTACATTCAGCCTGAGAATAGTATTCCCATGACTGAGGGAGACAAGAACTGACCAGGAGCAATTTTGGATGGCGTAAGCACAAATTCTCATTGGTATGGTTTTCTCCAGTACCTCTGAGTGTGGTATGATAGAATAGTTTAATAATTTGGTGGAACTGAGTGGAGAAAAATTATTTTGGAAGAAACACCAAAAACAACTCAGTATCCAACAGTCCATTGACACAGAGTGTTAACGCCCCTGGGAGACAGATGACTCCACCTGGACCCCATGGATCTGATATTAAATTCATTTGAGCAACTGCAGACCAGTACTTCTCGTTAAATTTTGTTTGAAAGTCTCCCCACTGCAAAACAAACACCACTTCACTAGTCAATACCACATTAGGTGAAGTTATTCTACATTCTACTCTATCCTGGATAAGTTTAAATTCTTTCTACAAGTCGTCTATAATTTTGCTGGTATCATTAAGTTTGGAAAAAGCAATAGTCGAAATGTTTCCAGAGGTTACACTCTCGGTAACTTTTCGATCTATAATTTGTTCATATGGTTCCTCCAATCTACATACATTTATAATGTCAAAGTTAGCTATCCTCTCTTGGAAACTTCTTTCTACATTTTCTACTCGTGTATTAATGCCTTTAATTTGCGATTGTATTATTGGCATGCAGTTATCTTGCTTATCTAAGCACTCTTTTAAAGTATGCAAACCCTGATTTATAGCATCAAACTTAACATTATACACATTTCCTAATGATCCTAATTTTTCACTGATTTTGGTTTCTACCGTATTACATTTTTCCTCAATATAAAATTCTGAACTTTTAGTAAATCTTGGAAAGTATCATTCTGCTTGCTGCTAAGGTCAGTGAACAATTGGTTCACATGAATGTTCAAAGAACTCATTTTCTCTTTTTTTAAATCTAGTTTCAAATTTTCACCCTTAATATTTAGTGCATCAAATTCAGTATTTAGAATGCAGCTTCACTTGACAACATATATTTGAACATCAAACTTTTACAAAACTCAATCTCCACATTAACAAACACTATCAAGTAAGTCTCTTCGTGTATCCAAGGGTTAGTTCATTTACGCATAAGAAAAGGTTGGCTTAAAACCCAAGTCTATTCCCATTCTGAATCTGAACACACATCTTATCCTCTCCATGACCAAAATGAACAACAATTAACAATATTTCAACTGTCCTTTTTCTTCCACTACAATAGTCAAAGTTAAAAAACAGCACAGAACACATAAACACTCCTTGTTCTTTCACTATGGCTTCCATGGCATGACTGGCAAACACTTGTTGGTGCCATTCGACCACAATGTCTACAGTCTTCTTATTACATGCTTCAGACCTGCACACACAGACAGGAAACTCTCAGTAGGTACGCTCTCTCACACTTATATTTAAAATATCATATGTTTGAGATGGTAGAAGGCCAAGTGATTCTAGAATTTACGTGGAAATACTCTAAGCACTACACCACTGTGCTCTGTATGTTACTATATCTTTGATTGCATGCATTAGTTCATGTTCATATAGTAATCTGGATGTGTTAATAATCTAACACAGTTAGAAAAACTCTTAACCAAAAATTGCCACTCAAACTGTCTGTCTGTATCCGGATTCCACACCAGCTATTGCCAGGTCTGGGTGGTGACAAGAGCTCTCCATTTGGCTCGGTCCTCCCACCACTTTTCTTCCTCCCCTTCTGCCAGAACACGCCTCTCCTTTCCACAGATATTCTAACTCCCGTTTTCCACCATGTTCTTGGGCACCCTCTAGGTCTTTTTCCATCTATCTTTAGTTCTTCCATAATTTTGGGAAGTCTCTGCCCACACATCCTCTTAACGTGCCCGTACCATCTTAATCTCTTTTTTTTCTTCTCTCATACTTTCTTGTTTAAGGTCCTTTCTAATATCTACATTACTTACTCTGTCCATTCTTCTTTTTCCCTTAATGGATCAGAAAAAAATCATTTCCCCTGCTTGCAGTCTGCTCCAGCCCCTTTCTGTCATTGTCCATGTTTCTCCTCCATAGGTGACAAAAGGGAAGTAAAATCTCTTATACATAATGAGTTTTGCTTTTTCTGAAACTTCCTTATTCCATATCAGATGCTTTATTATTTTGTAGAAATTTCCTCCCTTCTGTAACCTCCTATTAACTTCATTGGTTATTCTTCTATCACTAGATATTTCACTCCCTAAATTAGTGAAACTGTCTACCACTTTGAGGGGTTCTCCATTCAAAGTAATATTCCCGTAGATCCCTTTGTCTCTTAAAATTCTGTTACTTCACTCTTCTCTTTATTTATTTTTAATCCATACCTTTTCATTATTTCCTTCCACGCATCAAGTTGTAACTGTTCATCTACCTCTTTATCACCTCATATTACCATATCATTTGCAAAAATATTCTTTTTGTCTTTTTCTTTTACTATATCTTGAACTGTTCCATTCATTCCTTCCATCACAACATTAAAAAGTGCAGGAGATAGAATACTTCCTTGTTTAAGTCCTTGTCTTATTTCAAAGTATTCTGAGTTCCCTAGAGGTGCTCTAATTCTACAATTGTGTCCTCTGAACATTGTCTTTACTTCATTAATGTATCCACATACTATACTTATCTTCTTCATTTCTTCCCAGAGTCTTTCCCTGTTAAATGAGTCATATGCCTTTTCTATGTCTATAGAAACCATTATCACCTTTTGTTACAATCCCAACATTTTTCTATCAATTGATGGATAGAAAATATCAGGATGATCATGCTACCTCCTCTCCTAAACCCATGCTGTTCTTCACTCAGCTCACTCAGCTCTTTTTCTATCTTATTTGATTTAATAAAATTCTTTCAAAAATCTTGGCTATGTGACTCATAAGGGTTATTCCTCTGTAGTTTTTACAAAGTCTTTTATTGCCTTTTTTGAAGATGGGAACAATGTTTCCTCTTCTCCAATCATTAGGTATTGTACTATTTCTCCACATAGTTGACAGCACTCTATACAGCCATTCATTGCAGTCCTGCTGGACTTGCTGCTCTTATCATGTCCACCGATACTACATCAGGTCCTGGAGCTCCCCCCCCCCCCCCCCCCCCCCCCGCCCCCAATTCACAGCTATTTCCATTTCTTCCACTGTAATTTGTCCTAATCCTACTTCCCAACTTCTCTCAGTTTCTCCATTATTTGGTGTTTCCTTGTGTACCTGCTCCTCAGCGTTTAACAGTTTCTTAAAATGTTCTCTCCAGAGATTTTTGATTTTTGCTAGATCTTCAATCACAGTACCATTCTCTGTTTCCATCTTTACTGGTACTTCAGAAGCGTTCCTTTTACATTTCATAATTTTCTACAACATTTTCTTATTGCTCATCACATCTTCAAGTCTTTTTTTAATCTTCCCATGCTTTATTCTTTGCTGTTTCCACTATTTCTCTACATACCTGTTATGGTCCTCGTCATTTTTAGTTTTCCACCACTTTCTCCATGCTCCACTTATTCTTCTAACTGCTTGGATTGTGGTATCATCCCACCAACTTGTCTGCCTTACTTTCTCCTTTCCAGACGTTCTACCACATACTTTTTGTACTGCTTCAACTAAAATGTCTTTGAAAAAACCTCCATTCTTCTTCTACATTGCACAAAACTTCTGTTGGAAATTTTTGTGTGATTAATTACCTATATTTCTCAGCACTTTCACTCTCCTGCAGTTTCCAATCCTGTATCCTCATCACTTTCTTTTGTTCTCTATTTTTCACACACAGATTCATTTTCCATTGTCCCACCAGTAATCTCACACTTGGAATTACATTCACATTTGTTACTTTATCTCCCCATTCCCTATTCACTAGAATATAATCAACTACAGTCTTCAACCACGCGATCGCTGGATCCCATGCAGCGCTGAGCTGCAAGCGACTGTCTCTATTCAGGATGTTTGCTGTAATTTTTATTTCAATAGTTTCCTTTATTAAACTGTCCAAGAAGCCATTAGTGCAAGCCATGACAGAGGTAACGTCAAATTTTATGTGGTGACCATTTCCTAATGCATGCTCAGCTAACGCAGATTTCTCTGGACAGCATAGGCAAATAATACCTCTCATGTTCTTTTATGCGTTGTTCCGTAGTGCACACTGTTTGTCCAATGCACTTCTGGCCACACTCACAAGGTATTTCTTAGACTCCAGGTGTTTTGACACCTACTGCGTTTTTAACTGGTCTCAGTAATTGATAGATTTTTATTGGAGTCCTGAAGATTGATTTGATCTAGTGTCTTTTCAACAGGCAGCTTATCTTGCCTGGCACAGAGCCACAGAATGGTACCAAAACAAGTTTCTTTTCCTGCTCTTTGTCAGTAGTCTTATTCTGATATTTCCCAGAAATCACTTCTTTCATTTGATGGGCGGTGTAGCCGTTATTCCTGAAAATCTTGCGTAGGTGGCTCAGTTCATGGGGCAGGTTATCGTCATCTGATATTACTCTTGCATGATGCACCAATGTTTGTAATACTGTGCGCTTCTGTACTGGATGATGATAGCTGGTGGCATGCAGGTACAGGTCAGTGTGGGTGGGTTTTCTGTAGACACTGTGGCCGAGGCACCCATTTCGTTTGCTGTGGACAAGGACATCGAGGAAGTGCAATGCATTATTTTTTTTCCACCTCCATGGTATACTGGATATTACTGTTGATGCCACTGAGGTGTTCCAAAAACTCGTATAGTTTCTTGCGTCTGTGTGGCCAAATTAGGAATGTGTCATCAATGTATCGAAAGAAACACTTCGGCTTCAATGGTGCAGTATCTATGGCAATATCCTCAAAATTCCCCATGACAAGGTTTGTAACAGCTGGAGCCAATGGGCTATCCATCGCTACATTGTCTGTCTGATCGCAATACTGGCCATTGTACACGAAATAGGAGGATGTAAGAGTGTGCCTAAATAGTTCAACCATGTCACTTACAAAGTACTGGGAAATTAGGTCCAAAGCGTCTTTGATAGACACATTCATAAACAGTGCCACTACATCAAAACTGACCATATCATCATCCTTACTAAGGCACAGATGGTTGATTGTGCTGATAAATTCTGCTGAGTTTTTTATATGATGATCCCAGTGTCCCACATGTGGAGCTGGAGTTTGGCCAAGTACTTCACCAGCTTGTATGTTGGAGGACCTATTTAGACACAATAAAGTGAAATGGCATCCCGTCCTTGTGTATCTTCAGTAAACCGTAAGTAGTAGGTGGTCTAGGCATCTGTGGGAGAAATTCTTAACCGCACCATCTTCCCCTGAAGATCTCTTAAGAAGTTCTGATGTTTTTCTTGCTATTCTTGATGTTGCGTAGCGTGGGAGGTTCCGATAAGTAGCTTCATTCAGTAGTGCACAGATCTTTGTATCATAATCCTCAAACTCCATAATTACGCTAGCATTGCCCTCATCAGCGGGAAGTAACACAATGCTTGCATCATTACATAGTGCTCGAAGGCTGTAGCGCTCAGCCCTCATCATGTTGGTTGCTGGTACCTTCGTCTTTCTCAGTGTACAGCTGGTTTCTTGGCGTATTTTGTCTGCTGTTTCATGTGGGAGCTTGTTGATTGGCTGTTCAACTCTGCTTATTTCACAGACAGGAATGTCCCATGGTGAAGGTGCAAAATTAAGTCCTTTCTTAAGTGCCGACATTGCACCCACATCTATATCTCTCGCCATCAAGTTAACGACAGTGTGTTCTGGAGATCTGTGGTCCGCACCATGTTGTTGTTGTGAAAGGCGGCCGAATTTTCCTTTCTGCTTCTCTGTAGTTCGTTTCTGTGCTGACATCTCTTGAGAAACTGCAGCAGTGTCGACCCATTCCCAGTCCAAAGCTGTGAGTGTTCTTGATAACTGCAGGTGCAAGGCCATAAGAGCACGTCCATTTGCATCCAGCTGTTGCCTTGCGTTGTGAATCCTTTCTCGTAATAATGCAAAGCTGGCACACTGAAATATCCTAGTGGCAGTGGTGTTGATATGATGGGATACCATAGCAAATCATGGAATGGTCTTCTCGTCGCAGCAGCACAGTAGGAAGGCTAGCGAACTTAACAAATTTGCCTTCTTGACACGCAGCTTTCCAAGACGTTTCATGCTGTGCCATGATTCCTCCTCATAGAGGTACGTAATATATGAATGCAGAGTCTCGCAGTGATAACATTAAATAAAATGTTCTCAGGTTTCCAACCGCATCAATTGCTTAAAACTACACAAGCTTTTGGCTAAGCACTCATTGGCCATTGTCAAGTGGTATGACTGCCAGTGGGCTGTTGGTGCGCCCTTATATACACTAGCTGCTGGCCATGACGTCACGGGCACCAGTGTGTCCTAGATGCTCCAGCACAGGATGGAGGCCTTCAACTGATGAACTTCATGCTGCCCACACCCTACCATCTACTGATGGAGAAACTGACTGCTTTCTGTCAACACCATACAGTAGAGTGCTGCTAATATCAGACTCCAATGTGTGAAACAGGGCCCTTGGGGTCCACTTTCCTGATCAACATTTAAGCACCAACATTTAAGCATCAACTGACCACTTCACTCACTGGCAGCCACTGCACCAACAGGGGGCCTGACATCACCTCCAGGGCATGCAACCACTGAGCTGTCTCAACTGATGTCAGCTAGAATTCAACAGACAGCTGAGGCTTCGTCAGAAGAATGATAACTTGGTAAACATTATGAATAAATAACTGAACTCTAATGACATTTTGCAGTTATTGTTGATGCTTCACAGGTTCCCCAAATAGCAATCCGGACTTTACATAGAGATATTTCCACTTGGCCCTATGTAAACTGGTGCCAGAAGTCTGCACTCTGACACTTCCATCTGAGGGTATGGCATTGGAAGTGTTTGACTCCAATGTCTGGAATTTGGAGGTACTGCCTGCATCCACTATTGTCATATATCACAACAGTAACTGCAGTGCAGTAAACACAAAACAATACAATTTTCAATTTCTTTGTGATATGGCAGAGTTTTGGTGTACTGATAGGCATGCTGTATTCAAAGTATATTTTGTTAAACCTACAGAAACTGTTGATTTATCAGAATTCACAGGAACTGTAAAGGGACATATTTGTTACCAGTGAGATATAATATTTGTAATTTAGCAGGTCATAGTGAACCGTGTACTAAGTTCATGTCTCTAACTTGTTCTGCTTGTAGACAGTACCGTCATGCAGCACTCAAGTGTACAGTGTCACTGGGCAATGTTTAGGCATAAGAAGTAGTTGAATCTAGTTTCATACATTGCAAGTTGTATTTTTCTTGTTTGTTATATGCTATTCTGAAGCACATATTTTCATTATATAGTTAAGTCTGTGGTAAATTGCAGCAAAAATGTTGGGCACAAGGTCAGGTAGTAGTCGTGAGAGTATAACCAGACTGGCAGAGCAATAGTCACAATTGTTAGAGGAAAACATCATAATTAATTGATGGTTCAGTTAGAATCTTTGTGAGCTGTGCAAGAATCACAGCTGCATTCAAGTGAATTGAAATTGCCACTAGCAATGCCCCACTTTTCAGTAGATGCTTCAGTAGTTAACCTAATCACACCCTTCTCCAGCTGAACAACAGAGTACATTACAGTATTCATTAATGATGTATTGGCTACAGCCAGAATGAGTAATGGGTCAGATGAAACTACTCTGCAGATGCCCACTTTACACCTTATGTGTGAAGCCAAGACATATGTGATGTATCACAAAATGCCAAGCAAGGCAAATGCTTTTGAACCATTAGTGGAAGGTTTGCATCAGAGCTACCATAAGCAGAATAGTGCTAGGTTTTTTAGAGAAAAGTTGCTTTGGTTCACATAGAAGGCAAATGAGACTGTGGAGACTTTTTTGGACAGAATCCATAAAGTAAATGTGTGAACATATGAGTTGACAGGGAATCCAGGTGAGAATTATGTCATTCTCAGGGAGGCAGAAAACAGAGCTCTTGAAATGTTTGTGCAAGGAATTCCTGTGGAGTTTTCATGAAGAGTAAGTTTTCATGAAGGGTATGCATGGAAAATCCAGAGGATTTTACTGTGCATTTAGAGGAAATAGATACCACTACATAAGTAGGCAATTATAAGTGAATTTTTGCTTCCAAAAAACATTTTCATCATCGTGGGAAGAAGGGGCATTTGAAGGCACAATGCAATCAACCCCAATGTTACAAATGTAGACTTTTGGCAACAAGGCAAATGAATGTGGGACTATGAATCAGGGTAATGGAAACAAGCAACAGGAAACATTTAACATAAATGGTGCTGTTTCGTCCATTGGGAAACATTCCCAGTAAATGAAGAGTACTTTAGACACTAATTCAGAGGTGGGTGGTTGTTTTATGGGCTTGTAAATGCAAAGTTTTAGTTGATACCGGTACTCATGTATCTGTGATTAATCTAGATCTCATTGGTATGAGAAGACTGGTGATGGGGGTAGGGATCCATGATATAAA
Organism: Schistocerca gregaria; assembly: GCF_023897955.1. Lineage (NCBI taxonomy): Eukaryota > Metazoa > Arthropoda > Insecta > Orthoptera > Acrididae > Schistocerca > Schistocerca gregaria. The sequence goes on from NC_064921.1 coordinate 259,602,810, forward strand.
TTAGATGGAATGGGAAATAATGATTTGGCATCACTGTGGTGAACACAGTTAATTTTTAGGATTGGAACTACTGAGTTTCGGGAGCATATGGAAATATTGCCAACTGAGGGACAAGGGTATTCCACAATTCTCAAACTGGCCTTCCTGGTAGGCAGCATGTGAAAATTAATCTTTCACAGCACGCAGTTGAAGTTAGTGGGGACTTGTTTCTCATTAGTCCAATGGATTTAAGTGTTTCAGTGTCATATGGCACACTGATTGCTAAGATGTCAGCCACTGAACTGCGTACACATACATTAAAGATAATTATGCATGACAATGTACCTGTTGGTGCAGGAAAGTTAGTGTGGGTATCTGTAATGCCAATGTGCTACAGCAGAGATTGTGTGTGGTTGAGCCACTGCAGAACTGTGAAAGATTAGATGAAATACATTGTTTTATAGAAAGAAGCATTGCATACATAGCCAATGTTATTGGGGAACTGATGATTCTGGTAAGCTTTCATAGCTTTGGGACAGATGAACTGACTCTCCCAAAAGAATTAACCATAGGAGTTTAGAAATACTCGAGGATGAGCATATCAATTGATCACAAGAAGACTGAAGTCTCAAACAAACTATCAATGCATCTATACTAAGTGCCAAGGTGTGTCACTTGAAAGACAGTGAATAGAAAGTCATAGAAATCTTGTTGCTAGGATATTCAGATTTTTTCAGTTAAGATGGTCCACTAATAGCAACTCCTCTCACACACACTGCATACCAACATGTGATAATGCACCAGTCTTTAGGAAACCATAAAGTATAGAGAAACACCTACACCCAGTAGTAGATGAATTTACAGATCAACAATTATGTGAGGGTATTGTTGACCATAGTGACAGTCCGTGGGCAGCAAATATTGTTATTGTACCAAAAACGTTAGTTGATGGTACTTGAAAATATCGATTTCTTTCTGTGACTACCATTAATGGATGAACCAGATGCATATCTGATCCCAAACATCTTGGATACATTACACAACCTAGGAAGATGTAAATAGTTTTCAATGATTGATCTTAGACGTAGTTATCACAAACTGTAGTGTTTCCCAAAGACAGACTGCAGACAGTTTTCACAACACCTTCAGGTCATTTCCAATATTGAAGAATGCTGTTTGGAGTTCTGGCTGCATTCTGTCACCAATTAGAAAGGGTATTTCACGTACTGAAACCAAGAATCTGTATGGTATAATTTGACAATATAACTGTCTATCCTCCCCATGAACCATGGACCTTGCCGTTGGTGGGGAGGCTTGCGTGCCTCAGCGATACAGATGGCCGTACCGTAGGTGCAACCACAACGGAGGGGTATCTGTTGAGAGGCCAGACAAACGTGTGGTTCCTGAAGAGGGGCAGCAGCCTTTTCAGTAGTTGCAGGGGCAACAGTCTGGATGATTGACTGATCTGGCCTTGCAACATTAACCAAAACGGCCTTGCTGTGCTGGTACTGCGAACGGCTGAAAGCAAGGGGAAACTACAGCCGTAATTTTTCCCGAGGACATGCAGCTTTACTGTATGATTAAATGATGATGGCATCCTCTTGGGTAAAATATTCCGGAGGTAAAATAGTCCCCCATTCGGATCTCCGGGCGGGGACTACTCAGGAGGATATCGTTATCAGGAGAAAGAAAACTGGCGTTCTACGGATCGGAGCGTGGAATGTCAGATCCCTTAATCGGGCAGGTAGGTTAGAAAATTTAAAAAGGGAAATGGATAGGTTAAAGTTAGATATAGTGGGAATTAGTGAAGTTCGGTGGCAGGAGGAACAAGACTTCTGGTCAGGTGACTATAGGGTTATAAACACAAAATCAAATAGTGGTAATGCAGGAGTAGGTTTAATAATGAATAGGAAAATAGGAATGCGGGTAAGCTACTACAAACAGCATAGTGAACGCATTATTGTGGCCAAGATAGATACGAAGCCCACACCTACTACAGTAGTACAAGTTTATATGCCAACTAGCTCTGCAGATGATGAAGAAATTGAAGAAATGTACGATGAAATAAAAGAAATTATTCAGATAGTGAAGGGAGACGAAAATTTAATAGTAATGGGTGACTGGAATTCGAGTGTAGGAAAAGGGAGAGAAGGAAACATAGTAGGTGAATATGGATTGGGGCTAAGAAATGAAAGGGGAAGCCGCCTAGTAGAATTTTGCACAGAGCACAACTTAATCATAGCTAACACTTGGTTTAAGAATCATGAAAGAAGGTTGTATACATGGAAGAACCCTGGAGATACTAAAAGGTATCAGATAGATTATATAATGGTAAGACAGAGATTTAGGAACCAGGTTTTAAGTTGTAAGACATTTCCAGGGGCAGATGTGGACTCTGACCACAATCTATTGGTTATGACCTGTAGATTAAAACTGAAGAAACTGCAAAAATGTGGGAAATTAAGGAGATGGGACCTGGATAAACTGAAAGAACCAGAGGTTGTACAGAGTTTCAGAGAGAGCATAAGGGAACAATTGACAGGAATAGGGGAAAGAAATACAGTAGAAGAAGAATGGGTAGCTCTGAGGGATGTAGTAGTGAAGGCAGCAGAGGATAAAGTAGGTACAAAGACGAGGGCTGCTAGAAATCCTTGGGTAACAGAAGAAATATTGAATTTAATTGATGAAAGGAGAAAATATAACAATGCAGTAAATGAAGCAGGCAAAAAGGAATACAAACGTCTCAAAAATGAGATCGACAGGAAGTGCAAAATGGCTAAACAGGGATGGCTAGAGGACAAATGTAAGGATGTAGAAGCTTATCTCACTAGGGGTAAGATAGATACTGCCTACAGGAAAATTAAAGAGACCTTTGGAGAGAAGAGAACCACGTGTATGAATATCAAGAGCTCAGATGGCAGCCCAGTTTAAGCAAAGAAGGGAAGGCAGAAAGGTGGAAGGAGTATATAGAAGGTTTATACAAGGGCGATGTACTTGAGGACAATATTATGGAAATAGAAGAGGATGTAGATGAAGACGAAATGGGAGATACGATACTGCGTGAAGAGTTTGACAGAGCACTGAAAGACCTGAGTCGAAACAAGGCCCCCGGAGTAGACAACATTCCATTAGAACTACTGACGGCCTTGGGAGAGCCAGTCATGACAAAACTCTACCAGCTGGTGAGCAAGATGTATGAGACAGGCGAAATACCCTCAGACTTCAAGAAGAATATAATAATTCCAATCCCAAAGAAAGCAGGTGCTGACAGATGTGAAAATTACCGAACTATCAGTTTAATAAGCCACGGCTGCAAAATACTAACGCGAATTCTTTACAGACGAATGGAAAAACTGGTAGATGCAGACCTCGGGGAAGATCAGTTTGGATTCCGTCGAAATGTTGGAACACGTGAGGCAATACTGACCTTACGACTTATCTTAGAAGAAAGATTAAGAAAAGGCAAACCTACGTTTCTATCATTTGTAGACTTAGAGAAAGCTTTTGACAATGTTGACTGGAATACTCTTTTTCAAATTCTAAAGGTGGCAGGGATAAAATACAGGGAGCGAAAGGCTATTTATAATTTGTACAGAAACCAGATGGCAGTAATAAGAGTCGAGGGGCATGAAAGGGAAGCAGTGGTTGGGAAAGGAGTGAGACAGGGTTGTAGCCTCTCCCCGATGTTATTCAATCTGTATGTTGAGCAAGCAGTAAAGGAAACAAAAGAAAAATTTGGAGTAGGTATTAAAATTCATGGAGTAGAAGTAAAAACTTTGAGGTTCGCCGATGACATTGTAATTCTGTCAGAGACGGCAAAGGACTTGGAAGAGCAGTTGAACGGAATGGACAGTGTCTTGAAAGGAGGATATAAGATGAACATTAACAAAAGCAAAACGAGGATAATGGAATGTAGTCAAATTAAATCGGGTGATGCTGAGGGAATTAGATTAGGAAATGAGACACTTAAAGTAGTAAAGGAGTTTTGCTATTTAGGAAGTAAAATAACTGATGATGGTCGAAGTAGAGAGGATATAAAATGTAGACTGGCAAGGCAAGGAAAGCGTTTCTGAAGAAGAGAAATTTGTTAACATCGAATATAGATTTATGTATCAGGAAGTCGTTTCTGAAAGTATTTGTTTGGAGTGTAGCCATGTATGGAAGTGAAACATGGACGATAACTAGTTTGGACAAGAAGAGAATAGAAGCTTTCGAAATGTGGTGCTACAGAAGAATACTGAAGATAAGGTGGATAGATCACGTAACTAATGAGGAGGTATTGAATAGGATTGGGGAGAAGAGAAGTTTGTGGCACAACTTGACTAGAAGAAGGGATCGGTTGGTAGGACATGTTTTGAGGCATCAAGGGATCACAAATTTAGCATTGGAGGGCAGCGTGGAGGGTAAAAATCGTAGAGGGAGACCGAGAGATGAGTACACTAAGCAGATTCAGAAGGATGTAGGTTGCAGTAGGTACTGGGAGATGAAGCAGCTTGCACAGGATAGAGTAGCATGGAGAGCTGCATCAAACCAGTCTCAGGACTGAAGACAACAACAACAACTGTCTATTCGAGAAGTATAGAAGATCATGTTAAATGTCTAGATGAAGTATTTACAAAGAGAGAGAGGGGCTGGCCAGTACTTACCTCAGCTCAATACAGCCGATAGATAACACAAAACAGAACAGAAAATTTACATTCCTAGCTTTCGGAACATTGTTCCTTCATCAAGGAGGAGAGAGGGGAAAAAAGGGAAGAAGAGAAAGTGAATTTAGTTACTCACAACCCAGGTTATGAAGCAACAGGGAAAGGTAAACAGGGAGGGTAGCAAGGATGGAGGCATGGTTGTCAGAGGGAAGCCCTTCGATGTGTGGTTGTCAGCACCTGTACAAATCACCAACTCTTTTTTACTGTCCAATCTTGCCACTTTCCTGAATTATAATAAAATGAAAAGGACAACACAAATACCCAGTCCCCAGGTGGAGAAAATCCCTGACCTGGCCAGGAATCAAACCCAGGAACCCATGATCCAGGAAGCGGGAAGTGAGCCATTATGTCACAAGTGGATCAGGCTGACGACAGTCTCTGTAAAGTAAGGAATAAGGCTTCAGCAGAAAAGAGGATGGAAAACTAAAGGAAGTGAGATAAGCATGTTTGTTAGCTCATACAACATGTTGCAAGAAACTATATCTATTTCATAAGAGGGCCTGACTCAGCAGTTAATAGCCTGTTAAGTGAATACAGCAGAATAAGGGGGACATATTTAGTCATTATGAAATGAGCCTCATGGTAGCTCCCTTTAAATACTCCAGTTCTCCAGCTCTTGTCATGACTTGATCATGGGAATGATGACATTCACAGTTATAGCACTCGATTCCATGATTACAAAATTCTAGTGAATCTTTGTCCTAGATGCTCCAGCACAGTCTATGAACTGAACAAAGGTGTACTAAAGATGATGGCCTTCCTCGATGAACTTCATGATGCTCACTATCTACTACTGCTGCTCACTGTCTTCCAACAACACCAGATCACAGAGTACTTCTAGTACCAGACTTCAATGTGGAATCCAGCAACAGGGTCTCTTGGAGTCCATGTTCCTGTTCAACACTTTGGGTGCAGAAACCTACCAGTTGTAAGGAGGAGGCCAACTGACCACATGACTACCAACATGAGGATGGGTTATCAGGAGTTGAATCCAGAGTGGAACTGAGTACACTCCACAGCTAGCACACTGGGCAACCACAGCTCCACTCACTGGCAGCACCGCACTACCACGGGTGGTGACATTAGCTCTTGGGCATGCTGATCTGACTCAACGGATGTCAGCTAGAATACAACAACCAAAGCTGCTGCAGAAGGATGACAACTTGTAAACATTGTGAATAAATAACTGAACTCTAATAATGTTTTACTAGCATCGTTGACACTTCATAGGTTCCCAACAGCTACCCTGAGTTCATACAGATATGACACCACTCAGTCATCTATATTACTAAATGTCTCCACTATAAGACCAAAAGTATAATGATAAAATGTAAAGATATCTTGTAGGTCCTTTTTACGGCTGTTAATTTTAAGTGGGTAAGGGTTTTATAGTTTTGTAAATCCTTTACTGGTTATTTGATACAGGAATAGAGGACTGACTGTTTCTGTTTACAAGAGAGATATACTATTTCATAAAATTTGATTAAATGTTCGAGTGAGGAAAAAAGTCTGATAGGTCACAAGGGATCTTAGAGTAACCATGAATGTGATTCAGTTGAAGAGAAGGAGCTAGGATTGTTGCAAGTTGTGATATTTTTACAATTGGAGCACTGGAATTAACATTTTATGGGCTGTGGAGGAAAGACCTGCCTAACTTGTTGAGTAAGATGGCATACACCACTTCACTGGGCCTTAGGTACAAACCCTGCTTGCAGATGGGGTTTCCGGAGTGGTGATGGATGACAGTGGTTATCTGTCTTTGGGTTCTCTTTCTTTGGTTTCAATTTCCCTGAATCAGTGCTTTCTTTTTTTCTTCCTTTCCCTGCCACTCTGTACAGAAACTTGACTTAAGACCCACTTTCCCAAACTTATGTCCTCATTGAGAGGATCCTTCGTATAGTTGTTGTTGCATTAGGTTTAAGCAATTTACCATCCCTGAAATACATAGTCTGCTCCCGTCCAAGACTGTGTTACATGTATAGTAGGGAATACATGGGGAACAATGTATTCCACTGTCATAGTAGAGGAAAGGTATGGTGAGAACATTTGTTGAATATGTTCAGAAGAATTGGTGTTATGTGGGAAGGAATGTTTGCTATATATTATTTTGAGATAATGAAAAGGAAGCATTTACAATGCAGAGTGGTATGTAACTTCTTGTACAGTAACTAGAATTCTATTCCTTTTGTGTTTTATTAAACACTGTGTGTAGAGCACATTTCATACCTATTATTATTCAAATGTACAAAACCAGAATTTGTTCTGCTATCACGATCAATAATATGGAGCAAAGATAACAAGCACAAGTGGCTTGTTGATTGCTTTAATTTTGTAGAGAGATTATAAAATCTAAGTTATCTGTGATTTGTGAATTAGTGCATTCATGTTAAGCACATCCAGTGTGGAATCTTGTCCATTCTTTTCATATGACTGTTAATGAAAGAACCTAGATATATTCATTTTTCATAGCCAAACTAAAATTCTCATTAATTAGTAATTAACAAGCTGAAATCTATAAAGCACATACTGTGCAGCTAACTACAACATCTTTTGTTATAGAATGATATCTATTGTGCTATGCATGTGAAGTGTTTTCATGGGGTTACAGTCCTACAGGTATTTACTTATTTTCATCAGTCACTTAACAAACAAAAGTGACATATTAAGTGGATACTTGAGACTGATAAGTTATTAAATTCAGCAGCATTAGGCTGTTAGTGATGAAGGAATCTTGAAACTGAGGTTGCTCAGCTTGGGGGGAGGCTATTTACTGTTTCAAAATATTAATTGAAACACCACCATCTTTTTCTGCCTGAGCAACATCAAGTAAGCAAAGACCAGTTATTTGAGTGTGTAATAATAATTGTTTATTGCATATTGTAAATGTTTATTTTCCATGTGTTAGACGTCCAGGACACTATAGTTGAAGTCACAAACAATGGCGGTCGAGTTTAGGCTTCTTCTGCGCATCAATGTCACGCATTCTCCAACAGCCAATGAGCGTTCAGAAGTGTTCTGACCACTCTTCTGTGAATGCCGTAGTTAATGCAAGCATCAAATGTGATTGTAGATAACTTTTTAGTGAATTTCTATTCCACTTGTCGCAATGTGTCATTACTGATGGTGGTGATAAGTGATAAATTCTGCGTAAGCAAGTGAGAGACATAATTTGCAGGATATACACTTTCTTCAAGTGGAAGGCATGTACATATGCGTACCACAACTGTTGCTTGGAATCGCCAACAATGCAGTTTCCATCCATACCTCAACATGAGCGAACCGCCATCATATGTGGATCGAACTATAGTTCACAGCAACAGGGTGCAGTTGTTATCTAAGGACGTGATTTGTGGCAGTGCAGGTCACTACAAACAGTCAACTGGTGGCCAGCATGCAGGAGAAGCCCAGAACTGCATTGTCAAAAACCTCCATGCATTTTCTTGTATTAAAATGAAATTAACTTATAAATAAAATATGTTTATTTCTTGAAGAGTTTACATGAAATCTCTATTGAGTTTATATATTGTTGTGAAGTTGTTATCAACTCAGTGAAATACTTATGTAAATAAATGTTGGACAGAGAAAGTAATAAGTGAATGGAAAATATTTGAATTTGGAATTTTTATTTACCCAATAATTTCTTGGAAAGCATTTCAAGACTAAAAAATTCTACTGATTTGTTGTGCCTACAGAAAAAAAGAAAAGCAATGTTCAAATTACATTAATATTCATGCAAAAAATACTATGGAAAAAAATTGAAGTAACACCTCTGGAAAAGGCTGTATCTTTTCCAGACAATGGAAATTCTGAATATAAACAATTCACAAAATACATATGAGATGAGGGAAATTAGATGTATTACTGAAAAATCATTAGAGAAGTTAGGGTCCACGTTATAGTCTGAGACATAGTATAATATATACTGCACAGCAAATATTGCACACAAATGGAATAATTTCTATAACGCTTTCTTTACCCATTTCAACCTAAAATGTTGAATTACTTTCAAAAAGAAATATTCCCAATACCATGTAAGACTGTCTCCAGAAGTGAAACATCTGAAGGAGGAAATGTTTACAACTTGAAAACTATATAATGAGTTTCCAGAGACATCAGCAAGAGATATCTATCAAGCACATCGTAAAGCCTAGAAACAAGCACTGAATTTTTACACAAAGGAAATTATACAACATAAAATAGCAAACTCCAACAACAGAAGCAAATCAGTATGGAACTGTGTGAAGGACACTGCAGAAAACCAATGCCTAGGGTCAGCAATATGCAACTGCTGCGTGATAGTGAGGCTGCTTTATATCTTTAGATTGTCAGCAATGCTTTTAATGCCCATTTTATTGATTCAGGTGAACTCTGGCACTGATGACTACAGATCTCCTTAGCAGGTACAGAAATCATGTATGAAATAGGTACAACTGAAATAGAGGGAATAATAATCAAAATACAAAATGAAGTCTACTGGAAGGGATGAAATTTCCTCTACTACATTAAAAAGATGCAAAAATTCACTTGTTCTGTTCTTGCCCACTTATTCAATGAAAGTCTGAATAAAAATGTGTTTCCATCGGAACTAAAATAGGTGGTAGTCAACCCATTGGACAAAAAAGATAGTATGACAACTTCCTTGTCAAAGAAAAGGAGTTACAAGAAACCCAACATGTTTCTAAGAAAGGCTACTCAACAACTCTGCCATATGTGACCTAGTACATACAATATTTATGAATTCAGATGAGAATGAAAAGATGGCATGTTTACTCCTAGACATAACACTTGCATTTGAAACAATATCTCACAAGCTGCTACTTGATGAACTAGAAACTTATGGTACCAGAGGAACAGTCATAACTAAATGATGGATATCAGGTCACAAACAAAATGGGCAACATTGTTAAGAAGTTCAGCTCCAACCCAGCTACTGTAAAGCATGGTGTGCCTCAAGGGTCAGTTCTGGAGACTTTCTTGTTCATATTACATATTAACAATCCACCCACGGAACACCACAGCATGTACTTAGCTGTGCATATGACACAGCAGTTGTTAACTGGGGACCCAACATGAATGATCTGGCCCAAAATTGTTCTGGTGTTTTACCTGGATGGAAAAATTAGTTCCAAAACAATCACGTATGCTTGAACATAAGTAAAATAGGTCTAATGGACTTTCAAATACATCACAGACTGGATGAAATGTAATGGGGTATTGTGTGTGATGATAGTACAAAAATAAAATTGGATGCTCTCCAAGAAATTAGTCTATAAATAAAAATACCACATTCAAAATATTTTCCATCCACTGCTTTCTGTTCAAGATTTATTTACATTACTATCTCTACAGAATCTTGCAACAACTTCACAATAATGTACCAATGGCTTTCCTCAGTGTAATGTTAGATGAGCATCTCTCTTTGGAGCATCATACTGATTTCTTATGCCAATAATTAAGAAAATCAGTTTATGCAATGAGGACAATGGCACAAGTTCTTAATTATGAGTGAATGAACATTATCTACAATGCTTTAGTGTGTCCTTACCTTACATATGGAACTGAAGTATGGGGTGTACTGCTGCCAACCATGTAAATATGGTAGTCATCCTTCAAAAAAGGCAATTAGGATCATGTGTAAGCATGGTAATACTGAACAATGGTAACCCCAAGTAAGAATATCAACGACGCAGGAAAAGATAGATTGCCGTGTAACATAAGGAAGACATATTAACTTGCAGACATACAGTATTAAAAGACACTCACATCAAGCTTCCAGCCATAGCCTATGTCAGCAAAAGAGAAACACCACCATTTCTACACACAAGCAAGCACATCTCATTTACACATGACCGCCAATTCCAGCATCTCAGGTTGGAATGCAGCTATCAAATGGGACACGAGCAGCAATCTGGATGGGGGAAAAGGAGGTAGTGTACAGGTGGGAGATAGAGACAGATGCTGTCTGGTGGAGTGTGCAGGGACTACAGTGCCAAAAGGCACAATATCAGGGGGTTGTGGGGCAGGGAGGTGAGAAAATAAGGAGCAAGAGAGGAGAGGTCTGGCGAAAGATGGGTGGGTGCATTAGCAGAGGATGGCAAATAAATAGGTTGGTTGGTTTAAAAGAGGGAGAAAGAGACCAAATTTTGAGGTCATCAGTCCTTTGTTCCTAATAAAACAAGGCCACAAGTGTGAGAATGAAATAGAAGAGACAGATAACACAATACGGAAAGAAAGGAAAAACCACAAGAACGAAGAAAAGGTAACAAACACTAAAAGGAACAAAAGGACAAGAAAACAACAGAGAAATGCAAGAAACAGTTAGAAGAGAGTAAAAAAAAAGAAGCAGATTACAGTGGCCGGCCGACCACAAAAATAAAAAGAAAAAGCCAGCCACTCTGCAACACGCAGAGGAGTGGAAACTGTTGGCTGGAGGGTGTGGGGACAGTATGTTACCACAGGTTGAGGTCAGGCTAGTTACGAAAGTAGAAAATGTAATGTAAGGATAACTGTCAGCTATGCAGTCCAGAAAAACTTGTGGCATGAGAATCCTTCTCTCCCCTACTGGTTTTTCTTCTACTCAGATGGGAGTCATCCTTACAACACATTTCACACTCTCAGAATTATCCCGGCCTGAATGTACAGTAACATACTGTCCCCACACCCTCCACTCAACAGTTTCCACCCCCTCTGTCGTATCATCTAATCCCCACTCTCACCTCCCACCCTGTTTATTTGCTGCCTTCTGCCAATGCACCCACCGGCCTTTCCCCGGTCCTCTCCTTTCTCACACTTCTTTTCTCTCACCTCTCTACTCCACAACCTCCTGCTGCTGTGCCTGTTGGCATTCTAGTCCCTGACACTCCTTCAGATGGCATTCGTTTCTCTCCCCACCCATACACCACTATCCCATCTTTTCCCACCCCCACGGGACTGCTGCTTGTATCCCATGTGATAGTTCCATTCCAGCCCAAGTTGGCAGTCATGTGTGCATGAGGTGTGCTTGTTTGTGTGTATGAATGGTGTGTGTTTCTCTTTTGTTTAGTGATATTGTGTCTTGCAAAGGGATTTTCAAAAGTAAGAATTTGCTAACACTGCCATCAATATCCGTGCAGCAACCAGCAGCTTTGACCATGTAGTTGTTGATTCTGACAGGAACTACTGTGGGGTATATTTTGATGATCTTTGTCTCAGACCAGTATCAATGGCCACTATATGAGTTAGCTTCTATTGAATAAAGTGCTTCATTTGTGTGTATGATTGTATGTTGGTGATCTCCTCTGCCCTACTATTCACCATGGGAAAAAGAATTCCCACATTGGTGACCCCTGATGTTTTCCATTTGACTTGCTCCCTCTTTCCACTATGCCTAGACAAGTACTTTCATGCAATCCTCATACCGACGTCATTCCGGTTCATCCCTTAATTACTATGGTTGCATCATATGTGACAGTTCTATGTTCTTTTGTGACAACCATGCCAGGTACCACACGTGGGCAGTGTATTATTACCCCCTCCATGCAGACATTGAGTGACGTACTGTTTCCTGCATCCATCCCACCACTGCCGTCACAACACTGCCACTGACCCCTTCTTGTGATGCCAAAAATGGTGCCTGTTGGACATTTTCCTGAACTACCTCATCTACAGAAGGAGAATCCCAAAATGTGATTTGCTTGATTGATAACCCACTGGACATTCATGGAACTCTGAGTGATGATGTGTGCTTCATATGCCTTCTTAGCTACTTACACAGTGAACAAGACCTCATCAGTGACCTGCCACTGGACTTTAACATTAATGCCTCTGCTTTCTTGGTCTACGATCTCTCATTATAGTTATGTAACAGCACTCTCTGTGTTCCATGCAACTCTCCACATGCTCAACAACTCAACCCATGCCATCACATTTCTGTGTGCCTTTGCATCTTTCCTACTGATGTGGAAGAAGATGGCATCATTTCTTTGATCAATTCTCTTTGGCAGTCTTACAGTCTGCATGCCCCTCACCGCATTCACCACTGCCATGACACAGGATCAATTGAGTCCTGTCTCCCGTGCCAACCACCCCCCCTCAAGGTATCAAAACTACATCATTTCAGCCCCATACAGCTCTGCATCTGCTCACTCTACAAGCAATGGCCCTGCTGTGTGCCTCTCATGGGCCAGCCATGCCAAGGCTGGCTCAGGTAAACTTGCCACACAGGATGCCCAACGCTGACCTGCTGCCACTACACCTCGATGACCTTGGACTGCCACATTTCCTCCTGTGCTCTGTACTGCCATTTGAGGATGAATCTGTGATGACCACCAACACAACATCGAACATTTTGTTATCAACTTTGACAAGAACTACTGTGGTGTATGATCTGATGATCTTTGACTCAGTCTGATATCAACGACCACTGTTGGAGTTTCCTTTTATTCTTATATGGTGTTATACTGATAAAGTGCTTCATTTATAGATATGATCATGCACTGGTGATTTCCCCTGCCCACAATTCACTGTGAGAAAAGGAATTGCTATATATGAGAGAAAAGGTGAATCGCTCAAGTCCAGCCCAAAGCACTAAGGATAGAAACTTGAAATTTCCCGAGGATGTTAATCTTATACTGTAGATGTTGTTTAAGTAGGGATGTTTTGATATTCCATTCCTAAGGGGGTGAAATAGGGAATGAATGGCATTTTGAAAATATATCACTATTAACCCTAGCATTACCAACGGGGGGGGGGGGGGGGGGGGCCTCGTAGGCCCACTGACTCAGTTTTTCTATGTTGTATCCACACCCTTTGATATATGAACTTCAAAGCAAAGGTAATTGTTCATTATTGAATGTACTATTGAGTCATTACAGAATTTTGGAATAAAAATGTAATTAAAATTCATTTACTTGATTTAATTCTCTGTGGGCCTTAGAAGCCCACCCGTTGGTAATAGCAAGGAAAGATTTACGAGGTTGAGTCTTTCGTTTCAAATTCTTACCATGAAACGAATTTTGGCATTGTTGCCTTCAGACATATTATTATGAAGTGGACCATTGTTATTTTCAGTGTTTCTGCTGCTGTTGAACCAGCAACATGAGTGGACAATGTTTACGTGATAGTTCCATTGAAAGAGTGCTAGAAGAAGTTTTGAACGAATCAGATTTAGAGGAAAGTGAAGTGGATGATGATGTGGAAGAAATTAGAACTGATTCATCGTCTAAGAATGAAGATGAGGTTGAAGCCAATCCACCAGATGATAATGATACGGAATGTGATAAATTCATTGCAAAAAGTGGACGAGAGTATATTACAAAGCCATCTCGACAATATCAGCGTTCTGTACAAAATATAGTGCGAGAAAGAATGGGGCTAGGACAACAAGGAAGAATTGCGTCTCTGAAAGAGGCTATAGAGCTCTTTTTCACACCTCAAATTATGAATCTAATAAAACTACACTCAAATGAAGAGGCTTCTCGACTAGGTATTCAGCACACAGATGAAGATGAGTTATTTTGTTATATAGGACTCTTGCTAATCATGGGTTCAAATCATGACAATAAGATACCTGTCCAAGATTTATGGTCTTTGCTTCAGGGCCGACGAGTGTACTATGGATCAATGAGTTGGACCCGATTTTTTGAATTGACTAAAATATTGAGGTTTGATGATAAGAACACAAGAGAAATTCATCACCAGACTGACAAGTTTGCTCCAATGAGGAAAATTTTTGAAAGCTTAAATTCTTCACTTCCATTGTATTTCATTCCTGGTCTACATACAACAGTGGATGAGATGTTGTCTTTGTTCCGTGGTCGCTGTCCATTCAAGGTGTTTCTAAAAGAAAAACCTGGAAAATACGGCATTCTAATTCGAATGCTGTCTGATTCTGAGACTAGATATGTGATCAGCATGGACATCTATACAGGCAAGTCAGGAAATACACAGCATTCAAATGGACCGATGGAAATTGTAAAGAGACTAATAAAACCTATTGAAAAATCAGGCCGTAATGTTACCACAAATCGGTACTATACTTCAGTGAAGCTTGCTGAGACTCTATGGAATGATTTTCACCTCACACTTGTTGGCACCCTACAGTCCAACAGACGACACATACCTGAAGAGCTGAAGACTACAACTGGCCGCAGTTTACACTCTTCCATCTGTGCTTATACTGACCCTCAGACACAGAGGCCACAAGTTACTCTTGCATCAACGCTAGTCCGCGAGAAGCCAAAGAGACTGCTGTTGATGCTTTCAACTTATCACTCAGAAGGGGTGTTGAATGAAGACTCAAAAAAAGACTAACATAAATCTTTTTTATAATTCTACAAAGGGAGGCGTGGACACCATAGACCAGATGGCAAGACACTACAGCACAAAGAGAGGAACAAGAAGATGGCCTTTGTCCCTCTTCTACACACTCATTGACATAGCAGCAATAAATGCATATTCACTCTTCCTCCTCAACTTTCCGAATTGGAAAAAGAATTTGCTAAACCACAGAAGGGTTTTTATCACTAACTTAGGTCTCGAACTAATAAGATCTCAAGTAGATAAACGTGCACAAAATTTGTATGGACTTCAGAAGCCAGTAATAATGGCAATGGAAAGCATCACACAAGGGAAGCTCAGCTGCTCTGTAGAACCATCATCCTCAACAGCAGAACCAGGAACACGTGGACGGTGCCACCTATGCTGCCAAGAAGCTGCATCTAAAAAGATCAAGTACAACAAGCTGAGAAAGTCAGCTGTTACCTGCTCTCAGTGCCACAAACACGTCTGTGGGAAACAATGCAGGAAGACAGTGTTGTGTGGAAAATGCGTTGCAGAATGAGACAGTAAATTTTGTTTGCTTCGTGTAGTGTATCGAATTAAAAAAGTCATTTTTATAAGAAAACACTATTTTGAAACATTACTCCAAAAAATATATAAACTGAATCTCGTGATTTGTTCATTTTATTCCTATTATAATAACATCTTTTATTATCCAGTATACAAAAACAATGTCTAAGCATTTTGAATTGTTATTAGAGGTATCAGAAGTAAATAAACTTGATTTATGATAAAATAAATTGTGGTATTCTTTATGGGCCTTTGAGCCCGCCTCCCCCCCCCCCCCCCCCCCCCACCACGTTGGTATTACATGTAACAAAAGATACGTTGGTAATGCTAGGGTTAAGATAATTTTGAAGCTAGAACTGAGGAAACAGGCATAGGTTTTTCAATCAGAAATTTAAAAAAAATATACGTATTTCAGCATTTTTAGAAATTCAACCACTAAGGGGATAACATATTGGGTGAAATTTTCTTTGAAAATGAGTAATTATTAAATAACTGAACTATTTTTGAAGCTACCTCTACAAAAATTTGTATTTGACTTCCTAGTTAGAAACAAAAAAAAATACATGTTTCAGTGTTTTTGGAAATTCAGCTTCCTAAGGGAGTGAAATAGGAAATGAAAAGCTTTATGAAACTGTTTCATTGTGAAAGCATTTTTAAAGCAAAATCTGTGAAAATTTGAATTTGGCTTCTCCATTACAAATACAAAAAAACACATTTCACTTTTTTTGGGAAATTCAACACCTAAAAGAGTAAAATAGGGGATGAAAATTTTAAAGAAAATATTTCATTACATTAAAAAAAATAGAAAGAAAATTGGTGATTCATTTCTCAGTTAGACTTAAAGAAATATATGTCAGGGGATTAAAGTTTCTATGGAAATATCACCATTACAAAAAGAAAAGCACGATTAACAAAAACCTTGAACTCCAGCTACCAGAATCACTTTTTGGTCTGAAGTACATTCAGAAAAGATCATGCTGCAATGGCCATAATTTGCAAGAAAAACTTAGACAGTGTTGCAATTTATTAATAACATAAAACTTTGATGAAAGAAACACAAAACAAAAAAGTCAGCGTAGACCATACAGTCTCCATGAGTGAAGCAGCGGGCGGTCAGCAAGTGTTTTTTATGAAACTGCTCAACTATTTTTAAAATACAAGCAGTATAATAGTCTAAATAGAGTTGTGCACATATACAATACAAGGAAAGACTAAGATTATCATTTGAAAAGACATAATACAAAGTGCAGCCAACAGGCCCCACTGCGAAGGTATCAAATTTTGTAACAAACTCCACAAAAAAACTTAAAAAGCTCACGTAGAGGCTGCTTTGAAATTGCCTAGGCGGAGATTCATATCAATAAATGCTTTTATAGTATTGAGGACTTCCTTCCAAAGGAGTAGAATACTTTAATTTTTTACAAATAGTACTTATAAGTACCAGTAGTCAAGCTCTAAATACTCATGATGGTGTCTGATTGTTCTATATCGTGTCTCCCTACCACTTTCGTGCAACGACGCTCTGAGTGTGTTTTTTTAGGGAATTAACTAGTTTGAACTTGGGACCTGTTGCTGGTAAGGAGATGCCAGACCACACATAACATGTAGAATTCAGAAGAGTTCAGTGAGACTAGCAATGATATAACGAAATACTTAATGATCTCAGCGTCAGCTCCACTGCACTCCCTGTAAAAGAATCTTAATACTAACTAAATTTAGTGGAAGGGGTTCAAGGCTTTCCTATTTTTAGTTAGCTGGTAAAATAACGTCGAAAAAGCAGTAAAGTTTACCATTGGAAATTTTATTCTACTCACAAAACATTGTTTATAAATTGCACTATTGATAAAAGGAGATGTTTCAATACAGGATGGTAAAAACCAACTGCGTTCAACAAAAATGTGAACGAATATTCCCTGAATGGGTTTCCTAGTTCTACAATCGATCGAAGGATGACCTATGCCATTTCACATCTATAATCTAGGTTTAAATTAAGTTTCACAAAAGAGAAAACTATCAAAATGGTCTACAGTGATCCTCAATTATCTTTAATTACTTATCTAACTTGTTGTAAATTACAGTGGCTGATGTGGCTTCTCAATAACTACATAAAAGAAAAATCATCGCGTTTCAGATCTGTTCTTCAAGTGGCAAATGTGAACACCATGAGTTTTAATTAACGATTGACACTAGTATTACACAAAAAAGGGGGTGTAACAGATGAGACTTCTGCAGTTCTGAGTGAAGCCTTATGTGCTCAAAAATGCGGCATCGCATGCGTTCACTACCTTGTCGGTGTTTAGGCAGCGTCAGGGCAGCGACAGGCAGCACAGCTCCACTCACCTCGCAATCTCGAAAACAACTCTCTCCTCACTTCTCCTTACTACAATTTAACGAAGTTCGTTTTAAAAAAAACTATCTGGCTATGTTTTCATCTGACCAATCAGGGTCTCAATGTTAACCTTAAGCTCCGCCTAGAAAAATTCTGTCTATCCAATGAGAAACGTTATACTTTTCATGGTGGGGAAATGTTTTTAAAGTTTGCAATGTAACAGAGACGCGAAAAACTCTCACGCTAAAATCTGCAGCTGGTGTGGTCCTTTTAGCGTTATCGTAAGATCTATACTGTTGTTCTGGAGGGCTCTATCTTTTAACATGGGCTGGGGAGTTGTCCTAATGTAACAGAGACGTGAAGAAGTCTCACGCTAAAACGTGCGGGTTGTGTGGTGCTAGTGGTTAGCTGGCAACGTGGGTGTCCAGTCCATCCCTTATCGTAAGGCCTTCTAGCTTAACACGGTTCTGGTCTTGGCTTCTGTTCTTGTTTCTCCCCTCGGAACTGCATCGGTCTCACGGTGGGAAGGTACGACATGCATTTAGGCATTCTTGTGTTAGTATGTGGTATTCCATTTGCTCACTCGTTACTCGTATTATTTTGGTTAATTTAATGTCACAATTTATTCGGAGCTCTGTGACATACTACTGGATTTGCTTATCATGTCAGGGTTTTCATGGAAGGTGTTGGATTTGCCTGACACCTTACATATCGCCACTCTTCGAACTTAATTTTTGCACTGAATTTAAGCAATGATTGAATCGTTGTCTAAGTCAGTCAAAATTTTTCTAATTTATCTAAATTTTGTTGTGTACTGTTCAGCCACGTTATTCTGTTCTATGCTAGTTTGTATTACTAATTTATATTTTTATATTCTTCCACATTATAATTATAGATGACAAGAGAAAAATATTTTATGCTATTATTAATTTTTAATTATTTTCTTTCTTTATTTAAGTGTGAAGTTTGTTTTTGAAGATGTTTGTTATCGAAAGTGAGGAGTCTTTCACATCGATTTTCTTAGAAATATTTTTTTTATAAATGTAGTAATTGAGTAAAATCTATTCCTAACACATTTTCTAAATATCATGTACAAGTAAAATGCTTTTGTTTCTAGACACTCATTTCAACATTGTTACACTAACAAATAAGAATTATTTCCAAGAATTGCTTTGACAAAGAAATATACATATACAAGTATTGAGATATTATCCTAACAAATGGTACAAATGTTAAAAAATTTGTTTTGACAGAGAAATATACATACACACGTATTGAGGTATTATCCTAATAAATGGTACAAATGTTAAAGAAAGGGAAAACATCCAACAAGATATATTTTTATTCTTTGTGTTTATAAGGAGAAAATAAGTAAAATATAGTTATTCTTTTATTTTTATGAAGAGAAAATAAGTAGTATATAGTTCCTTTATATACTGTCCATTTCAGAACTAATGACTTATTTGTAGCAATAGTCTATTTTTTACTTAAGTCCATAGTCAATGACTGTTATTTTGTAGTTTATTAGCTGTCTGGTGTGCTTAACGTATTTAGTTTTTCACACGTTTCTTTTGCACAATTCCTACATCACTTAATTTGGTTTCACACGTTCACACAATCCTATGAATGTTTAAACATGAGGTTGGCGAATGTTTTTGCATGAAGGTGATGGACTTGAGCGAGATGGATGTGGGCAAGTATTTGATGTACAGCTTCGTTCGTCGTTCCTTGTTGGCTTTGCAAGTGTGTGTTGCTGTTGTGGAGGTCCGATAATGGAATGGAGCTGTGAGTGCAGAATCTCGTGGTTTACTGGCTTTGTATGCGTGAAAGTCATCGTTATGTGTCGCTGAATGCGGTCGTTTTTCGTTGTAATACTTCGCAGACGACTAGTTTACAATAGGATAGGGATTTGGGAAGGTATGTCGTCTATTCTTCACCCATCTTCTTTCTTGGTCTCAATCTTGCGAATCTTCAACTTCTGTTCTTCCTGCTTTTTCTCTGTTTCTTACTTGCTTCTTGGTTCTTCTCTGGGCAGGATATGGAAATATTTATTGATAACTAGTCGCTTTGAAGTTCTCCTCCTGGTAACAGTTTGATAAATTGTTTGGGCGTATCATTTTTAATTTGTGAAATTTCTTCTTCAGTTTTGTGCATCAGCGTGCTGTTTAATAGCAGTAGTGTGACTTTTACGCATATTTTTTGCCAGCTGTGGTTTGCCCAAGCAGTCTTCTCGTCAGGTTTACGAGCGGTGAAGGTGACAATCCGTTGTCTGCTTGTGTGGCAGTCACTACCAGCCCCCATCCCGTCGCGTCTCTACAGGCCTCTCTCACTGTCCATCCCAGCAGGGTTCCACCTAGTGGGCAAATTTATTGCCCACTTTCTATACAAGGGCCTTCTGTTAGTTTCGCTGTTCTTTCCCTTCTCTCGACGCTCCTGCTATGTAGGAATCGTGTTTTGCTAATTACGTCCTTTTCTTTTTTGATACATCTCGCGTTGCAACTTGTGGGTCATTGCATCTCTTCCTTGCTAGAGTTTTTACAATGGTTCTTACAAAAGTTTTACTTATAATCATCTAACATATGTCTAGTACCTACTTGTTTTACACCTTCTTAAAAAGCTTTACAAATTTCGGCGCCCTTTCCATGTTACAATTCTAAGATATTTGGAGTCTTAACGTCTACTCAAGAATCCTCAAATTCGTTTTTTATTTTTGTGTAGTGTTGTGGTGTATAGCACTTTAGTATTTCATGCTGTTAGACTATCTACGCTTTATCCCTTCACCTTAATCTATGGTACTATTGGTGTTATTATTGAAACTACTTTCTTTTTCCCACCTTCCTCTCTCTTCATTCTTCTTTCTCCTGGCGATCTTATCTGCAACATAATCTTGAAATATTGTGCTGATTATTTACCAGTAATAAAATTAATCTTCAAACTTGTACTGAAAGTGTTTAATACTGCCAGTATTAGGTAAAAATACCTCTGCTTTATCTCGTAAAATACCTTCTAATTCTCTTCGACTGTGTTCTGAAATACTTTGAACTTCTTGCAATTTTTCGTCGATTTCTTTATGGACTTCTAACATGAGTTGAGGCGATTCCCTCTTTTGTGCATACCATTCTATTTCTTCATCGTCTTTATATCACGTCATTCTTAATTGTTTGTTTATAACTGGTATTTCTTCTAATTTTAGCTTTTGCTCAAAGAGAAGTGTGACATTACCGAATGTTGCGCTACCTTTCCCCATAACTATTATTGCTCGTCTCTAATTTAAAAAATCTGCCCCTATAATCAAATCTACAGTTAGTTTAGGTATAATCACGAAGCTGGCTTCGATCTTTTGACCTTGGCATGAAAGAGTTAACCTTGTTTGTCTCATAACTTCCGCAGCATTGTTTGTAATAGGACCTCTTACTTTAATCTTACGTGTTTTCAGAACTGGCAATTCCTCATTGGCATTACACTGCATGAATAAATTTTCTGAGATCGGAGTCAGTTCACTTCTGCTATCAATTACAATATTGACTGGGATATGCTTTACCATGGCCTTCACAATTGGTTGAATTTGAAAGGATTGGTTATGTTCTTCTTCTTATTGCATCAACGAATCCTCCACTGAATCATACATGAGTCTTTTCAGGAATTTCCCTTGTGAATTCGAACTTTCTATAGGATAAGCTTCGACTGCTACTTCTCTCTCTTTTATTTCCTCTTCTCTATTTCTTCCTTCATTTACTCTTTCTTCTACATCCTCTACTTTTTCCTCATCCTCGTCTATCTTCACCTTCTTCGTCGCTACTTCCACATAATCACATCTAAATGCTCTAATTATCGCTTCATAACTTCCTTCATTATATACGTTGGGTTGTGTGCCCACTTGTAACTTATTTTCAACTTCTGTCGACTGCGCATTATGCTCATTGAATTTGCTTTCCCTGGTTTCCATCTCAAATAGCTCTGCAATACTCATTACTTCGTCCTTTCCTCCTACATTCATTGTGCATGCCTCTGGTAATTCGTCTTCCTCGTCAGTATTCTCCCAATTAATTTCGTCCCAACACGATATTCTTATTTTCTTGTCTTCGTTTTCATCTGGTCCCTGCGGATTTGTTTCTTCCTTCTTCTCCTCTCGTGATAAGATTTTTACTTCTCTGTTCAAGGTGCTGCAATTGTCCTGGGTTGGTGCGTCATTCTCTTTGGCATGGGCGCTTAGCTGTCAAATCGAACTTTTATCGGGGTTTGGTGGTCTTACCTCCACCTCTTCTATCTGTATTCGCTTTTCTTGTTCAGCTTATTGATAGTGGTTTCTTTGCTGATAATTTGTCGGGCTATTGGTTCTCCAGTACCCGTTCCAGTTGTCGTTATTCCCTCTGTAATAGTTGTTGCCGTTCCTGGGTGAATTATAGTTATTGCCATATTCTCTTCTAAATCTATGACCGGTTCTTTGTTGAAATCTATTGTCGTTTCTTGGCGCGAAGTTATCACGTGGTTCGTAATTATTGTTTCTTCGTACTGTGTCTTGTAGATTCCACTACTTTTTGCTTTCGTTTGCACGTGCGCTGCGTCTTTTCCTTGCTTCATCTTCCGAAAATATGAACTCTAGTTCCCTTAGAATACCTTTAAATGCTTCGACGTCATAGCCTCCGCGACCTACTAATGATTGCTGGTATTTCAATGGTAGCTTGATCACGCATGATTTAATCAACTCTCTGTCACTGTATGGTACATCTAAGCATTGATTTTTGTTTGCCATTACTTCGAAAAATTTCACGGGACTCTTCTCTCCTGAATTTTCAAAATATGGGTTCTGTAATAATTCGTACTTCACTCTGTTCTGTGCTTCGTTGGGCCAATATCGTGAGAGAAACTTCTCTCTGAAATCTTCGTACGATCGGCATGTCGCTGCAACATTCTGCATGGTTTCTGCGACTGTTCCTGACATGTGTGCACATATAAAGTCTAATTTGTGTGCTAGCGTCCAGTCTTCTGGTAATCCTACTCGGAACTGATCAATAAAACTTCGTGGATGTAATGAGTTTCCTTCTCGAAAGTGTTGAAATTTTCTGACTGTGAGGAAATGATCGTTGACGTACTTCGTCATAGTTCCATATGAAGTTCGTGATTCTTCGCCACTTTTGTTTCTGATCATTTCTCCCGTCGTTCTTTCCTGTTGTGGTAGATCCATTGGATATTGTCCACTGTAACTTTCGCGTACCCGCGGTGCAGGCTGTCTGATCTCACATATGCTACTTTCCGCCTGTGATTGGAATCGCAAATGCGTAATATCTTCGTTAATTGCTTGTTTTTCCGGTGCTGTTACAGATACGGATGTGGTTGCAGACTCTGTGCTTGTTCGATCCTGTTCACTACGCTCTTCAATGGTTTGCAACAACTCTGTTCGCAATTTCAGAAATTGTCGCTTCGTTTGCGCTTCCATTTTAACTATGCGGTTATCATATCTTTTCAGCGCTGCTCTTGTGATACGTTTGTGCAACACACTTTTTTCAACAATTTCACGCGCTGTACCTGCTGCTTGTCTAGTAATTTCGTTTATCTGTTTCCTTAGTTTCTTGACATCTCCCTGGGTGTTGTTACGTAATGTTTTGATCTCATCCTGAATGTCATTACGCAATGTTTGTACGTCCGCTTGTACCTTGTCAATGTCTGTTCTCAACTGATTGTAACCTGTTATTAAGTGTCCTATCACTTCTCGAGATTCTTTTGCCTTGTCTTCAATATGACTTAGGTGTAACTGAATTTTTTTGTTTTGTTCTTTAATCTCACGCATTTGTCTCGTGGTTTCTGCATTCTGAATTTGAATTTGGTTCGCTATGTCTTTATTTTGCCTTGTCATGATTTTCGTAATTTGTTGTAATAATTCTGCCAGATTGGTGGGTCCTATTGCGTTTTCTTCCGACTTCCTACGCTCTGTGTTTTCGCTCAAGTGTTGGTTCGCAACCGATTGCATTGACCTCTGCTGTGACACGTTTCTGCTCGCATTCCTTTTACTCTGTAGTGAGGGACCTCTGATTACTTGTACTATTGGTTCTACGTATTCAAGACGCAAGTTAGAATCCTCATCGACTTTCTCTCTACTTTCCTGCTCCTCTGTCGTACGCTGACTTAGGTTTTCTATGCCTTGACGTACATTATCCTCGGTATGGTGCGTTATATGTCCTATTTCTTGCGATACTGCATCGTCTGTTGTACTGTCCTCTATTCTCTGTCCATTTTCATGCTGGGTCTCTACCTCAATTCGGTCAAGGTCTCGATCTTTCCGAATCTCTTATTTTCTGTTTTAAAAGCAATTCAAGCGCCCTACTTCACGTCAACATGCGCTCATATGATCTGACGCATTTCATAAACTTTTTGTTCACACGACTTGACAAACCATTCACTTACTTGTTGGGTCAGAACCAACTTGTCAACGATGTATCTGAAACCTGCGCGCTTGCATTGGAGAGAAAACTTAATTTTAACAATATTAAAATTCATAACTTAATTATGCTATTGCTTCTGCTAGACTGTCTCTATTGAATACTTTCTTACTATCTATCGCTGCAGCTACTGTTTTCGACTATGTATAACTTTAAAAAAAAATTTTTTTACAAAACTTTTTCAACAAGACATTTTTCTGACCTAGTTAGGCATGTGGTCGACCTTCAATCATGGTATTTTACAAATCCTGACAGGGTCGCGATTTTCTAAACATTCATGGTGGTGTCTGATTGTTCTATATCATGTCTCCCTACCACTTTCGCGCAACGACGCTCTGAGTGTGTTTTTTTTTTTTAGGGAATTAACTAGTTTGAACCTGGGACCTGTTGCTGGTAAGGATACGCCAGACTACACATGACATGTAGAATTCAGAAGAGTTCAGTGAGACTAGCGATGATATAACCAAATACTTAATTATCTCAGCGTCAGCTCCACTGCACTCCCTGTAAAAGAATCTTAATACTAACCAAATTTAGTGGAAGGGCTTCAAGGCTTTCCTATTTTTAGTTAGCTGGAAAAATAACGCCGAAAAAGCAGTAAAGTTTACCATTGGAAATTTTATTCTACTCACAAAACATTGTTTATAAATTGCACTATTGATAAAAGGAGATGTTTCAATACAGCATGGTAAAAACCAACTGCGTTCAACAAAAATGTGAACGAATATTCCCTGAATGGGTTTCCTAGTTCTACAATCGATCGAAGGATGACCTATGCCATTTCACATCTATAATCTAGGTTTAATTTAAGTTTCACAAAAGAGAAAACTATCAATATGGTCTACAGTGACCCTCAATTATCTTTATTTACTTATCTAACTTGTCGTAAATTACAGTGGCTGATGTGGCTTCTCAATAACTACATAAAAGAAAAATCATCGCGTTTCAGATCTGTTCTTCAAGTGGCAAATGTAAACACCATGAGTTTTAATTAACGATCGACACTAGTATTACACAAAAAAGGGGTTGTAACAGATGAGACTTCTGCAGTTCTGAGTGAAGCCTTATGCGCTCAAAAATACGGCATCGCGTGCGTTCACTACCTTGTCGGTGTTTAGGCAGCGTCAGGGCAGCGGCGGGCAGCACAGCTCCGCTCACCTCGCCATCTCAAAAGCTACTCTCTCCTCACTTCTCCTTACTACAATTTACCGAAGTTGGTTTAAAAAAACTATCTGGCTATGTTTTCATCTGACCAATCAGGGTCTCAATGTTAACCTTAAGCTCCGCCTAGAAAAATTCTGTCTATCCAATGAGAAACGTTATACTTTTCATGGTGGGGAAATGTTTTTAAAGTTTGCAATGTAACAGAGACGCGAAAAACTCTCACGCTAAAATCTGCAGCTGGTGTGGTCCTTTTAGCGTTATCGTAAGATCTATACTGTTCTTCTGGAGGGCTCTTATCTTTTAACATGGGCTGGGGGGTGGTCCTTGACGTAACAGAGACGCGAAAAAGTCTCACGCTAAAACGTGCGGGTTGTGTGGCGCTAGTGGTTAGCTGGCAACGTCGGTGTCCAGTCCGTCCCTTATCGTAAGGCCATCTAGCTTAACATGGTTCTGGTCTCGGCTTCTGTTCTCGTTTCTCCCCTCGGAACTGCGTCAGTATGTGACATACTACTAGATTTGTTTATCATGTCAGGGTTTTCATGGAAGGTGTTGGATTTGCCTGACACCTTACAAAGCTACATAATTTTTTTGTATCTTTATCGTTTGCAATTATTCATGCACAGTTATGAGGAAGTATGAAACATATACACAATTCAAAACAATTCCTTGATGATGGTTGACTGAAAATTAATGCCTCCACCTTTGTAACTCTTCAACAGTAGGCAGCATTTGTATGCGGCTGGTAATGACTTGTTCCGTAGCCTTTTCTCTGCAGCTCCAGTTGGCGGGAAGCCTTAGCATTGAATGGTTATGTTGTTACAGTGTAAAGTATGGAACCATGTGCAGATGGTCAGTCAATGCAATTTAAGCAACATGCAGTCACTGAATTCTTGAGAGCAGAAGATGTCACTCTAAAGAAGATTCATCGGAGAATGAAAGCAGTTTATGGTGATTGTGTTGATGTGAAAGGATAAGGGAAATGTTTTCCTGCAGCATGACAATGCCAAACCATACACTTCATGTGCCACCAGCACAGGAGAACCTCAGAGACTGAATCCCACCACCATACGGCATCCTCCATACAGTCTAGATTTAGCACCGTCTGACTTCCATCTGTTCCCAATAATGAAAGACAATCTTTGGGGACATCATTATGCTTCTGATGAAGACGTTGAGAGAACTGTGTGACTGTGGTTGTGGAAACAGAGTGTTCACTTCTTCCATGATGGCTTCAGAAAACTTTCATTGTTGCCAGAAATGTATCCAATTAGCTGGTGATTGTGTGGAAAATTGAATATTGGTAATTAAAGATCACATTCTAAGGATTATTTCTGCGTTTGATTTATTAAAATATTCCCACCCAAACCCTGTTAATGAAGTTGGAGGCATTACTTATCATTCAATCCTCATATTTCTTTATCGAGAATAACTAAATGATAAATGGTAGAGAGAACCTGTACAACATAAAAGTTAAATGACATTTAATATTCATATGTACAGAAAAAGGGAAAGATATAATTACTAGAAATAATTACTATGTTCATGGTGATGTTTACTGGCAACAAGATCTGGCATATAAGTTAAGATACATCCAGTGTAATGCAGATAAGTTTATTACCGAATTTAGCAGAAACACTACAAAATGGTATAATGACCACAGTAATTACCACTAAATAGGTACTTCCCTGTAGCAAGGAAAGAAAAGGTTCTTGCTTGCACAGAGAACAAAGAGTCCTAGACTCTCCATGAGTCCCCAATTCTTCACACTACAACATTGTACCACATAGGTGATAACCTCTTAAAGGGCAAAAGAAAACCGATTCTTAAACCAAGATACAATTAATGTTATGACTCCTCATGAGTCCAACACAATATACCATAATAGGTGCTCTCTTTTTAAAGGGCGCAAAAGGTCCTTAGAACACTACTCAATAATATTCATCATTATAAGTGCAATTCCGCACATATTTAAAAAATAAATTTTCATCTGTCAGCAATGCCCTACAGTTAAAGAAAATTATATTGTTATTTATTAAAGTTCCTTTAAGTTATTTTCGCAAATTCTTTAATTGCCAAATATTTATTCACCCAAATGACCTTCCATAATTTGATGGCCCTGGAGATACTTCAGCACCCTACATTTTGATGTACACTCTTTGACATAAAACTCGACCGGCGGCCGGCCGCTGCAGAGGCTAAGTCCGCGCCGGTCGTGACATGGGACAAGTCCGGCTATCTGTACAATCTGCCAACCCTGCAAACTGTGGCACTTCCTGGAGGAAGGCTTGTCCCATATTAGAGGAAAGGTAGACTATGTACGCCCATGGTCTAGTGGTAGCATCCGTTGTGTCTGTCTACAATGACTGTGGATTGAGACCAGCTGGCGTAAAAAAATTTTATACCCTCTTCTCTCTGAATGCTAGAGACGTGAATGTAATGGTAGCGCAGATTCAATCTATTTCACTTTCTGACACACCGATAACAAAATTTTATCCAGTAACAATTTTACGGCATATTTCCTACCGGCAGCGGCCGTAGCGACAGCGCTGGCGCTGCGCTCCCCCATTCTGTATCGAAAGTGCCTGCTGCCACTCATCGCTTTTGATAATTTAAAACTCTTTATTATTAATTGTTGCTCCACACAACATTTCTGCGATTTCCATTCTTGCTCGAAAGCAACGAAGACAGACGCCCTGATTAGTAGGTGGGTACTGTATTACATTAACCGGCAAAACCCGGGTATGGCCCGAAACTAATTTTATAGACTGGGACGAAATCAAACCACCTCACTACATTCAATGAATTTATAAATGCTTCTTACCTCGCTTCTTTTCCTTTCAAAGTGAATTACTTATGCAACCTTTGTCCAATATTCGGATGCTTTTGTCAAGCCAGAGTGAGCATCTGTGGTGTAAAGTGTATTACAGTTTTTGTTTCATTCCTTATGGTAAGTCCAAGCGATAAACTGTGTGAATAACTTGCAGTGCATGCTCTGTAGAAATGCAGGAACACTGAACCTTTGGAGTTCCATGTATGGATTCAAAAGGTATTTAACGTTGATCAGAAGTGACAGTTAAGGTCATCATATTTAAACCAGAAAAATTTATCGTTCTTGAGGTTTCACAGAACGGAAAGGAATTGCTAACGCCGGTGTCATAAAATGTCTACAGTTAAATGTTACTACAAAAATTTAGAAGAGAGGAACTATATTACTCAACATGTTCACTCAATAAACAACCTCGTGATATGTTGGACCTATATGACGAAGAAAGCTCAAATTCGTATCGTTGACAGTCGGTTTGAATTTTTTCAGAAACTATTTTACAGTGAAGCACCTTGGCATTTATAAAGCAAACATCCATGATATTAATATAATTCGAAATTGCACGAAGATTCATGTGTAAAGTCATTGAGAATTTTTACTAGCAGTTTGCAACTCCATTAATTAAAATGGAAAATAAAAGGTTATGTTCAGTAGCTTTCACCGAGGTTGGAACTGCCATCTGATATAGCACTGACACCGCAACTCATAATGGAACCACTGAGTTAACGACGCACTGGCGGCAACAGGTGGACTATAGTCACTGCGATATTGCCTGAGCCTCAAAACGAAACATTAAACACACAGATAGGTGTTACTTATGTGAAGGAAGCCATTCTTAGAGTCCAGAAATTAAATATACTTTCTAAGTGTCTCATCTTACAGTGAATTATATCGTATGAGTCTTTGATGTGAAAAAGTAATGCCAAATGAATTTAACGAGGCAAGCCGGGATACACCCGTAAGTAAATGCACTACCACTGTGTTGACAAATACTTGCTACAAAACTGCTAATTCTCAGCTCTCTTACGAGGCAGCTCTTTAGCGAAATGCTTGTCGTGATTGTCCGATGCGGTTCTTCAGAAGGGAGACGCGCACGCGAGTTTGGTTTCTTGGCGGCGTTCTCCCTTGATAGCTTCTGCCTTCGCCTTGTCGAGTATGTATACATCTGAGGCATTCAATTATCATTAATCCAGAATGATCCAAGTTTCAGCTTCTGGCATGGAAGAAGACTGTGACGCCGACATTATATCATTTCAACGTATGGAAAGCAAAACGGACGATTCAGTGTTTCTCATTCAGCATAAAGCACGTGAGATAATTTTCCGTAATGTTCATAATCATCTCAAAATACAAAGGAAGTAAAAATACATCTAAAGCTTATTTTAACTGAATATAATGTAAGATATCAGACGCTTTCCACATCGATGTCGAATGTGTCCACGTTCAATCTTTTGCAGCATACATCTAGAATGTTATGATTACCAGGAAAATGAAGAAATGTGTTGGTAGGGATGGAAGCAAGAAGAGATGCAATCATCAAATATTCGATTCCTTATGGCATTCATTTCATTTGAGATTTAAGAAGAGGTAAAGCGGGATATTACTTTCATTAACACGAAAGATATTCCGCACGTATGGATAATGAAGAAGTCTACGTCTTCATACGTTTCCTCCTTGGAATCTGTATGCTCTATTATATTGTTCCCGTAATGTTACCCTCTCGTTTGGCCCCTTAAACGATGAACAGATTCCAAATTTAATGCCTCTGCATGAAAGTAGTTGTACAAACCCTTCCTGCGTTTTTTTTTTTTATTTTTTTTTTCCTTGGAATTCATGAAGCAGGCTGCTGTGCGATTCCGCAGCAGCAGTTTATCTGGTAACACGGCATTAAATCAACAGGAGTAGTTGCATAGTTGTGCCACCATATCTGTCCTCCCATTGTCAACTTTATGTATCTCACTTCTCCTGTAGCGTTGACCACGAGGTGCCGAAGTAAATGAGTGTATTCTGCATGACATAACATTCCTTTCTTTCATAGGCACTCTTCATGTGCATCGATACCAAATAGGGATGTGAAAACTCTTGCGAGTGAGAGAATGACAATTATAATCGTAACGAGAACAAACAAATACTGAATGAAGTTTATTGCCATGCAGAACGAGAAGGCTGTGAAAATAAAAACCTATAAAAATAGGTTGATCGTGAAGTTGGCACGATGCAAATATCTTCTTAGCATTTTGCTACTGAATTTAGTTCTGGAAGTTTGCAGAGAAAAAGAAAAATTCGGTACTTCTCGCTTGTGTAATATAATGTGAACCAGCAACTACCCTTTCCTTAGATCACGACTCAAGGAGGTCCCCAAGTAGCTACCAAGGCACTGCTGCATTCTGTTCCCTGACATTGTTCTGATGACCGTTAATGCAGATAGTTCCGATTATGAAACACAAAAAGTATTGCAGGGTAGTTCCTAGGACCGTAATATTAAATTTGCGATGTAGATGGCACATGAACGTGACGAATATATACTAGTCAAAGTAAAAAGATAATGTTATGGGAATTGAGCATGGTCCCTCGGCACCAATACTGAAAGAGAGTGAATGACCACACGTATGCGAAACACTTTCGAAACGTCTGCCAAGTACCAAAAACAGTAGCAAAATGAAGAAAGCATTGGACAGATCAGAAAGGCCTCACTGCTATCCCCAGCCTGTTTGTGTCAGTCCTAGTGGAGCTGCGCTGACAGACGCCAGTCTGATAGCACATTACACTACTGAAATCTATGAATGAATCATGTACTTATACTGATAAGCTTCAGTGAAATTTGTTATACATGACTAGAATATCAGGTGTTGTTATGGATAATGGTCCAACACATTGAACTCATATTGTGGACTCACAAAGAAAAATGTAAATGTGAGACTATTGATGAAGAAAGGAAACAATGGGAAGATGCACTGATGTGCATTTTCATACATTTTATCTCCATACCTGCCATAGTTAATACATCAATAATAACCTTGTTTATTGCTTCAGTAATTGTTACCGTCTTGTTTGACACCTATATGATGTAAACAACACAAATTTGTGTCGATGACAGTTAATTGCAGTCTCTTCGAGGACTTTTTTTGTTTTGTTGTTGATGTAAATTGGTATTTGTGAAGAGTACTACTGCCACAAACCCTGAGAGGTTTCCAGAAAACATGTGATACGGAGGGTGTATGCATGGTCTCTTAGTTATGACATTTAGAATAGCAGTTGCCGCGTGTGGTGGCCGAGCGGTCTGGGTACCGTGTCACAGATTTCGTGGCTCCTTTCGCCGGAGGTTTTAGTCCTCCCCGGGGCATGAATGTGTGTGTTTTCCTTAGAATAAGTTACTTTAAGTTAGTGTAAGTAGTTTCTACATCTAGGAACTGATGGCCGTAGCAGTTTGTTCCCTTAGGCATTAGAACTTGAAAAAGAGCAGTAGCGGAAGGAATTGATAAGAAAGCTTTTTCAGAAAAACTGGAACTAATGAAAAAAACATCTATAGTTATATAAATTGAGCACTTTACTGCAGCAGTGCCTTGTTCGCACAGGAGTAAATACTGCCCTTACTATAATTGTAGCTGACGTATATAGCTCGCAACGTGAAACATGAGAGTATGACCACCTTTGCATGAAGCGACCATTTTCAATTGGAATACGTTTCCTAACTCAAAACCACTCCTCCTGTGGTGATTACTCTCAATATGTTATCGAGATTACAAGAAAATATTAAGTGGATGTAGGCCTGTATCACCTAATCGCAGGTCGTTTCCGCTCGTTTCTGCCAGCTACTTTGACATGGGAAATGCGCATTGACAGGGCTAGGAATCAGAAAATGAATGCACTGGTGACGTAGTTTGAAGTTCCTGGTGTCTCGACCTAAAGCCGTTCACCCTGGTGTGGTTTCTGTGAGGAAATATTGTCCTAGGAAAGTGGACAGGATGATTTTCTCATCCTTTGAAATTGTGAGATAGCCGCATCGGCACGTTTCCAGGATAGTACACAGTTGTTCATGGGTTCGAGACTTCTTTCTTGTATATCTTTTTCCGTATTCCTCCTTTACATTCAATTTTGATATCATCTGACAACTGCCTGCATTGCCTTGATTAAAAATTACATGACAAAGAAACAAATTGTTTTCATGTTTAATGTTCTGTAGGCGCATGCAAATATATGAATTTGGTTACGATTTGCAGATTTTATTATCTTAGTCATAACAGCAACGTTGCATACACGAATTGTTCTTGATCAATGAGCATTACATGAACATACGTTCTCGTAGTGGTATTTCGTTCTCACTAATATGAAGGGAAGACTTATTTCATCAACATTCCTGAAATCAGCTGTTTATCTCAACTGTAGGCGTTTACTCCGAGGTGTGAACAGGCGACGTCGCGACCACGGTCACCTTCGGTAAATGCAACACATTGAGCGAACGAGCACGTGTGAAGTCCATAGAGAATATCTCGCTACAAAACAGATTTGTTTCTTCTATATATCTTTGTCAGTGGAAAGATAAAAAATTATTGTATAATGAATGCTAGCAATCGTTTTGACTAAGCGAAGCAGATTAGCTTTACAACCATGCAACAGAGTCTAACAGTTCAACAGACTTCTGCACTGTATTGAACAACTTACACCATACTTCATCACTTCCAAAGCATAGGAGGACGGTATATTCTGAAAGAAGGCCTACCTGCGTGTTATAACTGGCGCCTTCAACTATATTACCATTCACTCTGTATTCTAATCTCTGTCCCAGCACCCTTCCCTTGTCAATGTAGGCTTTTGTCAACAGCTGCCAGCAAAGTGTTTTGGAATGTGGAATTCTCCGAATAATTTATAAATCTGTAGCTTAGACTAAAGAGCCATTGCAGTTGTCGAATTTTTTCACTGTATGGAAATTATGTATTCATAGTATTAGTCGGAAGTATTTAATTTCTGTGTTAATGGATGATCATTTATTTACCGGACCACAGTCCGATTCATAATAGCAGAGCCGTCCAGAACTGGTTCCAAGGTCAGCAGAGAATAAAACTTCTTCCTTCCGTGCCAAAGTCTCCGGACCTCAATCCCATTGAAAATGTGTGGACGACGGTTACGGGATCATTACCACCTGGGCAAGGAATTCGGAAACTCTGTGGGAAAATATAGAGAATACGTGGTGGGAGATAAACAATCATCACAATCTCTCGAGGAATTGAGCCTTATCACTTCCCCGACGCCTTCGAGCAATTATAGAAAACGAGGGAGGATGGGTAGGGTACAGAAAGAAAAATTAAGGCCAATCCAGTTGTGAGGTCCTAAAGTGTTTCGGAAACCTACTACAGCTAAATGGTCCCTGTGTATTCTCATTAAATGTGTCACTGCGTGTTTGTTACACATAGTAACTAATAATTAAATTCTTTACTCAAAGAAACAAACAAATGTATGCGCAATGGATAAGTGTTTGATTTTGAAATGTTAACCCCAAATTTCGTACACTGCTAATAACCCGACTGTGTTTAAAGAAAATGCGTAAGTAACCGGAATTGTAACTGGGCCTGCAGAATAACTCCTCCTCCGTTCTGTAAGCTATTTCTTTTCTTTTCATTCTGTCTTACTTTCTTCTCTCAAAGCATACTAGCGGTATTACCAGTAACATACAGGAAAAATTGCCTGACCAGCTGATCTTGTAACAGCACATATAAAGATATTTCTACTTCGTATGGTCTCTTACGAAGATAACCTCACCCACGGGAAGGAATGAAGGATAGCCCACAATGCTTGATTCATTACGTCACAGCAACACACTATCACTCTTATTACCATTGGGCAAAGCAATGATGGTATTTCCACGCGGACCAGTACTAGGAAAATTCTATAACTTCTTCAATCACTGTCTGACCCCAAAAACACCTCTCATTTATTGACGTTCCTCAACGTTAACTAACTCTCGCGTGGTTGGAAAGTTCGCGTGGTGGTGATTCCGAAATTTACGTTCCCCTCATATTCGTTTGCAGCAGGTTATTGCAACTGAAAAAAACCTCCACAAGTTACCCAGACTGATTTCCTAATTATACTTCTGCACCATTAAATAATATACCATCCAGAACGTCCAGTCCAAAAGATACTTAAATACACACACAGAACTTTTCACAATACTTACAGTTCTTGTATAGTGCGCATAGTATGGCTACACAAATTATTATTATGCTGTTTCCCCTTTATTCGATTCAGGAAAGTTATGTCACTGATTCTCACGTAACTTTCAAATCCCATTGTTCTAAGAATCAGCTTGACACGTAAATTTCTACTGACTCATTTCACAGAAGGTAACTTCTTAATCATTCATATTAAATTAGCAACCTTTATACATGAATTTCAGAAACTCGTCAAATTACAGACTGAAACACACGCAAGCTACAAATGACTTCTATGAAAACTAATTCTTTCAGATCAAAATTAAGAGCATTACTTTCTACCACGAATTTCTGTTAGCAGCTCGATCAGTTAAAGCCACGACATAGTATTTTCCTACACTTCCACATCAGATTTTGAAACAAACTAACCAAAATCATGAATTTAAATTGACCATTACTAAAAAGAATTATGGTAAATCAACATATTCCTACTTATAAATTAATGGTTCCTAGCACTCAGTCACCCACTCTTCATCATTTTCTTCATCAGACCTTTGTGGTGCGTGCCAGGTCTTTAGGCTATAATAGTTCGTCACATGCATCCTATTTGTGTCGTACCTTCTTTACAATTCAGTTCTAACACTTTACCGTTCACCGAATTACTCAAAGGAAATATCAAATTCCGTTAACTTTCAGTTTATTTTTCGCAGTTGCGACATAGTATTCTCACATTCGCTTATCATCGAATGTAGTGAGGTGGTTTGATTTCGTCCCAGTCTATAAAACTAATTTCTGGCCATACAGATTTCAAGGAGGAAACGTATGAAGACGCATACTTCCTCATTGTCCATATGTGCGGCATATCTTGCCGGTTAATGTAATACAGTACCCATCTACTAATCAGGGTGTCTGTCTCCATTGCTTTCGAGCAAAATTGGAAATTGTAGAACTTTTCTGTGGAGCAACAATTAATAATAAAGCGTTATAAATTATCAAAAGCGATGAGTGGCAGCAGGCGCTTCGATACAGAATAGGGGAGCGCAGCGCCGGTGCTGTCGCCACGGCCGCTGCCGGTAGCCAGCAAATTGATCCCGGAGCTTTGCCGCGCACGGCAACCAGAGGACGACAGTCTGCAACAAATATGCCGCAAAATTGTTACTGGATAAAATTTTGTTATCGGTGTGTCAGAAAGTGAAATAGATTGAATCTGCGCTACCATTACATTCAAGTCTTCAGCATTCAGAGAGAAGAGGCTATAAAATTTTTTTGCGCCAGCTAGTCTCGATCCACAGTCATTGTAGACAGACACAACGGATGCTACCGCCAGACCATGGGCGTATATAGTCTACCTTTCCTCTAATATGGGACAAGCCTTCCTCCAGGAAGTGCCACAGTCTACAGTGTTGCCAGATTGTGCAGATAGCTGGACTTAGAGAATTAGCGAGTTGGCCAGTTTATTTGTCCCATGTCGTTATCGGCGCGGACTTAGCCTCTGCAGTGACCAGCCACCGGTCGAGTTTTATGTCAAAGAGTGTACATAGGCATGTTGGTCACTTGGTAAAGCTGTTCATAACAATTGTCACATTCTATTTGTATCGCCAATAATTCCACATGAAATTCAGTAACACTTATGGTCACATACTGCAATAGTATGCATGGCAATTATAACTGAAGTTCCTGTTTCAAAAAGCTGTAAAAAAAAACTGCTGCTCAGAATGACATCAAATTTGAACACAATATTATTGAAGGAGAAATGTTATGGAAACAAAAGAATTTAACAAAAATTTTCCCACTAGTTGGTGCAGTAAGCATCATAGTATAAAAGGGTACAGTAACAAATGACACATCAATTGCAATATGCTGGCTATGGTGTGGGCTACACATTGAACTAACCATACTGTGCAATGTCCATGACCACACGACTTGGGTATTCAACACTTGTGGCACTGTTTGTTAGGTAAGCCCACCCACCACAGCAAGCCATTCCACACTGGATGGGAGAAATCAGTTTTTTATTGTCCTGAGGCCAAAAACT
Source organism: Schistocerca gregaria (assembly GCF_023897955.1). NCBI lineage: Eukaryota > Metazoa > Arthropoda > Insecta > Orthoptera > Acrididae > Schistocerca > Schistocerca gregaria. The sequence goes on from NC_064921.1 coordinate 259,639,257, forward strand.
GCATAAGAAGCAACAATGAAATCAGTTTTCAATGGTTATGAGACTGGCACAAGACATGTTCAGTACACTGTCCACCACTTTCTGCAACAAGTTACAATCGAGAAACAGCAAATTCCACAGAAGCACGGAGTGTCTAAGGAGTCACAGCCAGGATGTGCTGTGGAATGCATGCGTTCAGTTCAGCTATGTTTGTTATCGGAGCACTGAACACAGCATCTTTCAGATAATCCCACATCCAGAACTCACACAGATTAAGATCAGGTGAACTGGATAGTCAGGCTGCAGGAAAATGATGGCTCATAATTCTAGCATTTCCAAAATGCCTCTGCAGCAACTGTCCACTGGATGTGCAAGGTACGGAGGAGCATCATCTTGCATTAAAATGATCCTACCCGTACATCCAGACTGTTGAATGACATTGGTGCGCAAAATACTCTCATAATGTTCACCTGAAATGGTACAAGTGACAAGACCCATCTTCTCCAAAAAAAAATATGGCCCTATAATGGACAATGCCATCAATCTGGACCACACAGTTACCTTTGCAGAATGATGTGCTACCAGTTGACAAGTGAGTGGATTTTCTGTTGTCCGTATTCTGCATTTCTGTGCATCAACAAGTCATTGGATATGGAAATGGGCTTTGTCTGTACACAGAATGTTGTCCATTTCCATATGAGTAAGAAATTCAAAGAGCAAACATTTGTCTTACTGGCAGGTCAGCATGTAGCAACTTCAGAACGTGGGTAATTTACTATAGATACAATGCAGGATGTTTTGTAGAATTTTATGCACCAGGCTCACATGCTTGTCCCATTGTTCAGACACATCACTGCTCGACCCTCCCTGCATTGCTAGACCACATTTTCTACTGAAGTTGGACAGATTATTTTCTTCTCTGCACATTACACTTTAAAAGAACCTGTGCTTTTGAATTTTGTTATTTTCTCCAGACCCTCAGGAGATAATGGACCAATGCCTTTTTTTTATACCCTCAAGTATCGGGAACCTCTGCAGAGCTACCTGGCACACAGTCACTGTTCTTGTAAAAGAGCTTTACCACAGTGCACAATCCTGTATTAAGGCAAACTGAGGAACAGCCGTGAACCACCCATCTTATTTTGCATATCATACAGCACCATCTAGCGGTCAAATTTTCATTAATTTTTTTCCCCATAATGTTTCCCCCTACTTCAATAATATTCTGTTCAAATTTGACATCATTCTGAGCAATGTTTCCTTTTTTACAGCACTTTGAAACTGGAACTATAGTCTCTGTCAGTCAGCTACATAATGTATGGAGCCCATGGAGTGTATCCCATTTCTCCTCAGTCACAAGCTGGTGAACGAAGTTGCTTCAGTGACACCAAATTCCAAAGTGCTTAAATATTATTTACTCCTGCAGTAAGTTTCACTTTCTTATGTGTGTTATAATTTCTCACTGTTTTCTTCATGACAGAGTAATACTGTTTTCTCATCTGGAGCACACTCTTCTTGTGATCAAAATAAAATTATGTACCTGTATACTCAAACTCACGTTCAATATTTTCAAAACATAAATACCAATGAGGTTCCAACTTAAACTAGTAAAATAGTACTGGCAACATAAGATAGTATTAATAGTATCAGATAATAAATTTTCAGTAGTAATCTATTAGCAATAAAAAAAATAATTATTAGTAATAACAGAATATGATAAACTAACATTAATACTTGCAGATGTACCACACTGCTTTGCAGCACTAAGCATTTCTTGACTTCACCAAAGAAGATGAATTCCAATCAAGAACAACTGCCAAGATGAGAAACATAAAAGTAGATATCATCGGTGTAACAAAGCAGCTTAAATCACTTAATAAAGGCAAGGCCTCCGGTCCAGATTGTATACCAGTCAGGTTCCTCTCAGAGTATGCTGATAAAATAGCTCCATATTTAGCAACTATATACAACCGCTCACTCACAGAAAGATACGTAGCTAAAGACTGGAATATTGCTCAAGTCACACCAATACCCATAAAGGGAAGTTGGAGTAATCTGCTGAATTACAGGCATATATCACCAACGACACTTTATATTCGAACATTATGAAATACCTGAAAGAAAAAGATTTATTGACATATAGTCAGCACGGATTCAGAAAATATCGTTATTGTGAAACACAATTTATCGTTATTATGAAACACACCTTATTGTTATTATGAAACCCAACTAGCTCTTTATACTCATGAAGTAATAAGTGCTATTGACAGGGGATGTCAAACTGATTCCATATTTTTAGATTATCAGAAGGCTTTCGACACCGTGCCTCACAAGCGTCTTTTAATCAAACTGCGTGCCTACGGAGTATCACCTCAGTTGTGCAACTGGATTCGTGATTTCCTGTCAGAAAGGTGACAGTTCGTAGTAACAGATGGAAAATCATTGAGTAAAACAGAAGGAATATCCGGTATTCCCCAAGGAAGTCTTATAGGCCCTAGATTGTTCCTGATCTATATTAACGACATAGGAGACAATCTGAGTAGCCGTCTTAGATTGTTTGCAGATGATGCTGTCATTTACCGTCTTGTAAAGTCATCAGATGATCAAAATGACTTGCAAAAGGATTTAGATAAGATATCTGTACGGTGCAAAAAGTGGCAATTGACCCTGAATAAAGAAAAGTGCAGAGTTATTCACATGAGTACTAAAAGAAATCAGCTAAATTTCAATTACGCAATAAGTCGCACAAATCTGAGGACTGTAAATTCAACTACATACTTAGGGATTACAATTACAAATAACCTAAATTGGAATGATCACATAGATAATATTGTGGACAGAGCAAATCAAAGACTGCAATTCATTGGCAGAACACTTAAAAGGTGGAACAGGTCTACCAAAGAAACTGCTTACAATACACTTGTCCGCCTTATTCTGGAGTACTACTGTGCGGTGTGGGATCCGCAACAGGTGGGACTGACAGATGACATCGAAAAAGTACAAAGAAGGGCTGCTTGTCTTGTATTACCACAAAATAGGGGAGATAGTGTCACGGACATGACAGGTGAATTGGAGTGGCAATCATTTAAACAAAGACTTTTTCGTTGCAACAGGATCTTCGCCTGAAATTTCAATCACCAGTTTTCTCCTCCAATTGCGAAAACATTCTGTTGGTACCCACCTACATAAGGAGAAACAGGGCTCGCACGGAAAAATTCAAGTGCTCATTTTTCCCACGTGCCGTTTGAGAGTGGAATGGTAGAGAGACAGCATGAAGGTGGTTCAATGAACCCTCTGCCAGGCATTTTATTGTGAATAGCAGAGTAATCACATAGATGTAGATGTAGAAAAACACAACACAGTGCAGCACCACAAAGCAGTGTACGGATAGGTTGGAATCAACATAGCCAATCAAAAGAATACTTCAAAAACATGTAAGCAGGCAGTGTTTCCTGATGTGAGCGAAAACTGATCATAAAATACCATAAGCAAAATCAAAATCTTTTGGAAAAAAGGTTTTTCTTTTGCAATGTAGAAAGCATGCCAAATTGTAAAAACAGTATCTTTCATTATCGACTGCTGATGACGTTTTATTTCAATAACACACGTTTCATGACAAAATACCCATTTTAGTGTAGTTGCAAAGATGGGTTTAAGTTGCCTTCAGTATTTATATAGCAACTGTGGGTAATATCACCACTCAAATGAAGTTAAAGTCTCAAATTTATATAAAAAACAATACTGTAAAAATAAACTATGCATTCACAGATTGTGATTAAGTAGGAAGTTAACACCACAGCTCACAAGCTACAATGACATTTAGATTCTCTCTCATCACAAATATTTGACTGTTTATTCCAAAATATGTTGTGACTACCACAACACTTAAAGCTGCCACTGTTCTACAACACTGTTGATTTTCAACTTTGACTACATTGTTAATCCATAGTTGTATGATTTCTGCCGATTCAGCATAGGGAAATGAGAGGACTCCATATTGTCATTCAGTATGCTTATATTGTCAGTGCCGTAAGAATTGTAAATAGTAGCAATCAGTAATGGATACAAATCACAAATGTGATTGAGTTGAGAAAAGTGGATCTACAAGTTCACAGTTTCCAACTGGTTCATGCAGGCAATATGACGCTACTTTTAAGTTAATGGTGATTCATGAAGCAGAGGCCACAAACAGCGGTGCAGCAGGAAGAAAATTTGGTGTTGCAGAAGTGAATGGTTGGTTGGTTTAAAAGAGGGGGAAAGGACCAAACTACGAGGTCATCGGTCCCTTGTTCTTCATAAAACAATGTCACAAGTGTTAGAATAAAATAGAAGAGACGTATAACACAATACGGAAAGAAAGAAAAGACCACAAGAACGAAGGCAAGGCAACAAACACTAAAAGGAACAAAAGGACAAGAAAATGACAGAGAGATGCAAGAAACAGTTGGAGGAGAGTAAAACAAGGAAGCAGATTACAGTGGCCGGCCGACCACAAAAATAAAAACGAAACACCAGCCACTCTGCAACACATTAAAACCTCCACCCTAAAAGCACAAGGGTGGAGGACACAGAGGGGCAAAAGACATGCACTAAAACTCAAATCGAATGATAAAACCCACCCTCAAAGATGAAACGTAAAACAAAATCAGCTGATGAGGTGTTGTCTGCTAAAATCAATAACAACAAGTCAGGTAACCGAAGATGAAGTCGCAGGGAAGCCAAAGAAGGACAGAGCAGAAAAATATGTGCAACTGCCAACTGGGCATCGCACTGACACTCAGACGGGTCTTCATGTCACAGGAGGTAGCCATGGGTCACCCAGATATGGCCAATGCGGAGACGGCAGAGAAGCACTGAGTCCCTGTGAGAGGCCCTCATCAAGGACTTCCACACATTCGTGGTCCCCTTAATGGCTTGCAGTTTGTTGTGCATACTGAGATTTTGCCATTCCGTCTCCCAAAGCTGATAAGCCTTGCGTCGTAATAATGAATGCAGGTCAGTCACGGGGATGTCCATCTGAAGTAATTTCCGTGTATCGCATGTGGCCAGTCTGTCAGCAAATTCGTTTCCTGGGATTCCAACGTGACCAGGAGCCGAGACAAACAGCAGTGAATGACTGGACCGTTCCAGGGCATAGATGGACTCCTGGATGGACACTACCAAAGGATGAAGAGGGTAGCAATGGTTGATAGTTTTCAGGCTGCTCAACGAGTCAGTACGAAAAGGAAAAGACTCCTCAGGGCATGAACGGAGCTACTGAAGCGCACGAGAAATGGCCACTGGCTCTTTAGTGAATACACTGCATCCATCGGGTAAGGAATGCTGTTCAATATGGCCGCCGTGCACATAGGCAAAGCCAATGCAACCATCAGCCATTGAGCTATTGGTGTAAACCAGTTCAGAATCTTGGAACACGTCAAGAATCGAGAGGAAGTGACAGTGGGGAGCCACAGGGCACATAAAAGGTCCTGATGAAGCTGCAATGAGGTGTACACCATGGAGGCATACGTGAACGGACCACATATAGAGTTGGCAAAGGGAAGGACTCCAGTTCGGAGAGAAGGGCCTGTGTGCGAACCACAGTTGTTAGCCCTGACCTGGGCTGACAAAGTGGGAGATGGACTGCCGTGGGCGGGAAAAGGAGACAGTAATTTGGATGCTCAGGGGAATTACAAATGTGTGCTGTGTAACTGGCAAGCAGTTGTGCACGTCTGATCTGCAATGGAGGGACACCAGCCTCCACCAGTACGATGGTCACCGGATTAGTCCTGAAAGCTCCTGTCGCTGGTCGAACCCCGCAGTGGTGCACAGGGTTGAGTAAATGCAGCATTGAAGGCACTGCTGAACCATAAACCACACCCCCATAGTCAATTCGGGATTGGACAAGGGCTCTGTAGAGCTGCAGTAATTGGTGTTGCTCAGGCAACGGAGGTCATTGAGGTGCTGCCAGCACTTCTGCTTAAGCCGACGAAGATGAAGAAGCCAAGTCAATCGAGTGTTGAAAACCAGTCCTAAGAATCAATATGTCTCCACTCCAGTAAGTGGATCATCATTAAGGTAAAGTATTGCTTCTGGATGAACGGTAAGACGCCAACAGAAGTGCATCACACATGACTTTGCAGCTGAAAACTGGATGCTGGGGGCTAGAGCCGATGACTGCACCTTGTAGATGGCTCCCTGTAGGCAATGCTCAGCAATACCAGTACTGGAGCAACAGTACAATATGCAGAAGTCGTCTGCATACAGAGAAGGTGAGACAGAGGACTTGATAGCTGCTGCTAGACCGTTAATGGTCACTAAAAAGAGAGAGACACTCAATACAGAGCCCGATGGACTCCATTCTCCTGGATATGGATGGAACTATGGGAGGCACCAACTTGGATGTGGAAAGTACAGAGCAACAGGAAGTTTTGGATAAAAATCTAGAGTGGGCCCCGGATACCCCACTCATACAATGTGGCAAGGATATGATGTCGCCAGGTCATATCGTACGCTTTACTTAAGTCAAAAAAGATTGCAAAGAGGTGTTGGTGTATGGAAAATGCTGTTTGGATGGCAGACTCAATGGGCATGAGATTATCAGTGGCAGAGTGACCCTATTGGAAGCTGCCCTGACATGGAGCCAGTAGGCCAAGTGACTGCAGGACCCAATCCAACCGCCGATACAGCATACATTCTGGCAGCTTACAAGATCGTTGGTGAGGCTGATGAGCCGATAGTTATCCACATCAAGAGGGTTTTTATTTTTATCGGGTTTGAGCACCAGAATGATGGTGCTCTCCTGCCATTGTGATGTAAAGACGCCATTGCATCAGATCCGGTTGAAGATGGCGAGGAGATGTCGCTTGTAGTCAGATGAGAGATGTTTAATTATCTGGCTATGGATCCAATCAGGCCTAGGAGCTGTGTCAGGGCAATGTGCAAGGGCACTGAGGAGCTCCCACTCTGTAAATGGGGCTTTATAGGCTTCAATGTGAATGACAGGACGTTCCCTTCCAGCTGCCGTTTGAGAGTGCAAAACGCTGGGGGGTAATTCTTTGATGCAGAGGCTCGAGCGAAGTGCTCGGCAACGCCCTCGGCAATCGCGTTTGTGTCAGTAGATATCATGCCATTTATGGTAACACCAGGAACACCTGTTGGGGTCTGGTACCCGAAAAGACATTCGACCTTTGCCCAGACTTGGGAAGGTGATGTATGGCAAACAATGGTTAAGACATATCTCTCTGACCACTCCTGCTTCCGTCCTTTGATAAGTTGGCGAACGCAAGCAATGAACCGTTTAAAGGCTATGAGGTGTTCCAGAGAAGGACGCCACTTATGTCACTGTAGAGCTCGTGGACACTCATTAATTGCTTCAGCGACTTCCAGCGACCACCAAGGGACTGCCTTACACGTCGGGCACCCTAAAGAAAAAGGGATCACATTTTCTGCCACAGAAACAATTGTTGTTGACACCTGCTCTACCATCACATCAATGTTACCATGTGGGGGAGATTCAACGGTGACAGCAGAGGTGAAAGTTTCCCAGTCCACATTGTTTAAAGCAGTGACGAAGATGGGGAAGTAGTCACTACCACACAGGTCGACATGTGCTCTCTACTGGATAGATGGGAGAAATCCTGGGCTGCAAATTGATAAATCAATGGCCGAGTTACTACCACGAGCCACACGGAAATGTATGGCGGCCCCATTATTTAAGAGGCAGAGGCCGAACTGAGACAGTAAAGTTTTAACATCTCTGTCTCGGCCAATAAGCACAGTGCCACCTCACAAGGGGTTATAGCAATTAAAATCTCCCAAAAGTAGGAAAGGTTTAGGGGGCTGATCAATCAGTGCAGCTAATACATTCAGGGATACTGACCCATCTGGAGGAAGCTATACATTGTAGATAGTTATTTCCTGCATCATCTTTATTCTGACAACCACAGCTTCAAGTGGGGTTTGAAGGGGCACAGTGTCACTACAGACTGAGTTCAGGACATAAACGCCAACTCTACCTGACACTCTATTATAATCACTACGGTTCCTGTAATATCCCTTATAGCTGCAGAGGGCAGGGGTCCACATTGCCGGGAACCAGGTTTCCTAGAGGGCAATGCAGATAGCAGCTGTAAAGCTTAACAGCTGCCATAGCTCAGCCAGGAGGTGGACAAAACTGCCGCAAGTCCAATGGAGGATGACAACATCATGAGACTGGAAAGCCATGGAACATTCAGTTAGGTAGTTTATGCTTCAGAGTCACCTGCTGCCACTGACTTATTGCCTGAGCAGTCTATATCCATTGTGTCTGAGGGTCTGGTGAGATCTAGGTCTTCAGCATATGCCAAAATCTCCACTCCATCCTCAGACCCAGAGCTTGTAGGTAGCGGTGGTGTGGGTGCCATTGCTATTTTCTTGGTTTTACGAGTTATCTTTTTGGATTTCTCTCGCTGATCCTTCGGTTTCCCTGGCTGGGAGGACTTCGCTGGCTCAATCACAGGGAATGAGGATGAGTGTGACGCCCTATGACCAGCAGCTTTTGGGCTCTTCAGCCATTGCCGGGTGTCATCTTTCCCACTAGCAGAAAACCTTGGAAGGGAGTGACCGAAGGGACCTCTTCCTACTGAGAGAAGGCAAAGAAGACTTACGCTTCTCTGGCTTAGAAATGGGGACAGACACCCCCGATGGTTGGGGGCAGGGGTTGCTCCCAAAGTAGGTGGTGCAGGAGCAACGGGGAGGAAAATGCCCCCCACCATCGAGGGGACAGGTGTAATCTTCCGGCTCTGAGAGGTGACTGGGATTGACATTGCTGATGGTACCAGAACTGTTGTAGTGGTGGCGTAACACGATGTCATACGTACAGGATGCAGGCGTTCAAATTTTCTCTTAGCCTCAGTGTAGGTCAGTCGGTCCATGGTCTTGTACTCCATGATTTTCCTTTCTTTCTGGAGAATCCTGCAGTCTGTTGAGCAAGGTGAATTATGCTCACCGCAGTTGACACAGATGAGAGGCAGGGCACTTGGAGTATTGGGATGTGACGCTGGAAGTACAGCGGGAAGACATATGGCCGAACTTACAGCACTTAAAGCACCACATCAGGGGAGGGATATAGGGCTTTACATTACAGCAGTAGACCATCACCTTGACCTTCCCGGGCAATTTATCACCCTCGAAAGCCAAGATGAAGGCACTAGTGGCAACATGATTATCCCTCAGACCCCGGTGGACACAACAGACGAAATGTACACCTTGCCCCTCTAAATTGGTGTGCAGCTCACTGTCAGATGGCAAAAGAAGGTACCTGTGAAATATGATATCCTGAACCATATTTAAACTCTAATGGGGTGTGATGGTTACAGAAACATCCTCCAGCTTGTCACAAGCGAGTAACTCCCGTGACTGGGCAGTGGATGCTGTTCTGATCACGAGTGACCCAGATCTCACTTTGGACAAGCCCTCCACGTCCCCAAACTTATCCTCTAAATGCTCAACAAAAATCTGAGGTTTCATTGTCATGAAAGATGACCCATCATCTCTTGAATGTACAAGGCACTGGGGTGAATAAGATACGCTGGCATCCTTAGCCTGACATTCCTCCCATGGTGTGGCCAGGGAGGGGATTGATGTAGGGTCGTACTTCTGTGCGTCGAATTGAGCTCATGAATGCTTAGAGACTGCTGGTGTTTCACCACCAGCAATAGATGATGGACTACACTTCATCTTGTGTAATCCACCATGATGCTACCCACTCTGACCATGGGCCCTCCCCCATGGGTGCCACCCAGCTGCCGCAAAGGCCACCTGGCAGGATGGCCATTGCCGGGAGTACCGATGCCCCAGGGGCATGGGTATCTACCCCTTAGCATACCTGGGGAGTTAATAGTACACGCATCAGCAGAGCAATTTCTGTGTGGTCAGGGGGCGACAACCAACAGGATACATGGCGTCTCCATCACAATGGACTGGCTACCGTGCTGGATATCAGGTGCAAAGAAGTCCATGTTCATAGTCAATGCAGAAAGCGACATTGCATAGTGCATGGTGGAAAATGCACCCAGGAAGATGTTCTCGCCCAAAAGCTGGAGAATGGGCGGGACTGCAATGCAACAACGAGAAAGTAGGCTAAAGATCTCAATACACGATGGATCCAATGCACCATGTAAGGCTCCCTTACCCGCTCTTCACGAAAATTTTGAAGAATGGAGGTCAAACCCTACAGGGGACCATCACTTAAAGGCCAAAATGTGTGAAACTCCTTTTCGTCGCCTTATACAACGGGCAGGAATCCCTCGGGCCTATTCTAATCCCCAGACTAGCATGGGGCAGCAGAAGTGAATGCTCATAGGTGGCATCAGATGAAAATTAAAGAATATCAGTCCTACACACGAAATTTTCAGGGGACCAAAACCAGGAAAGTTTCACAGTTTGACGTAGCAGGTTGTTCAGTATGTGCAAGAGAAAGACAATGAAGGCTTCGTGATTGCTCAAGAAATCGTCCAAACAAAGGCATTGGATATAAAGAAGAAGCTTCCAACTGCATGCAAAGCAGAATTCATATCTAGTACTGCCTGGTGCATGAGGATGGTGGGGAGGGAGGAGCTTACATTATGATGCAGGAATGTGCTAGCTCAGTAACTTCCCATGACATATAATAAAAAACTACTTTCACATTAGCATCATATAATCAATCTCATGAAACGTCATGATTAGCCAATAGGTCAAATGTACAGTGCCAATCACATCCCTGTTGATTTTGATATGCCATCAAATGTTACTGTTAATTTGAAAGGCATCGAAAGTGCTCCTATAAGGACTTCTGGTCATGAAAAGGACAGAACAACAGTATGCCGGGACAAGATGGAAGCAAGCTCCCACTACACATGACTCTTTGCAGGAAAAACTGACTACAAGGTTTATCTTTAGATACCAAGAAAAAGAATGAAAAACAAATGGCCTGGTCTTAGACTGGATGAAGATTGTTCAGAAGTGAATACCAGGCTCTTTTCTTTTAAAAAACGAAAATGTCAGTCCTGTGTGCTTTCAGGGATAGCTCACCAGAAAGACCTGGTAACGAAAAATAATACAGACTTGGTACCATATTTTACGGACTATAAGATGCACTTTTTTCTTCGAAAAATTGCTTCCAAAATTCAGGTGCATCTCATACTCAAAATTACTATAAAAATATCCACTGTTTGATTTGAAATTTCTGCCAGTTTTAAAAATTAACATATATTCAATGCTGCGAGAAACCTATCTCTAACTAGCAACATTGGACTCAAATGGCAGGAACAGTGCACCGAAGCAACAAACTTCAGTTGCAGAGGCAATGGAAAAAAAAATAAAAGGTAATCATATGCTGCAGATTATAAACTGAAAGAAATAGAATATTGCACAACAACATGGAAACAGGGCAGCCAATCATCAGTTCGGCTGCCACACACACACACACACACACACACACACACACACACACACACACACACACACACACACAAAACTATTCGCAGTTGGTTGGCTAGTAAAAAAAAAAAAGAAGAGGACGCTAAATGTACAAGTAGAGGACTGAATGCCAAATGGTCAAAACCAGAAAATGACATATTGAAATGTATTCAAGGACACAGTCAATATAGCATTAGAATTAATACAAAAATGATTCAAATACACACTCAGAAGTTAGTGCTACAGTGAAACTTAACAGACTTTAAGAGTGGAGATAGATAGTGCTACAGATTTATAAAGCATCATGGACATAGTATCCAAACCAAAAGCAAAATATGTTTGAAAACACCACAAGAGTATGAAGAAAAAATATCTTTCCATCACACTACTATTCAACATCGAAACAAAACCAGTGCACAACTACATCAAACAGTGAATATGGATGAAACTTCTCTGACATATGATGTGCTGAGTAACAGAACTGTTGCCACGATAGGTGCTAAAACTAACTGTTAAAACAAGTGGACATGAAAAAATGCACTACACTGTTGTCCCTTCATGTTGTGTTGATGTTACTAAACTCAATCCAGTGATTATTTTCAAGCACAAAATAATGCCAGAACCTTCTGAAATACTGCGAAATGGTGGCGTTCACATACACGACAAGGGTTGAATGGACAAGGCTGGTATCAAATTATGGATTAACGAAGTGTGGGAGAGAAGTAAAGGTGCTTTATATAAAAAGAGTTATCTTCTTACGTAAGACCAGCTTTGTTGTTATTTGAAAATGTGTGCAAAAAGAGAAATTGAGACAAGGAAATACAGAGCTTGCTGTTATTGCAGGAGCACTTACTTCATAATTACAACCTCTTGAAGTCTTGATAAATAAACCACTTACATTGTATATGGGAGAGGAATGGTAGAAATGGGTAATGTATGAAACCCAACATGAATTCACACCAAAGGAAGGAGGAGGAAGACCGTTCAGATGACAAATTTCAGGGATTTTAAAGGTCAGTTCAGTTTTATAAACTAAGATTTTTTTTTTTTTTTTTTTAGTCCGGCTTTGCAATCTAATGTTAAAAATGGTAATTTTTAAAAAAATTCTTAAACATTAAGGTGCATCTTATAGTTCATAGTGTTTTGTAGTTGGTAAAATACGGCAATTTCTGGTGGCATTGCCTCACAACTTCAAGTAGTGACTGTTGTTAACAGACCTTTTAAGGTTCACCTGCAAGAACTTTACAGTGATTGGCCTCTTCAAGGAGACCATGCCCTCACTCCGAGGGGGAAGGTAAAGAAATCCCCAGTATACATGCTGGGCCAGTTGATCCTTACTGCCTGGGTATACAGTCTCAAGTGAACTCATTATGAAAGGATTCAAAAAGTGATGCATATCCAATGCTATGGACAGCTCAGAAGATGACATGCTATGGGAAGATTGTCAGGGGCTTACAAATGAAGATAGTGATATAGTGATGGTGACGATGACAATGATGATGATTGAAAATTATTGATTCCACAGAGATAGCAAGCAAAAAAGGAAGTGAAAATAAAAATTAAGGTGAACCATTTCTTTTTGTTTATGTTATTTTTCCTTTTATTATTAAAATATAGGCAATAAAAGGCATAAGTTTAGAATACCTAATTATTAACTAATAATGTAACTTTTTAGGGAGATATTTTATATCAATAAGAGAGTTTGTAATTTTGATTGGTCAGATTATGTTAGAAATAAAATTTTCCCAAGTGGTCCTTTAAAAAAAATAGAAATAGGGCCAATCATCTTATATTCAGGGTCATCTTAACAGAAATAATCAATTATTGGAAATATAATTTAATTGGAAGATAAAAAAATCTACTCACAAAGCAGTGGCAGGAGAACACACATATAAAAGGTATTATGTTTACTGTCCGGAAAAACTACCCAGACCCGGGGTTCTGGGTAACTTTTCTGAACTCTATCCCTTTTCTTAAGCCTCACCAGTCCTTTTCCTTCACCCCTCTTCCTTCCACTTGATCCTTCTGCTAGAAGAAAGAGCCACTGCCTCCAAAAGCTCGCATATGTAATGCCTCCAACATGTGTGTTCACCTGTCGCCAATTGGTGAGTTGATTATTTATTTATATATAACAACAGGGGCATAGAAAAGAGCACATGACTGACTTTAACGGAAAAGATCTCAAATTGAACTACGTAAAAATTCTGTACCGTACTATAATCAAAAGTGTCTGGACACCTTCACATACTGCAGAATTGGCCACTAGTATCATGAGGGGTGGACCCACCAATATAAAAGGAGGCAGTAAACAACAGAATTGCTTGGTCGGGAGAGCTCAGTAACATCAAACATGGATTAGTCATTGGATATCACTTGAGTAACAGATCCATCAGGGACATTTCAATCATCCTAAAACTACCTAAGTTGACTGTTGGTGATGTGATTATGAAGTGGAAATGCAAAGTGACAACCACAGCTAAGCCAAGACAAGCCAGACCTCATGTACTGATGAACACAGGCTGTTGAGGATTGTGGAGGATGGTTGAGAGAAATCACATGAAATCAGTGGAAACAATCACTCATAAGTTCCAAAGTGCCATCAGCAATCCAGCTTGCACAATGTCTGTGCATTGGGAGTCAAAGAGACAGGTGTACAATGCGGCTCCTCATAAGCCACACATTTCTGTAGCCAATGCTAAACAACGACATGGGATGACTGGAAATGAATAATTTAGAGTGATGATTCTTGCTGTGTCCTGTGGCAGTTTGATGGAAGGGTTTGAGCTTGGCAAATGCCTGGTCAGTGTTACCTGCCATGATGTGTAACACCAACAGTGAAGCACAAAGTAGGTAGTGTTATGGTACTGGGGTGTTTTTTTGTAATAAAGACATGAACCCCTTATTTTGCTTATGAGTATGCTAAATGCAGAAAGATATGAACACGTTTTATCTGTATTTTGGTAAACAAAGGAAAAAATAAAAAAAAAGGCAGTCTGGTCTGTTGTGATATCAAAGTTGGGAGTAAATGTTGAGGATAAGAAATTTCACAAATTAAGATTAATAATGATATTATCGTAAATCCTATTCAAATTTCAAATTGCTTCAATGAATTTTTTTGCAAATGTAACAAAATCTGATGTAGATAGGTCAGCCTATCAGGACAATATGAATTTCAGGTACATAAATGTTTTTTAAAAAAATTTATAGACTTACTCAGAAAGATATGGAAGACACTATATTATCATTAAATAATAAAAAAATCATCTGGATGGGATGGAAAGCTTTTCATCATAATCAAATAAGTGTGTTATATTATTTGATACTCATTAACTGTTGTTATAAAACAGTCCTTTGAGCAAGTGTGTTTCCATACATTTCCTAAAATATGATGAGATACAGCCACTATTCACAATGGGATCACCAGAAAATATGGGAAATTATCGTTCTTCACCACTCCTTCGTTCTTTTTTTTTTCTCCCCAAAAAACTTGTGTCAAAACAGCTTCAAAATTTTCTTACAGAAAATTACATTATTCCTAAGAAACAGTTTGGTTTTCAAATATGAAAAAGCACAATAAATGCCATCAGAGAATTTACAGAAAACATAAGCACCTCATTGGACAAGGGTAAAAAGGTTTCAGGAACATTCTGTGATCTAACAAAAGCCTCCAATTCAGTGAACTGCTCTTTACTACTTTACATACTTAAGAGATACAGAGTCAGTGCTACTACATTACATCCGTTCAGTTCTTACCTGACAGAAAGGGAAAAAAGAGAGTTATTTATAACATAAAATTCAATTAACTACTACTCCAAATGGAAAAGAATACCCAAAGGAGTCTTGCAGAGTTCAGTACTGGGTCCATACCTGTGCTTGTTGTACATCAATGATTCACCATTAAATATTGATGCTCACTCACTCTTGTTCACAGCTGACACCTCGATCCAGAGAGAAAATGACACTATTGAAAAAATTCTAGGTAATGTACAAAATGTTCTAGGAAAATCTGAATCCTGGTTTAATAAAAATGGACTAAAACTGAATGTTGCAAAGACCCAGATAATGCAGTCTGTCACTAAACGGGGCCAAGTGCCGTGTAAAAACAGCTCAAAATTATCAGTTGATGACAGGAGAAAGCCAAGTGAAATTCTTGGGCCTAAACCTTGAAATACAGACCTCTTGACAAATAAATTAAACACCCTATATATTGCAACGTTTATTGTATCTAGTGTCACCCTTATCGACACAAAAAAGACCATTATCATAGTTATTTTGAATCACCTATTTGGTATGGGATAATTTTCTGGGGAAATTCTACGAACAGAAGGAGGCTATTAACTCTTGAGAAGAAAATCATCAGAAACATGTGCTGCCCTTAAATATGAGTCATGTCACTAATTATTTAAGAAATTAAGAATACTAATCACTTCTCCATTGTATATTTTTGAAATTTTGATTTTTGTATACAATAACCAACATATACTTGAAAAGTACTGCTTTAACCATAGCAATGGCTCGCATCACAAGGAGAACTTCTAACTTCCTTCAGATCACTTAAAGCTTTATGCTCAGACATTACTGTACATCGGGCTAAAATACATAGCAAACTACAAGGTAGGAACATATCAAATCTGGACCTTGGCTCTTTGAAAAAGATTACTCCATAACATTTTAGCAGAAAAATATTGCTATAACACTGAAGAATTAATGGAAGCCAATTTTACATTTTGAACAGCAGGAAGACAGACTTAATCTGTACACTGTTAATATATAATACCAAATATTGTAGTGTTATATGTATTTTTATTACAAGCACTTGCATAACAGTTAATCTATAATGCATAATTTTCTATGATCAATATAAAAAGATCTAATGATTTACAAAATATTCATTTCAAACTTGTCATGCCTCCTGTACAGCAGATCTAATGATCTGAACACTGTATGTAATGAGACTACTGCATTATATTCAAATTTCACATATGGAATTTGAATTTTATCTCCATGAAAATGCATCCTGTCAGAAAGAAGCATTTACTAGGCAGTGGTTTGTGGATAATAACATTCCTGCAAAAGGCCAACCTGCCCATTATCCAGACATGCATCCAATGGAACATGTTTGGGATGAGTTAAAATGTCATCTTCACTCGAAACTCCAGTGTCAAACATCATTACCTTCTCTGGTTTTGGCTCTTGAGGAAGAATGAACTGTCATTCCTCCACAGACAGTAAGGCACTTCACTGAAACTCAGCAGAGTTCAAGTTGTCATACAGGCAAAGGATGGACACACCCCATATTAATGTCTACTAATAGGTGTTGGATACTTTTGATCAGATAGTGTACAGGCACCATCTTCTGGCACTGAACAAAAAATATCTTAAAGCATTTTGATTTCTGATATATTACAAACTGTTGCCTTAATATTTAGTTAAACAGGCAAACTTCAGTGTTGCCATGCAATTGGATTAGGTCAGAATATAAGATGCTATAACAAACTTTTTCACCAGTGGCACAAGATGATCTGTGTATATGACAAACTAGTATTAACTCCGCAAAATTTTTGACAACACAGGATTGTGTAGCTTTGTAAATGTTTTTCATGAAAATATTTGCTTTTAAAGGCTTTTGCTCTTGTTCGATTGAAGTCTTACTTCCATGACAGAAGGCCACATGGACAAACTGCACAACAGAAATACAGCATTCCTCTAACTGACATGGTTGTTTGGTCAGTGAAATTTGTCATGGTGGGGCTGTAGCAGCATCACAGCTGTGGATCTCCTAGGTCACTCGCACTAGAGGAAAATTCTCTGTTGTGGCACCACAGCTCTACGACTTTTGCCTGTCATAGTGAAATATACCCTGCAGTCATCTGACAACGACTAGACACTCCTGTTACACTGATCAAGAGAATTTTTGTCATTATCAGTGTGAAAAATATCCTAAGCACAGTTGTGGTTTCTGTGTCCAAAAATAAAATTAGTTATTGTCAATTGTCGAAACCATAAAACCTGGACTACGGAGCAATGGCAGAAAGTTACGTGCTTGGATGTGTCTTGTTTCACAGTTTCCAACTTCAGGCTGAGTTTATATCCCAAGAGAGAAAAATGGCATGTGTTCGGTAACATTTCGGCAGACTTACCATGATATTCCATGGACTGCATGGTTACTTTGCAAGATCAAATCACCGCCAAGGATTATGTGATCAATTTGGCTGATCAGTTCCATCCCATGATGATGCTGTGTTCCATGATACAGAGTCTCTGTTCACAGCGCTTGGATTTGTCCAGGGCTCATTTTGTGAGCATGAGAATGAATTGCCATTTCTCCCGTGGCCACCAGATCTCAATGTTATTAAGCCTTTATGGTCTTCTTTTGAGAGAAGGGTGTGTGATCCCTATTCACCTCCAGCTTCATTACCTGAACTTGCCACTATTTTGCACGAAGAATGATGAAAGATTCTCTTCAGAACCATCCAGGACCCGTATTTACCCATTCTGAGATGATTGGAAACTGTTTTGAATGCCAATGGTTTTCCAATAACATATTAGGCATGATAATATGTTTCATTTTTGATGTTTCCATAATTTTGTCCATCCACCTTGGTGCTGACCCAGTACATCAAGATAACTGCTATCCACAGAGATAAACGAGATGTCTACAAGGAAAAAAAATAACATGTTAGGAATAAATTACTCCCTTAACAGAAGAATTAAGGTGGTATGGACTGTACATTAAAGCTGAAGAAATTGCAAAAAGGTAGGAAATTAAGGAGATTGTAACTGGATAAGTTGAAAGAACTAGAGGTTGCTGGAAGTTTCAGAGTGAGCATTAGGCAATGGATGGCTAGAACAGTGGAAAGGAACACAGTAGTAGATGAATGGGTAATTTTAAGAGATGAAACAGTGAAGACAGGATCACATAGGTAAAAAGACCAGGTCTAGTAGAAATCCTTGGATAACACAGGAGTTGAATTTAAATCATGAGAGGAGAAAATTTAAAAACGCAGCAAATGAAACAGGTGAAAATGAAAACAAATGTCTAGAAAATGAGATTGGCAGGAAGAGCAAAATGGCTTAGAATAAATGGCTAGAGAACAAATGTAAGGACTTAGAAGCATTTTTCACTAGGGGGAAGATAGATACCAACTACAAGGAAATTAAACAGGCCTTTGGAGAAAAGAGAAGCAGCTGTACAAATATCAAGAGCTCAGATGGAAAACCATTCCTAACCAAAGAAGGGAAAGATGAAAGATGGATGGAGTATATAGAGGGTCTGTACAAGGAATATGAAGTTGAAAACAGTATTACAGAAAGGATGTATATACATGTGCTACTTGGGGTCTATGACTGACTGTCTGTCTGTCTGAATTCTGAGCCATTCATGTCTTACTGCTGTCGAAGCATTACTTCCATAACTTGGTGAATAACAATGTTTCAAGTATTTATCTTAAAACATCTGTGCCTAATTGTGTGCTGTCATTTGCAAAATGCCTCATTTCAACATCTTGAATCATTTCAGATATCACAATTGTTATGCTCAAATGATTTGCATTGCGCAAGGAACTGATTGGGCGCATCATGCACACTCGACTTTTGGATATAAAACCCAGGAACTTGAGAAAAAAATGAGATATCTCTATCCTCACAGTTTTAAATAAAATTTTTATATCTTATCTACACTTCATTCACTGCACTGTATGTGTTAAAATCAACCATATGCAAAGTTTACACATGTGTTTTTACCTCTGCAACCTTGTCAATATTTCGTGCAATGTTCTACTTAATCTGATGCAGTGCAGTAAGTATGACAGAGACTGAAAAGAAGTTCAGTTCTTTATTAAATGAAGTTATCAGACTGTAGGCTTTGCAAAAAACAAATTTCTTCCACCTAATAGGTTCAGAAACATCGAATGATACTTATGAAATATTGGCCAGAATGCTATCTGTCAGCACAGGCACCAGAATTTGGCAAGCTGTACAGCCATAACAAAAGCGACCTATGCACTGAATGCAGGGAGTATGTCTGTAGCAGGTAATGTTTAATGGATTAATGTCCCCCATTGGTAACCCCTGCAATCTATGTGGATGATTTCTGTATCCATTCTAGTTCCCACTTGGAGGCCTCTGTGAAGTGCCAAGTCCAGGGTGCCACCTGGCACATGGACACTTTAAACATGGATTTCAGTTCCACATTTATCCAGAACCTCATATCTTCTCCCCCATAGGATCACAGTGAGAGTGCAATGTTTCAAAAAGGTTACTGTGTGTTTCCGTCATGCATTGAAGTGCCAGTATATCCCAGTCTGTCTCCTTGTGTAGGCAGTGGCCCTGGGCATTTAAATCTCACAACAGTTGCTCCGCAAACCTTTAATTGTGGTCTGGCCAATTTGCATGGCTGGTAATTTATGTCTGCTGTCCTATGTGGTGTGGACTGTAGCCTAACCTCTTATTAGTTCACAGGCTTTATCTCAGTTAACAAGATTCAGCACTCGTACCTTGATTCCCTTTGTAAAAATGGTGTCTCAGAAACGTTTAGCTGAGCAGATGACAGATGTCTTTTCAAAACTGAGTGTGTGCTTTTCCATTAAGCTATGATTGGCCAATGCTGATTTACTCTCTGGGTAGAGTCTTACATTATGCAATGTTTCCATGCAATGTAGGGAGACATAGTGCTTTCCATTGTAAGGTTTTGATGGAGTTACAATTAGCTCACGTTGATCACCTGTTGTGATGCACTTTTCTGTGGATGACTTAAAAGAGACTGCACTAAATGTAGCACCTCAGTCCCCTAAGAACTTCTACAGGTACACTGACAACATGCACATGGTATGGCAGTATGGGAAGGAATCTAGACAAATTCTGCAGTGCATCAAGATACCTGTGGAAATTTTATTGTGTTGACAATCTGTAAACTATTACAGACACATCTTCCCCCCTCCACATTTGTGTAAACCGCTCTTAATCCGTCAACAAGCCACCTTCCTTGATGCCAGTCTCCCATTTTGCACATGGCTGCCTCAGTACCTCATTCCACATCTATCTTATCAACTACCAATATTGTCCCTAATTCAACAGCTACTTGCCATCCTACACTAAGACGTCTCTTTCCCAACAGGCTACCCACCTGTGATCTGTGCATCTGCAGTGATGCCAAGTCCTTTTCCAAATATCCTGAGGGTCTTGATGAGGCCTTTGCATACTTAAATTATCTTCTCTCCTTGTCCAGAAACAGTTCTCTTTTGCAGTCTCTCTCATCAGCTACAATCTCTCACATATGTACAGACCGAAACAAAGTAGTATATCTCTCATGATCCTGTAACATCCAAACTGGAGCAACAGAATTGTGTTCCTCACAAGCATTTCCTCTACTCTCATTGTACCTTGAAATGAGAAATATTCTCTGCATTGTCCTCCCCACCCTTCCAACAAAGGTATTCTGCCACCCACCCAAATTAAGCAATATTCTTCTCTGTTATTATTCCACATCTGCTCCCAACCCCTTGTCCCGTGGCTTGTAGCACTGTAAAAGACTTTGATGCAAGACTTGTCTCATACACCCTCCCATCCCCACCTTCTGCAGTCCCATCACCCCATCAGAGACAGGAACACCTGTGCAAGCAGCCATGCAATCTTCGAACGTAGTCGGTGTTAGAAGATCCCTGACAGCTAGCAGTACTGCTACATGATCCAGTGAAACGGTTAACAGCGACCACAAGAACTTGCACACAGTCACCTTCCATATGACACCTGAATGATGGTCTTCACAGTAACCGTCTATTGGTTGGGTGGTTGATTGATTGATTGATTGATTGGGGGAGGGGGGCAGGAGAGATAGGGGGAGGGGACCAAGCAGAGAGGACATCAGTACCGCGATTCAATAGCAGCACAAACTAATTGAGGAACAACACCAAAAGTACAGTCCAGTCACTTGGAAAGGAAAATGGGCAAACACAGAGGCAGAAGGAATGTCAAGTGACACGAAGAGTAAAGAGATATGAGGGGTAGGGGGGCGAGAGGGGTGAGAGCACGGTGCACCCCAGAGGCACTACACATGATGGGGCACCGGCACTGCTGCTGTCACATCCTGATACCCACACCAAACCACGATCGCAACACAATGGGGACACCACCAGGAAGAGCAGATACAAGAAAAGGGGAAACAAAACAGCATGAAAGATCACACAAAATGTAGGGAAAAGGGGAGGGAGATCCTGGACACTGGAGGCAAGGCTGAAGGCTTCACAAACTAATGCCAACACTCCAAAAAGGGACTCCAGTTCCAGAAGGCACTTCAGATACTTATATCTGGGAGGACAAATCACTTTTGCAAAGAAAACTGAGGACAGATGTGACCATGTGATGGTCATCTGTTAATATCCGGGACAAGGAGAGTGGGAGGGTGTACCTAGTATGAGGGGTTGAAATGTGAAGGCAGTCCAGCTACAAAGTGTGTGGGGGTGGGGGCAGCACACAAAGAGAGAGAGAGAGAGAGAGAGAGAGAGAGAGAGAGAGAGAGAGAGAGAGAGAGAGAGAGAGAGAGAGAGAGAGAGAGAGGGGGGGGGGGGTTACAGAGAGTAAAGTAGAGGGAAGAATGCCTAATGGTGAGAGTTCCCCTTAACTGCCAAAGTTTACACGACAGGGCGATGGACCATTGTACAGTGACAGAAATGCACTATCCACGATTTAAGAGGGGGGGGGGGGGGGGGGGGCAGAACTGAAATCCATGTTTAAAGTGTCCATATGCCAGGTGGCACCCTGGACTTGGCACTTCACAGAGGCCTCCAAGTGGGAACTAGAATGGATACAGAAATCATCCACATAGATTGCAGGGGTAACCAATGGCGGACATTAATCCATTAAACATTACCTGCTACAGACATACTCCTGCGTTCAGTGCATAGGTCGCTTTTGTTATGGCTGTACAGCTTGCCAAATTCTGGTGCCTGTGCTGACAGACAGCATTCTGGCCAATATTTCATAAGTACCATTCGATTTTTCAGAAACTATTAGGTGGAAGAAATTTGTTTTTTGCAAAGCCTACAGTCTGATAACTTCATTTAATAAAGAACTGAACTTCTTTTCAGTCTCTGTCATACTTACTGCACTGCATCAGATTAAGTAGAACATTGCACGAAATATTGACAAGGTTGCAGAGGTAAAAACACATGTGTAAACTTTGCATATGTTTGATTTTAACACATACAGTGCAGTGAATGAAGTGTAGATAATATATAAATATTTCATTTAAAACTGTGAGGATAGATATATTTCATTCTTCTAATAATTTCCGGGTATGCAGCCGGATCCCGTCGACATTCTGCCACGATATTTCGGCCCAGAGACGTCCGGCCATCATCAGGTGAGTACACAACTACTGAAGAGCCCAGGTGCAGTCGCAGTATTTATACCGATTCTCGCGCACGTGTTGACATGCGCGGCATAGCCGAGTTGTACGTGCTGCCCTCGGTGGTGAAAGTAAGAGATCATCTAGTCATTGAGTATCGAATGACGCTGTCTATTCCGCTGTGAATGTATAATTTTAATAACAGGATTCCAAGTTTTATCCAGTTGAAAGCCGTTGTCACGATTTATAAGATTATCGGCAAGACGTATTTCCACTGATTCCTTGATTACGGAATCCCAAAATCCGGAAACCGGAGCTAAAATTTTTGTTCCATTGTATTCCATTGAATGTCCCAATGAAATACAGTGCTCTGCTACTGCCGATTTTGACGGTTGCCGCAGACGGGTGTATCTTTCATGTTCTGTACATCGTTCATGGACAGTTCTTGTCGTCTGGCCAATATATGCAGAGCCACATTCACAGGGAATTTTGTAGACGCCTGCTTTCTTCAGTTGTAAATCGTCTTTAACGGATCCAACCAGGGCCCGGTTCTTTGCTGGTGGACGGAAGATAACCTTGATTTTATTCTTCTTCAGTAATCGGCCTATTTTCGACGACACATTCCCGGCGTATGGAAGAAACGCAGTTGATTTAAAGTCGTCATCAGCGTCCTCAGTGCGCTGCTTCTTGTTATGACAGTTGCGCATGGCCTTTCTTATTTGGCGTGAAGTGTAGCCATTCTCTTTAAAAACCTTCTCCAAGTGTTCTAATTCTGTGTGGAGGTTTTCATCGTCCGATATTACATGCGCTCGATGTATTAAGGTTCTGAGAACGCCGGCTGTTTGTGCTGGGTGGTGGCAGCTTGACGCCTGGAGATACAGATCTGTGTGAGTCGGTTTCCTGTACACAGAATGTCCTAATGACCCATCATTTTTACGGCATACTAGCACGTCTAGAAATGGTAAAGTGCCATCTTTTTCAATCTCCATCGTGAATTTGATGTTCTCATGTAAAGAGTTTAAATGATGAAGGAATTTCTCCAGTTCCTGTCTGCCATGAGGCCATACAACAAAAGTATCATCTACGTACCGCCAGAAGACCGTAGGCTTTAAGACAGCAGACTCAAGTGCTTTCTCCTCAAAGTCCTCCATAAAGAGATTAGCTACCACAGGGGACAAAGGGCTCCCCATGGCGACGCCGTCTGTTTGTTCAAAGAATTCGTCATTGAATAGAAAGTACGTTGAGGAGAGTATATGTTCAAACAAGGCCGTCATTTCTGCACTGAATAAGTTGCCAATAAGATGTAACGATTCCATTAAAGGCACTTTGGTAAATAGTGAGACCACATCAAAGCTGACTAATAAATCCGAACTGCTAAGCTTAACGTCCTTCAAGCGACTGACAAAATCCTCGGAATTACGTATATGGTGGCAACACTTACCCACATACGGCTTTAGTAGTGAGGCCAGATATTTTGCTGTAGAATAGGTGGCAGCACCAATATTACTCACTATTAATCGTAGTGGGGCACCATCCTTGTGTATCTTGGGAAGACCGTAGAGTCTTGGTGGTACTGCATTGTGTGGTCTCAATCTCTTGATAATTTGTTCAGGTAGAGAACAGTCGTTCAAAAGGGTAGCAGTTTTCCTTGATATTCGGCTTGTTGGGTCCTTTTCAATTCTGCGGTACGTGGAATCATTTAGCTGACAATATATCTTCTCGTTGTAGGCTTCCCTTGTCAGAAGAACTGTGGCGTTACCCTTATCTGCAGGCAGTACGACTGTGCTAGTATCTTCTCTGAGGCTGCGGAGAGCAGCTCTTTCAGCTGGCGAGATGTTACTCCGTTGTGGCGCACATTTCAACAACGTTCGGCAAGATTCACGTCGAATTTCGTCTGCATTATCCGCAGGGAGACGTCTAATAGCTTCCTCAATGGAACTGATGAAATCCGTTAAAGGCAGTGAAACAGGAGTAGGGGCGAAGTTTAAACCTTTCGCAAGCACTGACATCGTCGCATCGTCAAACGATTTCTCCGTAAGGTTCACCACGGATCGTCCAGAGATAGTTTCTTGCGGCTTTCGTGTTACGAGTTGGCTAAACTTCGCACTTTGCCTGTTCGTACTGTTCCTGTGAGCCCAGTCTGCCTTGGCCCAAGATACACCGTCAATCCAGTCCCAGCTAAGGGAAGAACATCTTGCTGCAATCTTCAGATGTAAATAATATAAATTCCTGGCAACAGTGTCTAACTCACGACGCGTATAACGGATTCGTTCTCTTAATAAAGCCAGACTCGCCTTGCGTTTTATATTGTTGGCGGCCACACTATTAATAAAATGAACAACTCTGGCAAAAGTTGGAATCAAGTTATTGTTTCTACATTTCAGTAAAAAATTTAGTGAACACAGCAACCTGGCTCTTTTCTCGCGTAATTTATCCAGTACGTGGATATCCTGAACCATCTCCTCCCCGTAAAGGTATTTGATGTGACTTCTGAAATTTTCCCGGCGTATTTGTTCTTCTAATAATTTCCGGGTATGCAGCCGGATCCCGTCGACATTCTGCCACGATATTTCGGCCCAGAGACGTCCGGCCATCATCAGGTGAGTACACAACTACTGAAGAGCCCAGGTGCAGTCGCAGTATTTATACCGATTCTCGCGCACGTGTTGACATGCGCGGCATAGCCGAGTTGTACGTGCTGCCCTCGGTGGTGAAAGTAAGAGATCATCTAGTCATTGAGTATCGAATGACGCTGTCTATTCCGCTGTGAATGTATAATTTTAATAACAGGATTCCAAGTTTTATCCAGTTGAAAGCCGTTGTCACGATTTATAAGATTATCGGCAAGACGTATTTCCACTGATTCCTTGATTACGGAATCCCAAAATCCGGAAACCGGAGCTAAAATTTTTGTTCCATTGTATTCCATTGAATGTCCCAATGAAATACAGTGCTCTGCTACTGCCGATTTTGACGGTTGCCGCAGACGGGTGTATCTTTCATGTTCTGTACATCGTTCATGGACAGTTCTTGTCGTCTGGCCAATATATGCAGAGCCACATTCACAGGGAATTTTGTAGACGCCTGCTTTCTTCAGTTGTAAATCGTCTTTAACGGATCCAACCAGGGCCCGGTTCTTTGCTGGTGGACGGAAGATAACCTTGATTTTATTCTTCTTCAGTAATCGGCCTATTTTCGACGACACATTCCCGGCGTATGGAAGAAACGCAGTTGATTTAAAGTCGTCATCAGCGTCCTCAGTGCGCTGCTTCTTGTTATGACAGTTGCGCATGGCCTTTCTTATTTGGCGTGAAGTGTAGCCATTCTCTTTAAAAACCTTCTCCAAGTGTTCTAATTCTGTGTGGAGGTTTTCATCGTCCGATATTACATGCGCTCGATGTATTAAGGTTCTGAGAACGCCGGCTGTTTGTGCTGGGTGGTGGCAGCTTGACGCCTGGAGATACAGATCTGTGTGAGTCGGTTTCCTGTACACAGAATGTCCTAATGACCCATCATTTTTACGGCATACTAGCACGTCTAGAAATGGTAAAGTGCCATCTTTTTCAATCTCCATCGTGAATTTGATGTTCTCATGTAAAGAGTTTAAATGATGAAGGAATTTCTCCAGTTCCTGTCTGCCATGAGGCCATACAACAAAAGTATCATCTACGTACCGCCAGAAGACCGTAGGCTTTAAGACAGCAGACTCAAGTGCTTTCTCCTCAAAGTCCTCCATAAAGAGATTAGCTACCACAGGGGACAAAGGGCTCCCCATGGCGACGCCGTCTGTTTGTTCAAAGAATTCGTCATTGAATAGAAAGTACGTTGAGGAGAGTATATGTTCAAACAAGGCCGTCATTTCTGCACTGAATAAGTTGCCAATAAGATGTAACGATTCCATTAAAGGCACTTTGGTAAATAGTGAGACCACATCAAAGCTGACTAATAAATCCGAACTGCTAAGCTTAACGTCCTTCAAGCGACTGACAAAATCCTCGGAATTACGTATATGGTGGCAACACTTACCCACATACGGCTTTAGTAGTGAGGCCAGATATTTTGCTGTAGAATAGGTGGCAGCACCAATATTACTCACTATTAATCGTAGTGGGGCACCATCCTTGTGTATCTTGGGAAGACCGTAGAGTCTTGGTGGTACTGCATTGTGTGGTCTCAATCTCTTGATAATTTGTTCAGGTAGAGAACAGTCGTTCAAAAGGGTAGCAGTTTTCCTTGATATTCGGCTTGTTGGGTCCTTTTCAATTCTGCGGTACGTGGAATCATTTAGCTGACAATATATCTTCTCGTTGTAGGCTTCCCTTGTCAGAAGAACTGTGGCGTTACCCTTATCTGCAGGCAGTACGACTGTGCTAGTATCTTCTCTGAGGCTGCGGAGAGCAGCTCTTTCAGCTGGCGAGATGTTACTCCGTTGTGGCGCACATTTCAACAACGTTCGGCAAGATTCACGTCGAATTTCGTCTGCATTATCCGCAGGGAGACGTCTAATAGCTTCCTCAATGGAACTGATGAAATCCGTTAAAGGCAGTGAAACAGGAGTAGGGGCGAAGTTTAAACCTTTCGCAAGCACTGACATCGTCGCATCGTCAAACGATTTCTCCGTAAGGTTCACCACGGATCGTCCAGAGATAGTTTCTTGCGGCTTTCGTGTTACGAGTTGGCTAAACTTCGCACTTTGCCTGTTCGTACTGTTCCTGTGAGCCCAGTCTGCCTTGGCCCAAGATACACCGTCAATCCAGTCCCAGCTAAGGGAAGAACATCTTGCTGCAATCTTCAGATGTAAATAATATAAATTCCTGGCAACAGTGTCTAACTCACGACGCGTATAACGGATTCGTTCTCTTAATAAAGCCAGACTCGCCTTGCGTTTTATATTGTTGGCGGCCACACTATTAATAAAATGAACAACTCTGGCAAAAGTTGGAATCAAGTTATTGTTTCTACATTTCAGTAAAAAATTTAGTGAACACAGCAACCTGGCTCTTTTCTCGCGTAATTTATCCAGTACGTGGATATCCTGAACCATCTCCTCCCCGTAAAGGTATTTGATGTGACTTCTGAAATTTTCCCGGCGTATTTGTTCTTCTAATAATTTCCGGGTATGCAGCCGGATCCCGTCGACATTCTGCCACGATATTTCGGCCCAGAGACGTCCGGCCATCATCAGGTGAGTACACAACTACTGAAGAGCCCAGGTGCAGTCGCAGTATTTATACCGATTCTCGCGCACGTGTTGACATGCGCGGCATAGCCGAGTTGTACGTGCTGCCCTCGGTGGTGAAAGTAAGAGATCATCTAGTCATTGAGTATCGAATGACGCTGTCTATTCCGCTGTGAATGTATAATTTTAATAACAGGATTCCAAGTTTTATCCAGTTGAAAGCCGTTGTCACGATTTATAAGATTATCGGCAAGACGTATTTCCACTGATTCCTTGATTACGGAATCCCAAAATCCGGAAACCGGAGCTAAAATTTTTGTTCCATTGTATTCCATTGAATGTCCCAATGAAATACAGTGCTCTGCTACTGCCGATTTTGACGGTTGCCGCAGACGGGTGTATCTTTCATGTTCTGTACATCGTTCATGGACAGTTCTTGTCGTCTGGCCAATATATGCAGAGCCACATTCACAGGGAATTTTGTAGACGCCTGCTTTCTTCAGTTGTAAATCGTCTTTAACGGATCCAACCAGGGCCCGGTTCTTTGCTGGTGGACGGAAGATAACCTTGATTTTATTCTTCTTCAGTAATCGGCCTATTTTCGACGACACATTCCCGGCGTATGGAAGAAACGCAGTTGATTTAAAGTCGTCATCAGCGTCCTCAGTGCGCTGCTTCTTGTTATGACAGTTGCGCATGGCCTTTCTTATTTGGCGTGAAGTGTAGCCATTCTCTTTAAAAACCTTCTCCAAGTGTTCTAATTCTGTGTGGAGGTTTTCATCGTCCGATATTACATGCGCTCGATGTATTAAGGTTCTGAGAACGCCGGCTGTTTGTGCTGGGTGGTGGCAGCTTGACGCCTGGAGATACAGATCTGTGTGAGTCGGTTTCCTGTACACAGAATGTCCTAATGACCCATCATTTTTACGGCATACTAGCACGTCTAGAAATGGTAAAGTGCCATCTTTTTCAATCTCCATCGTGAATTTGATGTTCTCATGTAAAGAGTTTAAATGATGAAGGAATTTCTCCAGTTCCTGTCTGCCATGAGGCCATACAACAAAAGTATCATCTACGTACCGCCAGAAGACCGTAGGCTTTAAGACAGCAGACTCAAGTGCTTTCTCCTCAAAGTCCTCCATAAAGAGATTAGCTACCACAGGGGACAAAGGGCTCCCCATGGCGACGCCGTCTGTTTGTTCAAAGAATTCGTCATTGAATAGAAAGTACGTTGAGGAGAGTATATGTTCAAACAAGGCCGTCATTTCTGCACTGAATAAGTTGCCAATAAGATGTAACGATTCCATTAAAGGCACTTTGGTAAATAGTGAGACCACATCAAAGCTGACTAATAAATCCGAACTGCTAAGCTTAACGTCCTTCAAGCGACTGACAAAATCCTCGGAATTACGTATATGGTGGCAACACTTACCCACATACGGCTTTAGTAGTGAGGCCAGATATTTTGCTGTAGAATAGGTGGCAGCACCAATATTACTCACTATTAATCGTAGTGGGGCACCATCCTTGTGTATCTTGGGAAGACCGTAGAGTCTTGGTGGTACTGCATTGTGTGGTCTCAATCTCTTGATAATTTGTTCAGGTAGAGAACAGTCGTTCAAAAGGGTAGCAGTTTTCCTTGATATTCGGCTTGTTGGGTCCTTTTCAATTCTGCGGTACGTGGAATCATTTAGCTGACAATATATCTTCTCGTTGTAGGCTTCCCTTGTCAGAAGAACTGTGGCGTTACCCTTATCTGCAGGCAGTACGACTGTGCTAGTATCTTCTCTGAGGCTGCGGAGAGCAGCTCTTTCAGCTGGCGAGATGTTACTCCGTTGTGGCGCACATTTCAACAACGTTCGGCAAGATTCACGTCGAATTTCGTCTGCATTATCCGCAGGGAGACGTCTAATAGCTTCCTCAATGGAACTGATGAAATCCGTTAAAGGCAGTGAAACAGGAGTAGGGGCGAAGTTTAAACCTTTCGCAAGCACTGACATCGTCGCATCGTCAAACGATTTCTCCGTAAGGTTCACCACGGATCGTCCAGAGATAGTTTCTTGCGGCTTTCGTGTTACGAGTTGGCTAAACTTCGCACTTTGCCTGTTCGTACTGTTCCTGTGAGCCCAGTCTGCCTTGGCCCAAGATACACCGTCAATCCAGTCCCAGCTAAGGGAAGAACATCTTGCTGCAATCTTCAGATGTAAATAATATAAATTCCTGGCAACAGTGTCTAACTCACGACGCGTATAACGGATTCGTTCTCTTAATAAAGCCAGACTCGCCTTGCGTTTTATATTGTTGGCGGCCACACTATTAATAAAATGAACAACTCTGGCAAAAGTTGGAATCAAGTTATTGTTTCTACATTTCAGTAAAAAATTTAGTGAACACAGCAACCTGGCTCTTTTCTCGCGTAATTTATCCAGTACGTGGATATCCTGAACCATCTCCTCCCCGTAAAGGTATTTGATGTGACTTCTGAAATTTTCCCGGCGTATTTGTTCTTCTAATAATTTCCGGGTATGCAGCCGGATCCCGTCGACATTCTGCCACGATATTTCGGCCCAGAGACGTCCGGCCATCATCAGGTGAGTACACAACTACTGAAGAGCCCAGGTGCAGTCGCAGTATTTATACCGATTCTCGCGCACGTGTTGACATGCGCGGCATAGCCGAGTTGTACGTGCTGCCCTCGGTGGTGAAAGTAAGAGATCATCTAGTCATTGAGTATCGAATGACGCTGTCTATTCCGCTGTGAATGTATAATTTTAATAACAGGATTCCAAGTTTTATCCAGTTGAAAGCCGTTGTCACGATTTATAAGATTATCGGCAAGACGTATTTCCACTGATTCCTTGATTACGGAATCCCAAAATCCGGAAACCGGAGCTAAAATTTTTGTTCCATTGTATTCCATTGAATGTCCCAATGAAATACAGTGCTCTGCTACTGCCGATTTTGACGGTTGCCGCAGACGGGTGTATCTTTCATGTTCTGTACATCGTTCATGGACAGTTCTTGTCGTCTGGCCAATATATGCAGAGCCACATTCACAGGGAATTTTGTAGACGCCTGCTTTCTTCAGTTGTAAATCGTCTTTAACGGATCCAACCAGGGCCCGGTTCTTTGCTGGTGGACGGAAGATAACCTTGATTTTATTCTTCTTCAGTAATCGGCCTATTTTCGACGACACATTCCCGGCGTATGGAAGAAACGCAGTTGATTTAAAGTCGTCATCAGCGTCCTCAGTGCGCTGCTTCTTGTTATGACAGTTGCGCATGGCCTTTCTTATTTGGCGTGAAGTGTAGCCATTCTCTTTAAAAACCTTCTCCAAGTGTTCTAATTCTGTGTGGAGGTTTTCATCGTCCGATATTACATGCGCTCGATGTATTAAGGTTCTGAGAACGCCGGCTGTTTGTGCTGGGTGGTGGCAGCTTGACGCCTGGAGATACAGATCTGTGTGAGTCGGTTTCCTGTACACAGAATGTCCTAATGACCCATCATTTTTACGGCATACTAGCACGTCTAGAAATGGTAAAGTGCCATCTTTTTCAATCTCCATCGTGAATTTGATGTTCTCATGTAAAGAGTTTAAATGATGAAGGAATTTCTCCAGTTCCTGTCTGCCATGAGGCCATACAACAAAAGTATCATCTACGTACCGCCAGAAGACCGTAGGCTTTAAGACAGCAGACTCAAGTGCTTTCTCCTCAAAGTCCTCCATAAAGAGATTAGCTACCACAGGGGACAAAGGGCTCCCCATGGCGACGCCGTCTGTTTGTTCAAAGAATTCGTCATTGAATAGAAAGTACGTTGAGGAGAGTATATGTTCAAACAAGGCCGTCATTTCTGCACTGAATAAGTTGCCAATAAGATGTAACGATTCCATTAAAGGCACTTTGGTAAATAGTGAGACCACATCAAAGCTGACTAATAAATCCGAACTGCTAAGCTTAACGTCCTTCAAGCGACTGACAAAATCCTCGGAATTACGTATATGGTGGCAACACTTACCCACATACGGCTTTAGTAGTGAGGCCAGATATTTTGCTGTAGAATAGGTGGCAGCACCAATATTACTCACTATTAATCGTAGTGGGGCACCATCCTTGTGTATCTTGGGAAGACCGTAGAGTCTTGGTGGTACTGCATTGTGTGGTCTCAATCTCTTGATAATTTGTTCAGGTAGAGAACAGTCGTTCAAAAGGGTAGCAGTTTTCCTTGATATTCGGCTTGTTGGGTCCTTTTCAATTCTGCGGTACGTGGAATCATTTAGCTGACAATATATCTTCTCGTTGTAGGCTTCCCTTGTCAGAAGAACTGTGGCGTTACCCTTATCTGCAGGCAGTACGACTGTGCTAGTATCTTCTCTGAGGCTGCGGAGAGCAGCTCTTTCAGCTGGCGAGATGTTACTCCGTTGTGGCGCACATTTCAACAACGTTCGGCAAGATTCACGTCGAATTTCGTCTGCATTATCCGCAGGGAGACGTCTAATAGCTTCCTCAATGGAACTGATGAAATCCGTTAAAGGCAGTGAAACAGGAGTAGGGGCGAAGTTTAAACCTTTCGCAAGCACTGACATCGTCGCATCGTCAAACGATTTCTCCGTAAGGTTCACCACGGATCGTCCAGAGATAGCTTCTTGCGGCTTTCGTGTTACGAGTTGGCTAAACTTCGCACTTTGCCTGTTCGTACTGTTCCTGTGAGCCCAGTCTGCCTTGGCCCAAGATACACCGTCAATCCAGTCCCAGCTAAGGGAAGAACATCTTGCTGCAATCTTCAGATGTAAATAATATAAATTCCTGGCAACAGTGTCTAACTCACGACGCGTATAACGGATTCGTTCTCTTAATAAAGCCAGACTCGCCTTGCGTTTTATATTGTTGGCGGCCACACTATTAATAAAATGAACAACTCTGGCAAAAGTTGGAATCAAGTTATTGTTTCTACA
The DNA here is from genome assembly GCF_023897955.1 of Schistocerca gregaria. Lineage (NCBI taxonomy): Eukaryota > Metazoa > Arthropoda > Insecta > Orthoptera > Acrididae > Schistocerca > Schistocerca gregaria. Next base: position 259,672,134 of record NC_064921.1, read on the forward strand.
TTTCAGTAAAAATTTAGTGAACACAGCAACCTGGCTCTTTTCTCGCGTAATTTATCCAGTACGTGGATATCCTGAACCATCTCCTCCCCGTAAAGGTATTTGATGTGACTTCTGAAATTTTCCCGGCGTATTTGTTCTTCTAATAATTTCCGGGTATGCAGCCGGATCCCGTCGACATTCTGCCACGATATTTCGGCCCAGAGACGTCCGGCCATCATCAGGTGAGTACACAACTACTGAAGAGCCCAGGTGCAGTCGCAGTATTTATACCGATTCTCGCGCACGTGTTGACATGCGCGGCATAGCCGAGTTGTACGTGCTGCCCTCGGTGGTGAAAGTAAGAGATCATCTAGTCATTGAGTATCGAATGACGCTGTCTATTCCGCTGTGAATGTATAATTTTAATAACAGGATTCCAAGTTTTATCCAGTTGAAAGCCGTTGTCACGATTTATAAGATTATCGGCAAGACGTATTTCCACTGATTCCTTGATTACGGAATCCCAAAATCCGGAAACCGGAGCTAAAATTTTTGTTCCATTGTATTCCATTGAATGTCCCAATGAAATACAGTGCTCTGCTACTGCCGATTTTGACGGTTGCCGCAGACGGGTGTATCTTTCATGTTCTGTACATCGTTCATGGACAGTTCTTGTCGTCTGGCCAATATATGCAGAGCCACATTCACAGGGAATTTTGTAGACGCCTGCTTTCTTCAGTTGTAAATCGTCTTTAACGGATCCAACCAGGGCCCGGTTCTTTGCTGGTGGACGGAAGATAACCTTGATTTTATTCTTCTTCAGTAATCGGCCTATTTTCGACGACACATTCCCGGCGTATGGAAGAAACGCAGTTGATTTAAAGTCGTCATCAGCGTCCTCAGTGCGCTGCTTCTTGTTATGACAGTTGCGCATGGCCTTTCTTATTTGGCGTGAAGTGTAGCCATTCTCTTTAAAAACCTTCTCCAAGTGTTCTAATTCTGTGTGGAGGTTTTCATCGTCCGATATTACATGCGCTCGATGTATTAAGGTTCTGAGAACGCCGGCTGTTTGTGCTGGGTGGTGGCAGCTTGACGCCTGGAGATACAGATCTGTGTGAGTCGGTTTCCTGTACACAGAATGTCCTAATGACCCATCATTTTTACGGCATACTAGCACGTCTAGAAATGGTAAAGTGCCATCTTTTTCAATCTCCATCGTGAATTTGATGTTCTCATGTAAAGAGTTTAAATGATGAAGGAATTTCTCCAGTTCCTGTCTGCCATGAGGCCATACAACAAAAGTATCATCTACGTACCGCCAGAAGACCGTAGGCTTTAAGACAGCAGACTCAAGTGCTTTCTCCTCAAAGTCCTCCATAAAGAGATTAGCTACCACAGGGGACAAAGGGCTCCCCATGGCGACGCCGTCTGTTTGTTCAAAGAATTCGTCATTGAATAGAAAGTACGTTGAGGAGAGTATATGTTCAAACAAGGCCGTCATTTCTGCACTGAATAAGTTGCCAATAAGATGTAACGATTCCATTAAAGGCACTTTGGTAAATAGTGAGACCACATCAAAGCTGACTAATAAATCCGAACTGCTAAGCTTAACGTCCTTCAAGCGACTGACAAAATCCTCGGAATTACGTATATGGTGGCAACACTTACCCACATACGGCTTTAGTAGTGAGGCCAGATATTTTGCTGTAGAATAGGTGGCAGCACCAATATTACTCACTATTAATCGTAGTGGGGCACCATCCTTGTGTATCTTGGGAAGACCGTAGAGTCTTGGTGGTACTGCATTGTGTGGTCTCAATCTCTTGATAATTTGTTCAGGTAGAGAACAGTCGTTCAAAAGGGTAGCAGTTTTCCTTGATATTCGGCTTGTTGGGTCCTTTTCAATTCTGCGGTACGTGGAATCATTTAGCTGACAATATATCTTCTCGTTGTAGGCTTCCCTTGTCAGAAGAACTGTGGCGTTACCCTTATCTGCAGGCAGTACGACTGTGCTAGTATCTTCTCTGAGGCTGCGGAGAGCAGCTCTTTCAGCTGGCGAGATGTTACTCCGTTGTGGCGCACATTTCAACAACGTTCGGCAAGATTCACGTCGAATTTCGTCTGCATTATCCGCAGGGAGACGTCTAATAGCTTCCTCAATGGAACTGATGAAATCCGTTAAAGGCAGTGAAACAGGAGTAGGGGCGAAGTTTAAACCTTTCGCAAGCACTGACATCGTCGCATCGTCAAACGATTTCTCCGTAAGGTTCACCACGGATCGTCCAGAGATAGTTTCTTGCGGCTTTCGTGTTACGAGTTGGCTAAACTTCGCACTTTGCCTGTTCGTACTGTTCCTGTGAGCCCAGTCTGCCTTGGCCCAAGATACACCGTCAATCCAGTCCCAGCTAAGGGAAGAACATCTTGCTGCAATCTTCAGATGTAAATAATATAAATTCCTGGCAACAGTGTCTAACTCACGACGCGTATAACGGATTCGTTCTCTTAATAAAGCCAGACTCGCCTTGCGTTTTATATTGTTGGCGGCCACACTATTAATAAAATGAACAACTCTGGCAAAAGTTGGAATCAAGTTATTGTTTCTACATTTCAGTAAAAATTTAGTGAACACAGCAACCTGGCTCTTTTCTCGCGTAATTTATCCAGTACGTGGATATCCTGAACCATCTCCTCCCCGTAAAGGTATTTGATGTGACTTCTGAAATTTTCCCGGCGTATTTGTTCTTCTAATAATTTCCGGGTATGCAGCCGGATCCCGTCGACATTCTGCCACGATATTTCGGCCCAGAGACGTCCGGCCATCATCAGGTGAGTACACAACTACTGAAGAGCCCAGGTGCAGTCGCAGTATTTATACCGATTCTCGCGCACGTGTTGACATGCGCGGCATAGCCGAGTTGTACGTGCTGCCCTCGGTGGTGAAAGTAAGAGATCATCTAGTCATTGAGTATCGAATGACGCTGTCTATTCCGCTGTGAATGTATAATTTTAATAACAGGATTCCAAGTTTTATCCAGTTGAAAGCCGTTGTCACGATTTATAAGATTATCGGCAAGACGTATTTCCACTGATTCCTTGATTACGGAATCCCAAAATCCGGAAACCGGAGCTAAAATTTTTGTTCCATTGTATTCCATTGAATGTCCCAATGAAATACAGTGCTCTGCTACTGCCGATTTTGACGGTTGCCGCAGACGGGTGTATCTTTCATGTTCTGTACATCGTTCATGGACAGTTCTTGTCGTCTGGCCAATATATGCAGAGCCACATTCACAGGGAATTTTGTAGACGCCTGCTTTCTTCAGTTGTAAATCGTCTTTAACGGATCCAACCAGGGCCCGGTTCTTTGCTGGTGGACGGAAGATAACCTTGATTTTATTCTTCTTCAGTAATCGGCCTATTTTCGACGACACATTCCCGGCGTATGGAAGAAACGCAGTTGATTTAAAGTCGTCATCAGCGTCCTCAGTGCGCTGCTTCTTGTTATGACAGTTGCGCATGGCCTTTCTTATTTGGCGTGAAGTGTAGCCATTCTCTTTAAAAACCTTCTCCAAGTGTTCTAATTCTGTGTGGAGGTTTTCATCGTCCGATATTACATGCGCTCGATGTATTAAGGTTCTGAGAACGCCGGCTGTTTGTGCTGGGTGGTGGCAGCTTGACGCCTGGAGATACAGATCTGTGTGAGTCGGTTTCCTGTACACAGAATGTCCTAATGACCCATCATTTTTACGGCATACTAGCACGTCTAGAAATGGTAAAGTGCCATCTTTTTCAATCTCCATCGTGAATTTGATGTTCTCATGTAAAGAGTTTAAATGATGAAGGAATTTCTCCAGTTCCTGTCTGCCATGAGGCCATACAACAAAAGTATCATCTACGTACCGCCAGAAGACCGTAGGCTTTAAGACAGCAGACTCAAGTGCTTTCTCCTCAAAGTCCTCCATAAAGAGATTAGCTACCACAGGGGACAAAGGGCTCCCCATGGCGACGCCGTCTGTTTGTTCAAAGAATTCGTCATTGAATAGAAAGTACGTTGAGGAGAGTATATGTTCAAACAAGGCCGTCATTTCTGCACTGAATAAGTTGCCAATAAGATGTAACGATTCCATTAAAGGCACTTTGGTAAATAGTGAGACCACATCAAAGCTGACTAATAAATCCGAACTGCTAAGCTTAACGTCCTTCAAGCGACTGACAAAATCCTCGGAATTACGTATATGGTGGCAACACTTACCCACATACGGCTTTAGTAGTGAGGCCAGATATTTTGCTGTAGAATAGGTGGCAGCACCAATATTACTCACTATTAATCGTAGTGGGGCACCATCCTTGTGTATCTTGGGAAGACCGTAGAGTCTTGGTGGTACTGCATTGTGTGGTCTCAATCTCTTGATAATTTGTTCAGGTAGAGAACAGTCGTTCAAAAGGGTAGCAGTTTTCCTTGATATTCGGCTTGTTGGGTCCTTTTCAATTCTGCGGTACGTGGAATCATTTAGCTGACAATATATCTTCTCGTTGTAGGCTTCCCTTGTCAGAAGAACTGTGGCGTTACCCTTATCTGCAGGCAGTACGACTGTGCTAGTATCTTCTCTGAGGCTGCGGAGAGCAGCTCTTTCAGCTGGCGAGATGTTACTCCGTTGTGGCGCACATTTCAACAACGTTCGGCAAGATTCACGTCGAATTTCGTCTGCATTATCCGCAGGGAGACGTCTAATAGCTTCCTCAATGGAACTGATGAAATCCGTTAAAGGCAGTGAAACAGGAGTAGGGGCGAAGTTTAAACCTTTCGCAAGCACTGACATCGTCGCATCGTCAAACGATTTCTCCGTAAGGTTCACCACGGATCGTCCAGAGATAGCTTCTTGCGGCTTTCGTGTTACGAGTTGGCTAAACTTCGCACTTTGCCTGTTCGTACTGTTCCTGTGAGCCCAGTCTGCCTTGGCCCAAGATACACCGTCAATCCAGTCCCAGCTAAGGGAAGAACATCTTGCTGCAATCTTCAGATGTAAATAATATAAATTCCTGGCAACAGTGTCTAACTCACGACGCGTATAACGGATTCGTTCTCTTAATAAAGCCAGACTCGCCTTGCGTTTTATATTGTTGGCGGCCACACTATTAATAAAATGAACAACTCTGGCAAAAGTTGGAATCAAGTTATTGTTTCTACATTTCAGTAAAAAATTTAGTGAACACAGCAACCTGGCTCTTTTCTCGCGTAATTTATCCAGTACGTGGATATCCTGAACCATCTCCTCCCCGTAAAGGTATTTGATGTGACTTCTGAAATTTTCCCGGCGTATTTGTTCTTCTAATAATTTCCGGGTATGCAGCCGGATCCCGTCGACATTCTGCCACGATATTTCGGCCCAGAGACGTCCGGCCATCATCAGGTGAGTACACAACTACTGAAGAGCCCAGGTGCAGTCGCAGTATTTATACCGATTCTCGCGCACGTGTTGACATGCGCGGCATAGCCGAGTTGTACGTGCTGCCCTCGGTGGTGAAAGTAAGAGATCATCTAGTCATTGAGTATCGAATGACGCTGTCTATTCCGCTGTGAATGTATAATTTTAATAACAGGATTCCAAGTTTTATCCAGTTGAAAGCCGTTGTCACGATTTATAAGATTATCGGCAAGACGTATTTCCACTGATTCCTTGATTACGGAATCCCAAAATCCGGAAACCGGAGCTAAAATTTTTGTTCCATTGTATTCCATTGAATGTCCCAATGAAATACAGTGCTCTGCTACTGCCGATTTTGACGGTTGCCGCAGACGGGAAAATTACGCCGGGAAAATTTCAGAAGTCACATCAAATACCTTTACGGGGAGGAGATGGTTCAGGATATCCACGTACTGGATAAATTACGCGAGAAAAGAGCCAGGTTGCTGTGTTCACTAAATTTTTTACTGAAATGTAGAAACAATAACTTGATTCCAACTTTTGCCAGAGTTGTTCATTTTATTAATAGTGTGGCCGCCAACAATATAAAACGCAAGGCGAGTCTGGCTTTATTAAGAGAACGAATCCGTTATACGCGTCGTGAGTTAGACACTGTTGCCAGGAATTTATATTATTTACATCTGAAGATTGCAGCAAGATGTTCTTCCCTTAGCTGGGACTGGATTGACGGTGTATCTTGGGCCAAGGCAGACTGGGCTCACAGGAACAGTACGAACAGGCAAAGTGCGAAGTTTAGCCAACTCGTAACACGAAAGCCGCAAGAAGCTATCTCTGGACGATCCGTGGTGAACCTTACGGAGAAATCGTTTGACGATGCGACGATGTCAGTGCTTGCGAAAGGTTTAAACTTCGCCCCTACTCCTGTTTCACTGCCTTTAACGGATTTCATCAGTTCCATTGAGGAAGCTATTAGACGTCTCCCTGCGGATAATGCAGACGAAATTCGACGTGAATCTTGCCGAACGTTGTTGAAATGTGCGCCACAACGGAGTAACATCTCGCCAGCTGAAAGAGCTGCTCTCCGCAGCCTCAGAGAAGATACTAGCACAGTCGTACTGCCTGCAGATAAGGGTAACGCCACAGTTCTTCTGACAAGGGAAGCCTACAACGAGAAGATACATTGTCAGCTAAATGATTCCACGTACCGCAGAATTGAAAAGGACCCAACAAGCCGAATATCAAGGAAAACTGCTACCCTTTTGAACGACTGTTCTCTACCTGAACAAATTATCAAGAGATTGAGACCACACAATGCAGTACCACCAAGACTCTACGGTCTTCCCAAGATACACAAGGATGGTGCCCCACTACGATTAATAGTGAGTAATATTGGTGCTGCCACCTATTCTACAGCAAAATATCTGGCCTCACTACTAAAGCCGTATGTGGGTAAGTGTTGCCACCATATACGTAATTCCGAGGATTTTGTCAGTCGCTTGAAGGACGTTAAGCTTAGCAGTTCGGATTTATTAGTCAGCTTTGATGTGGTCTCACTATTTACCAAAGTGCCTTTAATGGAATCGTTACATCTTATTGGCAACTTATTCAGTGCAGAAATGACGGCCTTGTTTGAACATATACTCTCCTCAACGTACTTTCTATTCAATGACGAATTCTTTGAACAAACAGACGGCGTCGCCATGGGGAGCCCTTTGTCCCCTGTGGTAGCTAATCTCTTTATGGAGGACTTTGAGGAGAAAGCACTTGAGTCTGCTGTCTTAAAGCCTACGGTCTTCTGGCGGTACGTAGATGATACTTTTGTTGTATGGCCTCATGGCAGACAGGAACTGGAGAAATTCCTTCATCATTTAAACTCTTTACATGAGAACATCAAATTCACGATGGAGATTGAAAAAGATGGCACTTTACCATTTCTAGACGTGCTAGTATGCCGTAAAAATGATGGGTCATTAGGACATTCTGTGTACAGGAAACCGACTCACACAGATCTGTATCTCCAGGCGTCAAGCTGCCACCACCCAGCACAAACAGCCGGCGTTCTCAGAACCTTAATACATCGAGCGCATGTAATATCGGACGATGAAAACCTCCACACAGAATTAGAACACTTGGAGAAGGTTTTTAAAGAGAATGGCTACACTTCACGCCAAATAAGAAAGGCCATGCGCAACTGTCATAACAAGAAGCAGCGCACTGAGGACGCTGATGACGACTTTAAATCAACTGCGTTTCTTCCATACGCCGGGAATGTGTCGTCGAAAATAGGCCGATTACTGAAGAAGAATAAAATCAAGGTTATCTTCCGTCCACCAGCAAAGAACCGGGCCCTGGTTGGATCCGTTAAAGACGATTTACAACTGAAGAAAGCAGGCGTCTACAAAATTCCCTGTGAATGTGGCTCTGCATATATTGGCCAGACGACAAGAACTGTCCATGAACGATGTACAGAACATGAAAGATACACCCGTCTGCGGCAACCGTCAAAATCGGCAGTAGCAGAGCACTGTATTTCATTGGGACATTCAATGGAATACAATGGAACAAAAATTTTAGCTCCGGTTTCCGGATTTTGGGATTCCGTAATCAAGGAATCAGTGGAAATACGTCTTGCCGATAATCTTATAAATCGTGACAACGGCTTTCAACTGGATAAAACTTGGAATCCTGTTATTAAAATTATACATTCACAGCGGAATAGACAGCGTCATTCGATACTCAATGACTAGATGATCTCTTACTTTCACCACCGAGGGCAGCACGTACAACTCGGCTATGCCGCGCATGTCAACACGTGCGCGAGAATCGGTATAAATACTGCGACTGCACCTGGGCTCTTCAGTAGTTGTGTACTCACCTGATGATGGCCGGACGTCTCTGGGCCGAAATATCGTGGCAGAATGTCGACGGGATCCGGCTGCATACCCGGAAATTATTAGAAGAACAAATACGCCGGGAAAATTTCAGAAGTCACATCAAATACCTTTACGGGGAGGAGATGGTTCAGGATATCCACGTACTGGATAAATTACGCGAGAAAAGAGCCAGGTTGCTGTGTTCACTAAATTTTTTACTGAAATGTAGAAACAATAACTTGATTCCAACTTTTGCCAGAGTTGTTCATTTTATTAATAGTGTGGCCGCCAACAATATAAAACGCAAGGCGAGTCTGGCTTTATTAAGAGAACGAATCCGTTATACGCGTCGTGAGTTAGACACTGTTGCCAGGAATTTATATTATTTACATCTGAAGATTGCAGCAAGATGTTCTTCCCTTAGCTGGGACTGGATTGACGGTGTATCTTGGGCCAAGGCAGACTGGGCTCACAGGAACAGTACGAACAGGCAAAGTGCGAAGTTTAGCCAACTCGTAACACGAAAGCCGCAAGAAGCTATCTCTGGACGATCCGTGGTGAACCTTACGGAGAAATCGTTTGACGATGCGACGATGTCAGTGCTTGCGAAAGGTTTAAACTTCGCCCCTACTCCTGTTTCACTGCCTTTAACGGATTTCATCAGTTCCATTGAGGAAGCTATTAGACGTCTCCCTGCGGATAATGCAGACGAAATTCGACGTGAATCTTGCCGAACGTTGTTGAAATGTGCGCCACAACGGAGTAACATCTCGCCAGCTGAAAGAGCTGCTCTCCGCAGCCTCAGAGAAGATACTAGCACAGTCGTACTGCCTGCAGATAAGGGTAACGCCACAGTTCTTCTGACAAGGGAAGCCTACAACGAGAAGATACATTGTCAGCTAAATGATTCCACGTACCGCAGAATTGAAAAGGACCCAACAAGCCGAATATCAAGGAAAACTGCTACCCTTTTGAACGACTGTTCTCTACCTGAACAAATTATCAAGAGATTGAGACCACACAATGCAGTACCACCAAGACTCTACGGTCTTCCCAAGATACACAAGGATGGTGCCCCACTACGATTAATAGTGAGTAATATTGGTGCTGCCACCTATTCTACAGCAAAATATCTGGCCTCACTACTAAAGCCGTATGTGGGTAAGTGTTGCCACCATATACGTAATTCCGAGGATTTTGTCAGTCGCTTGAAGGACGTTAAGCTTAGCAGTTCGGATTTATTAGTCAGCTTTGATGTGGTCTCACTATTTACCAAAGTGCCTTTAATGGAATCGTTACATCTTATTGGCAACTTATTCAGTGCAGAAATGACGGCCTTGTTTGAACATATACTCTCCTCAACGTACTTTCTATTCAATGACGAATTCTTTGAACAAACAGACGGCGTCGCCATGGGGAGCCCTTTGTCCCCTGTGGTAGCTAATCTCTTTATGGAGGACTTTGAGGAGAAAGCACTTGAGTCTGCTGTCTTAAAGCCTACGGTCTTCTGGCGGTACGTAGATGATACTTTTGTTGTATGGCCTCATGGCAGACAGGAACTGGAGAAATTCCTTCATCATTTAAACTCTTTACATGAGAACATCAAATTCACGATGGAGATTGAAAAAGATGGCACTTTACCATTTCTAGACGTGCTAGTATGCCGTAAAAATGATGGGTCATTAGGACATTCTGTGTACAGGAAACCGACTCACACAGATCTGTATCTCCAGGCGTCAAGCTGCCACCACCCAGCACAAACAGCCGGCGTTCTCAGAACCTTAATACATCGAGCGCATGTAATATCGGACGATGAAAACCTCCACACAGAATTAGAACACTTGGAGAAGGTTTTTAAAGAGAATGGCTACACTTCACGCCAAATAAGAAAGGCCATGCGCAACTGTCATAACAAGAAGCAGCGCACTGAGGACGCTGATGACGACTTTAAATCAACTGCGTTTCTTCCATACGCCGGGAATGTGTCGTCGAAAATAGGCCGATTACTGAAGAAGAATAAAATCAAGGTTATCTTCCGTCCACCAGCAAAGAACCGGGCCCTGGTTGGATCCGTTAAAGACGATTTACAACTGAAGAAAGCAGGCGTCTACAAAATTCCCTGTGAATGTGGCTCTGCATATATTGGCCAGACGACAAGAACTGTCCATGAACGATGTACAGAACATGAAAGATACACCCGTCTGCGGCAACCGTCAAAATCGGCAGTAGCAGAGCACTGTATTTCATTGGGACATTCAATGGAATACAATGGAACAAAAATTTTAGCTCCGGTTTCCGGATTTTGGGATTCCGTAATCAAGGAATCAGTGGAAATACGTCTTGCCGATAATCTTATAAATCGTGACAACGGCTTTCAACTGGATAAAACTTGGAATCCTGTTATTAAAATTATACATTCACAGCGGAATAGACAGCGTCATTCGATACTCAATGACTAGATGATCTCTTACTTTCACCACCGAGGGCAGCACGTACAACTCGGCTATGCCGCGCATGTCAACACGTGCGCGAGAATCGGTATAAATACTGCGACTGCACCTGGGCTCTTCAGTAGTTGTGTACTCACCTGATGATGGCCGGACGTCTCTGGGCCGAAATATCGTGGCAGAATGTCGACGGGATCCGGCTGCATACCCGGAAATTATTAGAAGAACAAATACGCCGGGAAAATTTCAGAAGTCACAGATATATTTCATTTTGCTCCCAAGTTACTGGGTTTTATATCCAAAAGTTGATTGTGCAAGATGCGCCCAATCAGTTCCTTGCGCAATGCAGATCATTTGAGCATAACAATTGTGATATCTGAAATGATTCAAGATGTTGAAATGAGGCATTTTGCAAATGACAGCACACAATTAGGCACAGATGTTTTAAGATAAATACTTGAAACATTGTTATTCACCAAGTTATGGAAGTAATGCTTCGACAGCAGTAAGACATGAATGGCTCAGAATGCAGACAGACAGTCAGTCATAGACCCCAAGTAGCATATGTATATACATCCACAGTACCTGGGCTGTGGCATAGCAGTATGTGTACACACACCCACAGCATCAAAAATATTAATAGCAATGAGGAAAATACAACTTAACATGGTGCCCTGTGGAATGCTATTCTCCTAGGGCCACAAGAGAGAAGAAATGTGCTAACCTGAACTCCAAACGACTGATGGAACTAACTGATGAGACCCCACTCATGGAGTGTAAGAAAAATGTGATAGCACCAAGCCATTTCATAGGCCCTACTAAGGTTAAAAAAACTGCGACAAGATGGCAGTGCTGAGCAAAAACCAGCCAAACAACAGTTTCCAAACACAACTTATGATTGATGGGAAACTGTCCCTCCTGAAAGCAGCACTGGTGACTAAACAAAAGGTCCCAAGATTAGAGGCTCCGACAGAGCCACTGTATGTTTAATTAACTTGCAGAGGATGTTGGGCAGACTGATCGGCCAGCAACTCTCGAGGGACGATGGACACTTACCAGGCTTAAGAACAGTTACTCACGATACTATTCCTCCACTGAAAGGGACAAACACCTTGCAGCCTGATACAGTTAAACACCTGGAGAAGATATTGTCTTTGTGGAGGAGAGAGGTGTGCCACAAGTAGTTCCCATTCAGTAACAGGTTCATGTAGAATATTTCCTGACAAAGGGTAAAATTTAAGTGGGAAGCTTCAGCCTACTGTTTCTGGAAGAGGAAGTCAGCCAGATAGGATCTGAAAAGGGTTGCAAGGGGTGCTGCGAGAACTGATGGATCGATACAAAGGCCACAAGTTAGGGCATGGCCCTGGATGGGAGATGGCCACTGACAGCTTTGTGAGAGTATGGAACGCAGCCTACACCTGTGATGAAGGGACAGAAGTACCTAGGGAGAAGAAAGCATTCCCAATCCACTCGTTGGCTCTGTTCAGTTAAGCACTGGGCTTCGGCATGAAGACCTTTAATGGTAATCAGACCAGTGATGGATGGGTGCCACTTAAGATGCTGCAAGGCTCTATGCTGATCATGGATGGTGATGGCAATGGCTATTCTCCACTACAGGTCCAGCAGGTAACCAACAGAAATCTCTAGTTTTTCAACACACAAAATCCACAACTCAGTACTAGACTATAAGGAAACTGAAAATTGTAGCAGTGCCATTCAAGGAAATTTGCAATATATTTGACATTTCCTGTAATTCACAACATAAAATAAGTTTACATGCCTTACTGTTCCAGGGAAACGACATATCTATTATCCATTTGTACCTAGTACCTACTCATACATCATGCAAAACTACACACACACACACACACACACACACACACACACACACACACACACACACACACACACACAGACAGACAGACACAGAAAATTTGCGAGTTTGAAAGAGCTCATTAAATTTGTACTATAAAATGCAACAACATGTGCAAGGGTTCCAAAATTTGCTGACTGAAGAAATGTGCTGAGTGCTCAGCAAATATTCACTTTTACTGGACTATCTCAAGATAACTTCATGTTAAACAAGTAACAAGATATGAGTGGTTGAAAGTGTATTTTGGTCTCAGGCCAAGTGTCCCCTGAATATGGGTGCAATGACACATTTGTGCACAGTAACAGGGACCTTCTCTGCCACTAATTTGACAGTCTGCTCTCGCAGGCTCTGTCGAATGGGAGGTTGCAGGTGACCTCCACTCAGTGAACACTTTCCTATTACTGTCTGCCTTTTACAAGAAATGGGGCCTGAGGGGAAAAAGTCACCAAGGTGGATATTATCCAAGGCAAACTGGATGCTTTATAGCCTGCTGGTTGTGCTTGAGCATAGAGATAGTGTCCAAGTCTGGGTGGGTCATATTACCAATGTAATCCATGCTGCTGCTGATGCACCTTTACCTAAATTGTCAGGCAATCACAGAAGGCAATGTGCTCCTTGGTGGTACTATCAGTGTCTTTTGGGCTATATCAGACAGTCAGACGTCACTGCGCAGGTTCAAGCATAGTTCACCAGCAGAGAACCTTCGAGCCATTCTGTCAGCGAGAGCAAAAGCCTGACGACCGGTGAAGGAGAGCAAGCAGCACTCAAGGCGAGAGTTTCTGAAGTTCATTAATTGGTCAACTTCTGGCACTGCAGTATAGGAATCTGTAAGGAAGATACTGTATCTGGGAAACAGATGTCATGTCCATTAGCTGCCATACAGGACAATGGAGACCTGAAAATAATGCCCACAGATATCGCTGACACCATGGCACAGTATTTTTATGATGTAATGTCATCCACTACAGTTCTTTCACAATGTAACCCTATCCATTACAGTTCTTTTATGATGTAATATCGTACATGAGTCGAGTTCCAGGTTTTCATGCATATCTCTAAGTTTGGGAGAGGAGATGTCTTGCTTTTGCCTCCAACAATAATGAGGTCTATAACCTCCTGTTTTCCATGTGGGAATTGGACACAGCATCAACTACAGGTCACGAGACTGCTCCAGGCCTAGACTTAATAAATTACGGTATGCTAGAAGGCCTTAACCCCAGGAAATCTTATTTGCTTTCTGTAATAAGATATGGAGATATGGGGAATATGCTGTCCCTTGGAGGGAATCCATAATGACCCCCCATTCTTAAACAAGGGAAGGACCGCACATTCCCTGGTGGCTAACTGAGTGTCACTCTTGGCTGCTGTGTAGGAAAGACACTACAGCAGATGATCAACTGCCAACTAGTTTGGACTATAGAATCTTGAAATCTCCCCAGTCGTTTCTAGTATGGGTTTAAATGATATGGTTTCACTCTTGATAACCTCGCCATACTGGAGGCAGCTGTACAGGAGTCATTCCTACAAAAGCAGCATTTAATATCCATATTTTTTGACATTGAAAAGGCATACGACACTACATGGAGAGAGAATATACTTTGTCAACTATATGACCGAGTGTTTTGTGGCCGCTTCCCCCTTTTTCTGTGGTACTTTCTCGCTGAACGTTATGTTTTGTACACAGTCAGGTATACTCTTTCCAGCAGCTTTCCTCGCGTTCATGGTATCTCACAGGGGAGCGTTTTAAGTGTGACTTTCCTCATAGTTGCAATCAGCAGCATATCCTCTGCAGTTAGGAGTCCTGTGTAAAGCTCCTTGTTTGCGGATAATTTTTCTATTTTCTGCTCCACTTTAATCCCTTTTCTTCCTCTCATCAGTTACAATTGACACTTAAGACTGCAAGAATGGTCCATTTGGATGTGTTTTAATTTCTCCACAGAGAGAACAGTATATATTGATTTTTATCATGGTTGTTCTCTTTTTACAACTCCAGAACTGAGGCTGCGGGACACTTACATTTTAAGGAGACTGTGTGGTTTTTACATGTCTTATCTAACAGCAAACTTACTTAGCTGCCACATGTCTAGGAGCTCTAAATAAGAGCCCTTAAACACTGAATATCATGAAATGCTTGAATGGGAAGAACTGGGGTACAGATAGACCCTGCTTACTGCAGTTCTGTAAGGGTTTCACACAATCACGTATTTATTATGGCTGTACAGTCTATGGCTCAACACGACCAACATATTTAAAGATGCTGGACTTCAAACACCACGAAGGCATCACAAGCCACAGGAGCCTACAGGACATCCCCTATACCTAGATTGCGTGCAGAGGTAATGGATCTGCCATTAGCTGCTTGGCATGAACGAGGATCCAAATTCCTCATCTGCTCTGACTCGCTTAATGCACTGCAGGCAATCCAGTCAATGTACACAGCAGATAGATCTGTTCAGAAAATCCACAACACCACTCGGCAGTTGCAAAGACAAAGAAAGGAGGTCTCATTCTGTGGGTATCCCTGCGAATGAGTCAGCTGATACGGCAACCAAAGAGCCATGTACCTTTCTCAATCTAACTGACTGACTGCCTTATCCCTCTGCACACTGCTGTCATTGCTGCAAAGGTCTGTCATGTGTCTTTGGGAGGAACAGTGACGCGGAGTGATGGAAAATAAGTTGCAATCAATAAAAGAGGCTGAGGACGTGGCACACCTCCTGGTCAGTTAGAATTCATGAACTTTGTTCAATGCGATTTGGAATAGGACACGGCATCCTGACCAATGACTTCCTCCTCAGATGTGAAGAACCACCTACTTGCGATGCATATGGTGTGCTGATTACAGTTCACCACATTTCAAGTGATCGTATTTTATGTAACGACAAAAGAGTACAAGCTGGTTTACTGACAAAACCGCCCTCAATTTTAGGTGATAATGAGCTGAACGTGGCACGTGTTTACAATTTTATGTTTTGTCTTTTCTTCCACCTAAGCTTTTAGGTCAAAGCTTTTAGTATGTTAGAGGGTGACTGGCTCATTCAGTTATTTTCATGATCCACCAATCTTTTCAGAACGCCTCTTATCTTAGTGGCTGTCCAGATCTGATGTAACTGTTTTTAGTGGTCTGCCTTGACTCACTTGCTCCACTGTGCCATTCAGAGGAATTGTCTATGTTTGTGTCATGTAAAAGAGTATGAGGGAGCTTATGTGATCTCACACTGTATTTTAGGCTATCCTCATTTTGTGTGCTCATGCTCCGTGTGTCTCATTCAGTCAATGTCCAGGCACTGATGACCGTGATGATTGTCCTAAAGATGCAATAACAACAACAAATGAGACATGAATTCTTTACTTATGATTTGTCTGTTTACTTTATTCTCATTCTTTTCTTCCCATGTAAGTCGGAACACTACTTATCAAATACAAATATCTTTATGAACACCTCTTATATCTTAATTTACTATACAAATAAATAGTTTAAAGAACAGTAAAAGTATATATTACAAATTTTAACACTGTACACAAACAATATATGATGAACAATACTGATATTCAGTTTCCATGTGGATACTGTGCATACAAAAGTGGTAACATATTTTACACATAGAACAAATTGTTTAATCTACATTATATTTACAACTAATTTTTTCACTCCCATATTCCATTCACTCGTCTATTACAACAGTAATAAATCCAACACCTTTATCAATAGCTAACTGTATACCATTTTTATGAAAATGGAATGACACGAATATCCTAATTGTCTTTCTTCATTCGATTACTCGTCATTCTGTAAATAATGGAATCACGTCCAGGGTCCATAGTAGAAATAGCAGCTGGAAAAATTCAAACAGGTTCTTGAGAATAGCAAAAATTTAACAAACTGGATGCACATTAAACATAATAATATCCTGAGAAAATGAAACTGCAAACACAAATTGTGAATTAGTACACCATTTGGGGATACAGGGAGAGACTAAAACATCTGCCACAGTTACAATTTTCTGAAGTCATACCAAAATCTCACTACCTACCAGCTATTTCTCCCATTTCCTCTTTCCCTTTCTACACCATACAAGATGCAAGGAGCTCCATTCAGCTGACTATCACATGCATGGAGCCGTGGACACACCACACACCATTGACAAACCACATGTGTATGTGTATTTCTAGTCTACTACCGCAGTACTAAATTCAAAACATATGAAAATAAATTTTGTTCTGATCCATGTCACACAAGCAGATGCTGAAACTGGCTGCCACTGTTTTCCAACACATTTCTATCACCCACTGAATAAATTATTCATTGCATGATGTAATTCTCATTGACAAACTGGTTTAACTGACCCACAAATATTATCCTCTAGTTCCTGTAATGTGTGCAGATTTCATGTGTACACTATCCTTTAGTGCTCATTTTTAACAATTTTTTTTTCCCCGTCATATTCATCCTCCAACAGATTTCTACTTTAGCTTCATTTCATAACTTCATCAAAGAGCAAGCAACCAGTGAGACATCCCACACACATCAGTTGACTTCTTTCACAGCAAACAGATGAGTCATCCATTGAAAATAAAAATATTCTGCTATAAAGCAGACAGTTATGATACACAACTCATCTTAGTGTCTTCCATTACCAATAACATTTATGTTCACTTATGGATACTGCTGTAGAGGATACACTAGATTACCACCACTAATCTGGCAAAAGATCCAAGCTGTGGCCTTTCTTGTTTACTTACTTCTTAGCACTACAGTCCATGAAGCATTCAGGCCTCTAGTACTAAACTGGATTAACCTTCTGTCCTCAGATTTTTGGTCCTGCATTCGCTTTAAATCAATGTTTTCTAGGCTTTCCTCTAAATATTTCTCTTCTTTCTCCTAGTTTGACTAGGAATATCTTCTTCACTATTTTTGCTTTTGACATTCTTTCTATATGCTCTGTCCACTTAAATTCTCTCTCTCTCTCTCTCTCTCTCTCTCTCTCTCTCTCTCTCTCTCTCTCTCTAACTTACTAGTACTCCTGCTTCCTGTTTTCATATACTGGTACATACGTTTTCCATAATTATGTGCAGAACAGTAAAACCAACACATCTCAATCCTTATATTGTCTATCTCCATTTCACTATTTCTACCCATTTCTTATTCACCTTTATCTTTCCACCCCTCATTGTTTTTATAACTATCCATACACTTCTTTTTCATCCCAATCTTACTAGTAGATTACCCTTCTTTCCAATGGTGCTTGTCTGCAAACTGTTCCCCCTTATCTCTTAGACAACTGCCTCATTGTGGGATTGTGCTACTAGCTCAGAGTCATTTTCTTGAATGAATCACAGATTTTCTCCCATATAGCTCACTGTTTATTTTACACCACCGGGGTACCCTGGTATGCTCAGGGAGTTGATATGATATTGTGTGGTAGTTGGATTAGAAGGATAAACTTTGAAGTACAAGAGATAATTTTTTTTATTGAAAACATATTCTAACTATTTACAATAGTTGTTTATAAATAATATTTTTTATTTTGTTGTCCAGGGTATACATGTTCAAATTTTTCGAATTTCCTACACGAGAGCAAACTACGTATATTTAACTGTGGGAGAAGCAGGAGTTGCTGCCGCAATATTCTAAGTTCATGCTTGTACTTTTAACTGTAAAACTGTAGTCTAAATCGATTGGAAATTGCAGCCCTTTAATTTGGAATGGCAGTTCAGTAGATATCAGTGGTATTCTAGGGATAAATAGTGTGTCCCCCTTGTACTTTCCAGTTGTAAGTTTGGCTTTGCTCATTTTATTACTGGCTGATGACCATCCTTGTTCCATTACATAGTTTTGGCGAGTTGAGATTTCTGAGTAGTATGATCGGAGATCCAATTTTAAGTTGAAGACAGTGTAATGGTACTCCCGGTACTTGCAAAGAGTTTGGAAATTCTATAGGGAACTTCACACTTTCTTCAACATTTACTGTCGTGTCGATCAACTCGTGTACTCTTGTCTTCATCAGGAATTTTGTTTTTAATATTAAAGTTGGTATCGCCGACAATATTTTTAGTTGCCTAAATTTCACTTTCAAACAGCCAGTCCAGATTGGTACAACTGAACAATGTTTGGACATGACAGTGATAAATAGGAGCGGTGAGAGCAGATCCCTGATGAGCTCTCACGGATATAGGGAAGTCGTCAGATAGTTCAGCAGCTGATTGTATCTGGCTCTTTGGGTTTTGGCGGAGCAGCCTCACCCACCTAACATGCTCCTCAGGAGTAGAGCAAGCCAAATTAACTCGTGGGGCACTCTGTCAAAGGCCTTTTTGAGGGCAAGAAAGGCCAAGCGTAGTTGTCTTTACTTCTCACAGTACTTTTCAATAAGCAGGTGAGCTGCATGGATAGCATCTGTCGCCCCACAGCCCTTCACGAATCCACATTGATTGATGGAGAGACTAATATTTTGTCAGATCCTATTATCAATTATGCGTTCTAATACTTTCATGCTGCGTGACAAGGCATATTGGGCGGTAGTTACATTCAGCTGGACTTCCTTTCCGATTCCAAATTGGAACCGTTGTGCTACATGTCCAGCCAATGGGAATCTTTCCCTCCTCAATGATCTTATTGAAGTAATCCGTCAACCATTCAGCTGAATTCCAGTGTTTTGATTTCCACAAGTTTGCAGGAAGATCATCTGGCCACTTTGCTTTTCCATTTTTCATTTTCCATAATGCTTCAACAACCTCATCCTTGGTGACTGGTGCAGTGGATCCCCCTCCCGGAGTTAACACTAATTGGAGCATGTGGAAACTCCTCATTGCAAACTTCCTCTGAGTATTTCCTCTATCACTCTGCTACTTTCTTTATTCATCTCTGACTCCACAGGCACAAAATCTAAAGAAGCGACGACAATGAGCCAAAACGGCAGATGTGGGACAAACGCTAACGAAGAAGAAAAAGAATGTTTGGACAAATTTGTTTGACAAGTTTGTTTTCAGCAGTCACTGTGTTGCAGAAATTACTGTTGAGTTTAATGACACTGGTTGTCTGGTCACCAGGATGCATGCCTTCACCCATTTGTAAAAGTTGTTGAGCAAAATGTGCTGCTGTTTCATCTTTCGATAGTTCAACAATTATATTTTTTGTTGTCACAGTATTTGTATGTGTGGCCAGAGACAAGACTTTTTAAGCACACACTGATCTCATCACTGGTGTTGACTTGGGGATAACTGGAAGAGTTTGTCGAAAATCACTGGATAGTATGACGAGAGCTCCTCCCATTACTTCAGGGCTTCCCCAGAAGTCTTATAATGTTCTGCCCAAGGCTTCAAGTGATTTTTATGTACCATTGTGCACTTGTCTCAGAAGTTCACCCTGCCTAGATGCTCTTGAGATATTACATCGCGGGAATTGTTTTTCAGCTACATTCAACGGTAGTTGGAGGCGAAATGGGCAGCTTGTCATCCTTCAATAAGAGTGCCTGAAATGCTGGATGACACCAGTGCAAGTGCATTGTGTTGCTTGATGTGTATTTCCAACAGCAACAGATCAATTAGAAATGTTTTCGCAGTACTGCCTGGCGCATCCAAGTAAATAATCCCACCAGTGTTGTCGTCAATCTGGTTCATGTATATTGTAGATTTCCTTTCGATTGTCGCTGAGGAGTTGTTTGTAGTGAACAATGTATTGAAGTAGTTTGTTAATGGTGTGGCTTTTTTCCTGGGTCATTTCAAAGTTTAGCACACCGGTAGCATTTTTCACAGTGCTTGCATCCCAAGTTTTACTAACTTCTGGCGCTTACTGCTGAATATTTTACTTCTAGGCAACCGAGTATTCCATGGAAGACGTCATCGTTCAATTCAGTGATGAGTTCAGGATGAGCTTCCTCAGATTTGGTACAGTGT
The DNA here is from genome assembly GCF_023897955.1 of Schistocerca gregaria. Taxonomy (NCBI): domain Eukaryota; kingdom Metazoa; phylum Arthropoda; class Insecta; order Orthoptera; family Acrididae; genus Schistocerca; species Schistocerca gregaria. The sequence continues at coordinate 259,692,625 of NC_064921.1, forward strand.
CATCACTCATACTCTCTTTGAAGGCTTCCCATAGCTGCTTTCGATTCAATGGGTTACATGTTACACTTATGGCAACTAAGACTCACTTGTTCAACTGAGGTTATGAGTGAGGCTTCTTATAGTGTTAATTTCCAGTGGATATCGTGGATATCATTTCCCAGTAGTCCTAACTGTTGGCATACTTCTCTATACATCTGGCATAGGTAATCGTGAACAGTCTTGTGTTTTCAGATGTAATGTGTATACTCAGCCCTAGTGTCCCAGTTTTCACGATTCCTGGATGTTCTCGTGTTCCACATACAATAGGTAGGGACGTCGGCAGGTAGTAATGTTTTTGTGAATGGATCCATTTGGCACAGTTGGTAAAAAGCCATTAATGTCGTGTTCTGAGATGGTTCACTTACAATTTTTCTGGCAAGCTTGCAGTTTTTCTGGTGGTGTCTTTTTGGGACGTAATCTCTCCATCCATTCTTCAAATGTACTGCTAGATGTTGCACAGTTGATTTGCAGTTGTGTATGGCAAAACTGAAAATCCGCCACATTGCTCCGTTACTGTTTATGTATCTTCCCATGTGGTACATGAGGATCTTGTTTCGGTTTTGTTGTTCACTGTCTTTGGAAATTTGAAATACTGCCATGTCACTGCCTTTGTTCACATACTTACAGACATATTTGACAGATTTTGATGAATTGCAGTATTCTACGTTTGTGTGTGCTTGGACCATTTTGGAAAGTAGTGTGCTACATGGTAATAACCATTGATTATCTGTTTCCAGTTCGTTTTTGCCTTATATTCAAATTTTTGCTGTGAAGCCATCATTTTTGGGTTAACGGGCAGCACCAACAGTGGGGAATTCATTAACATACCAAAAAGGCCTAAAATGGCACACAATCTTCAAGAACATTCCATAACATTCCTGAGTGTTCTGGAATGTTCCACAATGATCTGAGATGTTACAGAATGTTGCTGAACATTCTGGAAACTTCCTGAATGTTCGAGTCTATTCCTAATCATTCTAGATCATTCTGGATCATTGTGGAACATTCCAGACAATTCTGGAAAGTTGTGGAATGCTATTTGATGACCTGGAATGTTCTAGAAGGTGAAACTTCCCAGCCCTTATATCTTAAAGTATAGCCTTCAGGCAGAAATGGGAAACTTGATCATGGATGGGGGATGGAGAGCTACCTACCACACCATATAACTCCGTTGATCATAGTGGAACTCATTTCTGAGTTTTAGCAGCATGCACACTGTACAATTTTATAATATATATTTATTACTGCTGCTCACTTGGACATATGACAACACAATCATTGTGTAGCTCAAGCGATAATGAAGGAATAAGAAGAGGATAACAACTGTGAAATGAAGGAATAGTGCAAAACAATTTTACTTGTGGTTGGCACAATTCATACATAAGCACACCCACTTGAAGGTTAAAAAGGAAACCTGTGTTAAGCAAAGAGTTTAAGACCACAATAATAATACAAGATTTTAAACATGGCTCAAACAGCAATTGTTTAAATTCTTCACGGTACATGATGATAATAGTTTTATCGGAATAAAATTTCATTTTAGAAAACAATAAACTTGTGGGATAGGAATCTGCCCAATATTTTATTTTTAGTATTGCCAGTAAGACACATATACAAGTAAATGAATCTATCTTAGCTTTCTGAACTGTTTCTTGCTACCTCAAGGAGGAAAGCTGGATAGGTTGGGAAAACAAAGCTGTTCAGATTCCTCAAACCTCACCAATAGAGGGATCCATTGTTCTGAGTTAGAGAGAAAGACCTATAGAAAGGGAACGGATATTTCCAAAAGTCAAGATAGTTTTTCGTAAATTTTGTGGCCTTATCGACAGTACTGAAAATTTCCCCTCTTGAAGGTAAGCATGAGCCAGTAATTTTGTCTTAATTTAACCATAGTAGCTTATTATCTCATCATTAATTCTATGAATATTTTACTCACAGTAACTAAATATTGAAAAATTACTTACTTGATATGGCAATCAAAGAGAACACAAATGCGACCATGAACCACAGAATAATATTAAATATTACTGGATAATTTTCTGAGTAATCCTTAGAAAGATTCTTCGGCTTGGTCCAATTGACTGGCAGGTCCTGCAAGCAAAAAGAATGTATTAGGTGATCACAAATTTGTCAAAACAATTTGGGGATGTGTGAAGGCATTGCTGCAGGGCAGATAACATATCTGACAATTTTCATATTCATTCAGAATTGTCAAAGGGGATATATTGTTTCACTCAATTGCACTTAACAAATATACAGGCAAGTTTGTCATTTTCCTAACACTATTTTTGTAAGTCACTGGTGTTCACTTCTGCAAGAGCACCGACTACTACCTCACAATTCCTTTATTCCTCTTAAAATGTTTGTTAATCATCACAGTCCAAAAATGATAAGTTTCATAAATACAGGAGGCAGAAAAAAAAAAGGCATATACTACCTTTTTTTTTTAGGGCGCACACCCACAGTGGTCATTAGCGCCAATACTAAATTATGAATGCACTGTGAGGCACAAGATTAAAACAGCAACTAAAAAGGACAACACTAGGCACATTAACAGGCAAGGGATTAAAAGAAAACAGCATAATCAAATGTCAGACAGGTTCGTCAAGCGGATAAAACGAAGAACATGAGCAGCTGTTCCTGGGTCATCCATTAAAATGTCATATAGAGTACATGGCAGGCCAAGATCAATGCGCAGTGTATTAAAATTCGGACAGGATGTTAAAATGTGGTGTACCGTCAGCAATTACCCAAATGCGCAGAATGGCGCCGGCGCAGCTGTCAGCAGATGGTGATGGCTGAACCAGCAGTGTCCAATCCGTAATCGGGCCAAAACGACCTCCTCCCGCCGAGACAACGGCGTGAAGAGGTCGTCCAAGCCATGGGGAGAGGTTTCAAGGCACGACGCTTGTTTTCAGTAAGTGTAGACCAATCGGCATGCCACAGCGATAAAATGTGCTGACTAATGACCCTGCTAACATCAGATGAAGGCACACAGCAAGAAGCTGTCCCAAGGCTGGAGGACCACAGCCTTGGCTGCGGCATCTGCAGCTTCATTCCCAGGGACAGCAACATGGCCATGAACCCACATAAAGGTAACCGGAGAACCGTCGTCTGCCAGCTGCTGAAGACGAGCGTTGGATCCGGTGCATGAACGGGTGAACCGGATACGGATCACAGAGGTTCTGGATGGCGCTCAGGGAATCAGAGCAGATGACATAAGCAGAATGTCAGCGGCGGCAGATGTAAAGAACAGCCTGATAGAGGGCAAATAGTTTAGCTGTGAAGACTAAACAATGGCCATGGAGCCAGTATTTGAAACTGTGTGCCCCGACAATAAAAGAACACCCGACACCGTCATTCGTCTTAGAGCCATCTGTATAAATGAAGATCGTATTCATGAACTTCGAACAAACTTCGACAAACTGTGAGCGGTATACCGAAGCTGGGGTAACCTCCTTTGGGAGTGAGCTGAGGTCAAGGTGAACGCGAACCTGAGCCAGGAGCCAAGGTGGCGTTTGGCTCTCGCCCACTCTAAAGGTTGCAGGGAGTGAAAAACCAAGGTGCTGAAGGAGGCGACGAAAGCGAACTCCAGGGGGTAGCAGGGCAGATACATACAACCTGTATTGACAGTCGAAAGAGTCATCAAAAAAGGGACCATAAGACAGGTGGTCGGGCATTTATAATAGCCGACAGGCATACTGACAAAGCAGTATATTGCACCGGTAGGTTAGTGGCAATTCACCGGGTCTACTATAGGAAGCTCCAATAGCAAGACATAACCCCCGATGTTGTATAGAGTTGAGGCGGTGTAAGATGGACGGCCGTGCAGAGGAGTATACAAAGCTCCCATAATCCAGCTTTGAGCAGATGATCGACCGATATAGGCGAAGTAGGACGGTTCAATCTGCTCCCCATGACCTACTGCTGAAAACACGGAGGACATTTAGGGAACGGGTACAATGGGCAGCCAAATAAGAGATGTGGAGGCCAGCTAAGTTTCCTGTCAAATGTAAGACCTAAAAATTTTGCTGTCTCCACAAATGGGAGAGTAACGGGACCGGGACGTAAGGACCGTGGGAGAAACTCTGTAGTGCCAGAAGTTAATACAGACCGTCTTCTTGGCAGAAAAACAGAAGCCATTGGCGACACTCCAGGCGTAAAGATGGTCAAGACAATGCTGAAGACAGCGCTCCAGGAAACATGTACGTTGCGCACTGCAGTAGATGGTAAAATTGTCCACGAAAAGGGAGCCTGATACATCAGCTGGGAGGCAATCCATTACTGGATTGATTGCTATCGCAAAGAGAGCAGTGCTCAAAACTGAGCCCTGTGGCACCCCATTCTCCTGGTGAAAGGCCTCTGACAGCACAGAACCCACACGTACCCTGAACTGTCGATCCATAAAAAATTGCATGAATAAAAAGAGAAAGGCGACCGCGAAGGCCCCATGTATGGATGGTGCGGAGAATGCCCGCCCTCCAACAGGTGTCTTAAGCCTTCTCCAAATCAAAGAACACAGCCACTGTCTGGCACTTCCGCAAGAAGTTATTCATAATGAAGGTCGACAAGGTAACCAGATGGTCAACAGCAGAGAGGTGCCTACGAAATCCACACTGGACATTGGTAAGTAGGCGTCGAGATTCGAGCATCCAAACCAAATGAGAGTTAACCATGCGTTCTATCACCTTACAGACACAGCTGGTAAGGGAAATGGGTCGATAATTAGAAGGCAAGTGCTGGTCCTTCCCTGGTTTAGAAATCGGGGCAACAATAGATTCGCGCCAGCATGTGGAAACATGATCCTCAATCCAGATGCGATTATAAGTACGAAGAAGAAAACCTTTACCCGCACGAGAAAGGTTCTTCAGCATCTGAATATGAATAGAATCACGCCCCGGAGCGGAGGATCGTGACCGGGCAAGTGCATTTTCGAGTTCCCGCATGGTGAAAGGGGCATTATAACCTTCATGATTCGAGGAGCGGAGGTTAGGTGGTCTTGCCTCCTCTGCCTGTTTTCGAGGGAGGAAGGCAGGGTGGTAATGAGAAGAGCTCGAAACCTCTGCGAAAAATCAGCCGAAGGCATTGGAGACATCCTCAGGGGCACAAGGACGTCATTCGCGACCGTCAAGCCAGAAACTGGTGAGTGGATCGTAGTGCCAGATAGCCGGCGCAGGCTACCCCAGACAACAGGAGGAGTAAAACTGTTGAAGGAGCTTGTGAAAGCAGCCCAGCTGGCTTTCTTGCTTTCTTTAATATCACGACAACACTGTGCGCGTAATCGTTTAGAATTAATACAAATCACCATCGCAGGGTGGCGTTTAAAGGTACATAAAGCACATCGATGCACTTAAAGTGTCTCTGCATGCTGCGGTCCACCAGGGGACCGGTACGCTAGGTGGAGAAGAAGCAGTATGAGGGATGGAATATTCAGCAGCAGTGAGAATGACTTGGGACCTGACTATCGCAACTTGCGAAGTTTTGATATTGAAATGTCGTCCTGGAAGAGAAGAGCCCCCAGTATGCTTTGGAGATGTTCCAACTAGTTGAGCATGGAGATGGGATGTGATGCAGGAGATGGATAACACATGGGAAGTGATCGCTCGAATACATATCAGAAAGTGCGTACTGTAATGTAACTGACTACTGAAGAGTGCGATACCACCCTTATAGTCGCATCTGCCCTTGCAGGGTCAGTGCTCCAATTTCATTTCTATGATTTTTTTATTTAATATTATTGTATGTAGTATTTAATTTTGCCCAAATCTTTTTTATTGTATTATTCTATAATGTGAACTTTATTTGTTTATTTCTGGAGAATATGTTGGCACCAGTGTGAGCCAAAGACATTCGTGTGTGAAAGGTAGAGAGTCGGACATTGTTAAGGTGACTGTTGGAGTGAGTTAGTTGGACTGTTGTGGGGAGAGCGTGGTTTTGTGAGGTGGACTGTTGATGGGAGTACGGAAGGAAGTCTGTTGTCTTATATAGAGTGTATCTATAAATAGTATGTGATATGAAGATGGAAATTATTGCAAAAAAGTTAAATTAATAAAAATGAAGAATCAATAGTAAAACAAAAAGCGAGTACCAGTTTTCATTAGCACACAAAGACCCGGACCTAATATTAACAATGTTAGTTAGATGGAACGCACCATGGCGACCAAATTCAGCATCTATAGGTAAGGTATTTTAATTAGTTTTAGTAGTCTGTGATGTATCATTCTTTTGTCTAAATATTAAGCTTAACATCGTCTGTTGTAGATACAGACCACCCAAGCTGGCGGGGTGTCGTCAATTGATCATCATAATCTCAGGGTTTGAAATAGCATTTAAATGAATTGAAAGTTTGTCGCTTGATATTTGATTTTCACCCCGGACGAAAGAGGGTACATTACAGTACCACTCAAGCCAGCGTACAAGTTGGGTAGTACATATAGAGAGGTCTAAATGGGAATAGGTGTGAAATGTGTCCAAAAGAAAAGTAGGGGTGCCAGTATTGAGGCAGACAAGACTGAGGTGGTTGAAAAGGTCTGCTAACAGGGAGCCTCTTGGGCAGGATGCTGGAGAGCCCCAAAGGGAATAGTGGGTATTTAAGTCCCCAGTCAACAAAAATGGTGCAGGTAGCTGAGCAATAATTTGCATCATGTCTGCCCTAGTAACGGCAGACAAAGATGGAGTGTAAATAGTACAAATGGAAAATGTAAAAGTGGGGAGAGTAATTCGGACAGCAAATGTCTGCAGATCGGTGTGCAATTTGATGGGATCATAGTAGATATCATCCCGGACCAGCAACATAACCCCTCCATGAGCCAGATTACCTGCCACAGGGGGTAGGTCAAAACGCACAGAGGCATAGTGTGCCAAATCAATTTGATCGCATGGGCATAGCTTCGTATCCTGGAGAGCTATTACGAGCTGCCAGTACAAGCGTAGAAGCAACTTTAAGTCCTCTCGGTTGGAGAGAATGCTGCGAATATTACAATGAAGAAGTGCCATCGTGACAAGAAAAAGAAAAAGGAGAAGCAAGAAGAGGTCACCTCGAAGGCCGCTGAGAGCCTGGCTTTGAGCGGGCACTGCTGCCGCTATGAATAGGCGGAGTGTCATTGTCCATTTTTTCAATAGGTTTGTCGGCCTCCATGTTAAGATGGCCAGGAGGGGGAGCTTCCTCTGCTGGTGAACGTCCAGATGTTCGGCTACCAGCAATGCAGCCAGGCGAAACAGATGATGGCCTGAGGCAGCAACCGCTGGGTGGCGCAGGAGAAGAAACGTGCCGAGGCGGAGGAGAACTTTGCTTCCTATGAGCCTTTTTCGAAGGTCGTTTAGACGAAGTACTGGTCGATGGCTGGGAGTTCGGGGTACGTAGGAAGTCTTCACGGGACGGTTCCTTCTTCAAAGCCCATGCATCTGACTTCTGGGTCTTAGTTTTGGCAGAAGCTGATGAACGCGCTAGTGTCTTAGGGGTGATGGGAGGAAGAGGAGATGTTGACCGGGTGATCTTAGCAATGGCCGCGCACTTAGCGCTAAAGGTCAGATCGCACGCCTGTGTCGACACCTCTCTGGTAGGCTGATAAGAGGGGAGGACAGTACTGTATTTCCCAGCTGGGAGCAGTGTGGGCTTCCTACTAACAAATAGCTTGCGAGCAGCCGAGGTGGACACTTTCTCTTTGACCTGAGTTTCTTGTATACAGCGTTCATCCTTTTAGATGGGACAGTCATGGGACGACGCTGCATGGTCACCCTGACAGTTCACGCAACGAGGAGATGGAGGTGGACAGTCACCCTCATGGGCGTCCCTGCCACAAGTGACGCATTTAGCCACATTAGAACAAGACTGGCGGGTTTGATTAAAATGCTGACACTGGTAGCAGCACGTAGGTGTCGGGACATAGGGGCGAACAGAAATAACCTCATAACCCACTTCGATGCACGACGGCAGCTGAACAATATCAAAAATCTAGAGAAGTGTTTGGGTCGGTAAAAGGTCATTGTTGACCTTTTTCATGACCCTATGGACAGCCGTCACACCCTGCTCAGCGAGGAAAGACAATCTCCTCGTCAGTCAATCCGTCGAGTGATGTAGTATATACCACACCATGCGACGAATTCAAAGTGCGGTGAGCCTCCACCCAGACAGGGAACGTGGACAGAGTGTGGCCCAAAGGAGTTTTTGTGCTTGAAAGGCGCTCTCAGGTACCATTACGCAACCTGGTACAAGACTTGACAGGTCCGGCTATGGCATCTACGCCCTTCTGAATAATGAAAGGGTTGACAGATGAAAAATCTTTTCCGTCCTCAGACCTAGAAACTACGAGGAACTTTGGGGCAGGCAGTAGTACTTTTGTCGCTGGTGGCTGGTCAAGTTTCTGTTTTTGGGCAGAAGTCGAGAGAGAAGAAGAGAAATCCACTGCGGAGGAATCCCCCACGATTGCCAGCGTCTCCGATGGCACACGCCTTCCTTGTGGGGACCCTCTCAGAGGGTGCTCCCGCCTTAGGTGAATGTTTACACCTCAGGTCACACCTCCCAAGAAACGGACGGAGGGACCAATCGGCATGGTTGGAAGGTGTCAGCTCAGACAATGACTTCTCCAAGGGCTTGGCTTTTACCAGGGGGTACGTGTGTGCCTTACTTGTCTACCCAGGGCGGGGAATTACACGTTACCCCGACACCGGCTACATGTGCAAACGTCTGGGGCGGCCTTCGGGCACGCACAGGGAGGAAAGAAGAAGAAGAGGGAAAAAAGGGAGAGAGAAAGAAAGAGAGAGAGAGAGAGAGAGATATATTACAATACACTTACTGCTGGTTCCACTATCTGGCGGGCTCTCCTAGTGTGGCTAACATCACTTGTTAATGCTGCTACTATAACCTGGAACATAACACACAGATTTTCATTTAATGGCTGGTATGTATGAAGACATAGAATTGTTTTTAGGTCTGTTCAGCAATTCAATATCAATTAAGAATGTATTTTACAATGAAAGTTGAATTCAGAAAGTGGCAGTTAAAAGCGATACTCCAGATTAAATACAGTTATAATGTCTTATAACGCAAAATTAACTAGAGAGACAAAAAGAAAAATCACAGGTATGACTGCTACTATTTGATGTTTTGTTGTTGAACATTCAGTCTTTCTCATGTGCCCTATTTATCTTTAAACTGAAAATCACTGAATGGGATGTTATAATTTCAATTAGGGACGCTAAGGGATGAAAAAGAAAGTGGGACATAGAAAAAGGTAAATGACAGTGAGAGAAGAGGAGCTACAGTTTGAAAAGCTCATTCACTGCACAGCTATTAAAACCTTAAAAGACAAAAATTTCGTATGTAGGACGCTGTCAACTCTAAACATACATGATGACATTCTATTGGTACATTCCATTACCTACAGAATCTAGAAAATATAATGAATTTCTTTATGCTGCTAAAAGTTCATCTTTTAGTGTGTCACCAGTGAGTGAAATGTGTTTCTCGTCAACTCTGGAAATAACAAATGTTATGAGAAAAGAAAAATAACAGAAATACTAGGATTCAATACAGCAGATCAGATAAAGACTTGACAGATTCAGTCTTGTAAAATAGCATGACTGTGCAAAATTAAAATCAGCACGTCTTCAATTCAATATATTAAGTTGGATCATTCAAAATTAGAAAAGTTTCTAATCCTGGGACCTATGTGTGGCACCACTGTGAAGTTTACACCTTGCAAACTGCAACAGTTTAAAAGAAAACTGCCTTCTTCATGCTGCATTTTAGTTCTCTTTGTTTTACCTTACTTGGGTGCACAAATAAAAGATTATTGTGCAATGTGAAAGGCATTTTTCTTTTAAACTGCAGCACTTCATATACAGCTGTTGCAAAAATGGTCACCACAAGAAATTTGTTTACAACTTGTGTTCAGGCCAAAGACTTGGATAGATCATACGGCTTGTTACACAAAATGCTAATGTGTAGATACACTGGAACATTCCATAATACTTAGAATTTTTATTACATAATTATTTGATAAACCTGTAATTTTAATCTGTGTACATGTGAATATTCCCATCTGCTGAGGGAACAAGTAGAGTTACTAACGTGATCACATAGTATGCTAGAATTAAGGTATCCTATTTCAATATTATAGAAAGGATAGATTGTTACCCACCATACAGCAGAGATGCTGAGTCACACATAGGCACAACAAAAAGACTTAAATGAGTAAGCTTGTGGCCAAAAGGCCTTCCAAATTACCTCATACTCAGCTCACACACGACTGCAATCTCAGGCATCTGTAGCCACCAGTGTGGCTGTTGCCCGAGACTGCACTTGTGTGTGCGAGTTGTGTGTGTGCATGCAAGTGTGATCTATTTTTGATGAAAGCATTACTGGCTGAAAACTTTGTGACAGTCTTTTTGTGGTGCATATCTGTGACTCAGCATCTCTGCTATATGGCGAGTAACAACTTCCCTTTTCATAATATTGTATCACAAGACGGATGGACGCAGTGTACCTGCAAGCCACGATAGCATTAAACACCATATCAACACCCAATGCTTGAGAATTTATTCCATGTCATCGGTTCCTGGCTTGGAAATATGGTGTGTGCCACAGAGGAGGACATGCTGGGGCATTGTCTATGATAAAGGAACAACAGAAAACTACTTATATGGATATTCTCAATTAGTATCTGTTTGATAAGGGTGAAGTCTAAGAACAGTCTGCCTTAACTATCTTTTTGTAATGTTCCAAATAATTTAACAACTTTGTAACAAACTGTTATAAACAAGAGCATAATATTTGAAATGTCATCAAATACATATCACTTTGTACTTTATTAGTTTAGGGATTCTGGCACATTCAATTGAGAAATGGTGGTAATGTCACTTGGAAAAGGGGGTTGAGGGTTCAAATTTGACATGTCAAACTTCTGATTGGCTATAGGATACTGAAATTTGCTCAACTGCCAGTAGTAAAGTAGGTATCAAGCACACATTATATCTATGCAGAGGGATGGTGCATCAAGCTGGATGATCACCAAAGCCAAAGCCATTGCTGTAATCACAGGTTAATTTGATGGCAGGACTGCTTTCACTGCTAAATGTTAGTAGTGTCCAGTGTGACACTGAAAGGATCTAGTTCTCATATGGAGGGCTTGTGTTCACACTTGTTGCCATGTTTGGCAGCAGAGGGCAATCCCACAGACATCAGTAGGCCAGTGCTATCACTGATGACATCACATGAGTGAACAAAACCATAGAGAATACTTAAATCATGTCATCCAAGTAGGTTGCAAACCATCAAAAACTATACACGTGTTCAGCTTGTACATTTCTGTTTTTATAAAGGAGCTTGACTTTATTAATCATTTATGTAGATCGTTCACACTACAGTATTTTTCAGAGAAAATGTATATAAGCATCATCCATATCAATGATATTAAAAAAGAAAGGAAATAAATGAGAAATGGATAATAAATATGAACACACAGGAGGTGTAGTTATCCAGACTATCTGATTCTTGTTAACCATAATAAAATACAATTAGGTTTTCCTTAAAAGCTCATATTTATTAAAATTATATTTTTTGCAAAAACACTGTTCGTCTCAGCCAAATATCAAACTGAACGAACTTGACTGTTGTGGTAAGTAAGAGATTTAACCAGTCTTAAGCAGTTTTTATTTAGGCAGTGATGAAAGCCCTATCTGAAAACGCATTTCACAACATACCCGTTATAAGCCACTTGCAGGCCACACTGAAAACTCTGCTAACAGTTCACACTGGTTGAATATTTTCTTTTTGCACCAATTATTTTGGCTTTTAAGCTTTTTCAGCTATTTATAAAACTACTGATGGAACAAAACTTTGAGACTGGAAAATTTCTTTCAAGGTCTACACTTCTTGTGTCCAAAACTTTTCCTTCATCTGACAAAATGCTCACTGCAGAGCATATAATACCGACTTCAGTACTCGTGTGTTACTTATCCATGCTCATAAATGTGTTTTTTTTTCATAAATTCACTTTTTTTCCATTTTGCCAATGAATTATACAAAATTTTAACTTAGCGTCATTTCATAGTTTGTTTTTCTTATGCTGTTCTAACACTTTCATGATAAATAACAGACTTCAAATGCTGCGTAGAAGAGGGAAGGATCTGTTAAATATGTGGCAGGAAGTAAGGAGTTATGGAGGTTGTATACCATGAATGTTTCTGCTCAAAATTCTGAAGATACAATTAGATACTAACTGCTCAAAATTTTAATCATCAGGATAGATTACTACGTGAGAAGAAACATGTCAAACCTTCTAGTTTCAGCCTTACCTGACCATCATATGAGTTAATAAATCCTTTTTTCAAATGAATTATTGCATCTCTAAGTAGCTGCTTTGCCTCGTCTGCTGCAGGAGAGTCTTCTCCATGCAAATCAATGACAGGATGAAGTCCGGAGAACACAATCCAATACAGGTCTGGCAACCCATCTCTCAGATCTTCATTTTCTACGTACTCCTGCATATTATGAAACATGTATTTAGTACAGATTTCTGATATGTTCTTATTACTATTGTTAAGTTTTGAATTCATTAGCTTTTTATTTATTTGATAATTTTCTAGCTAATTAATAGAAATGATTCAATTAATTATATACAAGATTACTTTCTTTCAGTCTAAGAAGACTCATTTTCAAATTAAGTGGCTGTATGTCAGGTTACAGGTCCTTTCCCCCTCACATCCAGTATTCATTACTGACTGTAAATAGATCAACGTGCAATACCTTTCTATAGTCTAAATTCTTTCAGTAATATCTGGCCACCTAGTCAATTCATGGTGCACTACAGATGGAACACACACTCTTTTACACACAATTTCTGAGAGATCCAACATGTTCTTGCCCAACCATTGTTTAAGAACATCTTTCCAACATTATATAAGTATATAGTTTTTAAGAAAATTCAATATTCTTGTAACACACTAACATCTTTCTTAAATGATTTACAGTTACCAGTTACATTAATACTTAATGTTTCTCACCTTTTCACCCAAATTATTCAGCAGATGAAGCTGTCTGAGAAATTCCACATCTTCAGTGTTGCTATCATCAAGATACATAACAGGAAAGTCAGTTGGATTCAACAGATCAGTTTCTTCATCAGAAGCAGTGCTCACCTAAAACAAAAATAATATTTATTATATGAACTTTTTAAAAAAAGGAATGAAAAATTAACTACATGGCTGTCACAGTTTGGATGGGTTTCTCTGACAAACAAAAATAAGGAAAAGCTTCCAATTCTTGATGTACAGCTGTCATGCTATTTGTAGACTTATTTTACATTTGTTTCAGGAAGAACAAATCTTCAATCTAATAAAAAATTGAAAGAAAGAAATTTTACTGCATAGGACTTTGCCTGTCGATTTTAAAAAGGCAGATTGTTAACCACCTCATGTGGATGAGGTTCTGTGTTGTGCTCCACTATTTCTGCTGTTTTTAATAGGATAAACGGGCACTACAGTGCTCATCTCCGCCACGCTAGTACCTTTCACTAAATCAGAAAATGCTAAATATGTGCATTTTGTATGTTTGTGTATGTATGCAAGCTAACTTTATGGTTTTTTCCTTAATTTAAGAGTGGGACCGCTTGTCAGGTAAATTCACTGTGTATTTTTTACTGTCAAAAAGTGAAAAAAACCTAATTTTTTACTACACACCAGCTCCAACAAACATTTACACATGCCAAAAATTTTGGCAGTAGTATCCTCATTCAGACAATTGTTCCCCCTACTTTCAATGTATGTGTGTACATGATTATACCTTTTTGTGACTTTTTAGAAACTTTTGAGCATGTAATGTGTTTCCTCATAAATTGATGGTTATGTGCAACAGCTGTGCGCTCTCCAAAGCTTTGCAGTATCTGTAATACCTGGTCTGTAAGAACGTTCCCCATTAATTGCACTGTAGTACTTCCACTGTTTGTTCTATGGAAATGTACACAAGTTCATGATTTCAATGTAAATATAGCTCTTAAGTCAACTCCTGTGGCATAATATTGTGTTCTGTAAATATTATAGCTGTCACATCATGTTACATTACATTACATTCAACATCTGCATTCCGCAGCTATGCACATTTTCTGCATGTGTCAAAATGATCTGCTACTTTTTAATTTGTTACCCAAAGTTCTTACTTCTGTCGTAACACAATTACTCTGAGTGGTAAATCTTCAGTTCTTAAAATGAAATTCTATTCCTCTTAACATAATGGATGCAAAAATTAAAAGATAGCCAGTAATTTTAGTTCAAAGTTATTTACAATTTATTTTTTTTTTAAAAAGAGAGAGAGAGGAGAGAGAGAGAGAGAGAGAGAGAGAGAGAGAGAGAGAGAGAGAGAGAGCACTGTAGTAGTTAAAATGCAGTCCCAATGATAATGATGTTCTCGGGGAAGGGACGAAGTTAATTGCTGTTTGGACACAGCTGAAAATCTTTGATTATGTTCAAGAGATTGTTATTAGGAGAAAGAAAACTGGTATTCTATGGATCGGAGTGTGGAATATCAGATCCCTGAATTGGGCAGGTAGGTTAGAAAATTCAAAAAGGGAAATGGATAGGTTAAAGTTAGATATAGTGGGAATTAGTGAAGTTCAGTGGCAGGAGGAACAAGACTTCTGGTCAGGTGAATAAAGAGTTATAAATACAAAATCAAATAGGGGTAATGCAGGATTGGTTTAATAATGAATAGGAAAATAGGAATGCAGTTAAGCTACTACAAACAGCACAGTGAATGCATTATTGTGGCCAAGACAAATACGAAGCCCACACCTACCACAGGAGTGAAAGTTTATATGCGAACTAGCTCTGCAGATGAAGAGATTGATGAAATGTATGATGAGATAAAGAAATTATTTAGGTAGAGAAGGGAGACGAAAATTTAAGTGTCATGGGTGACAAACTCTATAGTAGGAAAAGGAAGAGAAGGAAACGAAGTAGGTGAATATGGAATAGGAGTAAGGAATGAAAGAGGAAGCTGCCTGGTAGAATTTTGCGCAGAGCATAACTTAATCATAGCTAACACTTGGTTCAAGAATTATGAAAGAACCCTGGAGATACTAGAAGGTTTCAAATAGATTATATAATGGTAAAACGGAGATTTAGGTACCAGGTTTTAAATTTTAAGACATTTCCAGGGGCAGATGTGGACTCTGACCACAATCTATTGGTTATGAACTGTAGATTAGAACTGAAGAAACTGTAAAAAGGTAGGAATTGGAGGAGATGGGACCTGGATAAACTGAAAGAACCAGAGGTTGTAGAGAGCTTCATGGAGAGCATTAGGGAACGACTGATAAGAATGGGGGAAAGAAATGGGTAGGTTTGAGTGATGAAACAGTGAAGGTAGCAGAGGATCAAGTAGGTAAAAAGACGAGGGCTAATAGAAATCCTTGGGTAACAGGAGAGATACTGAATTTAACTGAAGAAAGGAGAAAATATAAACATGCAGTAAATGAAGCAGGCAAAAAGGAATAAAATCGTCTCAAAAACGAGACTGACAGGAAGTGCAAAATGGCTAAGCAGGGATGGTTAGATGACAAATGCAAGGATGTAGAAGCTTATCTCACTAGGGGTAAGATAGATACTGCCTACAGGAAAATTAAAGAGACCTTTGGAGATAAGAGAACCACTTGTATGAATATCAAGAGCTCAGATGGAAACCCAGTTCTAAGCAAAAAGGTGGAAGGAGTATATAGAGGATCTATACAAGGGTGACGTTCTTGAGGGCAATATTATAAAAAAAAGGAAGATAATGTTGATGAAGATGAAATAGGAGATATCATACTGTATGAAGAGTTTGACAGAGCACTGAAAGACCAAAGAAACAAGGCTCCGGGAGTAGACAACATTCCATTAGAACTACTGACAGCCTTTGGAGAGCCAGGCCTAACAAAACTGTACCATCTAGTGAGCAAGATGTATGAGACAGGCGATATACCCTATGTCTTCCAAGTCTTTCGCAATGACATACATAAATAATACGTTCTCGGTTTTCCAGCCGGTCAATTCAAATAAAATCCTCGCGTTTTCAATGGCCATCTCCACCATCATCGTCAGGAGTTCACTAACTGCTGGGGCTGTTACGGTCT
Organism: Schistocerca gregaria; assembly: GCF_023897955.1. NCBI lineage: Eukaryota > Metazoa > Arthropoda > Insecta > Orthoptera > Acrididae > Schistocerca > Schistocerca gregaria. The sequence continues at coordinate 259,708,770 of NC_064921.1, forward strand.
CTCGCTTATATAAGCATCATGACATCAGCAGCCTATCAGATCAATCCAATGTGGCGTGCACGTCTAAGTCGACCCAGGCAGCTAGCGGAGCTATTGCCGATGGCAGCACCGTTGATGTCAGGTGGCGCCACGTTAAACTGCTGCTCCCGCACCACGCATCTGTCTCTGCTTTCTTTCGATGTCCAATGCCTGTCCCCACGCCCTGCTGAGTGGGTATCCCTGGTCTCTGTTGAAATTGTTGTTTAAGCGAATCTCTGCCACTTCCTTTATAACGGAGTCCCAATATGTAGATGCATCAGCCAACACTTTTGCATTTTCGAACTGTAGTTTATGTCTGTTTTCTAGGCAATGCTCCGCCATGGCCAACTTTTCAAGCTCCCTTTGTTTTATATGGCACTTGTGCTCAGTACAAGGCTCCGCAACTGTGCAAATTGTCTGTCCAATGTACATGCTGCCACATTCACAGGGTACACCATACACTTGAAGAGCAACGTCGTCTTTAACAGGGCACAACATATCTCTTATCCTGGGAGGGGGAGGGGAGGGGGAGGTGGGGGGGGCGGAGCACTGGTCTTAGACCATGTTTCTGCAGCAGACATCTTAGCTCACTGCTAGTTGCTCTACAATATGGCAGGAATACAGTCTGTTTGGCCTCTTCTACTGAATCAACAGGTGTCTTTCATTGGCGGCCCTTGAAAGCGTTTGTGATGTCTCTTTTGCTGTATCCATTTTCCCCGAAAACATGTTTTAATTTCTGCAATTCAGACTGTAGGTGGTCGTCTTCAGAGAATCTTGGCTCTATGAACCAACGTGTTCAGGACAGCTTTCTTGTGTACAGGGTGGTGCAAACTATTGGTGTTCAAGTACTGATCAGTGTGTGTTGGTTTCCGGTACACTGAATGACCAAGCTGGCCTCCTGCCTTCCACTCAACCAAAACATTCAAGAATGGTAGCTTGTCGTGCTTCTCCATCTCGACAGTAAATTTAATGTTGGGATGGACACCATTCATATGATCGAAGAACTGCTGTAGTGTATCTTCACCATGTGGGCATACCAGGAAGGTGTCGCCAACGTATCTTAGAAAGCAAGATGGCCTTAACGTCGTAGTTTGCGGAGCCTGCTCTGAAGAAATTTGCAACTGCTGGAGACAGTGGTGATCCAATGGCTGTGCCGTCAGTAACTCATAATATTCATTGCAGTACAAAAAGTACGTTGACGTTAGGACGTGACGGAACAACTTAACGATTCCAGATGGAAAATCTTGGGCCAAAAGATCAAGCGTATCTCGTCTTGGCACCCTCATAAAAAGTGACAACATCCAGGCTAACCATTAGGTCGTTTGGGCCTATCTTCATTCTCTTGAGTGTCTCAACAAATTTCTGCGAGTTGACAACATGGTGTTCGCAATGTCCCAATTTTGGTGCTAACAATTCTGCCAGATGTTTAGCAAGTCTGTATGCGGGCGAAATGATTGCACTAACAATGGGCCTCAGTGGAACACTTTCTTTGTGTTTCTTTGGTAATCCATAAAGCCTGGGAGGTCTGGTGGCACGAGGCGTTAATTTCTTCACCACTTCATCTGGTAAGCCAGAATCCTTCAATAAATTCCCTGTCTTTCTGACAATAGCCTGTGTGGGATCACAACTGAGCTTGTGGTACGTGGGGTCTTCTAATAAATGTAGCACCTCCAGGTGGTAGTCTGCAGAGTTCAGAACCACGGTGGCATTCCGTTTGTCGGCCGGCAAGACAACCAACTCTTCATTCTCGCGTAATAACTGTAAGCAACGTCGTTCCTCCTGGCTAATATTAGATTTTGGTGGCTTAGCTTTTGGCAGGATATGGCTGGTAGTTAGCCTGGCAAAAGATTCCTAATGCACTGCTCTATTCCACTAATTATATCCAATATTGGCAGACGTCGTGGAGCTGGAGAAAAGTTGAGGCCTTTACTCAGTGCTGATATAGAGCCGTCGACCAGTTCTTGGTTGGAAAGATTAACAAGCGTTCTCTGGGCCCCCAAGATACAAGATATGTTGTGCCCTTTTAAAGATGACATTGCTCTTCGGGTGTAGGCTGTGTATGGTGTACTCTGAATGTGGCAGCACGTACATTGGACAGACAATTCGCACGGCTGCAGAGCGTTGTACTGAGCACAAGCGTCATATAAAACAGAGGGAGCTTGACAAGTTGGGCTTAGCAGACGATTGCCTAGAAAACTGACATAAAATACAGTTCGAAAATACAGAAGTGTTGGCTCATGCGTCTACATATTGGGACTCCGTTATAAAGGAAGTGGCTGAGATTCGCTTAAATAACAACAATTTCAACAGAGACCAGGGATACACACTCAGCAGGGCATGGGGACGGGTGTTGGACATCTAAAGAAAGCAGAGACAGATGCGCGACGTGGGAGCGGCAGTTTCAAACGTGGCACCTGCCCCTGGTGCCACCTGACGTCACCGGTGCTGACATGGGCAACAGCTCCGCTAGCTGCCTGGGTCCACTCACACACGCGCCACATTGGATCGATCTGATTGGCTGCTGCTGATGTCATCATGCCTATATAAGCAAGAGACCATAACAGCCCCGGCAATCAGTGAACTCCTGTCGACGATGGCAGAGATGGCCATCGAAAGCTCAAGGATTTTATTCAAATTGACGCATCTGGAAAACCGAGAACATTTTATTCAGGCAATATACCCTCAGACTTCAAGAAGAATATAATAATTCCAATCCCAAAGAAACCAGGGGTTGACATGTGAAAATTACCGAACTGTCACAGCTGCAAAAATACTAACACATATTCCTAACTGAGGAATGGAGAAACTGATAGAAGCCTACCTTGGGGAAGGTAAGTTTGGATTCCGTAGAAATGTTGGAACATGTGAGACAATACTGATCCTACGACTTATCTTAGAAGATAGGTTAAGGAAAGGAAAACCTACATTTCTAGCATTTGTAGATTTAGAGAAAGCTTTTGACAATGTTGACTGGAATACTCTATTTCAAATTCTGAACGTGGCAGGGATAAAATACAGGGAGCAAAAGGCTATTTACAATTTGTACAGAAACCAGATGGCAGCTATGAGTCGAGGGACATGAAAGGGAAGCAGTGGTTGGGAAAGGAGCGAGACAGAGTCGTAGCCTGTCCCCCATGTTATTCAATCTGTATATTGAGCAAGCAGTATAGGAAACGAAACAAAAATTTGGAGTAGGTATTAAAATCCATGGAAAAGGAATAATAACTTTGCGGTTCGCCGATGACATTGTAATTCTGTCAGTGACAGCAAAGGACTTGGAAGAGCAGCTGAACGGAATGGACAGTGTCTTGAATGGAGGGTACAAGATGGACATCAACAAAAGCAAAATGAGGATAATGGAATGTAGTCGAGTTAACCCGGGTGATGCTGAGGGAATTAGATTAGGGAATGAGAGACAAAGTAGTAAATGAGTTTTTATATTTGGGGAGCAAGATAACTGATTAACTGATGATGGTCGAAGTAGAGAGGATATAAAATGTAGACCGGCAATGGCAAGGAAAGCTTTTCTGAAGAAGAGAAATTTGTTCACATTGAGTATAGACTGAAGTGTCAGGAAGTCTTTTCTGAAAGTATTTGTATGGAGTGTAGCCATGTATGGAAGTGAAACGTGGACAATAAGTAGTTTAGACAAGAAGAGAATAGAAGCTTTCGAAATGTGGCGCAACAGAAGAATGCTGACAATTGGATGGGTAGATCACATAACTAATGAGGAGGTACTGAATAGAATTGGACAGAAGAGAAATTAGTGGCACAACTTGACTAGAAGAAGGGATCAGTTGGTAGGGCATATTCTGAGGCATCAAGGGATCACCAATTTAGTATTGGAGGGCAGCATTGAGGGTAAAAATCTTAGAGGGAGATCAAGAGATGAATACACTAAACAGATTCAGAAGGATGTAGGTTGCAGTAGCTACCGGGAAATGAAGAAGGTCGCACAGGATAGAGTAGCATGGAGAGTGGCATCAAACCAGTCTCAGGACTGAAGACCACAACAACAAAGGTACATGACAAAGATATCGAAGGTACCCGAGTACTATCGTTTTGCTAACATTGTCTCCTTTGCATGTAATATAGGGCCTATCGCCCCATTTAACTCTGACTGCGTGATGTGTCAGTGGTAGGTCCATGGGCCATGAAGAAATCAGGGTACTACGCTCATCCCCACTTAACAACAAATTTGCAGTACTGCCTCCAAGTGAAGCTCAGCCAATGCAAGATACTTTACTTGTTGGGAATCCTGCCATATTCTCTGTCAGGGGGAGAAATGCACAAAAGGATAGTCTGCAGCAAGAGATAAGCAGAATCACCTTGTGGCTGCAGTAAGTAGGCTTTTAGGGGACTCATTCACTATACTGAAGGTTCTACACGAACAACCACTGAGGGGAAAGTGAGTACGACCAGCAGGTGTTTGTGGCACACGTTGAACAAACCATTTCCTAATATCTGGGCTCTGAAGATATACTTTGACCTTTCCACTGATTGGCAGGGAATGTTGTGAATACCAGCTAATACTCACGAAATTTTAACGAATTACAATCTCAGCACTTTCCTCGTAACCATCTCCTGATTCTGAGTGGAGTGAAGGGAAGGGCCTGAACCAATGACTTTGAAAGATCTATGACAAAGTAGGTTTCACTTTTCTACACTTTAACCAGAGTTGAGTGCACCAAGGCCCCCTTCAGTGACTCAGGGGTGCACTTCATACTACCCAGTTAGTCGAATGTGTGTGATATGCACACAAAGTTGTTTTTCCCCCTTTAAGGTGAATTCCCATTCTGTCATGAGAATAATAACTGTACTGTAGGTGACCCTGAACCATTAGTGTTCAATTCAGGGAAATGCCACAAACATATGAGACTTTGAACCCTAGGGGTCAAGTATTGAACCAACACAACAAAATGCCAGTCTCTAGCCCTCCTGTAAAGCAGTGGGCAGAGCAAGACCTCCTGCAACACAATATTAGGTATTTTTCATGAAAACTACTTACAACAGACAGTTTGGAAGTCTATTCAACATGCAAATGTATTGGATCTAACATCAACAAACAGACCTGGCTTCTGAGGACGTCTACACTGAAAGTTGTCAGCAACTATGAGATCTTTTAACAACATAAGCTGTGGAATACACCTCTCAGGAAAGAGATCTGTTGTGAAATTAGTTGTGATAGATAGTGTTTACAGGTGTTTGTGTGTTTATGTATTTGTACTTTTTAACAGTGCTATATGATCCATTTATGTGTTTTTCATTTTTTCAGAAGTGTATTATAACAGTTTCATGCTCTATTTACATCACTGATGATACTTCTTGCCCATGTTGTGACTTCCTTGTAAACTAAGTACATGTTTTCTTTCCAAATCGTGCACCGAGTGGGGTGGGTAGGCCCACATTAATACACTGCACTTACATTCAGGAGGAGTGGTTTTCATAACCTGTCTGCCCAGTCCAAATTGGGTTTTCCAATTATGCTAAGACAAATGCTAGGTTTGTTCCATTGATATGGATTTAGCACACTTACTACCATATCCTCACTTAATCCTATCTTTGTGTGTGTGTGGGGGGGGGGGGGGAGGGGGCGGGATGTTGCACACACTTTCATGCTCTTCATATTGCTTCACAGATAAATGAAATTGTCATGTCTAAAATAGCATAAAAGACACTAAAAACATTTCTGCAGATACAAGTAGCTGGCTAGCTGAACACTGATATAAAAAAATGAGAAGTCACCCACTCAAATATTAAAAGGTGTTCCCTAACAACTTAGGGTCATCTCCTGAATGGGTTGAAGGGCAATGTCCTATACGCAGCTGTAAAAATTGATCTTGCTTCATCTGAGTGATGGGATGGAAGTGTGCCAAGAATAGATTCTTTGTTTAACCAACTGAAGTTTTTATTTTCAAGCATTTCTAGCCAATCCATTTTCCATGTATCCTTGTTTCTCACCACTGACAACAGCCCACAATGGGCTTTGTTCTATGCTACTGAATTCACATAAGAAAACCTGCTTGGCTGCTCCATCTCACCTCTTGCCAAAAATTCTGACATGTCCTAGTACCCAACAAAGTGACACCCCTGTACCTCACTTATGCAGGAAAAAAAAATTAATATCCTGGATGTTATGGACAAGATTCTCTACTGGATATACTCTCTTATGCACTTCAAGTAACTGTGAGAATCAGAGCAAAAGAGGAAAGCCTTCTGTAGGTGCCTCTTGTCTGCTTTAGAACCATCAAGATTACATAAAACTGAGCATAATAGATAGTGAATACAACTGCCAGGTGAAACCAAAGGATGTTGTCTGGGAAAACATTGGAAAAACCATCTAAGTCCCCTTGCTTGGAGTTATCTGTGTAGATAACTATCATTACACCACTTTATTAAAATAGAAAGGTGCGTATATTGATAGATAAAATATGGCATATTCAACTTGGTGTATGCAAGTAATTTAAAATTAATCCTGGTTGTCTCCATAAGACTGCTTGGTAAAACATTGTAGGAGAATCCCGAGTATCTGCTATGTCTGTCACAAGCTGTTTTGCACACATCCCTAATGGCTTTGCAACTCGTGGGCATTTCAGGAATAGCTACTCTGCTGGAAGGTGAGCAGCAATGGTGGATGCTGTAGACGTTTTTATCAACTTTGGTTGCCACTCTAAGGCCTGCATGGAGTACTGCGTCCAGTATGTAAGTATGAAGTTTGGGCTGAACAATAAATGGTACACCCATTGTATAGGTGAGACTTTTAGGAAAATGTAACTGTATATTTAAAGGATAGGCAAATGGGAAACGGAGGTGGTTTATTTGTTGCAGCAGAAAAGAAACTCAAATCTGCCAAGATAGAAATTGATGTGAGATTATTTGGGCAAGACTCAGCATCAGGGATGGGCACAAAAAAGGCAACTGGAGCCCTCGACTGCCTACGAGACTCATCTCCTGATGTAGCTATAAACTTTAGGGAAAAAGTCAGTTCACTTGAACGTAAGTTCCCAATCGTATTGCAATAATCGGTAGAGACTTTAATCATACAACAATCAATGGGGAAAGTACAGTTTTGTTAGTGGTGGGTGTGATAAGACATCCTGTGAAACATTACTAAATGCCTTCTCTGGAAACTACCAACCAACAGATAATTCAGAACCCCTATCATGATGGAAATATCTTTATTCTAATGGTAACAAATAGACCTGACCCCTTGGAGGATGCCCACAATGAATCTGGTATCAGTGACAGCAACACTTGTGGCAACAATGATTACCAAAGAATAGAGGCCTGATCCCACCTGCAGTAGTTGGTGGTCATGTGTGCAAGAGTTGTGCTTGCTTGTGTCTATGAACAGTGGATGTTTGTTTTGTTGATGAAGCCTGTGGCCAAAAGCTTTATTCAAGTGTCTTAATGGTCCCCGTCTGCATTTTAACCTGTGTTCTTTATGGTGAGTTGCACTAACTTTTTTCAACATTGTTGCATTAGTTCAGTAAACTAAATAAAAAAACCAGTAGTGTCCTACCTCAATGAGGAATTTTAAAATCTCAGCAGAGGGCAGGAGCATGTAGAGGAACTATGGCTCAGGTTTAAAAGAGTAGTTGACATTGGACTGGATAATATGTACCCAGTAGAACTGTTCATAATGGGAGGGACTCTCCAAACTATACAGTGTAAAGAAATAGAGACTACTGCATAACATATGTAAAACAAAGCACTGGGCTATGGACAAGGAGCTGCTGAATGAAATGTCTTTGGCTGTCAAGAGAGCAATGTGTGAAGCCGTCAATGACCACCACAGCAGAAAATTGTCAAATGATCTTTCACAAAATCCAAATGAAATATGTCTTTCACAAAACCCAAAGGAATTCTGGTCGTACGTAAAAGCTGTTAGTGGCACCAAAGTTTGTGTCCAGTCCCTAGCAAATGAGATTTGAACTCAAATTGAGGGTAGCAAAGCAAAAGCCAAAATGCTTAACTCCATTTTCAAATGTTCCTTTACAAAGGAAAACCCATGAGAATTGCCCCAATTTGATCCTCATACCACTGAAAATATGAGCGTAACAAGTATTAGTGTCAGTTCTGTTGGAACAGAGAAAATTATTAAAATCTAACAGAGCTCCACTGCTCAATGGAATCCCTATCAGATTCTATACTGAATTAGCAGCTGTGTTAGCCCCTCTTCAACCATAATCTATTGTAGATCCCAGAACAATAAACCATGCCCAGTTCTTGGAAAAAAGCAAAAGTCACACCATTCTACAAGAAGGGTAGTAGAAGTGATCCACAAAACCACTGTCCAATATCACTGACATCGATTTGTTGTACAATCTTATTCTGAGCTCAAACATAATAAGGTATCTCTAACAGAATGATCTCCGCCATGCTGACCAACATGGATTCTGAAAGCATCTATCATGTGAAACCCAACTTGCACTTTTCTCACTTGACATACTGAAAGCTTTGTCACTAAAGTCACGCAGATGCAGTATTTCTTGACTTCCGAAAAGCATCCGACTCGGTATCACACACACATTTATTGCCGAAAGTATGTTTATATGGGTTGCGCCTGGATTGAAGACTTTTTAGTAGGGAGGATACAGCAGGTTATACTGGATGGAGGGCCATCGTCACATGTAGAGGTAACTTCGGGAGTAGCCCAGAGAAGTGTGTTGGGACCCTTGCTGTTCATGTTGTATATTAAGGACCTTTTAGACAATATTATAATAATCTCACTTTTTGCAGATGATGCTGTTATCCATTATGAAGTACTATCTGATAGAAGCTGCATAAATATTCAGTCAGATCTTGATAAGATTTCAAAGTTGCACAGATTGGCAACTTGCTCTAAATTCAGATATGTGAAAGTGTGTACATCACAAAATGAAAAAAATATAGTATCTTACTGTATCAGTGAATGACTACTGGAATTAGTCAACTCGTACAAATACCTGGGTGTAACACACTATAGGGGTATGAAATGGAATGATCACATATGCTCAATTGTGGGTAAACCAGGTGCTAGACATTGGATTACTGGTAGAATATTGGGGCAGTACAATCAGCCTACAAAAGAGATTGCTTACAAATCACTAGTGCGACCAGTTCAGAACTAATGGGCAAAATTGAACGTGTACAGAGAAAGGCAGCACGAATGGTGACAGGTTTGTTTTCTCCATGGGTAAGTGTAACGGACACACTGAAGAAACTGAACTGGCAGCCTCTTGAAGAAAGATGTAAACAATTCCAAGAAAGTCTAACTAACTAAGAACAGACTTTAGATAAGGACTCTAGGAATAAACTACAACCACCTATATATCACCTACATAGTGATTGTGAGGATAAGATTAGAATAATTACAGTACGCACACAGGAATTCAAACAATTATTCTTCCAGTGCTCCATACGTCAATGGAATAGGAAGACTGGTTGGTTTGGGAAGTTATGGGACTAAACTGCTAGTGTGTCAACCCTTTTTCCTGCATCACACAGGTCTCTGAGGGAAATCATACGCCAAATGAATCACTTAAAATGGGAAAGAGAGCAAAAGGCTTAAAACGAAATGTGTAACCACACAGGAGAAAACAAAAGAAGAGTGGTAAATACAGCAGATGACATGGCTGGCTTATCACAAGGATAAAAAAGGATTAGCTTTGCAGCACATTAAAATCCCCAGCCTAACATCACAAGGCAAGAGAAAAACAAATGGTAAAAAGACAAACAGACAGCAACAGAGAGGCCAATGAAGAATTAAAATGTAGGTAGGGTGAAGGCTTGGAAGGGAAGGCTACATGCTCATCCTTTGAGTGAATGATAAAAAAATCCTCAAATAAAATGCAAAACTGGATCAGCCATCGAGGCATCATCGCCTAACACAGGTAATGTGTCTGGAAGGTTAAAACACTGTCTCAGGGCAACTAGATTCGGGCAGTCCAACACAATGTGGACTACCATCAACTGAGAGCCACAACAACACTGGGTGGATCCTGCAATTAAGAAGCTGACCGAGTCAGCCAAGCATGGCCAATGCGGAGCTGGCTAAGGACAATGGAATCCCTGTGGGTGGCTCACACAGGTGACCCCCGCGCGTTCATTTTCTCCTTGATAACACGCAGTTTATTTGGTATACTTGGGGTGTGCCATTCAGTATTCCAGATCCTGAAAACTTTACGATGTAGGATAAAGAGGAGATCTGTCTGGTGTCCTGATCTCCAGAGTTGGTTAACCAGTCACCTGTTTGACCAGCCTGTCAGCAAGTTCATTTCCTGGGATTCTGACATGTACTGGGGTACAGATGAAGGCCACTGAACATCCACAGTTTTTGAGGCATAAACAGACTCCTGGACAGTCATTATAAAATGATGGCTAGTGAAGCACTGGTCGAGAGCTTGTAGGCTGCTTAAGGAGTCACGCAGATCAGAAAGGACTAACCTGCACAGGAGTGGATATGATCAAGAGCACGAGAGATGGCTACCAACTCTGCAGTGGAAACACTGCAGCCATCCCACAAGGAGCACAGTTCAGTACGGAAAGTGTGGGTATAAGCAAAGTCAAAGTGACCACCGAGCCATTGGTGTAGACTATTCCTGAGCCATGAAACTCATCCTGGAGGTGTACGAGAGTGGACCCAGAGGAAAGGTGGTACAGGGAAAGACTCGATATCAGTGAGAAGGGACTGGACAACAGATTGCAATTGGAATCCCCGACTTGGGCTGCTGTAGCAGGAGCTTGATTGTCATGTCAGGGAAAAGGAGACTAATCTGGATGTAGATGTGAACTATGAATGTGTGCAGTATAATTCGTAAGCAGTAGTTGTCACCTGATCCGCAATGGAGGAACCTCAGCTTCCACGAGGGGCTGTTCACTGGGCTTGTTTGGAAATCTCTCGTCACAAGTTGAATTCCAAAGTGGTGTATAGGGTCCAGCAGGTGCAATGCTAAGGTCGATGCACAACCATATGCCAAGCTCCCATAGTCAAGACAAGACTGCACAAGGGCTTTGTACAGATGCAACAGTGTAGCATGAAGCTTTCATCAGGTCAAAAAAAGATGTCAATGAGGTTATGATAGTGGGAAAAGGTATTTTGGATAGCAGAGTCCAAGTATACCAAGTTGTCAGTGATGAAGCGATCTCATCAAAAACCATCCTGGGACAGAGCCAGAAGGTCCAGAGACTCAAATAGCCAACACAACCATTGGCTCACCATATGTTTGAGTGGCTTGTACAAAACGTTGGTGAGGCCAATAGAATGATAGCTATCCAAATCTAGTAGATTCCTACCACATTTTAGCACTAGAGTGATGATACTTTCTCACTACTGTGACGGGAATTCACCATTGCTCCAGATGCAGTTGAAGATTGCAGGGAGGTGGCAGCAGGGGATGTGTCAGGACAATTGGCAATGACACAGAAATTCCCATTCACTGAATGGAGCATTATACAGCTCTGGGTGGCGTGTAGCAAAAGATAAGTGCTGTCATTTCACTCGCTGTTTGAGGGTATGAAAGGTGATTTGGTAGTTCTCACATGCAGAGGTTTGAGCATAATGCTAGGGCCAAATGCTCTGCGTTTGTGTCTGGAGCGATAAAGACTGTTCCATTTGTGAAAATCCCAGGTACCCCTGCAGATGTCAGATATCCAAAAACAAGCCTAATCTCAGTCCAAACCTGGGAAGGGGAGGTTCGTGTTATGATGCTGGAGATGTATTCTTTCCAGCACTCCTGCTTCCATCTTCTGATTAGCTGACAGACCCCAGCATGGATCCTTTTAAAGGCAATGAGATGCTCCAGGGATTGGCGCCACATATGATGTTGCAGGCCTCACCTATAATCTCTAATAGCCACAGCAAAGTTGCTATTCACTGTATTGCTGAGATGCTGAGTCACAGAATAAGATTTTGGCCCATCACACACACACACACACACACACACACACACACACACACACACACACACACACACACACACACACACACACACCTCCCCTTGTGTCACTCTCTCATATTTTTGTGCTATTTCCTGCGCCTTTCAGGTGCCGCCACCACATGACCTTGTATTTCATCTTACTCCCACCCCCACTCCTCCTCCATTCTATCCCAGTTTGCACCTATTAATTTCACCTCATCCAGTCACATATACCATCCCCAATCTTTACACTTATCCACCCTCACACCTGCAACCAACAGCAAATTTTTTATTTATTTATATCTTTTCTTTGATCTCACTGTTACTTCACACCAATTTTAGTGGGCTTTTGCCTTTCACTAGCCTTGTACTCCCTCAGATTTCATCTTATTTCCCTCTTTTCCATCTGTTTCATCCTTTTTGTGATTTTCCCATGCATTTGAGTATACTTTCACAAATTTTTTTGGGCATAATTCTACATTTTTTTGCATTTTTTCCCACCTCCATGGATCCTTGCTCCTTCCATCTGCATCAATACAGAAAAGTTTCCTTATCCCTAGTCAGAACCCAGTCCCACATACTGTTCCTACATTGTTGCTTGACTCAGGGAATCCCCCCCAAGGGCCTTACCATCAAATTACTCATCTCCAGCTGACACCCTTCCTTCTACAATGACCTCTACCTGTTCAGACAGCACCAACAACATTGTGCAAAACCATACCAATCGAGCCCAAACCTTCCTGAAATATCTTCTCTTCAGTCATAAAATTCTCCTGCTATGCAATCCCAAATTCCTGGAACCCATAACACACATTGAAACTCTTGCCCTCCAGGAACTAGAGCAACATGCACAACACCACCTCAAAAAACTCTCCACCCTGCCCACTTCCTACTCCTGCCTTGGAGTACCACTGTCCACCTCTACAACAACCTCCAGATCTCCACCACATCCCCTCATAGCTGACAAACCCTGTCTCACACACAAACTACATTGACCTCATCCTCCAAAACTCACTCCCACCACCACACATAATCCAGAACATAGACAGACCCAAACCACAGTCATGAACCTTTCCTCCAAAAGCCTTAGCCCTGCAGAAATATCAGTCCTTTCCAAAGGCCTCACCTTTTGCCCACTCACAAATTCAGTCATGCAGTACTTGTCAGAAACCTTCTCTCACTCTCCCAGTCCCTAAACTGGAAACACATTTTCGCAACCAACCCTATCAGACCCAACGAAAGACCAATGCTGAACCCTGCCCGTCTCGGTTCACTCTTCCATCCAACTGTTATCACCCCATTGCGTTCAAATCAACCCCTGTTAACTTTCCAGAATTTCTTAACCTTGAACCTTACCTCACCATCATTCCCAAAATCCTTTAACATGCAAACCAACCTTATATCTGCAGAAAGAACCACAGTCTACCACCTACAAACAGATCCCGACCTTATAATCCTACCTGTGGACAATGGCTCCAGCACTGTTTTGAACTGCAAGGATTATCTGCCAGAAAGACTCCACTAGTTGTCAGATGCATCCACCTGCAAACCTTGCCATAGTGACCACATTCCAGAAATCCAGCAGGATCTGTAGTCTCCTCAAATCCTTAGGCCCATCCCAGAACCAACACTCCTCACACTCCTACCTCCTATGTGATTCCTGAAGTCCATAAACCGTACCACTCAGGATGCCAGTTACTGCGCTCCCACTGAGTATCTCTGTTCTTACAGACCAAAACCTTCAGCCTATTACCCAGAACCTACCCTCCTATATAAAGGTACCAACCATTTCCTCCACCGACTCTCCTCAGTTCCCATTTCTTTACCACATGTTGCCCTGCTCGTCACTACTGATGTCACCTCCCTTTACACTAACATTCCTAATGCCCATGGCCTTACCGCTATTGAACACTACCTTTCCCAATGTCCGACAGATTTTAAACCATTAACCTCCTTCCTAGTCACCATGACCAACTATATCCTTACCCCCATTTACTTCTCCTTTGTAGGCATTATCTATAATTAATCCAGGGTATGGCAATGGGCACCCACAGACCAGCGTCCTATACCAACCTATTGATGTGACATCTAGAGAAATCCTTCCCAAACATCCAGAATCCTAAATCCTTCAACTGGTTCAGATTTCTTGAGGACATCTTTGGGATCTGGATCGAAGGTGAGGACACCCTATTCATATTCCTCCAGAACCTCAATAACTTCTCTCCTGTTTACTTCACTTGGCCCTATTCAAATCACCAGCAAAACCTCCAATTCGATAGCTGCCACCCGTTCCATACCAAGAAGTCCCTTCCATACAGCCTAGCTACCCGTGGCGATCGCATCTACAGTGGTGAGCGGTTCCTCGCGAAATATGCTGAGGGTCTCACTACAGCCTTTACAGACCATAATTATCCTCCCAGCCTTATACAAAAATAAATCTCCCATGCCTTATCTTTCCAATCACCCACCACCTCCCAACGTCTTACCAACTCGCCACAGAGAAGCATTCCCCTCTTAACTCAGTACCACCTAGTACTGCAGCAACTGAATTACATTCTCCACCAGGATTTTGACTATCTCTTGTCTTGCCCTGAAATGAGAAACATCTGTCCACTGTTCTTCCCATCCCCCTCCCCCCAACCCACACAGTGGTATTCCACTAGCCACCAAACCTACACAATATACTCATCCATCCTTACACAACCCTTGCCCTGAACCCCTTACCTCATGGCTTGTATCCCTATAATAGACCTAGATGCAACACCTGTCCATATAGCCTCCCTCTGCCACCTACTCCAGTCCACTTACAAATGTGATCTATCCCATCAAAGGCAAGGCTACCTGTGAAACCAGTTACGTGATCTATAAGCTAAGCTGCAACAATTGTGCTGCATTCTATGTGGGCATGACAACCGACAAGCTGTCGGTATGCGTGAAAGGCCACTGATAACTTGTGGCCCAGAAAGAATGGCTGCAGCTGCTGCTCGTAGTCTGCCTTCAGCTGCCACAGACTGTGGTGTGTGTGTGTGTGTGTGTGTGTGTGTGTGTGTGTGTGTGTGTGTGTGTGTGTGTGTGTGTGTGTTTTTGGCAAAGCCCTTGGGCCCAAAGATTATTTTGTGACAGTCTTTTGTTGTGCCTACCTGAAACTCAGCATCTCCGCTATATGGTGAGTAGCAACTATCCTTTTCATAATACTGTTACATTCCATCCTGTATTTTCCTTTAGAAAAATGTTGTAGCCAGGACCTATCCAAAGCTGTAAGTGCTCTTACTTTGATATTAACACTGATTAAACTGGAGAACAATGTCTATTCTTGTTCAATAAATTTGTGACATGAGTGAAATTGACACTCACTTAGTGACTAAATGTAGCATAATTACAGTGAAGTATACAGTGACGTAAGGTTTAAAATGACAGTGATGCAAGGTTTAAAATGTGTAGAATTTAAAACAGTCTCTGTTCACCTAACTTTTTTGCTTTATACTAAGACCTGTTTTGGTCTACATGATCAACAGATATGCTTAGAAAAGGTAGGCCTAATTATATTGTCCCACGTCTTTTTTTTTTTTTTTTTTTGTCAAATGTTTGAATGTAATGAAAACATGACACTCAAACTGCACAACAGACTGAATTTTTATAGCCAAGTGAGAAGTGGAAAATTGACAAATGGAAGATCAAATGAAACATCTTGAGATCAAGATTTGCAGAAAAAGATTTAACTGCTGAGAGAAATCAAGATAATTACGAAGAAAAAAAATCAATGAGTTGAGGGTGAAAATGAAACATTTCACACACAGCTGTTGCCATTTACTTAAATGAAGCAATAAAAAGTTCATCTCTTCAAGGACTAGCTGTTTCGTGCTCAAAATATTGCATTATTGCGATATGTGATTTTTTAAAACATAGTTTCATTTGAATCATGTACTAAAGTTAAGACATTTCAAGAACACTTTTCTGAAGAAAACTTGAAATTAAAGAAATTTAAAACAATGTCAACTGTTTTATGGAATGAGTTATCTGAAAGTAAGAGATAAAATATATTAGAGAAACATTTGGAGTGCCTTTGAATGACATGCAATATTAAATGCAGCAAATGAGGTGACAACTGAGAATTCACATTCTCTTACTTGACATTCAAATGGTACTCTATTACAAACTTTTGTAAACTGCAAATTAGTTTGCTTTTTATTCATTTGGGCAGAGGTGATGGCAGTATGTCATACAATTAAAAAAATGCATTCAATGATTGTCTCAAATTCTGCACGCTTCCAGTTGAAAATTTAAAATCTGTCTTTTCTGACCACTTTCCAGTATCTGATGCATAAACTGTAACTGATGTAATTCAACATAAAATTGTTGAAGACGTAATGGACTCTACTCCACTTCATTTATATTGTTCAAATGAATAGCAGAGAAAACGTAACAGCAACTCATCAATTGTGCTTGGATGGTTTAGTCAGTGGAGCAAGGATCCCACATTCAAGTCATGGTCCAGCACACAGTTTTAATCTGTCAGGCAGTTTCAGTTTTTGACAGGATGACAAATATGCACCCTTGATTGACACCATCTGAGAGAGAGAGAGAGAGAGAGAGAGAGAGAGAGAGAGAGAGAGAGAGAGTTTTTCTGCTACGAAAAATTTCGAGTGCACACACATGGTGTCACCTGCATTTTCAGTATCAGAACTTCAGACACACTAGCCACAACCACCTCCTCCTCCTCCTCCTCCTCCTCCTCCTCCCCCCCACCACCACCACCACCATTATCCTTAACCATTTGCTGTGCTTTTGTCCTTGAGATCCAAAAAGATGACTAGATTCTCTCCTGATTGCCTGGTCTGGAACCACCTGTTCCTGTCTGCAGTCCAGCATTGCAGCAGTTGGCAGGCTGCCTTGGGGTTCTCTATGTCTTTGGTATGGATGTCTCAGCTGCATGGTGGATCATATTTTTGGGGTTTGGAGCCATAGCGACATATCTACAAAATGCGTGTTTTGAAATGAAGGCAAAAGAAATTTTGCAACAGTAAAATCCAATCACTGTAACCATCAAAGTCACATTACTGATAATTAAGATATTTTGTGGATCTTAGATAGTGTTTACATTCAATCAACAATTCCCAGGTTTAATGTATGACGGAGGTGAAGCAGATATGTGGAAATAGCCAATTTTGTACATATGTCATTATGACTCTTAACCCCAGGTTTGTAACGTAACCCACCCAGTCCTGGATGCTGAACCACACTAACTGACTATACAACTTCCAATTCATTGTTCAGAGCATATTTTGGTGGCTTCCTTTCAGGTTCTCTTCTGTCTAAAGTGTTAAGTGCCATTCAGGGATGGTACAGGTGGTAGAATGGTGGATTGGTCAAGTCTTCATTGATTGATTGATTGATTGATTGATTGAGAGAGTATGGGACCAAACGGTGAGCTCATCAGTCCTGCGAAACCAAAGTGGGTTACATCAGAAAGAGGGTCTCCTAAAAGTAGACGGATTCAGTCAGAGTAGTCAAATTATAAGAGAATCAACATTAAACATACACAGTAGAAGCCTAAAAGGTGAGACCAAATCTAAAAACTGGAAAGAAAAAAGGGGGAAGCTGACATTGGGTCACAGACCGTGAAGACTGCAAAATGAGTCCCAACCACAATCAACGTGCCCCTGCTACAAGACTAAAGGAGAACCTTATATTTGAAAATAATAGCCATTTTCACGGAGGAAACTGAAAACCAGGTCAACCATCTGTGGATCGCCTGCTAATATTAAATTTAAGGAAGCAGGAAGACTATACTTAGCATGAAGGGTCGAAAGAAGGGGATGTTGTTGTTGAAGTTGTTGTTGTGGTCTTCAGTCCTGGGACTGGTTTGATGCAGCTCGCCATGCTGATCAATCCTGTGCAAGCTTCTTCATCTCCAAGTACCTACTGAAACCTAAAGCCTTCTGAATCTGCTTAGTGTAGTCATCTCTTGGTCTCCCTCCACGAATTTTACCTTCCACGCTGCCCTCCAATACTAAATTGGTGATCCCTCGATGTCTCAGAACATGTCCTACCGACCGATCCCTTCTTTTATTCAAGTTGTGCCACAAGCTCCTCTTCTCCCCAATTCTATTCAATACCTCCTCATTAGTTATGTGATCTACCCATCTAATCTTCAGCATTCTTCTGTAGCACCACATTTCGAAAGCTTCTATTCTCTTCTTGTCCAAACTAGTTATCGTCCATGTTTCACTTCCATACATGGCTACACTCCATACAAATACTTTCAGAAACGACTTCATGACATTTAAACCTATACTCAATGTTAACAAATTTCTGTTCTTCAGAAACACTTTCCTCGCCATTGCCAGTCTACATTTTATATCCTCTACTTTGACCATCACCAGTTATTTTGCTCCCCAACAAGCAAAACTCCATTACTACTTTAAGTGTCTCGTTTCCTAATCTAATACCCTCAGCAGCACCCCACTTCATTCGACTACATTCCATTATCCTCGTTTTGCTTTTGTTGATGTTCATCTTGTACCCTCCATCCAAGACACTGTCTATTCCGTTCAACTGCTCTTCCAAGTCCTTTGCTGTCTGTGACAGAATCACAATGTCATCGGCAAACATCAAAGTTTTTATTTCTTCCCCAGGGATTTTAATACCTACTCTGAACTTTTCTTTTGTTTCCTTTACTGCTTGCTATATATACAGATTGAATAACATCAGGGATAGGCTACAACCCTGTCTCACTCCCTTACCAACCACTGCTTCCCTTTCGTGTCCCTCAACTCTCATAACTGCCATCTGGTTTCTGTACAAATTGTAAATAGTCTTTCGCTCCCTGTATTTTACTCCTGCCACCTTCAGAATTTGAAAGAGAGTATTCCAATCAACATTGTCAAAAGCTTTCTCTAAGTCTACAAATGCTAGAAATGTAGGTTTGCCTTTCCTTAACCTAGCTTCTAAGACAAGTCATAGGGTCAGTATTGCCTCACGTTTCAACATTTCTACGGAATCCAAACTGATCTTCCCCGAGGTTGGCTTCAACCAGTTTTTCCATTCATCTGTAAAGAATTCGTGTTAGTATTTTGCAGCTGTGTCTTACTAAACTGATAGTTCGGTAATTTTCACATCTGTCAACACCTGCTTTTTTTGGGATTGGAATTATGTTGTTCTTGAAGTCTGAGGGTATATCGCCTGTCTCATACATATTGCTCACCAGATGGTAGAGTTGTTAGGGCTGGCTCTCTCAAGGCTGTCAGTAGTTCTAATGGAATGTTGTCTACTCCCGGGGCCTTGTTTCAACTCAGGTCTTTCAGTGCTCTGTCAAACTCTTCACGCAGTATGATATCTCCCATTTCATCTTCATCTACATCCTCTTCCATTTCCATAATATTGTCCTCCAGTACATCGCCCTTGTATAGACCCTCTATATACTCCTTCCACCTTTTTGCTCTCCCTTCTTTGCTTAGAACTGGGTTTCCATCAAAGCTCTTGACATTCATGCAAAGTGGTTCTCCTTTCTCCGAAGGTCTCTCTAATTTTCCTGTAGGCAGTATCTATCTTACCCCTAGTGAGATAAGCTTCTACATCCTTACATTTATCCTCTAGTCATCCCTGCTTAGCCATTTTGCACTTCCTGTCGATCCCATTTTTGAGACGTTTGTATTCCTTTTTTGCCTGCTTCATTTACTGCAGTTTTATATTTTCTCCTTTCATCAATTAAATTCAATATTTCTTCTGTTACCCAAGGGTTTCTACTAGCCCTCGCCTTTTTACCTATTTGATCCTCTGCTGCCTTCACTATTTCATCCCTCAAAGCTACCCATTCTTCTTCTACTGTATTTCTTTCCCCATTACTGTCAATTGTTCCCTTATGGTCTCCCTGAAACTCTATACAACCTCTGGTTCTTTCAGTTTATCCAGGTCCCATCTCCCTAAATTCCCACCTT
This sequence comes from Schistocerca gregaria, assembly GCF_023897955.1. Lineage (NCBI taxonomy): Eukaryota > Metazoa > Arthropoda > Insecta > Orthoptera > Acrididae > Schistocerca > Schistocerca gregaria. Next base: position 259,728,625 of record NC_064921.1, read on the forward strand.
TTTGCAGTTTCTTCAGTTTTAATCTACAGTTCATAACCAATAGATTGTGGTCAGAGGCCACATCTGCCCTTGGAAACGTCTTACAATTTAAAATCTAGTTCCTAAATCTCTGTATTACCATTATATAATCTATCTGAAACCTTCTAGTATCTCCAGGGTTCTTCCATGTATACAACCTTCTTTCATAATTCTTTAACCAAGTGTTAGCTATGATAAAGTTATGCTCTGCGCAAAATTCTACCAGGCAGCTTCCTCTAATTTCTTAGCCCCAATACATATCCACCTACTATGTTTCCTTCTTTCCCTTTTCCTACTGATGAATTCCAGTCACCCATGACTATTAAATTTTCGTCTCCCTTCACTACCTGAATAATTTCTTTTATTTCATCATACATTTCATCAATTTCTTCGTCATCTGCAGAGATAATTGGCATATAAACTTGTACTACTGTAGTAGGTGTGGGCTTCATATCTATCTTGGCCACAATAAAGCGTTCACTATGTTGTTTGTAGTAGCTTACCCGTACTCCTATTTTTTTATTCATTATTAAATCTACACCTGCATTATCCTTATCTGATTTTGTATTTATAACCCTGTATTCACCTGACCAGAAATCTTGTTCCTTCTTCCACCGAACTTCACTAATTCCCACTATAACTTTAACCTATCCATTTCCCTTTTTAATTTTTCTAACCTACCTGCCTGATTAAGGGATCTAACATTCCACGCTCCAATTCGTAGAATGCCAGTTTTCTTTCTCCTGATAATGACATCCTCTTGAGAAGTCCCCACTCAGAGATCCGAATGGGGACTATTTTACCTCCGGAATATTTAACCCAAGAGGACGCCATCATCATTTAATCATACAGTAAGGCACCATGACCACATTGTGGGGATGGGTCGTTATGTAGGAGGAAACGATGGGTGAGCCGGGTATGGCCAATGCGTAAATGGCATAAAACAGTGGATTCCTTCCGAGAGGGGGCAGAAAGAAGTGCCCCAAACTGCAGTAGACTCCGTGATTGTGCACAGTTTATTACTACGGGCAGTAGCGCTCGAGCAGTAGTGCTCCAGATGGCATTCCACTGTTGGTCTAAGAGATCTGACGTAGATACGCTTATCCACAGCTGTAATTGTGCAAGGAAATGTGAGGGGGGGGGGGGGGGGGGAGTACCTGCTTCTCTAGAGGAACGGTTAGCCCATTCATTCCCTTGGATTTGTACATGACTTGAGACAGAGAAAGACAACTGAACGGGTGGCACGCTCAAGGTCGTGGATGGCAGAGACCACTAGGTCACGAGTGTAGCTTTGATAGCCTGCAGGTTGCTCATGGAGTCGGAACAAATTAAAACACTATGGTGGGAGGCCTGAGAAACAAAAAGGAGCACCCTGTGAATGGCTAGAAGCTCTGCTGTAAATACACTACATGATCCTGGCAACATATGGTGCTCAAAGCCAGTATGAGATGTGAAAGCGTATCCCATCTTATCAGTAGTCTTAGAACCATCAGTGTAAAAGATGGTGGCACCCTGGAACTCTGGAAAGGATGGCACATACAAGACGCCGGTAAACCATAGGAGCAACAGAGACCTTTGGACCCTGGAAGAGATCGGTCCTAATCCGTGGTCTAGGCACCATCCAAGGGGGGGAGGGCGGCAGGCTATGGGAGGAACGACATGGGGTACAGTCCAGTAAGTGCAGATGGTGATCCTGGCAGAGGGTAGTGAGACGTATACCAACAGGCAACCCCACCTGTGGGCGGGTGTTAGGGGGGGAGACATCCCTCATTGGCGAAGAGCAGAGGGTACACAAGATGGTCAGAGAACTGGCGAATGGCGACTGTGTAAGAAACAAGGACTGGCTCAATCGGATGTGCAGAAAGGGAATCCCTGCTTCTGTGAGGAGACTATCAACAGGACTAGAGTAAAAGGCACCAATGGCCAGACACACCCCAAATGATGGACATGGTCAAGGAGCTTCAAAGTGGAAGGAGCTGCTAAGCCATAAATGTGACAACCATAATCGAGTCTGGACAAGACCAGAGCATGGTACAAATGGAGAAGAGTGGAATGGCCTGCACCCCAAGAGGTGTGAGCCAGGAGGCGGAGAGCATTAAGCTTCCGCATGCATGTAGTCTTTAGGTGGCGAATGTGGGGCAGCCATGTCAGCTTGTTATCAAACATAAGGCCCAAGAAATGAGACTGTGCTACAACATCGAAGAGATGGTTGCCTAAATAAAGTTCTGGATCAGGGTGTACTGTCGGTTGAAGACAATAATGTATAACCCGCATTTTGGAGGGTGAAAACTGGAAGCCATGAGCGGAGACCCAAGCAGAGGCCCGTCGGATGGCACCTTGGAGTTGGTGCTCAGCAGATGCCACCGAGGAGTTGCACCAGATGCAAAATCGTCAATGTACAACACCAGGATAACCAGAGACCCAACAGAGGTCAGAAGCCCATTTATGGCAATGAGGAAGAGTGTGACACTTAGCACACAAACCTGTGGGATACCATTCTCCTGAATCTGAAGGGTGCTGAGTGAAGTGCCAACTCGAACCAGGACCAGGTGGTAAGATAAAAACCAGCGGATAAAAATCTGAAGGGGACCATAGAAGCCCCAGTCATGAAGGGTAACTAAAATATAACGGCACCAAGCCATGTCATATAACTTCTGTAGGTCAAAGAAAACTGCAACAAGGTGCTGGCAGTGAGTGAAAGCCTGTCAGATGGCTGATTCCTATCAGAGTAAATGGTCACTTGGAGATCGCCCTGTCTAGAAGCACATTGATATGGTGAAAAATGGCTCCGGGATTCAAGTACTCAACATAATCTGGAGTTGACCATCCTTTCGAGCAGTTTATAAAGCACATTCATAAGGCTAATGGGGCGGTAGCTTTCTAAGAGACGTTGAGTTCTTCCCCAGCTTAAGGACAGGCATAACTATACTGTCCTGCCATTGTGACAAAAGCACCTGTGAGCCAGATGTGATTGAAGACCTTGAGGAGCTGTTGCCTCTGGGGAACATCCAAGTGTTGAATCATCTGATTGTGAATGGAATCTGGCCCTGTGGCTATGTCTTGTGAAGAGCTAAGAACCTGCACCAATTCCCATTCAGCAAAAGGTGCGTTATAGGGCTCAACGTGGTACAGGATTAAATGGGGGGAAGGGGGGGGGGGGTCTGTTCAACTCTGCATTTCTGCTGGAGATAAGTAGGAGGGTAGGAAACAGACGACGACGTCATCACAAAGTGTGTTGCAAGGTGTTCCGTGAGGTGCTGGTAGCCCAGAAAACTACAGAGCTTTGACCAAACCTGAGACAAAGAGGCATACGTCCCCAGGGAAGAAACACAGTGCTTCCAGCATTCCTTTTTTACTCTGCTTAATAAGGTAATGAGTCTTAGCTCAGAGACGATTAGAAGTGAGGAGGTTGGTCTGTGAAGGGTGTCACTTAAATCTGCAGCGCCCATCGGCAGTCCTGTACAGTGATGCGATATCCTTGGTCCACCACGGTACCGGCCGATAATGCAGGGGCCCTGTGGATAAGGGGACAGCAGCATGAAGAAGTGTGGCAGAGATGCCTTGCACGACTACATCAATGGACTTTGTGAGAGAGGTGTCAAAGCAGACAGCAAACATGTATAAAGGCCAATAGGCCCTGCGGAATGCCCAACATGGGGGCCTGTCTGCCTGGCACCAGCAGGGGAACGACAGTCACTGGAAAGTGGTCACTGTCACAAAGGTCATTATGGGACGACCAATGTAGGGAAGCTACGAGGGCAAGGGAGGAGATGGTGAGATTGATAGAAGAGAAGGTGCCATGAGTGACAATGAAGTGGGTAAGGGAACCGTCACTGAGGAGAGACAAATCTAAGTCTGTGATAAGTTGGTCGATTAGGATATCCCAACCCACTGAAGTGACACTCCCCCCCCACAGTGGATGGAGGGCCTTGAAATCCCCAAGGAGGAGAAATGGGAGTGGGAGTTGTTGGATTAAGGCAGATAGGGCAACATAAGCAAGTGGCCAACCTAGAGGGAGGTAGACGTTGCGAAGGGTGATTGCCAGGAATCATTTGCACTCAACTGCTATCACTTCCAAGGTGGTACACATTCTCTAAGGACATCAGAGCGAACTAAACTTCAGACCCCCACCAGATGCTATCCCAGGTGCCAGCACAGTTCCAATAGAACACCCGATAACCACGGAAAGTTGGAGAGTGGTCATCACAGAAATGTGTTTATTGGAGAACAAGACAGAATGCAGAATAAGAGGACACAAGACATTGCATTTACGGTAGGTGATGTAGTATCCATTGCAGTTCCACTGGATGATCGTGTGACGTGAGTCCAAGGTAGGCATGAAGGAGCCGAGAAGGTCAGGTCACTTTGTCAGTAATTGTCACCAACAAGGATGGGGCAACATCCATAAATAAGACATCAGACTCAGGTTGTGAGAGGGGGTTGGCACTTCTGGGGGCACCTTGTCATGGGATTTATGTTTATTCTTCTTCTTCTTCTTCTCTTTTTCAGGTGGAGGAGGACACAGGGGGAGTACACGCATCTGCAAGATACGGGACCGAAACAGAGTGGGTGACCTTGGGGTGCACAGATGGTGCGCCTTGTGGCTGAGTGGTGGTGAGTCTTCTGGCCTGAGAGACACCAGGGAGAGGGCCAGATCACCAGGAGATGAAGAAGAGAGGCAGCTCTTCAGCCGGGGAGGGGGAGCGACTCCCTGACGGAAGGTCGTGGGAATTGCAGGGGAGATGGAGGGAGGCGAGGGTGCGGCTGGGGTAAGGACAAGGGAGCAAGAGGAGGAGGAGGAGGAGGAGGAGGAGGAGGAAGTAACAGAGGCAAAAGTTGAAGAAAGTGACACCAGATGGAGTCACTCATACTTTTGGCGAGCCTCAGCGTAAGACAGGCGATCCAGGGACTTTTATTCTTGTATCTTCTTTTCTCTCTTGTAATCTGGGCAATCCAGTGAGCGAGGGGAGTGGCGGTCAGCACAGTTGACACACACAGGCAGCAGAACACAAGGGCTTCCCTCATGGACTGGGTGGCCACAGTTACCACACGAGGGATCCGCCGTACAGTGGAAAGACATATGCCCAAAACGCAAGCACCGAAAGCACTGCATAGGTGGAGGAATGTACGGCTTCACATCACATCTGTGGGACATAACCTTGAACTTTTCCGGGAGGGTATCCCCCCTTGAAAGCTAGAATGAAGTCACCAGTATTGGTGCCGTTTTCTTTGCAACTCTTCTGCACACGTCAAACAAAATGAATGCCACGTCGCTCCAGATTAGCCCAGAGTTCCTCATCAGTTTGCAGGATGAGGTCCCTATGAAAAATGACGCCCAGGATCAGAGACTGGTGAGGAGTAATAGACACTGGGATGTTTCCACGACAATCACAGGCATGAAGAGCTGTGGATTGGGTGGCAGAAGAAGCTTTGATCAGCAGGGAGCCCAACCACATCTTACTAAGAGACTCCACTTCACCAAACTTGTCCTTGATATTTTCCACAAAAAACAGTGGCTTTGTGGCAGTGAAAGTGTCCACAACTGTCTTAGTACAGACGAGGTAACGGGGAAAGGGTTTCAGCCCAAGACGGCAGGCCTGGCCCTCCTCCCATGGTGTAGCCAGGGAAGGGAAGGCTGCCAGGTCATACGAGGCAGCATTTAAGGATTCTTTACCATTCAAAGAGACAACTGTGTGAGAATGGAGAGATTTTTGCAGCTTTATACGCTTCATGCACCAAGCATCTACCCTGATACCACCCACTCCGACCAAGGTTTCTCCTCATGGGTGCCACCCAGCCACAGCAAGAGCCATCTGGCATAGTGGTTATTTCAGGGAGTTACAAAGCTCCAAGAAGACAAGCAACCACTCCTTAGCATACACGGGGAGAGAACAGCTCAGGTATCAATATTGTGAACCCTGTGTTGTCAGGGGCTCAGCCACATGGGTACATAACAGCCCCATCACATGGACTGGCTTACACGTGCTGGTAAGCAAAGAGAGTGAAAGGGGACTACAGAGGGGAAGGGAGGTGGGAGAGGAATCCACAGGGTAGATGCTAAGGAGGGAGTGCTTCCCCATATGGCTCAGACTAAAAATAGTAAATTTTGAAGTGGTCAAACCTCAAGTGGGGGCCGAAACGCCAAAAGGGTGAAGAAACAGGCAAAAGGAACAAAACTGCAACCAATACAGAAAACCAGCGAAATAGCCAGGTCGACATAAATCAGAATGCTGAGAGAGGGAAAGGAGGTGGCAGAGGGAAGGAGTGGGGATAAGGAGGGAGGGGGCAGGGAGAAGGAAATGCAGCTACGGAAAGAAGAATAAGCGTCGATAGCTCAGGGCCCCCGTATACGCCGTGCACAAATTCACAAAAAACTGTGAGGCCCCTGGATGGAAGGAAAGGGAGGAGGGGCGGTAAGTCTTACAGAGGGGATGGTCACAAGGATAGGAGTCACATGGCAGGGATAGGTGACAATGGTCTGGTCATAATATTGCAATGATGGAGGATGGCAAGGGGGGTGGGGCGGGGGAAATGAAAAGCTGAAAAGCTATTTCATATGGATTGGTGTGCAAAATCTCAGACAGAATGCACATTTCAGGGCATTATTTTAGGAAGTCACAGCCTTGTAGATCTAGCTGTTTAAAACATTCAAGACCTGGCTAGAACTGGATAACTACAGGTGTGCTCCTAGTTGCTTTTTGGAGGGATCAGCAGCACCTGGACTGGATGTGATGGCCCATAAATTCTGCTTTCACACTAGGTTGGTGATACAATTACATATAGTGAAGGCCGAGATGAGAATGGAGGTGTACTGTTGTAAAGAGTATGCACTTTAACAAATGCATTTGCCTCAAATCCTAAGGCTGTATTGGAGGTAATGTTAGACTAAGAAATGATGGCAACTGTCAAAATGAAACTACTGTTTGTTTGTAGGTTTAATGAAAACACAAGCATGTAGTTGATCCACTGTGAGGATCAGATAACATCAAGAAAAGTGGCATGGGATTCAGAATATGACCATGTGAAATTTAATTGGAAGAATGTCTTTAGGAATTCCAAAAAGTTCAGCAGATCAATCTAACCATGAGCCCACCATACCTAAAATATATTTTTGCCGACTCCCCTACCCACCATCACTACAACATTCTGGTCAGATCCTATGCTCCCATTTCCCTACCCTACGGCTCTTATCCCTGCGAGCACCCCTGCTGTAAGACTTGCCCCATGCATCTTTCTACCCCAGCCCCGTAACTGGCAAATCACACTATCAAAGGCAGATCCACCTCCGAAATGGCACCAGCTGTTACGGAAACACTGTCTGGTCTTCTGCATTGGTATGATTACCACCAACTTATCAGTTAGGATGAATGGGCATAGACGAAGGGTGTATACTGGCAACATGCAATATCCTGTTGCAGAGAATGCTATACATAGCAATAGTGACCTTGGTGCTGGTTTCACCACACAAGTCATCTGGATTTTCCCTACGGAAACAACTTTCTCAAAACTGATGATCAGAAAACACATTAGAGTGGAAGATGTGATTAAGACAGTTAAGAAAATGAAATGGCAGTGGGCATAAGATGTAGCCAAGCAAATGAGATAACAGAATATCTAATAACTATCAAGAAAAAGTCATCTTTTTCTTCAGTCCGAAGACTGGCTTGATGCAGCTCTCCATGCTGCTCTATCCTGAGCAAGCCTCTTAATCCCCAAGTAACTACTGCAACCTGAATCCCTCTGAATCTGCTTACTGTATTCATCTCCTGGTCTCCCTCTACGATTTTTACCCCATATGCTTCCCTCTAGTACTAGATTGGCAATCCCACGATGGTTCATAATGTGTCCTACCAACCAGACCCTTATTTTGGCCACATTGTACCAATAATTTCTTTTCTCCCCAATTCTATTCAGTCCCTCATTAGTTACGTGATCTACCCATCTAATCTTCAGTACTATTCTGTAGCACCACATTTCAAAAGCTTCTATTCTCTTCTCATCTTAACTGTTTATTGTCCACGTTTCACTTTCATATATGGCTACACTCCATACAAATACTTTCAGAAAAGACTTCCCAACAAATTTACACTCTATGTTAACAAATTCTCTTCTTCAGAAACACTTTCCATGCCATTGCCAGTCTACATTTTAAATCCTCTCTACTTCAACCATCATCAGTTACTTTGTTCCCCAAATAGCAAAACACATTTACTACTTTAAGCATCTCATTTCCTAATGTAATAGCTCAGCACCACGTGATTTAATTAGACTACATTCCATTACCCTCATTTTGTTTTTGTTGATGTTCATCTTATATCCTATCAAGACAATATTCATTCCATTCAGCTGCTCTTCCAGGTCCTTTTCTTTTGTTTCCTTTACTGCTTATCAAAATACAGATTGAATAACATCAGGGATAGGCTACAACCCCTTCTCAACCACTGCTTCCCTTTGTGTGTCCCTTGACTCCTATAACTGCTGTCTGGCTTCTGTAAATATTGTAAGTAGCCCTTCATTCATTATTTTATTCCTGCCACAATTAGAATTTGAAAGAAACATTGTCAAAAGTATTCTGTAAGTCTACAAATGCTATAAATGTAGGTTTGCCTTTCCTTAACCTATCTTCTATGAGAAGTCGTAGGGTCAGTATTGCCTCACGTGTTCCTACATTTCTATGAAATTCAAACTGATCTTTCCTGAGGTCAGCTTCTAGGAGCTTTTCCATTCTTCTGTAAAAGATTTGTGTTAATATTCTGCAGCTGTGACCTATTAAACAGATAGTTCAGTAATTTTCATACCTGTCAGCATCTGCTTTCTTTAGAATTGGGATTACTATATATTCTTGAAGTCTGAGGTTATTTCACCTGTCTCATATGTCTTGCTCACCAGTTGGAAGAGTTCTGTCATGTCTGGCTCTCCCGAGGCTACCAGTAGCTAACGAAATGTTGTCTGTTCCTGGGGCCTTGTTTTGACTGAAGTCTTTCAGTGCTTAGGCAAATTCTTCATGCAGAATCCTATCTCTCTTTTCATCTTCATCTATGATCTCTCCATTTCCATAATACTGCCCTCAAGTTCATCTCCCTTGTATAAACCCTCTATATACTCTTTCCACCTTTCTGCTTTCCCTAATGTGCTAAGGACTGGCGTTCAATCTGAGCTCTTGATAATCATACAGGTGGTTCTCTTTCCTGCAAATTTCTCCAATTTTCCTGTATATAGTATATATCTTACCCCTACTGATATATGCCTCTACATCCTAACATATGTCCTCTAGCCATCCCTGCTCAGCCATATTGCACTTCCTGTCAATCTCATTGTTTAGACACTTTTATTCAATTTCACTTGCTTTATTTATTGAATTTTTATATTTTCTCCGTTCTTTGATTAAATTCAATATCTGTGTTAACCAAGGATTTCTACTAGCCCTTATCTTTTTACCTACTTGATCCTCCGCTGCCATCACTATTTCATCTCTCAAAGCTGCCCACCCGTTCTTTTTCTATTGTATTCCTTTCCCCTGTTCTTGGCAATCATACCCTAATGCTCTCTCAAACCCTCTACAACCTCTGGTTCTTTCAGTTTATCCAGGCCCCATCTCCTCAAATTCCTGCCTTTCTGCAATTTCTTCAGTTTTAATCTGCAGTTCATAAGTAATAAATTGTGCTCAGCGTCCACATCTGCCCATGGAAATGTCTTACAATTTAAAATATGGTTTCTAAATCTCCATCTAACTATTTAATTACATGGAATGTTTCCCTCTATTATATTCATATTTAATTATTAAGATGAAAACATTATTTCTCCTTATCTTTTTTTTAAGAAAAAAGAAAAAACCTTGCTTTTATAAAATTCATTCTAAAATACTTTACCTACAAACTATTACAGGTAATTTATTTTACAATCACATACTTCAGCCAAATCAATGCGTTGTAGGGTGGTGTTAAAGCCAGGATATCTCATTTCAATTTTTTCCTTGAGCTTCTGCCATCCAACACTTTCATCTTCATCACTTATGACTGGAAATGAGTGTCCTTTGATGCTTCCCAGAGATTTGACTCCATCCACAACAACAACCACTGCTGCTTCTGCTAAATGGAATGGGTCCTTTAAAACTAAGCCATTCCAGTCACTACCCTGCAAATAAAATGAGGATACAAATTAAAAATTTAAACAAGGATAAAATAACCACAAGAGAATTGTAAACACTCATTAACAAATGTTTTTAAGTTCCACTGCAACTGTAATCTGACAGTATTGCATCTGCAGCACTAGCAGTTTCAACTTTTACACTTTTGCATAGCACACTGATTAACTTTGATGATTTCCCATCATCTTATTACAGAAAAATATGAACTGAGGCTAGAAAAATAAATATGCTGTGACAAACGTAGTTTGCTGGGTAGATCTATACCAGTAGAAGTGGTAGTTGGCAATTGTAGTAGTATAGGGTGTCTCAAAAGGAAAAAAGAAATCTGTATTTGAAGAGTTCTCTGTGCATGCGCAACAAATCTGGGGAGAGGGGGTATATTCATAGCTTGCTTTGCTTTTATGAATTGAGCCAGTACAGAGCACTTCGTGGAAGTGGACCATGTATTATGTGTGAGAGAATTTTACAAAAATAGCACAGAGGAAATTTTGCAGTGATCTTGGATTATATAAGTTTAATTATTCTCCAAGTGTCCCTCTTATTCAGAAATGGATCAAAACATTTGGAGAGACCAGATCAACACTAGCCAAACCAAAATATAGGCAACCAACATCATCATCAACGGGTAAATCAGTGGAGCGTGTAAATCAGTCTGTTCATGATGATCCTGACCTCTCCATTGTTAAGCGTGTGAGTTCTTTAAATGTGCTTAGGTCATCACTGCACTGAATTCTGCAGTAAGACCTATAACCCTTACAAAATCTGATTGGTGGAAGAATTAAAGCCTCAGGATGCCAGACGTTGGCTGCAATTTGTTAATGATATGACTGAGTACTCTTCAATTTAACATCATCTTGTTTTCTGATAAGGATCATTTTCATCTGAATGGTCATGTTCCTAAACTGCCGCCACTAAAGTGAGTGTCATTTACAACGGCGGCCGAGTTTAGGTTAGTTCTGCGCATCTGACGTAACAAAACACAGTCAGCCAATGAACAGAGAATGACGTTGTCAGAGCTCGACTGCAGTGCAGAGCACAGACGAGTGTCTTCAGTTTTAGAAACATTCAGTCATAAATAAGGTAATTGAACAAAAGCAATGTCTTGATAGCAGACTGTTTTACAGAAAGTTTGGAAAAAGCATTCTTTATACCAATTGCTTCATATTCTATTAATTAATTAAACCAAACAAGCAATAAGTCTCCTAATGCAGGCGATAGCAAGGAAAGATGTTTGTATCATTCTCACTAACCCCTTTTTCGCAATAAAGAACAGCGGTAATTGTTTATTTCCTATTGTACTTCAACGAAATGTGAGTAATTCATAGTCATACCAACAGTGTTTGTCGGTATTTTGCGTGACATTTTAAAGTTCTCCGGGAGTTCTATTGAATGACGAGCTCTGTTAGCGTAATGGTTGAAGTGGGTAGCTGCTAAGTGAAAGGTCCCGAGTTCAAACCTTGTTCGGTGCTTAATATTTTCTTTATTTAAAAACAATATCGAAGTGTCTTACTTCATGAATTTTATTCATTTGAATGTATTTTTTTAAATTTCTTGTAGCAACTAAAATCGACCATACGGAAAGTATATGCTATGGACTTTTACCTCTGCAAACTCTTCAAAATTTCGTGCAATGGTTTACTACACCTAATGCTGCACAATAACTGCATTGAACAGCGAAACAAAAATTAAGTCATTTATGGGGGGAAGGTATCAGTCAAGAAGATGTGTAAACATCCAATTTTTGTGCCAAATAGTTTTTGTGAAATTGAATGAAAGTGTGACAAAGCAGTCGAAACACCATGTGTCTGTACTGCGCAGACTGTGGGGAGCACATCTCTGTAGCAGCGAAAGGGTAAATGCGGCCGTGGTGGCTTTACTTCATAAACTGCGTGCTCCCCCTAACTGTAAGTTTGCGAACTATATTATACTATACTATTCTATGGCGCTGCTTCTCTTGGCGCGTACAACTGGCAATGCAGCAATCTCCCGCCTCTGGCCGGGCATGCGCGAACCGCCAAGATAAAAGAATTGAACTATAGTGTGCTATGGATCTTAAACAGAAGCAAGGGAAACCCTTCCATTCACCAAAAGTTACTGTATTGAATGCACTGTTGGCTTGAGGAATAACTGGCCTGCACTTTGAGGGTGAGAGTCATCGTGCTGTTACAGTGAATCTGGAACATTATATGACAACGTTAAACGACTTTCTGATGACTGAATTGCAAAACTTTCTGTTTATAGCTAAAGAACATGGTTTCAGCAAGACAGATACAGTAAAAATTTTCAATACCATCTATATTGCAAGTTCATGAAATTTTTCCTGGCAAATTGATCTCTAGGATGTGGCAAACTGGCCCCCATACAGTCCAGATTTGAGCCCCATGGAATTTTTCCTTGTGAGGATATGTCAAATCTGAAGTGTATGTCAATAATCCAACACCTCTAGAGCAACTGAAAGAAAACATCCATAGTGAAGCAGTAGTTATCAAAGTGTCTACAAGTCGACCCATTGTGCCAAATTTTGTTGATGATTTAAATGAGTGCTGCAGGCATGCTGGATTGCGTTTAAATGCCATTATTTTTAAGGAAAAATCCCTAACCCATATATTTGAATAATAAACATAGATTCTGTTGATAGCCTTAATCTATTTTATTTTGACTCATCAAACAAACTTTCTTTTCAGACAGCATGTAGTAGTAGTAGTAGTAGTAGTAGTAGTAGTAGTAGTAGTAGTAACAGCAGTTTTAGAACAGGACAACAACTGTTGCTTCAAGAAGGGATGCGAGAGAGTAAGCATGTCTCCGAGACAGAATGATCCCATTGCCAGTGGTGATCCAAACCTGCAGTAGTTTTTATTCTGAAGCCTATTCACAGTTCAGTCACTACCAAGGCAAACTTTGCCAGCCACCCCCTACCCATTTCCTTTTTATGAGCTCTTTAGGCTTTGGGCAACTCAATGTTTGTTTTACTATCTCACAGGAACTTTTTAGATTTTGTACTGCATACTTCTAGCAGCATTTCAAACCAGCTACTTAACTTTTATAGAAATATGTCAATATTAACGCTAATTCAGTGGATAAGAAGGTGAAACACAAAGAACTGACAATTCATTTTAGTTAGAAGTTATTTCTTGGAGAGTCAATAGTCATTATTTTGCTGAACCTTTTTATTGTGAAATTATATTAGATTCACTTGTTTAGAATTATTTATTGCAAAAATGTGTGTTTCCATCATAGCCAAAATATTTCACTTTTTCATAATCTTTTTACTACTTAAAGAAATAATTTGAAAAATACATGACAAATATCTGGAAAAAAGCCGAAAACAATTGGGACTCACTGACATGAAAGTTTGAAATTACATGGCTATCAGTGAGTTAAATAGTGGTCAAACAGTTACATTCATAGACTTAACAGATATAGGTCTTTGGCACCACATTCACAAAGAATAACTAAACCTAAAAGCTGTTACTGGTAAGCGAATATACTTGGCTTAAAACATTGAAGAGCTTCTTGCTTTTCAAGAACAGACTGAAAACTAAAGTAAACATCTCCAGAAATAGAAATAATAATAATAACATGAAACACTCATTACATCTGGAAGCACATGTGCTAACATCCTAAACACGCAAAAAAAGGGAAGACAAAAGTAATATTTTAAAATATCCAATGACTAAACATCTTTAAAAAGGAAAAATACAAAACCAGACCTGAAATTGTTTACGAAATGAGAGTATTCAGCAGCAGACCACATAACAGCAATACAGTGAAAGTTTCCATCAACTTTGAGTTTTGTGCTTAAACTCAAATTCTATCATGTAGTTATATATGTCTACAAAAAGACAGGAAATAACCTTGATTATGTTGTGCTTCAACAGCTGATTAATATGTATGTTCTGAACGCCACCACAGCTGTTACTTCAGATACATTTATTAAGCCACAACAGGGTTAACATCTATCAGTCAAAATGGCATAGTGTAATTACATTCTCGCACTGTTTTACAGTATAATGATAACTTTTTGTAAGAAAAGCTTTTTTGTATACCCATCAATCATGACCATGTTATGTAATCAAAATTCTCTGTTTCTCTTATACTGCACGTAATTGTTCTGATCTGCTTTTCTTTGTCTGCAGGTTTTGCAAAACGGCATCTCTTACACTTGACTAACAACTCCAGTTTGATCTTATAAACATTTCTGTTACACATTCACAGTGTACTTAGTGCATTACATAACTTTACATTTCATTTTTAAGCTAAGCATGTGCATATGTGTATTTATTAGATTACATTCTCTCACTTAAAACCATGACCTTTGTTTGAAAGACCTATGATCTCTTACAATTGATATGTTGCACTCAGTAGATACCAAGCTGGATGTTAATATGTTTACTTCATTCATTGCGTCACCTTGCCTGCACTAGCCCACTATAGCACTGCACATTGCTCTATATCCAACATGTAATGCTGGATGTGCTTACACTAAGCAGAGTCAATGAAGTGAAATACTTAACACATTCCAATATGTACCTTCCAACATTTTATTGGAATATTAAGCACTTTATATTAATATTAATGTGCCTAAAAGAAAACCTGAGGTGATTTTATAAAATTCTATGACTATCTGATAATGTATTGTGCAGAAATTGCTGTTTTGATAGTCTATTTCTTGTGGTGATTAACAATTCCAGTAACATCAATCCATGCTAAGAAACAACCAGTGACAGTAAGTGGATGATGCATAGGGCTGCACACTATCATAATATTTCATATAATAACACGGAGGAACAATTCTTGATTCAATGCAAGTGGTACTTGATGGCAATACAATTACTGAAACATAGGAATGATACTGCTAACCTTAAATTAAGGTCTATGTAAAGTGAGTATGTCAGCAAAACTACTTTCCCATTTTAAATTACATTATTGTATCTTATGTAAAAAGTAGCAACAACAGCAATAATAATGATTGATGTGAAGTATAATGTATTATTACCCTAACAGTTATTATTTCGAGATAACTTTTAGGTTATATCCACAGTAAAAGCACCAACCTTAGAGATTGTAAAGCCAAAACTTGATGCAAGAACTTGTTTTAGTAAGCTCTGGTCAATAACTTCATGACCTTTGAAAACAATACTTTTTGGAGAGTGTAAGAAAACTACTTCTCCAGTCCCAGAAACTGTGGAGAAAAGTAAACATTAATAAAATTACAATTACAAAAATAAACACCAAAAGATTTTAATATGCTACACACATAACTATTCTATTTTCTGAACACTGATAAAAGTGTCTTTGAATGGGTCATCTTTGTGCCATAACCAAAAACTGCTTTTCACTGGCAGATCACTTAGAAGATGCAACAAATCTACTAAAGAGGTTTCCTACACCACTGCTTGTCTGTTCTCTTCTGGAATAGTGCTACATCTATGGTTTTCTTACCTGATAGCCTTGTCAGCAGAATGTTAAAGTTCAAAGAAGGGCAGCTAGTTTTGCATTATCACAAAATTGTGCATAGAGTGTTACAGATATGATAAGCAAGTTGGGGTGGCAATTTGCTGCATGGAGATAATTTCCCAAAATTTCAATCACCAACTTTCTCCTCTGAATGCAAAAATATTTTGTTGATCCTCAGCTATGTAAATAGAAATAACCATTGTGATAAAATAATAAATTAGAGCTCGCACAGAAGGAATTTGGTATTAATTTTTCTCATGGTCTATACTAAAGTAGAACAGTTGTGAAATGGTCTAAGTGGTTTATGAACCCTCAGCCACGCAATTAAGTATGAACTGCAAAGCAGCAGTCATAAAGAACTAGATGTAGCAATAAAGCTCAATAGTTTAGAGTTGCATGTTAATGTAAGCTGGAGACAGCTTTAATGATGGCACACAGTACAGGTTGAGCTAGTATTGTTGTAAAGTACTTGTAAGTGGTATATCAGCATGAATTGCATCTACATACAGCTGGCAGGAGGTTATTTCACTTTTTCACTTTTGGAGTGCAGTGAGTGGGGGCTAATGATCACACAGAGGCCTGTATAATGGATATGAAGCGCAGGTGTTTAAAGGGAAAATTCAAGTGATAATTTGAGAACAATTAACCGTGGAGAGGGGGAAAAAAAAAAAAAAAAAAAAAAAAAGGATCAGAAGATGGACCAGTCACAAGTGCTTGGGAGGGGGGGGGGGGGGGGGGAATAGAGTAAAGTGAACAAAGTCCTGTCAGACAATACATCCAATGAAGAACTTCAAAAATAGCTTCGCTTTTCAATAAAGAAATACCTACCTCTTTTTTTTTTTTACATTAGGCGGTATAGGTAGAGCCTACAATAAACATGGGACCCCTTTTTGCTCATTTGAACACAAAGAGACTGAACACAGCGTAGCAAAATTAAATTAATGGAGTATTCTTTGATCAGTGCTGGCACTGAACAAATGCAAAAGTGTTGCAATCCAATTCAAAACCACAGAGCCAAGTACTGACAAAAGTTTAGATACTGTACATCAAGTTGTAATGACTGGAAGGAAGACACTTGACATACCATTACAGGCTGCAAAGGGTTGAAGTAAGGAACAGGAGTAGTGCCAGCCAGGGCATTTTACTTCTATGGCAAAGAAGTTGGCAACACATTAGGTTCGTGTAGCCAACAGAAGGGGTATTTTCAGTATAAAGTGAGTGACAAGGAAAGAGGTGCTGTGTTTCAAGCACCAAAATTTAAAAACAGACCATGTTATTAAATTTTGACCCTCATAGTGTCGAAATTTTTTAGTACTTGTTTGGAACAAAGGTTGTGGTGATACACTGGTTTGTAGCATAGACTGAGGATCAGGTCAAGATACAAGGTGACCATTTGGTTGAGAGTTGATGAAGACAATACATGCAATACTACAAGTTATCCAATGAAACAAAGATTATGGAAACAAATTTACCTGTAGCAAAGTCCAAGGTTGGGGTTAAGTTTTAAGGTGATCTTATTACAAGTCATCAAACTACGAGGGTAATCCCAAAAGTAAGGTCTCTCTCTCTCTCTCTCCCCCCCCCCCCTCTTTTTTTTTTAAGTACATAGACCTGTTTATTTCTACAATGGTTTACAACTGTTTACAGCTTGAACATATAGCTATTTTTTGACAATCACAATTTCTGTCGATGCATTTTTGTAGATGCTGTGGCAGTTTTTGTATGCCCATATCATACCAGCTCACTGCCATGCTGTTCAGAAAGTTAAGAACCTCTTCTTTCACCTCGTCGTAGGAGCTGAATCACTTTCTGGCCAAATGTTCTTTTAACCTAGGGAACAAGTGATAGTCACTGGGCACCAAGTCAGGGCTATAGGGTGGGTGGGTGATTATGTTAACTGAAACTGTTGCAGGAGAGCAACAGTTTGCCAAGCATTGTTATGGAGAATGTGTATGCTCTTTCTCAACATTCCTCTTTTCCGGTTCTGAATTGCCCGTTTGAGTTTTTCAGTCTCACAGTACCTGGCAGCGTTAATCGTGGTAAGAGTGGGCATGAAGTCGACCAACAATACCCTTTTCTGGTCCCAAAAAATGGTTGTACTGACTTCATCGGCAGACTGTGTTTGCTTCAATTTCCGCAGCTTTGATGAAGAAGGATGCCGGCACTCTCATGATTATTGCTTGGTCTCGGGTGTAAAGTGATATGCCCAGGTTTCGTCAATTGAGTCCTGAAAGTTGTCCTGTTCGGCTGCAAGGCAGTGAAGAAATGCGCAGGAAGCATCAACCCGTTGCCGCATGTGGTCCTAAGTCAGCATGCGTGTCACCCATCTTGCACACACCTTCTGGTAGTTCAATGATTCTGTTAAAATTCTGTGAGTGGTGCTTTCGGGAAACTTCAGGAACCAACAGGCAGAGATCATCCAGGGTGATCCGCCGATCTTCACGCATGCTTTGCTCGACCTTCAACACTGTCTCCTCAGAAATTGATAGTCTCCCGCTCCTTTGTTCATCATGAATTTCAGTCTGACGAGCTGCAAACTCTACACCACTTACGGACATTTTTGACATCCATGCACAACTTACCATACACTTCCATCAATTGATGGATTTCAATTGGCGCAGTGCCCTGTGTGTTCAAAAACTGAATAACTGCGTGCAATTCGCACTTGGCGGTAACATCCAATGGAAGCTACATTCTCAATGGCTGCCAAGCCAAGACAGCGCCTCAGCCCCGTGCGCATGTTTACACACAGCGCGTGAAGCACTTTTGATAACATTGTGACCAACTGCCACATAAACAGAGTTCTGTACTTATAAAAAAATAGGAGATCTTACTTTTGGGATTACCCTCTTAAATTTAGTGAACAACTCAAGGAGTTATTCAGAATTTACTTTCACTGTTTTTATGCTTACTTTGTTAACTTTTGTATTTGTAATTGTCAGCAGAATTTGGTAAGTGCTTTCACTCACTGCTGCAAAACATCTGTCTGCTGCCCTCTCACTGACTACTTACAACCATCTGCTGGCTGCTGACAACTCACCAAGTGTTGCCAAGAATGCTCCCTTAAACACAAAAGTAATGGTATTGCAGCTGATCCAGACACAGATCAATCTTTGAAACATTTTACGGTTGTGGATTCGTATTACACAACTCGATCAAAACTATGATTTTTTTAATGTCTCAAGCTCGACATGGTACGTCAGACAAGGAGTTTTTTTTAATATTACCTATATTCTTTAAGTTTCATCCCGAATAAAAAATCTGGCACAATATATTCTTAGGAAAGTTCCAACAAAGATGTAATCACTGCTGTGGCAGTATGCAGAGACATATCTTTTGGTAATGAGTTGTGTTATCTACCTGTATGAGAGACTAATCCAGTTATAACAGCTTTTTATGCACAAGTTTTATTTCTAGAACCGAAAGGGAACCAACATGTGATGCACAATACTTGCAATTAACAATGGTGAAAGCAGAAGAGTATACAATAGAATAAAGACCATGTTAGCCAGGTGCACTAAAGATGAAAAATACAGCAAACCAACTACATATACGCATACAGATATTCAAACGAGACCAGCGCAACAAGCTACACTATGCAACTCTCCCAGTCTTATTTACTGATTTTCAAAACACAATCAATATTTATTTGCAATTACTTTGAAACTTTGCGTTTGAAAGTGCTTTGTGAATATATCAGCTAACTGATCATCTTATGTAGCACAGGCAGTGAGAATGGAACAATCATCTTCATACCCAAGAGGTAAAATGGCGAAGTCCAATTTCTACAATTTAAACTTTAGATTTTATTTAAAAAACCAAAACATTGCTTTATTTGTGGACGGAAGGTGTCAGTTATGCCCTAGCACATAACTAAGATGGGCAGTGTTTAATGGTTACATGTCCATTTAACACAGCCTACAAATAACCATATGCTTGAGTATGTATGACTGGCACCTTTCATTGAAAATGAAGCAGTGTAAGCGTCTCTTAGATCAGTATCAGTGCCTCGGCCAGTGTCATGGGACGAGGCAAGTAGTTCTCAGTCAGTGAAGGGATTCAACCTGGTGGAGAGCGAAACATAAAAGAGTGTGTTTGTCACTTGTCACTTATGTGAGGAGTGAAAAATAATGGGATATCTTCAACTTGTTGCTTCTGAAGTACAAAGGTAGACAAATAGGAAGAGGATCCCAATGCTGTCACAAAGTGGGTCACAAGGTGTTACGCAAGAATAACTGAACTGGTACACAGACCACCTTGTAGGACAAGACCCAGATGAACTCTAATTTGGTTGAAGCATGAAGTTGGTGGATGAAATGAAATGTAAAGCAAAACATTAACATAATGATGTTAATGAAAATATTGCAACAACATTTGAAGGAACTCTGTATCTACTTTGTCTTCAGCACAATGTCAGTCTAGAAAAGATACTTTTCACTCAATGAATCTTGTGTCCTTCCTCAATAGGCTAAACAAATTGTGTATCTTAGTGTTCATGAAACTATCCAATATAACATTTCCCTAACTTTTTAATTCGGAACTAGGAAAATTGGGCAAAGGGGGCTTTTACATTTCTGTAACAATTCTGACTAAGGATTTCTTTGTCTGAGCCATAAAATGAAAAGCTGTATATGCAGAAAGCACGAGGTCAATTGGTACTCCAGCATTTATAAGAGTGTGCCAAAACAAGATTACTTCTCAACAGCAAACACTCAAAAACTACTATGTGTCAAGGACTAATTAGAATTGTACACACAACAGTATAATTACCATTCAAAATCAAATTACAAAGGAAAAATAATGATAATCATCATTACCAGTCAGAAGACTGTGAGTCTGCTAATACCAAAACAGGAACAAGTGGATTTGGGTTAACAAAGAAACAAAGTAAAGTTTGGGTCTTTGTCACAAGGTGTGGAAAAATTAGAGAAAAAGATGATCTGAATAACAGATAATGAACTCTGGAAAAAGGTCACTCATATGTAGAGAAAGAAGCAGAATGATAACGAGAAGCGTTGGAAATGAAAAGCAGAATCAAGTTCCCAAACTGGTGGGCCAAATGCAAGTCTACAATACCTTGTAATAGCTATCAGTTACAAAAATTTATTATCATTTCTGTATCTTTCCCTATACCTTACATATCTCTTCATGTTTCATATTAACCACGACGGTGTAGTGGGGGTTGTCTTTTCTTTTTTTCACAATTAAGTAGGGTGGGCCCATTTAATGAGTTTTGGCCGAAAAATTTTTTAAAAAAAGCTTATTTTAAACTACTCACCACCGGCAACGAGATAAACCACATACAACAGACTCCACAAGGACTTCATTCCCCTTTAAATGCTGTTCAACTTCCCCGCAATATCAATTCTTTACCCAGTCACCTGCTGCTCGGTGTTGCTGGACACTGGTCATATGACAATCATGGACAAAGATAAAACAGATAGACACAGTACCAGCCCCAAATTTTGACTCAAAAATGGATGTTTTGTATTGATGGTATTTTAAGAGAATAACTACAAATTAGAAAAGAAAGGTAATCTAATTTCTTTTTATCACATTAGTTTGATTCTATGACATATTATGTTCTCTGACATGTCTACAACAAATCATTAACGATTTTCATTTGGTATATTAAATTTGTATTTGACTAACAATAAATTATACAGAACAATTTTTACTAATACTTTCGAATCGTCTGTAACGAGAAAATGGACACATGAAATTAAAATCGTACCCATGAAGAATCGAAATTTTATATCTATGGACTCATTGTTGGCATCCCTGGTTGAAAAGGCAAGATTTGAAACAGTTGTGCGTTCTGATACTGTTGTAGAAACATGTTTGTTTGTAATGAGCGTGGTCGGGGGATTTAACGGGAATATTTAAAGCAGATACAGAAATGGCATCAGTTAGAATCAAGAAAACATTTACGTGTTTTGGTTGCAATCTTCCGTTTTCTGTTAAAGGTGAATTATTAAGTACAATTAGAGATAAGTTTTCTGCACAAACGGCTTGTAAATGAACGAAAAGTCGTTCCTTTTAATAAAAGATCAGTGTAACACATTGGTCAGAAGATAGACATTTTCATTGATCGTATTCTCATCACTAAAGCGAAATCGCTACATTACTGACAAAACCACGAAAGTGCGTTTATCTATGGAGACATTCATTGTCGTGTGTTGTATTGTTTTGCTTGAGTGAGATTATGTTGTGGATAAATATTTGAACTTCAGCACACTGACTAAGCACTACAGGAGTTTTATTTACGAACGCATATAAATAACAGATTGACATCAAAATATCATTCGATGTCGGTCTAGTGATGCAGCCTAAAAGAATGTAATTTTTCCTCGTTTGTAATACTGTATAAGGTGCTTATACATCACCGACGCAAACATCCTTGCTGATGAATGCAAGAGGAAATTTTGGAGCTATAAATCATGACTTCATTTTTCGCCAAAAATCAAAGGTGCCTTCCATTTCTACCGTTTCAGAGATGTTTGAATACATAGGGTTTGTTAACCAATATTTGTAACCTCAATCGAAATAGTATCATACTAATATCTTTCAAAGTGTCCTGCTTAGCTGTCCGATGACCCAAACATGAAAAGCGTCAATTTTTGTATGTACTTATGAATGTCTATTACTGTTGTTTAATGTGCCTGCTGTTAATGGTGTAATTTGTAGTAAAATATTTCAGGTGTTCCCCAACACCTTTGTAGCAAAGTTTAAGCAGATTGTAATAGCGCACCAACCCGTTTTTGGAAATCTAGGTTGTTGCGACACAGTGCTCTGTGAATTAGTCTTGAGTTTGGAATAGGACAGTATGGTTTAAGAAACCAACGAATTTGAATGACAAATTAAGATATTAATATGCAACATAGTCTTGTGCAAGTATCATTTTACAATAATGTAGTATTTGTCAGGATAATACGATGGAAAAATAAGTCTTATATACAGGAATTAATGTACTGGATGAGACACCCCACTGTTTGCCTGAAGTGATTTAGGTAGACTTTAATCAGGATGCTGGACAGAGTACAATCTCCATTCTCCCATATTTGAAGCTGGTGTCTCTACAGGTGCACTAACCCTTTTATTTGCACTTGACCATATCTCTCCCTGCTTATTTGTTTTGTTTTAGAAAGCATTTCTGAAGGGTTCACCACTATCTATAGGCAGTTATCTTTAATTTGATTGCTTGGAGAGACTATAACTAGATATTCCTTGTATGTAGTATTAGGTTAAGTTTTTATCCACCACCTGATAAAAAAAATAGTGAGGTACCCAGAAGGGGAGGTTGAAACAAAACTTCTCTTGTTAAGAGGGTACATGATGTTATTGCAAAGGTTACTAAATAAAGTAAAATTTGCAAAGAAATTGTCTGTACGAGCTCACTTCTCTGTATGATACATATATGCATGGACAAGTATTGTCCTGTTGAAAAAAGGTCCCCGTGATACTGTCACATGAAAGGTAACACAAGGTGATACTGGGTGTCCGTGACATACCATTTTGCTGTCAGTGTTCCCCCCAATCACTGCAAGCCATGACCTGAAGTCATATCAAATGTATCTTCACCCCATGACGCCAAGACCAACATCACTGTGCCTCTCCATTCTTTCGAATGGATCTCTCCCCAGGTCACTGCCATACTCCATGATTGTCATTTGGGACAGTGCAGAAGCGGGGCTCGTCAGTGAACGTAATGCAGTGCCATTCATCTGTAGTCCATACTTCGTTGTCATAGCACCAAATTAATTTGCAGCTGTTTGTGTTATGTGTGGGATGGTAGTTGCCTAGTGTAGCTGCTGCTATTCTCCAACTAATGATATGGGATGACACAGAATGCTGTAGGAATCCACTTGCTCTGAGATGTCAGGAGGATATGCACGGTTATGATGTGCTTGGTGGACAATACAGTGTTCATCCCTCGTGGTGGTCAGACGTGGTTGACGAAAACCTCATTGACAAGTATGCCAGCGTACACATGATCATGCAGTCCAAAATCATGCCTCTGTCGCATCTGAATGCCCAATAAATCTGGATACTGCACTACTCAGTCAGCTGGCCAAATGGAGACCCACAATGAGGTCCCTTTCAAACTTTTTTTTTCTCAGGTGCTGGTAATGCTGTCCAACCCAAGTACATGGCATCCCCGCATCTTTTCCAGATTTGATCACTGAACATCTAATGCTGTTCATGTCCCATACATATCTACAATGTCTGGTAACAACACTAATGCATTCTGCCTGCCATAGGGAATTTCAGCTTCAATATTTACATACCCCTCCCCCCCACCCTTCCTTCACAGATGACTCACTACTCTTTTGTGAGCACAGGTTTGGCACACAAGGGGCTCCTGCCCTTGCAGTATTCCTTCCTTTCGCATACTGTGTGTCTGTCGTCCTATTCTTTCTCCCCTCTCTTGCAGCGTTTGTCCTCCTATTCTTTCTCCCCTGTCATGGGGTCGAGGCATTGTGTAACATCGAGTAACCGAAACATATGAAAGTACTATTTTTGTGTATTTCTCTCCATTCTTGTTCTGACTCCCGCTGTCCTTCCTCCCCTTTGGTGCGCTTATGCTCTCCCTTCCCATGCTTGTAGGCTGGCTCGTGCATTTGACACATAAAGGGCAACAGGGTAATGTGTAATTCCCACCACCCACATCGAAAAGTAGTGCTCACAAATACTCTCTGGTAGAGGCCAGGCCTAGGGAGGAAGGAGTGATTGCCAGAGCTATTAGATCCCCAATTGCCAATTGGTCCCTCTGTATTTTGGAAGGTGTGACCTGGACGTGAACAATGACCTAAGGTGGGTGTACTCCCCTCTGTGCCCTGCCCCCCCTCCCTCCCCCTCAGAAGGAAGAGTTCGCTGTCGGAGATGCTGGCAATCACAGGGGATTCGCCCACAATGGATACATCTGCTCCATCAATGCAACCTCCGTCTAATAAATGGAAATGGAATGCAGCCAAAAACACGATGAATCTTTCAGTTGCACCCCACTACCTCCTGGCGTCACACACAGGAGGAGATCAGAACTTTTCCACAGTGAACCCATTTGTCGTTTGAAGAAAGATATGGATGCAGTTGCAGGTTCACTAAGTCTTGCATTTGATTATGCAATGGAACTCTGATTCTAGAGAGAGGCAATGCCTTTTAAGCCCAAAAACCACTTAAAACTATGGTCCTCCATGAATAGTCTGTTCGTATATAGCAGTGGCTTCCAATCTGGGGGGTACTTAGCCCTGACGGGTAAATTGAAGTTTTATGAGGGGTAAAAACTAAATGATTTGATTATGTTTCAGTCTTAAAACTAAATTATTTTCAAAATATCATGACTATTATCACAATATTGTAATAGTCTTAACATTGATTATGTATGTTATCAGTAATTACTTTTCTCAATTAGTAGCATTAATGTGGAGGTGGTTACAGATTCCTCACATAGCCCACCCACTACACACATGTTCTGCCTTGCCCTGTACATCGCTGATGATAGAAGTGAGGCATATATGTAACAAATGATAACTATTTCAAGAAAATGTCTTCACCAAGTTGTAGATAGTACCTGCAGTAGTGCAGAAATTGCTTCATTACTCACTTCGAAACAGATAAATGAATTAATTGACAGTACAACACAGGTAATGGCTGTTGTATAGTGCTGTCCACAGTGTTATTATTATTATTATTATTATTATTATTATTGCTGTTACTGACTGGTCAGACACAAAGCATCAACAGCCTAAAGTCTTTAAATTTCTGCCAATTTAGAAGTGAGGAGTGAAGCAAAAAGTGGTTTATGAACAGTAAATATAGTGCACACATTTTAACTTAGTTGTTTTTAAATGGGGTTGCAGTGTCTACCCTCACTGTTGATAGTTAGCTTCCTTATCTTAGGAGGAGTTATGGTAGTGCTTGTGATACACCACAAATTCCTTCGTTGTACTTTCTAATACACATTAAATATCATTCATTTTTCATCATTTTAAAAATAAGTGTTCCAAGAAGTCTGGGGAAGAGGGAGGGTGGGGGTACTTTGATTGCACTCAGGGGTAATGGTCTAAGAAAGATTAGGAACCACTCGTGTAGAGGCTTATTGAAACTGAATTGTTCATGTGGTGTCATCTACACTCTGCTGCTTGATGGTATGATCGAGGGAGATATACAACATTATTTCTCTGATCAGGGCGTAACCAATGCAGAATTCATTCCTATCCACACCCTTTCTTTAATGTTTGATTGAGTGGAGCTATGAAGTCATTAATGTCAGACACTGCTTACTGAACCCAATGTGTTGCTACCATTATCAGCGTTATAACAACAATTGCATGTCCTGTGAAAGTGCAGTCATATGTGTAACTTGTGGCAAGGGTGTCATGAGGGAGATTACTCACCTCCTTTTCCCTGCCCTGTGGCATCAACTGCACTGGCAACCATACTGCTTCATCCCGTGAATGTCCTCTTTACCTCGATAAGTGAGCCATTCGGGAGATGCAAGTGAAGGAAAAGGTACCTCTACATGTTGATTGCAAAATGTTAGTTGGCCAAAAACTGTGCATATCACTATCTGGCAGTTGCAGTACTGTTGTTGATATGTCAACGTGTGGAAGATATGGCCCTGCAGATCTCTGACCTCCAGTTCAGTGCCATGGTTGCGAAACCTTACCTCCCCCCACTACAGTTGCTCACCTCCCCGCTCCCCTACAGTTGCTCAACACAAAAAAAAACCTATGCCCACACCGCTGAAGTCACTTTTCTAAAGCTGGCTGGAGGTACTACTCATCACTGGCAACCTTTGCCAAAAAGCATTTCCACAGGGATGATGGTCAGATAGGGTACCTTACGAATGTAACCCTAAATGCTGCAGAATGTTCCAGCCATCGAATCTTTTTCCGTACCTTGATGTGTCCCAGTCCCCTGGTGGAATGAGTACTGCGACATGGTTCATGCGTGGAGATGTATTCTTGGTGTCTTTGGATCCCATCACATAAAGGTGATCTGTATTTGTTGTAAACAGGTGAGCGCAAAGTGTCATCACATTATTAGAGACAGCAAAAAAATTAGTTGGATCTTTTCTACTAATGCTTTTAACAGTTTTGTTCACTCTTCTAATGTTTGGTGTAACCTATGTCAGATTTCTGGAAACAAGGTACAACTGATTCTGGGTGTGACTAGCAAACAATGTCATTGTGGACCCTTTCGATATTTCCAAAACCTTGGGTTGATACTTTGAAGAGATCTTGAGAGCTTCACCCTTTACCATCGTGCCTTCGTACCTAGGAAATGAGTAGAAGGCTTAGGAGATACCTTTCCCCTCTCAGAATTGCAAATGCTACAATACCGTGTTTACTATGCAGTAGCTCGAATATCCTCTCACTTTGTCACAATCCTCTGCTCCAAAACCAGGCAATATTCACATTCAGATGTTGCGGCACCTGTGTCCTGATGGGAAGTGCTTTCTCCTTTGTACGTATAATCGTATTTGGATGGCTGGCACATTTCCGTACTTATGCCTGGTAAGGACAAACTTCTTCCATCCAGCTACCACCCAGTTTCCCTCACCAGCAGTGTCTGCAAGATGTTGGAACACATGATCAATGGTGAGCTGATATGGTGGCTTGAGTCTTGGAATTTCCTAACAAATGCATGTGGATTTTGTAAACACAGCTCTGCATTTGATCATCTCGTCATGCTGTCAATCAATATTATGAACAATTTTATGTGGAAATGCCAGACTGAAGTGTTTTTTTTAAAAGGCTTTTGCTGCCTGCTGGAGAACGGGTATCCTCTTAAGAGTGCACATTTGGGGCTTCCAAGGCTGCCTGCCCTATTTTATGCAGGTGAGGTGTTTTAGAAGGTCAGGTTTTCAAGGTATATGTAGTTCGGTCTTGTCGGAACACTTTTGTCTGGGCGAACAGGTGTGTCAGGGCTCGGTGCTGAGCTTAGCCCGATTTGCCATAGCAGTTAACCCTATCATGGACTGTCTCCTGCCATGAATCTAAGGCTCTCTTTTTGTTGATGATTTTACAATCTACTGCAGCTCTCAATGAACCTGTTTACTTGAGAAATATCTTCAGATATGTCTTGTCTATCTTTACTCATGGAGCGTTGACAGTGGCTTCCAATTTTCCATTGAAAAAACTGTCTGTTGAGACAGCATAAGGAGTTTCTTCTACCGTCCTTACATGTCAGTCATGTTGCTTTTCTGTTTATCAAAAACCATGAAATTCTTGCGGCTCACGCTCGATAGGAAACTGTCTGTTCTCCCACACATCATACCTGACAGGTCACTGTAACTGATCTCTAAGTGTCCTATGTGCTTTAAATGGAACTTCGTGGGAAGCGGATTGGAAAATCCTTTGCTGCTTATACCAGTCCCTTGTCTAATCAAAAATGGACCATGGATATCCCATTTATTAATCTGTTTTACACCACCTCAATACAATTCACCATCAAGGCATACATATTGCCACTTTAGCCTTCTACTGCAGCTCAGTTCTGAGTGTCTATGCTGAATTACCACTATCATTCTGGCATGATGTTCTCCCTTCTTTTTTGATAACACTCTTGACCACCAATGTGGGTAAGCCAAACTTCGTTGTTGCCTACCAGAGTTTGCCTTTGTATACTGCTTCGGAAGCGTAACCTTATGTTAACTGACACATTTCTGATGGGTGAGAGGCCTTCACTGCCTTGGCTTAGTACAGAGGTCCTTATTCATCTTAGACTTAAAGTTTGCTTCTCAAGGACACTACTCTAGATTCAACCTGTCACTGTAAGTTTCTCAAGCTTTGCACACAACTTGGAGACAGCACCTTTGTCTACCCTGATGGCTCTAAGGGTGACCATGGTGCCGGGTGCGTCCTTGTCATTGGTATCAAACATTTTAGTTACTGGCTTCTAGACCAGTTCTCGATTTTTATGGCAGAGTACAGCCGATGACAATGGCTTCTCAATTGTGTATTTTGTTCTGATTCACTTAGTGCCCTCCAGAGCCCCTGTGTGCTATTCACATACCACCCATTAGTACAACAAATCCAAGAATGCCTCCACTCACTCACTGATGATGGAGCCCATGTGATGTTCATGTGGGTCTGTGGTCACATCAGTGTGTCTGGAAACAAAACTACCAAGGCTGCAGTCTAACTACCTATGCTGTTTAGCTGTTCTGTCCCTTCAGATGATCTCTGTGTTGGCACATGTAGGAACATTGTCACGCTGCCATGAACACTTTTCTTATTTACATGGGAAATTGCACTCCCAACAGCTTGGACAACTTCCTCTCACCACTCTCATCGCAAGGAGATTCTCTTAGCTTGGGTGCGTATTGAGCACTGTTGATTCAGCACTGTCATTTATTAAGTGGAGAGCTTGCACCACTCTGGTTAATGCAACCACCCATTGACATTGCGCTGTTTTCTGACCCAATGGCGATTTTACAACCATTAAAGTTTTAATGTTTGTTTACCATCTGAATTATTAGATATTTTAGCAGGTACAGCATGAGCTGTAGATAATATTTTTCCTTTTATCTGTTATAGTAATACGGCAAAGGAAATTTAACTTAATTTTCAACCATGTGATCATCCTCCTCAAAGGGGAAGTAATCTTCTGTAGCTTTACCTCTACTTTTAAGCCATTTGAGCATCCTCCTCAAAGGGGAAGTAATCATCTTTAGCTATCCCTCTACTCTAGTAGTGTGGACTCTTGAGTATTATCGACTTTAACTTCATTTGGTAATTGAACATTTAAAGTTATGACAAGGGCGCTTACTACCTTGACTGATTTGTGCCCTAAAGCACCACCACCACTTACATATCCACCTATGGTTTGCATGTGTGTGAAGTTATAGTGACATCTGACCCTGTCTTCTGCCAGGCAGTGAAGTTTTGTAGTTTATAAACATCACTCCATTTTGTTTTAGTGCATTATCACTGATAGAAAAGTATGTGGTAACTCAATAACCATTAATAATTTTGTCTACTTGAAATTTATTGATGCGTATTAAACATTTTTGTACAGTAATTATTTATAGTAATGATAATCTTTCTATTACCTTCGAGAACAAAATCCTTCTACTCCATCTGTATTACATTACAACACTGTCCATAAGAGAACAGAGCATTTATGCATGAAAATACGCAATTTTGTGGTGCTGTCTGATACTGTGACATCCTCTGGGTGTACTGATGCAACTATTTGTCTCTTGGTTATGGGGTTATTGGTTGCTGTTTGATTCGTAGCTCTTCTGCAGTCTCTTTTTATCTTTGTTTGGTACAAATTGTAGTAGTTGTTGTTGTTGTTGTTGTTGTGGTCTTCAGTCCTGAGACTGGTTTGATGCAGCTCTCCATGCTACTCTATCCTGTGCAAGCTTCTTCATCTCCCAGTATCTACTACAACCTACATCCTTCTGAATCTGCTTAGTGTACTCATCTCTCGGTCTCCCTCTACGATTTTTACCCTCCACACTGCCCTCCAATGCTAAATTTGTGATCCCTTGATGCCTCAAAACATGTCCTACCAATCGATCCCTTCTTCTAGTCAATTTGTGCCACAAACTTCTCTTCTCCCCAATCCTATTCAATACCTCCTCATTAGTTACATGATCTATCCACCTTATCTTCAGTATTCTTCTGTAGCATCACATTTCGAAAGCTTCTATTCTCTTCTTGTCCAAACTAGTTATCGTCCATGTTTCACTTCCATACATGGCTACACTCCAAACAAATATTTTCAGAAATGACTTCCTGACACTTAAATCTATATTCGATGTTAACAAATTTCTCTTCTTCAGAAACGCTTTCCTTGCCATTGCCAGTCTACATTTTATATCCTCTCTACTTCGACCATCATCAGTTATTTTACTTCCTAAATAGCAAAACTCCTTTACTACTTTAAGTGTCTCATTTCCTAGTCTAATTCCCTCAGCATCACCCGATTTAATTTGACTACATTCCATTATCCTCGTTTTGCTTTTGTTGATGTTCATCTTATATCCTCCTTTCAAGACACTGTCCATTCCGTTCAACTGCTCTTCCAAGTCCTTTGCCGTCTCTGACAGAATTACAATGTCATCGGCGAACCTCAAAGTTTTTACTTCGTCTCCATGAATTTTAATACCTACTCCAAATTTTTCTTTTGTTTCCTTTACTGCTTGCTCAATATACAGATTGAATAACATCGGTGAGAGGCTACAACCTTGTCTCACTCCTTTCCCAACCACTGCTTCCCTTTCATGCCCCTCGACTCTTATGACTGCCATCTGGTTTCTGTACAAATTGTAAATAGCCTTTCGCTCCCTGTATTTTACCCCTGCCACCTTTAGAATTTGAAAAAGAGTATTCCAGTCAACATTGTCAAAAGCTTTCTCTAAGTCTACAAATGCTAGAAACGTAGGTTTGCCTTTTCTTAATCTTTCTTCTAAGATAAGTCGTAAGGTCAGTATTGCCTCACGTGTTCCAACATTTCGACGGAATCCAAACTGATCCTCCCCGAGGTCCGCATCTACCAGTTTTTCCATTCGTCTGTAAAGAATTCGCGTTAGTATTTTGCAGCTGTGACTTATTAAACTGATAGTTCGGTAATTTTCACATCTGTCAGCACCTGCTTTCTTTGGGATTGGAATTATTATATTCTTCTTGAAGTCTGAGGGTATTTGGCCTGTCTCATACATCTTGCTCACCAGCTGGTAGAGTTTTGTCATGACTGGCTCTCCCAAGGCCGTCAGTAGTTCTAATGGAATGTTGTCTACTCCGGGGGCCTTGTTCCGACTCAGGTCTTTCAGTGCTCTGTCAAACTCTTCACGCAATATCGTATCACCCATTTCGTCTTCATCTACATCCTCTTCCATTTCCATAATATTGTCCTCAAGTACATCACCCTTGTATAAACCTTCTATATACTCCTTCCACCTTTCTGCCTTCCCTTCTTTGCTTAGAACTGGGTTGCCATCTGAGCTCTTGATATTCATACACGTGGTTCTCTTCTCTCCAAAGGTCTCTTTAATTTTCCTGTAGGCAGTATCTATCTTACCCCTAGTGAGATAAGCCTCTACATCCTTACATTTATCCTCTAGCCATCCCTGTTTAGCCATTTTGCACTTCCTCTCGATCTCATTTTTGAGACGTTTGTATTCCTTTTTGCCTGCTTCATTTACTGCATTTTTATATTTTCTCCTTTCATCAATTAAATTCAATATTTCTTCTGTTACCCAAGGATTTCTAGCAGCCCTCGTCTTTTTACCTACTTTATCCTCTGCTGCCTTCACTACTTCATCCCTCAGAGCTACCCATTCTTCTTCTACTGTATTTCTTTCCCCTATTCCTGTCAATTGTTCCCTTATGCTCTCCCTGAAACTCTGTACAACCTCTGGTTCTTTCAGTTTATCCAGGTCCCATCTCCTTAATTTCCCACATTTTTGCAGTTTCTTCAGTTTTAATCTACAGGTCATAACCAATAGATTGTGGTCAGAGTCCACATCTGCCCCTGGAAATGTCTTACAACTTAAAACCTGGTTCCTAAATCTCTGTCTTACCATTATATAATCTATCTGATACCTTTTAGTATCTCCAGGGTTCTTCCACGTATACAACCTTCTTTCATGATTCTTAAACCAAGTGTTACCTATGACTAAGTTGTGCTCTGTACAAAATTCTACTAGGCGGCTTCCTCTTTCATTTCTTAGCCCCAATCCATATTCACCTACTATGTTTCCTTCTCTCCCTTCTTCTCTCTCGAATTCCAGTCACCCATTACTATTAAATTTTCGTCTCCCTTCACTATCTGAATAATTTCTTTTATTTCATCGTACATTTCTTCAATTTCTTCGTCATCTGCAGAGCTAGTTGGCATATAAACTTGTACTACTGTAGTAGGTGTGGGCTTCGTATCTATCTTGGCCACAATAATGCGTTCACTATGCTGTTTGTAGTAGCTTACCCGCATTCCTATTTTCCTATTCATTAGTAAACCTACTCCTGCATTACCCCTATTTGATTTTGTGTTTATAATTCCTTAGTCACCTGACAAAAAGTCTTGTTCCTCCTGCCACCGAACTTCACTAATTCCCACTATATCTAACTTTAACCTACCTATTTCCCTTTTTAAATTTTCTAACCTACCTGCCCGATTAAGGGATCTGACATTTCACGCTCCGATCCGTAGAACGCCAGTTTTCTTTCTCCTGATAACGACATCCTCCTGAGTAGTCCCCGCCCGGAGATCCGAATGGGGGACTATTTTACCTCCGGAATATTTTACCCAAGAGGATGCCATCATCATTTAATCATACAGTAAAGCTGCATGTCCTCGGGAAAAATTACGGCTGTAGTTTCCCCTTGCTTTCAGCCGTTCGCAGTACCAGCACAGCAACGCCGTTTTGGTTAATGTTGCAAGGCCAGATCAGTCAATCATCCAGACTGTTGCCCCTGCAACTACTGAAAAGGCTGCTGCCCCTCTTCAGGAACCACACGTTTGTCTGGCCTCTCAACAGATACCCCTCCGTTGTGGTTGCACCTACGGTACGGCCATCTGTATCGCTGAGGCACGCAAGCCTCCCCACCAACGGCAAGGTCCATGGTTCATGGGGGGAGGACAAATTGTAGTATCAGTTGTATTGTGAATGACCTTTGTCTGACAACTACTTTGCTATGTATGTTGCCACTTTTGTTTTTTCTTATCCACCAAAATAGTTGAACCTTCAAAAGCTGTAACTTGCAGGTTTGGTTAGTGTAGTATGATTTAGCACTTATAAACCAATTGCTTGTCAGTGCTCGGCAATGACTTAATATTATTTGGAACTATTTACTTGTGCCTTTCCATTTCCTAATATTAGTAATGTATACATTTTGACTTACATCTCATTATTGAGTTATATGCTGCAGTGAATAGCACACTGGACTTATATTTGGGGAAGTGGGGTTCAAATCCCCATCCAACCATTGTGGTTTAGGTTTTTTGTGGCTTCTCTAAATCAGTTTAAATCAGCTACAGTTAATGCTGGGGTTTCTACCATTTCAACCCCATCTGTGCTTGTGCTTGTGCAATACCATTAAGGATCTCATTGTCGACAAGACATTAAACCCTTCCTTTTTTGTGTACCATTACTGGAATTTGTGCTTTGTATTGTAAATTTAAAAAGCAAAATTATTTTCTTGTGTTAACATGATGCTCTTGTTCTTTTTCAGATATCCGCACACTGCGGGGTCCAAGATGTCCTTTGATTTTAAAATGTGGCCATTCTATTTGTGAAGCATGTGCACATGTTGCTGTAATAGAGGGATCTGAAATTACATGTGGTCTTTGCCACCACGGAACACCTTGTTTTTCTGAAAATGTTAGAGCAGATCTTCCATTTAACAGCTATGTGTTAGGAGTGGCAGCCGAAAAGCATACTGTTTCTGTTTCAGAAGATTCAAGCATTGCATTTCAGCCAAACAGAAAGAAACCAACAGCAAAAACATACTCAGAGTCAAGAGGTAATTGGATTTCTGTAATGCACGTGTCCATTAAGCATGAAATTTGGTTTTATAATATTTTGGTTTTTCATTTATTTATTAACCCATGTGTCATTCATGTCCGTTTCGCAGCACTTGCAATTAGTGTTATTTAAACAGTGCATTAGTAGGTATTATTCTGTCTACAAAAAGATTAGTGTTAATATGTAATGAGTGTAGCTTTTGCTTGAAATTTGTCTTGAACAGCACCATATTTTAATGTTTTTGGTCCTAACTGAGGTGGTCTACCTAATTTGGTCTCAGAATGGTAAAAAGTGTGGAACTATTTTGAAAATCATGCATAGGGAGCAAAAGAAAACTCCATTTACAACTATCTTTACTTAATTTACACTATCAGGGAACCTGTATCCATTTCACTCAGGTTGGGATAGCTGGTGCCATGTGGTTGTCCATGCCAGTACCACACATTTGGCATTCAAAAGTGAAATAATTGTGGGTATGCTGGTTGGCCAGGAAGGATTAGGAAAGATGTGATGAGACTGCTATCAGGGGGACAATGGAAATTATAGTGCATGGGGGGTTTTGGTATATAAGGACTTCACATCTATGGTGACAAACAAGGAATATGTTGATGGTGGGACAGGAAAGGTGGTGAAAGATGTGAGCAATGTCTTGAATGTGGGTTTGGGGATTACGGGCAGCGGTGTGGAGATGCTGTCAACAAAGACAGAGGAAAATGTAGTGCATGGGAGGTGTTGGTATATAAGGACATCACATCAATGATGACAAACAAGGAATATGTTGATGGTGGGACAGGAACTGTGGAAAGGTGGTGAAAGATGTGTGCAATGTCTTCAATGTGGGTTTGGGGATTATGGGGAGTGGTGTGGAGATGCTGGTCAACAAAGACCAGGGTTTATTCAGCATTGTACCAAGTCACAAAGGGACGAACAGTAGAGAGACCTGAGATCTCATTGTTAATGGTAAGCCCATTAGGTGGAATACCGTGTGCCAGATAAGATTTTGGAGAGAGGATGTGAGCTTGGACTCTTGCTCGGGAGAGGAGATTTTTTGGAATTGGGAGAGGTAGAATGAGCAGGGATGTATGGTTGGATGGTCGGGAGACGTGAGGACTGGCCAAAAATTTGTGAAAAAGGGTTGAAAATAAGAAAGAGAAAATGTGTGGTTGAAGTGTTGTTTGTTTATTTTTTCAATAATTAGTCCTATTGTACTGTGCTTCTTAAACTCTACAACTTCATTTAGATCATTATGTATATAATTTTTTTCGTTTTTTTATATTATTGTCATTTTCTTTTATTAAAGTCACATAAAACATACGCTTCAACAAAATAGTTTTCTTGATTGAATCAGTTCTGTAAATGTAATAATATTTCCAAATGGGGAAAATCCTGGATGGAGTAAGACGTAACATACAGGAAAGGTAACCACTCGCCTATAGCTGACTTATGTGTGGCACATAGAAACATGCAGTAGCTTTCAAAATCATACTCTTTCTGTAGTAGAAGAAGACACATTCACATGGACACCCAAGCATATCCACTTACAGCTGTAGCAAGACTGACTTGATTGTCAATAGCAGTTGTCTGGGTGGCTGAAGTTTGGTGAGGGTAGTGAAGGACACATGAGGTGAAGCAGATCTACCCAAAGATGGCTTGGCAGCTGCACAACAAGAGGAAAGAAATTTAGAGGGAAGATCATATAAAAGGTAGGAGAGGGAAAAGCTGAGGTGGGAGAAAGGGAGGGAAGAGGGAAAAGCAGTGGGGTGGAAAAGGAGAGGGGAGGGGCAGTGAGTGAGTGTGTATGTGTTTGAGTACATGATCTGGATAGGGAAGGAGTAGTGTGGATGGAAGAGAAAAAGGAAAAGGCAAAGTCAGACATTGGAAAACAGATTAGCAGAAGTGTGAGCCAGGGGAATTTGCAATGGTACAGGATGTACTGGAGAGATAATTCCCACCTGTATAGTTCAGAGAACTGTGTGCTGGATCCCCAGTCATTTGCTCATTGCACCCAATCTAACACTCGCCTCGTGCTCTCTACCGTCAAGCACTCACCATCCTCCCCCTCCCAGCAAACCAAGCGTCACGGCTCACCCACCCACCCACGCACAGCCACGCTCGACCCTGCCCCAGCAACCTGCATTGGCTTCCTCCCTCAACGTCTTGTGCTGACACCTCCTACACAATGGCTCACTCACCCTTCCCACCGCATCACAGTCAACCTACACCCCGCACCATCTCGCACTTGGACACACCTGGCAGTCTTGAGCTCACACACCTCCCCCCCCCCCCCCCCCACACACACACACTGACTTACACGCACCACTGACTCTGCTCTCCCCTCCACACAGTCACCCAATTACCCCACCCACAGTCTCAAACTTGACCCAGCCCATCGTCTTGTGCTCAGGCCACCCTCCCCACACCCCATCGCTCAAGCACCCCTTTACACACTCGCACTAGGATACCCCCTCTCGTAGTCACCCCCCCTCCCAGCAACT
The DNA here is from genome assembly GCF_023897955.1 of Schistocerca gregaria. Lineage (NCBI taxonomy): Eukaryota > Metazoa > Arthropoda > Insecta > Orthoptera > Acrididae > Schistocerca > Schistocerca gregaria. The sequence continues at coordinate 259,765,223 of NC_064921.1, forward strand.
GCACAATCTCCTGCTTCACTCTCTTGCTCCCTCTGCCCACTCTCCTACTCTCTATCACACAGTCAACCCACTCTACCCCTCTCTTAGCCTTCCCCCTCTCTCCATCTCCTCTCCCTCTCTCCGTCTCCTCTCCCCCTCTCCTAGCCTTCCCCCTCTCTCCATCTTCTCTTCCCCTCCCTTTTTTCCTCTCTCCCCCTCCCTTTTCCCTCTCTTTCTCTCCTCTCTTCCCCCCCAGCTCTCCTCTCTTCCCCCCCAGCTCTCCTCTCTTCCCCCCCAGCTCTCCTCTCTTCCCCCCCAGCTCTCCTCTCTTCCCCCCCAGCTCTCCTCTCTTCCCCCCCAGCTCTCCTCTCTTCCCCCCCAGCTCTCCTCTCTTCCCCCCCAGCTCTCCTCTCTCCCCCCCAGCTCTCCTCTCTCCCCCCCAGCTCTCCTCTCTCCCCCCCCCCCCAGCTCTCCTCTCTCCCCCCCCCAGCTCTCCTCTCCCCCCCAGCTCTCCTCTCCCCCCCCCAGCTCTCCTCTCTTCCCCCCCAGCTCTCCTCTCTTCCCCCCCAGCTCTCCTCTCTTCCCCCCCATCTCTCCTCTCTTCCCCCCCATCTCTCCTCTCTTCCCCCCCATCTCTCCTCTCTTCCCCCCCATCTCTCCTCTCTTCCCCCCCATCTCTCCTCTCTTCCCCCCCATCTCTCCTCTCTTCCCCCCCATCTCTCCTCTCTGCCCCCCCATCTTTCCTCTCTGCCCCCCCATCTTTCCTCTCGCCCCTCCCATCTCTCCTCTCGCCCCCCCCATCTCTCCTCTCGCCCCCCCCATCTCTCCTCTCGCCCCCCCCATCTCTCCTCTCGCCTCTCCATCCTGCCAGGTGGTCGTTGCTGAGGCTGGGTGGCGCCCGTGGGGAGGGCCCTTGGTCGTAGTAGGTGGCATCAGGGCGGATGACCCGCAATGAAGCGTGGTACATCATCTCTTGCTGGTGGCCAGCCGCCAGCAGTCTCTAAGCGTTCCAGGGCTCAATACAACGCAACTACATATGACCCCAAATCGTTCCCCTCCCTGGCTACACCATGGGAGGAACGAAAGACTAAGGATGCCAGCGAACCATACTCGCCCCGCTACCTGGTGTGTACGAGAGCTGATGGTGAATCCTTTACATCCATGAAGCCTCAGTTCTTCGTCGAGCACTTAGAGGACAAGTTCGGGTAGGTGGAGGGCTTGTCCAAAATGCGCTCGGGCTCGGTTTTGATCAAATCGGCGTCCTCCGCCCAGTCCCGCCGGTTACTCGATTGTAACAAGCTGGGGGATGTTCCGGTTACAATCACACCCCATAAGAGTCTTAATATGGTCCAGGGCATAATATTCCATCGGGACCTTCTATTGCAGTCCGATGACGAGCTTCGCGCCAATTTAGAGCGGCGAGGTGTTCACTTCGTCCGGCGCGTACATCGTGGTCCAAGGGATAAGCAGGTTGCCACCGGTGCCTTCATCTTGGCCTTCGAGGGTGATACTTTACCTGAGAAGGTCAAGGTGATGGTCTATCGTTGTGACGTCAAGCCATATATCCCTCCCCCGATGCGGTGCTTTAAGTGCTGGAAGTTCGGGCATATGTCTTCCCGCTGTACTTCCGGCCTCACATGTCGAGATTGTGGACGCCCATCACATCCCGATACTCCATGTGCTCCGCCTCCCATCTGTGTAAACTGCGGAGAGCACCACTCACCTTGCTCGCCGGACTGCAGGATCTACCAGAAAGAGCGCAAAATCATGGAGTATAAGACACAGGACCGCCTGACATACACTGAGGCCAGGCAGAAGTTCGAACGCCTCCATCCTGTTCGAATGCCTGCCTCTTACGCCGCGGCTACTACTGTTATGGCCCCATTAGCTCTCCCTCAGACTGCCACCTCTCAGAGCCGGAATGCTACACCTGCCCCCTTGATGGTGGGGGGCACTTCACTCCCTGCTGCTCCTGCACTACCTGCCTCAGGAGCAGCAATCCCCCAACCATCGGGGACATCAGTCCCCACTTCTAAGCTGGGGAAGCCTCAAACTTCCCCTGCTCGAATAGCACGGAAAGGGTCCCTTGGGTCCCTTCCTTCCCAGGTTTCCGCCTCTGGGAAGGGTGACGTCAGCCAATGGAAGAAAAGCAGACCAGCGGCTGATCGCAGGGCTTCCCGCTCCTCCTCCGTCCCGGAGACTGACTCGCTGGAGCCCTCCCAGCCAATGAAACCCAAGGACCAGAGAGAAGAAGAAGACCTCTAAGGCCAAGGACCACGCGGTGGCATCCACCCCACTGTTCCCTACAGGCTCTGCGTCCGGGGATAAGGTGGAGATCCGGGCGTCCGCTGAGGACCTGGATCTCGCCGGACCCTCAGACGCCATGGAAGCAGATTGTACTGGTCCTCCATCGGTGGCACCAGGTGACCCAGTGGCGTGATCTGCCTCCTCGGCCCCTTCACGCCTTTTTCGGACATGGACAAAGCAATACTCCAGTGGAACTGCAGCGCTTTTTTCCACCACCTTGCTGAGCTTCGCCAACTCATCAGCAGTCACCCTTTCCTCTGCATTGCCCTACAGGAAACTTGGTTTCCGGCAATGCGGACCCCTGCCCTACGTGGGTATCGGGGTTATTACAAGAACCGGGCAGCTTATGGGAGGGTATCTGGTGGAGTCTGCGTCTACATCCTTAACTCTGTCTACAGCGAATGTGTACCTCTTCACACACCTTTAGAGGCTGTCGCTGTAAGGATGTGGACGCCTCAGCCTATTACTGTCTGCAGTTTGTAACTTCCGCCAGATGGTGATGTCTCGCGTCATGTGTTGGCTGCATTGATAGCACAACTGCCTCCTCCTTTTGTGTTACTGGGCGACTTTAACGCCCATAACCCCCTGTGGGGTAGCGCCGCGATTACTGGCCGGGGTAGAGATGTCGAGACTCTTCTCTCGCAGCTTGACCTCTGCCTCTTAAACACGGGAGAGCCGACACATTTCAGCGTCGTCCATGGCACATTTTCGGCCATCGACCTTTCTGTCTGCAGCCCCGGACTTTCACCATCCATCCACTGGAGTGTCCATGACGACTTATGTGGTAGTGACCATTTCCCCATCTTTCTGTCACTACCACAGCGTCACTCTTCTGAACGCCCCTCCAGATGGGCTCTGAATAAGGCTGATTGGGGCTTGTTCTCCTCTCTCGCCACTATCGCACCTCCTTCCCTTGACACCATTGATGCGGTGGTTCAGTTGGTCACCACCGGCATCGTTTCTGCGGCGGCATCTGCGATTCCCTGTTCATCCGGGTCCCCTCGGAGGAGGACTGTGCCTTGGTGGGCGCCCGAGATCGCAGAGGCGATTAGAGATCGCCGGCGGGCTCTTCAACGCCATAAGCGGCACCCGTCCTTGGAGAACCTCATCGTTTTTAAACAGCTCCGTGCCCGTGCCCGACGCCTTATTCGCCAACGGAAGCAGGAGTGCTGGGAACGGTATGTTTCCACCATTGGCGTCCGTACCTCTGCATCGCAGATTTGGGCTAAGATTAGGCGACTCCATGGCTATCGGCCGCCTGTCTCTGTCCCTGGGCTTTCGCTGAATGGAGTGGTGTGTACTGACTCCGACATGATTGCGGACCGGTTAGCGGCGCATTTTGCTCAGTGTTCCGCATCTACGAATTACCCACTGGCCTTCCGCTCCCGGAAAGAGCGGTTGGAAAGTTGGAGGCTTTCCTTTCACACGCGCCACGCGGAGTCGTACAGTGCTCCTTTCAGCGACTGGGAATTCCAGGGTGCCCTATCTGCTTGCCCTGATACGGCTCCTGGGCCAGACCGCATCCACAGCCAGATGCTGAAACACCTCTCTGTGAATTGCAAGCGACGCCTCCTAGATGTTTTCAACCGCATCTGGGTTGAGGGTGTGTTCCCGTCTCAATGGCGAGAAAGCATCGTCCTCCCCGTGTTGAAACCTGGCAAGAACCCGCTGGAGGTGGACAGCTACCGCCCCATAAGCCTCACCAACGTTCTTTGCAAGTTGCTAGAACGTATGGTGAGCCGGAGGTTGAGTTGGCTCCTCGAGTCTCGAGGCCTTCTGGCTCCGTCTCAGGGTGGGTTCCGCAAAGGCCGCTCTGCCGTCGATAATCTGGTCTCCCTAGAGTCTGCCGTCCGTACAGCCTTTGCACGCTGCCAACATCTGGTTGCCGTCTTCTTCGACATGCGGAAGGCGTACGATACGACTTGGCGATATCACATCCTGGCCACACTTCATGGGTGGGGTCTTAGGGGCCCGCTCCCGATTTTTATTCAGAATTTTCTGTCGTCTCGTTCCTTCCGCGTGCAAGTTGCTGCGTCCCATAGTTCCTCCCGGGTCCAGGAGAACGGGGTCCCACAGGGGTCTGTCCTCAGTGTCTCCCTGTTTTTAATTGCGATCAATGGGCTCGCTGAGGCGGTGGGATCGTCCGTCGCAGCTTCGTTGTATGCAGACGATTTCTGCCTCTACTACAGCTCCGCTGGCATTGCAGTTGCTGAGCGCCAGTTGCAGGGCGCTATCCGCAAGGCGCAGTCGTGGGCTGTAGCGCACGGCTTCCAGTTTTTGGCCGCTAAGACCTGCGTTGTGCATTTCTGCCGGCGTCGCACGGTTCACCCTGAGCCACGCCTTTACCTTGACGGTGAACCTCTTGCTGTGGTAGAGACGCATCGGTTCTTGGGACTGGTATTTGATGCCCGGCTGACTTGGCTGCCTCATATTAGGCAGCTTAAACAAACATGCTGGCGGCATTTAAACGCTCTCCGTTGCCTTAGCCACACCGGATAGACGCATCGGTTCTTGGGACTGGTATTTGATGCCCGGCTGACTTGGCTGCCTCATATTAGGCAGCTTAAACAAACATGCTGGCGGCATTTAAACGCTCTCCGTTGCCTTAGCCACACCGGATGGGGTGCCGATCGGTCCACCCTTCTCCGGCTGTATCAAGCGCTGATCCAGTCCCGCCTTGATTATGGGTGTGTGGCTTATGGTTCGGCGTCGCCATCAGCGTTGCAATTGCTGGATCCCATCCATCACTGCGGGATCCGACTCGCCACAGGAGCATTTCGGACAAGCCCTGTTGACAGCTTACTTGTGGAGGCTGGTGTTCCTCCATTGCGGATCCGGCGCGACCGACTTCTGGCCGCTTATGCTGCCCACATTTGTAGCTTGCCAGGGCATCCCAACTACCGTCTCCTGTTCCCGCACTCGCTCGTCCATCTTCCAGACAGGCGGCCCCGGTCAGGGTGTACGATCGCGGTTCGCATCCGGGCTCTACTGTGTGGGATTGAGTTTTTTCCTCTCCCGCCTGTTTTCCGGGCCAATCTCCGTCTGCCCCCTTGGTGTGTGCGCCGACCATGCATTCGGCTGGATTTGGCACAGGGTCCGAAAGACTCGGTCCCTCCTCCGGCCCTCCGCCGCCGCTTTGTTGCTCTCCTTGCCGAGTTTCCCGGATCTGCCGTGACCTATACCGACGGTTCGATGGTCTCTGGTCGCACTGGTTACGCTCTTACTCTAGAGGATCATTGTGAGCAACGGTCGCTGGCACCCGGGAACAGTGTATACACTGCCGAGTTGGTTGCCATCTATCGCGCCCTAGAGTATATCCGCTCCCGCTCAGGTGAGTCCTTTGTCATCTGTAGTGACTCCCTGAGTGGTTTACGAGCTCTTGACCAGTGCTTTCCTCGTTCCCGTCTGGTGATGGCCATCCACGAGTCGCTCCATGCTCTTGCCCGTTGCGGCAACTCCGTGGTCTTTGTTTGGACCCCAGGTCATGTCGGCATCCCGGGCAATGAGCGGGTTGACACGCTGGCTAAACAGGCAGTGAGTTCACCGGCTCTGGAACTCGGCCTTATGGAGTGTGATCTCCTGTCGCGGAACTCGGCCTTATGGAGTGTGATCTCCTGTCGCTTTTGCGCCAGAAAGTGCTTGGTGCCTGGGGTGACGAGTGGCGCACCCTGCCCACACCCAACAAACTTCGGGCGGTGAAGGAGACGACCCGTGTGTGGCGGGCCTCTCGGAAGGACTCTGTCGTCCTCTGCAGGCTGCGCGTTGGCCACACGTGGCTGACGCACGGCCATTTGTTGCGCCGGGAGGACCCACCGCTATGTCGCTGCGGGGCAGCTCTGACGGTGGTCCACATTTTGGTGGACTGCCCGCTTTTAACAGGACTCAGGCAGACGTTTGCGCTGCCTGATACCCTCCCTGCCCTTTTATGTGATGACGATGCTATGGCGGACCTCGTGTTGAGTTTTATTCGGGCAGGGGGTTTTTATCGTATGATTTGAGAGTTTGTCCTTTTATTTCCTGTATTGACTTGGGCCTTTGGCCTGTGGTTTTAAACTGTGGGTTTTAATGTCATTTGGTGGTTGGCTTTTCCTTATTTTCATGGTCGGCCAACCACCTTCACACTCGGTGCGATTTTAGTTCCGTTTGTCTGGTCTTTGTCTGCCTTTCTTGTATTGTGTCGTCCCTTCTCTCAGTTCTCCGTTTTTAATGACTGACAGTTTTTATTTCGTGTGATTTTATCGTGGAACAAGGGACCGATGACCTTAGCAGTCTGGTCCCTTCAATCCCACACCCAACCAACCAACCTCTCGCCTCCCCCCCCCCCCCGTCTCTCCTCTCGCCCCCCCGTCTCTCCTCTCGCCCCCCCGTCTCTCCTCTCGCCCCCCCGTCTCTCCTCTCGCCCCCCCGTCTCTCCTCTCGCCCCCCCGTCTCTCCTCTCGCCCCCCGTCTCTCCTCTCGCCCCCCCGTCTCTCCTCTCGCCCCCCCGTCTCTCCTCTCGCCCCCCGTCTCTCCTCTCGCCCCCCCGTCTCTCCTCTCGCCCCCCCGTCTCTCCTCTCGCCCCCCCGTCTCTCCTCTCGCCCCCCCGTCTCTCCTCTCGCCCCCCCGTCTCTCCTCTCGCCCCCCCGTCTCTCCTCTCGCCCCCCCGTCTCTCCTCTCGCCCCCCCGTCTCTCCTCTCGCCCCCCCGTCTCTCCTCTCGCCCCCCCGTCTCTCCTCTCGCCCCCCCGTCTCTCCTCTCGCCCCCCGTCTCTCCTCTCGCCCCCCCGTCTCTCCTCTCGCCCCCCCGTCTCTCCTCTCGCCCCCCCGTCTCTCCTCTCGCCCCCCCGTCTCTCCTCTCGCCCCCCCCCCGTCTCTCCTCTCGCCCCCCCGTCTCTCCTCTCGCCCCCCCCGTCTCTCCTCTCGCCCCCCCGTCTCTCCTCTCGCCCCCCGTCTCTCCTCTCTGCCCCCCCGTCTCTCCTCTCTTCCCCCCCGTCTCTCCTCTCTTCCCCCCCCGTCTCTCCTCTCTTCCCCCCCGTCTCTCCTCTCTTCCCCCCCCGTCTCTCCTCTCTTCCCCCCCCGTCTCTCCTCTCTTCCCCCCCCCCGTCTCTCCTCTCTTCCCCCCCCCGTCTCTCCTCTCTTCCCCCCCCCCGTCTCTCCTCTCTTCCCCCCCCGTCTCTCCTCTCTTCCCCCCCGTCTCTCCTCTCTTCCCCCCCGTCTCTCCTCTCTTCCCCCCCGTCTCTCCTCTCTTCCCCCCCGTCTCTCCTCTCTTCCCCCCTACTTCTTCCCTCTTCCCCCCTACCTCTTCCCTCTCCCCCCCTACCTCTTCCCTCTCCCCCCTACCTCTTCCCTCTCCCCCCTACCTCTTCCCTCTCCCCCCCTACCTCTTCCCTCTCCCCCCCTACCTCTTCCCTCTCCCCCCTACCTCTTCCCTCTCCCCCCCTACCTCTTCCCTCTCCCCCCCTACCTCTTCCCTCTCCCCCCCCTACCTCTTCCCTCTCCCCTCCTACCTCTTCCCTCTCCCCTCCTACCTCTTCCCTCTCCCCCCTACCTCTTCCCTCTCCCCCCTACCTCTCCCCTCTTCCCCTTACTTGTCTCCCCCTCTCTTCCCCCCCTTGGTCTCCCTCTCTACCCCCCTCTACTCCTCTCCCTCTCCAGCCTCTCTCCCTCCCTTCCCCTGCCACCTCTTATCCCCTCACCCTTCCCCTCCATCTCGCATTTGCACTACTCCCCCACTCCTTTACTCGTTTGCTTCTCTCCCTTCTTCCCCTCTCCATTCCTCCTCTACCCCTCTCCATTCCTCCTCTACCCCTCTCCATTCCTCCTCTACCCCTCTCCATTCCTCCTCTACCCCTCTCCATTCCTCCTCTACCCCTCTGCATTCCTCCTCTACCCCTCTGCATTCCTCCTCTACCCCTCTGCATTCCTCCTCTACCCCTCTGCATTCCTCCTCTACCCCTCTCCTCTCCCCCTCTCCATTCCCCCTTCCACCTCTCCCTTCCTCCCCTGCCCTCCTCTCCCTCGCTACCTTGCTCCTCTGCCCTCCTCTCCCTCGCTACCTTGCTCCTCTGCCCTCCTCTCCCTCGCTACCTTGCTCCTCTGCCCTCCTCTCCCTCCCTACCTTGCTCCTCTGCCCTCCTCTCCCTCCCTACCTTGCTCCTCTGCCCTCCTCTCCCTCGCTACCTCGCTACCTCGCTCCTCCTGCCCTCCTCTCCCTCGCTCCTCCTGCCCTCCTCTCCCTCGCTCCTCCTGCCCTCCTCTCCCTCGCTCCTCCTGCCCTCCTCTCCCTCGCTCCTCCTGCCCTCCTCTCCACCTCTCCCTCGCTCCTCCTGCCCTCCTCTCCACCTCTCCCTCGCTCCTCCTGCCCTCCTCTCCACCTCTCCCTCGCTCCTCCTGCCCTCCTCCTCTTCCCCCTCCTCCCTCGCTCCTCCTGCCCTCCTCCTCTTCCCCCTCCTCCCTCGCTCCTCCTGCCCTCCTCCTCTTCCCCCTCCTCCCTCCTCCTCTTCTTTCCTGCTCTGCAAAGGGGGGGAAGAGGGGCAGAGGGGGAAAGCGGGGCAGAGGGGGGAAAGAGGGGCAGATAGGGGGGAAGAGAGGAGCGATAGGTTTGAAGAGAGAGCCCCTCTTTCCCCCCCCTCTGCCCCTCTTTCCCCCCTCTCCCTTCTTTCCCCCCTTTGCCCCTCTTTTCCCCCTCTATTAGTTAAATGAGCTATCCCCTGAATGTTATTGCTTCGCTTTTGAGCTATAGAGTTGTGTGATGATGGGACTCTAAGAGCAGTCGGTAGTGACCGATAATAAGCCATTTCCAAAAAGCTGCCATGGCACGCCTCTTTCCAACCATACAGATAGGTTGAGGTCTTCCTTACTCATCTTTCTGTCTACTGCCCTATGATGCCTGGCTTATTGCACCAGCGAGAGGACACTCTAACATGGTGTTTAAGATGCGCAAATCACATTGTGTTTTATTTTCAGACAAAACGTTGTCATCTTATTGGCCACCAGATTTGGCATCTATTTTAGCTGACAATCGAAGCTATGCTGTACGACTATAAAATCATGTGACGTGTTCCCTAAAATTTTAGGGCGATGTTTTAATGTATTATCAGAGCAGCTGACTCATCCATGCTTTTCGTAAGTGATCAGCCAGCACATACTGCTGTGAACCTATTTTAGTTTTCTTTTACAGTTTTAGAACATCTGAACAGCTTTAATGCTATCTTGCATTATATGAGCTGGTGTGATAATGCAGTTGACCATGGGTGAGAGAGAATGTGATTTTATTTCAGATTGATTTGTATCTATTTTCTCCATTTTAACCACATTCGTAATGGTGCTGGTAACCCGTCATCGAGTGCCCTTAACAAACACACACACACACACACACACACACACACACACACACACACACACACACACACACACACACACACACACACACACACACCACATGTTTTTGTGGCTTCTCAACAGATATCTGTCCCCAGCAGTTGGCAGCTACGGTATGTCTGTCAGTATCATAGTCACACAAGCCCGCCCACATTGGCAAAGTCCATGGTTTGTGGGGGAGCACACAGTATTCATATTGCATGGTTATGTATACTAAATACTTAGTTTTCTTTATCTGCATTGGTCCAGAAGATACTAGCAGTCCTGTCTGGAATTCAGTATGATTTGGAAGATATCTAAGTGCAATACACCACCCGCTACACTGTAAGCTACAGGTTGCAGTGTTTTAGATAGCTATCTGAGTCTGCTCTTACGGGTGTTGGTGGCTGCACACTGCCAGAGGCAGAACTTGGTTTGTGCATGGAACACCCTGTTTTTACCTTTAAACTGATAAAGCTGTTCACAACATATAGCATGGTTTGAAAATAGTAATGCTGTATTAGACATGGTCCTGATGTAGGTGATATACCCTTCCCCTCTTCTGTCCTGTGAAGTTATTTAACCAGTCAGTTGTTAATGTGCACTCTGAACCAGAATACGGTTTTGGAATTAAAAAATCATCACCCAGTTTGAAAAAATTTGTAAGTGGCAAAAAAGGGGGAAAAAAAGAGGATTGGCTGGTGAGTGATCCTGGCACAGTTAATTTGTTGTGCGGCTCTTAATCACTGAGCCACTCTTGAACAGACAAGAATGAAAATGTCAGTTTTCCCCTGTTGCTCTTTGTTTTCATTTTTTTCTGTAGTCTCATTGGTGATTTTAGTGGTAGTCTGTTTCAGCTGGGTACGTTGTATATCCATGTACTAAGCTGCAGCCTACAAGTGGAAGCAGCTGAAATCTGATAAAAGGATGTCATTTGTCCATGTTAGACTGTAATTTTGATATTTTTTCCCAAATTGTACGTGTTTTAATGTAAAGGTTCTGGCACTATTCGTTCCTTTGAAAGGAATTGTTATTAAACTTTACTTCTCTGCTGTATGTACTCTGTAAAAATTTTGTAATTAACTACTATTATTGTCACTGCTGGGAGGATTTAGATTTTTTGTGGCCTCTAGTAAGGCAAATGCCAGTGTGATCCATGTAAAGAAGACAGAAAACTTCATTTATGCATCCTGGTGCCTTTGTCTCAGATAACCTTGTTGACATGATTTTAAACCCTTTTTTCCCCTCCCGGTTACTATTTTCTCTGTTACCAGGAAAGTTTAACAGAAGATTGTTAAATATAACTATTATTTTTAGGTATTGCTAGTTCATGTGAGAAATTGTTACAGAAAATGTTATTGGTAGGAAGTGTTATATCTAAATCAGATACAGTGCTTTTTAGTTCACTATGTGGTTCAAAGACATAATTATATTTTGGGGCTAGATATTGAATACTTATGTTTGTTGTGGGTGGATCAATGTGCCAGGAGAGCTAATTGACTTTCTTCTTTTGTTACATTTCCATACTTGACCAGTCCGATTTTTGCAGTTTTGACTTATAACTGTGCTAAGACTGTAATTGAAAACTCCAGAAACTGCTTCATTTGTGGAAGAAGGTCAGCAGGTCTGCTGTAGCCATGGCTTCTTTAAGCATGGTTAAAATGCCCACATTCTTTTTTCACAGCCTATATATTTCATTTCTGTTGAAATTTTTATTTTACATATGATGGAAACTATTTATTTATTCTGTGAGTACTCTTGACATACAAATTGCTAGCTAGCATTCCTATGGAGAATCTTTTGTATTGCATTTGATGTGAGCTTAAATGTTACAATGTTGTCTTTTATGTGGAATTAAAGTGTGTCATAAATTTTTTTCAGAAAAATGTGTGGAATGCAACAGATTTGCTGAAGTGTCATGTTACCAGTGTGATGCTTTGTACTGCAGTGGTTGTTTCACCAAGGTAAGTTCGTCTGTTGTGTCACTAAAAAGCTTGATATTTTAATTTTATTGTAGTAATTCTTGATAATATAACATGTTCAGACGTGATTCAGCCACATTGTATGATTCTGCTAAGATTGCATGAAGTGCAAATGGAAAATCCTAGTGTCACCAACAACACAATGTATTTTCTTAAAATTTTAAAAGTTTTATCCATATCTTCTTTAATGGCATACATTAGCAAAATATTTCAAATGCGTGACACTGGTGTTTCCAATTTTCTAAAACTACTCATGTTGATGGTGAACATTTATATTCAGGGCTGGAATATAGGGTCAAGTATACCGACCACAGCTATTGCTTTGGATTGACTTTTCTCTCTAAACTAGAGAAACTGCAACCTTTGAACTTGAGGCTCCATTCATAAGTATTCATACTCTTGTTTCTGAAAACTCTGTTTCATATCTCAAAATGCTCTTCCATATTTGTGTAATTCGAAACGAATATCAAAATATCTGTGGTACAAATCTTGCAAAGTTTGGTAGTAAACATGTGGGATGTAAATATTTTGGATTATATATAGTAGCATATGGATTTGTTTCAATAACTTTATACATCTAGTGCTTACAATTAGTTGCTGATTGGACTACTACATAGATGTGAAATGGGGCCCATTACTCAGATAGTTTCCCTTAGTATTGAGTAAATTCCTGCTTCGACATTGCCAGTTCCCCAGCTGGAAGTGAATGCCACTGAGATGCCACATTACTCACCACAAAGAGAGAAACAAATGGTAACTAAGTTTGCAGGCTTCCGCAGACAGTGCCATTTAGAATAAAATCAGTTTCGTTATTGCGCTGTGCATTCCCTCCCTACATCCTAAAGTTGTGTTCCATCACCCACCCATCCAATATGCCACTCCCAGTTTAGACTCCCTTGCCACAGAATCATATCCCTGGGAAGACGGATACAAGACCACCCCACCCACCCAGCACTTACTGTTTCAGTCCTGTCACATTCTTGTTCTGCCGTAACAGAGGCTGGGCCACCTGTGGAAGCTGCCTTGTCATATTCAAGCTTGCTGCAATCATTTCTCAGTTTTTTTTATTGGTATAACTACCAACCAGCTGTCCACCAGGCTGAATGGCCACTGTCAAACTGTCGCCAAGAGCAAAGTGGGACCCTGTGGCACAACATGAAGCATGAACATAACATGCTAGATTTCAGTGGCTGCTCCTGTTTGCTGCAGAATCATTGAACATACGCTCAATTCGAATATGATAAACTTGCTTGAGACTAAGAAGCTTATGCCCATGAATCAGCATGGTTTTGGAAAGCATCACTTATGTGAAACTCAGCTTGCCCTTTTCTTCTATGATATACTGAGAACTCTTGATGGAGGGCAACAGGCAGATTCCATATTACTAAATTTCTAGAAAGCATTTGACACGGTGCCCCATTGCAGGTTTTTAATGAAGGTATGAGCGTATGGAATAAGTTCACAGATATAAGTACTTGAAGACTTCTTAAATAATAGAATCCAGTATGGTATCCTCGACGGTAAGTGTTAATCAGAGACGAGGTTTTCATCAGTAGTGCTCCAGGGAAGTGTGATAAGAACACTGTTGTTCTTTATATACGTAAATGATTTGACAGACAGGGTTGGTTGCACACTGTGGTTGTTTGCTGATGATACCATGATGTATGGGAAGGTGTCGAAGTTGAGTTACTGTAGAAAGATACAAGACAACTTGGACAAAATTTTCAGTTGGTATGATGAATGGCAGCTAGCCCGAAATATGGAGAAATGTAAGTTAATGCAGATGAGTAGAACGAGCAAGCCTGTAAAGTTTGAATACAGTATTACTGGTGACCTACGTGACACAGTCAAGTCATTTAAAATATCTAAGTGTTAACATTGCAAAGCAATATGAGGTGGAATGAGCATGTGAGAGCTGTGCTAAGGAAGGTGAGTGACCGACCTCGGTTATTGGGATAATTTTAGGAAAGAATGATTAATCTGTAAAGGAGACAATGTGTAGGATGCTGCTGTGACCTGTTCTTGAATATTGCTCCAATGTTTGGGGTCCGTACAAGGTTGGATTGAAGGAAGATGTCGAAGCAATTTAGAAGTGGGCTGCTAGATTTGTTACCAGAAGGTTGCAACGACAATAGAGTGTTATGGAGATGCTTCGTGAATTCAAATGGGAATCCCTGGAGGGAAGGTAGTGTTCTTTTCGAGCAACACTATTGAGAAATTTAGAGAATCGACATTTTAAGCTGAGTGATAAACAATGCTATTGCCACCAACATACATTGCGTGTAAGGGCCATGAAGATAAGATACAAGAAGTTAGGACGTGTACAGAGGCTGGGGATCTTCTCCTCCACCACAAGCTTTTCTGAAATGTACAGATGGAAGTTATCCTTGACACACATTCTCTGCTCCAAATCTCTCCCCCCCCCCCCTTTTCAAACTACAGTATCCTAGTTCCCGCATGCTTCACCCAACTGTTTCTGCCCCCTTTGTATCATCACCTCCTCCCATCTCCCTCATTATGCACTGTTCGTTGCCCTAGTCCCACCTGTCTGTTCCCCTTCACCGCTCCTCTCCTCTCTGCTCCCCTTTTTCACCCCATCTTCCTTCCCCACAGCCGCATGATGTTATGCCTGGCAGCCTTGCAACCTCTAGTTTCATTCTGGCCAGAGCAGTATTGGCGCACACACGTACGCACGCGCACGCACGCACGCACACACACACACACACACACACACACACACACACACACACACACACACACACACACACACACACACACACAAGGAGAAAGGGGGGGGGGGGAGTGGATAAAGAGAGCTAAGACTCAGGAAAAGGTAGGGTGAAAGGAGTTTGAGAGCTGGGAAGGAGAGACAGCAAGGGAATAAGATAGGTTTCTTGCCATCAGTGAACCCACCTTGGCTTAGGCAGACATAGTGAAAGAGCAGAAGGAAAAGTGTGTGTGGGGGGGGGGGGGGGGGGGGCGGAGGCAAGGGTTCAACAGTAGAAGTGGATATGGTACGAATTGAGAAATTGAAGAATTTGTTATAAGAACAGTCCCCTTATAGTAGCATAATTGTCTTTCAACCTCTCAACGCTTTAACTGTGAAATGAGAGTTTATCTGTATACTTTCCATTATTTGTATTCTACCAACGGTGACCCAGTATTGTAATGACGTCAGTAGGTTGGAGAATTCTATGACGTGTTGGGCAAATGTATGTCATTCTTCACCTTTTTTTCAACACAATTCTTATGTAAGAATTGACAGTGATGTAACACATGCTACCAATTTACCACATGTTAAGGCTTTGATTACCTTATTTGCTGCGACAAGTAATACATAGAGGCATATTGACTGTTTTGGAAGATCAGTGTCATTTTTATGAGAACTAGATTGTATAATCTAACTGACTATGGTAAAATCGACACTTCAGTATTTTATGCCTTTATAGCTGTAAAATATGTTTTTAAATACCACCTTCTTGTCATGTATTTTGTTTGTGCATTGTCTCTGATGGGTTATTCTTCACAGAATAAATGTGTTCCCCTTACTTTCGGAACTATATTTTTGTAGGACCAGTGGAAGTTATTCAGCCTTTTGAATTTGCCCGACGTTTATCGTGGAGTACTTAGTATTTGGGACAGATTTGTTATGCCACTATGGTTCCTTTTAATCACAATATTTTGCACATTTCCAAGTGATAACCTTTGTTTCTCACACTGTGAATGTACAGTAGCAAAATTATGTAATATTTGTGTGTTCTGATAAAATTAAGCATGTAAGAGCTCATGGGCATAATATCATTTGCAGATATTCAGATGAATATTGTGATTCTTTAATCTTACTTTACTAGTTTAAATACAAATTGCCAGGAAATACTATGAACAGTATTGCCTCTTGTCCAGAATGTACAGTATATCCGCTAAAGCTATCTCCAGCCGCATAGGAGGGAAAGAAGAAGAAGCCAGGTAAAGAAACAAGCTGGCACTAGAAGTGAATATAGCACAGTGGACAATTTCCAAGCCTTGAATAGAATTATGGAATAGAGGAATGGATATGAATTACCACCTTGCTTTTAGTTCACAGATTTTAAGAATGCATTTGACGTTGTTTCAATAAAATTTGTACTGACAGCTGTGTTCCCTTACTTTACTGTATTGAATATTAGAAACAAACTACCACATGGGATAACTATATTAAAAACAAAGATTCCAAGACTTACCAAGCGGGAAAGTGCCGGTAGACAGGCACAATAAAATAACACACAAACACACACAAAATTTCTAGCTTTCGCAGGTGCAGGTGGAAAACCTGTCCTATGCACCCTCCCACCACCTCCTACTCCAGTCCTGTAACCCGGAAGGTGTACACGATCAAAGGCAGAGCCACGTGTGAAAGCACCCACGAGATTTACCAACTGACCTGCCAACACTGTGACGCTTTCTTTGTGGGAATGACCAGCAACAAACTGTCCATTCACATGAATGGACACAGGCAGACAGTGTTTGTTAGTAATGAGGATCACCCTGTGGCTAAACATTCCTTGGTGCACGGCCAGCACATCTTGGCACAGTTTTACACCGTCCGAGTTATCTGGATACTTCCCACCAACACCAACCTATCCGAACTCCGGAGATGGGAACTTGCCCTTCAATATATCCTCTCTTCTCGTTATCCACCAGGCCTCAATCTCCGCTAATTTCAAGTTGTCGCCACTCATACCTCACCTGTCTTTCAACAACATCTTTGCCTCCACACTTCCGCCTGGACTTACATCTATGCCCTCACTCTTTGCCGTTAAATATGTCTGCTTGTGTGTGTGTGTGTGTGTGTGTGTGTGTGTGTGTGTGTGTGTGTGGAATGACTCCGTACACTCTCCCTTAAAATCCACATCCTTTCATCTTTCCTTTTTCTGTTCCTTCCCTCTTACCTGACGAAGCAGCCACCGGTTACGAAAGCTTGAAATTATGTGTGTGTGTGTTTGTTTTATTCATTGTGCCTATCTACCGGCACTTTCCCACTTGGTAAGTCTTGGAATCTTTGTTTTGAAAGAAACTTCCACATGGGAAAAATATATTGAGAACAAAGATTCCAAGAGTTACCAAGCGGGAAAGCGCCAGCAGTCAGGCACAATGAACAAAACACACAAACACACACACACAGAATTACTAGCTTTCGCAACCGATGGTTGCTTCTTCAGGAAGGAGAGGGAAAGACGAAAGGATGTGGGTTTTAAGGGAGAGGGTAAGGAGTCATTCCAATCCTGGGAGTGGAAAGACTTCCCTTAGGGGGAAAAAAAGGACAGGTGTACACTCGCGCGCGCGCGCGCGCACACACACACACACACACACACACACACACACACACACACACACACAATCCATCCATCCATCCGCACATACACAGACACAAGCGGACATATTTAAAGGCAAAGAGTAAGGGCAGAGATGTCAGTCGAGGTGGAAGTAGAGAGGCAAAGAAGTTGTTGAAAGACAGGTGAGGTATGAGCGGCGGCAACTTGAAATTAGCGGAGGTTGAGGCCTGGCGGATATCGAGAAGAGAGGATATACTGAAGGGCGAATGCCCATCTCCGGAGTTCGGATAGGTTGGTGTTGGTGGGAAGTATCCAGATAACTCAGACGGTGTAACGCTGTGCCAAGACGTGCTGGCCGTGCACCAAGCCATGTTTAGCCACAGGGTGATCCTCATTACCAACAAACACTGTCTGCCTGTGTCCATTCATGCAAATGGACAGTTTGTTGCTGGTCATTCCCACATAGAAAGCGTCACAGTGGAGGCAGGTCAGTTGGTAAATCACGTGGGTGCTTTCACACGTGGCTCTCCCTTTGATCATGTACACCTTCCGGGTTACAGGACTGGAGTAGGTGGTGGTGGAAGGGTGCATAGGACAGGTTTTACACCGGGGGCGGTTGCAAGGGTAGGAGCCAGAGGGTAGGGAAGGTGGTTTGGGGATTTCATAGGGATGAATCAAGAGGTTACGAAGGTTAGGTGGACGGCGGAAAGACACTCTTGGTGGAGTGGGGAGGATTTCATGAAGGATGGATCCCTTTCTGGGGCAGGATTTTAGGAAGTCGTATCCCTGCTGGAGAGCCACAGTCCCGGGAAGTATTCTGTCACAAGTGGGGCACTTTTGGGGTTCTTCTGTGTGAGGTTCTGGGTTTGAGGGGATGAGGAAGTGGCTCTGGTTATCTGCTTCTGTACCAGGTCGGGAGGGTAGTTGCGGGATGCGAAAGCTGTTTTCAGGTTGTTGGTGTAATGGTCGAGGGATTCAGGACTGGAGCAGATTCGTTTGCCACGAAGGCCTAGGCTGTAGGGAAGGGACCGTTTGATATGGAATGGGTGGCAGCTGTCGTAATGGAGGTACTGTTACTTGTTGGTGGGTTTGATGTGGACGGATGTGTGAAGTTGGCCATTGGACAGATGGAGGTCAACGTCTAGGAAAGTGGCATGGGATTTGGAGTAGGACCAAAGGAGTTGAGGTTGGAGAGGAAATTCTGGAATTGTTCTTCACTGTGAGTCCAGATCATGAAGATGTCATCAATAAATCTGTACCAAACTTTGGGTTGGCAGGCTTGGGTGACCAAGAAGGCTTCCTCTAAGCGACCCATAAATAGGTTGGCATACGAGGGGGCCATCCTGGTACCCATGGCTGTTCCCTTTAATTGTTGGTATGTCTGGCCTTCAAAAGTGAAGAAGTTGTGGGTCAGGATGAAGCTGGCTAAGGTGATGAGGAAAGAGGATTTAGGTAGGGTGGCAGGTGATCGGCGTGAAAGGAAGTGCTCCATTGCAGCGAGGCCTTGGACGTGCGGGATATTCGTGTATAGGGAAGTGGCATCAATGGTTACAAGGATGGTTTCCGGGGGTAACAGACTGGGTACGGATTCCAGGCGTTCGAGAAAGTGGTTGGTGTCTTTGATGAAAGATGGGAGACTGCATGTAATGGGTTGAAGGTGTTGATCCATGTAGGCAGAGATACGTTCTGTGGGGGCTTGGTAACCAGCTAGAATGGGGCGGCCAGGATGTTTGGGTTTGTGAATTTTAGGAAGTAGGTAGAAGGTAGGAGTGCGAGGTGTCGGTGGGGTCAGGAGTTTGATGGAATCAGGTGAAAGGTTTTGTAGGGGGCCTAAGGTTCTGAGGATTCCTTGAAGCTCCGCCTGGACATCAGGAATGGGATTACCTTGCCAAACTTTGTATGTAGAGTTGTCTGAAAGCTGACGCAGTCCCTCAGCCACATACTCCCGACGATCAAGTACCGCGGTCATGGAACCCTTGTCAGCCGGAAGAATGATGATGGATCGGTCAGCTTTCAGATCACGGATAGCCTGGGCTTTGGCTGTGGTGATGTTGGGAGTAGGATTAAGGTTTTTCAAGAAAGATTGAGAGGCAAGGCTGGAAGTGAGAAATTCCTGGAAGGTTTGGAGAGGGTGATTTTGAGGAAGAGGAGGTGGGTCCCGCTGTGATGGAGGACGGAAATGTTGCAGGCAGGGTTCAATTTGGATAGTGTCTTGGGGTGTTGGATCATTAGGAGTGGGATCAGGATTATTTTTCTTCGTGCAAAGTGATATTTCCAGCAGAGACTAAGAGTGTAGGACAGTAAATCTTTGACAAGGGCAGTTTGGTTGATCCTGGGAGTGGGGCTGAAGGTGAGGCTTTTGGATAGGACAGAGGTTTCGGATTGGGAGAGGGATTTGGAGGAAAGGTTAACTACTGAATTGGGGTGTTGTGGTTCCAGATTGTGTTGACTAGAATTTTGAGGTGTTGGGGGGGAGTGGAGCTGGAAGTGGGAGATTGAGTAGATGGGAGAGACTGGGTCTGTGTGCAATGAGAGAAGGTTGAGGTTTGTTGGAAAGGTTGTGGAGGGTGAGTGAGTTGCCTTTCCGGAGGCAAGACATTTCCAGGGGCAGATGTGGACTCAGACCAAAAAATTTTGGTTATGAACTGTAGACTAAAACTGAACTGCAAAAAGGTAGTAGTTGAAAGAGATGGGGCCTGGATAAACTGAAAGAAACAAAGTTGTAGAGAGTTTCAGGGAGAGCATTAGGAAACGATTGACAAGAATGGGGGAAAGATATACAGTAGAAGAAGAATGGGTAATATTGGGAGATGAAATAATGAATGAATGAAGGCAGCAGAGGATCAAGTAGGTAAAAAGACAAGGGCTAGTAGAAATCCCGGGGGTAACAGAAGAAATATTGAATGTAATTAATGAAAGAAGAAAATATAAAAATGCAGTAAATGAAGCAGGCAAAAAGGAATACAAACATCTCAAAAATGAGATTGACGGGAAGTGCAACATGACTAAGCAGGGATGGCTAGGGGCAAATGTAAGTATGTAGAGGCATATATCACTAGGGATAAGAAAGATCCTGCCTACAGGAAAATTAAAGAGAACCACTTGTGTGAATATCAAGAGCTCAGATGAAAAACCAGTTCTAAGCAAAGAAGGGAAAGCAGAAAGGTGGAGTGTGTACATAGAGGGTCTGTACAAGGGCGATGTACTGGAGAGCAATATTGAGGAAACAGAAGAGGAAATAAATGAAGATGAAATGAGAGATATGATACTGCGAGACAAGTTTGACACAGCACTGATAGGCCTGAATCGAAACAAGGCCCCAGGAGTAGACAACATTTCATTAGAACTACTGATAGCCATGGGAGAGGCAGCCCTGAAAAAACTCTTCCATCTGGCGAGGAAAATGTATGAGACAGGCGAAATACGCTCAGACTTCAAGAGGAATATAATAATTCCAATCCCAAAGAAAGCAGGTGTGAAAATTACCAAACTATCAGTTTAATAAGCCACAGCTGCAAAATACTAACACAAATTATGTACAGAAGAATGGAAGAAATTGGTCTAAGCCAACCTTGAGGAAGATCAGTTTGGAGTCCGCAGAAATGTTGGAACACCTGACCCTACAACTTATCTTGGAAGATAGATTAAGGAAAGCAAACCTACGTTTCTAGCATTTGTAGACTTAGAGAAAGCTTTTGACAGTGTTGACTGGAATATTCTTTTTCAAATTCTGAAGGAGACAGGTGCCAAATGCAGGTAATGAAAGCCTATTTACCATTTGTACAGAAACCAGATGGCAGTTGTAAGATTGAAGGGGCGTGAAAGAGAAGAAGTGTTGGAGAAGGGAGTGAGGCAGGGTTGTAGCCTATCCCCGCTGTTATTCAATCTGTATATTGAGCAAGCATTGAGGGGAAACAAAAGAAAAATTTGGAGTACGAATTAAAATCCATGGAGAAGAAATAAAAACTGTGAGGTTTGCCAGTGAGATTGTAATTATGTCAGACACAGCAAAGGACCTGGAAGAGCAGTTGAATGGAATGGACAGTGTCTTGAAAGGAGGATATAAGATGATCATCAACAAAAACAAAACGAGGATAATGGAATGTAGTCGAATTAAATAAGGTGATGCTGAGGGTATTAGATTAGGAAATGAGCCACTTACAGTAGTAAATGAGTTTTGCTATTTGGGGAGCAAAATAACTGATGATGTAGGATGTAAAATGTAGACTGGCAATGGCAAGGAAAGCTTTTCTAAAGAAGAGAAAGTTGTTAATATCGAGTATAGGTTTAAGTGTCAGGAAGTTTTTTCTGAAACTATTTGTATGGAGTAACGCCATTTATGGAGGTGAAACGTGGATGATAAATAATTTGAACAAGAGAATAGAAGCTTTAGAAATATGGTGCTACAGAAGAATGCTGAAGATTGGATGGGTAGATCACATAACTAATAAGGAGGTATTGAATAGAATTTGGGATAAGAAAAATTTGTGGTACAACCTGACTAGAAGAAGGGATCAGTTGGTAGGACATATTCTGAGGCATCAAGGGATCACCAATTTAGTATTGGAGGGAGGCATGGAGGGTAGAAATTTTAGAGGGAGACCAAGAGATGAATACACTAAGCAGGTTCAGAAGGTTGTAGGTTGCAGTAGGTACTTTGAGATGAAGCTTGCACAGGATAGGGTAGCATGGAGAGCTGCATCAAACCAGTCTCTGGACTGAAAACCACAACAGCAACAATATAACAGTTAAACAGCTGTCATTCGATTCTGCAAAGATTGAAAAATTCTGAATTGAAAGGGAAGTCGACAAGAAATTCCATACCACTTAATCTGCACTCAGCAGTCCTAGACGGAGATTTCAGGCCCTTAAACTGGAAAACCATAAAAGTAATACATTTTAATGAAACATTTCAGAACCACATTGGTTTTACAGATAACATAGTACTGGTTGCCTCTAGTGCACGTAAACTGTCCTTCATATGACAAGCTGTAAAGTGTCTGTAAAATCAATTACAACACGCCTAAGATAATATATAATCAAAACATTAAAAATAAAATAATACAAATTAACAATGAATTCTTAAAACCAGTTGCAGAGATTGTATGTGTAGAGCATTTGAATGAAGAATGGGTGATCAGCGGAAGAAATAAACAGAGAAGTGGTGGTGCCTCAGAGTGAATTGAATTTCCAAAACTAAGTTTCCAAATCCTCAGGGAACAGAAGTTTTCAGATATTGTGATTACCAGTTTAGTCTGTCAGTAGGACATGGACTTTAACTATAAAAACTATTCAAAAACTTGTGGGTGTCAGTCGGCAAGGGAGAACTGTATATCGAAAATTGCTGAGGAGGCAGAAAAACCAACAGATTTATCAGGAAACAGACGGTGAAGTGAGTAGTGTACTTATTAACTGCATTGAACACGAAATAGAGTTGGCCAGGGCCTGTAAGTAAGTGAACAGGTAGTGCATGAACAAAGAAGTATTTTTACTAGAGTCTTATATGTAACAAAAGACTCAGAAGATGGCATAAAGGAAAGTAGGTTATTGGCAGTAGGAAACAAGCGGAAGCACATGGGTTGTGTGTAGCTGAAGACTGTAATGGATGTAAAAGCATAGGGAAACCTGTAACAAGCAGTGAAAGTCAAATGTCTTACAATGATTTATGAGGAACAGATTTTATACAGAATGATGAGACACTAGATTGACATTTAATCTGAGTGCTGCCAATTGAGTTGAAACACATTCCAAAATCCAGAGCCAAACTTTTATTTTATAGGTGACGGTGCAGTAAGTGTCCTTGATAGATATAAATGTCTGCCAGTCATGAAATGAAATCTAAATTATATTCATTTTTTAGGTAATTACAGCTGTCAGACCTGATGCATGAACACAGAGTTTTGATATGATTGTGAAAGCCTAAGGCCATGTGAGCGGCAGAAGCAAGCAACTGCGCACGACAGCTTCAGGAGACAAAACACAGCTGCAGGTGTAGTTACGGAAGTGTCCTACGTGAGTGACATCTGGGTCGCTGTCTGTCTCCCGCTGCAACTGGTGACGTTCGAATTCAGGCATGTTTGAATTTTGTCGCTGCAGCACGAGGGACAGAGAGCGACAGCCACATGCCTTCTCGAGAAGAGCAGTGGAGCAGAAGCAACGGCAGCTATGAAAGACTTATCATCCGATTTTATGAAAACTATTTGGTGAAAAAATTTGATTCTTCCGCATCTTATAGATTGATATCCTTAAACGATAAACATCTCAATTTATTTTCGTAATTCATCATAGTTACCGTGCCACACAAAATTGAGTACATTGCTGCACAAATTTTTAAGAATTTGCCGAGGTAAAATCACATTGCGCAGACTTTCCATATAGTTGATTTGAGGCCATACATTATTGTGTATAAAATGTAACCAATATGTCTAAATTGTATTTAAAGTTGAGACCGTACTGATATCTCTCTTCATTCTTGAGATATTGGTCGTTATATCCAACCTTTCCTGCGTTTCGGGAATCAAATGGCTGTAAAAATAGTCATTTCTCATAAACTGTTTAAGATATGGAAATCATGATTTTTGGAAATGACAGCATGTAGAAGGGACTATTTCATCGTATGATTAACAATCAATACTTTTTGTAATATGATACTCAAAGTCAAGAACAGAAAATGAGGTGCACCAAACCTCTCCCTAATATTTTTTATTTCATACTTTTAGATAAATCATTACACAAATCGTTTGACTTTCTTTTCAAAAATCTTGTATGCTTTACTTTTACGGACTATTTAGATTAATTGAAGCGCTTGGCCTTAACACTAACTGCAGATAAATTACATTCGCAACATCAAATATCTGTAAAATTTCATGATTCATTGTAATTTATTAGGAATTCAGTGTGTGTGATAAACGGGGATAGGTGTGTAGATCAAGTTCTTTGGCAAGACCTTAAAAATGCACTTAGCAATGCAGTGTAAATAGTATACATAAAAATTAGTATACAGAATCGTAACTAAGTTCTTTGGCAAGACCGTAAAATTGTACTTAGCAAGACAGTGTAAACAGTATACATAAAAATAAATATACAGAATTGTGAGTGAGTCAGTTAAAACATAACCAGGACCAGGAATCGAACCTAGAACCTTCCCGATGCCCGCAATCACTATCTAGAATGCTACCACTACACCACAGCTACATTTTTGCTTAAACATTCAATCAGTATATTTGTGTGTATTTAGGGTTGTTAGTCATGTAGCCAGTCATTCTTCTGCATTTATTGGCTGTTTAAAGTTATTGATCATGTAAAAAACATTTGTATTTAATTTATTGATGAGATAGTCAAATGTTCCTCTGCTCATTCAAGTGTATTCGAAGAATTTGTCTGGTGATCTTTGTAGTTGATGATATTTATGGAATTCTCCATGGAGATTCCTCCCTTTGTAAATTTCATACACAGCATTCCATTTCGCTTTATTTGCTTAAGTAAACCTAATTTTGTAGCCTTACTCTCCAGCTACAGTATTCTACAGTTTAGGGGCACCGTTTTATAGAAACAGCTGGTTGGCTCTAAGCAACCATCTTGTAGCGCGACATGGTCGCTTGCACACAGCACATCCGAGCTTTTATCCCGATGCTGCTGCTTGTCGCTGGAGTGTCGCGTATCCAGAAGTTGCTTGCTGTCGGTCGCTTCTGTCGCTCATGTAGGACACGGCCTAAGTTGAGAGATTGATTTTAAGTGA
The DNA here is from genome assembly GCF_023897955.1 of Schistocerca gregaria. NCBI lineage: Eukaryota > Metazoa > Arthropoda > Insecta > Orthoptera > Acrididae > Schistocerca > Schistocerca gregaria. The sequence continues at coordinate 259,789,877 of NC_064921.1, forward strand.
CTAGTTTTGACAGAAAATGTGAGATATTGTTTGGTTTATTTCTCCTGTCGTACTTTTTGCAATGGGATGGAATAAAAGTAATTGCTTTGAAGTAATGGGTGTTAACTTTTCAGTTGATCTGTGCCTCTTTCTTTGTTGTTCCAATCTAATGTTTGTAGAAAGTTCTGTACTCCACTGACCGAGTGCTTCGTAATGAAATTTTTGTTTTGGCATGGTGGGGAGAGACTGGAATTGTGGCAAAAATACAACATTGAAGGATTATTTGATTAAACAGAGAATTTGAAAAGTTTGCTGTTATACTTGTATTCCAGTGACATCAAGAATGTGTGTTCATGGGGTATCTACTTTTGATACTCTTGCCTGCACCACTCAAAGATAACTTTGAGGCAAATACTTATGTTTACTGCTAGAACAGTTTCCAAACATTACACTTCAGTAATTAGTTCTGCAGTGACATGTAAAGTTTAGTTCGTTGTTTATAGATATCTTAGTTAGATGTAACTCAGAGTAAGCTGCTTCCTGCCACTGCTGCTGAAGTGGTCGTCCCAGTCCATTTCATATGCTAACTGGATCTAGTTACGTGAATTCTATGACATAATCCAGGTACCAAGTCATTTTATAGTGGTTTATTAAAGACAAGCTGCACCACTTCTTGGTGGCAGCCCACTCCACATAACAGGCCACATAGCCATAATACCATAGTAAAACAATTACATTATTACACTGACGTGAAACACAGTGGTTGCGTCTGTGAATGGTCTCCAACTGCCCTTTTCTGAGCCTTCTGCTCCCCTATTTATATGTTCTTAACAATGTAGTTAAAAAAACTATACTGCAAATTTATAAAATCAACACTTAAAAGTTATTATGAAAACTATACACAAAACATTTTGTATTTTATGCTCAAACTGGTGTAAACAATATAAAATATTTTTACATAAGATATACATCACATTATACAAAATAGTGAAAAACAACAATGCCAACCTAATTTTTCTTAATTATGGCTTCATTAGTGAGCTTAAAATAATGCTAGCATATATTGGACAAACATGACATACAAGTAAACGAATTAAAGAGTAAATTTTATGAAATTTCATGTATTACACTAAATCACTTATTAGATACAACTGAATTACGAAACGTTCAATGAATTGCCTCTTTTGAGAGTATTTCATTAGGGTATTGAAAAAGGAATGTAAAACAAGGGATTATTTTATTTCATCATTCACTGAATTATGTATATTCTGTTTGGCTAGTGGCTGATGTCCAGGGGGAAAAAAACTCTGTATGTTTCAGATACACCGTACGGTGAAAGCTCTGCAAAAACATAAGAAGTATCCCCTTACACAACCTGATCCCAAAGGAGTGTTACCATTTCCCATGTGTAAGGAGCACCCGGAACAGAAATTGGAATTTTCTTGTGCAGAATGTGACAAAATAGTGTGTTCTCATTGCATTATATTGTACCATCAACGTCATGAGGTTTGCACTGTGAAGAAAAAGGTGAGTTAATGAATATATTTCACTGTATTCCAGTCTGTGTTTGTATGTGGAATATATCTTCATCATTTACTCAAGAGCAAATGCAAAAGGAAAATGACCACAATTTACATCAGAGAAATGTTTGACAACCTCCGTATTGAATGTGTGTAAACGATGCTTTGTCATTTCCCCCACAATTAATAACTATATGGGATCATGACTAGCTTACACAGTGCCTTCTTGGCACACAAGATTCATGGTTTCGTGTGACCTAGATATGACTTTTAACTTCAGCTTAAAAGGACAGGTACCTTGATTAAACTTAACAAACAGTGTTTCGCATCCTCTTTGCCACAACATATTATTTAAAGTGCCCCCATAGCCCTTAGCTCCTATGGTTTGAACAGGACCTGTGTGTTGGTTATTATTTTTCTCCTTTACCTCACAGAAGTAATCACCACATTACAATATTTCAAACATGTATGGCAATGTTTGATTAAATTTTAACACCATGGCAGCAAGTGTAACAGATTGATTATTTGAAACTGTTCTTGTCAGTTACTTCTGATATGAACAATGAAGCCCTCCCAGGATGCTGAAGACTCATTCATGTGCATAAGTGTGGTGAGCATGAGAGCCTGAGCCATTGTAATACTTCTTTTTGTAGTATTGCAGTCTTACATTCAGCTTTCTCCTCTAATTTGAGATTATAGGGAGGAGGAGGGGTAATGTTCACTATGTCTATCACATTTGATAAGCTACACATGCCTCTTGGTTGGACCAAATGGCGAGCAACTGTGGGAGCCTTCATTGGCTAAGTACGGGTTTGGTGAATCCGGGTTTCCTGACCTATATTGGTGTGTGCTGCAGTCCTCAGAAACCATAAGCTGTGGTCATGCTGAGATAACCACCTTGTGACCCAGTCAGGTATGTTGGGTGTCACGGGGAACAGGGATCTTGACTCCACTGTCCAGATCGTAAACAAATAAATAAATAAATAAGTATTGATCTGAAGGTGTGCTGCTTGCCTGTGTGACAAATGGCTGTTGATGTGAAACAGTCGTTAGTCAGCAACTTGTGGGGAACTTGCCCAACCTCAATTGAACAAGGCCTACCCAGGCAGCTGAGTCTCTGCCCTCTTCCTTCTCATTATTAATAACCACATTTTTGGTGTAAACAAACCATTATTAGTGTTTGCTATATTATGTGTAGAACATAGTCTTTTGCTTTGCCCTCTGCAAGTAAGTTGCTTAACTATTGCTATGATGAGCCACAGCCTAAAGGTTGCCAATGTGAATTAAGATGCCTGCACAACCAGGGAACAGGAAGATGACAACAGAGTTGGTACTTTTGAAATCAACCAATGATATGGTTTTTGACGTTTCAGAATTCGGTAATTTGTTGTACATTTATAGTAGTAGTTGTTTGCATGAAAAATCTCAAATATTTTTTGAGTTATTTATTTGTAAATCTTCCAGAATTGTGGTTTTTGTTAAGTTTTGACGTCTTAAATTCACTGTATTTCAGAAACAGACGTAAAATTTGTAACATTTAATGCAGTTTCTTATAAGCTTTAAAAGTACCAGTATGTGGTAATTGATGATATTCATAACAATGCTGAGTTTTCACATATTAAATTAATTTTTAATTTTGAAAATTACAAAATTGATTTTTTTCAAACAAATGAATGTTAGTCACACACCGTTTGTTAATGTGTCTGCCAAATTTAAAGATTTATTCCTGTGGGAAAATATTAAAATGAATTTTTATTTTGCTGTTAAGTCCCACTTGCAGCGCATGTGCTATAGGGCTTTCTGGTTGGTACTAAGTTGTAATATGCCAAAAACCAAATAAGGTTGTCAGATCATTTTTTGTATTTAGTGACAACCAATTTATTATAATATTAGAATTACACACTTAAATTCAAAACCACATTTAACTTTCCAAAATTAACAGTGAAGATGCCCAAAAAAGACTACAGATAATTTACATACTTACACCTTTATTTTAGAAGTACATTAGTATCATTAATTAAACAATGAGATCATTGTTACTATTTAACAGTGTGTTATTTGAGCGTTTTGCAAAGACAAACTTTTTGCTCATATGCAACAAGAAAGATATTACAGTGATACACTAATAGTCTTAGAGTCCAAGACTGTGTACTGCAGTTTTTTTTTATTATTATTTTTTTTTATTAATGATAAATCAGCAACCCAGTTCTCCCAAGCAATAATGACAGATGGTTAATGTAACAAGCGCTTTGTTCTCCAACATAATCTGAGGATTTGCACAGCTCTTTGTCTGATAGTTTATATGTTCTTCCAGTGGCAGTTTCGGGGTTTAATTTTCAAAATATGAAGTTTCTTTTATTGCACTCAGTTTATCTTGGCTTCTTGGTTTCTGAAAAAGAAATAACTGGTCTAAAAGGATGTATAAATAGAACCTTTACTTCTTCGCCTTTTTTCATCTCTCGACAGCACACAAGACATTGACCTTTTGTTATCATAGGCACAAGCACCAAGTCGTGCAATCTGTTCAAAAGCATGTAGCATATGGATGTACTTGACTTTTATGAACATAAAAATCCTTAAAATGAGAGATAATTTTTGCTTTACCTTTACCTTTGCCCTTGCTCATAGGAATAAAAGCGTTATACTTCTGATTATTCGTGACTGCTATGGCTTTATAAAATCTTTTTGACAACCTCGTTTTTTATGCTGCAGGCGCATCATTGTCACATAGGGGTGATTGATGGCACATATGCCCCACTCAGACAGTTGGAAGGAAGTTATTATATATATTTGATCATGTGCTTCGACAACTCATTAATATGATGTTAAGAAAATAGGTTCAATTTTTATTTTATATGCGTTTATTAAGCCACTGCTTTCAGTCTATATGAATATCCTCAAGTGACAGTGGCACAAATGTGCAAAAGTCATAATTTAAAATGCTTAATTTCCCAATAAAATGTTGAACTGCACATTTGGACTAAGACAAGTACAGTATTCCACTTCGTTGGCAGAGCTTGGTACTTCTCGTATTCCATCATGTGCCTTTCAACTTTTTATTAGATGCTTAAGTATTTTAAAACATGAATCAGGCACTTTTCTTCCACCTTACCCATCAAGTACAAGTGTTTAATGAGTTGTATGTGCACACAGTGATTTGGTCCTCTTTTCCGTCGCCAGTGCTTTTTGCTAATTTTATCTCAACAATTCATCTCTACCGAAGTGAATGACTTTCAAAAGAGGTGGATTTTTTTACCTGGCAATGTTTTGCAATTGCTAAATATGTATGGGAATTGCATATACATCCTAAATTCTGTGCCCCCTTCTGCCCATCTCTTCACTCTCTCTCTCTCTCTCTCTCTCTCTCTCTCTCTCTCTCTCTCTCTCTGTCCATTGTCTCGCCCCCGCCCCCTCCCTTATGTCCATTTCCATCTGAATCTTCAGTAGAATATTGTGTAAAAATTTGAAGTAAATCCGGCAAGATCTATTCCAGATTTTCCTTGTTCTGTATTAAATGTATGTTTATATAGGTAATATACCACAAAAATGTGTAGCCTATGTTCATTAGAGTATTACATAAAAATGTGAAGTAAAGCCTTCAAGAGCTTTTTGAGATTTGTTGTAGCTACACATCCCCAGTATGTATATATGTTTATATTGTATATATTACAAAAATATATAGCCTATGTTCATTAGAGCATAGTGTAAATTGTCAAGAACTTGTTGAGACTTTTGGGAACAACATTTCCGCTTTATGTATTACATATATATTTATATGTTATACATGTAATTGCCCAACTGTGTGTGTGTGGTGGTGGGGGGGGGGGGGTTATGAAAACCTGTGACTGCAGAACTGTCAAACTGAACAGAAAAATTTTGTTCCTTTTTCATGTAAAAAATTCATTAAAACACACACACACACACACACACACACACACACACACACACACACACAAACTGACAGATTGGTCGAGCCGTTATCAAGTGATAATCTATCGTAACTGATTTTAATTTCTGACTTTTCCCGAGTGGATTTTCCAAAAAAAATTCCACCATGCAAACTTTGTTCTGACAATTCCAAAGACTACAAAGACAAAAGTAAATCAGATCTGCTGAGCATTTCTTAATTGATGATATTTCATACATGCAGGAACAGATGTTAATTTCTAACTTTTCTGCTGGATTTCCCTAAAAAAATATATATCGTTTTTGTCAGGAAAAAGTTCATATGAAAGAAAATTTTAAGCAAATTCAATATAAAAGTCAGAAATTAACATCAATTGCTGCATATGTGAAATATTATCAATTAAGAATGGCTGCAGCTTGCAAAGCAAATGCATCTGAGATACAGTCAGCAATACGAATAGGAGTAAAATAAAATTTATGTCTGTACATTACGTTTGGAACACCATAATGAATGTTGCTGCAAATAAAAAAATAGAGTACGACTAACACACATTATTTTCAGAACAAAAACTTCCAATTTTGAAATTTTAAAGATATAAAAAGTTTTGGTTTGGGAAAATTTAGTATTTTAATTAATTTGGTCAAGCAACACATTTTTAAAGCCTAGAATAAACTGAATAAAATGGTGTAAACTTCTGGGTTGTACGTCAAATATTTTTTGAGATACAACTATTTTAAGGTTTCGAAACACTGCAAAATTTCGGAAGCCTCAAACATTAATAACTTGGAAACAGTGTCCAAAAAATCTTTAATTTTGGATTTTGTCTCATTTTGATTGGTAGAAAAAAAAAGACAAAATGTTACAGGTTTCTAAGCCATCAAGGTTCAAATTCATTTTTTTTATTGGTTGATTTCACACGAATGGCTAAGCAGCAATGCTTCATTGTAATTATTATAAGGCTTGCTCTGAGCAGCGAGATGTGATGGGCCAGCAGTGAGGCTGCAGCATTAACGTACCTTAAGACACTTAGTGAATATTCCATTGCAGCTAAGTTGCATGAAACACTATTAATTCCAACCATGGAGTGGTGCCATGTGAATAAATAATAATCTGTCTGATCACTTGCATCCATTCATGTCCATTGTGCATTCCAACGGACTTGGGCAATTCCAGCAGGACCATGTGATACCCTACACGTCCAGAATTGCTACAGAGTGGTACTAGGAACACACTTCTAAGTTTAAACACTTCCACTGATCACCAAACTCTCCAGAAATGAACATTATTGAACATACCTGGGATGAGTTGCAACATGCTATTCCAAAGAGATCTCCATCTCCTTGTAGGCCTATGGATTTATGGACAGCCCGTAGGATTCATGGTATCAGTTCCCTCCAGCACTACTTTAGACGTTATTCGAGTCCATGCCACGTCGTGTTGCGAAACTTCTGCGAACACATGGGGGCCCTACATGATATTAGGTGTATAAAAGGAATGTGCAGAAAGTGATGAAGAGAGAGGATACAGACCTTGAAAGAAAGCCTACATTCATTTTAACTTTCAATGCACCAGTCTTACCCAGTCACGTTAGGACCCGTTTCTTACACTTGTGATTGCGTTTTATCATATCGAGACATTGCTGCTCATGTTGGTTGAGATCCAATGACCGTTAGCAGAGTATGGAGTCGGTGGGTTCAGGAGGCTAATAAGGAACTCCGTGCTGAATCCCAACGGCCTCTTATCACTACCAGTCGAGATGACAGGCATCTTATCCGCATGGCTGTAATGGATTGTGCAGCCACGGCTCAATCCCTGAGTCAACAGATGGGGACGTTTGCAAGACAACAACCATCTACACGAACAGTTCAATGATGTTTGCAGCTGCATGGACTACCAGCTCGAAGACCATGGCTGCGGTTACCCTTGACACTGCATCACAGACAGGAGTGCCTGTGGTGGTGTACTCAACAACGAACCTGGGTGCACAAATGGCAAAACATCACTTTTTCGGATGAATCCAGGTTCTGTTTGCAGCATCATGATGGTCGCATCCATGTTTGGTGACATCTTGGTGAACACACATTGGAAACGTGTATTCATCATCGCCATACTAGCGTATCACCCGGCGTGATAGTAGGGGGCGCCATTGGTTACACGTCTCGGTCACCTCTTGTTCGCATTGACGGCACTTTGAACAGTGCACATTACATTTCAGATATGTTAAGACCTGTGGCTCTACCCTCATTCAATCCCTGTGAAACCCTACATTTAAGCAGGATAATGCATGACCGCCTGTTGCAGGTCCTGTACGGGCCATTCTGGATACAGAAAATGTTCAACTTCTGCCCTGGCCAGCACGTTCTCCAGATCTCTCACCAATTGAAAAGTCTGGTTAATGGTGGCCGAGCAACTGGCTCGTCACAATACGCCAGTCACTGCTCTTGAACTGTGGTATTGTGTTGAATCCGCATTGGCAGCTGTACCTGTACATGCTAGCCAAGCTCTGTTTGACTCAGTGCCCAGGCATATCAAGACCATTATTACAACCAGAGGTGGTTGTTCTGGGTACTGATTTCTCAGGATCTATGCACCCAAATCGCATGAAAATGGAATCACATGTCAGTTGTAGTATAATATATTTGTCCGATGAATACCCGTTTACCATCTGCATTTCTTCTTGGTGTAGCAATTTTAATGGCCAGTAGTGTATTTAGAACCTTGCAGCCCCCATCATCCGTTTTACTCAGTTGCACCAATTGTGAAATGGCCAAAAGTAACATTAACATCTCAACATGAAGAAAATCATTTTATATTGCCAACACCTGCTCATATTGTAGCACATGCCAAATTACACCTGCCAGAGAACAAGTTTTGAAGATTTCTAAGATCAACAATGTGCTGCCAGTACCATCAAAACAAAAGATCTTACCATCAGTGGTTGGTCCATTCTGTCATGGACCTCCCTGGTTTCCTACCCAAAAAGGAAAAGTTTCTTTGAAGAGCAAGTCAAACTCCAATAGAATAAAAGCTAAAGCCACAGAGGTGTCATCAGCAGCCACCTCTGTCACTGAAGATTTATAGATAGAAGTGGTCACTTTAAAAGACCCACCAAATTTCTCTAGCCCACCTCCCATTGCCTTGGACTGCACTACTCCTCAACGTGCAAAAAGAGAGGGAAGACAAACTTCACCAATAGTGTGATATACTACAGTGGAATGCAAATGATTTCGGAAATCATGTAGAACAACCGAAGCTCCCAAGAGAAGCAATAACTGCATGTACGTTGCTTCAAGAATGTGGTGAAAGGACTAAGGGGGGAGTGGTCGTGTTCTTTAGTGGTACACTTAACTCTTACCACTCTCCAAGCAGTTGCTGTCACTGTAAATTTTGTGTCATTCCAGGTATCAGTGAATTCTGTTTGTCTCCCTCTACTGGAACCACTTGGTAGTGAGGCACTCTCCAAGCTTATCAACCAACTCCTCCCCCCCTTCCCAATTACTCCTTTTAGGATATTTCGATGCGCGTAGGGGCAGAGATTCAATTTGTCTAAGGGATTAAATGGTTGGAAATGTCTTGAATCAGAAAATGTAGTGGTGCCAACTTCATGATACTATCAAGGGGAAAAAGGTAGTGCAAACTGAATCATTGTGTTTGTCTACTGCATAAGAGTGTGCCAATATAACTCTGTTATTGCCAGTACTGCAGTGAAGAACTGTGGGTTTCAGGAGCACCTGCATCTAGTCCACATTGACACCCGAAATCTCCTACTTTGTCCCAGCTTTTTCGGGTGGCATGTAAAAGGCAGACTTCAGAGTAACTGTGCAAAGAGCGGTTCATATTATTCTTAATACGTTAGATCATGCCTCTTGGTCAATGTTTATGTTATTCTCATTGATAGAACAGTAAGATGCTTCTTTCATGTAGTTTATCAAGTACATAATATTAAAAAATTGTAAGTCCATTGCGTGTTTACAGCTACTTTCTTTGATGTTTCACCCCAGAGATAAAATAGTGGTTTTCAACATTACTGTTGGAGTGTGAAAGTTCATTTTTGTTCATGAGAGAATTGAGATTTTATTCACTGTAATGTGTATATTGAAATTTATGTTGCCTGGTCCTCATGAAAATCTTGTGGAAATGGGGTGGTTAGGAAGAATTCTTCTACAAAGGATGTTCAAAAAGTTTTGCACAGTCATCTCTAATTTTTTTGTTTTTTTGCAGAAGGAGAATGAAATTTTTTGTGAACATACTTGGAACATTTAGCTATAAGTTGGTATATAAAGTATATTTTATTTACAGGTGAGCCATAAGGGACCGTGAAGTAGATGTCAGGTTGTGATAATGGTCAGTAATGAGTTCCTCTTCAAGACCAGCGATGACTCTGCCACATCGATTCACAGGAAGTTGCTCCCTGTTTATGGGGAGGACACAGTGGATCGTAGCAGTATCCAGCGGTGGTTGCAGAGGTTTAAAGAAGGTGATTTCTCTCTACTGCACAATGCACAATGCGGTAGACCATCGACGGCATGAGTGATGTGAATAAGGAAACCATTGATCAAATTATCCAAAATGACAGATGTGTGATGACATGACAGCTTGCTGAAATGACTTGTTTGTCATTAAATAGTGTGGTATCACTGGCATAGTCACTGGGGTACAGAAAAACGTGTGCATGTTGAGTGCCTAGCTTATTGGCAAGAGAAATGAAAACGATGAGGAAGAATGTGTGCGAGGGTCTCATGAAGACCTTTACTGAAGAGGCGAAATAGTGTTTTGATGACGTCATTACCCAGGATGAAACACGGTTGTTTTTGTCTAAACCTGAGAGCAAAACCCAATCCATGTTGTGGTGTCATCCAGGATCCCCTTGGAAAAAGAAACCAAGACTTTCACTAACAGCAGGCTAAAAGGTGATGGCCTCCTCCTTCTGGGATCAGTGTGGTGTCATTTTCATTTATGTTTTGGATCCTGGCTCCACAATTAACCTGGATCGTTACTGTTTGTCATTGGTCAAGCTGTGACCTGCCATCAAGATGCACAGACCACAGCTTCAGGGTCAGCTCATCAGACTACACCATGACAATGCCAAACCCCATACAGCCCTTATGACGCAGGAGAAAATCAGGAAAATGGGTTGGAAAGTTGTTCCTCATCGTCCCTACAGTCCGGACTTGGCTCCGTCTGATTTTTACCTATTTGGTTGCCTGAAAGCCTACCTGCACGGTAAAATGTTTGATAGTGAGAAAGACTTAATTTCCTGTGTCAAGTGATGGTGTAAAAGTCAATCCCCAGAATTTTACCAAAGTGCATTTACCTCATGGAGAGAACGTTGGCCCACATATGTCACAGTTGATGGAGGAGACATTGAGTGGGCTCAGTGTATAACTAAATGTTCCAAGTATGTTCACAATAAATTTCATTCTCCTCTTGCAAAAAATAAAAAACTTAGACAACTGTGCAAAACTTTTTTAACACCATTTTTAATTACAGCATACTGGTGTTTAAGTACTGGCACCGTAAGGGTGTGGCTGGCGGATACTTTCATGCAGCAATTCATGCCTCCACCGTCTCTTGCTACAATTACCACTGTAACAGTCTAAATTGATTGATATATTAACTCTCCTTTGAACAGCGTGATATGTAGCTCTTCCTTCTTAGAGAAAAGTATGCACTGTCCAGCTCTGTGATACAGAGTGCAGTATAATACAATCATAAAGAATGCCGTCGTTTTTCCGAAGTTTGCAGGCTACAGTGTATCCAGGTATCGTTATTTTCAGGATGAAACAATTTGTGAATGAAAGAAACGGCCTCCCTTTCAAGAAGATGTATTGTAAAAACCTTTACACAAATATACACACAATATGTCACCCAAAATCACGGATGGGAAGAGGCAAATAGTTGGAGTGAAGTATTTGATATCGACTTAAGGAAACATAAAAATATAGATATATGTTCATCTTTCTTTTCGTACATATCGCCTTTATGCGTGGGCATGTCTATATTGCATCTTGCCCCACGCAGTGTTCACATACTTATTAAATGACGTATACTTTGTGACTACATCTAAATGAGATCCATCTCAACAGCATATTCCCAATTGTTCAGGTGCAGATTCTCCAGCTTGCAGGTTATACATGCGTAGTTCAGCAGTTTTGGAAAAAAAAAAAGTGTAGATAGAATGAATATTTTTGTTTACAATAAAATTTCTGGTTGTGGTGATGACATAGATGATGAAAACCTCCGCTATTAGTAAACTCCACTACCATTTTCAGAAATTTTGTGAACAAAATGTACTGAGGAAACAAAGAGAGGAAAGACAAGTTGATCAAGAACCCATTGGCATGCACACACACTCTAAAATGTTTTGATCTGTTAGAATAACCAGGACAAAGTTCATGTGACTATAGCAGTGGTTTGAGTCTTCTGAAGATGAGAACTGTAATCAAGGAAAAAATGAATGAAAAATGGAAGCAGGAAAATATTGGATGGTTATTTCCTGAAAGTCGAGGGCCATTCCATGTTAGCTCAATCACTCCATGACAGTCATGGTCTCAGATTTTGGTATAACTTAGCATATTTGTTCTGTTAATGGATTTAAATAAGAGTGCAAAATATTTATGCTATATCTCAAATGGTCTGGGTTTTGCAGCTAGCTAGTGTTTTTGGAAGTTTAAGGTGTAACATGTTATTCATAGAATGAGATGTTCCTCATCCTTGATCTCCATTGGCCAACGAAAGATGTTCGTAAGTTAAGTAGGAAGCACCCCACTTTTGGGAGGTTTTTGATGGTTTGTACAGATCGCAATTGCACTGGGGACTGTGCTGTTGGTTATAAGGGCTGCAGAGTGGCACTTCTACCTGCTGAGTGGAGTTGTTTGCTCTGTGGAGCTGCAAGTGAAGGGCATGGAGCACACATGACCTCCATGACTACAAAGGAATCATCACAGAAAAGACAATTGATATTCAGATTTTATTGTAAAATTGTTCAGAGTCTCTTGTGATAATCTCATTGAAACATCTAGCTGGAATTTTACACCTAGGTAGTTAATCAATTAGAAGAAGTTAGGATAGTGTATTATAAGAAATACTTTGAGCTCAACTTCTCTGGGTGTATTATTCCACTAGATAGAAGCTAGTCTCTTTCTGCATCATCAACACTGTGTGGAAGAAGTTGGTTCACGGTTCAAGGGCACTGCATAGGACCCCGTTGATGCATTGATATTGGTCAGTGAATAACAGAGAACATAAGAGAATCTAGTAAAATACAAGAGCTAGAGATCAACTACTGGACTGTTCGAAAAGCCCATTCCCATCACCACCAGCAGAAAAATAAGCCACAAAACATTCAAAGTTCACAGCTTTTTGTTGTTGGACAGAAGAAATACATTTTTTTTGTATTTTGACAAAACTGTCATCAAGGAGTGTTACTGAATGGGATTTAAAATGTTTATGTGACACCACAAATGGTCATCAAACCACAGTCACTAAAACAATGAAATTTTTAGAAGTTTTGATGAGCTGAATTGTCATTTTCAAATGTAATCACAAACCTGGAAATCTTGTGACCCATTTCTGCTGCCTTTGCTTCAGTTTACTGGTTTTAGTTTTGTTTTCTTAATATTTGAGAGAAGCGTGATTGCAATTATTATTGCAGTTTTCTAGGTCTGTGATTGCATTTGAAAATGACAACTCAGTGCGTCAAAACTAGTTATGCAACCTTTTAAAAATTTCACTATTTTAGTGACAGTGGCTTGAGAACGGTTTGTGGTGTCAAATAAACATTTTAGAAATACAGTGTGTTCAAATATACAAAATATAATTCAATAGTAAATGATGAAGAGGTAAATTATCTTCCTCATTTAATATTGAATACAGATAAAAAATTTTTAGAGCCTTCAGAGAAATATTAATTAAAAGAATATGAAACATCATGTAACATTAAAGGGGAGAACAATATTATGGGAAGGAAACTTGCTACTCACCATATGGTGGAGATGCTGAGTCGCAGATAGGCACAATAAAAAGATTTTCACACTTAAAGCTTTCGGCCAATGCCCTTCATCAACACACACACACACACACACACACACACACACACACACACACACACACACACACAAAGCAACTCTCACACACGACTGCAGTTTCGGGCAACTGATACAGCCTGAGACTGCAGTCAAATTCTAGCATACAGTTTGTGGAGTTTACATTTCCTTTCTTAAACAACACCAATTTTGCATTAAAAAACTTAAGTTTACGGTATTGAGTAACTTGAACAATATTAAATACACTGCTTGAGGGAACATGGTTTGAAGCAAAAAAAGTTACAAAAATCACTATTGTAATAATTCTAAATTCTTTGTTATTGTTCTGTAAGTGTGTTTGGTATGTTTGAAACTTGAATATGAACCCCCCTCCTACTGTGGTAGTCCACCGTCCACCGAACCAACACAATCATATTCATCCATCCTTACACAACACCTGCTCCCAATCCCTTACCTCATGGCTCATACCCCTGTAATAGACCTAGATGCAAGACCTGTCCCATACATCCTGTTACCACTATCTACTCCAGTCCGGTCACTAACATCACCTATCCCTTCAAAGGCAGGGCTACCTATGAAACCAATCATGTGATTTACAAACTAAGCTGCAACCACTGTGCTGCATTCTATGTAGGCATGAACGGCCATTGACAAAACTGTGGCCAAAAAACAAGGGGACCACCCTGTTGCTGAACACGCTACCCAACATGATATCCCTCATCTCAATGACTGCTTCACAGCCTGTGCCATATGGATCCTTCCCACCAACACCAGCTTTTCTGAATTGCACAAGTGGGAAATTTCCCTGCAGTACATCCTAAGTTCCCATAACCCTTCTGGCCTCAACCTTCGTTAGTCAGTGTCCTCACCCATCCAGCCCCCTCCCTGTTCCTATTCTAACACTACACAGCTGTCATTTCACTGCCACACCCAGTCTTTTAATTTATTTTTATTTCTCTCCTTTCCACTGCTTACCCTCTCCCCCCTCAGCACCTTCTCTCCTGCCATCCGTCTAAACTGCAACACTTCACTGTTCGCCACTCCCACCATACTATCCCTCCCCGCCCCAGCCTCCTCCTTACCCCCTCCCAGTCGCCACTCCCATCATGCACTGGTGCTGCTGCTCACAGTGTGGTTTCAGTTCTCTGAGACTGTAGACATGGGTGCAAGTTATGTTTGCGCGCGCGCGTGGGTGCGTGTGCGTGTGTGTGTGCGCGTGTGTGTGTGTGTGTGTGTGTGAGAGAGAGAGAGAGAGAGATAGAGATAGAGAGAGAGAGTGTGTTTGTGTCAACTGCTGACAAAGGCATTAATGGCCAAAAGCTACAGTTGTGTGAATCTTTTTGTTGTGTCTATCGCGACTCAGCATCTCCGACTCAGCAACGATTTTAGGGCTGGTGCTATACCAACCAAAAAAGCATCAACTGGGTTTTGTATTTCTCTCTGTTTTTCAGCTTTTTTTTCTGCCAAAATGTAAGCCATGAGCTGGCTTGATGCAGATTCTTGTGGTTTAACCTCACGCCAAAATTTCAGTGCTGGTTTCATAAACATGTTCTTATTTGAAGTGATAGACGAATGAGCTGATGACGTTTGGGAATGCCGAGTGCGATCTATCAAATTCTCAGTTTCAGTACCCTGGGTTTTAATGACCCATTCTTCATCTGCAATGTCTTCTTGTGTAGACTATCTTTCGTTTTCAACAATAGATTGCTCCTCTTGGGAATCTGTATTTGATTCTTGTTTATGCTCATTATTGTCTTGTGTGTAAGGAACATTGGAAACTGTTTCTCGTTTTACCATGTAAGGAAGCAGGTACTTTAAAGAGATCTTCATTCTTATATTTATGTTGATGAACAGCAGCTTGTCCTGAAACAGTTTTCCTTTTCTGCAGGGTCTTCTTTAGTTGGTCACGAACAGATGCCCCCTTTTTTTCTTTTTTTTTGTATTCCTCTATTCCACCTGTAGCAAAAATATTTTAAATCACGTATTTATATTACAGGGTTTAAAATGCTGCAAATATTTTCTAGGTTATACCGTATTTCTCATCTTACACAGTTCAATTTTTTTTTCAGGTTCCTTTCTACAGGAGATTCCTTTAAAACTATTTCCTTCAGCTATAGGTTGGGAAAATCCACAGTTGGAGCTATCGTCCATGACACCTCTAGAGCAGTTATCGATTTATTGTTAGAAGAGGTGATGCCTGTGCCGAATGAAGAATAATGGATTGCTATAGCTGAGGGGTTTTGGACAAAATGGCAGTTTCGAAACTGCATTGGATCTTTAGATGGAAAGCACGTGACAGTACAGGCTCCAAACAACTCAGGAAGTCTCTATTGGAATTAAAAACAAAAACAAAAAAACATTCCATTGTGCTTCTTGCTCTGGTTGACCCATGTTATAATTTTATTGCAATATGCGTGGGAGCGTACAGAAAAAACTCTGATGGAGGCATTCTAGTAAATTCAAACCTTGGAAAGTCATTGGAAAACAATACGCTTAGTGTCCCAAAGAGTAAAACTTTACCCGGAACTGATGTTGTACTTCCAATGGTAATTGTAGGCGATGAAGCTTTCCCTCTCAAAACATACTTGATGCGACCATATGCTGGCAGGAACTTAACAAATGACAAGGCTATATTTAATTATCGTTTGAGTTGGGCAAGAAGAATATCCGAAAATGCATTCGCTATATTGCAACAGAAATTTCAAATATTTAGAAGAATCCTTCAGGGAGATCCTAATACCCTTACAATGATTGTGATGGCTGCGTGTGTACTGTACAACTTTATTCGAAAAATGGAACGTTATAATAGGGTGCCTGAACAGAGGATGGATCAAAAGGAAACTGCTGAGGGATCCGGAAGATCATCGAATCTTCGAAATCTACCTCGAATTCGTGGGAGATCAACAGATACTGCATTTGCTGTACAAGAACAACTCAAATTCCTGAATTCTCCACAAGGGACTGTGGAATGGCAAGAACATGTTGCCTTGGCGATATAACAATGACATAAACCAAACATCTGTTTGTAAAATAAAAAGTAAATAAATATCTTTCGGGTATTAAAACTTGTATAGTTTTTATCTTACCTTTGGCTTGTAGATCTGTTGCAATTGTCTTCCAAACTCTGTCTTTGTACTTGATATTCCTGTAGTTCTCACTTCCCTGATCGTAAAGAACAGGAAACTTACGAACTTCTTCTATTAGTCGTTCCACATCCATGTTTTGTACACAGAACAGTCTTGCGCAGTTGCACAGCTCACAAGACAATTCTACCATCAGGTCATGTCCGTCACGTGAAAAATTAAACATGGCGAATCGCGTCCGGCCCCGGCCCGTTGACATTCTCCATGCACGGCCCGGTCAAGTGGGGCCCGCTACATTTGTTTTAATGATGTATTTCCTTGTCCAGGTGATGGCTGATACTCGGACGTGTCTCGGCACGGACACGATTCGGACATTTGTGTCCCGACCTTAATTCAGCAGTTTCAGGCTTCAAATTTTTCCCACATCTGCGATCGTGTTCTGCTATAAATAAATAAATAAATAAATAAAAGAACCCTTCTCTTTGAATAGTTTTTGGGCTTTATGGACAGAATAAGCAGATGTGTTGAGTGTCTTCGATTATTTTTCCCCATTTGGTATCTCATATTCGGCCTTGGTTGTCAGAGATGTCATGCATCTTTGGTGGCTGGGTGCAGCTGAGTATGTGCTCTGCTTCTCCCCTGCCTCATTCTTACTGCTTCTCCCCTTCCTACCACTCCCCTCAGCTGGCAGTGCTGCCACCATTTCTTACTGCTAGCCTAGCAGCTGTCGACGAGAGGCAGGAAGACATGGGGAGTGGTTTGAATCTGATTCTCAGAGATTGTTGACACAGCAAACAGAGACTGGTATCGTGTGTGCATGAACGGCGAAGAGAGACTGGTATCATGTGTGCATGAGGTGTTTCTGAGTGATTGTGTGTGTGTGTGTGTGTGTGTGTGTGTGTGTGTGTGTGTGTGTGTGTGTGTGTGTTTTCTGAAAAAAGCTATGGCCAAAAAGTTAGTTGTGAGAGAGAGAGATTGTCTTTTCTACATGCCTGTTCGCAGCTCAGCGATCATCTTTACAGTGAGCTGCTACCTATCCTCATTGGTTACTAAAGTATTTGCACAAGTTATCTGTTGCATGGATTGATCACCACAGTTTCGTTTCACCAACATGGTGTCTGTGATATGTTAATATCTAGCTATACAAGTGAATTTCCAAGACGGGCCAAAACCACAGACCATTTCTGTGGGTATTTCTAATGGGGGCCTGCTGATCTGAAGCCCATCATTTCCCACTATTGTGCAGGCCGTGCCCGTTGGATCTAGTCTCACCAATCTGCCTCCAGGCTGGGTCTGTTTTTGTGTGGCAGAATCTGGAGGATTCTTGTGATTTATCCATGGACCCAGGACAGAGGTGCTCCTCGGCGATGTATTTCAGGAATTGTGACTTTCTCACTGCAAGTACATCGAACTGTGCAGCATTTTATAAACATTGTATTTATTGTAGTACGGTACATTTTAGCACTTCGAAAATATGGATGATTAGAAGAAGAAAATGGTGTCAGTCGCTAGCAGTTTGTACACTATGTGCTCATACATTTCTTGAAAGAAAAATCACACAATAGCTGCAAAACAATACATATAATACAGTGGATAATAATTGACAATAACGAACATAATAGAAACAACATTTTATTGGTAGTCACTTATATTGTTGGTTTACACAACTCTTCTCTGCCTCATACACTTCTTTCAAGAGGTCTACTTTATTCTGAGGTTATTGCTGAAATCAGTGAAGGTATTTTAAATCTGTCTTGCGACTCGAAGGAAATGAGTGTTTTTGTCACCAAATGTGTTTCATTTTATTGAAATAAAATAACAATAATGGTCTTAATGAAACACACATACCATTTGGCTTGCTTTCTCCATCTAAAAACAGTTCATTACAAAAGATGTTGATGTTAGTGCTTAAGATTTTTGCTCACATGGGGTAGAAATACAGGAATCCTTAGGTTTTTTGGTCAACTTATGTCATTACTTAACCTTGAGATCTCAGATTTTGTCAGAGGAAAATGCTAAAACTTGTCTGGAAATCAGGGAAACTTGTGGCAATCCTGCTGGCATTTAATATAGCTTCAACTCCACACTCATCATTTTTATTTCAAAAAATTGTTTCCTGCAGGATGTACACAGTTTTTGTCCTGGTTTCACTTTGTAACCTTTTGATAAAATGTTTCTACTGTCTTGTATGGTTGCACTGTGAAGTGCTTTTTGAATTAATGATTTATGGTTCTTGAAAGGGTCACAACAAACCTTTTGGAAAATTCATGCTTTTTCACAAAGATACATTGATGGTGGAGACAAATAGTTTTTACTTGATATCTGCTTCCATTCTAAATTTAAAGAATGTTAGTTTCACACAGTTCAACAGATTGTGTGACTTTTTGTTTGACATAGTTAAATAAATGACCGTAGCTTTCGGTAGCTTCCCCAATGATGCATTTCTCCATTACACAGCAAAATAAAAAAGGGGGGGAGGGGGAATGCTATAGTTGAGTCAGTCTAGTGGAGGGGCGTGGTTGGACTCATGTTTTCTCCTACAGCAGCAGTTTAGTTACAATGGACATCTATACTCCGCAACACTTTGCATGTTTCACAGGGTCATGCTTTAAAAATGCAGAAACTGTGACCACCACTTGGAGGGGGTTCCATCTCCAATTCAACATTCCATGTTGCATTACCAGGTCGCTATACCATTCTACTATGGGTCAAGAACTTCCATGAGACAGGTTCAGTACTGAAGAAAAAACTGGGAGGCAGTACAAAGATGACCATGTCTCATGGAAACTTTGAAGTCCTGCATTGTTTGATTCAACATAGTCCAGTTTCTCTGCAAGATGATACTCACACTCTTTGGAGTTATCAAATTCATCGGTTTGGCGCATTTTATACCACCTCATGAGTAGAAGCCTCAAGATTTTGTGAGAAAGGAGACTTTTGCTGAAGTAATGAAAGAGGTGATGTAGGAAGAACCTGAAATTGTGATTTTAATGTCAAATGATTATCATTTTTACCTAAGTGGCAATGTTAATAAACAAAACTGTCATTATTGATCTCCAAATAACCGTCATCAAGTGCACCAGCGCCCACTGCATTGTAAAAGGTGACAATGTGGGCTGGATTAGGGAAATTTGATGTCATATGGCCTAATTTCTTCAAAGAAAATGAGTCGTCACTGTGAACTCGGGACATTGTTTGACCATGTTGTGTGAATTTCTTGTCTCAGAGCTTCGTCACTGACATAAATCATTGAAATGTTTGGTTTCAGCAAGCTCATACTTCCAGTGTTTGTGTGTCTGAAATAAGAAAATTGTTTCCAAGGAAAGTGATATCCAACAGAGGAGATGGTGACTAGCCACCCTGCTCTCCAGACATTACTCCATGTGTCTTTTTCTTGTGGAGCTTTCTTAAGAACAAAGTGTACATCTTTAAACCACATACCATGCTTCAATTAAAGGATACCATTGAGCAAGAGGTTTGTGCTATACCTTGTAATATGCTGGAGAGAGTGATGACAAATTTCACTCTTGATCGATGAGCTTGCCGAAAAAGAGAGTCAATACTGAAAGGCATTACCTTTCACAAATAATTAATTTCTGGCAAAATTAACGTATGAAATGTAAACTATTATTCATTGTATATCTTTTGAAGTAAAATATGTTGCTACAGCTTAAAATTTCGCTATGTTCTATAAATTCAAAAACCTTCAAACTATGCTGTCTGACACAGAATAAAGGAATGTTATTCAGCAATTTGCAGAAATAAGATAACAAGAGTATGATGCTGTGTGCTTCTACAAAACTGCAACACTGTTGTTTCCAAAGCTTGTGCAGAAATAAGCAATACATAATCAGTTTAAACCATTACATAAATAGGTATCAAGCCTGCACATTAAGCTAAGTATTTATTCTTGTTTTTACTGTACTTTACTATTACTTTTCAAAAAGCAAAATGGGTTAAACAAAAGGGAATGTGAACTCAACACACTGCAAATAATCAAGTGAAGTCTTTTAATTATTTTTGTCTATGAAGTAATAAACAATGGAGCGAAAAAAAATTAATTATATTTTCTCTTTTGATGGCATTGCACTTGGTATGAATCTGCATGATTGGTTTTAAAAAATTGAAAACCGCAATTTTTTTTTCCTGGCCATGTGAAGTTTCATGATGCCGTAATTCAAAGTTCTCTGGAACTCTGTACGTATTGATGGATACACAAATAAAATTTTATCAGTATTTGTTGGTAAATAAGGAAGAAGTAAGGTATTTTTTTATATTGAATACACCCACAAACAAAATCTGTTAAATTCCAGAAAATCTAACTGGTCTGAAGCAGAGCAAAATTTTTTTTGTTTTCTTAGTTACATACATTAAATGAACAAATACACTAAGTTTATATCAAAATCTGGGACAGTAGGACTCAAATCTTTATTTATTTATTTTTATTAATGTTTTTACATGATATGATTCTGAATTAAAAGCAAATGCTACAAAATACAGTGTGTTTTAACCACAATTTGGTAAAGGAGTTGTCAGTTTCCACCATATAATTCATAAGTAATGCAGCGGTCTTTCAAAAGTGACGTGTCATGTTTTGTGAATACATTATGTTTCCAGTAAAAGTTTGGGTTGTTTGGCGTATCTGAATTTTTGAGTTATCATTGCAGTCTGAGGTCTTCATTAACCCATGTGATTGTTGTATTGTCCTGTGAATCCATACCTGCCTTAAATGAGACATTCATAAAACCTTTCTTCCATGATGGAATCTTGGTAGCATTTTCCGCAATAAAGAACTAAAGTGATCTAATGGGAACTAATTTGAGAAAGCAGAATCATGAACAATTTGATGTGGTATGGATTCAATATCTTCATTTAATTATTAAACGTGATTGTTTCCATGTATAGATGTCAAATATTATTTTATTTCTTATTGATTGAGGCTGTATTTGTGCCTATGTGCATATTTGATGCAGTTGAGACTTCTGCCTGAAGATGCATGATATTTGAAGCTGCAATCACTATAAACAAGATTTTATTTAACAGCTGTAAGTGGAAACAACCATATTTAAGAATGGTAGTAAGATGACAAACAGTGCTGCAGATACAGTGTAAAATATAAGATTGTGGACAAGGAGTTAAACATAATAAAAATAATAGTAAGAAAAGTTATGCAAAATTAGAAAGCATAAAATCACCTATGAAACTATACTATTTTTTCTGTCAGTCCATTTCCCAGTCCAAAGTTAGAAGCCATTGACATTTATGTCTGTGGAACTAAAGTAAAGAAACCTAAATCTTAAAAAACAATAAATCTTTAAAAGTATGAGGCATAAAGCCCAATAAATTGGTGGCATTGCTACATTTGTTGAGCATTCTACGGCTCATATTCACAAATTCAGTTGAATTGTGAAGTTAATACCATGGTTTTTATAATTACAGAATGAAGAATACCTTGAAAAACTTCAAGAAGCTTGCTTGAAAGGAGAGCATGTATTGAAGCGGCTGGAGAATACAAAAATGGTATGTGTTATGAACAGTCAGTGCTTATAGTTACATTCATAATTGACAGATAATGTACCTTCTATAGACCATAGCTCATTGCATAGAAAAGATATTTTGAAGCAGATAAGCACATAAAAAGTTTATTGCTTGTTTTAGCTTTGCTGTCAAACATGCAAGCTCATTGCATAGAAAAGATATTTTGAAGCAGATAAGCACATAAAAAGTTTATTGCTTGTTTTAGCTTTGCTGTCAAACATGCAATCATCCAAGTGTCAGTTACACACACACACACACACACACACACACACACACACACACACACACACACACACACCTATCATTTTGCCTTTTCTTTGTTCCCCCTCCCCTCAAGGATGTAAGTGGTTACAGTACGAGGTTTATTTTCTCATGTGGACTGGTCATCTTCTGTCATGACGGCTCTGAGAACTTCGTGTTAATCTTTATTTTCCTTCCCTGAAAGAGTATGTTATGTGGTTCAGTGAATAATGTGCGAGCTAGGCCCTATGTCATCTGACCTAGGGGCTCAGCATGCATTTGCTGGGTACAGTCTAGGAGACCTGGGGTTCCTTAGCTAGTGACTGGTGAGCACCGCGCCAGTCCTCTGTTGCCATAAGCTCTAGGTATACTTCGGCGACCATTGTGCATTGCAGCAGTGGAACTTCATGTAACACAGGGAATGGGGATCTTGGCTTAACTACACAGATCTCATTGATGGTAAAACCCATTAAAAAAAAAAAAAAAAAAAAAAAAAAAAAAAAAAAAAAAAAAAAAAGACAACTGTGATCTTTAGGTGTGCTGCGTGCTGATGAGATGCACGTCAGTTGAGGAGGAACAGTTGCTAATTGGGAACCTGCCGCACCCAGGCAAGTGGGGCACTGTCTGGGTGGACTTCCCTCCCTAGCTGCTCTTGGAAACACAGTGAAGCCTGCATCTCATGTTTCTACCCCTAGCAGTACAGTGCACTTCTGAAAAGCATAAACTCCCAAAACCCTGAGGCCTCATGTGGCTAGTTCACCTAGGTCATTTGCGAAAATCGGGGACAATATTCAAAGTAACAGACCACATCCTGTGGTAGATAATGTCTTTGTTGTCTTGAAATGTGTGGATGTTTCTTTTGAAAAACTGGCACCATTCTATACCAATAAAGATTTCAAGTGTCTTGCAGAACAACTCAAATCTGTCAAGAGTTTGCACAGTGGTACTCTCCTTCTCGAGACTATCACAGCTCCTAATGTGCAGAAGCTGTTGAATACCAAATACCTGGAGAATCTCCCATCGACACAGAGCTGAACTCTGGGTTAAATATGATTAAAGGAGTTATAACATGCCGGGACATTATGGGTGTGGATAGAAAAGAACTGCAACATGAAAAGGGGGGGGGGGGGGGGAGGGGGTGTACAAGGGTGACTGAAGTGTTGATGGTGAGCTTCAAAAGTCAGCATCTTTTATCCCGACATTCAATCTGCCGAACTTACCTGAGTATAGTGTAGCAGGCTTTCTCCGCCTTAAGGTTAGACCTTACGTCCAAACTAGTTCACACTTTCAAGTGTGTCACATCATTGTAATTGTCTGGCTACATATGGATGATGAGTCTTGCAGCCCATGAACAAGATTTTCAATGCATCGCCCCACCTGTGTTGTGTTAATTGCTTCTAGCTCCATCCGGTTTGGAGCAGGGACTGTCCTGTCTTCGCTGAAGAAAAGAAGATTCAAGAAGTGAGTAACCCACAATGTCTCATCTGTAGTAAAGGAATTTGAGGCCACTCGTCACCCCAATTTTGTCCAGTCTTTTCCCTCAGCATTGAAGCTGCCTATCCAGAAGGTCAATGTTAGACTGTGATAGTTGAGTAGAGCACATTTACCTGCACCCATAAATGCAGCTGCCAGCTTGCATGACTGGTGCCTCAACTCAATCTTCCTGTCACAGAAACATTAAAAGTTGTCGAATATAATGTCAGCCTAGACAGAAACCCTCATGGCAGTCAATGGGAGAGATCCAGCAGTGTGTCTGCTACACCAGCCTTGTCACCATCCCCAAAATCCAAGCTGGGGTTGGATGCCAACTGGCGACAGTGATCCGCTCCAAGGCTATCAAACCATGTGGCCTTGGTCCTGTTCAGTGGATCAGACGATGACCATACAATTGCTGGTATAAACATTGATGCTTGCCTGACGGGACCGCCAAGACCTTCAAGGGACCACCCTCGCTCTGCTCCCCTCTGCTACAGTCTCCCCACCATGACGGAATGATAAAGGGAGTTCCATACTGCAGTGGAACTTGAATGATTTCCAGACCCATGTGGAGGGGACTACGTCTATTAACTCAGGGTTAGACCAATGTGTCTCTGCCTTCATGAGACACATTGTAATTTGTCTGATGTCCCTGAGCTACATGGCTACAACTCCACAAGAAGGACAACCCCAGTGGAGAACTAAGGAGAAGTGGCTGTTTTTGTCAACAACATCTACCACTCCTCACTTCTCTCCGTCACAACCAGTCTGCAAGCATCTGCTGTATTGGTGCATGTACGTCATTGGTTGACAATATGTTCCCTTTGCCTGCTCGCATGAGGTGATTGACAAAAATGTTCTCAGTGACCTCCTTATTCAAGTCCCCCACCCCCTTCATCCTTTCTGGCAATTTAATGCGCATAATGCACTGTGGGCCTCTGCAAACATATGCCCCAGGGCTAGAGCAATTGAGAGCATTTCCTTGTCCTCGCATGTCTCTCTGTTGAATATGGGCCAAAACTCACTTCAACACCGTATCAGGGTTGTTCACTGTCATCGATCTCTCAGTATACCCTCCAGCCCTTGTATGCACAGCTCAGTGGGAAGTGGTTGATGACTTGCAATCGAGTGACCACTTACAAATTTGTATTCTCCTGCCAGGCAGAGTGGTGCCTGAAAGACATCGAGCACAATGAGTGCCTTGTAGGTCAGACTGGTCGCTTTACGACCAACTTGCTGTGTTTGAACACTGTGATAGTGTCCAGAAATGAGTGAATCACATTATCCAAAAGACCCACCAGCCACTGAAGCATCTAGCCTTCAGGTCAGCTGAGAAACCTAGCTACCCCTTTGTGGAGTGACGAATGCCACATTGTGGTCAACTCCTGACAAGTGGCTCTATTTCAGTTGAAGTGCTGACGACTGATGAGAATATCTCAGCCTTTCGGACAGTGAGGGAAAATGTCGCCGAAGGGTCAATCTATACCAAGCAATCCAAGAAAAAAATAATTGGTAGCTTGACCATCTCAGCAAAATTTTATATTTGCTGGGTGAATTCCCCAGTGTTTATTAGTCTTAACAATATTTTTTTTTTAAATTATTGATTATTATTTTGAAATGGCGGCCATATTTGTTCCAGGCCGCATGCGTTTTTTCGTATTTGCAAGCATCTACATTTTTTACAATTTTCAGTAGTGGATGGTCCTAAGCATTTCAGATAAAATGCATTTAGTTCAACACACTCTGGGCTACAAATTGACATCATCATCAATTAGCAGAATATATTCATTAATATATCTTTAATAGTTCAAAGCTATCAGCCACAAATTAAAAAAATTCAATTTTAGAACAGTAGTTTTCCAAAGAAAGATTTTTCAGCTATAATATTTTTTCTTCTATTACACTGTATAGTATAATTACTTAGAGTATCAATGGTGAGCAGCTTACACTTAAGACAATACACTATTTTAAAAGTTGGATTTTTTTTATTTTTCCATTTTGTGGCCTGCAATATCTTTGTTGGGGGACCAGATAAAAATCTGAAAATTTCACAGTTAATAGAACCCTGTGATATCAAACTTCAGTATAAATTTCAACTTTGAGATTCAATTTGAAGTTATGAAAAAAAATTACAAACAAGAGTCAAAAATACGTTTTTTAACATCTGCTATATCTAGGCTTAAGAAATAAAATTTATCATTTATAGTATATAATTTAATCATATCTGTGATTACTTCCTTTTTTAAATAAGCCTACTAATTGCATTATATTGTTCTCTTGTTATTTGTTATTAGTACATTGCTCATTGATCCTTTGAGAAATTTGTTCACTCAGTTTGGGTGTTAGATTGTAATTTCGCCCAGTCACAGTTGTAAATTCCATGGGAGACAGCTTCCTTAGTACATTTTTAAGTGGCATCAAAACTTAATCATTCTCATTTTTTTTAAAGATGTGCTTTGTCCTGAAGGGTGATAAAATACAACATGTACATGTTGGTTTTGACAATCAATATTATCAACTTCGCCAATACACCACTGTTCGTCATAAACACGAGCCACTTTGTCTTTATTTTGAAGAACCAGTTGTACAAGTTTCCACACTGATGAAGTTCACTATCAGGTGAAGGTGATGTGATCTTACACTTCAGTAAGTTTTGTGAATGGGGTACAAAACAATGACAAGCTGGAGTACCCTTAATCTTCTAACAAGTGTTGTACCTTTCCTTCAAGACACGGCCATAGACTTCTTCCTCACATTGTACAAAAACATAGATAATTCCTTTGATATGTTTTTTTACAGAATTCAAACATCTTTTTAGGTGTTATGGTATGATTGTGATCAGTCCGCTACAGACTTGCTTTTGTGACAGCTCACTTTGTTGTACCCCCGACACCATCAAAAACAATTTTTCCATGGCAGGAAGTGAAAAAGTAGCATTCTACATCAAACCCAAAATCTTCTTTATGAAAGATGTTAATTTTTGTTTTGTTTTTATATTGACTTGCTGCTACATCCAAAAAGTAAATCTGTTTTTGTATGAAAGTGTGGTGTTGTTTAATGTAGTTTTTTAATTTTAGTTGAAAAATGTGCACTGCTGTAGTGTTGTGTTCAAGGTAGTCACTTATGACACAAAAGCTGTCCCTCATTAGTTTATCTTCATCTTTATAATGGAATACAAATGGATGAACTGTGATCTGATTGTTTACCCAGTGGTGCCCTTGTACTTCATCTTGAACAACAAAGGACTAATTTTCTTAAAAGTCAGCAAGAACTAAGCATCCATCAGCTGTCAAGGTTTGCTTTTTGTCTTTCAAAAATTTACTTTGAGCTTTTGGAATAAAATGATGCATTTTCAGATTTTTGAGGCTAGCCACCAACACTTCAAAAAAACTCTTATCGTGATTTTATGACTGTCACCATTTCAGTTCTGTCTTGTCTCACCCATTGTCTGTATTTTATATTGTCAGGCAGGAAATAGTCGTCTTCAGATTCTTGAAACGTGTGAGGTAAGGCTTGTTTGCCTGGACAATCTTCACATTTTCCCTTGCTCATACAATTGTAACTGTCAATATTGCATACCATAACTTCCAAAAGGCCTTTATAGTCAACTCTTAGCCCCATCTATCATCAACTTTACATTGTGATGATACAAACAAACACAAGCATTACGGGTGCCAGATGCCCCTGCAACAGTACACTATCTTGGTCTTAACTCGCAAAACTTTGATCTTCCAATTTTAATGCCAAGACCTTCTTTTTTAAAATCATTTTCTTGCACAGAAAAACAGTCTTTTTTGCCAGGCATCAAACAACTGTTATTATCATCATCATAATACTTAATAACTTTATAAACCGAGCGAAGTGGCGCAGTGGTTAGCACATTGGACTTGCATTCGGGAGGATGACGGTTCAATCCCGACTCCAGCCATCCTGATTTAGATTTTCTGTGATTTTCCAGAATCGTTTCAGGCAAATGCCGGAATGGTTTCTTTTAAAGGGCACGGCCGATTTCCTTCCCAATCCTTCCCTAACCCGAGCTTGCGCTTCGTCTCTAATGACCTTGTTGTCGACGGGACGTTAAACGCTAACCACCACCACCTACTTTATTGATTGTGTTTTCATCTACCAAATTAGATACACTTTTCTTTTGTAATGCTGATAAAATTCCCTGTTCTTTTACTAATTGCCTTGTTAACTTAACAAGACGTTCTGACCCATTAAATTCATCACTAACTTTTGCTTGACTCCAAAAATTTGGCAGTAAACTGATAATCTTAATTTTATCATCTTTGTTTGAAGTACTGCATTTAGTATTTAGTTTTTCTATCAAACCATCATATTCAATTGGTGAAGTTCAGAACTTCCATCTGATTTAGTATAAGTTGTATTTTGAAATGAAACTTCCAAATTCTTTTTGACTGTAGCTGCCACTTTCTCAATTTTTGTATTCAAGGCACTTGATCTTTTATCTTGACGTAGTTTTCTAATTTTACTAGCAGGTGATATACCGAGGATTTCACAAGCTGTATCTACTTTTTTAATGGTTGCTGATAAGTCACAAAATTCTGTACCTGAGGTTTCACTATCTTTTCTCTTGTGAATTACAAATATCTTAGAATAACATATTGGACAGAACGATTTTCCTGCAATGAGACTGAAAAAAGGGCTTTAATTTTTAGAGTAATGATCAAATGTTATTTCTCATAGATCTTTTGTTATAGGTTTCTTATGTTTCTCAAAAGGGTCCATGCAAGACTGACCAAAAAAGGTGATGGAATTTTTTCAAGTATTTCATTTCATGGTACTTGCATGTTGATTTGACCTCTGGGCCGACTCATAGATAAAACAACACTTTTTCTTCTTCACTGTAATCTTTGATTAAAATGATGTCTTTAGGATACACTCCATACACACTTTTGTGACATGCTTCATTAATAACAACACAAACAGAATACTGAGACATCATTTTTCAATTGCACACTTCAAGAACGTCTAGTTAAATAAGTGTGAGTAGACAATGGTTGGTGTAAGGGGAAGACAACAATCAGACTTGTATGGGATTACAGATGCAATTGTTAGCCTGCTGAACAAATTACCACAGCATTGTTTTGACAAATAATCATTAGCTAGTGTAATGTGGTGTGTTATATTATGCAATTGGTATACTGTATTTGATTGGCCTACCAGATATTGCAGATGTTAAAAAACATATGTTTTACTCTTGTTTGTAATCTTTTTTCCATAACTTCCAGTTGAATCTCAAAGTTGAAATTTATGCTGAAGTTTGATATCATAAAGGTCTATTAACTGTGAAATTTTCATATTTATATCTGGTCCCCCAAGATATTATAGGCCACAAAATGGAGAAATTAAAAAAAAAATTAAAAAATAGTGTATTTTTTAAGGGTTAGCTGCTTACCATTGATGCTCCATAAAAAGTAAGTATACTATACAGTGTAATAGCAGAAAAATATTATAGCTGAGAAATTAATCTTTCTTTAAAAAACTACTGTTCAAAAATTGATTTTTTTAAATTTGTGGCTGGTAACTGAACTATTAAAATATATTAAAGAATACATTCAGCTAACTGATAATGATGTTAATTATTTTGCCACAGTTACCTTGGCTGCTAATCAGTATCCAGCTTTCCAGCATCACAGAGTTGCTGCCGAGATGGGCAGTTGGAATTTCCTGTCCATTGATGAAGAGTACAGCTGGTCCATTTTAATGTTGGAGTGCGTCAAGTTACTTTTCTGACGTGTGACAATTTTATTTCCTCTTTTCAAACCAAGAAAGATTGCACATGCCCAAGTAGTTACCATTATGTGCCCTCACTACCTGTAAGGGGAAGACCATGGAAGCAGATGGTCAACTGCCGCCTTGTCAGGAGATCTTAGAATTCAGGCACTCCATAGTCACTTTAAATGTAGGTTCTAATAGTATCATTCCACCTGTGAGAACCTGGCCCACCTAGAGACAGCTATACAGTAGGCTTTCTTGTGCTGCCACTGCCTTCTGGGTATATTTTTTGACATTGAGAAGGCCTGCAATACTACAGTATTTGGACATATTTTATCCTCTGGCAGCTTCATGAATGTGATTTTCGTGGAGGTGTTGCCATTTTTATTCGGTTCTTTCTCTCGCTGTGCTCTTTTAGATATCGATTCGGTGATGTCCTCTCTGATTGCTTTGAGGAGGAGAACAATGTCCCTCAAGGTAGTGTCTTAGTGTGACTGTCTTTGCCAAAGCAATTAATAGCCTTACAGTAGTTTGTTAAATGTCCTGTCCAATGTTCCTTGGTTATGGATGATTTTTCTGTCTTTTATTCCTCTTGAAGCCTTGCAATTACAACACATCAGTTGCAACTAAATCTTTGACAGTTGAATAGAGGGGGGTTTCAAGTTTTCAACCAAGAGGTGTGTGTGTGTGCATTCTTTTTAACTGTTCCTGTTCTCAACAGGCTTCCCAGAGTTAAAGGTGTAGGACACTGTTCTCAATTTTAAAGACACGGTGAGTTTTCTGGGCCTTGCATTTCACGTGAAACTTACATGGGTGCCACAACTTAATGACCTGAAAAGATGGTCACTTAAAGCACTGAGATTTTAAAATGTCTTAGCCACAGTTCATGGGGTATGTGCAATCTTGGCTTGATTATGGATGCATGTCTTATTTAAAGATGTTGGTTATGGTCTACTATGAAGGAATTCTGTTAGTCACTGGCGTGTTCTGAACAAGTCCCATACCGAGCCTCTGCGGTGATGTCACTGAGCCACTGTTTCACGTCAGGCAACAGCTGCACTTTGTGCACCAGCATATAAAATTCTGTCCACGCCATATGTGCATGCCTACCTTTCCATTTCTTGGCCTTCTTTGGAAAGGCTTTTTCATAATCTGCAACAAGCGATGAGACCCTTTGGGATTTTCACAAAGGATTGCCTCTTAGAGATGGGTGTGGCTTGGTTTTAATGTCTATTTTATCTGATGATGAGCCTGGTGAAGTTTTCAAAATTTTGTGATAGGTCTGGTCCGTGCCCTGAGCTTTTAGGCTAGTGATATTACTGTGTTGCAGATTGGCTGGCTCACACCCTTTCCTTTCACCAATCATCCAGTCTCAAGTGTTTGTTGCCTTTTTTTAATGCTTCCACTGTATTTTCTCTTTTTTGCCTTGTTTTAGATTTGACAATGTTATTTTCGTTGCTTTGTGTGCAGGTGCGTGTGTATTTGAGATTTTTCGCAGTCGCATCATTATGTTTAATTACGGATGCCAAAGATCTTGCTGTCATGTGCCCTCAAATCTTCATCAACATCATCGTCATCATCATCATCATCATCATCATCAAGGCCTTCATTTCTAGTGTTAGATGTCCTTTCGTTTAATTCTCACAGCGGGTCTACCATTCTCACTCCTGATGCTTCTGCATTCTACATTAAGCATTTATTCTAATTTTTTATGTTAATTTATCCACTTGTAGTCCAACTAGCCAGTCATATAACATTGCCAGTTCAATTCTTGCCTTATAATATCCTGAATTTAGAATGATGATGAACAAAGGAAACAGTGAGCCCACAAGTTTTTGTGATGATATTCAGTTTTTAATATGTTGTGGGAAACTTAGTCAGTGTCATGCTGAAGTATTTCATTTTAGGATTTTTTGTGGTCGTCGTGTCATAGTTGATGGTGATTTTGCATTTGAACTTAGTAAAAGTCATGGTAAAATTCAACATAACTACAATTTGTACTTGTTACATGTTATTCACTAAGCTGTTTATAGTCCTGCGTTGTGTCATCAGTGAGCCTGCACTTGCAGTTAATTTTTAGCAGTGGACTGATGTGCTCTGAAACTATAATTCTCTAATGAATAATAAGTTATTTTTGTTTTTGTGTAACATACCTGGTTACAATTTTTTTCTTCAGTCTTCAGAAATTGCTGGATAGGTATGGATAAGAGTTCCAAGTTTGGTTTGAAATAAAGTTATTGTGATAAATATAATCAAAGCTCTTTATTTTAAAAAACATACTAAAACATAAATTACTTAATCAACATCATTTCCAGGTGGTAACCAGGTTTACAAACCATGGCTGTATTGCACACTTAGTGACTAGAAATACTTTTCTCCACACACGAATTTTCGATGTAACTCTAGGCATATCATCTTTTATGTAACAGCATGTGTGTATGTCCTATAGAAGTTTGAAAGTGAAGTTTATTAAATGATAAAATTACTATTAGAAACTGAAACAGAGGAATTACTGAGAAGAATAAGATTTAAATGCGCTATTATCTTTTGGAAGAATTTGTTACGGTACATAAAAAAAGTATATGAGAAGATGTATTATAATACTTTGCTCTTTAAAAACTTAATGGGAGTATAAAATGACTAGTGATTCACTAACGTTTTATGAGAATGAATCACAAACAATAAATATGTTGAGGAAAGATGGAATGATAATGGAATTACTGCATTATACATAGCCATTAAAATAAAAATGTGACTATATGGCAGATACCAAAATTACTAAAGTGTGCTTCATGAAGAAACTAATTTCAGAGGAAAATTAGCTCTTATTGTATCTAATTTTTAGCTCTGAAAAACATAAAGCTGTTTCAATGATCGATTCTTGTTTGATATTGTCCTGTTTTTCACTGGAAATGTTAGCATTGTAAATTATAGTGGAACATGGAATTGTACTTTTCTGAGAACTGTGGCCAAAATTATAGTTCTTAGTGTAGCATGTTGACATTTGACATACCATGTTATGGCACATTTTCTGTACCTTGTTCAATATTAACCACTGTACTTACTGTTTTTGGAATGTTATTTACTGAAAGAACAAACAGTACAGATTTTTGTCCATGTAAAAATGCCTTTCTTGCTGTTCATGGTTTTGGGATGCATTGTCATTGCCTTTTACAATGGCTGTCATGTATATTAAGACCAAAACTTGAAATATCTCATGAGGCCTTGGAATGAAACTACAGATTTATGTCTTAAACTGTATGAGAAGTCTGTCGATGATTGACAAAAAATATTTCTTTTGGAGAAACGTTGATACCTCTTTATGATGATGGTATGATGTACAAGATTGTAGGTGGATGCTTGTTGTTTATTGTTTAGTTCTTCTTGGGATTACTTGTGGTTGTTTTTAACTTGCTCTGTTTCTTTTTTTCCTGCTCCTGAAATTTGAGAGCGATGTATTGGTCAACAAGAGGTCCATGAAAATCCTCCGGAAAACTGGGAGTGACTGGAAGGATGTATTTGTATAGGCGCTCATTTAGAACATACAACTGAGTTGTGGACGAGCAGCGCACGTTGAACCACCAATCACATGTCAGTGCTACTTGACTAAAAATTGTTCCATTAGGACAGAGAAATGATGCTTGTCCACCGTTGAGATCACAGTAGTGCCAAACCTGGAAGAAGAAAATTATAAAGATTGTAATTTTACACCACCAGTGGAGGGAATGTTGGTGGACAGGCATTAATTTTGATGCAGAAAGAAATTTCATTTCTAAGTAACTGATTATGAAAGTATTTTCATTGATTACCAGGTAATGAGGAATTGGTGAATATTAACAACGAACATCTTTGTTTTTTGGGAACCTACTAGGTAGTTTAATACAAGAGTAAATATTACTGATATTAGTGGAGATACCGTAAATGCAGATCCACAGTTGATGTCAAAAGAACATTAGTCTCAATCCATCACAGTCCTCAGAAGGGGGATCTTCAGACTTGTTACCAGCATTAAGAAACTAGTAATGGCATTAAATGACAATTGATAGCTTGTATGGTTAATTAAACACTCCACAAGAAAGTGAAATAAAAGGGAAAAATAATCATAACATCAGTCTTTATTTGCACTGTAAAATATGTACAAATATGGAGAAGAAAATGCTTTCTTGGTTTTTGTTTGATATACCTCCCCCACCCCTTCCTTCTCAAAATATCTGGCTGATTAGAAAGTTGCAATGGATTGAACCAAGCATCACAACAGATTAAAATCACAACATGCATGAGTAAGGCTCTGTCAAAAGAGGTATTAAAGCAGGGGCCATACACAGTGGTTTGGGTTGAGTCTTTTATGCTCACTAGACAGGGTCATCCAACCTGATAAGAGGAAAGTAAGTTATGAAAGTAGAATTTCTAAGTGAAAATCTATAAAACTTCCTCCGGATTAAAACTGACAGTTTGTATAAAACACGCAAGCCTTGAGTTAACTCTTTTCTGACGGGGTGAAGATATTTTCCCCTGAGGATGAATGTTGTTCTTAAACAGGGTACAAGTCCTGCTTCTTTGTTACATTGATGATGTTGCAATGACTTTTCCTCATTCGCCTTCTGTGCCTGTTATAATGTTACCATTGTTACATCCTTTGTGTTTCAAATACATACCATCACCTTTGTTCACTTAATAATCTCATAATTTTTTGAGTAGTCACTATTTCAAAATTGTCCCTTAAAGAGTGTTAATCTTACAAAGCAATGGAATAAACAAGTAGCAGTCTTTTTGTTGTGTCTGTCTGTGATTCAACCTCTCTGCTATATGGTGAATAGCAACCTTTCCTTTTCATAGTTTTGTTATAAATCTTAAAAAATATTTATGATAAATACAATTTTTCATTGTGTGTGTGTGCCAAATTGGAAATGCACCAACACTTTCCGTACTCAATGAATTTTGTTGTGCAAAACATTTGTTCAGCAGGACCTTTTTTGGCACATCGAAAATCATTATGTCACATATGGTACCTCATTCAAGATGCCGTTTTCAGTACTTTTGATGTGAAACATGAATCAACCAAAGTCTTGCAGAAAATGAATGATAAAGAGACAAAAATTAGTAGTAGCTTCTTTAATAATGCCTAATAGACAAAAATACCTACCTGGCAAGATGTTTCAGGATCACCAAAGAATCCCTTGTAACGCTGTGTTTTACAGCTGAAGCTTGTTTGTGGAATTGTTGAGTAGGTGGGGTAGTCAACACCAGCTCGACCTGGTGTACTTCCATCTGAGTAAGGATCAGGAAAGATTTGAGTGCTTGTGACACCACCATAGTAGTTCTGTGGCTTGAAACCATGAGGCAACTTAGCAGCGTACCTGCAAGAAATAGAATTTATTAATTATTTAGTAATAATTTATTAATACCACAATGAAAGTTTATAATAGTAGCTAATGCTTCACCTTTAGCAGGAGGAGGAGAGAAAAATCTTATTTCTTTGATATTGAAAGAATCATGCCACAACAAATTGTATCCAGAATGAATGTTCATGCAGCAGAGTGTTCACTAATTTGGAAACTGTGTGCTGGACCAGTTTTTGAACACAGTACCTTGCCTTGCACAGGCAAATGCTCTACCAGCTGAGGTATCTAGGCACAATTCAAGACATTCCCTATCATCTTTAATACCTTCAGTACCTGTCTCCTACACTCCCAACTTCATAGAAGTTTGGCAATGTAATGAATAGAGCCAACCAAGTTTCACAAGATTTGTTTGTGGAATGCATGTAGATTCCTACAGATAGTTTTTTGTTTATCTTGAGACATAACACGCGAGCATAATTACACATTGCATAATTCTGCAATAGTCTGATGTCAGCAATATCATCCAATAGTTATGTGCATCTGTCAGTCAAATCTTTTTGAAAAATGGCTGATTGCATGAACAATGACACTTGACAGATTCAAGAGCAAGGTATAATTTTTTTATTTTTATTTATTTATTTAATATTATTATTATTATTATTGCGTAATACCAAGCTAAATTATAATGTTATGATCAGTTTCTAAATCAGTAACAGAACTTGAGTTTGTGTGAGAGAGAGAGATTAACGCATTTCAAAGTCCATCTAGCTCCTCCCAAAATAAACTTCTGTCATTCATCAAAGCTTCAAACTATTTATTGGGCCTTTTAATTTCACACTCACACCCAAACAAAAATCATCTTGTCCATTGCCCAACCCCACCATCCAGGTGCCACTCTGACGAAATATACGTAATCTAGGAAGGTGGTGACTCTGAGAATACAAAGGTAGCATTTGACATACCAATTGACATAATTGTAACTTTAAGGATAACTCTTACATGATACTGTATAAGAAGCAAACTTGCTACTATTTTATAGCAGAAAGTAAATGTCCTCTGTAGCAATTACAATTTTAATAATGGGTCATAATCATTCTGTAGTAGCTTTTTTACTTTCATACCTGTCAGGTGAATGGTTGCCAATCCCTTCATTAGTAGTGTAGTCCCCACTAGTACTGCCATTGTCAGCATCATCATCATCATCATAAGCAGGAAGATCATTTTCTTCTTCCACATGCTCTGGTAAAGTTGAAGGTGTAGCTGAAGGTGGACCAGGGGTGAATGCAAAGGGTCGTGGTGAAACTGCAACCAACAACTGCTGTGGAACTGTAGCTGTACTAGGGTTCTCTGTTGGTGCAGGAGTTGATGCAGGTATAGCAGGTGGTGGATGGCCATTGTGATACACTGTGACAGCTGGTGTTTTATGATAGTTCTGCTGTTGAAGATGAGGACGAATAGCTGCTGAAACACCTGCTTCAGAGCCTGCAGGCAATGCATTTGATTGCTGTAGGATTGCGAGGATCTGCGCCAGAGCCTGTTGATGAGAAAAGTGTTTAATTACTTTTGATTATCGCGATATTGTTTTAAATCTTTTACTTTGTTGCTACTGTTGGAGTCACGACTGACAGAAATCGAATTTGTGTTCATTATGCACACCTGATGTCGCACATTATCCGACAGCCAGTGGGAGTTCATCAGTGTTCTGAGTGCTCTGTTGTAAAAGTGGTAGCCAGAGCAAACATTAAAAATGATTGGCGTGAGTTATTTTAATGAATTTTTATTCCTTTTCTTGTGGTATGCCATGGCTAATCGTGGGTAATGGTGGTGATCAAGTGAGGAATATAACTTGCAGGATACACACATTTGTCAAGTGTAAAACCCCTCTATGCACTCGACTGCAACTATCACTTGGAATTGGTGATGCTGTATGCCCCCCCCCCCCCCCCCCCCCCCCCCCACCCCCGTGCCTTGACCTGCGTGGACTGCCGTTGTTTGCTTTGCAAATCAGATTTCACTGCATCAGTAATATATTGAATTGAGTAATGACCTTGATTACACGTGTAGGAAATGCAGTATGAGTGAGTGTGTGTGTGTGTGTGTGTGTGTGTGTGTGTGTGTACATTGTGATTCATCATAAATGTTATGGGATAAAGCTGTTAAATTTCTTAGTTGACAGTGTGCTCAAGGTAACCATTTATTGGATATTAATTTCATTCTTCCAGATAAACAAAACATTCTGTTGACATTCTCTTACAGGACACCAAATTTGCTTTTGGTCAGGGGCCTATCTGACATGACTTATTAAGTATAACATGTACTCTCTTTAAAACAAAAATTTCCATTTGTCTTGCAGCACCTTTTTTTTTTCGAAAGGGTCCCAGGTATTTTAATTGTTTGAGATAGTTCCAGTTAAGTTATTCACTCATTCCGACTGTCAATAAAACTTTATCTCTAAATCTCCTCCAACAGCCTAACATTGTATTTAAGATAGATTTAATCTCCTTTTATGGACTGGATGAGAGTTGACAATCCTGTCTTAAACTTCTAAAAGTATAAGTTTTCTTGTTCATTGGTTTTATCATTTCAGGCTTGTATAAATTTTCTCCGTATATATCCTGAGTACTTGTGGTAGTCAGTTTACATAATATCATGACCTGCAGTGAAATTTGTAAATGATGGTCTGTATATGTTGGAACACCCTATAAATAAACAGTTTTATAATTAACCATCTTCATCACAAACTGTCTCATAAGTAGTGTGTGAAAACAAAATTGTAATTGTCCAGTCTGCATGAGAATGTAATGAGGTTCTTTTATGTCATAGTTCATTACATTTTATAATCACTGGCTGTTAATGTCTTCTGTTGTATAATCTCTCCTCTTCTTATTTATTAGTGCACTTGGACTTCCCATTTCATGGAATACTGGCTACCGTCATTTTATTTGTGCATTTTGTGTTCCTATTTTCTCTTATTCTAGTGTTAATTATGTATTATTCCCTATAGTCAACATGTTGTTCCTTTCCTATCTAATTTGCAAGCAGTGAAGAACACCTTTGCAGGCCCATATTAGTATAATGTTGTTCTTGTTCATTAACTATTCTTTCTGCTCTTGTCGTTTGATTACTTCCAAATGTACTGTCCATTTTTCCTTTGATCTTACACTTTCAATGCAAACGAGTCTAATGTTCTTTGTGTGTCATTCAAAGATGAATGCTTTACTATTGAAGCAAGCCAAATTTTCGTTATTTAATGAATTATTTTTAGGAGTTTGGTCAATAAACTTATTCCTTTTATTTAAGGCATTTTGTAATGCACTAACTTTTTATCCTGAAGTGAGTGTAGAGGAAGGGGATGGTAAAATTTGCTCGTAGTTGATACTATATGCACAATTAATCAAAACTAAAAGCTTCTAATGGCTTACACCGTTTGGAAATCCATTTACATATATTTTTAGTCACTGTAAATAATTTAATGTGCAAATTCAAGATACCGAGTCCTAAAAAGGCATATGGATAGAGCAGGGAAATCTCCCAGCTGTTAGCTAGGTCTTCTTCCAGAGCTGCAGAATGCGCTCTCTCCTTGCAGGTTTTTTTATTTTTTTTTATTTTTTTTATGTGTTTGAATCTTAAGGAAGCCTCTGTTCATATATGTAACTATATTAAGACCATTATTTAGTCATGTTTTCAACATAAAATTATTGTCTTTGGTTAATACCTATTCTAAAACACGTTTGACATACTTCAGCTATGATGCTCTTTGTTCTTGCAGTTAAAAAAACTTAAGGAATCAAAAACCAGATTCAGATAGCAATACAATATTTTTAAATTTGTCAAGAATTTCCCAGATTTTGCTGTGGAACATATTTTGACGAGCTGGTGAGTTATATAACAAGATAATAAAATAATAGAACTTGTGTTGACGAGAAGCAGTGTTAAAATCCTCATCTACATGTCTTCGCTTCAGTTTTCTGCAATTTTTTAAAAAGAAATAGGCCCAATGCCGCGATGATCTCTTTAAATAATTGTTCAATATTTACTCTGTCTTCATTTGCCCTCCATTTTCCTCATAGTAGTAAGAAAATGCAACCTAATATTTATGATTGAGGAGATTAGCTGTACATTAGATAACTTCAGCTGATACCTAATGAAAATATAGTGCTGTCCACTTACCTGTATGCCTGCATTGGGCGTGGCTTGCGGGCTGTTGCGTGCCTGGTGGAGGATGGCAAGTATGCGAACTAGTGCATTGAGGCGTGCATCTCCACTGGATTGTGGGTATGGTGCATTGTACACTGGTGTGGGTGCTGGTATGGGTGCCAGAGGAGGAGGCGGCAATGAAGGCTGTGGTCGAGCTGTGGGGGATGGCTTGTAGAGGCTGTTCCCGGTAAACTGCGTCACTGGTCTGGAAAAAAGGAAACTGTTGTCATTTGATGTACTGTGTCAGTATGAGTATTTCATGTTTATGCTTAAGTAAATCATATTTAGGAAATGGGGATAGAGTATGAGTATTTCATGTTTATGCTTAAGTAAATCATATTTAGGAAATGGGGAGAGGGGTTCATTCTTTAACCAGAATGTCAGCATCCTGGCTGATTCTTCAACTATCAGACTGTCAGTTGCAAAATGCATTTGAAACTTTTGCCTTAAAACTAGGAGTTGTTTAAAAGAATGTTGCCCTTATTTCTCCATTAATCTTAGTGTAATATTTGGTGCTTCACATTATTGCTGCAGCACCACTAAGATAATGGGTTCAAAATAAATACTGCTATTGCTGTGTTATTCAGTTCCACAGAAGTAATAGCATATCATGACGTTACTTTTAATTAATTCAGTCTAATAGTTTCTAAATCTGTTGCAGTACCCAAGGTTGTCATCCCTCCACACCTATCAAGCGCTCAATAAATGTGTGCAACCTGTAAAATACTTTAGTTTTTGTCTTGTAGCCTTGTTGCATTGACCATATGTAAGAGTTGTGCTGTGATACATCTCATCATGTTATTGTGTTGTTGAGTGAGCATCTTGTTTCTGTGAGGGTGGCATGGACTGCCTTGTGCATCTCTCAAATTCAGAAACAAACATTATGATCATCCCTTATGGGCAGTATATATATCAGTGCTGGATTGGATCAACGGGGATTAAAAACATATGCAGCTGAAGTTTGATTTGTAAACATGATTCTGGGCACAGTTTTATTTTATAAATTAGTTTGATCCTGTAAAGATTTTAAAATTGTAACAGAGCAGTAACTGAAAACCACCTTAGAATACTTCGTTATTACTTTATTCATTTCCTTATTATTTTTGTGAATGAAGAGAGGGTAGATTATGTCAGGTGCTACTTTTCAGATTTATTGTGTAAATTAAATGAAGCTCATAGACTTCTGGTGACAGGAAAGGGCCACCTGACTGCAAAATACGGATGCACCCGGAGAAAAATGTAGATGTATATCAATTATATTTTTGAGACCGACGTCCAGTGGGCAGCACACAATTAAACAAAACCTTTTTGTCTATTGCATGACAAAAAAAGATTTTAATGTGTCATTATTTCGATTAGTCTTTCTGAAGAGATTTCTTTCTGCTGGTATTGTATCATGGCTGAAGTGTGTCATTTGTGACTAAAGTGGGTGCAGCTGAAGTGGACCATTGTTTTGTAAACCTGGTCCTGGAGACAGTTCCATATCATACATTCTTTGAGATCACTAAACTGTAACTTAACAACCTCCCTGTGCCACCTGTGTAAAATCAATTTTTTTTTAAATAAAGATGTGCAAGTTTCTATGCACTTTTGTCAATATGATTCATTTTGTAAAACTACTACCCTCCTGTGACTTGGAGGAGTAAAGTTTTTAAACTCTTTTAATGAGTGAAAACTACTACTGCAATATAAATGAATGAGACACTCTACCTCCACATTATGGCACAAAATGGAAGTCTTTTGTGATGTCCTTCCCTTTGCTAGGATGCCTCTAAATTTCTACGGGTATGGCATTATACATTATTTTCAGTGGTTCTTCTTTTCATTTTATCCCATTTCACAAGTCTGGTGTGCTGCTGGTGAACTTGTTTTCATTGTTTTCCAAACATTACAGCATGTTGTACATTATTGAAGTAACAGGATTGTTTCGATAATCTCCTTTACATTGTAGTGTAGAAGTGGATCATTCATGAACTAAAAGATCCAGAGGAATGGTTCACTGAAGTTAATAGAAAACACCGAGGAACAGCTTGTAAGG
Organism: Schistocerca gregaria; assembly: GCF_023897955.1. Taxonomy (NCBI): domain Eukaryota; kingdom Metazoa; phylum Arthropoda; class Insecta; order Orthoptera; family Acrididae; genus Schistocerca; species Schistocerca gregaria. The sequence goes on from NC_064921.1 coordinate 259,830,981, forward strand.
AAGAGCTGTACACCATTCATTTTGCTCGTGGTTGGCTTGTTCCCAGGAACGGTTGTTCACCATTCACTTTGCCTGGTCTCATTCCTATCTGGGTCTTATTCACTTAGTCTCATTTCTCTCTGTTTGCTCTGTTTCTAATCGCAACCTCAGACTCGATTGGTTGGCTTAGTTCTTTTTTGTGTAATTACTCATTTTAGTTCAGCATTTTTATGATCACAAAACATATATTAAAAAAATTAATAAAACAAAAATAAATAATAATAATAATAATAAGGCAAACTCTCCCCCCCCCCCCCCCCCACACACACACACACACACACACACACACACACACTTTTAATGCAGAATGAGTAGACATTGGTGTGTTTTATCTGCTTGATTTAGTGACTAATTTTTAAGATAACTCGTATTCGTTATCCCAATTGTAGTGTAAGAAAGTTTACATGAAATTTGCAAATTTTCATATTTGTTCCAAAAGTAACAGACATGATACTTATGGAGGCTCTTATTTTTCAAGTCTGCTCTACCGCACCCCCTACTCTCTTTTCTTGGCACAAAAAAAGTGTTGCACATGATTTAAGCTCAGTACAAAAAGGGGAAGTGGTGCCTCTCCATTTGAAAATCTGTAGAATGGCGTAAAATGATATTTACTTTTCATCCCAAAACATACTGTTCAGAAGTAGCTTGTTAACAAAAGAGTTTTTTACTTTCTGTTTAATTATTAATATCACATTGCCTCATTAAATTTGATAAGACAACATGTAAACTCATTATTTACCAAGAGTTTGAGGCATTACATTTTAAATTGTACTTATTCTCCCATAATCTTCCATGAAGTCTCTCTTTGCTCTGGAATCATACGGGAATCCTGAGACACAGCCAGAAGTATATACAGCTTACATGAAGTGTATATAGCTTCTGGTCCTTGTTTTTTGTAAATTATTTATTACAGTGTTCAATGAGGTTGATAGCTGTCTCACGTGGGTAATATAAAGCTTTTAGTTTGGCAGCTGGGTTTAGAATGTTGCTGACTTCTTCATTTTCGTACCTAATAGAATCTCTTTTAAGGAACTTGTCACACAAATCAAATCTGTGTAAAGATACTCTCATTTTTTAGAAACAATGTCTTCAATTCCATTAGTCATAATTTTTGGGATTTGATCAGTTCCTACTTTAATCCTTATATATTTTCCTCTGTTGGTTCTGCTTCACGATTGTTTTACCGAAGTGGCAGATGATGCTTTATCTTACATGGTGGCAAGGAAAATAAAAATAGAACAAATTATGCTCTTTTCATTTCATTGTAATTCAACTTCATCGTGGAACATGAACTTTTTCAATATGTACTGTATATGGCTTTCGCCCTCAACCTTGTGTGATGGATCCTTTTAGAGCACGGAAAGGTACCCCATGAGATGATTCTTCAGAAAGAGAATTTGCAGCTAATTTAAAAACTATCAGTATAATCATATTCATATTATGCTTTCAAAGTAAATAAAAGGTATGTTTTCCCAAAATGTCTTCAATCAAACACCCACATCCTGAAAAGTCACTCTAACGGAAAAAACAGATAGTGGGTTTCATGGACAACTTTGTAATAAAATTATCCATAGTAAGTTAAATGACTGAAGTATGTATAAAATAATCAGCAGCGAGCCAGCTGTGAACTTTTTATTTTATTTTGAAGTGTGTGTGTGTGTGTGTGTGTGTGTGTGTGTGTGTGTGTGTGTGTGTGTGTGTGTGTGTGTGTGTGTAAAATTTATATTTAAAGTGTGTTAATATGTGATTAGTAAACTGTAGAATTTAATATTCATTTCACTCTCATATGCTAATGGCAGACTGTGTTTGCTCAGAAGCATGAATCTTGGGGCTGATGACTGATCAAAAACTAGGTATTTTTTTCCGATTGTGAACATCATTAAAGCAGTGATGTGTGTTACGTCATTAAGCTTTTTGGGAGGAAAGATCATTCTCCTCCCCCCCTTTTACGAAGTTCCCACGATCTTCCAGTTTATTTACACTGAAGAGCCAAAGAAACTGTTATACCTGCCTAGTACTGTGTTGGGTCCACAGGAGCATGCAGAAATGCTGCAGCACAATGTGCATGAGCTCGACTGATGTCTGAAGTAGTCCTGGAGAGAATTGACACCATGAATCCTGCAGGGCTGTCCATAAATCCATAAGAGTTCAAGGGGGTGGAGGTCTCTTCTGAACAGCATATTGCAAGGCATCCAAGATACGCTTAATAATATTCATGTCTTGGGAGTTTGGTGACCAGCGCAAGTGCTTAAACTCGGCCACTCTGTAGCAATTCTGGATGTATGGGGTGTCACATTTTCCTGCTGGAATTGCCCAAGTCCATCGGGATGCGCAATGGATGTGAATGGATGCAGGTGATAAGACAGGGTGCTTACATACGTGTCACCTGTCAAGTGTCATATCTAGATGTATCAGGGGTCTCATATCACTCAAACCGTGCACGCCCTTCACCATTACAGAGACTCCACCAGCTTGAACAGTCTCCTGCTGACATACAGGGTCCATGGATTCATGAGGTTGTCTCCATACCCTTGCATGTTCATCCGCTCTATCCAATTTGAAACAGGCTCATCCAATCAGACAACATGTTTCCAGTCATCAACAGTCCAATGTCGGTGTTGACGGGGCCAGACGAGGCGTAAAACTTCATTAGTGGTACACAAGTGGGCCTTCAGCTCTGAAACCCCTTATCGATGATGTTTCGTTGAATGGTTTGTACGCTAACACTTGTTGATGGCTGAGCATTGAAAGCTGCAGCAGTTGCACTTCCGTCCCATTGAATGGTTCTCTTCAATCGTCTTTGGTTCCGTTCTTGCAGGACCTTTTTCTGGCTGCAGTGATGTCAGAGATATGATGTTTTACCAGATTCCTGATGTTCACAGTACACTCATGAACTGGTCGTACAGGAAAATCCGCTCTTCAACACCACCTTGGAGATGCTGTATCCCATCGTTCGTGCGTTGACACCAGTTCAAACGCACTTAAATCTTGATAACCTGCCATTGTAGCAGCAGTAACCAGTCTGACAACTGCACCAGACACTTATTGTCTTATATAGGCGTTGATGACTGCAGTACCATATTCAGCCTGTTTCCATATCTCTGTATTTTAATACGCATGCATATACCAATTTCTTTGGTCCTTCAGTGTATATAGCTGTCCCTGTTGCTAATACAAAGCTTCCAGTTTTAGTATGCATGATCTCAGCTCCTGTGCCAGTAGTCTTGATTTTTTCCAGATAAATCCTTACTTCTCACATACATATTGTGGCACTTTGATGCATGTAAATTAACACACTGGATTATGTAAATAATATGTTGGTTTGACAGATTGCAGTTTACTTCTTGTTATTTCATGCAAGTAATGCCCATACAAGTAATTATTGTTTTGTGGATTGAAAATGATGATTATGTACTTGCTGTGATAGAAGCTTCCCTTGAAAGTTATTGATGATTATGGTGGCCAGTGCTGGGTCCAAACTGGTTCTGTGACCCGTACTTCCATGAAGCTTGCTCTGGCATCTCTGCACCTGTCTTTCGGTCACATTCATCATGTCAGTTGGCTAATGTGAAGCTTTCTGAGAAAGCATTTGGCTAAGGAAATCAAAGTAATCAACCTGTCTAAATTAGGTACTCAGTGAATTTATCACGCAGAAGTAATAATTGTGAATGCATGATGTTTATCTGAAAATTTATATAAAATCCACATAGCTTGCACAATTAGATAAAAGTAAGAGAGTAAAAATGAACAGTTTCCAAAAAGGAATGATCACTAGTGAACTAATTCCCAAAGATAGTGAGTTTGCTGATCTCTAGGGTACTGACACCATTAGAAACTTGAAAACATCATGAACTAAGTTTCTGTAATGTCTTGCTTGTTGCTTGCCGTGGAAAAAAAAGAAAAGAAGGAAAAAAGTGGTCTACATTGGTCATTTAGTATAAACTGTGTCATTGTGTGTGTCTCTCTCTTAACACTTCTTCATTAACACAAATAACAGCTGTTTCATGTACGTTTTTTTGTGTTCCAAGTTAGTTGCAGTCCCACAAAGGTGGCCAAAAATTTCTCCATAAATCATGAGCATATGCTGTTGACTTTGTTTTTGGGTAGACGAAGACCACCCCCCCCACCCCCACTCCCCACCCCCCAAAAAAATTCTTTTTATTATTTGTGGAGTTCAGTGATAGGCTGTTTCCACTCAGTGCTTTAGGTGTCAACATTGTCTTAATGTTTTGAAACATTATTGATATATTTAATTTCTGCATAATTTTTTCTGAGTGGATTTCAGTTAAGCTGACACAGAATCACATTGGTGACAGATGTGATGAACTTGTTTCCTGACATATTAAAACTACATTCTATAGTGAGATTAAAACCTTGAGGCCTTGCCTTTTTGTGATGCAGCAAACTAAAGCTGTGGTATGGGATGTCATACTTGAAATCTTATGCTCTGGAAACTTTTCATAAGTGCTTCTCTAGTGACAGAGGAGGACATGATAGTTACAGCAAAAAATGTACATATTAGTTTCAGGCATTGTACTCATGTTAGTGGTGAGAGTGGCTTTGTCACCATATGGACATTCGTATTTAGATTTCCTGTAGTTTCTCTATATCATTCATGGTGAGCGCTGAAATGATTCTTTTGAAATGAACACATCTGCATTTCTTCTGTATTTTAATTCAACATTCGAAGTTTTTTCTCAGCCCCTAATGACTTTGTCGTGCATGGGACATTAAACTGCAGTGTTCCTTCCTTTCTTGTGTTTGTGAAGAATGTAACTATTACAATATTTCAGTGAAAAAAAAATTGGGTGCGTTGAAGTTCTCCTTTCAGAGCATGTTTGCCACAATGTCAGATGAAAACGAACACCTTTGTTTCTTGCTGTATGCCTGTGTTAAGGAACTACCTTAATGTAAAGTGCTTCATCTGATTGTACACAGATTAACAAATTCACTGTGTGAAACAATGTTTTTCAGTGCTGTAAATATATAAATCCCTCCAACTATAAAAGCAAAAGGTTTCTTGTGTCTATTCCATTTATCTAAATTAACAGCAAAATTTAAGATAATATTTTTGGAGAAAGTATTTGAACAGTTTAACCCACACAAACACTTTATCATGCTTATGAAATTAATACAGATTGTAATTGAGAACTAACTAACTAGTAAAATTTATTGTCAGTATCATATTATCCATTTTTGTTATTAGCTGGTAACTTCTGCTTTAGTCTACAACAAGGAAGAAGCATCTTAGTCTTTCTGCATAGTCATCTGCTGCATGTCTGTGATTTTAGACATTTTCGTATCTTTCATTCAAGAACTGAAGGGGGCTTTGTGGAATAGAACACCCAACTACTATTCTGCAAAATGAAACATTACATGTCTCTCTCGCTGACTTGAGAAGGATATTTTGCGGTGAAATTGCATCTAACGTTGAGACGCATTCACCAGAGTTAAAGAGTTGACATGTTTACCTGTAAAAGCCTATGGGTAGGGGTGCAGCAGCTGGTCTTGCCGCCACACTCTGCTGCGTGATGTAGTATGTCATGTAGGGGATGAGCCGCCGAAACCGTTCTGAACTAGAGGGCACCCAGCCACTGCTGACGGGGCTGCTGCTGTTGCTACTGCTGTTGAGAGTACTGTTCGTGGATGCTGAAAACATGATGTTAAGATTTTATTTCCTAAAATCAACTGAAGATATACATTGATTGCCGTTTATTGGTGGTGACTTCAGTTTACCCTTGGCATGTAGATGAAAAAACATGTTTAAATCAGGAGGTATGCGTAAAACATCTTCAAAAATTGTGCTTAACACATTCTTTGAAAATTATTTCAAGCAATTAGTTCATGAGCTCACTCAAATGGTAAGCATTTGTGGCAACACACTTGGCTTCTTAGCAGCAAATAATCCTGAGCTAACAACAACCATCAAAACATACAGGAATTGGTGAACACAAGGTTGTTCTAGTGATACTGAATACTATAACTCCCAAATCCACCAAAAATAAAAATATATCTATTTGAAAAGCAGATATAAATTTGCTTTTTGTCTTCCTGATAGACAATCTCCACTTCTTCCAAATTAACAATGTAAGTGTACACCATATATGGCTTGAATTCAAGTAAATAGTATTGGACATTAGTTGAGACATTTACACCATATAAATTAACAGAAGACAGAGTTGATCTGCCGGCCAGAGTGGCCAAGCGGCTCTAGGTGCTACAGGAACCGCGCGACCGCTATGGTCGCAGGTTCGAATCCTGCCTCGGACATGGATGTATGTTATGTCCTTAGGTTAGTTAGGTTTGAGTAGTTCTAAGTTCTAGGGGACTGATGACCTCAGCAGTTAAGTCCCATAGTGCTCAGAGCCATTTGAAGTGTTGATCCCCCATGGTACACAAAACGGGTCAGAACACTGTCGCAGAAACAATGAAAAAAGCATGCCAAATTTAAACGAATTCAAAATCCCTAAGATTGGCAATCTTTTACAGAAGCTCACGATGTAGTATGGACTTCAATGCGAGAGGCGTGTAATAGTTTTCAGAATGATACTTTCTCTTTAAACCTGGCAAAAAATTCAAAGAAAATCTGGTTGGATGTGTAATATGCTAGCTGTAAGACACAGTCAATACCTTCTCTGTGTGATAGCAATGGAAATACTATTGATGACAGTACTGCTAAGACAGATTTACTAAACATAGCCTTCCGAAGACAAAGAAGACAAAGTAAATATTCCAGAATTCAAATCAAGAACAGCCACCAATTTGAATAACTTAGAAGTAGATATCTTCAGAGTAGTGAAGCAACTTGAATCACTTAATTAAAGCAAGTCTTCTGGCCTAGACTGTATACCAATTAGATTCCTTTCAGAGTTCACATATGCAATAGTTCCATACATAACAATCATATACAACTGCTCAGTTGATGAAAGAGCCGTACCCAAAGACTGGAAGGTGTACAGGTCACACCTGTATTCAAGAAAGGCAATAGGATTAATCCACTAAATTATAGGCCCATATCATTAATGTCAATATGCAGCTGGATTTTGAAACCTATATTATTTGTGAAGATTATGAATCACCTCGGGGAGAATGGTCTATTGACACATAGTCAATGTGAATTTAGAAAACATCATTCTTGTGAAACACAACTAGCTCTTCACATTAAGTGTTTAGTGCTGTTGACAGCGGATTTCAAATTGAGTCCGTATTTCTAGATTAGCAGAAGGCTTTTGACACCGTACCTCACTAAGTGCGTGTAATAAAATTTCGTGCTTATCAATTTCATCTGTTATGCGACTGGATTTGTGATTTCCTGTCAGAGTTTGTAGTAACTGACGGAAAGTTGTCAAGTTAAACAGAAGTGAATTCTGGCATTCCCCAAGGCAGTGTTTTAGGCCCTCTGCTGTTCCTTAAAAAAGATTTAGGAGACATTTGGAGCAGAAACCTTAGGTTGTTAGCAGGTAATGCTGTTGTTTATCATCTAGTAAAATCATCAGAAGATCAAAACCAGCTGTGAAATGATTTAGATAAGATATCTGTAGGGTGCAAAAATTGGCAATTTCCCTGAAAAAATGAGATGTGTGAGGTCATCCACATGAGTACTAAAACAAATCCATTAAATTTCGGTTACACAGTAAATCAATCCAATCTAAAGGTCATAAACTCAACGAAATAACCAGGAACTACAGGTACTGCTAGAAGGAGAGCATTTCGGCCTTCTGTCTGTTATCTTCCATTTCAGTGGCGTTGTTGTTGCTGAGAGAATGATTTTGACCCACTTACTGATTTTACATACGACCAAAATCTCTTAGGTTTTTACTCAGGCCAGTTGACAATGTCTTACTTTCAGAATCATTGAACACTTCTTGCTTCTCTCATTGCTCTCCTTACACTCATTTTCACTTTGTTCATATTTTGTTTGTCAGCTAGGCTTTTACTTCTCTTGAAACTGAGATGAAGTGCTCATTATTTACGTAGCACTTTTCTAACTCTGCTATTAAACCATGGTGAGTCTTTCCCATCCCTTAAGACCTTACATGGAACTTACTTGTTTAAGACATGTTACATGATGTTTCTGAATTTTTTCCATTTGTTCTCCATATCGTCATCCTCATCACCGAATATTTGATGCTGACTGCAGAGATATTCTGAAATTTGTATCCTGTCACCCTTGCTGAGCAAATATATCTTCGTACCTTTCTTAACATTCCTTGTAGGACCAGTCGCCATAGATGCTATCACAACCTTATGGTCACTGATACATTCCTCCATGTTTACTGATTGGATGAGTTCAGGTCTGTTTGTTGCCAGGAGGTCACCCTCATGAGTTGGTATTTTAACTATCTGCTTGAGGTAATTTTAGGACAAGACGTCCCTACAGCTACAGATCCTGACCCAGCATAAAAGCATCCGATCACCATTTTTGACCGTTCTTTAATATTCAGTTTCACTCAGATTAATTCACATTCAGAATCTGTGATAACCATACTAGATTTTATCAAATTTTTTACTGCAATAAACACGCCGCTACCATTGGCGACTAACCTATCTTTCGATAAACATTTGAGTCTGAACTTAGTATTTCGTTGTGATTGATGTCTGGCTTCAACCAGCTTTCTGTTCCCAATATTATCTGTGCATTATAACCTTCAGTAAACGATATTAATTCTGGGACCCTTCCTTGGATGCTCCTGCAGTTTACTAAAATCATATTAATGTTTTCTGTCTCTGATCTGCCAGGATCCAGATTCTCTGAGGTTGCTGTGGCTGATATAACAGGCAAATCATGTTTGCTCCTAAGGGAGGGGTCCTCTAACCTAAAAAAGCCCCATGTGCACGCCACATGTACTCCGCTACTCTAGTAACCGCTTCCTGCATGTAGTGCGCGCCTGACCTATTAATGGGAATCCTACAATTCTGCTCCCAATAGCGGAGGTCAAGAAATTAACATCAGATACTGTCACAGAGCTGTGTGAGCCTTTGGTTTAGACCTTACACTCTGCACCAAACCAGAGGACCACAATCAATCCTGGGTACGATGCTACAAATAGACAGCTTAGCCTGCACTCCGTGTGTGTTGTTAGTTGTCTTCACCAAATGAGCCAGCTACCGAAAGGAGCCGAGGATGGCCTCCGAACCCAAGTAGCAGGTGTCATTTGTGCCGACGTGTGCCACTACATGCTGCTGGTTGCACCCAGTGTGCTTGATAGCCTCTGGCAGGGCCTCCTCCACATCACGGATGAGACCTCCCAGCAAGCATACTCAATGCACACTGGAATACTTTCCCACCTTGCCTGCTATCTCCCTGAGGGGCTCCATCACCCGCCTAACATTGACGCTCCCAATGACTAGCATACCCACCCTCTGTACTTGTCGGGACTGGGCAAGAAAATCGACCCCAACAGGAGAGGCATCCTGAGCTGGCTCAGAGTTATCAACAACACTGGGAAGCACCTCGTACCTGTTGCTAAGACGTAGAGAGCCAGCCACACGGCCTGCTCCCTCTTTCGCCCTCTGTCCAGTGACACACGAACCCACCACTGTCTGCCACCCACTCTGGAATGAGGACAGACTGGTCAGATATTGCATATCAGAAGCCGCAGCGACATCTGGACCACGAGGGGATTCCAGTGGCAACAGAAGTGTCGCTGGTCTCATCACTGACGCCCTGATGTCACCACAACTTTGAGCATTAGCTAGAAGCTTGCCGATGGTAGCCAAAGCAGATTCCAGCTGTTTACAGACAGCAACCAACTCTTCTTGTGTCCGCTCACAACAAGCACAGTCCTTAGCCATATCGTATTGTGTATAAAATACATATATGGTCTCAAATGACGCTACTGAGTTTGAGAATATACCAGAGAAGAATAAAGTAACCCTAAAAGTTTGTGTGCAGACTTCTCACTGAACTCTGAGACCACAAGCTATTAAACAGAAATAAATTTCTCTACATGGAAAATTTTCTCAATTTATTATCTGTTGCAGTTTTCCTTACATTACATTAATACTTCTTCCACAGATCCTGAATGCGACATTTCGTAATGATGTGGAAAGTGTCAGTTTAACATAAGTTTCCATTACACAGTGTAATATATACTACTTCATATCTAAAAATACATCTATTGAGTAGGAGGAGTTGTCATTCAGAAATTCTTTTAATATATTTTTAATTGTTGGTTGGCTAACTGTCAGACTTTTAATGCTATTTGGCAAATGACCAAAGATTTTTGTGGAAGCATAATTCATCCCTTTCTGGGCCAAAATCAGATTTAATCCAGAAAAGTGGAAATCATTCTTTCTTCTGTTGTTGTAGCTATGCAGTTCGCTATTATTTTTGAATTGTGATGGGTTATTAATAACAATTTTCATAAGTGAATATATGTATTGCGAAGGTACTGTGAATACCCCAGTTCCTTAAATAAATGTCTACAAGGTGATTTTGGGTTGGCTCCAGCTATTATTCTGATTACACACTTTTGTGCAATGAGTATTTTTTTCTCGTAATTATGAATTACCCCAAAATATGATGCCATATGAAAGCAATGAATGAAAATAGCCATAGTACGCTAATTTACTTATACGTTTATCACCAGAATTTGCGATAACCCTAATAGCATAGGTAGCTGAGCCTAGTTGTTTCAACAGATTATCAGTGGGTTTCTTCCAGTTCAATTTGACATCAGTGCACACACCGATACATTTTGAATATTCTGCCTTTGCAACAGACTTCCATTCAAAATCTATATTTATCAATGGTATTTAAGCCATTTACTGAACAGACTTGGGTATACCGTGTTTTCTCAAAATTTAATGAGGGTCCATTTGCAGAGAAACATTTAATAATTTTCTGGAAGACATTATTTACAGTTTCCTCAGCTGATTCTTATTTGTTAGGTGTGATTACTACACACTTGTATCATCAGCAAAAAGAACTAGCTTTGCATCTTCATGAATATAGAGTCTCTAGTCATTAACATATATTAAGAACAATAAGGGACCCAAGACCGAACTGTGTGGGACACCGTTCTTGTTACCTTCCCAGTTAGAGGACTGAAGTGAGATTGGGCAATAGTTGTTAGCATCAAACATATCCCCTTTTTTAAGCAATGGTTTAACAATAGCATATTTCAGTCTATCTGGAAAAAATGCCCTGTTTCAGTGAGCTAATACATATGCGGCTGCAAATTCTATTGATATGTTGGAACAAGCTTTTAATACTGTCTTGTATCTGTCCTGCTTGGGCAGCTTATAGCACCCTTTCTGCTAAAAACAATCACCAATAAAATGCTACTGTAGGTTTTATATCTAGGATTTTGATGCCGAAATGATATTTATGGCAGTCTTGTGGATAACTGTTCTGAGTATTGTTACAACCTGCTCAAGCAGAACTACCACATTCACCAGCCTAAATCTCTCGTGAAAATTCAATTCAGTGAAGACCATTCGGTTGTCCACTGTCGAGCTCTGCACTTCGTGTATGTGAACTAGTGGTGAAAAAGATTTATTACGTTCCGTTCCCCAAGAACCTCTTTACGAGACACCTAAAACGGTATTCCTACTGTCTAACGTTGGAGATACGTTTAACAGAATGCCCATGCTGCCAGTGATCTTTTATAGTTGCCAAATGTTAATGTTTTCCAGTGACATAGAGAAAGAAGTAACTAATCTTGTTCGTATTCCATGCCTTACGGAGGATGTCACAACGTGGCGTTACCGCGTGAATGAAATGGAAAGTGCTGCCACGGAACTGTGTGTGAACGCGCCCGTTGAGTAAGTGGTACACTACTACGTTCTTACACTTCCCATGTCGGCCGTTCACCGACGCAGCTGGGCTGCCGATTCTCAGGTGCGACGTTTATCTTTTTACATTGTTAATTTGATCTAAATAAAGTCATAATGTGCATCCTGACGGCCAAGACTAGTCGGAACTGAGCAGAACTGTTAGCTGAACAGACGAAGCTGGTCAGTACCCTGAAATGAAAGTCTTAGCAGTGAGATGAAATTTTTCCTGTCCGTACGTCTGGAGCAACTTTGTGTGGAAGTAAAATTCAACCGTGGGAAAATCAGAGATCAGTCTGTAATATCCTAGCGCCGAATACATTTCATTCCATTGCGAGGTGAGCGCCCAAGTAAAAACTGAACCAGCTCAACAGGTTCATGCGTTTACGAACTGTGTGACTGGTCAGCTGGACCACCAGATGGTCTCATGAGGGGCGGCCGGTCATTTACTGGTCGTCCTGGTCGCTCCACCATTCCTGCTTAGTGGTCCCCGAACAGTTGTTCCGTGTAGCGGAAGTCATTTGCTTTTAATTTACGATTTGAACGGTTGGGAAGGTCAGCAGAAGCGTTCTTAAAGGGGCAATTAACGGAACAGACTGATCTGAATCTTATGAGTATACAAAACGAGAATAGAAAATGTGGCGACTCCGTAATAGTAAAGACAACATTAACGCCGTTACAATAACACGAAGAACTGCCGTGGGCGAAAAGCCCCTCTCTCTCTCTCTCTCTCTCTCTCTCTCTCTCTCTCTCTCTCTCTCTCTCTCTCTCTCTCTCTCTCCCCCCCCCCCCCCTCTCCCCCCCTCTCCCCCCCCTCCCCCCCCCCTCTCCCCCCCCCCTCTCCCCCTCCCCCACCCACTGAATCCGTGTGCGTGTGAACTGATTACGTCAGCCAAGTACAGAACTGTGTTGTTACATCGCAGAGGCTAGAGTTAGCATGAAGACAACATGCGTGAATTACATTTATACGGCGTACCTCTTCAGCTCATTAATTATAGACCCCCGCTTATTATCCTATGGTTTATTTACGTTCAGTGTTTTGCGTTCGGCTCACACACTTGCAGACGCACACAAAAGTTAATAATCTTACCCTTTAACCTCGTAAACGTGTACGGGACAATCAGAATACACTGCAAAACCATTGAAGTGGTGGTTGCGACATAAGTTCTCCACAATTATATTCGACTGTTATTAATTTGCTTGAAATTAAATTGCTGTTTAATTTGTTCTACTTATGTTAAGTGGCCGAGCGGTTCTAGGCACTTCAGTCCGGAACCGTGCGATCGCTACGGTCGCAGGTTCGAATCCAGCCTCGGGCATGGATGTGTGTGATGTCCTTAGGTTAGTTAGGTTCTAAGTCTAGGGGACTGATGACCTCAGATGTTAAGTCCCATAGTGCTTAGAGCCATTTGAACTTATGGCAACTTCTACTTTGAGGACCGCTTCCCTTACGTTTTATTAATTATTCACATTTGTTGAAAAGTGATGCATTATTAGCTGCGACATATGACCCAAAATCTTAGTGCCTTATACTAAGTATAACTTTTACCTGACTACGGAGGAGTAATTAAAACTTCATGTCAAATGCAACAACTGTAAGAGAACCATAGCTCAGATATTACCTATGTTAACATTGGTATATCCGCTACTGAACTTCGCTATATGAGTTTGAATATAGCAGACAGGCGCTTACGTTTGTTTCACTTGAGTTGAATTCTGTTTGCCAGCAACGTCACGCTGAACTGCACAGATATTTAGTACAGAACAGATCTTGCGAAGTAGAGAGCGAGGGTACTGACTAACTCCCTAATGACAAATAGAAGAAAACTGACTTGCCACGAAAGCCTGAGATGTGAGCTTTCCGGCTACGAACGTCAGTTAAAAAATAGTAGTAGTAGTAGTGATTCACACAGTTCCAGATCCCTGTTCTTTCCTCGCGTTAGATACTGTCTGTCTGCAACCAAATGACCATGTTGTCTGATCGCAGATGACCAGAATGTACATTTAGAAGTAGTTGGCCATAAAGACTATTTTTTAAAGAAAAGAAAAGATTATATGGATTGAATCGAAGCTCCAGAGAGCTACGTTGTGATAAACTGCGATGCTTTTCCGCAGTGGGAACATATTTGGAATTCATCCTAGATTGCTTGCGATTAAGTCAACAAGTGTAATGTGAACGCCGACGTTTTGACCGTGACTTCCCGCTGCTTTAGGAAGTTATTGATGACGTATGTAATGTTGGCTGTCATTGTTGCCACACACGGGTCGCTGGAAGGTAATAACTGGCTTTCTAATTTAGTAGACCAACAAATGCATTATCTGGCATCGGTCACGCAGTTTTGTCTGTAAGTTGGAAGTTGGTTGCCTTCACATATCGTATAGGTAGTTCTGAGCCAAGGATGTGAAAGAGAAAAAAAATATAACTGCTAGAAGGAGAGCAAGGCTCCATTCCTGGTTCCCACGGCTAAATCTACGCCTAGTGTTGCGTTTTTTTCCATTTTTTCAAAACAAGTCGGAAATGTACTTAAAATGGGTCAAGTTAATACGTCAGGATGAAAGCTACGACCTGCTCGCATAGAATAACAAGCAGCGCCCAGTTTGCGAGACTGGAAGGTGTTTTAGATTCGGATCGAATCCGCGTGGCGGATTATAACGGTCGTGACCGCTGTCCTTTGCCGGCCAGCCCGGGGGGGGGGGGGGTTGGCAGTTTCCCATGCTCGTTTAGGCAAATGCTGGCCCGGTCCCCCTTTTTCGCCTCAGAAAATACGATCTACAAAAATTAAAATACGATCACACACAGAACAAAGTTTACACGGTTCATAGAAACGCAACTGAAGACTACGGCGGCAGGAAGGACATTCGCCCTCAAAGTTAAGTTGCCAAATATTGAGTACAGTACCTGTATTAAACAGGATCAACACGGAGAAGTTAGGATAAAAGCTACGTATTATGGAGCTATATTCAGTAAACGACTGTTATTCATTCTGAAATCAGTCGTACATAAGAATTTGCGATTTTATTCATAGCGTTCATTTTCTCAGTGATTGTAGAAGGGTACATGCATCAGAGTAGAATTCAGTCGTGAGTTTATTATCTCGCTTTGCTGGTTTCGACAGATTAGTCTGTCATCTTCAGAAGCTTGATATTGGTTTAGCAGATGTCAATATCTTCTCCACAGGAACGTAATGCCATGAAATTTGCAAAAATGTACGTGATAATTATAACTATAGGTTGACAATTACAGTAAATGTATCACATGTATGTATATGTGATAAATTTTCTGTAAATTATCGGTCTGTGTTTATAATTATCGCCTCTAATTATACATTTCTAGACATGTCATTGCATTATGCTTCCATGAAGAAGGTATTGACATCTGTTAAATCAGTATTAAGCTTCTGAAGATACAGATTAATCTGTCGAAACCAGTAAAGCGAAATAAAAATAAGTATGCAACTGACAACAGAATTTTATTCTGCAGTATATGCAAGAATTTCCATTATATCTAGGGGTTCTTAAATGGCATTTCCACGTTCTTCAGATTGTAAGTTTTTGTGTAGTGACCTGATTGATTCACAAATATCTGAAAGTGAAAATAGGTGTAAGTCTAAAGTTATTTCAGTCTTCTAAGGACTATATCTAAACTTTTCAATGGGCTACATGAATTACTCGGAAAATTTACACAGTTTTGATGACTGTATCTGCCTGACATCAGCAACGTCTTTAAGTGGCACCATGTCAATAAAAGGCCTGTTTGGGTCTCTCACCATTCGGCACCAGTGACTAGTTTGTAGTGTTACTTGACTGTACAGCACCTTCTTGAGTCTTTACACTGCAAAATTTATATAACAATCACGAGATGAGTCTTATTAATTTTCTTATTCATATGTTATAGCTATTGAGGTCGGGCGGTGGTTACTGCTCAGCACTGCACGACGGCGTTTCAGATGTTCGCCTGGTGATACAGATTTAGTTTTTCTGCGTTTTTCGAAATCGCTTAATGCATCGGTTATGATAGATTTCCTTCCCCAATCTGAACTTTTTCCGTCTCCAGTGACCTCGTCATCGACAGGAAGTAAAATCTCATCTTGCTTTTCTTTCCTTTTAATAAAAGCATCTTTTTTATTTTGAAAACGGAAGTTATTTGTGATGGACAAAGTATTGAGCAATTTTGTGAGCGGAGAAGTCTTCGTTAATCTTATTGGTTTTTATCCAAAACTGCTATTACGACTGGTTATAGGTTTTCCCTTCAAACTAGAGCTTTCCCTCTGGCGATATCTGCGAACGGAGAATAGCTAAAAAATAAAAGATGTAAGAGCAAACAAACCGACATCTAAACTGTTTGTGTACTGTAATCTTTATAATCAATACTGGAAACTTACAATACTCTATTCAGAACTTTTGCGGTAAGCGAAGCGTTAAAACACTTCAGAAGGAGCTGTTTTCCATACATCTCTAGTGCTTAGTGAAAGGTTAACATTGTTTCACAAGGAGTCACACAAAATGTAGGAGTAGCAAATAATTTATTATTTATTTATTTCAATGAGGTAATATATGAATTACTGTCGAATATGTAGAAAATGTTTATTAAAGTACAGAATTACGTAAAGCTGCAATTACTTCATGACGGAACGGGAGAGATTGCTAGAGCCGGAAGACGAACTAAACAGTAGCATCTGTGAGTCATATGCTGATGTGCCAGAACCTTATGACCACTATCCATCGCGAGACTGAATACTGACTGATGGCATTGCTGACATGTGGCGCAGTACGGAAAATATGTAAGTGGAGCAGAAACGAAAGGGGAATCACTCTAGAGACGATGCGAGGTACAAATGGTGAAATCCACTCACATAAGCGACTTTTACAAAGGGAATATTGTTATGGCCCGTCACATGGGAAAGAGTTTCTTGGAAACGGCGAAGCTGGTCAGCTATCGAGAGCCTCTATGAAAAGTGGTTGATGGACGTTGCAACCACGAATAGGCAACAAGAAGATGGACGTCTACGCATCATCACAAACGTGGAGGTTGGAAGCTCACCCACTCTGTAAAAAAAAAGGATATGCGACGGTCTGTGGCAGATTTGATGATCGTAGAGTGCAGTGCTGGTGCAGACGCTGGAGTTTCGGACCTCACGGTTCTGCGCACGTTGCTGAACATTGGGGCTCCGCAGTAGATGAGCCTTAAGTGTTCGCATATTGACGCAACGACGTCGCCAATTCTGATTGTAGCGGCGACGGGTTCATCGAAAATGGACCGTGGATCAGTGGAAACGTGATGCCCGGTCGAGTGAATCACGTTTCTAGTTAACATTAGGTCGATGGTCGTATCGAGATAAGTTGTCATCCAGACAAACAACTGCTCGAAACGTGCACCATGCCTCGGCCGCCGGACGATGGGGGTTGTGTTATGCTATGAAGGACATTCCACGGAAGTTCGGAAGTAACCGCAGGCACCATCAAAGCTGTGGACTCCGTGAACATTGTTATGGGCCACCTACATTATTTCATGTTCGATGTCCTCCTCGGCAGTGATGGCATCTTCCAGTAATATAAATATCCGTCAGAAGGCCTGGATAGAGCTACTGTGGTTTGAGGAGCATGATGGTGAACTCAGTTGATGTCTTAGCCGCCAAATTCGCCTGATCTGAATCCGATGAAACACACAAGCACGCTGTTAGCCGCTAGTTCCAGGCCCACAAACCTCCAGCCCGTAATTTAGCGGAATTTCTTAATCTGTGCATAGAATGTGGTACCGTTTATCTCCAGAAATCTACCAATGACTTGTCGAATCCACGCCTGGCAGAATCGCTGCAGTATAGCGTTCCAGATGCGGATTAATACGCCATTAACCCCAGTTGGTCATAAAGCTGTGGCTCAGTATTAAAGGTTCAAGGGAAAAAGAGCTAAATAAGTAGAAGAAATTAAATGTATTATTGAAATCAAGACACTTGGAGGTGTAAGAGGACATCAATAGGTTGTGTGATTAGAACCTCCAGTCGGGTAGACCGTTCGCCGGGTGCAAATTTTTCGATTTTACGCCACTTCGGCGAGTTGCGCGTAGAATCAATAGGCATGCTTACTGGAACATGCGGATATGTCAGGACAGCTGACATTATTGCGTGTACAATAGCTTATTCACTCACCATAACAAAACTTCTGATACGCGAGCGGAGCCACAGGTAACAGCTAGCTGTGAATAAATTGTCAATCATTTGGTAAAAGTGTGGCGTCCTAAACCAACGTATGCTTTTGTTAGCCTCTCATCCTAGCGAAGCTTGTCAAAGTGTTTTTTTACTGTTTTTATAGTCATTTCGAAGGTCATCGTTCCTAGGTTATTGTAAATACAACCCCTATAACCTTATTGTACATCCTTTGAATGCTGTAACTTTTTTCCCTTTAATACTTTCGAAAGAATTATTGAATGGATAAGAATGCTATTTTGTTCTCTTCCCTACTTAAGTCTCGTTGCGTCACTTCTTCAAAATTATTACATGACAGTAGCGTGTTTACGAGCTCGTGGCGAACTTCAAACAATCCAAATAGGCTTCTACATTGAAGACATCTTTACTCCTAATGCAAATTGAGTGATTTTAGTGTTACATTGGAAGTCCCCACGGAACTATTTTTTAAATCCGGGCACTTGTTGTGACAAAAGAAATGTAAATTCAATTTTACTGAAGAACAAGATTTTTCCTTGGTTAACCTCAACAGTAGCATGAAATTTGCTCAGATATAGTCACTTTTAGTACAAGAAATTGAAACTGACCTATGTTGCGCAATAGCATTCTGGAGGATTTAGGTTCAAATAGCCGTCTGGCCTTCCTGTTCCTGAAGTAGGCTTTTTTGTTTTTGTGAAGTAACGCTGGGTGAATGCCCTTCGAAAAAGACGTGATTAATTTTCTGACCTGTCTTTTTAAAATCCTAAATTGCTGTCGATGTCTAATGACCTCGTCATCGACCTGACGTTAAACCCTAACCTTTCTTCTGTGGGTTCTGTTACTTGATGTAGGTGTCACGATGCTGATCTATCTTCATTTTCTTCATTTAATTGTTGAATCGGGAATTGCCAAGTAGTCCAGGAATTCACACGTTGTTTTTTCGTCTATTTACACAGTTGTTCTGACTCCCCTCCATTTAGGAATTTCTTATGACGTACGGTCACACTTTCTTTGGGACAGTCGCCCATCGTTTAATAGCTAATTTCCTTTTTTCCACTCGTAAAAATGTGCATTGGCCGAAATCAAGTGACTGTCGTGTATGTGTCAACAGTCTGTGAGGAGGTAAGGACACAGTTCTCAGTGTAGGACAATGTCTAATGTTCCTTTTATTTATTTGTTTTTCAGTGCCTGCAACGACAACTTAAACTTTTGATGAGAGACTGTGAGTGTTCGTAGAAAGAGACAGTATTAACGAGATGCTGTCAATATGAGATTTATAGGTTTGGAGGTTATGTTGACTCCGATTCGACAAAACGTTGAGCTGCAAACCATAGACTCTACACTACAGGCTATTAAAATTTTAACATCAGAAGGAGGGATGCTACAAACATTATATTGGTTTGAAGTGTACTACATGCTTGGAAATTCAAATTTGAAGTGCAGCTTATGGCGTATAACAAGATATCCTTAATCAAATGTTGCACATTTCAGTATAATCGAACAAATTAAGTAGGCGTTGCGCAATCTACATTCTGTATATAAGGAAATATCACCCAGCTGGCTACTCATTCAGAAATTGCATTTGAATATTGGTTGCATATTCCTTGTAACTAAGAAACATGCTTGCCACTACGTATCAGTATTAGACAGCAGCGGCAGTGTCGTGACCTATCGAGACTGCGGTTTATCGTTTTAACGAAGTTGCTTCTCGCCTTGGTCGGGATATAGAATTAGTGGGTTCAGGATGGCTATAATCAACGATTTGCTGGTTTATAACGGCCCCATACAACTAGCTTCCCCCCCCCCCCCCCCATCCCATGCATATTATTTGGTCAGCCGGGTAGGTACGCCTAGCCACGTCATTTACCATGATATGTGGGATGGGCTTGTATGCAGCAAGACCAGTCAAAAGTGTCACCGGCAGTGCGAAGACATTAAAAGAGGGGAAAAAAAAACGCGCGCTGTCTGCACGGGAATCACAGTTATGGCTTCACTTGACACGGCAGCAGAGGTACACCGGCAGTGGTATGCCTAACTACAGTGGTGCGCCCAGCGATAACTCTGAAAATAGAAGTCGTCTTTTCGTCAAGTCCGGTTTCAGCATCACCATTGATGTACCCTTTTGAGGCGGCTGCAAGGAGAATGAACGTTGCCAGACTACTTTCGTCATTGTCGTCCGGGTGCGGCACCTGACGTGATGGTGTGGTGTGCTATGAGGTGCACAACATGGATCATCTGTGGTTCGCATAGCCGGTAATTTGGACAGCGGGCGCTACATTTCTCCGCGTTAAGGCCAGTGATAGTGTCTTGCCTCCGAGGTCTCCGTAACGTTTTCATTCAAGAAGAAGAGACAAAGCCACCTTTTGCCCTGCTTTTTATGTCAAATTGATTCCATATTTCTTGATTTCTAGAAGGCTTTTTGCATCGTTCCTGACAAATTACTTCCAGTCAAATTGCGTGCCCGTGGAGTATCGTCTCAGCTGTGCGACTAGATTCGTGATTTCCTGTCAGGAAGATCACACTTCGTAATAATTGACGGAAAGTCATCGAGTAAAAGAGAAGTAATATCTGGCGTTGTCCAGGAAATGTTATAGGCCTTCTGCTGTTCCTGACGCACAGAAACAATTTAGGAAAAATCTGAAAGCCCTCTCTGATTGTTTGAAGATGATACTGTCATTTACGCTCTAGTAAACTCATCAGATGATCAAAACCAATTGCAGAATGATTTAGGTAAGATATCAGTATGATGCAAAAGTGGCAATTGACTCTAATAAAGAATAGTGTGAAGTCATCCATATGTTTACGAAAAGGAATGCACCAAATTTAGGTTATACGAAAAATCACGCAAAGGCTGTAAACTCAACTATATACTTAGGGATTACAATTACGAATAACTTAAATTGGAACGATCACATCGATAATGTTATGAGGCAGGCAAACCAAAGACTGTGATTTATTGGCAGAACACCTTGAAAATGTAACAGGTCTCTAAAGAGACTGCCTACATTGCGCTTGTTCGTCCTCTGCTAGAGTATTGCCGTGCTGTGTGGGATCCGCTTCAGATAGGATTGGAGGACATCGAAAAAGTTGAAAGACGAGTAGCTCGTTTTGTATTATCGGGAAATGAGGGAGAGTGTGCCACGGATATAATACACGCATTGGGATAGCTGTCATTAAAACAAAGGCGTTTTTTGTTGGAGCAGGATTTTCTCATGAAATTTTGATCTCCAAGTTTATACCCAGTGTGAAAATGTTTTGTTAGGGAAAATGATCATAATAATAAAATATGAGAAATCAGAGTTCTTAGGGAAAGATTTAAAAGTTCATTTTTTCGGCGCACTTTGTGAGAGTGAAAGCAATAGAGAAGTAGCTTGATGGTGTTTCTATGTACTCTTTGCCAGACACTTAGTTGCGTAATTATTTAGATGTAGATATATTGTCCTACCAGAATACAGAGGGTGTTCGACTGTTGCCGTATCCAGAACGTTCTACAGATCTCTCACCTATCGAAAACATTTGATCATTGGTTACCGAGCCATTTATCAATTCTGACGTAGTTGGAGCGGCATAGAATGTACTTGGGGCGTTCAATATGAGAGACATTACAATTTTTTGTGTTCATAGGAATCATTTATTGAACAAACGATTACAAGTTATATTACAGATATTCCTCGCTAATGTCTATGCACGTTTTCCATTGTTCTGGCAGCTTTCGTATTTGCATAACAAACCATTTTTCGGGTATATGCCGGCTGTGCTGGACAACTGCGTGAAATTTGCCATTTTAGTGAACTTCTTACCCCGCTTGACCTCTTTCTTTGCGTCAAGTAGGACACAGCCGCTATGAGCGAGGTACGCGAATAAAGTGGATGTGGCTGCACTGTAAAGCTTGTGTACGCAAGGTGGAAATGATCTGGCGGCTGGCGCGTGGCCGCTCATTGTGTTGGAGCAGAACGCCACGGCCAAGTTTTTCATGGCCGTTGTTTAATGCGTCAGCGGAGTTTGTTCAGTGACTGCAGTACGAATCACTGTTGACGGCAGTATTGGGAACGAGCCAATCCACCAACTGTATTCCTTCCTGATCCCAGAACACAGTCACTGTGTGTTTTGCCACGAATAGCCCCAGACGCTCTTTCATGGGACGATGGCTCCCAGTACGTCTGCACTCGGTAGACTGACATTTCTTTTCTGGAGTTTCGTGGAAGAACCGTGACTCGTCGACGTAGACAAAATACAAGAACTGCACTGTACTGTGGCACCAACTGTTGGCACTCCCCACACGCTTCTGTTTCAGCACAGTGGTGAGGGAATGAGGCACAATGTGCGTGCACCTTCTTCATCCTCAAATCCTCATGGATGTGGCCCTCTTTAGTTCGTCAAAAGTGTTTTGCTTGTGTTCCACTAGCAACTCATTGATACACTGGGCATTGATTGGTCTGCGTGCATTTGCTGGAAGCCCGGCTCTTTTTCGTATTTCAGCACAGTCCCGGCCGTCTCCGTACCCTGGTACTCAGTGAAACACGGACCTGCGACTTGATGTTGTTTCACGACTTATGGCTGCTAACGTCTCGTGGATGTCTGAAGCAGTTACTTCTTCCCTCCAGAGGAACCACAGTGTCCACCGTTTCCAATGCTTGTCCGCTTACATGTCGTCTTATCTATGTCCAAAAGTGTACTCGTAAGCTGGAATTATTGCTGCTGCAATGCGCCACATGTGGGAAGCAACACCACCATCTGGTGGCGGTAGACAGAAAATAGTCTATCTTTCCACATACTGTACATCGACACACATTTGAATGTGATACTTTGCAGTAGTTATAGGGGTCTTATCAGTCAATACTGAACGTATTAAATAGTACCCGAATATGTCGTCGAAGCTCCGTTGACTCGATGAGACATTTCTTCTGCCACAGGGGGCAGCTGTGTGCACTAAATCTTGCACCCTGTATTAACTGCACTCGGAGATTTGTCGCCGTTTCCTGGGCCCCCTTCATTCTTTCCAATAGCTTAGTGTTGCTGTGCTGCTGAAACACGCGAGTCCTTTATACAAGACGGAAAAAAATACCGCAACACAAAAAAAAGTAATGTAGAGTAATGAATTTTCGGAATTACTTTTGTCCAGGTGAAATATGTGATTAACATTGCAATATCACAGGTTGATATAAGTGCGAGGTAAGCAACTCGAAATGTTAACAGCTGGTACATTAATAATGTGTGTAACGGTAAGAGTGTTGAATGCAAGCACGCAAACGTGTGTGTTGAACAGATGTAGGATGTCAGTTTAGGGGATGGCGTTCCTTGCCTGTTGCACGTGGTCGGTCAATACAGGGAGTGATGGTGAAGGACGCTGGAGTTGTCCAATGATGGGCTAAAACAGTGGTATGTGGGCAAGCGATATCTTGTTGAAAAACACCCTCTGGAATGCTGTTCATGAACGGTAGGTCAACAGGTCGAATCATCAGACTGACTTGCAAATTTGCAGTTAGGGTGCATGGGATAACCACGAGAGTGCTTCTGCTGCCATACGAAATCACACCCCAGACCATAACTCCAGATGTAGGTGCAGAATGTCTAGCTAACAGACAGGTTGGTTGCAAGCCGTTAGCTGGCCACCTCTTAACCAACATACACCCATTATTGGCAATGAGGCAGGACCAGCTTTCATCAGAAAACACAACAGACCTCTCCATGCCCTTTCATGACTCGTGCCTGGCACCAGTGAAGTCGCAAACAGCGTTGGTTCGGGGTCAGTAGATTGCACGCTACAGGGATTCTGGCTCGGAGCTGTCCTTGAAGTAACCGATTTGTAACATTTCATAGTCTCACTGAGGTGCCAAGTGCTGCTCGGATTGCTGCTACAGATGCAGCCAAAGGCGATACACCGAACACGATGGTCTTCTTCATGGGTAGTGTCACATGGCCGTCCGAAGCCCGTTCTTCGTACGACAGTACATTCTCGTGACCATCGCTGCCAACAATCATGTACAGGGGGTACTTTTTTTCTTGTCGCATCTTTCTGCAGTATCGCGGAAGGAACATCCAGCTTCTCGTAGCCCTCACGACCTCATTCAGACTCCGAGAGATGTTGATAATGGCGTCTTTGTCGCCTTAAAGGCATTCTTGACTAACTTCAACTCACTACGTCCAGCCTGAAAGGTGACTAACACTCACGTCCGTTACCGCGTGTAGTTAAAGCTACTAGCGCCACTCTTACGAGATTTCTGCGAAATTTTAATAGACTTCCTCTTTCAGATGTGCATACACGCCTACACATTTCCGTTTATGTCGCACAACTACTCATTGGTATTGCGATTCTTTTTTTTTTTTTCGTCAGTTCGTGTATCGAGTTAACCTGTCCCCCTCATTTCGAGGAACTGTTGATAAATTGAAACTGCTTGATAGTTCGTGAGACTGACATAGCGCGTTGGTACGAGTTCTGTCAGCGAAAGGTAGACATCCGGTATCGATTTGCGATTCGATGCATAGTTGTAACCTTGACATGTTAAGCCTTATATATATTTTTATATATAAGTTCATCAATACCTTTGAGTGCATACTGCATTGGAGAGGACAAAGAATGTTAAAAGACTTGTCGGACGGGCACCTTCATAATGACTTTGGATGGAGGAGCGAGTTGTGGTAATATAACTTAAGTTCTTACGGCACCCCTTTGTTCAGATCGGCCATCGAGCTCACGTTGTGCAAGCCTACGCGGGACGCCAGATAGCGGCACGGCCTTTCAGTGACCGGTGCACCGCTCCGCTGCCGCCTTACGTAAAGCGACCCGGCCAGCCTCTCGCGACATCCCCGCCGCCCTTTCACCGGGTTCGTGGTTTCACCCGAAAATGAGCAGCTCTGTTTAGTGCAAGTGCACTTGGACGGGGTAGAGGCGGAGGCGACGTCTAGCGATACGCAAGTACCATCCATATTGTGAATGGTACAACGCTGCTCAGATCAGCTAACTGCTTGGCTCCTAGATACCGGACAACTTGCATAACAATTTTGGACCTTACATTATGGCGGGATCAGAAATTTTTATGAGCTGATCTGGCATTCACGTTTGCGGCGGTATGCTACATTCTGCTTCTTCAGTTTATCTTACGGAATAATAAATGAGACACCACAGTGACTCAGTAAGTATAGTCGAGACCGTCTAAGATCACCGACAGCTTGTAGCGCTTAGAGACATTTACAAAATCGCGTTGCTTTATTGGTTGAGTTAGTCCCGCGAAGCTGCCACGCCTAGCCCGCTGAAACTGTCAGGGATACCAACTTACGCCAACTGAACTATAGTTTCCGAAGCGTGTGAACTGATTGTATGGGCATCACCTTCCTCACATAGTCTGGCCACTATGCACGCTTCATATCATCCTTATGTGAGAGTAAAATTAAGACATATACATCAAAAACGCTGAAGTATTTATGAAAAGCCTTTTCGTTGTTTTTAGCAGTTTGCGCAATAGACTGGAAGTTGCTTTATTACCCCTACAACAAACTAACTGATTAGCAGCACAACACAACAGTAACTGTGTAATGGCCACTACACTGCTTTAGGACCTACACTTTTATTTGTGAATTGACCCCTTAGGATCACGGTACAATTTCATTTCTTCTTTGTCTGAAGTTTCCTCTTTCTCCAGTACTCGTTCATATGGACGCTGTGCTGTCGCTTCTGTTCATTCGTCCAGGCTCTTCCAGTCTTTTTAGTTCTTTCGACTTGAAATCCTTCCAAATTTTGAATCATGGTCCGAAATGTATCTCTGTTTAACATCTGAACTTCCTGAATGTTGAACCTTTCCAGATCTTTACGAGCGTCCTTAACCCGTGTCGTTGTTGTCTTTTTTTCCACAGGTAGTCGAATATCCTTTTGGTTAGTCTGTTTTTTGCCCATTGTGTATTGGTGTCCTAGAAATGATAACCACCTCGTTTTCATAGTCTCCAAGATTTTCTCCACCTTTTTGTAGATATCATTGTTGCTCCGAAGTTTCCAGCCAGTTTCAACCTGGGTTGCACCCATGATTTTCCGTAATATTATTCTTTCTAGTATCTCCAGCTTTTCCAACTTCTAATTCATGAGAGGCATTCGCTGGCATACAGCACTCTGTTTTTACCACAGCATTGTAGTGTTTTATTTTGGCATTCCAAGAGATGCACTTTTTGTTGTAAATATTTATATTTAATCTGTAAACGCTCTCCATATTTGAGGTCCAGTCCCCAACAGCAGCTTTCTCCAGTCCGTTCTTTTGTATGGCTTCAGCAAGGTATTTGATTTATTTATTTATTTTTTTTTTCCTCAAGCAGTCCAGTCTCTGTTTCAAGGAATTGTGGTCCATGTTTGTCACTTGTCATGAATTCTGTCCTCTCTTTGGAGATCGTAAGTCCTGTCTTGCCAGCGATCCTTTCTAGTAGGTTCCTCTGTATGGCCGCTTCTTCTAAGATCTCTGAAAGTATTTCAAAATCATCAGCGAAAGCCAAGCAGTTGTTTTTTTATTCCTCCCGATTTACTTCCTAGACAGGTTGTGCTAATCCCGTGATTTTCAAATTCGGAATTCCAAATTCTCACAATCTTCTCCAGGACACAGTCAAATAGTGTTGGTGATAATCCACCACCCTGTTGCACACCTGTCTTGATAGAGTTGTTGGATGGTATCCTGAGGGATATCGTGCCTTTTCTGTCCAATTGGCGCCTTAGGTCGTCAAATTTCTGAGCTGCTTGGAGAGCCCTGCCCATAATGCCCCAAAAGTTCCCTATCGGTAAGAGATCCGGCGACCTTGTAGGAGGTGTAGTTTGTCAAGCACGAAGACAAACAGTAGAAGCTCTCTCCGTGTGTGGATGGGAATTATCTTGCTGACATTTAATCCTAGGATGGCGTCCCTTAAAGGGAGAAAAAACGACGTACAATATCGTTGACGTACCGCTGTACTGTAAGGGTGCCGAGGATGACAACCAAAGGGATCCTGCTATGAAATGAAGTGGCAGTCCAGACCCTCACTCCTGCGTGACGGGCCTTAGAGCAGGCAACAGCCAGGTTGGCATCTGACCACTGTCTGGGGCGTCTCCAGACACACCTTCGCTGGTCATCGGGACTAATTTCGAAGCAGGACTCACCATTGAAGACTGTTCTACTCCAGTTAATGAGATTCTGACCCGAAGACGTCTAGTCTTTTACTATTCTTTCCTCACTCTCGCATGGTCTGTTCGATTCTTTCGTCTTTTGTCTATGTGCGGTTTTCTTGCCCCGTACGTGTGGCTAGTTTTTCCTAGGCAAGAGTGGGCTACCCCTGGTAAGTGGCGGGGGAGTGGGGGATATATGTCCCTTCATTGCATTCTGCCTCTGGGGTCATCTGGCTGCTCCCTAGATAGGACACAGTGCCTGCTTTTCTCCCTCTATTCCCCCTTCTTTTTTGTCCCCTGTCTAGTGTTCGTTCACCTTTGGTGGGCCTTGGGGTTTTCTTCCCCAGAGTTTTGCACGGTAGGCCATCTCTGATGTACAGTCGTGTAGACCTGTCTGTTCGAGGAAAGAGGGGCTGATGCCTAGTAATTTGGCCCCTTTAATCATCCAACAAACCCAAAGACCTGTCTGGAGACGCCCTGGACAGTGGCGGGATACCAACCTGGCTGTCGCCCGCCATGCAGCCCTACAGCCAGGATATGGTCTGGGATGCTACTGTATTTCATAACAGGATCCCTGTGGATGTTATCCAAGACTCAGGTTGTCCAGGTACAGCAGTACGTCGACGATGTTCTACGCACCGTTCTGTTGCCCTTCATGGCAAGCCATTCTCGGCTTCATTTCGCCCACACATGGCGAGAGTCTCTACTGCTTGTCTTTGTGCTTACCAAACCTTGCCTTAGCCAGCAAGTTCACCGGACCTCTCCCCAATTGGGAACATTTGGAGCATTGTGAGCAGGGCTCTCCAACCAGCTCGGGACTTTGAAGAGCTACCACGCCAATTGGACAGAATTCTTCACAGTATCTCTAGCGGAACATCCAACAAGTCTGTAAATCAGTGCGAAGCCGAATAACTGATTGCACAAGTGTGTGTGTGTGTGTGTGTGTGTGTGTGTGTGTGTGTGTGTGTGTGTGTGTGTGTGTGTAGGTGTAGGTGTAGGTGTAAGTTACACGGCGACCGTCGTATCCCTGGGACTAGATATTGTTACTGTGTCTGTAGAAGAAGAAGAAGAATTGGCAACAAAAGATTTACACACGCATGTGTTTCATAGCAGGGGATTGCCCGCTCTAGGTCAGCCAAAAATGGCCGAGTATTGAGAAGAGGTTCCTTTCCGAATATGTGTAGAAAGACTGTGATTCTGTCACTGCTTAGGACTTAAATGCGCACCCATTAACAGATGTTGTAATGCCTTTAGTAATTGGCTTCTACTAGCCGGCAGACTGAAATGAGTGAATAATGAAGCATTATGGATATTTTCGGCATTTTTAATGATTTTGTAATGTTAAATAAGCACACTGGACAAAAAATAATAGTTGCACACAAGAGGCATTACGCTAGTACTTAACACCGCCTCTACCCTTGGTAGTGGCCGCAGTTCGACGAGGAAACACATTCATGATAAGACCTCGTACAGCTGTTACACTGCTGGGATTCTGATTGGTAAGTTTCATTGGCTGTCCCGGATAGTAGCAGATATTTTGTATAGGATTAAAATTGAGCAATTTAGCGAGACAATCTAGGTGCGATAGGGTGCACGAGTGTTCGTCAAACCAGAAACGTATACATGCTGCCCTGTCAACTCGGCTGTCATCATCTTGGAAGACGGAAGTGTGTGCACTTACTGAAGAGTGAGGTACTCGACTCCAGATGTCCGTTACACGCAATCCTGTAACAATGTTCGCTCGGAACTGACTGATGTGAACCTTGATCCACTGACCGGAGCAATTCCTACCCGGTTTGAAAGCGGTTTTTGTTGGCAAGGAGTGGTACTCGTCTCAGGTCCCTGTCGGTTCGAATCTTTTTACGATCATTGTTTCTGTGCCGTGGTGCATGAATGCGAGTGGTGCATCATGATTTGTAAAATGCATTGTAGACACATTGGACGGTCTGCACTGATACATCAACAAATCTGGCAACTTCATTCGCAGTGGTTTTGGGCCCGTTCAAACACGATAGCTCCTTTCTGCAACTCTCTGTCTTATCTTACTCCGCAGATTCCATACAGTAGTCTAGTACATACACGCCACATCACTACCATGACATATGTTGGCGGTGGAGGATCATAAGACTGCTTGGTATCACTTGTACACTATCTCAAGCGCACTAAAGCGACCAATGTGCACTTCTGAGAGGATTACGAACATTGTATTCGCTGACCTTATGACTTCCAGATACGCGATCATTCCAACCTAGTCTCTATCGCAAGCTTTTGAGACTGTCTTCATTCATAGGTATAGTGGAATATGTAAGACGAAGCAGAGCTTGTCAGTTTTGCTTTGGGTCAGTGTGTAAAGGAACCTATAGATCTCGATAGTTCGAGCTTCAAAAAACTTGAATTTTTTATCTTATCCGAATCATGGATGGGCTCGATACCTGGCAGCTTAAGTCATTCGTCTGCTCTCCGTAAATCATTATTCGCCCACGCCTTTCGGTATGGTGGGAGGCTGCTTATTTGTGGCAGCTTAGTAAGTACTGTGTGTCATTTCTTTCCCCACAGCATTTATAAAGTACCTATGGCTCGCGTCCCATAACTGTAACCTTCTTTTTAGACCCAATACGATGAAGAATCCTCCATGTTCCCCAGACGAACCATGTTTCTGTTGTTAGACCGGAATTTAGTGGTTTGTCCTTTGCAGATTCGTGTTTACTTCTCGTAAGAAATTAACCATCATCTGAGCATTTTGTTAGGCTGCTAAATTCCGAAGAAGTGTACTTTAAATCTGTTAAATTTAGATTAACAGATGGAGCCACTGACCTGACACTTTGGACTGTTGAGCGACTACCGTTTCTAACTTAAGATACAAATTCTATCCTCTTACTTAACAGCATTCTGTATTTCATTAACATTATTGTTTACAGTGTCGGAAAATATCGTGGACGTGACACCCTTGGAAATGGTTAGTTTGAATAGGAATTACTTCCAGATGGGTGCGCGCTAGTAAAACATACGCATTTGAATCAAGTTTCTATGAACAATTGTTCCACTAGCAGGACTTACACGTCGCGAGCGATTCCTACATTTCAAGATCAATCATTTCAAATAACATAAAGAAAAATAGCTTTATCTCGAAAACTGGCAGGTTTTACGCACGCCAGCCTGCCACATTCATTTTACGTTGCATCATTTTGTGATGGAAAATCTTAAGCACCTTTAAGTGTACTTCCGAGGTTAAGTGTTCTTTCATAGTACTCATGTAATGGCCAAAGATAGCGTAATCAAACACACTTGTCTGGCTAAATTGATCTCTCGACTCTCAACAGTCAGTCTTCTACAAGTGTAGAAAAATTAGCAGTTAAGCAGGGGCTTTGCGCTGATGAAAGTGTCCGAGGTGGATTTCTTGACGAGTTGTTATTCTCCAAAAGCATCTTAAATCACATTCTGTAACACGAAAACTTTTTGGAAGAGAATATACTTAACACATTATTAGGCAGTGTACACAGTCTGTGTACAAGGTTCTCTCTCTCTCTCTCCCTCTCCCTCTCCCTCTCCCTCTCTCTCTCCCTCTCAAAAATAGTCATTAAATGGATTTCCTCCTCATTGATCACTTCATTTCAATGAGTGTAATTCATTTTACATTTTATACGAGTATACCTTGTAGTAGAATTAACCACTGTCCTCCACCACCATTTCTCTTATAAAATATAGCTCCTGCTCAGTGATAGCACTAGGCACATTTACGCATTTATTTCTCGTGAAAGCGTTACACAGTTTCTGTAAAATTTGATGCAGTTATCTCCAAGAATGTATTGTGTTGTTAAGTTCCCAACTTTTACGAAGGAGTTCAATCCCGTCTCCGGCCATCCTGATTTAGGTTTTCCGTGATTTTCCTAAATCGTTTCAGGCAAATGCCGGGATGGTTCCTTTGAAAGGACAAGGCCGATTTTCTTCCCAATCCTTCCCTAACCCGAGCTTGCGCTCCGTCTCTAATGACCTTGTTGTCGACGGGACGTTAAACACTACCCACCACCATCTTACTAAGGAGTAGTTTATAAAACCCAATTCAAAACAAACCTAGCAGCACGATTTTGTCCCAACCTTGAATAGTTTGAAAAAAGTACTATTTAATTTCCTGGCGCAGTCTGATGTGAGAAATTCACTGTCCTTTTGATTCTGTCACATTGCACAATGATAGCAATGGGTCTGTGTAAGACATGAACACGAATGATTAAGTCTTTACGTAGTCCATGACATATCCGATTACTTAATATGGCCTTATCTGACAGAAAATAGAACACTTACTCTTGATTACCTTTATGTTTTCTCTCCATCATGTAATCTTATTTGGAAAACCTTTGCGATGAAAAGATAAAGGACTTCTCAATAAAAGTTCCACGTGAATAGGACAACAGTACGCAAACAAATTGAGTAATGCTACATTTACGGAAAGAAGCCTTCAGGACGTTGACAGCTGTTTGCTTACCAGTTGGTGGAAGGGAGGGGGGAGGAATGGAAGTATAGGAAGTGTAAGTCTTCAGTTTGAGGAAAGGGAGGAGGAGTGGAAGCATAGGAACTATATGTCTTCATCTTGCTGGCGTAACTTATGCTGCGTAATTGAAATTAATCGTGTATAATACGAACGACGCAGATGTTGCCGTGGATCTAGCCAATGACTGTTGTTGGTAGTTACAAATTTTATTATACCCACATTATTTTCGCGCTTTCGGGGTAGTTTTTCATAGCTGACGGACCCATGCTCTCACTTCGCATGCGAACTCCATATGAGAAAGCAGAGAAAGCAAGTTTGGAATTTTGTAGCGAAAACTGCAGAACACATAAAATGCGAGCTTATGTAGATAATTGTTGTTTCGCACGCCGAAAGAAGCCTCTCACCCAAGAGTGAGGCCAGTTAAGTAAGGGAAGCCTTGTAGGCTGTGTGTGGCCTTCCCACACCGGCACGCCCGCGTCCGCTCCGCAGAGGGAAAGGCGTGCTCTGGGCTAGGCTCGACCCCTGCAGCCTCGAGCGGCTTCGTGTTCCAGTCTTGTCGCAACCTCTGTCACTCTCCCGCACGTAACTCTGCCCCAAACGATTCATTTGATACGTACTCATACGTATTGCCGTCACTCGATCCGTATTCCCTCCGATGCAAATCCTCACTGTTGCAAAGCGATCTACCTACCTCCGCCAGCGGGCGAAGTGAATTGGGTAAGGCGTTTGGACAGACAACGGAGTCAGTCCACTTTCCACAGTTTCACATATCATTTTTCTGTAGCACATACTGACAGTCTCCGACTTTGCTGAAAGTCAGGGTCACACGATAGCTAAAACAAAGACCATTAAGCACTCTGCAGATGAATTTTCAGCCGCTAGGGTCATGTTATGAGCATTTTACGTAATGTGGAGTAATTTTGATGATTGGCTTAGATATACACGGAAGGAAAAAATCGCAACACAAAAATTAATTAATGTAAAGTAATTAAAAATCGAAAATACATTTGTCTAGGTAACATATTTAAGTGATTATTACTGGAAAATCACCATTTAACGTAAGTATGAGATGTCATTGCAAATGTGAATTACTGGTACACTAATAACCAGTGTAACCACCAGAACGTTGAATTCAAGCATGAAAGCGTGCACGCATTGTGTTTTACAGATGCCAGTTTGTGAGATAGAGTTCCATGTCTGTGTCGCACTGGGTCGGTTAATACACGGACGGTAAATACTGTTTGTGGATGACGCTGGGGTTGTCGTCCGACGATGTCTCATATATTCTCGGTTGGAGATCTAGTGATCAAGCAACCCAGGAAAAATGTCGACATTGTGTGGAGCAGTATGTGGGGGAGCGTTATCGTGTTGGAAAACACCCCTGGAATGCTGTTCAACAATGGCAGCACAACTAATGAAATCATCAGATTGACGTACGTTGATGTTATCCCACGGTACGTGGGATAACCACGAGAGTGCTCCTGCTGTCGACTGAAATCGCATCCCAGACGACGATTCCAGGTGTAGGTCCAATGTGTTTAGCACGCAGACAGGTTGGTGCAGGTCCTCAACTGGCCTCGTCGAACCAAAACATGGCCATGATTGGCACCTAGGCACGAAAGCGCTCCTGCTGTCACACAAAATTGCACATAATCATCACTGGTACCGAGAAGAAACACCTTTCATCAGAAAACACAGTGGACCTCCAACCTGCCTTCCAGTGAGCTCTCTCCTGAAATCACTGAAATCGCAAATGGCGGTGGTTTGGGATTGGTGCAATGTACGCTACCGGCCGTGTAGCTCGGATCTGTCTTTGAAGTAACCTATTTGTAACAGTTCGTTGGGTCACTGTGGTGCCAGCTGCTGCTCAGATTGCTGCTGAAGATGCAGTACGATGTTCCAGATCCACGATGGTCTTCCCCCTCGGTAGTACCACATGGCTGTCCGGAGCTCGGTCTTCCTGCGTCCGTACATTCTCGTGACCACTGCCGCCAACAATCGATGCACGGTCGCTACATTCCTGCCAAGTCTTCATGCAATGTCGTTAACTCACCACGCCCAATCTCAAAGTTAAGTAACCCTCACGACCGTTACAGTCTGTATTAAAAGCAAATCTGATTTGTATCCTCATACTGGCGCTACTAGCGCCACACTCACAAGACTGGCGCGAAATTTGAATAGACATAATATTTCAGATATAGAAACACGCCTACCAACTTTTGTGTATGTCGCACAACTTCTTCTTGGTGTTGCTATTAAGGGAAGATTTTTAGCGTAAAACAGGAGGCTGCGTAACGCGTTGGAACAAGAAGCTAAGCTGGAATTCGGGATCAGTTCAGTTGTGTAAAACTATTTTATTGCCTTTGTCCATTATTTCGTGTCAGTGGAGAGGAAGAGTTTGTAGGGTGCGTAAAGCAGTATGCTTAAATTTTCATTGTCCATTCGTGAACGACATTCTAAGAGAACTGTCAAGCGACAGAAATTTCCACCTCCGTGTATCGGAAGTGGCTAATTCAAGGGCATATCTGAATTTAGATTTTGTGTGTGCCATTGTTTGCTACACTATCTTCGACGTATGCAAAGGTGTGAAAGATTATTTTTCCAGTCCTTCGTTAAGTTACGGCAATTACTCATTTCAGCTATTGGCTGACACTACTATTGATGACAGACATTACGTGACGGAGTAGTCTACTGTCACCTCTAATCGGACGCATGAGTTTCTTATCGTGATAAAAGTTTGCAATGCAATGTCTTGATGAGCCTGTTGGATTGTTCTTTGTTGACTGAACTTGGCCCGATAACTGAGAATTAACGTTTCGTCACACTAAAATGCGCATCATCGTGAAGTGTAAATGTCGTTGGTGCTGTGGAAGTTGGGCTTCGGTATAACCAAGATCGTAACACTATTGCCCATCTTTCGCAAGTTAACAGTGCTGTTACAAGTGCTCTATGCACCGACAAAAAACACCAATTTGCTCATTGCTCTATCCCTATTTATAAAGTCAGGAATTTCAGTGAAGTGAAAGATCTTACGCGTTAAAAGTAAATTAAAACTTAGTTGTCGGTGAGTTGAAGCAATGATAATACAGAAGCACCGGGTAACGAATATAGTGTTATTTTTGGAGAAACAGTTGATGCATTCCTTTCTATGTGTATGGCCCTATGTATGATTGAAAGATTGGAAGACGTTTTGTATAGAACCAGTAACGCATGTTGGGAGCGACAGTTCAACTACTTAACTTTCGCAAAACGAAAAGTTTTGCTCTCGTTAGCTCTTAATTTTTTTAGTCCTCGTAGTGACTTATAAATGTCCGTTGGCCGGCCGAATAACGTCTTAAACTATATAACCTAAATTACACACTTTTATTGTCGCCTTTCAAGTGCTATAGAATCGTTATTGTGCTCTTTTTAACTGTTATATTCTTGACGCTGAATTCCTTTCTAGCTAAATGCTTTTCCATGGATTTCAGCGCGCGAATTTTCTGACATCATGATCGCGAAATACATAACATTTAAACGCGTCCTTTACTTTTACACGAATTTGTATAACCTATTATGCTGTCTGTTAAAAAGCTTTAGATACTTGATACCGGAAGACGCAATAGAGTAATGCTATGTACTTTAATAGATGAAAAGTACCTTTCTTTCCTTTTCGTTGTCTTTGATAGAGTTCCAGCCTGTCATATTATTTTAAAATAGTTCAGTCATCAAAATCTTCAGTAATTTTTTAAACCTGAAAGACAACTGCTATTCCACGAAGCTGTATGGATTAGTAGAAAGCCGGTTCGCAGCACAAGTAAATAGTAATTCAGTTTGTTCTTAAATAGTCGTTTCTTTCACAAAGGAACAACAGAAGTATCTGTTAGGCCGAAGTGACTATCAGTAGGGTTCACAGCTAATGCCTCTACGAAGTTGCTGATTCCAACCACGAATTTGTAGCCGATGGGGCACAGGTATTGCGGGATGTCCACGCTTATCTTCGCTTACATACATCAACGAGAAATAATAGTTTCGCACAATGATATTTTCCCACCTTACAAATCAGTCGCGTGCTATGGACAAGGGTACGTGAGGAATTTTCTTTTGGGTACTATTGATTTTCATGTATGGGAATTTGCGCTTTTCTTCGTCTCTGTTGCCTGAGGTATTGCTTTCACTGTCTTCCGGTCAACATCCTCCGTTCTCGGGAAAGCGGGCGAGCGACCGGTGCACGCGGAGAAAGCGCTGTGGCGAGCCTTGACACTTCGGCCAAGGTTGTACCACCACCACCACCACCGTCGCATCGTAGCTGCCGCGGCGACGCACCTCGGGGAAGCTACCGGTGGCCTCCGATCCACGTGTCCCTGGTAGCATTTCTCGCCTGTCCCTACCGAGTAAATTCGGAATGCCATATCGAAGAGCTTCTAGCCAACCCTACGCATTCGTCTGGAGATGCAGTTTAATTACTCTTTTTGACGCACTATCAGAGTTGTGGCATCGCGAGTGTGTCGGTATAAGAGGCAAATGCCAGTTTCTCCTTGACAGACAGTTCTTTTCCGAAACCACCTTAAGGTAACTGGTGATTCTGGGATATGCCCACTCCCTGTCTGAGCTGCTACTGATACTCTCAATTCCAGATTCCACGACGTCGACGAGGCGTTGAACGTTAGTTTAAAAAATTCTTCTGTGATGGCGACCCAGTTTGTCACTAATGTGCATGACTTTGGATTTTCATTTTACCAGTGGTCTTGTCACATATAATCACCAAGAAACATATGAATGTTAACTTAGATAAATTTAGCTGTATTTCGAACTGAGATTCGGCTTTTGCGAAAATTTTACAATCGATTCTACCATTCATGTGCGCCTCATGAACCGACCCAAAGTTTCATCACAAGCTTCTATCCAGACTCCGCAGACGTTCTACCTCGATGTTGCTAGCTCTTCTGAAAATTATAACAAGTTCAAGCTTTGTCTTTTCGTGATGCGTAGAAAGATGGCTCACTTGGCAACCCAAGACCCGCTAAATGCACGTATGCAGGTTGCATTCACGATGTGACAC
Organism: Schistocerca gregaria; assembly: GCF_023897955.1. NCBI lineage: Eukaryota > Metazoa > Arthropoda > Insecta > Orthoptera > Acrididae > Schistocerca > Schistocerca gregaria. Next base: position 259,867,601 of record NC_064921.1, read on the forward strand.
ACTTCTATCATGTCATGTGTAATCACCACAGCGCTTATCCCGTCAAGTACAGGAAATTCCAATCTTATCTTCGTTGATGGCTAAAGCTTCCCACGAGCAGCAAAGACAATACGAGAAGTTTTGTAATTGACACCAGATATCTATGATGATGACAAGAATATAAGATTCCCGTCTCATTTACAATTTTTTTGGAGAGACGCACATAACATGCGTGTACACCGTGCATGAGAAGTTCCTATTAAAGAATGATTTGTTTTGGCGGAAATATCTTCGTCTTGGTCACCCAAGAATTAGAAGTTGGTCAGACTATGCTGGGTTTGTTATTCGAAAGTGTTAAAAATGGTTCAAATGGCTCTGAGCACTATGGGACTTAACATCTGTGGCCATCAGTCCCCTAGAACTTAGGACTACTTAAACCTAGCTAACCTAAGCACATCACACACATCCATGCCCGAGGCAGGATTCGACCCTGCGACCGTAGCGGTCGCGCGCTTCCGGACTGAAGCTCCTAGAATCGCTCGGACACAGCGGCCGGCTCGAAAATACTAATTTTCGGAGACTTTACTCAAGGAATAGCCATGGCATGATAATTGTATTTATCGACAATACTTTAGTAAGAAGGCGAACGCCGTAGTTTCTAAGTGAAATATTGTTATGATTCGCCATACCGTGTGATTTTACACGCGAGAAATTTCTTGTATCTGATGTCGCTGGACGAAAGAAATTGCTCCATTGATATGTCATCAGACACAACGCTTCATTATTGAAGTACCATGGATTCAATTATATCATCTGTTTCTTGAAAGAAGCCTTATTCATAGTGAAATTATGCTCACTTTCATTATCTGAATATGTTTCCTTCTATGGTTTTGTCAGTGAAGCTTAAAGAACTATGTATTTGTTAGCTGGTGATATTTTATTGCTGTAAAAGAATCTATATAGGAGAGCGCCGCTGTTACGTATGTATTCATCATGTCAGCTCTCCTTTCAATACAAATGTGTATGATTGTCGATCCTAGCCACTTCCCATATCGTCCCAATCCCACTAGCTATTTGCTGTAAAGATTTGGAGGCGCATTCCAAAGTAAAAATTTCTGTGTGCGCAATTCCGATCCGTGCTGTAATCTGTAATTTAATTACCAGTCTCTTTAATACAGCGGTTACACAGAGTAATGTAATGTTTGGAGAACAGTTAAATTACAAGTTTATCGCATGTAGCAAGGGCCTGTGGGCTTAACAAGTCGTACAAAAGTATCGAAGTATGTTTAACGGTGTGCGTAGGGTTATCATTGATTTGGTCAGATTGATCATCAGTGCCATCCTCCGCAAAATAAATAACCAACTGAGGCAGGTCAAAGGCGATATCGGTGATACGCCCGGTAGGCCAGCTGCGTCATCGGTTTGCGTTGTATTTTCACTCGCTAGGCGCTGGCCATTTTAGACGTCTTGGACTCTTTTCGAACTGACCTTTCCTCAGACTTGCGTTTTTTTACAATTCCACACATTTTACGAGTGATACGATACATCTTTCATTATTTCGTAATGTTAAATTTAGTACAGACTTTCACTGTATTCCGGGAATTATTTTTATTGTATCACTTTGGTTCTTCACAGTAAAGTCCGAATCAATGTTCTAGCTAAATGCGTTTTTCAAACTACACCTTACAACTTAACACAAAGCTAATCCGTAACAATTTGGCGCATGCGCCTATACTGGTGCGATGACGTCAAAGGCCAAGCAAATTCTGCTGGATAAGACCTTACAGGCATGATCTACCTATCCGTTTTGGGCTCAACAATTTTTCGCGCATTATTAGTCTAGTACTTATTAGCGATTCAGATCTGACGTTATTTTGTCACACAAGAAAGTTCGACCGACGAGGGAATGAACTTTTCCACGTCACAAAGTTACTGAGTGATGCTTGCCGTTTGGTGCGGTGAATGTATACTTTATCGCAGTTTAATGTTATAGAATGGGTTGTTACGTGTAGAGTCCTAAGCTCTTTGACATCAGCGGTTACGCAACAATAATAAACAATAGACAAAGATTCCCCGACAGCTTTGTTCAAGTGCGCCAAATCCGTTATCGATACACGTCTATTAGCATCCGATGTACGTATACGGTACTGTCAAACCTAACTATTTTTTTCTCTAGCAGGCCTTGTGAGAAATTTCGCTTTACGTTAAACATTTTGAAACCTCATGCCACTTTAATACGGGGTAATGCTGCTGGCGCATTCATGTAAATTAAGCTACTAGAAGCTTTTCGGTATCATTTTTCTCCGAGGTCGACAGTAATGGAACAAGTGCTCAGATTCTGAATTTAAAGTGATATTTTTAACACATTGGAAGCAATCCTGTTAATCCGTGTAGCTTTCTGCCGTTACTACAGAGAGTAGCTTTTGAGGACAGCGTCAGTGCTTTATAGTACTACAAGGAAACCACAGGCAGAAGGAAGCACCGCGCTAGACAAAGGCTCGCGCCAACAGGAAGTAATTAGAACGATAAGAGCGTAGAAATTACTGATTCCGCCTACATTACGTGCGATCCCTTTCTCTTAGTGATTCAGAGCAGAAACATTAGTTGCGAAATATCTATTTATATTCTTCATGCAGAGAATGATTCAGTAAAGCTAAACCATTTTCTAAACAGAAAGAAAAAATCCATCTTCGAAGGCATTGTGTGCTGTTTGATAAAGAGAATGAACGTAGACGTGTGTATAAGATTACATTTATTTCGTTCTCACAAACCGATAAATTCTCTCTCCTCTGTGTGTGTGGGGGGGGGGGGAGCATTGTTTTTTAAAATAATAATTCATCGCCGGCCGAAGTGGCCATGCGGTCCTAGGCGCTGCAGTTTGGAACCACGAGACCGCTACGGACGCAGGTTCGAATCCTGCCTCAGGCATGGATGTGTGTGATGTTCTTAGGTTAGTTAGGTTTAACTAGTTCTACGTTCTAGGGGACTAATGACCTCAGAAGTTGAGTCCCATAGTGCTCAGAGCCATTTTAATCATTTTTTAAATAATTCATCACGTGACCCATTTACGATAGATGCTGCACTTTGTTCGCATCATCGGAACTATTTCATTGTTCTCGCGCATTCTTCAGCGGATAGAGGTTTATGAAACGACTATTTGGAAAGACGTGACACGGCAGCTGTTTGGTTGTCCGTGTGTAAACATGGCTGGGTCATCGCAATGATGTGCTTGAGGTGATACTGAATATGATCTGTCGTGGCCAGACGGGTGTAGTAATCAGGAGTACATGTAAACATCCGGCAAAAGTAATGAAATGTGACTGATACAGGACTCAGAGGGCAGGGAGTTCAACGATAACGTTCAGTTGGTCACATTGTTTGATTGGATTGGACATACAGAGCTTGATGTGTTTTGATGACATGCGTGGAGTGTTCACATACTGATAAATATTTCAAAGACTGGTTGGGAAACAAGTTCTGAAGTATTATCCAGGTATAAAATACAGGTCTGGAAAGCGAGGGTGCTAATCAGATGTTGATGATTTCCGTCTTATTGAAAGACATTTTCCAACACATGTAGCAGCTACAAAAAAAGGAACCCAACAAGAAAGGTACATTAATAAACAGCAGAAGAAAATCAAGTTACAGTGAGAGGTTGAACTGCATGCGGCTCACTGTGTGGAAGTCTGCCATACAAACAGGATATTTTAAATTTTATGACCAAGTCATTATGGTGTTCTGAACAATCTTTAGAATAAGCTGGAAATTTCATGTCTGTAAATCAAGAATAAATTCAGTTATCCTGTTCCCATCTCCGCCATCCCGTTCATGTCCTCAGAGTTGGACACTGGGGAATGCAGTTGCGTGCCAAATTGAAACTGGTTTGGGGATACTGGCACTACTAACACTCTTTCATAGTTGCATCGTATTGAGAAATGCAGTCTACGCTCGAATTAGGACATGGTATAATTGTACTACACACTTACCAGCTTGTGCTTATTAGTACACTTTTGCATATTCCGATAATGAAAATATGCTGCTCGTATATTTCATTTATTCATGTTTGTTATTCATAGCTGGGAAGTATATTTCTCGCTTTCACCTAGGGAGGCAGTGCCGACTCGACGAATTTATTTCCACGCTCCTGGCTGATGCGCCTGACTGTATGCCATGCTGTAGCACGGTATCTGCTTCCATTTGAGAAGCTTACCAGTATCAGTCGACGTGACTCAGTCCTAAAATAAAATGATGATATTGAAGTGGCATAAACTCCACACAGGAAACACTAAAGTCTTAGGCATATGTGATTTTAGCAGATAATTCAGTGCAATATTACACTATTTCGTGTTTAATCCGACGGGAACTAAAACAGAACTTTCACTAATTTAGAAAAAAGTATACTAGTAATCTGTATTGAGTCGTAAGTTGTGTACTGATGGTTTTCTTGCAATTTTCGGGATATTAAACATAGAATATTATATCTGTGCTCCTGGAATGGCCTCAAAAGTTATAGCAGTCGTTAGTTGAGAGAAACCAACAAGAATTCGGAAATTGTTTATTGTAGCAAAATTTGCAGTAAGAGTATGGCTGTAACATACTCCTTTTTCATAGGTCATCACCGCACGTTTTTAAGTTTTCATCCACTATGCTACCCGATTATTTAATGCAATTTTGTGTAAAAAAAAAAGGATCGGTTTGATAATTTTACGCATTTGCACAGAGCCAACCTTAATTATTGTCAAGTACAGAGTTATTACAAATGATTGAAGCGATTTCACAGCTCTACCATAACTTTATTATTTGAGATATTTTCACAATGCTTTGCACACACATAAAAAAAACTCAAAGTTTTTTTTAGACATTCACAAATGTTCGATATGTGCCCCTTTAGTGATTCGGCAGAGATCAAGCCGATAATCAAGTACCTCCCACACTCGGCGCAGCATGTCACCATCAATGAGTTCGAAAGCATCGTGGATGCGAGCTCGCAGTTCTGGCACGTTTCTTGGTAGAGGAGGTTTAAACACTGAATCTTTCACATAACCCCACAGAAAGAAATCGCATGGGGTTAAGTCGGGAGAACGTGGAGGCCATGACATGAGTTGCTGATCATGATCTCCACCACGACCGATCCATCGGTTTTCCAATCTGTTTAAGAACTGCCGAACATCATGATGGAAGTTGAGTGGAGCACCATCCTGTTGAAAGATGAAGTCGGCGCTGTCGGTCTCCAGTTGTGGCATGAGCCAATTTTCCAGCATGTCCAGATACACGTGTCCTGTAACTTTTTTTTCGCAGAAGAAAAATGGGCCGTAAACTTTAAACTGTGAGATTGCACAAAACACGTTAACTTTTGCGAATTTGCTGCACGAATGCGTGAGGATTCTCTGCCGCCCAGATTCGCACATTGTGTCTGTTCACTTCACCATTAAGAAAAAATGTTGCTTCATCACTGAAAACAAGTTTCGCACTGAACGCATCCTCTTCCATGAGCTGTTGCAACTGCGCCGAAAATTCAAAGCGTTTGACTTTGTCATCGGGTGTCAGGGCTTGTAGCAATTGTGAACGGTAAGACTTCTGCTTTAGCCTTTTCCGTAAGATTTTCCAAACCGTCGGCTGTGGTACGTTTACCCTGCTTGCTTTATTCGTCGACTTCCGCGGGCTACGCGTGAAACTTGCCCGCACGCGTTCAACCGGTTCTTCGCTCACTGCAGGCCGACCCGTTGATTTTCCCTTACAGAGGCATCCAGAAGCTTTAAACTGCGCTTACCATCGCCGAATGGTGTTAGCAGTTGGGGGATCTTTGTTGAACTTCGTCTTGTAGTGTCGTTGCACTGTTACGACTGACTGATGTGAGTGCATTTCAAGCTCGACATACGCTTTTTCGGCTCCTGTCGCCATTTTGTCTCACTGCGCTCTCGAGCGCTCTTGCGGCAGAAACCTGAAGTGCGGCTTCAGCCGAACAAAACTTTGAGTTTTTCTACATATCTGTAGTGTGTCGTGACCATATGTCAATGAATGGAGCTACAGCGAATTTATGAAATCACTTCAATCATTTGTAATAGCCCTGTATATAACTCAGTTACCATCTGTAGATAAATTCTAGTTTGAAGCCATTGTAGACTTTGACATTATTTCAACCAATGTGACTGATTACTTTGTTCTCAGAAGACAAAAAAAAAAATCTGCATTGTGGCATATTATGTTGGTGCCAATTATAATTTTGTTCGATATAGCATATCATTCAACACACTACCATTAATCCTATTGTAAAGCAACAATTTAAGCTGAAAGAATTCTCTTCCATTGATTTGTGGTTCTACTCCATCTGTCGTCCTCCTCCTCCTCCTCCTCCTCCTCCTCCTCCTCCTCCCCCCCCCTCCCCCTCCCTGAATCGTTTCTGCTCATGCAGGTCGTTCACAGAGCCTCGTCCAAGCTTCTCGTTGTTCCCCACAGCATATCATTTAGCGTAATCCTTCACCTAGTCTCTCTATCTTGTTCGTGGTCTTCCAGTTGGTCTTCGTCCAGGCTATGTCCATTCTAGGGCTCTTCTTATAACTCTTCCTGGTCCCATTCTTTTAATGAGGCCAAACCATTTAAGCCTATTACTCTCCATAGTTTCTTTTAGGAGCTTGATCTGCAGGTTGGGTTTGATCTGCAGGTTGTTTCGTATTGTTTCGTTCCGAATTCTGTCCCTTCTTGTCTTAGCCAGATCCCTTGTAGAAAGCGCATCTGTGTTGCTTGTATTCTGCTCAGATCTTTCTTTATCCAACATTCTGATCCATAGGGTAAAAATTGACAGGTAATAAGACTTATAGGTCATTATCTTTGCATTTGGCAGGTATTTTTCCAATTTCTGGTTATTTCCGGTACACAATAATAAAAATTCGAACGGTTTTCTATTCACTCCGTAATATCATCCCAGGGGCTTCAGTACTGTATTGGTAAGCCCGTACCAGCGTGCAACCAGAATGTATGCAGTCGCCACGTAGCTTGTCACGATGCGAGCGGCTGCGGATCAGCAACTGGGTCATGGCTACCCAGATCGCGTACTCTCGCTGTCAACCCTAATTATCTACTGGATGAAACTGCAAGAATTGCGCGACCGTGTATTTAAATCTTCATGGAACAAAATCTAGTACCAAAACTCGAAAAGAATGCTGCATTTTGGTCTGTGGAAAACACGTATTTAAAGGGAAGAATTTTGAGACAGTCACAAGAAGAAACTGCTGAATATTTATTTGGCAGCAGTGGAAGCAATCTGCCCGGCGAGATGTGCATAGTCTAGTAAAACATAATCTTTATCCCGGCCTTATCCCGTATTTTCTCGGTGTCGGCATGTTAATCTGGATTTGACAGTGTTAGTGGCCCTCTCTGGACAGAGTTCGTGTATTCCACCCGTTTGTGTCGAGTGGTATCACATGTGAAAGTGCGAGAACGTTTCGCAAATGAATGCGATCTGTATAACGGAGGCGAGGCGTGGGTAGCAGCCCGATATGCACGTAATGAGACGTGGGGAAACTGCCTGAAAACCACATGCAGGCTGGCCGATACACCGATTCTGGTCTTTATCCACCGGGCGCAATGGATCATCTGCGGCGTGCCTCCCGAATCACGGAAGCAACGTGCTGACGTGGACTCCCATCGAGGAGGATCAGTGTAACGAAACATTTTTATTGCTGTAAATAGTTTTGTATTCTACGAGAACATTGTGTTAATTTCCTCAGAGAACAATAATCATGTGAAATACACCTCTCTGCTCCCTTTAAGATCAGGACACAGAAAACGTGTATTCATCGATCTTGCAATTAGTGGTGTTGTGTCCCAACGCCGTCAAAACTAAGCGACCCTATGTCATTTTCCACAAGTTGTGTAAGAAATCATCTTCAGCACAAGTAATCCAACTTGACAACTGTTCGAACGCGGAAATGTGGCCACTGCACTTATATCGTTATTGGTTGCAAGTAAATTTCCTTACAGATTTGTAATGCATAGCCTTAAAACTAGACTGTCATACGCGGTTACTGGGTGTGCTTACACATTCGTTGAGGCGAAGGCAAGAGTTTCAAATCTCCGTCCGGCCATCCAGATTTTCTCCCCGCCGTTTCCTTAAATCACTGAAGGCTAAAATTACCTTCCATTTCCGCGCGAACCGGTCTTCTGACCTTACTAACCTCAGCATATGTAAGACGTTAAAATAGCATTCCATCTATCACACCACCTATTTTGTCCGTATTCGTTCATACAATTTCTCTGACTTTGATATTTCTTGTTGAAATTTCACTTGCATAATTAGTGGACTATAAGCACAGGAACGATGACAGTTGGAAGTCTCACTTCTGTTTACACGCGTACCGAAACTCTACCTCATACAAGGTCTTCAAGGAAAGTGAAAGTAATGTTTGGGATTCACTTACCTACTTCTTCCCTCATGCCCAGTGCAAATAGTGGCAGACACATGTTAGCTGTTTGAAACGTTGTTGGTCACAGTATGGCCGAGCTGTTCTAGGCGCTTCGGTCTGGAACCGCGCTGCTGCTACGATCACAAGTTCGAATCCTGTCTCGGGCATGGATGTGTGTTATGTCTTTAGGTTTAAGTAGTTCTAAGTCTAGGGCACTGATGACCTTAGATGTTAAGTTCCATAGTGCTTAGAGCCATTTGAACCATTTGGTCGCAGTACCCCACAAGCGGCAAACCAGCAGCAAACCGAAGTAAGAGCTGATTCGCGTAGAAAACATTGATTACTTTTCTGAATTCAAAACGATGTACGTTATTGTGAATTTGCTGTGCCGTTTATAAATGACGGTGGTAACTTAAAAGTGACTTAAAACATTGTTAGAGTTCATATTTTGTACAAGAAAGGTAGTTCGCAATTGCTAGAGACCAATATAACAGCAATCTGCTGTTAATCACGTCAAAATTTACCTTTCGATCTTTTAGATCTACATTTATTTCGGCCATACTGCGGTATAAATCTCTAGTTTCACTAAGTTAGAACGTATATTGTATGGAATCTTCCAGGAATGAGGCGTGAAATTAATTCTTCGTTAAGAAATAGAATACAGTAATGAATCCTAGAGTGTGCGTAAGATGTGTCCGAATTATCTTCTGTCCGTTTAAGTATCCGAAGTAAATGATGAAACATGTTGTCATCTCTCTATATTAATAAATGCTGTTGCGAATATTAATAAGTCAGTAACATGTACTCCCTATGAATTATTGTGGAAACTCGTACTGCTTAATGAAACCCATATAGAGTGACAACATGAACAAAACAAAGCTGTAGCTCATTTTTTCCTCTCTGATCCCTTGTCTGTGTGGAATTTAACTTTTTAAAAATGTTGTAACCGATCGCCGTGGTTGTCGAACTGGTCTCCGGCCCTGGAGGTCTGGAATTTAGACCTGAGTAAGAATGGTTATTTTTCCTCGTTCCAGTCTCTCCAAAGGGTTCCACGTCCACTGTAATATATATACTATTATTCATTGGAAGTTTGTGTAATTTTTAGCTCGACTAATTAATCGCTTAGCGTCGTTTTTAGCATCGTTAGTCATGTTTCTGATCTGGGTTTTTAAATTAGCAGGATGCAAAATTCGACTACTCCCATAATAGCGCATATTAGGGTGATAATAGATGTAAACTGTGCTGAGCTACTGACTCAGATATAACGTCTTTTACGTGCTGTCGCACTTTACTAGAAGACATTTTAAAAAGGGAACAAATTTGCTACCTTTAATTCTTATTTGCGGTGAACCATTCTTCACTCATTGTTATAGGCAAGTATTTACGTTAAATTCTTTCGTGAGGGAAATAATAATAAAGTGGCGTCCCGTATTCTCATAGTCCCAACCGACTGTGAGAGAATAAGTAAACACACTACGTACGTGCTTTTCGTCACTGAATGGCGGGATTGTTATAAAGTTTCTGTGAAATACGGTTCAGGTACAACCTTTTTATATGGAGAATATTTTTGACAGTTGTTCGTTGTATTACTTGTCATTTATCCATTGTCGTATTAGTGCATGGTGTACGTTAGCGAGTCTCATCCTCTAACTGAGTAACAATTCCGCACTCTATACTGTCTAGTCCAAAGTATCCAGACACTCCTTGCTGTGCGGAATTGAGCAGCAGATGTCACGAAAGGTAGACGCATCAGTATAAAAAGAAACGGGGATTAAAGTGTTGTTAGTATCGTGCGAACTTGTCAATAGAGAAGCAGTAACAGCAGAATAGGTCGGTCAGGTGAGATCAGTTGCTTAGAACGTGGACTAGCCATTGGATCTCAATTGAGAAACGCATCCATCAGGGATGTTGCAACCCGTCCAAAGCTGTCCAAGACAACTGTTCGCGATGTGATTGTAAACTGGAAGCAACACCCACAGCTAAACAAAGATCAGGCAGACTTCACGTACTGTCGGACAGGGACAGTCGAGCATTGCGGAGGGTGGTTGTAAAAAAATGGTTCAAATGGCTCTGATCTCTATGGGACTTACCATCTGAGGTCATCAGTTCCCTAGAACTTAGAATTACTTAAACCTAAGTAACTTAAGGGCATTAAACACATCCATGCCCGAGGCCAGATTCGAACCTGCGACCGCAGCAGTCGCGGTTGCGGACTGAAGCGCCTAGACCCGCTCGGCCACCGCGGCCGGCTGTAAAAAATAGCATGAAATCAGCGGAAGGAAGGTGCTACTAGCATTCCACGTAGCACAATGCCTATGTGTATGGAGGTAAAAATAATGAAGTGCAATGGTCTATCAACTCGTCAGCCATACATTTCCGTATTCATTGCTAAGCGGTGCTTGAGGTGTCGTAAAGAGTGACGCTTCTGGACAGTGGACGACTGGAAACTAGTGATTTAAAGTGTTGAGTCACGCTATACCCTGTGACAGTCCGATGGAAGGTTTGGGTTTGGCGAATGCTTCGTGAACGTTCTCTGCCATCATGTGTTGTACCAACAGTGAATTATTGAGGAGGCGGTGTTACGGTGTAGGAGTGTATTCCGTGGTTAGTGTGTTGCCCCCTTATTGCTCTTAAGAAAACTCTAAATGCGAAAGATGTGAATACATTTTACAATATTGTATACTGGGTATAGTAGAGGAACTATTCGGAGATTATGATTGTATCAGCGTGATAGTTGACTCGGTTATTAAGCAGCGTCTGTGAGGCAATGGTTTGTGGACAATAACATACCCGAAGTGGAATGGCCTGTCCAGAGTCCCAACCTGAATTTAATGGAACGCTTGTGAAGTGAGTTACAACGTCGACTTCGCTCCCGACCCCAGCGTCCAATATCGCTAACTTCTTTGGTTTCGCCTCTGGAGGAGAAATAGCCTGCCATTCCTCCATATACATTCAAACACCTCATTGAAAGTAGCCCCCAACAGAGTTCAAGCCGTCATAAAGGCAAAGGGTAGACACCTCACATTAATGTCCACTAAGATACGTCGGGATACTTCTGAGCAGATAGTGTACATGCAATCTGGCTAGAATTTCATTCACGGATTGAGCGCCACAGACTTTCCCATATATTTTCTCAAATCGTTTCATTGTGCCCAGAATTTAAGTATAGATAGGAATTGGGATATGAACTAAACATACTCTTCTTCTTTCTTATTTACTTTTTGGAATGCTAATGTAGACCTATGAAAGTATTATGCGTAGGTAAGAAAGTGTTGTCTGCAGCCTGGAAGTTTAATGCAATAGGTACTATTACAAATTTGAAGTGTGTTTTTGCAGTTTACCTAAAGACAAATGGAACGGTAGATGCTTCTCTGAAATGTTGCAGCGAGAGAATGTGACACGGAGCACAAACGGTACATACACAAAGACTATAGGAGGGTATATGAGGTCACCCTCCATTTGTGTAAAAATATAAGTAGAGCAATACTTTGAATTTAATCGCTTTTACAAGAATTATTCCATTTATAATGGTTGGACCAGAACGACGATATGCGAAGCTAGTGTAAAGTTTAAGTAGGGCCTTTTGCAGCGTGTTTTAAGAATTAAGGGATCAGGTTTAAAATCTTACACTCTCAATATGACTTTTCCATCTATTGATTGAAACACCCGCGTCTGCTATTATGTTATTCTTTCGATTCTATCGGCTCCGAGCCGATTCATTCATTAATAGGCCGAATACTAAAATGTGTAGATGTAACACGTTTCTCTGCTGAAGATCAGAAACCTTTCCGCGACTACAATAGGAAACCTTTTCCTATGAGCGACATGTGTGATTTTAAACGATTTGCCGAGTTGCCACTGCGCAGGTCAGCGTTTCCCGTCTTGTAAGAGAAATCGCGTTGCTGAGCAAGTCCTTGATGTAGCAAGCGTAGAACGTGCGTGTCCGGGGTACGCAACTGGTAGACTGCCTTCCCAGCTTGGCGTCCCGCGCTCACTGAAGCACGTCGCCCACCATACATAGTAAAACTTTGCCATTACTGGTCCCTAGTCAACCGCTGGCCTGTGTTGGCACTTGTCTTTATCTATAATTTCTGATTATCTTTAAACTGCTCGTGGTTCATTAAGGTTCTTACTGTGATGACCATGTATGAATTTTATTTATCTCAGAGGTTGCTGTGTGTTATTTTGGGACGAAGCTGGCTATCGTTACAGCTGAAGCATCTGCTCTCTACCGCGCTCCCATTGTATAACTCCTCATGTTCCAGTCTCAAAGGTTAAAGGTCATGGACGATGGATATCGCTGAACTGTTCATCGGGTAATGCCAGTAATACAGTAAGAAACGGATAAGTGTCCAAGAAGCAGACCCTATCATCTAATGTTGACAAATCTGTGTAAATCCCTAAACCTACAGATGTACAATCAGAAGGGTGACTTTTAAATCATTCGAGAATTCCGGTGCAAGAAAGTCAAACAAAGAACAGTCATTGTAGTACAGACGGAAAAAAATAGAAATGTAATATTTTCTGACGCTTGTCTCCTCAAAGGAAATGACGGGAGAATAAATTTCCATATCTCTCTCTCTCTCTCTCTCTCTCTCTCTCTCTCTCTCTCTCTCTCTCTCTCTCTCTCTCTCTCTCTCCACACTGTACCATTTATCGATTACATGTGACATCATAATTAGGATTCAACTTTACTCTGGCATGCTGAAGAAAATACTGCATAAATTTATATGTAAGTAAAAAGATGCAGGAACAGGAATTGGTGCATATGTACATGGGTGACAGAACACGGGGTCCGTGACTGGAAGACTCGCTTTCAAAACGCAGGATGGATGTACTGTGTCATATTTCCTGCCCTTTATCGAATGATGACCTAAGAATATACTTGGACTGCGTGAGAAATTCAAATCCGCTTCCAGTCGACTCCAATCATTAATGCTTTCCATAAAAGAAAGTTTAAGGTAATGTGTCGTCTGTGTCATGGCGATTGGGGACTGAGCAGTGCAGTTTTGGACAGGGCAAGCTTCAGCAGCAAATCGTATGTGGCTTTTCAAAGTGATTACGAGAAGCAAAAACCTACACTAAGTGATCAAAATTATCCGGACACCTGGTTGAAAATGACTTAAAAGTTCGTGGCGTCCTCCATCGGTAATGCTGGAATTCAATATGGTGTTGGCCCACCCTTAGCCTTGATGACAGCTTTCACTGTCGCAGGCATACAGGTGCTGGAAGCTTTCTTGGGGAATGGCAGTCCATCGTTGACGGAGTGCTTCATTGAGGAGAGGTAGGGGTCAGGAATTTTCTCTGCCTCGTGATGACTGGGTGTTGTGTGCTGTCCTTAGGTTAGTTAGGTTTAAGTAGTTCTAAGTCCTAGGGGACTGATGACCATAGATGTTAAGTCCCATATTGCTCAGAGCCAATTTTTTTAGGAGAGGTATCGATGTCGGTAGATGAGGCTTGGCACGAAGTCGGCGTTTCAAAACATCCCAAAGGTTTTCTGTAGTATTCAGGTTAGGACCCTGTGCAGGCCAGAACATTACAGGGATGTTATTGTCGTGTAACCACTCCGCCACAGATCGTGCATTATGAAGATGTGCTCGATCGTGTTGAAAGATGCAATCGCTATCTGAAAATTGCTCTTCAGAAGTGGGAAGCAAGAAGGTGCTTAAAACATCAATGTAGGCCTGTGCTGTGATAGTGCCACGAAAACAACAAGGGGTGCAACCCCTCCATGAAAAACACGACCACACCATAACACCATCGCCTCCGAATTTTACTGCTGCGTTTTTCCACTGTTCAATCGTTCAATGTTTACGCTCCTTACACCAAGCGAGGCGTCGTTCGGCATTTACCGGCGTGATATGTGGCTTATGAGTAGCCGCTCGACCATGAAATTAAAGTTTTCTCACCGCCCGCCTAACTGTAATAGCACTTGCAGTGGATCCTGATGGGGTTTGGAATTCCTGTGTGATGGTCTGGATAGATGTCTGCTTATTACACAATACGACCCTCTTAAACTGTCGGCGGTCTCTTGTCAGTCAACAGACGAGGACGGCCTGTACGCTTTCGTGCGGTTGTGTCCCGTCACGTTTCCACTTCACTATCACACCGGAAACAGTGGACCTAGGGATGTTTAGGAGTGTGGAAACCTCGCGTACAGACGTATGACACCCAATCACCTGACCACGTTCAAAGTCCGTGAGTTCCGCGGAGCACCCCATTCTGCTCTCCCACGATGCTAATGACTACGGAGGTCGCTGATATGGAGTACCTGACAGCACAATGTACCTAATATGAAAAACGACAGATTATGAAGCGAACTACTCACACTAAAATTTTAAGTACAGTACTATTCGCCTGTAAAAATGCTATACGCCGCTATATATTTTATGGAAACCAATGCGACGTTAAATTTTCTTTTAAGAGCATCAGTTTCTTCTGTAAGATTCTGAGCAATTATACATTTTGGATTTCTCCTACATGTGCGCTTTTAACATTGGGCGAGGATCTCGTTTCTGCAGTTTAAATCAGATTCTTATAGATAGATGTTTGCTGTAAGTGTGTATCCGGTTTATCTTTACATACAGAATTGTTTTACGTTTCAGTCTCTTACACTACATAGTTTTGTAATCATATTTCTGACGGGTAAAAAGCTGCATTTGTTACTAGCAAGAGGTGGTGGATCCCGTAATCCTTTCGTTATTGTGTAGTTTGAACTACGAAGGGATTGGATTATCCTTGTATATTCAGTCTAGGGTTGTCGAATTACCACATTATTCTCAGTAATTGTCGGTGCCGAAGAGTCACTCTGAGGTTCCAAAGGTCTCTGGTTAGATCCTTGGTCAGTCCTAGGAGTTTTCTCTGTCACTTTCTAACTTTGGCAATGTTTGTTAATGCGAAAAAGAAACTATGACCCCCCACTACCACTCTCATAACCAGATGGGCAAGTCAGTTCAGTTATCGAAGGAAGGCAGCAGCATACCACATCGAATAGAAACATGCCTAGTGAAGCACTGTAGTGATCAAGTCAACTTTCGGGTTAATGAAAGCAATATTGATTACCTGCGTCTATAATGTGTTTTCATACTCTGATCTTAGTTTGCCCCTATAATTTCTGCTCGTCTTCAACTCCCTGAAATCTTAATGCCTGGTCTGCTGTTCTTGTATGCCATAGCAAATCTACCCTTAATCTGCTCTTTATCCCAATGTGCTTGCACGTATTACCTGTTCAAATGAACTTTGTTTCCCTGTAATAGCTTTGTTAAAAGACACGCACTTCGTTGAATAGCTGTTGCCGTGTTGGCGGTGTAACAGTGTATTTGCGCGCGCGGAAACGCTTGCAGTTACGTCACAGGGTCCTTTGTGCTCCAGTTCCTGGTTCTTTCTCCTGCGCGTCCTTCAGAACGGCCCACTCTCACCGTCTTTCGTCAGTCAGGGACGCCACACTGCCGGCCAGCTTAATGACATGTAAAGTGACACAGCCGATTTCAGTTTTTTAAATTGGCGTTTTGAAGCACACATGCCCATCCATCAACTTAAATACAACACTCTTACTAACAATATAAACAATTCTTATTGTAATACGACATGTTTCACCCTATAACAGCCGGCCGGAGTGGCCGTGCGGTTCTAGGCGCTTCAGTCTGGAACCGCGTGACCGCTACGGTCGCAGGTTCGAATTCTGCCTCGGGCATTGATGTGTGTGATGTCCTTAGGTTAGTTAGGTTTAAGTAGTTCTAAGTTCTAGGGGACTGATGAGCACATATGTCAAGTCCCATAGTGCTCAGAGCCATTCGAACCATTTTAACCCTCTAACAAATGTACATATTAATACATATCTACTAGTATTTGTTCATACAGTTGGAGCTGAGTGCTGTTATGATTGTTTGGGAGTATCCGGCTTCCTGCTGCACTTTCTGTAAATAGTTAAAACTGTAATACCATTAATTTTCAAAAGTTATGTGCTAGGTGACAATTATTGAATTATATGAAATAAAATCGCCATAACTTCTGAACGGTTTGCGTAGGGCTTTCAAACTGCTCGGTTGGCTGCGGGGTATGATGGCTTCATTGTATGGTGTGGCTTAGCGACGAAACCCACTTTCATTTCGATGGGTTCGTCAATAAGCAAAATTGGCATGTTTCGGGGACTCTGAATCCATATTTCGCGATCATGAAGTCTCTTCATTCGTAACGGGTGACTGTGTGGAGTGCAATGTAGTCACTGAATAATCGGTGCGATGTTCCATGATGGCACGGTGATAACCAAACGGTAAGTGAAGATTTTTGAAAATGATTTCATCCGCATTATCAAAGTGACCCTGATTTCGACAAGATGTAGTTCATGCAATACGGAGCTTGACCCCATCGAAGCAGGAGAGTGTTTGATGTTCTGGAGGAGCTCTTTGTGGACCGCATTCTGGCTCTGGGGTACCCAGAGGCCACTGGCATGGGCCTCGATTGGGCGCCATATTCTCTGGACAAGAACACATGCGACTCCTTTTTGTGGGTCAATATTAAAGACAAGGTGTACAGCAATAACACCAAAACCATAGTTGAGCTGAAAACAGCCATTCAGGAAGTCGTCTACAGCATCGGTGTTCCGACGCTGCCGTGGGTCATGCAGAACTTCGCTATTCTTCGACGCCACATCATCGCCAATGACGACAGGCATATCGAAGATGTCGTAACCTAAATCCGAATATCTGTAGTGACATGTTGAATAAAGTTTGTGCACGTCATAGTTTGTAACTAATTTACATTTTTTCACTTAGTTCAATAATTGTCGACCCGTATGTGATGTCTAGAACCCAAAAACTTTATACAATCACAGAAACACCGTACATCAGATGTGCGTCACACACTGTTACCTTGTTAATAGGTAATAATTCCCTTCTATACAAAACCAGAGACGCAAATCGAGGATTATTCCTTATAGCACACGCGCGCGCTCTCTCTCTCTCTCTGTGTGTGTGTGTGTGTGTGTGTGTGTGTGTGTGTGTGTGTGTGAGAGAGAGAGAGAGAGAGAGAGAGAGAGAGAGAGAGAGAGAGAGAGAGAGAACATTTCTTGTTACACCTTATGCAGTTTTTCAAGATTTACTAAGTTAACAACGGATTCTTTTTTCCAGCAGTTCCAGACGATAACTGTCTAATCATCTGTTTATGATCGTACTTCTTGGATAAGTTTGTACTAACATTGCAAAACTATAACTATAAAGTCTTCCCGGACTTTCTATTTTATCTGTTTCTTTCCATCGCGTCGTATTCTGATATTCCGCCACTAAGATGGCGAACAAAAAAATAGATAAGAAACATAATACAGTATTCCTGTTTTCGGGGACTTAAATAATTAGTCAATTGGAGGAGTTCTGGAGACAACACTAATCCATATCCCACATCGCTGACCTTATTAAAATCTTTGCAGCAGTCTGCATGGTTACGTTGTTTACTCTCGCTTCTGATTTGTTTTATGCGGGCACAAATAAATGTTGTCAAGTAACGGAACAGTTATTTTATGTGGATAATAGCAACCTCCAGTGGTGCTGAACTACTAGCGACGTCACTAGCGTAAACTAACTGCCTCCCAAGAGCCATTCACAGCGTTAATGCCGGCAAAAGTACTACAGGAAACAGTCCAGTCGCTGAAACAGTTTTCCATTATGTAAAGAAACATCACTGGCAGCGCTGATGGGACACCCAAGGCAGGGCGCCCCTTCGGCGCTAATGTAGATGCGACTAAAGTAGCAGTGGTAGCAGCTGTGAAATAAGTTAATGGCAAGTGGCAGCCGAACACATTTTTCTCTAAGAACTTGATTCAACAGCAGCAAAAATGTAGTGCTGTTGGCCTCGAGTTGGTTGCTATTTACGTAATTATCAATAATTTGCAATCTTCGAGCGAGACACAGACCTCATCAGTTCACAGCGTTAGTGGAGGTAGGTCCAGAATATAGCACAGTTCACAGCTGATGTTCGTCTAATAGCAGGAAAAGGCAACATGGTCGCAGACTGCCTGTGTCGGAAGTGTGCCAGTTTGAACTCCATTCATGGGACGGAGTAACAAGACGATCCTCTTTTGGGCTGTCTTATACAGGAGCAGCGTTGCAACTCAAATGTGTGTCACCCCGTGATTTGGTGTGCCGCAGCGAAAGGGAAGCAGCGACCGTAAATACCAAAACAATATCGTCGTGAAGTTTTCGACGCACTGCATAACCTAACGCACCCACGAAGCCGACCCACTGCCAAGTTAGTTTAAGCCAAAGTCGTGCAACCCGGAGTGCAAAAAGATTGTCGCGCATGGGCACGTGCATATGTGACGTGCCAGTAAAATAAGAATGCCAGGCATGTCTTAGCACCTATTGCTCACTTCTCGATGCCGTCGGCAAGATTTTCGCATATACATGCGGACATCGTAGGGTCGCTGCTGTGTTCAGTGGATAATGTTATTTTGATTTACCGCGCACTGATTTATTGCGTGCTGCTGAGGGCCCAGGAGAAGTAATAATGCCAGCATCCGCACAGTCGGTTGGCACTGAGCTGTGGTCACAGGTCGCACAACTGAGCATCAGAAGGAGGCACATTCAGCTTACCTGTCAGGCATGGAGTTCAGAGAGTGTTCGTGCACAAAGACGTCCCACGTGTGACTCGTTTCGCCGCACTCAGGACCCCACAAGGTAATCGCAAGAAAAAATCACAATGAAACTTCCTGGCAGATTAAAACTCTGTGCCCGACCGAGACTCGAACTCGGGACCTTTTCCTTTCGCGGGCAAGTGCTCTACCAACTGAGCTATCGAAGCACGACTCACGTCCGGTACTCACAGCTTTACTTCTGCCAGTATCCGTCTCCTACCTGCCTCCTGGCAGAAGTAAAGCTGTGAGTACCGGACGTGAGTCGTGCTTCGGTAGCTCAGTTGGTAGAGCACTTGCCCGCGAAAGGCAAAGGTCCCGAGTTCGAGTCTCGGTCGGGCACACAGTTTTAATCTGCCAGGAAGTTTCATATCAGCGCACACTCCGCTGCAGAGTCAAAATCTCATTCTCAGAAATCACAATTTCAGAATAGGAAAGAGACGTTCTCAGTAGAGCGGCTCAAACTTACCTACACAAATGATGGTTCACTCCTTATTGGGTGCACAATATCGCACTCCAACGTGGAGACCGACGTTTCTGCAGACAGTTCCGATCGATGAATCCTTGACAGCAGAAGGGGAAGGCTAAGCGACAACCGCATAACAGAAGAAACCCATGCCTGCACCAGCCGTTTTCGCGAAAATGAACAGAGAAAAGTGTAAGTTCTACCATACAAGGAGGCGCCAGCCTTTTTTTCATTGTTTTCTTCTTTTTTCGTAAGGGTGGGGGGCTGATGTACTAAAGACTGTAGGCGCATAACTTTTTCTTGTGATCCCCAACAGCTCCGTAGAACTTAATCAGAAAGCTGTCAGATAATCACTAAACGTGCTTCCATATACGAGTAGACCAGGCCGAGTAAGACAGCTTTTCTAGTAATTACATCTATTTCTCGACAATAGTTTCCAATCAGATAACCAAAACTGTAAAACTGACTAACTTATATACGAACGCAGATTCCGCGTATAAGAACTACATTTCTTCAGGGTGTTGCCCATTACACATAGAAGAATACATCAATATTTGTGAAAGTTTCAAGACCAAGGGGAAGTGTGTGACTGAAATGGGCTCTATATTGTAGGTCGGGAACGTGATATGACTCAAATGATTAAGGTTAAAAAAACTGTGTTTGATCACTGGTTTCAAATATTTGGTGCAACGTGGAAACTCCCACGTGCTGCTATCAGAATTTCTAAAATCGTGGCCTGAAATCAGTGATAGCCTGGATTTGATCATGCGTAATCTCCTTTCACTCGGTTTCCGGCTTTTGCAGATGTTACTGTATTTGGAAGTGAAAATTCTTTTCTCTACAGTCTTTCCAGCTGGCTTTGAGCGGTCAAGCCAACGTTTTTGGTTCAAATGGCTCTGAGCGCTATGAGACTCAACATCTTAGGTGATAAGTCCCCTAGAACTTAGAACTACTTAAACCTAACTAACCTAAGGACATCACACACACACACCCATGCCCGAGGCAGGATTCGAACCTGCGACCATAGCAGCCTCGCGGTTCCGGACTGCAGCGCCAGAACCGCACGGCCACCGCGGCCGGCGCCAACGTTTTTCAACGTCGTTAATAAGTAGATATTTTTTGTACCATATTCAAAATACAAAATATTTTGGTGTATTTATACTCATCCCTTTGCATTTTGTTACATTTGTACCATTTTCTTTTTGTAGCTAAATCGTAAAATTCCGTAAAGAAAATTGTATCAGAATGAATGCATTTACAACCCACCGATAATTTGTGATACAAAGCGGTAATGCACAAATTAGGCATCCGAAGCTTGAATGAAGTTCAAAGTGTTCTAGTATATACTGGCTGCTAATTGGTAGTTCCTGAGTTTGTCTCATGGTGACATGTAAGATCGCCCCCCTCTCACCGTCCTCCTTCCTCATCACTCCCACGAAATCTCATATTAACTGCTAATATCTAAAAACGCAGACGAGATTTTTGTTCGGAACCAAAATACGAAAATAGTTGTAACTGAACAGAAGATCGCTCATAAAATAGAGGCCTCTTCAGAGGTACAAATCACCTACTTCGAAAATGTAGAATTCAAACTGATGGAATAACGTAGTATGGAAACTTGTATACTATATGTTATCCACTTAAAATAACCATTCAGTTATTTAACAGATAACATTTACGAATATTTTCAAGAACGTATATATTGCCTGGTGTGTGGTGCAAGACATACAGTGAAACTGCAGTTGTTTTACATTCACAAATAGTGCTCCGAAATATCAAATTACTAGTCTCCTTAATTACGTTATTTTGCCATTTTGCCATTTTGATTTTTGTAAACATATACAGGGTGTTACAAAAAGGTGCGGCCAGACTTTCAGGAAACATTCCTCACACACAAAGAAAGAAAATATGTTATGTGGACATGTGTCCGGAAATGCTTACTTTCCATGTTAGAGCTCATTTTATTACTTTTCTTCAAATCACATTAATCATGGAATGGAAACACACAGCAACAGAACGTACCAGCGTGACTTCAAACACTTTGTTACAGGAAATGTTCAAAATGTCCTCCTTCAGCGAGGATACATGCATCCACCCTCCGTCGCATGGAATCCCTGATGCGCTGATGCAGCCCTGGAGAATGGCGTATTGTATCACAGCCGTCCACAATACGAGCAGGAAGAGTCTCTACATTTGGTACCGGGGTTGCGTAGACCAGAGCTTTCAAATGCCCCCACAAATGAAAGTCAAGAGGGTTGAGGTCAGGAGAGCGTGGGGGCCATGGAATTGGTCCGCCTCTACCAATCGATCGGTCACCGAATCTGTTGTTGAGAAGCGTACGAACACTTCGACTGAAATGTGCAGGAGCTCCATCGTGCATGAACCACTTGTTGTGTCGTACTTGTAAAGGCACATGTTCTAGCAGCACTGGTAGAGTATCCCGTATGAAATCATGATAACGTGCTCCATTGAGCATCGGTGGAAAAACATGGGGCCCAATCAAGACATCACCAACAGTGCCTGCCCAAACTTAAAGCAATGAGTCGCATGTCAACACAAGCACCGAAGTCATCACCACCTTCCTTCAATTGGGCCAACTGGCGGTGAATCGAGGAAGTACAGTACATACTGACGAAACTAAAATTAGCTCTAACATGGAAATTAAGCGTTTCCGGACACATGTCCACATAACATCTTTTCTTTATTTGTGTGTGAGAAATGTTTCCTGAAAGTTTGGCCGTATCTTTTTGTAACACCCTGTATAAAAATAAGGTACTAAGAGTGTTTTTCTCGTGACGACTCCTGCCCTCCCACCCCCCATATCTCTTTCTCGCATCTTCATCTACCCGCTACACAACCGGACGTCCGTTGTTCGTAGTACGAAAGAAAAAATCCGTCTTTGTCGGGAACTGCAAATGCATTACCTTATTAATTGCAACTAAGACATGGTTCTGAGAGATGCCGAAAACTACACGATAGCCTCATTCTGCGTGCTTTCTACTCTGCAGCGGTTTTTTGAAGTGGCAATTTGTCCTTCATCGTTTCAGTTTCAGCAATTTTCTCCCTTCTGCCTGTACAATATAACCTGCCCCTGGATCTAAAATGATATGAAGATCTTAAAAGTAGAACTCATTGACATAGTAACCGTTAATATTTTATTAAAATAAGATTACAACAATCTTGACATAACTTAGCCATCGGAACAAGTGTATACTAATCGTAATGATGTTACAGACCTTCACTTGCTCTTGTAATCCGGTAAACATTTTGTTTCTGTACTTCTGTAGCGGTATCGGCCCTAGTATTTATAAATTGCAGACCGTAGTCATTGGCTACCATCATAACCATTTCGTTAAATAAACGCCTTGATGTGTGATATAGTGATTTAGAAACTAGACTCGTACTTAAAGAGAAGTGAGGTTCAAGTCTCCTTCAGATCACTATTTTCCTAAGCCACTGCATGAGGTGTTTGGGATGGAGCCTTCAACAAGGCCATTGACAGTTTCCTTCAGCTATTAGTCCTTTTTCTGTAACTGATACGTAGTTCTGTTTCTAATAACCTTGGTGAGGACATGACGGTAAGCACTTAAAATGCCTTCCTTCCTCTAGATAATAGTACTAATTTGCTAAATATACGACGCTTACCGCGCGACAAGAATCCTTATTATTTTCTTCAGTGCTTTGTAACACCTGATGTGCCATGTTCAATTTTCGACATTGTTCCACTCTTGCGTAAGTAACTGTATTTTGCCACTTTGTTCAGAAGATACTACGTTATTCTTTGTTGCTAAGTTACTCTTAATCAGACTGCCGGAATGTGGTATTCTATCCCTTTTTAGGTGATATGGTAAATTTACAAGTTCGTACAGACTGAACACAAGTCACTGGGTTCATCATAACACACGAGTTATACAGCGGGGTTTGGTTGCTGCTGCAGCTGGGAATATTTTTCAAGGACGTCAGCGAGTGTGGCTCAGCAATGGATTGGAACACGGCGGCATCTAAGTGTGTGGTTGGAGGACTTCGCGCAAGAAATCACTTCAGCATGAAAAATCTAGATTTATTTACTATGGGAGAAAACAGTGTAACTACTCAGATGTGCATCGATATGATAGGCAAATAGGCTTTAGACATTGCCTCCTCTGCTCTCCTATATGTTAGTCCACTAGTCACTTTACAGATGCTTCTTTTCCTCAGACAAATCTATTTAGTCCGTTTCTCGGTAGTGCAGCTAGTTTCAGTGATAGTTTTCCCAATGGTAAACTGAGAGTATTTAGTACATGCTATACTTAAGACGTTACCAGGGAAGTATTAGCAGCCTTGTCCTGTGGATAACAGGGAAGAGTGAGAGGCTTTTGCGTGTCCGGCTTAATTTCAGAAACGAGCAGATATTGAATTCAAAAGTGTTGAGAGTTTCCATTTGTTCTTGCCTCTAGAATTATTGAGGAAAGCGATAGATCTTCAGGTGACTGGCTTGTAATTAACTTTTGAAATAACTTATGATTCCTCTCTGCACCGCCACTTGATTAAACTAACTCTATACTTATATGCTTTAAAGTTCGTGTATCTTTTAATTGGTTTGTGAACATAGCACACTAGGAGCGAATGTTGTACTAGAATACACATAATTTTGGGAGTGTGGCAATGACAGTGAATATCTATTCTACATTATCTAACAACATCACTAGCACACTAAATGATCCGATTATGCGAGAATTTGCGAGGAGGTAACACAAAGACATTAACGTACATAAACTATTGAGAACTCCATGAATATATATATATAACTGAATTCTCTGTAGGTGCTTGGCAGAAACAATAATGTTAAAAAGGAAACACTTGAAGAATCGTATACGATGTTTCAAACTTACTCCAGTGACTGACCGTTAACAAACGAAAGGAATACTCGTAAATATCAGGTTGTATCCTCAGATGAAATTAAGTTAAACTGGTGACATTAGTTGGTAAAGAGACGTATGCAGCAGAGATGGTTGCTGTATCTGTTCGTGAATCATTTTAGGCTCGTAAATCGCGAGTGGCCCTGTCGGAAGGTTGTTGACAGTAGTGCATGCCGACACAGCCGCGCAGTGAGAGCATCGTACTCACCCAAGGCGGCGGCCGCGAGCAGCGCGGCCAATTGTAACCAGAGGCCGCGTCCGTACATGGCCGGCGGGGACTGAGTTGTGGCTGCGTGCAAGCTCCAGCCGCCTTCCCAACAGACACTCACTCACTGGCCGAGTCCGGCCGAGCCGGCGTCAGCTGCTCGTAGCCTCACCCGCCCCGCCTTGGCTTGCGTTGCCTTGTCCTGCCTTGCCTTACCTTGCTGTGAAAGTGAAATCGAACCCCACTCCCGTCTGGCTCCGGTCGGAGCTGTCCGGAGGTCCGGTCCACCTTCTGGCCGCATAGACTGTATTCAACTCGGCTTATTGCGTTCAACCTTAAATACAGACGTTCTAGGCTATTAGGTTGTTTTTGAATCTCGCTAAGAAGAGATACCCTTTGCCAGTGAGATTGAATTCCGCACCGAGCTACATTATGCAGTGGCTAATACACTGCAATCATATTTCGCTACAGTCAGGCTTCACATCGCCCTGTTCACCGTGATTTAAGTTTACGCAATTTTTCTTAACCACTTAAGGTGAGTGTCTTTCGCATCTAATTACACAACTAACAAATTGTATCGTTAAGTTTCCAACGACAGTGGGACGTTCTCTTTATTGTCTTCCTGAAGAATGGAACTGTTTGCCAGTGCAAGAAATGTGAGTAATAGGCGTTTCTTCTTCATCACTCGTAGTTTCTGGTGCCGCCAGTGCGCTGAAAACAGTTTGCAATATCACATCGGCAAACAGCTCTTCTTCGATAGCTACATTTTGGTCAATTA
This sequence comes from Schistocerca gregaria, assembly GCF_023897955.1. Lineage (NCBI taxonomy): Eukaryota > Metazoa > Arthropoda > Insecta > Orthoptera > Acrididae > Schistocerca > Schistocerca gregaria. The sequence goes on from NC_064921.1 coordinate 259,892,953, forward strand.
ACTACAATGAACTACTTTTGAAAACACACCCAGTTTATTACTAGATGCAGACGTTTTTCGAAGTCGTCGGGTTGCACAGCCAGGCGCACCGAGCTAAAAATAAAGGAAAATTCTTATGCCTGCCGGGCTATCAGCTCTGCAGGACTACAGAGTGCCGGATTATCGCGGCCTTCCTATATCAGAGTAAAAGTGAATACTGTTGCAAATTGAAGGGGACCAGCACCGCCTTAACCGCCCTTGGATAATCTGTGTTCTAGAAATATCTGCCACACACATTTTGTTTGCAATTAATACTCACAGAAAGCTTCAGCTTTGATAATTGCGCTGATAACCGCGCAGTTGAGCGCCCCACAAACCGATCTTTGACCATTTTAGCCTTCGTTAGGCGTATAACGTGTGGTTATGTGACTGGATTGCACAGTACAAATCCAGAGGTCCGTCGCTCAATCCTCGGCTAGAACTTTTTACACCAATTAATTCTGATAAGACACAAACATTTTAACATGAAGGAAGGATTTTGTAATATAATATCAAATCCTAGAGCAAATTCGGTTCTGTCAGCAAGAGGAGTGAATGTATAGTTGGCGTTCGGAGTGTACTGTAGCCATATTATCCAATAAGTTATGTCGTTTAGTATTGAGGAATAGCATTTGAAAATTAAAAACTAGTCGCAAGGAGAAATAACTTGAGTAAATCTGCATTCATTTGCACTTTGCGATCTCCAGACGCATACCTTGGAAAATTTAACGCCATGGCTTACGCCGGATTTGTCCGTTCTAATGGCAACAGCAAACTGCAAGCTGTTGTAGCCCAGAGAAATTAATAACTAACGCCAAGAAAAATGCTAGTTAACGTTCTAGCCGTCGGCAATGTATTAAAAAAAAGGAAGTGCATCCGTCACATATTTGATTAATTTTGAACTCTATTCGAAAAAACTTTAGTTTACAGGTTCTGAAAAATTTGTGCCTCTGCATTACTTCCGAAAGTTTTGTGTTGTTTATGAACGCTCAGTAGACGCGTGCAAGATTCACAGTTCATAGCAATTAAATCTTGTCTCATATCCAGTTGCTGTGTGGTGCGATCCTTCAGTGTCCTCCAACCAAACGAGATGGTACAGCGATTAAGACACTGGACTGTGATTTAGGAGGAGCGGGGCTCAAGTCCCCATCTTGTTGTATTGATTTAAATTTTCTGCAGAATTTTTTTTTTTTAAAAAAAAAGATCAGTCACTATCTTGTTCCGTCCTTTTCCAGTTCGTGGTAGTTATACATCTCTAATGTCCTTGATGGCGACACTACGCTGAACTCTTTTTAATTTCCCTTCCTTCCTTTTTTCTTTAGCGGTTTCCATTGATCATAAACTTAATATCAGCCCACCTACAAAATTTTTGATACTGTGTCAGCAAATGCAGCACCTGACAATTGAATCACTTAGTGAGACCTATAAATGTTCAGTCACGGTGGTTTGCACTGGTGTCAATTCAGTTTGTTATCTCTATCTGCACAAATGTTGTTTGCGGGCCTTTTATTTCACATAACATTGCTGTTGATCTGCGTTTAAAGGGCTGTTATGCTTAAAGAGAGAGCCTTCCTTTTCGGATTCACTATGACAGCGTTGCTTAAATACCACGAGTCAAAGAACAACGGCTCTCTTCGAAGTTGACGATTTTGTATAGTCGTTCACAGTGATGACACCAAAATCCTATCACGTGAAAGTCTGTCTCAAATGTAGCTTGTGCACAAATGAAGCTTTTTCATTGTGGAATCCCAGGTTACATATTCCAATAATCCTATTTTTGTAGGAATTTGTTTTGACTTGGGGAGAGTGGGAAAGTCCTCTATAAAACAGCCTTCGTGCAGCGCCAAATCCGCATGTCGAAACGGTAGGGGGCAGCGAGCAAGGTTAAGATCGGCCGTTTCGCAGCTGTTGTTCGCTTGCTGTTGCGCTCCACTTTCCTGCGTGAATTCATACCAGTTTGCGTGCGGTACGCGCTCCCACATTTCGCATTGATTTAAAGTGTGCAGAGCTGTAGGATCATTACACTACGCGACACCAATATCTGAACATTTACTTATTTCAAAAAATACTAAATTTAAGCTGTTCCTAAAACCAAACCATGTCACTATGTCAAAAATCATATGAAATATCGTACAGAGTAAATGGCAGTTACTATGTGAGCACGTATAGACTGTGATATAAAATTCTATAATTTGTGTAAATGTTAAGGAGTACTATGGCGTAAAAAGTATTCATATAACATTTGTGTAGATAGAAAATATTTACTCCAGCTACTGTAGCGCAGATAAGTGTGTGCAAAAATTCTGCCGTAACTATAATCTGATTGTCGGTGCATTTACTGACATAGAAGCAAAAAGCTAGTCTGGTGAACTGGTTCCTATATGTTCCCGACGAGTGATGCTAATGACATAAAGAAAGCTTAATTGGTATTAAAGACCAGCCAATTGCGAGACCATCAGAAATAAATTGCAAGAAAATTGTTCATTTCGCTAGTCATAAAAAGATGCTTATGCGATTTCAGAGAACACCGCCCATTGTCAAGTTCATAATATGGAATCTTAGGTTTGTTCAGCGCCCTTTTTAAGCGATGAGAATGAGCGATAGCAATCTGCACACCTGATACCATACTACATTTTAATTATGTTCTCCAGATGCGATTAGAGTGACCAGAAACAAACATTTGATATTTTCATGCTAAATAGACGTTATTAGCCACACGTCATGGTTTCTCACGGGTGGTGGCAAAAACTATCTTCTGCCGGGCGACTGACTCATATGTATGGATATACATAATCCTTCCTCGTGAATCAGTCTGTCTATAACTGTATCAAAATCCCTGCAGTATTTGCTGAGAGTAACCTTCACATACGGACAGAAAAATGCAACAGGGAATTTAATTTATAATGTGTATAGCTAAATAATTATTTTCCACGAAAGCAGTTCCTCATTCCTAAATAGCTTAAAATTCCAATATTTTCAATGCGTCGTAAAATATTAAACTGACGCACAACCTCTAATAAGTGTCATAAAGAAATCCCAAGATCAGATGTTGTAAGTGTTTTATTAAATAGCTCCGTGGTGATCTGTTGTGTTAGTGTTGAAAGTATTAAACTCGTTTGTCAACAACCCAAGAGAAAACGTGTAATAATTCTTATGAACAAACCACACAAAACATTTTTGGAAATGCGATGAGGTAACAATGTTTAAACAGCTGTTATCTCTGTTCGAGGCGTTATAGAATGTGAGGTGGAGAGAGAGAGTGGGGGGGGGGGGATGCAAAAAGTTTCCCTGTTTGTAATAATGTATTTAGCTATGTTTATAGTTTTTATTGTCACAGGCCGGCCGCGGTGGCCGACCGGTTCTAGGCGCCTCAGTCCGGAACCGCGCGACTGGTATGGTCGCAGGTTCTGATCCTGCCTCGGAAATGAATGTGTGTAATGTCCTTAGGTTGGTTAGGTTTAAGTAGTTATAAGTTCTAGGGGACTGATGACCTCAGATGTTAAGTCCCATAGTGCTCAGAGTCATTTCATTTTTTTACTGTCACAATTGATGTGTTGGGCTTGAGATCCACTCCAGTTTTTTAAATAGTACCAGTGTGAGATCCACCTCAGGTTTCTCTTGTTCCTTTGGTAGTAGTACCAATGACTTACATAATTTTGTAGAAGTTTTTGTAAGGGCATGTACACTTGCAGATAAACGTACGTATTGTATGTGATTTTTTACTGACACAGAGGAGAATAATAGTACCACAAATATCTCACCTCACTGGGTCTCCGGGTGTTATCCTTAAAGGTGGAAATCAAAGCTCTGGTCAAAAATACGAACATGTAAAAATCTTTGAATTTCTTTATATCGGCTGATATATATACTGCATGTAAATTATTGTAAAAATATTTAGACCTGTTGAGCAAAAGTGTTGCAATAAAGGGTGAGGAATGAGATTAAAATCTCTCTCTGTCCATACAATAAGGATTTTCAGTGTTTTATATATCACGTAAGGTGATTCTTGTTATGTTTTTTTAATAAGCCATTGCTGATTTAGTACCTGGAGATATAATGTAAAAGAGGGGGAGGGGTGTAAACACAGGGATTATTTGGCCAGCACAGTCGAAACCCCTCAAACCATTGTATGGGAAGTTGGGACGCTTGTTTCGTCTCCTGGTCAGGACGACAAACTAGGTTTTTTTTTTGGGGGGGGGGGGGGGTGTATGCTTCTTTTAGTATGGGAAAAGAGGGTGTTATACAAGAGGAACGAAAACTTGCAAGCGAATAGTTCAGTTGGCGAGAGAAGAATCTGAGATGGCCACTCAAATCTAAGGACACTGCTAGGGTGAGTTTTGCATAACGTCAGTGGACTGTTACATTGTGTTAGGAGGCACTTTGCTGCCACTCAATATGCAAGTCACTTTTACTTCCTGCGCAAGACTGGTTCTAACCGTACGTAATCACCTTAAGTCGGAGTAATTGCTGTTAGACATCTGGTCCAGTATGACCTGTCGTATGTCTTGCAGACAATAATCACTGCCTGGATTTGCTTTAGTCTCCTGCTAATAACATTAGTTGCTGGAAGCCAGCACACCATCAGCGCACTACTTTCTACGTATCAGAGCGCCAGAATAAAAGTTCGCTAGTTAGAACCCCATTTGTCTCGAAGTTATTACTAACTTCGAAGAAAGTGACCGTGAGAATTTTATCAGTTGAATGAACATGTTCTTGTATTCTTTTCAATCTTAGGCTATAATGGAAGTTTGTTAACTGTGTCAGTATAAATAATTAAGGAAGTCTGTAAATTGCAATTTCAGTCAGTTTACCCATACTCCAAAATAGATTTTTTTAACGGAAATATTTATAAGGTGCGGTAAATACATCCGTACAGGTGGCACACGTAATCGGCTTGCTTTGTTGATTGCAAGTTGTCCACGTACTCGCATTGATTGTGATTAATAAATGTGATTAGCCAGCTTCTCAAACTGGATAACAGAAAAACAAATCAATCATCATGTGCATAGCTTCCCAGTGTGTACTGATGTACCACTACTTCAGTGGTCCCCAATTTGCGTCTCTCAACAGATTCAACTGTATAACCTTGTACTTGCTAGTCTGAACTTGTTCGCAGTTTCTGATGACCACAGTGTTGAGGAGGAGTGAAATCCTATCTTTTGGTTTGCAGGAGGGTACTTTGAACTATGACTTACTTCCCAATTAAAGCTAAATTTTTAAAAAAATCACATTACTGAAGATCACTCGTGTTTAGTACTGTTTGCCACTAAATCTCTCGATAAGAGACGTGGGAGTGCCCATATAAGGAGGCAGAATTAGGGACCATAAAACTAGGGCATAATAAACTCTTGCTGCATGCTTTCCATTGCCGCGCCGGCAGTCGACAGTCCATATATTCCCCGTAGCGTCTGACCATCCTGTCGGACACTCAGGCTCGTCACTTTCTAATGCCACACGGCGCGTCGTAAGGTTTAGATGGCCGGTACTTTCTAGCCTGAGCCGCCGCAGCATCTCAAGTGACCCATTAACTTTCGTCTACTTTCACGATGGACCTCGGGTTGTGAGCTACATTTTATCTTTCAGTGTGGGTAGCAGAATATTCAGATATTTGCTGATTAACTGCATTGAAATCTCATGTAATTCGAAACTGCAAGTCACTTGACGAATTTATCAGAGCGTTAGTCTTAACAACAAATTCACAGTGACAACCTCAGTAGTTCATGACGTTGCGGAACTGGCAAGGTGCCTCCTAACACCGTTGGTTGACGTTAGTCTACGTTCATTAAGTCTTTCATTGTATGTTCACGGTTACGCGATAGTTATTTTGCAACTGAAGAATGTTGTCGACTAACTACTGTCTTTTATGAAACTAGCTTTTGAGGTTTTGTACATTGTTTAGAATACCATAGGACTTTCCAACCTGTGTAAACCATTTGTTCCTTAGTTTCGGAAAAATGGGTGTGCACAGGTCGAGAAGTACTCCGTTCGTACATTGACGTGAAGGAAACACAGTGTCATAACAGAAGGCGAAAAGAAACAAAGGCTCCCTTCTCACATTTATGTGCAGTTAGTACACTGCTGGCCATTAAAATTGCTTCACCACGAAGATGACGTGCTACAGACCCGAAATTTAACCTACAGGAAGAAGATGCTGTGATATGCAAATGATTAGCTTTTCACAGCATTCGGACAAGGTTGGCGCCGGTGGCGACACCTACAACGTGCTGACATGAGGAAAGTTTCCAACCGATTTCTCATACGCAAACACCAGTTGACCGGCATTGCCTGGTGAAACGTTGTTCTGCAGCCTCGTGTATGGAGGAGAAAAGCGTACCATCACTTCTCCGACTTTGATAAAGGTCGGATTGTAGCCTATTGCGATTGCGGTTTATCGTATCGCGACATTGTTGCTCGCGTTTGTCGAGATCTAATGACTGTTAGCAGAGTATGGAATCGGTGGGTTCAGGAGGATAATGCGAAATGCCGTGCTTGATCCCAACGGCCTCGTATCACTAGCAGTCGAGATGACAGGCATCTTATCCGCATGGCTGTAACGGATCGTGCAACCACGTCTCGATCCCTGAGTCAACAGGTGGGGACGTTTGCCAGACAACAACCATTTGCACGAACAGTTACGACGACGTTCGCAGCAGCATAGACTATTACCTCGGAGACCGTGGCTCGGTTACTCTTGACGCTGCATCACAGACAGGAGCGCCTGCGATGGTGTACTCAACGACGAACCTGGGTGCACGAATGGCAAAACGTCATTTTTTTCGGATGAATCCAGGTTCTGTTTACAGCATCATGATGGTCGCATCCGTGTTTGGCGACGTCGCCGTGAACGCACATTGAAAGCGTGTATTCGTCATCGCCATAACGTCGTATCACCTGGCGTGATGGTATGAGGTTCCATTGGTTACACGTCTCGGTCACCTCTTGTTCGCATTGACGGCTTTTTGAACAGTGGACGTTACATTTCAGATGTGTTACGACCCGTGGCTCTATCCTTCATTCGATCCCTGCGAAACCCTACATTTCAGCAGGATAATGCACGACCGCATGTTTCAGGTCCTGTACGGGCCTTTCTGGATACAGAAAATGTTCGACTGTTGCCGTGGCCAGCACATTCTCAAGATCTCTCACCAATTGAAAACGTCTGGTCAGTGGTGGCTAAGCAACTGGCTCTCCAAAATACGCCAGTCACTACTCTTGATGAACTGTGGTATCGTTTTGAAGCTGCATGGGCAGCTGTACCTGTACACGCCATCTAAGCTCTGACTCAATACCCAGGTGTATCAAGGCCGTTATTACGGCCAGATGTGGTTGTTCTGGTTACTGATTTCTCAGGATCTATGCACCCAAATTGCGTGAAAATGTAATCACATGTCAGTTCTAGTATATATTTGTCCAATGAATACCTGTTTATCATCTGCATTTCTTCTTGGTGTAGCAATTTTAATGGCCAGTAGTGTACATCTTAGCTGATCTGCTTAGTAGATGTCTCATAGCTCATCCGTTCTTATTCTTATTTTATATGCAGGCATCATCGACTCCTGCGCTCTCTTGAGTTTTTAAGCAGAAAAATAATGCTTGCATTTGGGATCAGGCTTTGTGTGTCATTCTGTTGAACGGCCCTTGGTGTCTCCTGTATAACGTCTAATCAGAATGTAGTGTTGAGATTCCTCTTGTTCGCAGTTTTATTTGCAGACGTGTGAGAACACTTGTGTATTTCAAAAAATAAAAAAAAACAAATTACATGAGAAGGTAGAAGATCAGTGCACAAAGTTGTTCAGTTTTTAAATTTACATGAAAAATTATTTACGATTATGATCCATATCCATACGGCAGATGTTGGGTATTTTTACTGTACAGATAATCGTTTCATTATTAGTATCAATTTGGTTGCGGAGGCCACGAAGGTCTCCCTCCCTTTCTCCCTCGAAACGCGCGAAGTTATTCCCTCTCCCATCTCCTCCTCCTGCCTACCGTCCCCCAGTTCCCTAGGCATTGTTTGGCAGGAGTCTTATTCGACGTAAATATGTGTTCTTGTCCCCAAGCTGTGGTTTAAGAACGAAGAATATTCCACTTTAGTATTACAAAAACATTATGTTCAACTTAATCCAGTGATTGAATGATTTATTACAAACAAACAAAAAAAGCTCGCTGTGTGGTTTGACCCAAGTAGATCAATACGGAGACGTCGCTTCGATTGGACGTCATTGGACAAACAAATATAGCGCATGTCCTTTGCTTCTTCAGAAACATGCACGCACTGATACGTGCTGAGAAGCAGCAACTCTCACATTTCATATAGGACAAGGATTAATGATTGATAAGATAATGCCATTTGCTGTAGCATGTGCCTCTCTCTCTCTCTCTCTCTCTCTCTCTCTCTCTCTCTCTCTCTCTCTCTCTCTCTCTCTCTCTGTGTGTGTGTGTGTGTGTGTGTGTGTGTGTGTGTGTGTGTGTGTGTGTGTGTGTGTGTTTGGGGGGGGGGGGGGGCAGAGAGATTCAGACTATTCCCAGGAACCTTTGCGTAAACATTTGAAATAGTTGGAAAAGCAGGTAGCATCGGTCCTATCACTATGAGGGAGGGTAATCTGCGAAAGTAGTCCTGAAAATCCCATTATGACCGTGGTACAACTTTTGTCACGATAAAGTGTCTGAAATTCACGCGAATGTTGTACCTCCGCTTTGACAGAGCTGGTTTAAAGAACATTCTCATCGAATTTTAATGGACTAAATAATTTACCTGTATGCTGCAGGCGGACAAAACCATGTAGTAATCGGCTTCATCTGCTTTCACCAGAAACAATATTGTAGTGCATAGTGTAGGGAGGACAAAAGTTCGTTGCCAATATGAATACCTCGATCTGGCGATATGCAGACACGTTCAACTTTTCAGCAACTGCAAAAAGTGATGATTTAATGCATGTAGTTTGTGTACCATATAATTCCCGATCTTAGTCTATTTGAAGTTGAGTGAATGATTGTTTTCCAGAACCTCAATAAATCAATTCCCCTACTGCTTCATCACCATCATGATCTGAAACATATACCGTGCAGATCGAAACTTTGCCACAGTTTGCCTTTGCTGCAAAGGAGGGTTAGATAAGTGGAGCGGCTGACCTTAACCGATAAATCGACGTTGTTTCGTCACTTAGCAGACCCACAAAAACAGATTTGGTTGAGTTCATTTCCAAGTACTTACCTTAGGCCATAGCTGTAGCTGCTGCTTTTTTGCTAATTTCTCACAACTCCCAAGCTTTTACACTCAGTGCTTTCACGCCTTGTTTCTCTGGGGCGGACTTGTCAAGAGACTTCATTTACTGCTCAAGGTACAAAGCACACCCTGTCTCTCTCCGGTGCCTCTGTCTGGCTGTTGGCGGCTTTCCCCGTTGGGTCGTTCGATTCACTTTTTCCCGCGTGGTAGCAGAGAAACGTGGCGGCCGTCGACAAGGTCGTCTGGGCGGTTCTTGCCTTTCCTCGAGGCTGGACTCAGCCGATGACCAGCAGCTTCTCTTCCGGAGTGTCTGCACGAAAGCGACTACTTCCAGAAATTAATTGTATTTCCTACTTCAGCTGCTTACATTGCTCAAGATTCCAACCGGTTGCTGTAGATAGTGATAACTTGTCCCTTATCAATCAGCATTGGCCTCTGTCAGTAAAAAATCTTTCTTTAAATTGTTTACATATTGCTTATGATCTTCCCTTGTGGGAAAAATTATTAATACTTCATCATACTTGGAGGAAAAGTTCAGTTTTACAAACCACAATGGTTTGATACGGACAGCTTTGAAAGCGTTTTATGGTTTTCTTCAGCCATTACTCTCAGCCTAAGATTGAGGTTTAACGTCCCGTAACCAAAACTGTCGTTGCAGGCAGAGCACAAGCTCGAATTTAGGAAACATGAGGAAGAAATTGGCTATCTCTTTTTCCAAGGAACATTTGGCTTAAGAGATTTTTGGGTATCCACGAAAACCTAAATCGAGATGGCTGGACCGGACTTGAACCACCTTCCACCAGAACGTCTTATGAATGTACTATCTCTCTCGTTAGGAGACCTGCAGTGTTGTTCTTCTGGCGCCAATTATACACCATAACAATACGATAAGTAAGCCTGCCTTGGGGGAATTGTCATCGGTCTTCTTTGTGCGACAAAATGATACGGTAACGAAATAATTAAGTTTTTTTTACTCTATGCCGTGTCAACAGTTCAACAAAGCCCAGTGTTGGTGGTGGTATTCAGGTCGATAATGGGATCGCTGCTCATGAATTAGCGTTTCTTTGTAGCAAGTTTCTTTGAAGCCGACACCTCGAAGTAGCGATCAGAGTACTCAGATTGGCTGTACACTTTGTTTTGCAGTAACATTCGATAGTGTAGTTTTCTCTGCTTGGAGGATGTAACGCATTCTGATTTGCACATTCAGATTAAAATCCCAAACAGTCCAGCAGAGTTCACTCTCTTGCAGTTTCTCTATATCTCTTCCGTATATTACCAGAATGATTGTTTCAGCCGGTTCCCATGGGTCAGTATTAGTTGTACTCTTCGGCACTGGAGACTGCATACACCTGTGTTGCCAAACGGTAGGCAAAGTCGAATGTAATGTGTTTAAATTCTGGGAAAAATTAAGAAAGTTGTGACATCACATAGTTATTTGTTATCTGAAATGTTGGGTTTCATGCTCAAAAATGCTTAGTTTTCAGACGCAGAAATTAAGTACCATTATCTGTGGATTAATTCAGGCTATTCTCAATTTGTTCGTTAGTGTGTAGACACTGGTGAGTTGTAGCATACTTCAAGGATAGGAGGAACGAATGAAGCAAAATCAAAAAGGAAGGTGTGTAAGATTTGACGCTCCGTTGGCGAAAAAGCCGTTAGACAAACACAACAATCTCAAATTGAAAGAGAATAAGGAAGGAAACCGGAAATGTTCTTTTCAAAGAAACCACCTCAGTTTCCGTTTTTTGAGGATTTAGCGAATAAACGAAACACTAAATTTGAATGACGACACGTTTTTGGAACACCGCTCGTCCCGAATGCGAGTCCATTATGACACTTGGCTCAGGACAGCTACTTTCTAGTAGCTTATAGCGTGAGAGAACAGGATAAAAAATTCGCATTATTTGGCCGTAGACGAGTTTAAGACCTTCACTTCCAGCCTTTTCTCTCGTCATTAGAATTCGATCAAAAAAAAAAAACTTCAGTTTTGAAGTAATATCAGGCAGTGACCTTTACCTATACTCTTCAGGATTGTTTACTTGTTTCTTATCGAAATTTTTTGAACGAAGTGGAGTTTCTAATGTAAATATTAATGTGTTCCAGTCGAAGACTGTTCTATACATAGAGGACTCTTTCACCGCATACATAACTATAAGAGAGTAATAGCGACATCCGAAAACTGTAAGTATTCAGCAGAACTTTGCGCTCTTTCCGCAGCTGACAGTCGTGAGCTCCGTGTTCTTATCGGCAAATGTTGCCTGCAGCGTTTCGGATATCGTGCCAGTCTGCAACGACGTGACACCTCGCTCTCCGATCACAACTGTGGAACCACCAAGCGTTCAGCTACTCGACTACGACTACAGTGGCGTGGTGCAGTAGTTACAAATAATGCCTTCTACCTATTGCCACCAAATTTGCATCACGAGGCAAGGAGCAGAACACATTCCGCCGTCTCATTCGCTGCACTCTAGTTTTGTGGTTTGGAATGTTTTTCGAAACAAGCTTCACGGTCAAAGTATCGCATTCACAGAGACCCTCAAAAAATTGTATCTGCTACAACGAAATAATCAAGGAATGTCCTGAAGTTGACTTACTGTTGCCCCCACAAGTGTTTGCAGAACGGTGTAAATTTCTTATTGCACGATTTTGCGGAATAATGTTTTGTGCATACTACGTCAACGAATACTGTGCGTGAAAGACCTTACGAAAAATTGTGAAGTGCTTTCAGCGAGAAAGAAAATTTTGTAGGGTACGTGTGGTATGTTTATTTGGACATCTTCAGTTTAAAAATTTATTGGCTTCTTCTTTGTCGTTAAATGAAGTTCACGTTTTCCTTAACGGTGATCCGTAACTTTCCTGACTGCATCCCCTCTACCCTTTTATCTTCTTTTGCTTTAACATCAAACAGTGTCGTAGTTTTTCAGAAGAAATTTCTTCTAAATTTTCTCAGAAATTTAATCTTGACCTTCCTGTTGTCTTTCTACGATTTGTCAACTTATTGTACGCTAGGATAGCTTAATTTGACTTTCAAATGTGTTAGGAAGTGTGCAAGTTTTTAACATAGAAGTGGGCTCCTACCTTGCGAGTTGCGTAATCCGAGTCCTTCTGTAATTGCATCTGTTTGCTGGAGATCCCACCTTGAGGCATCATCTCGTTACAAATGTACGAGTAGTAAGTGTTCCCATGCCATTTATAAAATATACCACAACAATAATAATTTGGGGAACCTAAATGTGAAACTATCGTCTAAGTTCAGCAACATTTGGCGTCGTTGACAGCGACTGATAATTTCGTAGCCATTTTTGTAGTGACATAATAATAATAATAAGCACTATTATTACACGCAGTCCGATTGTTCGTTATTAACATTTTTGTAGTTACTTTTATTGAAAGTATGACAATAGTTTTCGGAATCCCTCACTCTAGACCTGACAAAATGAAGTGACAGGAATGAAACCATGAAGACATGAGGGGCTCGTTGACAACAAATTTTGTAAAGCAGTGGTTCTTTATCTGCAGTAGCACTGGAAGCAGAACATTTTTTTTCGTACTACGCAAGATCAACAATACAACGATCGATCAGATTCATTGCAAATAATACCATTATCAAATTGTATTAAGTCCGAAAGGTCAGTGAGCAGGACTGGAATCCTGCACTGCCCTCCTGGACAAGTTACGTATGGAAATAATTTCTCTGACATTTTATGATGTTTCAGGTGAATGCCTGTATCGAGTGTATGGCAATAGGGCTGAATTTACGCATAGACCAGATACACTTGGGCTTGGGTGCCGAGAAGAATGGGAGAACCAGGACCTTGATCGTTGCTTGTGCTTCTTCGGTACACACACACACACACACACACACACACACACACACACAGGCAGACAGACGCGCGCGCGGGCGCAGATGCATATAGTTTTAAAACATGGAGGACAGGACAGGAGCAAAGTCACTAGCGTAGCATTCGGTTAAATTACTTGCTAGAGGCCGATTGTTAATGTCTCTAACCGCAGTTGCTGTATAGTTGTGTTTGCGTCGATTCCTGTACAAGTTAACATCGTTTTGGTTGTCCATTATCATCATTGCGTGCAGTATTTTTTTTTTTTTTTTTTTTTTTTTTCAACACGATAAGCAGTGTAAAAGCTTAAAAGGTACACAGAAATGGAAACAAATTATTGAACGGACATAGAAATCGATCGGATCTGTTTCGTGGTTGCTGAAAAGTGAAAATAACTATTGCGTTTCTCTCCTAATATCCCCTTTCCATTCACAACGCCATAGCACTTTCAAGTCGGGCTGATTTCTTCCCACGCTCCTATATAGTTTCCCTTTTCACAGAAGGAAAATAAATGTAATCAGGAAGATTACTTTTAACTGTGGAGTTTGTGATATGTTTATTTTAAGTAATTTAATTCTTAATTGTATTTTTTCTAATATGGAACCTTAATTTTTCATGGAAGCAGGAAATTAGTATGAGAAATAAAAACACCTGAAGTCGAAAATAAACGTGAAGGGAGGGGTGGACGAAACGTCCATGGCCAAGACGCCGATGGCTGTAAATCCGTCCCTGGCATGGTAGCAAGAGTGTGCAGTGCGGTGTGGTGTAGTTTTGGGTTGTGTTGTAATGCATGAGGTATGAATGGAAGAACGAGGGTGAAATTTGAAGCTGATACATAGGCCACTCCCTCAGACAGCATCAGAGGGGCTGGCGAGTGTAAAATCCCCATCCGATGGACGGTTAAAAAACTTAAAAAAGTGAACCATGTATAGGATTAGGCATGCTGTTCATTCCGTAGTGACATTTTGCACACCCTTGACGACGTCATAATTACAATATTACAAAATTACTTTATTCTTCTGACGTTAGTGCGCCGGCCGTGGTGGCCACGCGGTTCTAGGCGCCGTAGTCCGGAACCGCGCGACTGCTACGGTCTTAGTGCCTCGGGCATGGATGTGTGTGATGTCCTTAGGTTAGTTAGGTTTAAGTAGTTCTAAGTTCTAGGGGACTGATGACCTTCGACGTTAAGTCCCATAGTGCTCAGAGCCATTTGAACCACTTTTTGACCTTAATGGTTGGAAACACATCCAATGTGGATTGCTCCTAAAGAATATTTAATAATTCTTCTAAAGTACTGTGGCCACACTGAAGAGTCAACGATAAATCACATCACCAAAAGTACTTGCTTACAGTACTTGATTTACTATGCTGAAGTGATGTTGAAGTTAGGACGCTTCATAGAACTCAGTAGATGCGATACCGTTAATAATTTACCATGTTTTTTTCTGCTGAGACTGTTGACTAACAGGAGATGGTCGCTAATAAATCCTTTAGATTTCTCTGGAATTTTCCTTTTCGGTAACAAATCAATTATCGGTCTCGACAGTGTGATAATAGTGGCTGTACATGTGACTATTGTGTATGTCAAATGTTTGTTTTATTTCGGCCACACGCTTTGTGAATATGTTCTCGTCTTATTTATTGTGACATCTGCCGTATATAACCAAGTTTAATACATTCCAACTATGACTTCGTTTGTAGAAGTCTGAGCATGCCCAGCATTGTGCTACTTGAAAATGGCCAAAGGCCGAAATCATGATTGTACATTAGAATAAAAGATTTATACAGTCAAATGGCGGAACTTTCATTTAAAAAGTATTACATGACTGTGGCCCCAAACCATGGTAAAATTATAAACATTTAAGGTTGCCGATAAGTTGTTGAAAAAGTAGCCCTGAAGATTGGGCACCTTACAGATCAGATTAGTGACTTCTCAGTATATGTAGGTTGTTCGTATTTCTAGTATTGATTGCAAGATCTGCTGAAGAGTTGATTTGAAGATATTTGTTATTTTTTACAAATTTTCTTACGGAAGAAAGAATACAAGATACACAAGAGTCAAGTTCAAAACGATAATTGTCTTCCACCGTCAGACTTAGAACCGGCTATTTCCAGTTACCACCCGCCGCACTTAACAATCTGGACTGCGGAAGCTCTAAATATAATCTGGAAAAACAAAACTACTGCCATCGTCATGAACCACACGTTATGAGAACGTTAGTTTTATTAGCAGCGTTGGGTAGCTCCAAATTTGCTTCAAAATCCAAAGCACGAGTTTGGTAGCTCGATCCCACCAATCCTAGGACAGAGAAATGCAGCTGTAAATTCAGCATAGTGGCACGCAAGACGGAAGTAAAATAGGAGAAGAAAGTGAAATTGTAGTGACGAATTTATCATGGTATCTTGATCTAAATTTTGTTAAGTTCGATGCTTTTAAATTGGAATGGAACACTTTCTGTACAAAATCAGTCACTATTCTTTCCTTTATCTTGTTGACGGCTGCTATGATTTGCCCCTATTTATCTATCGTAGAGTTTGTCACCTCTAAAACTTACAATATTGTAGAGTTACAAACTTTGATAGCTCGTTAGAAGCTCGAGGAATCTACATAACGCTACAAAGATCATAAAAACTCGGATTGAACATAATTAATGGAAGTAAAATGAGCCGCAAGACAGCTGTAATTTGTGATTTCTTTGTCACAACAGGTTTCGCTGCATAAAGTAAGATCATCAGGTGAACTACATAGGAAGAAGGAGCCTATGTAATATATATGATCAAAATACTAAAAGAATCTTTTAAAAACTAAAAAGAATCTAGTATTTTAAGACAGTAAATAAACCGACAATCACAGCTGTCTTGCCGCTTATTTTATTTCCATTCACTACGAGGTTTAACGGGTGTCTCTGTCCGGTTTAGAAAGTCCCATGTCACATGGAACAGATAACAACAAAAAGTCTGTATCACAGGAGGGAAAGTTAAAACATTATATCACAATTAAAGCAGGAACTTTTTTACGCGTCTGAAATAATCATAATTGATGTCAAAAAAATTATTAAAAATCAAGGAAAGAAAATTCTCAGGTATGTCTTGCAAATCGAAAATACCATCAGAAAATAGCAATTACAGTTGTTCCATTACTTATACAGAGTGGACAACAGGCAAACAGAGAAAAAGTTAAAGAGGACGGCGGAAGAAAGTGCTAACGGATTGTACCAGTCGTCATCACTTTTTTGGTCTAGAGCCAACAATGACGTTGTGGGACAGCATTTCGGGCCACATAAGTACCGATCTAATCATTGATTGGAAACCTGTGCAGATCAGTATGTAATGAGCACTCAGTAGTCTAGCTATATTATGGGCGAGAAGTTGGCTGCCGCCACGCAGGAACAGTTTGTGTTGACTGTTCTCGACCACTCTGAGAGATCCCAAAGCTGTGACACTATAATTGCTTGACGAAGTGTTGTTGTGTTGTGTGAGCACATAATGGGTTAATAACAGTAATTGCACTTATATATAAACGCATTATGCAACACTATCACAAGTATTTACTAAATGTTTTAAATGTGTTTCTTCTACTCATTGCGTTGTTGTAGATTAATTTCATATTCCTTGCCAAACCTATTTACCCCATTTGAAGGAAACCATCTCTATAATGCGCATTCACGATTTCATGTTACTTCCGCTTGGAATGTGTACCATAGCAGCTGACCACTACGCGGCAAACACGGCCAGAGTTGTCAGCAGTTGAAGGTAAACAATGAAACGTCGTCCCTTTCACATCCTCTAACCCCGCAGTGGCCGCACTGCTTCCCCTCTAACCCCCGAAGTGTACTTAGCTCATACCCGAATTCAGTTAAGTCAATTAAAATTAATCACCTCTTAAAATATTACTGTGTCTGTGAGTATTTTCATTTGTTACTATGTAAGCACTAAAACTACACTCTTAAGAAGCTCTTAACGTTAGCAAACGTTTTTGGATTTAGCTGTTTTTAAGTGCGTAGTATTACAAAATACGCCCGAGAACTGCGGACCTCGCGAATACTTGATTCGGGCCGCAGTTTGACGACCACTGGATTAGACTCATCACGTTATCTGTCGTGTTTCGAATCCACCACATCTGGTAACAAGTAGATCAATATGTACCGATAGAAAGAGCTATCTGCTTTATTATCTATTATATCTTATTGTATTTATGTTCTTATCATTGAATTGAACCAAATTTGTAACATTCAAGATCTCAAAATACGCTCTTGTCGATTAGCATTTTCTTCCGCCGACCCCTTTAATTCCAAACTTAGTATTATCGATGAAATCCAAAACAACCGGCCAGCGGATAGCCTGATGGAAATTGGCATTTATGAATAAATCGTTCAAGACAAAACGAAATTTAGCACTCGAATTCCTAAAAACAAATTTTCTAGGAAGTCTACAAGACAAAATTCAGAGTAAACGTAAAAACGAACAAAATCATTCAGTGAAGAGATATTAAAGGAAAAGGAAAACGGAATGGACTAAATAAGTTCAAATGGCTCTGAGCACTATGGGACTTAACATCTGTGGTCATCAGTCCCCTAGAACTTAGAACTACTTAAACCTAACTAACCTAAGGACATCACACACACCCATGCCCGAGGCAGGATTCGAACCTGCGACCGTAGAGGTCCCGCGGTTCCGGACTGTAGCGCCTAGAACCGCTCGGTCACTCAAGCCGGCTAAATAAGTTCAAAGACACTCCTTAGTTCGCCACAAGGAATCAAAAGATTGAATATGTATTTCTGACAATAATAATAATGAATGGTAACAACTACGCTATCTTGCACCATTACATAAACAATATGTTTTATCCCTTCTCATTTCATTTACAACATAATCGTGTTAGGAACGCTGGAGACGGGGAAGTTGCGAATTATCGTAAGCTTTGAGGTAACAACGATACTACATCAGTTGGTTCGGAGCACTGGAGCTTCAGAGTGTGTACACTTATACTAGCAATATAGGAGGAAGCTGCTGGAAAAACATCCACTAAATGAATAGAGGACCAAATCTTAATCAGGCTTAGAACCCAAGTAAATGTGACACAAATCGAGAATCCAGAAACGTCAGTAGAGTAAAGTAGAGCCGGGTCATTGACATTTATGGGAACTTCGATTAGTGAAGTCTTTGACTCCCTGGATTGTAGCGTCTCTGCAATCTTTTCCGAGTCGGTAAAGCTGTTTTAAGTCGAGTTTGTCATTCACGTGAGGGCATGAGTTGTGCAACTCTGCTGTCAACAAACGAAAGGGAAGTTAAATGTACTGTTCTTAGCATTAATCGCAATGATTTTGATTTGAGTGCGTTTACAAGGTTCTTCGTGGAGTGATGATTCATTGCCAGAGTTTCGTTTCGAGGGCACGGCAGTCATTTGGTTCTTCCTATAACAGCGAGTATAAATGAAAGTGAACAAAAGGCGACAAAGTGGTAGTTCAGAGCGAGGCTGAAAGCTGGCCAGGTGGTCCGCATACCGGCAGTAGCAACGAAGTGCGGCGGCTCGGGGAGAAACACGCTCGCTCTTCCTCCCCACGTAGCGTTACGTCTGCGCTGCGTGTTACACGACCATTTCCACTGTTGACGCAAGCCACGCTGCTGAGCAACCTAAAAGTCCTTGCAGCCGCTCCACAAAGTATTCAACGTGCAGTGCGTTCGAATTTAGTTCTCAGAGTGCTGTGCGTTTTATTTTAGAGACGGTGACCTTGTATCATCTGAGAGGCAGCATCTGAATTCTTGAACTCAAATTGAGAAGAGTCGTGAGAGATGTATTTCTAAATTTCTCTTAATTGGGTTGTAAGAAAATATGGAAACCAGTGTACCAGGAACCTAGTCCGGATGACGATATACCTATTTTCAAATTAAATACTTACCATTACAGCATTGGATTGGGTTTCGACTAATGCGCCAACAACAAAACGCAACACAAATGAATTGAAAATTATTTTGACTGAGAAATCTGCGAACGCTGACAATAGTCAGCACCATCTCCATATTGTTTCCACAGTTAACACATTGATTTAATAGCGGATGCCACTTGCTGCAAATGAAATATAAATTCGTACATGCCGTTAGCAGTTCCAGTGTACCCCACTCCTCCTCATTCACTCTTCTGCATTCACCCCTCCACAACACCTGTAGAATGTACAGTCTTCGAAGTGTTGACAGTAAATACCAAAAGCGACAGAAGTTGAGCAGTATGGGTATGGGCCTCACCCAGATACCGGTAGGAACAGAAAAGCTTACTTAATAAAGTATAAAGACACAAGCATCCTTAAAAATCACTTTTACCCTTTCTTCACTCATACAACGATACAACAAACAGAGATGGCTGGATGAGATGTTGAAAAGTTTTCCAGACAGTGATTTAAAATATATTTTTAATTATCTTTAGTCTGTTGGATAGCAACGAAGCCCTGTTTCATTACAGTGTCTTGTCGCAAGACCAATCGTATTGACGCACAATAGTTGCACAACACGTACTGGATGTTGACACATTTACGGTGACGGTCGATAATGTAACGTGAAAAGTTATTAATCCGGGACCAGAAAAACAATTAAAAAGGAAGCTACCAGGTGGATCCTAACAAAAATACACCACACACTGCCGCAAGCCAGTTACCGGCAGTATGCAACGCAAATAAAGATTTAACTCCTTTTGCCCCATAAGTCCGCAAAGTCTCGAAAATTAGTTTTTGGGAATAAAGAAATATCACAAAATGACGGAATTTTAACAGTTCAAAATAAATATATAAAATGACCATAACCATTAGCAATAGGAAACATTAAATTTACAAGGCACTATTAACTCCAATTATGAGTGTTTGTGGGAAATAAATTGGTTCCTGTCATTTGTTTCTAGCACGCCGTTGGGGAAAAAAGAAAGTTTTCTGTCTCGAAAGCCATCAGGAAAAGAGCGCGCAGTAAAACAAGTCTGTTGAATTATTGAAGGATACTATTTTCATTAGTCGATTGCCTGGCGCGTTCTGTTGTATACCTTGTTTTTCGTCTGCCCTCTTGTCTCGTGTACAGGATTGCCATCTGTCGCGATATATCGGGACCATCACCGTTATGAACCTTCTTGTCCCGACTTGACCCGGTTTTGCCACAAATTTGCAGAAATGCTGTTATGAACATGGCTCAAGTACTGAAGTAACGCCATCTTTTAGCGCAACATGTAAATACAGTCTCAGTTAATTTTATTTATGGAGTTTATGTTAACAAGGTCGTCTCACAGATGGCCTTGCAGGTTGCGTATCCTGTATCGACGAAGCAAGTACATTCTAGATCTAGTGCCACAATATAGAAAATACCAGCCTTTTACATTAGACCATAGCTTACGAAAATGCCTAAGGATGGGAAGAGAAAGTGTCGCTTTTTGCATGATTACATAAAAGACTTTTTTTTTTTGTCAAGAAAGGACGTACGGATGAGGAAGCGTTGTGAGAGATTTGTAACCGTTTCATCTCAGTAACTCACGGAGTTAGGACAGATTTGAGGCATCACACTTGCACGAAGAATTGTGCAAATAGATTCGCCGTAGCATCGACTTCAAAGCCTATTTACGTATTCATAATTAAAGAAGATACCCAGGAAGAATTGCTCGGAAATGCTGCCAAACTAACAGCTTATAAAGTTATCAAGCATCACCAATCCTTCAGTTCTCTTGACCGTACCGTAAACTGAATACCGTAAAATAGTCTACAGCGATTGTTAAAAATATTTTCGTACCATACTTCATGTCAACACACAACACAATTTCAAGAAGTTTCATTTTACGGCATCGGCTCGGACGCGTCGGGCCACAGGGCTGAAAAGTTGTTTCCGTTAATTGTTCAATACTTTACTGAAGCTGACAGAACTCGGCAGAAGCTGTTGGAGGTTCGTTCCCTGAGTAAAGAAACGTTGGAGACAACTGCAACGTTTTGTCCAGAACAGTTTAAGACAACGGCAAATTTCATTACCTAAATAATCGCATTTTGTGGAGACAATACCAATAGCAACACAAACTTCGGAGGGCTTCGTCTACACGGCCAGTGGAATGTGTTTGTATCTTCCACAGTACTATATCAAGCGCTGTTGGAGTCCTAATTGTCGATATTGAAATAATCGTCATGAAAATATTTAATTATTTTTCAATATACACAGTAAGAACATAGAAGCTGAAAGTTCTCCGTATACGTTGATTTCAAATATCAGACTCTTCTATTTCATTCAAAAACAAGATGGCTGTCGTTATGCCCACAGTTGAGAGAATTCGTAAGCTTTGGATTCCATTAAAACATCTTTTTGAGCCAAAGACAGTTCACCTAAAGTAATTTCAAATTTTTTTCAGTAATCCGATCAGTTAAATTTACTTTGTCTCTGCAGTCTAAATTGGCTCTGCTTGGAAAGAAAAAAAAAAGTAGAAAGCGTGGAGAAGAATAAATTCTCGATAATATATTAACAGACAAATGAGTCTGAATGAAAGGATGACTTCCAATTTTATTGGCATGCAAACCAAGATGAATTTGAACAAATCAAAGAATGAGAACCGTAACCAAGAAATAAATTTGATTTCGAAATTAGAGGAAGAGACAATGGCTTTCTATACCATAGCATTTGATTACTTAGAGAAATGTGCTATTTCTTGTAATAAATATCAAGTATTTGATTGGATGGCGCTATCTGAAACCCCAGATTAGGTGATGACTAAAAACACTAAAAGTGGTTTGAAGATTTCAGCAGATAGATGAATCTTAAGAGCTTTCTAAGAACTAAGCGTGGCTATGCAAGAATGCAAGTCTAAACACTCAGCGGAAGAAAGGTGGATTTCTTTTCTTAAGGAAACCGAAAGTCCTGAACCCAAATACCAACTGTTTTCTGTTCCCGCACACAACGCCACTATGGAAAGACTATTTTCGCTGCCGTCGACCCAGTGGACTGATGAAAGAAATCGACTGCTGGCGACTGTGGAATCAATCAGTGCCAATTAAACTAAATGCTGACTGCATGGAGTTTTATAAATACATTAAAGTGAAAAAAGACTTACTGAAAAAGGTGAAATCCCCCGAAAAATATGGTGTAACAACTATTTCTTCCGCAACAAGTTCCATGTAATCTGTTCTAAATAAAAAGTAATTATATTAAATAAACTTTTTACTTCATTTCTACATCCCCATTTCAGAGTTTTCATACGAGGTCCCAGTTAGTATGGCAATCCTACTCGTGTAGTATGTTGGAAGAAATAATATTGCACGCACCGTCTTTGTCCGATGTTTGTGTTAACCTTACAAAAGGGTGTGTGTAGTTACGGGCTCACATCTGTCACCTCCCTGCCAACCAGAATGTAAGGGCCGTGGGAACGCGCTTTGTCCGTGCGCTGGTGAACCAGGTTAGGAATTTTCACATAACGTAACACTCCAGCGGTACCGAGGAACAGAGATAATCATATCTCTTGCGTCTTATCGTATATTCTTGTCGCAGCGCACATTATCAGCATTTTATTTTTTTTAGCTTCCTGTGTTGAGTAGAATACGTAATAAATGCTTCATATATTAGAAATAATATGCTAGCAATACCGAGATACGAGATTTCATTACACAGATAGAAATATTATGTGATTAACATTTGGTATTTTTGTAACAGAAAACATTAAATTTTCACATACTTTAAAAGAATACAAATTCCAGCAGCAGGTAGTCTTCAGTCGCAAAGACTCAAACTTAGCAACTTTTATATGTAATAGATATATAGCGTAAATAGAGAATACGTATAGCAAAAAGAAAGGCTAGAAAAACGTTTACAGGCTGACTGAGTGTGCTGCAGAATTCACTTTTTTCCCCTTGCCTCCAGAAAAGATCTGTACTAAATCATACCGACCAACACAATTTTATTGTCAATTCTTTGTGTCCATACGGGCCTTTACCTATGAGAGAAGTGTTGTAAAGAATGCAAAAGAATGTGTCCACTGTTAACACTGCTTAGCTTTCGTCCGCCCTTTGTTTTCGTTTGTATGCGGTTGCCATGCTTTTGTAAGTATACATAGCAATAAACTAATGTCAGTTAGCGTCGTCACAGAAAGGAGGGTTCTTTATTAGGTGACCCGTGAGGTCTGGGGCGCCTTGTCACGGTTCGCGCGGCTGCCTCCGTTGGAGGTTCAAGTCCTCCCTCTGGCGTGTGTGTGTGTGTGTGTGTGTGTGTGTGTGTGTGTGTGTTTTGTCCTTAGTGTAAGTTAGTCATCGCGTAACTTTTGAAAAGTGAATGAAATAAAATAGTGTCAATTTTAGAATGAAGTGTTTTGTTAAAAAATCTCTTATGTTCGTTAACAGGCACAGCTAATTTTTCTCAGGGCGCTGTCTCACGATGGATGAAAAAAAAAATCTTTCTTTAATGTTACGCAATAAGCAAATTAAACACAATACTCAATTAATTACTTATTTTTCCCTGTAAGGGTTGATGCTCCAGTATAGCCGCCTATGTGCATTGGCAGCGTACACAATCGAAAAAATATTTTTAATAAAACTTTACCTCCGACCTAAAAATGAAATTGAAAATATTTTAAGACGCCGTTTTCTATTTATTAAGATTAAATCCTTTCAATATTTTCAGAATTAAGTGACTGTTAAGAATGTTTTTATCATTTTTAACACCAGTCGCTTCGCTTCAATAATGCACTTACACAAAATGGCCAGGGCAACATTTAATTGTTACTTAATTAAATAAGGGACAGGGAAGGTACTTTCTTGCTACTACGAAAAGCACATACTACATTGGATACTGAAACATATATTAAACAAAAATTATAATTACAGTACATGTAATTAAATTAATTACGACCTTCAGCTGGGACGTCAGAACCAAGAAGACGAAAGAGAAGCAGAGCTCAAAGAAACAAAAGCTCTTTTCTTATATACTACGAGACAAAGATCATGTTTATTACAATCATAGGAGCGCATATAGCGCTTTCATTGTAGCTGAATATCGATTACTAGGTTTTATATTCCTTTTTTCAAGAAACGATGCTATATAATTTTAAGTTAGATTAAGTGGTGTGTAAGCTTAGGGACCGGTGACCTCAGCAGTTTGGTCCCATAAGATCTTACCACAAATTTCCAAATTTAACACTATTTCTTGTAGTAGCATTTGTGATCATAACAAAGTAAAGGTAAGACTCATCATACTCAGTTACACAAACATCGAAAGTCACTGCTGCCGCGTGAATAAATACACTTCTTTGCACGAATTCTACTGACCGCTGCAACTGCGTGGAGAAATTACGTGTCACGTAAGGGGGGGGGGGGGGGGGGGGGGAAATCTGAGCACTATGGGACTTAACTATTGAGGTCATAAGTCCCCTAGAACTTAGAACTACTTATACCTAACTAACGTAAGGAAATCACACACATCCGTGCCCGAGGCAGGATTCGAACCTGCGACCTTAGCGGTCACGCGGTTCCAGATTGTAGCGCCTAGAACCGCACGGTCCCGAAAATAGCAGCTCCCATCCGATAGTCCTGTTGGTAATTGTAGTTCATGGAGAAAGTTTTCATACAGAAGCAGCTCTGAGACAGCGTCATTCTTTTTTTCCCCATTAGAATACTGTTATCATGCCAAGAGGATACTGGTTAGTTAACTTCCAAGACCGAAGAAAGTTGAAAGTTGCTCCAGTCGTCAATCCAGTTTCGTACCTTGGGAAGTTCGCCTGTACACTTTTGAAGTATCTACATGAGAAATTTCTTATATGTCTTGTATGCAAAACTAGCTTGTGAGCAGAGTTTGAACTTTTTGAAATACCTCTCCAAGTGCTATCCCCCATTTTAAAAGACATTCCGTATCATGTGTTGGACTTAATCACTTGAAATTTTAATGATTTTGGAATAATAGCATTTAATCTTTATGATTAATTTTGGAGTCACCAGCCGTCGTGTTATAGGAAATAAGCCAATGTGTTGAGTTGTAACTCAGAGAAGTGGGAGGTGGATCTAATTCCTCATTTTAAAGTTTTTTTGTGATGTGATTTGTACCACTATCTTATTCTCATTTTTTCCATCACTTAGACTATTAAAAGTGAAAGCTATAGGTATATAATAGTCTGGATGGATCACACAATAAATTTCAGCTCAAAGTTCTGCATATCGATTGAGTCTTTAAAGCGAGTTCAGCTTGTTCGAGAAATGGAAGATACGTATGTTACATAACGCAGGTTACTTAATTTCACATTTTTAGTACTTTCTTTTATTTTATAATATGGTTTCGATTGTATGTTTTACGTTAAGTGTACAGGATGTCCCAAACATTTACTATAAAATGTACATGTTAAAATGACTAATACACTGAGTACTTTTTAGTAAGGAGTTATTGGTTGGAAATGAGAAATTGATAGTTCGCTTACTCACTGTGGCAAGAACTAACTCACGGCAAGCAGTCCGGCTGTGCAGTACTGCGCTGCATGGTAACGTTATTCTGAGGGGGAGAAAAAAGAGCGTTATGCTGTCTCAAAGCTGCAGAGCATTGATATAACCGAACTCTTGGTTCAAAATACACTCGTCAACAATGAAAATGTTAAATTAATAATTTCAGGTCATTCTTTTGTGTTTCACTCCGCCAAATGCAAAAATGAAATCAGAAATGTTCCATTACCCACCAGTGATTTGTATATATATATATATATATATATATATATATATATATATTCCTGGAAATTGAAATAAGAACACCGTGAATTCATTGTCCCAGGAAGGGGAAACTTTATTGACACATTCCTGGGGTCAGATACATCACATGATCACACTGACAGAACCACAGGCACATAGACTCAGGCAACAGAGCAAGCACAATGTCGGCACTAGTACAGTGTATATCCACCTTTCGCAGCAATGCAGGCTGCTATTCTCCCATGGAGACGATCGTAGAGATGCTGGATGTAGCCATTTCCACCTGGCGCCTCAGTTGGACCAGCGTTCGTGCTGGACGTGCAGACCGCGTGAGACGACGCTTAATCCAGTCCCAAACATGCTCAATGGGGAACAGATCCGGAGATCTTGCTGGCCACGGTAGTTGACCTACACCTTCTAGAGCACGTTGGGTGGCACGGGATACATGCGGACGTGCATTGTCCTGTTGGAACAGCAAGTTCCCTTGCCGGTCTAGGAATGGTAGAACGATGGGTTCGATGACGGTTTGGATGTACCGTGCACTATTCAGTGTCCCCTCGAAGATCACCAGAGGTGTACGGCCAGTGTAGGAGATCGCTCCCCACACCATGATGCCGGGTGTTGGCCCTGTGTGCCTCTATCGTATGCAGTCCTGATTGTGGCGCTCACCTGCACGGCGCCAAACACGCATACGACCATCATTGGCACCTAGGCAGAAGCTACTCTCATCGCTGAAGACGACACGTCTCCATTCGTCCCTCCATTCACGCCTGTCGCGACACCACTGGAGGCGGGCTGCACGATGTTGGGGCGTGAGCGGAAGACGGCCTAACGCTGTGCGGGACCGTAGCCCTGCTTCATGGAGACGGTTGCGAATGGTCCTCGCCGATACCCCAGGAGCAACAGTGTCCCTAATTTGCTGGGAAGTGGCGGTGCGGTCCCCTACGGCACTGCGTAGGATCCTATGGTCTTGGCGTGCATCCGTGCGTCGCTGCGGTCCGGTCCCAGGTCGACGGGCACGAGCACCTTTCGCCGACCACTGGCGACAACATCGATGTACTGTGGAGACCTCACGCCCCACGTGTTGAGCAATTCGGCGGTACGTCCACCCAGCCTCCCGCATGCCTACTATACGCCCTCGCTCAAAGTCCGTCAACTGCACATACGGTTCACGTCCACGCTGTCGCGGCATGCTACCAGTGTTAAAGACTGCAATGGAGCTCCGTATGTCACGGCAAACTGGCTGACACTGACGGCGGCGGTGCACAAATGCTGCGCAGCTAGCGCCATTCGACGGCCAACACCGCGGTTCCTGGTGTGTCCGCTGTGCCGTGCGTGTGATCATTGCTTGTACAGCCCTCTCGCAGTGTCCGGAGCAAGTATGGTGGGTCTGACACCGGTGTCAATGTGTTCTTTTTTCCATTTCCAGGAGTGTATAATCACTGATTAAAATAATGTAATTTTATTTAATTGGTTCAGCAGTTGACGTATTGGACCCGGGCGAGTTTTGTGTCTGACTTTATAAATGGCAACAACGTTCAACAATAAACTTTTTCTCGCAATAACGACTTTCCCGCCCAGGCCAAGATTTACCCCAATAACAGATAGAAAGTATCCTAGTTGCCAGAAGAGTTAGAAGTATTATTTAATGGAAGACCCTCATCGTGTGTTCTTCATCTCGGTATTGATATATGTATTGTTAGCTAATACTATGTTTTCTTAAGTATTGTGTTCAAAGGGGGGTTGTGGAAACATACCTCGCAAATGTATAAAGGATAAAAAAAATTTGTCAAGTTTTTTGCGAATTCATTTTAAAATGCAGAGCGAAATTCGGCTCCGTGTAATGAGAGCTTATGAGTGTTATTTTGACAGTAAAACAGATCAGAATAACTTATGAGTTTCAGAAATTTGTTGTTCCAAATGTATAACATTATTAACTGGCTGTCCAAAGAGTTCGTCATGTGCCTTGTGCAGCTCCCATGATATGGCAGGAATCCAAAGATCATGTAACAGACAGGTATTTCTGCTTGACAGATACACAATCCAGTCATACGAATGTGATCACCAGCAATGTTTTGACGTAAACGTGCAATACCACTCACAGATGTTGGTGGTGGCACTAGGGGGCGAGGGTCTACAGTACTGGCGTTGGTGTAATGCGGAAACGGAGCGATTTATCTGATGTCCAAAAGAGCATGATTATTGGCTTTGGGTGTGGACCAAGGGTGGAAGCATTTACGAAACGGTTAAGTTCGGAAACAGTGCGCGTGCCGCTGTGGTTAAAAGTACCCTGCATGCCATAATGGCGCTAGCGAAAAGGACTTCGAGCCCCATAGATGATGGACATGAACGACGGGTGTGAAGATGTGTACGGGCGAATACACCTGCAACTGTTGAGCAACTGACAGCACAGTTGAACCTAGGGGGCTACCAACAGTGTCTCCTCAGCGACCGGTGAGGGCCTCCGCAGCAGGCGCCTGGTCAATCGAAGATGAAGGCTGTAATTTGCACACCAGAACCGCAGGTGGAGTGAGTGGCGGCGACAGGTAGCCTTTTCAAATAAATAACGTTTTATGCACCATCGAACAGATAGCCGTTGTCGTGTACGGCATGAATCGTCTGAAAGCACGCATTCTGCAACAATCGTCGGAAGGGCCCAGGCCGGAGGAGGGAGCGTTACGGTGTGGCTCAGTGGATCAACACGAGTATTCATTAGTCCTTAGGGTTAGTCCACCCCTAAATGCAGTTTGTTTTTCCTCGGCATGATGGCATGTATCAGCAGGACAATGCAATATGTCACACAGCTCGCAGTGATTGTGCGTGGTCCGAAGAGCACCCCCATAGCCACAGCACTGGCGTCGGCATGGAATCACATCCCTGTTGGTACCCTGCACGTCTCGTAGCGGTCCACGCTGCAAAAGGTGGATGTTCAGGCTTTTGACAGGTGGTCAGATTATTGTGACTCGGCAGTGTATATGTTAAATTAATTCAAAATCCAAACATGTGCCTCATGGACCATACTTCCCATACTAATTACAATAGATAATAGAAAGTGACAATGTTTTTGGAAGTATTGATGACATTAGTAAATTAAATCAACGGAGTGACCCAGATTTTGTGGAAGGAATTTCTAAAAACGGATCTCGCTTTCTAACATGAGGATCTGAATGAATGATTTGGTTCGTGATCGCTTGTTACCCAAACGTATGGCCTATTTGCTTCCGTATTGAAAGCCAGGAGCGTGTGCAAAGTGACACCAATGTAAGTTGTCTGCGTCAACGCCATATAATTTAAGCATTCATTTTCTGAACAGAAGGCCCTAATTTTCTGTGATAATGTTGACTCGCTGATGGAATCACTGCTTGTTGAACATAAACCTGAAGATTGGCGTTTTTTCATTGTCCCCTTGAAAACCAGCTTTGTTCCCTTGAAAACCAGCTTGGAAGGAGTCGTACTACATAATGGATATTCGCACTCTTGGGCTGTGTTGCCGTTTTTACCATAAACACTAATTTGCGGTAACGACAATATGTTCCGCTTGAATTGTTGCAGTAACAGTCGATTCGACGCAAGTTGTCAATACTGAACGACTTTGGAAGGAGATACACAGAGCATTTTGAAGTAATCAGACGAATTTAGTGTCCATGTACCACAGCCAGTTTAGCATGTTGTTGCAGAAGGTGAACAAAATGTGACCAAGAAGACATCTTTATTGTCCCCCTTTGCGGTATTACCTATTAGTGTAAGTGCTTTGTAATCAACTTTTCACGCTATGAGTTGCTGATTATCTTCGAATAGTAAATGAACTTCGGTATTTTATACGTTTCTCCTTAACGTATACTGAGTAGGTGGCATTGTATACGCTATTCTCGAGCGAGAAATTCATTTAATAAAGGCTTTCTGAAATAACACTGGACATGTATCTGTGCCCCTTTTTTCCATATAAATGCTGGTTTTGAAGACACTTACGGAGAACATTCGATTCTTTGATCTGTGAGTAGATACTCTCGCTGTGTCTTACAGATGAACAGCATCGCTCTAGGATTTGCGACTTAGCTTCATTGAAGAACAGACCTTGTCTTACGTCATTTGTTTTAAGAGTTGCCGAGTGCTATTATGGTCTGCTATTTTGAGTGCTGTTTGAATCAACGAACTACGTCTGCGTTTATTTTTCAAACAAAAAAGTTTACTTTTCTTCAGAAATGACAGAGTGATGCGAACGGTAGCGATCTCGCTGCCTATGAGAAGTTCGCTTAGTAGTCTTAAGGCCCTTTTCTGAAGTTTCAAAACCATGTTCATATTTTGTGTTTTTGTTCTCAAGATGATAATTCCATAGTTGAGAGTTGAGTGTCCATAAGAATAGTACGTAACTGTTCTGTGTAAACTGTTTTGACCTATGAAATTCCTTACAGGGAACCAGATGCATAAAACATGAACAGCTTTCAAACTGCAAAAAAGAACTGTGAAAATACTAAGCCAAAATAGTAATCGGTTTCATTCTAAACAAAAATCTGTTAAAAATATTAGGGATTTTTACATTTGCCACTCAGTTACTGCACAAGCAGTTCTCTCTTAGACAATGGAACAGGATCTCGGTAGAAGAATGAAAACTTGCAACTTCCGCACCTTATAACTTTTAATTAACCCAATATTGGGAGAGAGCAAGTACATACCTCTTTATCGCGGCAGCGCAACAGACCGACAGGCACCAGTATCGCTGAAAAAGCAATTGATGCACATAAAAAAGTGATGGTGTAACTTTAGCTTTGTGTCAGCTTACTGAGATACAATCATACCTACCGACGATATCTTTTCCGCACGGGGGCGGCGTGAGAAAGAATCATTACAAATATTTATTTATGTGTGTAGGTCATTTAAAGAACCTGCACAAACAGTGTTGTACACCAGCGATGAACCAGACAGTTTGCATTGTATTTACTAAATAGCCGTGTATTCGAAAGGACGGACGCTGTAATCCCAGTCCGTCCATCATGCTTTAATTTTTTGGGGTTTCGCTAAATTACTGCAGGCAGATGTAAGAACGGTTCGTACTATAAACCCTCGGCTCTCTCCTTCCCCCCTCCTCCTCCCTCCCCCTTCCCTCTACCATCAAATTATAACTGTACGTTTGATACTGTTTTTTTATTGTATTTTTTTTTAATTGTAGTACCACCATGTGTCTAATATCCTTTAAATCTATTTTGCTTGCGAATACTACTACTACGCGAGGAAGTGTTCGCGTGATATGATACATGAATAACTCTTGATCCGTAGGCAACCGCCACGTCTCCGGTGCTGATCAGGTTGCATACAGTGCCAGTAAGCGCGGCGGTCTGTCGGTTTCCTGACCGTTTTGCTACTTGCAAAAGCTTCTAGTCATTGAAGCGACCTTCATGTTCAAGGCTGCTTGGGACTGGATGCCGGGCAGTGGCAGCTACCATTCACCGAGTTGTCTCCCAAGAAAGACTCACGTTAAAACTGTTAAGCACGAATTTGTTTCCTGTGCAAGCTTGCAGGATGTTATATCAACATTAATCGTGATGAAGGAGAAGCATGGATCATTTATGGATACTATTGTTGTTTTCCACGGGGAAATTATGACTTGTATGAGACAGTCCTGTTATTCACAGAACATCATCGGTTATAGTAAATTGACAAGCTATAAATGATTTGCCAGTCTAAGGGAGCAGGGACGAAGGTAAACATTTAAAGTAGACTGTCTTTGTTTAGTGTAGCATCTGCACTAATTTTACGATTACTTACCGAGCAGAACGTACCACTTTTGATGGTCGACACCCATTCAAAAGACAAAGACTGCATGTAGTCAATAAATTCTAATGAGACTACGTTAGCAGTGACGTGGAATGATTTTGTACTTGTGTATTTCGCGGTGGGAAGCCCTTTGGGAACTTCAAGGCTGAAAATAACCTGTGCAGCCTACCTATTTGTTCGTGCGCTCACTTTGCCTTCACGCTTGCGGTCTGCTACCACCTGAGGCACACTTTTTTGTTGAAGGCCATGTCTCTTGATGTAAAGAATACGTATAAATAGCTGCTATAGTGTTAAACCTTAAGTAAAAAATATATTTGCACTTGATGTTTTCCTGTACTGTTGTATAGATTACTACCAGAACGAGCACTAGCACCACTTCAAAATTTTTAAACGTGATTGTTTCTTAACGTGTTCGTAATGTAGTCTAAAATATTTCTTTTTTTCTTTTAGGTAAGTTAACTGACGCAACACACGACTGAAACTTATGCCTTCATGCATCGTGAGTATCGATCAGCCTCCTAATGGTTATTTTACGTTTATTAGTGTTAAGTGATTTGCGTAAATCAACGGTCCAAGTGAATGAGTTTATGGAATTCCTAGCTTTGCCTGATCGGTGTATACCGCCCTGATTGATTGCGTCACAATTTGTTTTTATGTTTAAATGAACTCTGTGTTAAGTTCACAGTTGTTGTGGAAGTACTTTGTGTTCACCCGATTTCATTCGGGAACTGTGCCCCGAAGTTAGAACACCTTGTAACAAGACTGTATATCGATAATTCCGTAAAACACACATTCATGTTGGGCAAGAGACGTCCATGCGCGAATGTAAGCGTTAATGAAACTTCCTTAACCGGCTTGGTTAGGAATGCCCACAACGGGAAGTAAATTGGTGCATCTTGCATGCTTGGTAGAAAATGAGAAAATTAAGCGTTTTGCATACAACCAGATCTTCCCTTGAGCTTTATATTTTCACACAAAAGCTTTCAGCGTTGGTCCATAAAATAATCATTTTCAATTTATAAAATTCATTTTTTTGTGGTGAAAAGCAGGAAAATATAAATACTGTATTTTGTAAACTGAGGGTAATATATTTTCAACGCTCATATCTGCAATGAGGCAATTACTTGTACTTCCTTCGAAACTATTATTAGTTCTGTTCCGGAATGTGAGTGACACGAATGTACTTCCTCTTTTTTTCTTCAGGCGGAGGGGTATGTGACTTAGTTTACTTACTCTTGCTCCAAGGACGATTCAGTTGTCTCCTGAGTCCTGATTTTTGTCTGTTGGATGTTCATTGTTTCCTCCCACCTTCACACGTGCACTGCCTAGCCATAACGAAAGCTGTGCACGTGCAACAGCTCTCCCAGAATAATCTTCTTCCAGCAAGACTCAGATACCACCTACACGTGCAACAATTCTTATAACTCGCATTAGCTCGCTAATTGGTGACAGGTATGTAGCAAATGTAGTTGGTATTAGCGTCTTGGTGGAAAAGTAATATTGTGGGTGAGCTGTTCCACGTGCAAACTCTGCGAGAAGCTGGGCTGTGCACGAGTGGTGGGTGAAAGGCAACGAGTCGGCTAAGGAAATTATAAAGAATGGCCGGCAGTTCGACAGGCCAGCCTTATTGTGCGACCTTCTAGCGGTGTCCGCCCGGACCTGTCTTGAATGTGAAGTCCGTTCCAAACGCCGGCAGCTCTGTTGTGCAGTGCCTGGCTTTTCCGTCATCGCACAATTAAAAAGGCGATGAAGACACCAAACCGGTCTTGTTTGCGCTGAATCGAGCATCGTCATGTAAACTATGACAACCTTAGTAACATTGTTGATTTTTCAGAATGTTTCCTTATCTTTCTGTAAATAGGATGCGTATTGCGGCAAAAGAAGTATATTTGAAGAAATCAGCGGATGAAAGTGCTAACCCTCACTTTATTACCCTTAGCTACACGCTTCGCGGCACTCCGTGCCGCAAACTGCTCGTTTCTGAGTTTTGGCAGCTCTAATGTGTGGTTTAAGGTTGAGCTTCCAGGTATTCCCCCACCAGGAGTCTCCACGTGATTCCCGCATGACACCGTGCCTCTGTGATGTACAGCTACCCTTAACTGAAACACTTCTTCGCGTCATCCCGTATCGCTTGCGTGTGTTGGTGTTGTACAATTATATTAAAAATACACGATAATGTAAGTATTTTTTTACTACTTCGTTGCTTTTTTAGTACTATACATTTATAAATAAATAATTATTATTATTTCTGAAATTACAATGAAATGAATACCCCTAGCTGCATACAGGCGTTGATATAAGTCAATGGGGACAGTTGAAAATGTGTGCCCCGGCCGAGACTCGAACCCGGGATCTCCTGCTTACATGGCAGACGCTCTATCCATCTGAACCACCGAGAACACACAGGATACCGCGACTGTAGGGACTTATCTCTGGCACGCCTCCCGTGAGACCCACATTCCCAGCTCATTGTCCCGCACTGTATTCAAAGTGCCCCTGCCCATTATACTCATTACTCGCGGCTTTTTGCCGATTCCCGTAAGAGTTCGGGCACTGTTTGTGCATCCGCACAGAAGATGATGGTCAAGCGGCCGATGAGCCTTAACTAATATATATATAACAGGAATCGCCAAAAAGCAGCGAGTAATGAGTATAATAGGCAGAGGCACTTTGAATATAGTGCGGGACAATGAGTTGGGATTGTGGGTCTCACGGGAGGCGTGCCAGAGATAAGTCCCTACAGTCGCGATATCCTCTGTGTCCTCGGTGGTTCAGATGGATAGAGCGTCTGCCATGTAAGCAGGAGATCCCGTGTTCGATTCCCGGTCAGGGCACACATTTTCAACTGTCCCCGTTGACTTATATCAACGCCTGTATGCAGCTAGAGGTATTCATTTCATTGTAATTTCATTCTAACGAGCTTCATATATATATTATTACTTCTATTACAAATAAGTTACATTTTGCTTCATTCGTCTAATAGTTCTATTGACTTTCGTCACGTATTTACTTTGCTTTTCCTTTCACTATCCCCTCGTTTCTCACATTTCAGGTGTAGACGTTATAATACGACAGAAGAGATTGTAGAGCTGCTAAGAGAGCTCTCTGATGATGAGCGCGAAGGCAGATTAGAACAAGAAGATACTTCCGGTTTTTCAGACGAAAGTGTCGAAGAAGAGAAAATTATTGAAAATGATCATTCCAGCGAGAGTGAACAGTGAGGGTTCGAAGGCCAAGAAACTCTGGAACTGTCAAGTGAATTTCAAGTATTTTTGGGGCAGGGGAAAAGGTTTGAAACAATTTGGCTTGGCAATCCAGTGACCAAAACCTCTAAAACGTCTTCAATGAATTTGTGGAAAATTTTTCCCGGACCCACGCGTGTTTCACGGGGATGCTAAAATTGAAATTGATCCATTTATGAAGTATTTTACAATTGATATTATTTACCAAATTGTAAGTTACATTAATCTATATATAGAAAGAAAGAGAAGTAGTTGTGTTTATTCCAGAGACAGAGATTGTAAGGACACCTCTCGGTCCGAAATCATGGATCTTTTAGGCCTCGAGGGCCTGGAAGACGAATGGTGCCGGTCTTTTGGTGGCCAGGGCTGCTTTTTGAGTAAACAGATTTCGATTTTTACTACAGTCCCTACGCTTTGACGACTAGCGCAGTTGATCACAGAGATGTGTGGTACATAAATTAACACCATTTAGAGAGGTTTATTCAGAAATAAATGAAAATTTTCAGAAAAGTTATTGTTTATCTGCTTTTGTCAAAAATGGTTCAAATGGCTCTGAGCACTATGGGACTTAACATCTATGGTCATCAGTCCCCTAGAACTTAGAACTACTTAAACCTAACTAACCTAAGGACATCACACTACACCCAGCCATCACGAGGCAGAGAAAATCCCTGACCTCGCCGGGAATCGAACCCGGGCGTGGGAAGCGAGAACGCTACCGCACGACCTCTGCTTTTGTCACCATTGACGAAATGCTCCCATTTCGAGTCCGATGTGGCTTCGTCGTCTATATGCCAGATACGCCAGCCA
Organism: Schistocerca gregaria; assembly: GCF_023897955.1. Lineage (NCBI taxonomy): Eukaryota > Metazoa > Arthropoda > Insecta > Orthoptera > Acrididae > Schistocerca > Schistocerca gregaria. The sequence goes on from NC_064921.1 coordinate 259,928,522, forward strand.
AATATGGCATAAAAATGTGTGCCTTATGTGATACGAAAACGTATTACGTATGACATTTTGAGATTTATTGTGGCGTTTTGGCAGTATGTACTATCGAATAAACCGATGGACATGGTAAAGAGATTAGTAGAACCATTGGAAGGTTCAAAGAGATATTTAACAACTGATAACTATTATTAAGTTACGAGCTTGGTATACACCTTCTCGAAAATGGCCTTACTTTTCTTGCTACCATTAAGAAGAACAAGCCAGACAACCCTCTTGAGTTTCTTCCTAACAGAATCGCCCAGTAGGATCAACTTTATTTGGCTTTCAAGATTGTTGCACTCTGTATTCTTGATTATAACGCTACTAAAGGTGGCGTTGATTCACATGACCAAAAATATGCCAATTATTCTAAAAATGTGCCAATCATTTTACGAGACGAAGGACAAGGAGGTGGTCACTAGCATTATTTTTTAGATATGGCAGTTGTAAACGTCCATATTATTTTTGTTGCCAACAACATATCAATGTTGGAGAGGAAGAGGCAAAGGCGAGGAAAGTTTACTGAAAACTTGGGATTTAGCCTGAAAAAAAAGAGTTCACATACAATCACTGCCCCTAGGTATAAAAGCATATTTGGTCAAATACAAGGAGCCTTCTGATTTACCAGTAATCCCTTAAGCCTCAGGAGAGCGACCAAGATCTGGTCCATGCTATGAGTGCGGTAAACATAGCAACAAAAAACTTCAATAACATGCTCAGAGTGCACGCGATTTGTGTGCAAAAAGCATTCCACCTGCAATACTATTTTTTCTAAATATTTGTTCATCGACATGTTTTTTATGTAACCTTGTTCCTAGTTAGTCATAAGTAATGAGTTATATTTGAAATATTTATTAAAGTATTATATGTGTCATCATGAGTAATTTGTAACAGTTGTACTACTTAAATTTTATTGCTCAATAAATGTTTTAAAAATACTATGTGGCGTGATTGCTGGAAAATGGACCTAGCGTAACTTTCAGCGGCGCGTGTAGCTAAGGGTTAAAGATTAGTCAGATCACGTTACCTGTTGTATATTGTAACGTTCCAAATGTTGATAACAATTCCACACGTACTGCTAGAAAGAGATAACTTCTACGTAATTTTTTAAATTGGTGTACCCTTTTTATTTATATTCTTAGCTCATAGCGTATGACATCCCGTAGCTCAAAATACACTCTTTTGGGGTAGTATTTTCTTCTGCCAATCCCGTCATTTGATATCGAAAGCTTTTATGTAATGACAGTATTTCAAATGGAGACATACTTCTTCTGAAAGAATGTTATAGTCCTAGAAAGCATTATTAACAAAACAACGACACTGTTCTTACACACATTGGCAGTCGTGATCTCCAAATTGTGCCGTTACACCGCTTATTTTCATATTCTCACACGGTCACCAGCGACGTTCACCGACAGACTTTATAGGTGAAGTAGAAAGTCGTCCTGCTATTTTGGATGTCAAAAGTTATGACTATAGCAACAAAGTGGTGAAAACGAATGCTTGGCAAGAAATTATAACGAAGTTTGTGCCTGTTTTCAACTAGAAGAGCATGGATGGAAAAAAAATTGGTAAGTTTTATGTTTTTTTTTCTCAAATTTAGTACCTTATTTTTCGGACCATAAAACAGTAGCGAAATGTAGTTGGTGCGCCTGTAAAGGCTAGGAAGGTAGTAACCTTCAAGCACATTTGCATCCCTCACTTTTGTTTTTCTTTTCTCCAGTATTAATGCGATAAGAAGGGATAAAATAGATGAACGTGGAAACCATGAGCGCACCCCTACAGGGCGAATGAAGAAATCTAAAAAATATTTGTATTTCAAAATTTTCAGAACAAAATTAAGTGTGCGTCTTACCGTTGTCTTAAGGTCCGAATAATACAGTTAAAATATTATTGTCCATTCCTGTGATTTCTTCTTTCACTTCTCTTAGCAGATCATCAAATGAAGTTTTCGGCATTCGAAAATACCGAAAAAACTTCTCATCTTGTCTCAGATCGACATAAAGAGTATAAAACAGTATTTTCTCCAACCGATCTCGTAGCAGTGGATGTAAGCGTAATGAAAGTTTTGTCCTCATTCTCCTCCTCCTCGTCCCCGCTCGAGTCCATTTCACTAACTAATCAGTTGGCAATACCTGCGGTGTCGGACACCGGTGATCCAGTAGTGTTCATCACAATTACGGGTGACCCTCACCAGTGTCCCAGTGTGAAACTGGCCTAAGACAGATATACTTGCAGCAATAACCGCGTTTGTCTTTAGCAGCTATGTTACGGCCTGTGTAAGACATTCTGATAGGTTACATTGTTTGCACATTTGCTCTGTTCTTGCTCTGAATAAGAACAACTATTTTACTACCTGTGGTTAACGTATTTAGGGGAAAATTGTAAATAATTTCACATTGCCTTGCACATGCGACATCACAAGACAACCAGGTTCCCAGTCTATTTAGTTGATGTTGTACTCAGTAGTATTCAACTTTTTCATCGGAAAACAAACTGCTTGAATATACACTCCTGGAAATTGAAATAAGAACACCGTGAATTCATTGTCCCAGGAAGGGGAAACTTTATTGACACATTCCTGGGGTCAGATACATCACATGATCACACTGACAGAACCACAGGCACATAGACACAGGCAACAGAGCATGCACAATGTCGGCACTAGTACAGTGTATATCCACCTTTCGCAGCAATGCAGGCTACTATTCTCCCATGGAGACGATCGTAGAGATGCTGGATGTAGTCCTGTGGAACGGCTTGCCATGCCATTTCCACCTGGCGCCTCAGTTGGACCAGCGTTCGTGCCGGACGTGCAGACCGCGTGAGACGACGCTTAATCCACTCCCAAACACGCTCAATGGGGGACAGATCCGGAGATCTTGCTGGCCAGGGTAGTTGACTTACACCTTCCAGAGCACATTGGGTGGCACGGGATACATGCGGACGTGCATTGTCCTGTTGGAACAGCAAGTTCCCTTGCCGGTCTAGGAATGGTAGAACGATGGGTTCGATGACGGTTTGGATGTACCGTGCACTATTCAGTGTCCCCTCGACGATCACCAGAGGTGTACGGCCAGTGTAGGAGATCGCTCCCCACACCATGATGCCGGGTGTTGGCCCTGTGTGCCTCGGTCGTATGCAGTCCTGATTGCGGCGCTCACCTGCACGGCGCCAAACACGCATACGACCATCATTGGCACTAAGGCAGAATCGACTCTCATCGCTGAAGACGACACGTCTCCATTCGTCCCTCCATTCACGCCTGTCGCGACACCACTGGAGGCGGGCTGCACGATGTTGGGGCGTGAGCGGAAGACGGCATAACGGTGTGCGGGACCGTAGCCCTGCTTCATGGAGACGGTTGCGAATGGTCCTCGCCGATACCCCAGGAGCAACAGTGTCCCTAATTTGCTGGCAAGTGGCGGTGCGGTCCCCTACGGCACTGCGTAGGATTCTACGGTCTTGGCGTGCATCCGTGCGTCGCTGCGGTCCGGTCCCAGGTCGACGGGCACGTGCACCATCCGCCGACCACTGGCGACAACATCGATGTACTGTGGAGACCTCACGCCCCACGTGTTGAGCAATTCGGCGGTACGTCCACCCAGCCTCCCGCATGCCTACTATACGCCCTCGCTCAAAGTCCGTCAACTGCACATACGGTTCACGTCCACGCTGTCGCGGCATGCTACCAGTGTTAAAGACTGCGATGGAGCTCCGTATGCCACGGCAAACTGGCTGACACTGACGGCGGCGGTGCACAAATGCTGCGCAGCTAGCGCCATTCGACGGCCAACACCGCGGTTCCTGGTGTGTCCGCTGTGCCGTGCGTGTGATCATTGCTTGTACAGCCCTCTCGCAGTGTCCGGAGCAAGTATGGTGGGTCTGACACACCGGTGTCAATGTGTTCTTTTTTCCATTTCCAGGAGTGTATGAGTTACGGGTGTTAGACAAATACCTAAATAAATGATAAAATAGTTCGTAAGTGATTGGTTGCTGTTAAATAGTCGGTATGCAGGCCTACCTCGGCAGGAATTACGTATATAAGCAGTATGTAACATTCCTCATGGGGATTAAACCCATAAAAATATCAAGCAAGCAACTATCTATCTGGACTCGGCAGCCAGTGAGAGAGGTCATACGTGTGTGAGCTCTCTCTCTCTCTCTCTCTCTCTCTCTGTGTGTGTGTGTGTGTGTGTGTGTGTGTGTGTGTGTGTGTGTGTGTGTGTGTGTGTGTGTGTTTTAAAAAAATTAAAAAAGCCAGAAATGTTCAGACTGTAATCGTACGTCAAATTAATTAAATGATCCATAGAGCATGTAACTAACTCAGAAGAAAACCTTCTGGCCGCTTACGTGTTTAGTAGTGTTTTGTTGAGCCTGTCTGTGACTCAATATGTTCGCAATATGGTGAGCAGCAATCTATCCTTTTCATAATATTATCATTACTCCATCTTGTGTTTTCCGTTGTTTGATTTTACCTATGTAAAAAGTGTTTATGCCGAAAGTTTACCAGAGCGATCGGGTTTTGGAAACGTCACATTACTCCTCTGTTTAATTTTGATTTGTCACATTGCTCGTTTCTTATGTTGTTCTGATATGTAACATTGCTAGTTTCTTAGTTTGATATGTGACGTTAACCGCTAATATTATTTTGATTTGTAGCTTCCACCGCATCCTCTATGCACAATTTCATTATTATTTTCGTATTATTAGACGTTCAACTCAACATGTTAACAGTTCCAGTTCTTACCGGGAGAGGCTGAAAATGGTTGTAATTGTCAAAGGTACAAAATACTGAGGATCATCCAGAACCAGAACGACAGCTTAAGATGAAATAAGTAACTGAAACCGTGAGGGAAACTTCTAGTATGCGTGGTTGCTTTAATTTTTAAAAAGCAGCTTGATAGTGCTAATCTTCGGCTGCCGTACAATTACGAATTTTCTTAGTAGTTGCAGACCGATTGTGAACAGGATTTGATTCTTTTGATAAACGTTTCCGCCATCTCCTGTAGTCAAAAAGATCAAATAGAACAACATACTTCCAAATAAAACGGTAACTATGAACTACTTAACACCGATGGTAGCATAGAAGATCCTGATTTTTTACTTTGAACGTAACAGTATGTCCACCAGAAGAATACGATTCCGTCTACAAACCACAGCAAGAACAAAAGGAAGCGCAGCAGACAAAAAAGAAAAAATTACCGAGCTCCTATGAAAATTCTACCGAAGAGCTTCGAAAGCGTGAAGTCCTTTACTTCCGAGGACTCACCGGGCTTGTGATTAGCCTCTTGTTGCGGTTAGTAGCCGTGAAGAAAACCTGCCAGTCGAAAATAATGTAAGCACAAAATGGAAAAAGAGTTCATTCCATTCTTCCCAATGGTAGCATTTAAAAGCAAGAGCCCTTCGTAATTGAAGCAACGAGTACTACTTCTTGTAAGCAAACAAATTTTATCAAAACTGTTCTCAAAATTATACCTCGAAGTTAACTTGAGCTGACAGGAGAGCGGTATTTTCAAATTACTTGAAGATGAGGGATTTGCCCAAGCAACGTAAATGTATCGGACATCATATTGTCGTAGTAGAACCTGAATACAGGCATGCGAAGACAGAAATATGAACCAAGCTTTCTGTTTGGAAAAAATAATCTCGATTGAGACTGTGTAAATATTTTTGTCTACTTTGGATGTTAACCAACGAATAGTTTCAACTAGAATCGAAAAACATAAAGATGGGTTTGTACTAGAGATTTTAGGCGCAGATAACCATGACCCAACATTAAAATTGACATGCGCGCGCACATTAAATAAACCCCTCGCATTTGAGGGTCATTATCTGCGAGCGCAGGCGTCCCGCTAGTTCATAGGAGGAGGAAAAACTATTGCTAATATCTATTGAGACTATGTATAATTTTACAAAAGTAATAGTAAACCTGTGGAACTCTCTTTGTGTTTTCCAAAATATTTAACTTTGATTTCAATTCACACTGATCAGTCAAAACATTATGACCGCCGACCTACTATCGATGTATCCCCGTGCTGGCGATAGCAGCATCACCTGGCGAGGAATGACTTCTATTCAGACGTAGGCACATTGCATGTAGTTAGTATCAGTGAACATCTGTTCGTGTGTAGAATGGGGAAGGCGCGCGATCCATTTGCGTGTGACCGAGGACATATTGTGCTGGCCCGGAGGCTCGGCACAAGCATTTCGGGAACTGCGCAACTTGTTGGGCGTTCGAGGAGTGCTATGGTGAGTGTCTTCAACACGTGGCGAAACCAAGGTGAAGCCACGTCCAGACGTCACGAAGTCCCTCATTACAAATGTCGGACGTCTTAGGCTTTGCATACTAATGAAACGGGATAGGCGACGAACTGGGGTGGAAGTAACCTCAGACTTCAGAGCTAGGCAGAGTACAAGTATGGGTGAACACACAGTGCACCGAACACTCCTAACGATGGGCCTCCGCAGCCAACGACACATGCCCGTGCCAGTGTTGACACCTCGACATCGGCAACTACTGCTGAAATGGTCACGTGACCATCGTCATTGGACATTGGCGGAATGTCAGAGCGTTCAAGCTCTGGGTGAATCCCGATATCTTCTTCATCATGCCGTTGGAAGGGAGCGAATCCGTCTTCTTCCAGGGCAACAGTCCTTAACACCTGTATTGCGGGACGGAGCCAAGTTGACAGCAGCTTCATTATGCTGCGGGGATAATTCACGTGGGCAACCATGGGTCCAGTAGAGCTCGTGCAAGATACCATGACGGAAATGGAGTATCATATACTGTTTGCAGACCACCTACTCCTCTTCATGACGACCTTGTTTCACGACGGCAGTGGCATTTTTCAGCAAGATGATACATCTCGGTCGTAAGGCTAGCAATGTGATGGAGTGTTTCGAGGAAGACAGTGGAGAGTTCCAGTTGATGTGCTAGCCCTCCCCACTACTCGCGAGATCTGAATCCCACCGAACAGATCTGGGATGTGACTGAACATTGCGTGAGAGCTCATAGGTCTCCTCCCCGAAAGGGAGTTAGGTGACTTGAGCGTGCAGATGTGGTACCAATTCCGTCTCGCGACCTACTAAGGTTTGAATGCCATGACACGTCACCGCTATTTTCCGTGCCAAAGGTGGACATCCCGGCTATTAAGTACGTGGTCATAATGTTCTGGCCGATCAGTGTATGTTTTTACGGGACCAAAAAACGTTTGTAAATATATAAAACGGCAACCAGTCACTTTTTAATAGCAATTTATTACTCAATGAGCCGGTTTTGGAACCTTTTCAGGTTAATCTTCAGGTGGTTTTCTGCATTTCTAGGATAATGTGGATGCTGGCTTGCGGCAGTATGGACGGCTTTTTTCGTTAGTGTCCATCTGTGTGCTTCCATTTTGATAGCCAGTTGGTACATCACTTCACACACTTCACACAATCTATATTTATTTACACTGTGACAGAGAAACTTTGCCAGCATCCAGCACTTGCCATACTATTGTTGTGTAGAACATGCTGGATGCTGCCAATGTTTCGCTGTCCCATTGTGGTTAAATACAGATTGTGTAAAAGTGTGTGAAATAATGTACCAACTGGCCATCAAAATGGAAGCAGACACTAACGAAAAAACGCGCCCATACTGCCGCAAGCCAGCACGCAGCATTATGCTAGAAATAGTGATTGTAACTTCCAGAAAACTTTTCAGAAGATGAACCTGAAAAGGTGCGAAAATCGGTACCTGGAATAGTAAATAATTATTTTAAAAAAGTGGTTGGTTTCGATTTTATGCATTTACGTTCAATTAAGTCACGGGTTCTAAAATATCGGTAATGGGTAACCTTATCAAAAAACGCTTATGTGAGTTTTGTGTGGCATAAGGGAATTCTGATGACATGAACAAGTAGCTAAAGAGTGACCAATGTCACATTCACCAACTCAACGGAAATACTAAGAAACACCACATATCTTTCTTTTGCCAAAATTGAGTACCTATGGTTTTGTGCTTCAAATGTATAAGCCCATGGTAATGTAGAGAAACCCCAAATGTTACGAAATTTTCGGTGTTATGTGATCATTGCACTACCTACACTGAAGAGGACTACCCCCTCCTCCCGAAATGTACAAAAGAACACAAAATTATAAGTTTTGAGCACTGTTTTAAACAGAGGGAATAATCAATATTACTTCTTGCTCTTTGCTTTAATTGGTCAAAGTGGCACGGATCAGGAAGTAATGAATAAAAGGAAGAATACACCAGAGTTTACGTTATATGCAGCTCCAAAACAAGTAAGAGTAAAAAATGAAGCATATATTAATTGGAGAGTTGAACCAAAACAATAAGGTTATGTTTGCTGTTAAGCTCTAACCTGAATTGTAGCACTTCTTCAAAATTAAGGTTTAGATATCACCTCTACAAGCGCAGTAGCAGTTCACTTAATAGTGTACAAGAGGCCTGCTGATAAATTCTTGAAGAAATTACATGCGTTTAAAGAAAAAAGTGGAACAGATTCTACCATTGCAAGCCTCTCATTTGATTTTATACAGAACCTGCAGCTGCCTCAGTTACAAATACAAGGCACGTTTTACTTGCGTCAGCTTTCAGTAAATATGTTTAATGTGCATGGTTTACGGGGTGGAACAGGTATGTATTACCTCCATCTTGAAAGAATAGCACGAGGCAGCCTCAGTGAAGCCTCTTCATCCTTTTGGTTATATAAAAGAAAACGTTGACAATATGTTAAACACCTTTACTTGTTCTCTTGTGGGAATCAAAATCCATACAATAGTGAGATCTTGCTTAAGCTTGTGGTTAAGGGAAGATTTCAATTCATCATCCATTACTTTCCAATAAGAGGCCGTCTCTTTCCCCTCTTGTGATAGAGATTGCAGCATGGTAAAAAGGAAAACTGAAATCGTGGATAGGACATATAATTTCAGGGAATGGTGGACAAGTTCTACCGAAAGAACGCTATCTCCGTTGGAACTAAAGGAAGCAAGGAGGAACACACACAAAAAGAAGTCTTGATATTGTTAAAGTTACGCCATTCATTGAGGGATGGAGCCGAAGAGCACATATTCCGGCTGGCTGATCCGTCCGTAATTCCATCAAACCCTGATGTCAGGCTTATCAAAATCATCTGCCTACAAAGGAAAAGAAAATATGTGACCTACGGCTTTCACTCAGAACTTGTACTCTTGACATGCGTATTTGGCCAACGTGTTTCATAAATCTCTCATGTTTATTACATAAATTTTAACTTAATCAAGAAAATGTATCAATATTATCTACAGTGCTTTGACATTCTTCGCTCTACTTCAGTTTTAACGAAAAATGAGAAGAAAAACGGAGTTTCAGAATAATTTTAATGTCTGAAATGTGTTTTGTATCTAGTGAAAAGTTTAGTTTTTTTTTTAAATATGTGGCGCCTCGCAGTATTCTCATTCAATTGGAGAAGAACTTTGCAGGAGTTGAAAATATGATAAACAAAATCTAGACAAGCAGCGATTCTTACGCCCAAAGGGCAATATGAATTTCTCTAATCTCATGCTGTTATATATATGTTGCTGAACAAATATTAAAAAAGTCAAAAATTACGGCTGCATGTCTTGGAAAAAAGTTTTTGAAGTCCACCACATAGTCAAATGAGATTTATCTTTTTAGTCCGTACTCTGCTGTACGTTTTAAGTAGAAACATGTAGGAACGTAACACAAATGTTTGTAGGAAACTTTAATGTTACTTATAGAGGCTACAGTACTGCCTTTTTTACACATCAGTACCGAACCCAGATCACACTGCTGGGTTTTCATGTGCCATAAGCCGTTTGTATAAAACAGCTGACCTTAGATTAACATAGAAAATAACCTCAGAAAAACTGGACTCTGAAATCGGCGTTGTATAAACGTTAATCCCAGATGATATCCCAGTGATCATCTTTGACCTGTTGAAATTTCGTGGATTAAGTCGATTTCAGCTACACTCACCAGTTCACAACCTAGTAATAGAAAAATAAACGCTTTTGTTTTGCGCAAATATCAGTTGCAAAAAAAGGACTGCAGTTAGCCCTCTGACAAAACAACGCCCTACAGTTTGCTGTACGTCGACCTTGAAATGCTTTAACAAGTTCGTCGAGTTTAACGGTCCATTTAATTACATAAATATAATAATTGTTCTGTTTATCTGAAATTATACCCTCCATGTGCGTTTTTTTTTTGGTCATTTTCTTGATATTCTTATAATACATTTACAAAATTTTCCAGTTACGAAAAGCCCGTATGTTTTGCGAATTACAGCCGACGGGCAACTTCTTCCCAGGCCTTTCCTTTGTTGGTCGTAGTACCTTTATCAATTTTTTGCCTTCTGTTGAGTCTTTCGTCTAACCCTATTTGCAGCGGTAAATCACTTTTCACTGGCTAGAAAATTTAAGGTGGCACCGTTTTCTGCTTTACTTTCCACGATATTTACAACACACCGCCTTCAGTAATAAATACTGCGTATCTACGATATACTATTGGTGTCTTCGATCGAATCGCGATTATCCTGTTGATCTTTTGTGTTAGACAACAGAGGAACGGCTTGAGCAGAGTTTGAACTAAGGGCGCCGCCAATTCCTGCGAAGACTCTCGACAAATATTTTTGGAAGCAAACTTTTCCATATCGCTTTTCACACATCGGTATCTAAATGGACTGTCTGGCTGTAGGCATTGTGCTTTTATCATAGACCGACGAAAGGTGTGCTCCTGGAACGACACGGTGTATTTTAGAATCACTTGATGCACAGTTCAGGACCTATTTCATCCTCAATCGCTCATGAAACTACAAAAGCTTAAAAAAATTACGTCCATTATTAATACATGACAGATTGCGACACAGTTAATGTAATGTTTTAATGAAGCGCAAGGTAATAGTGCGAAATATAAAAAATTATTCGAATCAGCCTACATATTAGTATTGTCGTTCCTCTAAACTGTGTAATTAAAGCAAGTGCTCATAATATAACATTTTTTGTTAACCTACTATCAGTTGTTATTGTAATAATTACGATGAAGTAGATAAAGATGCACAATTAGAGCTGTCAGCAGGACGTAGTAGTTGACAGAAACCACGGAAGAGAGCGTCGTGCTTGGGTAGCGCATCGCGCGCCATCTACTGTCTTCTTCTAGAACTTTGTGGTGGTTTTCCTGGAAGATGAATCGTATCCTTGACAAGTTTATGGACGTCATAGCTAAGAAAATAGCCCGTTCTAATGCTTACTTCCACACTTTTTTTTCACTGTACTTGTTTTACGTACTTAGCTGCACCTATTATTAAGAACTGCGATGATCGGTAATGAAGTTGGAAGTGTACTGCTGCTGTTTGTTGATGCATAAAAAAGTTCCAATATATATCACAGTTTTACAGTCAGACAAACCATCTGTCCGTTACAATAATAATAATAATAATAATAATAATAATAATAATAATAATAATAATAGACGTGGAATGATTCATTGCATATGTTCAAAAACAGCAAAGGCTACAATTGTTGACACACGACACAATAAAACATTCTTCTATATACGTCATTAATTAACATTTGATAAAATTGCACAAAAATGATTTACTGCCATTTACACACGTTTTCAGAACATTTCTTATTCTGCATTTAACTGCGATACACGGTGAGGGATTTGCGGGAGACATTTTTTCAGCCTGAAATTTAAGCTTTACAATGGGAAGAGTCATAACTATAATTGACAGTGCGTTAGCTAATTTAAATCCTGCATATTGTGTCGCTTTTCATAGAATGTTATTCTGTCGCTCTAATATAATTTTTTTTCTTTAGTTCTAGTATATACTGATGCATATCACAATATGTTCTGAGATACAGTCTTTTAACGACTTTCACAATCTACATGTTTATTGTTTGAAACAAATCATGGCATTAGCCCTTAAATTTAACTGCAGCGCACTTTAAAAAAAAAATTTTCAGTAGTTGTCGAGATATGCTTTAGTTGCTGCTGCCTCGATTCCACAGTTTAAGCGTGAGTAGAACAAAGCGTCTTTAGGATGACACCATCTTTGCAAAACTTGCTAATCATATTTATTGCATATAAATATTGAAGAGTTAACATGCATGTGCCATTTCAGATTGCTTTGGAGAGTTAAACCAAGAAATTAAAGTCTTGGACAATTTTATGTGCCACATTATTTCAATGGATAGTTCATTAAATGATTCTGCTTTACACATGATGGCTGTATCATGTACATACGAAACTACTTTGGAGCTTAGAGAGCAGTACTTAATGCAGAAGAGGGCCCAGTATCGAACTCCCCGGCACACCAAATTTTATATTAGTAATTTTGGTTTTGTGAACTTGTAAGCTATACAAACTGTTTTCGGATACCCAAGTAGGAATTGATTAAGTCATAAGCTGTGCTTCTTAGACGATGCCCTAAGCTATCTAAGAGAAGAGAAACGTTTGCTAGCCAAAACCTTTCTCAAGCTCTAGGTATACGAGGTCTGTTCAGAAAATTTCGGAATTTTGTCCAAAAAATCTTTCTGCGCTTACGTTTTGCTTATTGTGCATGGTCTCCTTCGAAACACTGACCTCCACAATTGATACACCTCTCAACGCCGTTTCCACTTCCGGAAGCAGTCTTGGTACGCCCCTAGCTAGGTCGCGCGAACCTCCGTCTGCGAATTTTCTTTTATCTCGTCTAACGTTGCCGATCTTCGTCTTTTCACCGGGATTTTCAACTTTGGAAGTAAAATAAAGTCTGTAGAGTACGGAAGATGAGGCAGCACAATGATTTCGTTTTTTATGCAATAGATCCTCACCAACAGGGAAGAATGTGCGGGTGCGTTATCGTGATGCAAGAACCATGAATTGTCTCGCTACATTTCAGGCCTTCTCACATTTTCTCGCAGGCGTCACAAACCGTCCTGATAGTAGGCTACCATCGATTAATACTTCGTCCCTGTGGCGCGAATTCATGTTGAACTACTACTTCAGAGTTAAAAGAAATTGTCAGCACGGCTTGGAAATATGACCTGACGAGGTTTTTTTGGTCTTGGAGAACCTTTCGCGACCGATTGTGGAGACTGAACCTTGATCTTAACATAATAACCGTAGATCCATGTGTCATCTCCAATTATGATTCTCTTAAGGAACATCTCGTTCTCATTTGCGCGTTCCAAAAGCTCTTCACAGACAATAAGGCGGAGGTCTTTCTGGTTTGACTCAAGAGCCGCGCTACGAAAGTAGCGGCAACACGATACTTTCCAAGATGCTGTGTCAGATTTTCATGACATGATCCAACTGAAATGTTAAATTCTTTTGTAATCTGTCGGACTGTCAATCTTCGATTGGCACGCACAGTTTCTTTGACGTTCGTGACATGGGCGTAGACGTTGAAGGGCGTCCTGGACGAGGGTGATCTTTAACTTCCGTCCGGCCATTTTTAAAGCGTGTGATCCATTCTTAACACACCATTATTAAGCAGTCGTCACCGTAGGCTTCCTGCATCATTTGGTGTGTGTCTGTAAAAGTTTTATCGAGTTTCACGCAAAATTTAATGCAGGCGCTTTGCATCTCGAAATTTGTAAATTCTGCGATACAATGTTTTACTCAATAGAACACTGAACAATAACAGCCATACAACAGTGAAACTTCTGGCATTAAACATAGGCGTATACAGAGATGCCAACCGCATTTCGCTCCAACACATCATTGGCGCGAAATTACGAATGTTTAGGTATTTTTTGAACAGACCTCGTACACCAGCAACATGTTCCTTCTTCTCGATGCCACATACCATCTCTTGAATTAATTGAACATTACCTGCCTGCAGTGCATATAACAGAAGTACTAGGAATAGCTAAAATGAAATGTACGAGGGTTGACTGGAAAGTAATTGTATATTATTACAAGGGAGACAAGGAAGCCAAGAGTACATGATGACGGCATCACCATCAAGACGAATGGAAACTTGATAAACAAGAAGCCGGAAGTCGAAAACATTTTGAATAATCATTTTTTAAATGTTGCAGAGAAAATAGGATCTACATGTTAATTAGAAGAAGCAAGGCAGTTAATGGAAGAGGCCACACCATTTGATACAATTGAAATTCCACCCACCTCTCCTTCTGAAATTAAGAAGATAATAGGCTCTCTCAAGAATGAAAGCTCACATGGAATTGATGGCATTTCCAGCAGGATAATAAAAGCTTGTTCCCAAGAGATACGGGGATGTTTAGCCACATATGTAATAGTTCTTTGAAGCAGGATAGTTTCCCAGATAGACTGAAGTATGCCATTTTTAAACTGCTGCATAAAAAATGAGATACGCCTGATGTCAACAACTACCGTCCAGTCTCTCTTCTGTCTGCCTTATCCAAAATTCTTGAAAGAGTAACGTGTTGTAGCTTCACACCTTTTTGTAAAAATAAAGTTTTAACAAAATGTCAGTTTGGTTTCCAGAAGGGTTTTTTTAACGGAAGATGCTATATATACTTTCACTAATGAAATATTAAATGCTCTGAGTAACCGGAAGTCACCCGTCGGGATTTTTTGTGATCTCTCAAAGGCTTTTGCTTATGTAAATCATGGAATACTTCTAGATAAGCTCAAGTACTGTGGCATGAATGGGATAGTGCTCAAACGGTTTAAATCATATCTAACTGGAAGAGTGCAGAAAGTTGAAATAAGCAGTTCACAAAAAAATTGAAAAAAACTGGTGATTTCTCAAACTGGGGAACAATCAAGAATGGGATGCCGCAAGATTCGGTCTTGGGTCTTCTGCTGTTCTTAATATATATTAATGACTTGCCATTCTATATTCGTGAAGGTGCAAAGCTAGTACTTTTTGCCGATGATACAAGTATAGCAATTACACCCAACAGACAAGAATTAACTGGTGAAATTGTAACCGATGTTTTTCAGAAAATCATTAAGTGATTCTCTGCAAATGGGCTCTCATTAAACTTTGACAAAACACGGTATATACTGTTCCACACAATAAATGAAATGACACCATTAATAAATATAGACTTTGATAAGAAATCGATAGCTATGGCAGAATATTCAAAATTTCTAGGTGTATGCATTGATGAGGGGTTGAAATGGAAAAGACACACTGAGGATCTGCTGAAACGTTTGAGTTTAGCTATCAGCTACTTATGCTATTAGTGTCATTGCAAATTTTGGCGATATACATCTCAGTAAAGTAGCTTACCACGCCTATTTTCATTCTCTGCTTTCGTATGGCGGCATATTCTGGGATAACTCATCATTGAGTAAAAGCGTGTTCATTGCACAAAAGTGTGTAATCAGAATAATTGCTGGAGCTCATCAAAGATCATCCTGCAGCCACTTATTTAAAGAGCTAGAGATCTTCACTGTAGCCTCACAAATATATATATATATATATATATATATATATATATATATATATATATATATATATATATTTTCCCTTATGAAATTTATTATTAACAATCCGAACGAATCCATAAGTACTGGCAGTGTACAGGCTACAACATTAGGAGAAAGGATGATCTCCACTGCTCAAGGTTAAATCTAACTTTGGCTCAGAAGCGGGTAAATTACACTGCCACAAAAGTCTTTGGTCACTTACATAATAGCATCAAAAGTCTGACATATAGCCATATAGCATTTAAAAGAAAATTAAAAGAATTTCTTAATGGCAACTCCTTCTAATCATTTGATGAATTTTTGGATACAGTAAGTGGGTAATTTCCTCAACCCCCACAAAAAATAGTGTCATGAAATATTTTGTGTAATGTAATATCTTGTTTTATTAACCTGACAGATTCCACATCATTACGAAGTGTCGTGGAAACAGTACTAATCTAATCTAATCAGACCTCCACCTTCGTAGCTCTTCAACAGTTGGCAGCATTGGTATGCGGCAGTTACAGTGCGTAAACTTTTAGATGGCAGACCTCTCCCTAGTCCTGAATCGGTAGAAGTCGGTAAACGTCGGGAGGCTTCGGTAGGCACGCAGTTCCGACTGCTGCCAACATTACGTAGCTGACTGTGTTGTACCAGGTAGCCGTTGTCGTCTGCTTCGTTATTTTTTTGCGCTGTACTGTTCTGCGTGTTTTTATTGTGCAGTTGTGCTAAACATTATCAAAATGAGTGAAGAAGCAGTTGCTGGCCCATCTCGGGAGTCGCCAACAACCCCTACCGGTAGGCCTACGGTTAGAAGGAAACCAGTATTACGTAGCGATGCTCGCAAAATTATATTTCGTGTGATTGAATGCTGCGAAAGGGAAATGGAGCAGAAAAAATTGCTTCACACTATTTACAAATCTTCAGTGAGAGCTGCCACATATACAGGAGATAGCATGTGTAGCATTGGAAGATTCAAACAGTTTTCCAAGTATCATCCTGGCGTATCACCACAAACGCCTCCCAAGAAAAGGTGAGTTTCCACTTCAGATATTTTGTTCGCGATCACTTTGAAGGAATCACCAAAATTTCATCGCAGTCGGATGAATGGTTTGGGAACGCACAGAGGGTAGACATACATACAATTATTTTTATATATAGAGATTGACAGTTACGCTATACTATATGACCTGTTTAAGTATATTTCAATTTTATAATTAATAGTTTAACATTGCGGGGAACGAAATAAAATGAAAAGAAAAACTTGCGAGCAGTGGGAATCGAACCTGCGTCCGCTGCACGACAAGCCTTTATCTAATCAATTGCGCTACGCATGCAACAATGACCTAAGTGTTGAAACTTTGGCTATTACTGCTTTTGGGCGTTCGGAGAAAAACTCACCTAAGTTTTATTCCAATCGGAAGAATGGTTTGCGAGCGCAGAGTAGACAAACATATATATATATATATATATATATATATATATATATATATATATATATATATATATATGACGATTTCAGTTTCGTTTGCGAACAGCATTTAAAGCGAGTTTTACTTCCAAGCCTTTCGCCTGCTTTCGAGTAAGCATGACGCGCAATAGCATTGCAACTGCTAGGCGTGCCTTGTCCCCCCCCCCCCCCCCCCAACGGTTTCTCACCCTCGCCAGCCATTGCTTGCTTCCTCCTCTCCCCGCACTCCCCTCACAAACTCTGCCGTCTTACAGTTAACACACTATACTGGCTTGTTCTCTACAGCTCCAGTTGGCGGGAAGCCTTAGCACTGGACGGTTGTGTTGTTACAGTGTAAAGTTACGAACCCTGCGTAGACGGTTGGTCAGTGTGATTTAAGCAACGTGCAGTCATAGAATTCTTGACAGCAGAAGGTGTCACCTCAAAGGAGATTCATCTGGGAATGAAAGCACTTTGTGGTGATTGTGTTGGTGTGAGTACTCTGCGTCGTTGGGCGCATAGCATACGTTTAAAGATGTTGAGGCGGGAACATTTGACCTGTGTTACAAAGAGTTGGACGTCCTGTGACAGCAACCACCGAGTTTTATACGCAAAATGTTGACTGATTCAAGACTATCGTCGTATCACTCAGAGAAATTGTAAACACAATCGGCATTTCACAAGAACGTGTGGGTCACATTTATTGCGTTGCTTCGCTATCGGAAGATCTGTGCACGATGGGTGCCCCGTAAGCTAACTGCTGAAATGAAAGCGCACAGACTTGAAATTTGCCAGGAACTCCTTCCGCCTTATGAGAATGAAGGCGACGCCTTTCTTCATTCAATTGTGACATGAGACGAAACTTGGCTACACCATTACGACCCGGAGACGAAACGTCAGCTTATGGAATATCGACATGAAGACTCGCCCCAGAAAAAGAAATTCAAGATGCAGCCCTCAGCTGGAAAAATCATGGCCACAGTGTTTTGGGAGGCAGATGGTGTTATCCATGTTGATTTCCTTGATCATGGAACAAGAATAAATTCAGAGCGTTATATCACAACGCTGCGAACTCTGAAACGACGGCTAAAGAGGGTCCGAAAGAAAAAGGGAAATGTTTTCCTGAAATGACAGTGGCAAACCACACACTTCACGTGCCACCACCACCGCAGAACTTCAAGTCTGAATCTCGCCACCGTACGGCATCCTCCGTACAGTCCAAATATAGCATTGCCTGACTTCCATCTGTTCTCAATAGTGAAAGACGATCTGCGGGGACATTATGCTTCTGCTGAAGCCGTTGAGAGAACTGTGAGTCTGTGGTTACGGAAACAGACTGCCGACTTCTTCCGTGACGGCTTCAGAAAACTTGTTCATCGCTGGCAGAAATGTATCCAATTGGCTGGTGATGATGTGGAAAAGTGAATGTTGGTAATTAAAGATCACATTCTAAGGATTATTTCTACGTTTGATTTATTAAAATATTCCCATCCAAACCCAATAACGAAGGTGGAGGCATTACTTTTCATTCAACCATCGTACTATAACGCGAAGAAGAGTGCAGACTTCCAGTAGATCTCGTAAAAACGTGTAACAACATTTGTGCATTAGTGATGATAAACGTCTATGCCACGATCGCTAGTGATACCTTTATTCTCGATTACTGGTTTCGGTAATCGATCTTGCCGTCTTCAGATCTCGATAGACATGTTACTGCAAAGTCTCAAAATAGTAGTAAAATTACTGTTTCTCATGAGTTTGTAACAGGCCGGGAGACTGATGCATCGGCATGTCAGAATTAAAGCAGCTGTATACACAGTTATTTACCACATACATCTGTCCTTACTTCACTCATAACGGAGTACATTATTTGAGGCAGAACGCCGCAAGTTTAGCGGCGCTCTGGCTGCAGTGCTGTACTCCGTTTTGAGTGACATGGGTTGTGAATAACTATGTATACAGGGTGTTACAAAAAGGTACCACATAAACAAAGAAAATATGTTATATGGACATGTATCCGGAAACGCTTACTTTCCATGTTAGAGCTCATTTTATTACTTCTCTTCAAATTACATTAATCATGGAATGGAAACACACAGCAGCAGAACGTACCAGCGTGACTTCAAACACTGCTCAAACGTTCACAGAAAATCTGTGTTGATGACGTGATTGCACAATTGCGTGCGGATTCTCGTCAGCCCACACATGTTGATTGTGAAAATTTACAGTATGATCACGTTGGAATGAAGCCTCATCCGCAAAGAGAACATTTGCACTGAAATGAGGATTGACACATTGTTGGATGAACCATTCTCAAGAGTGTGCCCGTGGAGGCCAATCAGCTGCTGATAGTGCCTGCACACCTACATCTACATTCATACTCCGCAAGCCACCCAACGGTGTGTGGCGGAGGGCACTTCACGTGCCACTGTCATTACCTCCCTTTTCTGTTCCAGTCGCGTATGGTTCGCGGGAAGAACGACTGTCTGAAAGCCTCCGTGCGCGCTCGAATCTCTCTAATTTTACATTCGTGATCTCCACGGGAGGTATAAGTAGGGGGAAGCAGTATATTCGATACCTCATCCAGAAACGCACCCTCTCGAAACCTGGCGAGCAAGCTACACCGCGATGCAGAGCGCCTCTCTTGCAGAGTCTGCCACTTGAGTTTGCTAAACATCTCCGTAACGCTATCACGGTTACCAAATAACCCTGTGACGAAACGCGCCGCTCTTCTTTGGATCTTCTCTATCTCCTCCGTCAACCCGATCTGGTACGGACCCCACACTGATGAGCAATACTCAAGTATAGGTCGAACGAGTGTTTTGTAAGACACCTCCTTTCTTGATGGACTACATTTTCTAATGACTCTCCCAACGAATCTCAACCTGGTACCCGCCATACCAACAATTAATTTTATATGATCATTCCATTTCAAATCGTTCCGCACGCATACTCCCAGATATTTAACAGAAGTAACTGCTACCAGTGTTTGTTCCGCTATCATATAATCATACAATAAAGGATCCTTCTTTCTATGTATTCGCAATACATTACATTTGTCTATGTTAAGGGTCAGTTGCCACTCCCTACACCAAGTGCCTATCCGCTGCAGATCTTCCTGCATTTCGCTACAATTTTCTAATGCTGCAACTTCTCTGTATACTACAGCATCATCCGCGAAAAGCCGCATGAAACTTCCGACACTTAGGTCATTTATATATATTGTGAAAAGCAATGGTCTCATAACACTCCCCTGTGGCACGCCAGAGGTTACTTTAACGTCTGTAGACGTCTCTCCATTGATAACAACATGCTGTGTTCTGTTTTGCTAAAAACTCGTCAATCCAGCCACACAGCTGGTCTAATATTCCGTAGGCTCTTACTTTGTCTATCAGGTGACAGTGCGGAACCGTATCGAACGCCTTCCGGAAGTCTAGGAAAATAGCATCTACCTGGGAGCCTGTATCTAATAATTTCTGGGTCTCATGAACAAATAAAGCGAGTTGGGTCTCACACGATCGCTGTTCCGGAATCCATGTTGATTCCTACAGAGTAGATTCTGGGTTTCCAAAAACGACATGATACTCGAGCAAAAAACATGTTCTAAAATTCTACAACAGATCGACGTCAGAGATATAGGTCTATAGTTTTGCGCATCTGCTCGACGACCCTTTTTGAAGACTGGGACTACCTGTGCTCTTTTCCAATCATTTGGAACCTTCCGTTCCTCTAGAGACTTGCGGTACACGGCTGTTAGAAGGTGGGCAAGTTCTTTCACGTACTCTGTGTAGAATCGAATTGGTAATCCGTCAGGTCCAGTGGACTTTACTCTGTTGAGTGATTTCAGTTGCTTTTCTATTCCTTGGACACTTATTTCGATGTCAGCCATTTTTCCATTTGTGCGAGAATTTAGAGAAGGAACTGCAGTGCGGTCTTCCTCTGTGAAACAGCTTTGGAAAAAGGTGTTTAGTATTTCAGCTTTTCGCGTGTCATCCTCTGTTTCAAAGCCATGTCTGGATATGCTGTTTCGAGCCACTTACTGGTTTAACGTAAGACCAGAACTTCCTAGGATTTTCTGTCAAGTCGGTACATAGAATTTTACTTTCGAATTCACTGAACGCTTTACGCATAGCCCTCCTTACGCTAACTTTGACATCGTTTAGGTTGTGTTTGTCTAAGAGATTTGGCTGCGTTTAAACTTGGAGTGAAGCTCTCTTTGCTTCCGCAGTAGTTTCCTAACTTTGTTGTTGAAACACGGTGGGTTTTTCCCGTACCTCACAGTTTTACTCGGCACGTACCTGTCTAAAACGCATTTTACAATTGCCTTAAACTTTTTCCATAAACGCTCAACATTGTCAGTGTCGGAACGCTGTACATGGTACGGAAACAACTGTTTCTCCCGTAGCACTCTCCATACAGTGACGTGGTCAACGTTACCTTGTACAGCAGCAACTTCTGTGACGCTGACATTAGGGTTATCGTCAACTGCATGAAGAATTGCCTCGTCCATTGCAGGTGTCCTAGGTCTTCCCCAGTCGCGAGTCATAGGCTGGAATGTTCCGTGCCCCCTAAGACGCCGATCAATTGCTTTGAACGTCTTCCTGTCGGGACACCTTCGTTCTGGCAATGTCTCGATACAAACGTACCGCGCCACGGCTATTGCCCCGTGTTAATCCATACATCAAATGGATATCTGCCAACTCCGCATTTGTAAAGATTGCACTGACTGCAAAACCACGTTCGGGATGAACACTAACCTGTTGATGCTACATACTGATGTGCTTGATGCTAGAACTGTAGAGCAATGAGTCGCATGTTAAAACAAGCACCGAAGTCAACATTACCTTCCTTCAATTGGGCCAACTGGCTGTGAATCGAGGGAGTACAGTACATACTGACGAAACTAAAATGAGCTCTAACATGGAAATTAAGCGTTTCCGGGCACATGTCCACATAACATCTTTTCTTTATTTGTGTGTGAGGAATGTTTCCTGGAAGTTTGGCCGTACCTTTTTGTAACACCCTGTATAGTTCTCTTAATACGGACATGCCGCTGCCCAAATTTTCTAGTCTGTTGCGGAATTGCCAATTCATGACAAACAGTACTTTCATTGCTGTTTTAAGACATATGTAATAACCTGTCCATCCCGAGATACGAAGATGGTAACTGATTACTGATACCGGTTATCGAGAACAAAGGTTATTGTAGTCAAACCTCGATATAACGAATTTTATGGGACCATGAAAATTAAATTATTGTACCAGGGTTATTGTTAGAATGAGGTTTTCTTATCGTGACTCGGAACAAGGTGCCATGTTTTCGTGGGTGAGAAGTACATTACATTACTGTAATAAGAAGTACATTACTGTAATACTTTTCAGGAAAATAAGTGAATTTTTCTAAACACAAAAGTAAGATATTCTACAGGTACAGTATTAATAAATGAAGTGAACAAAATGTGTTTAATTATTTGTCTTCTATTGTCATTACAACTACTGGAGCATCTATGGTTTTACCAGTAATAAATCTCCAGATCACTTTGAATATCATCCTGCGTTACTTAATCCACCACAACATTCTCCCAACATCTTCACTTTCGGAAATTCTTTCATTTTTCCAGCAGTTCACAATCACATTCGGCTGTACACTGTTCCAGGAATTAGCAATCATGTCACAAGCCTGCTTCACAGTGAAACTGTAGGGATTGCTCACCTTTCTTCAATGTTGACGATCATGCTTTGAACTAAACGTGAACGGACTTTTGTCTTAAAGTTGTTAATTATCCCCATATCTAGTGGCTGTAGAATCGAAGTACAGTTGGGGGGGAGTAGCATCATAGTTCAACGTTTTTCAGCGCTGGCATGTTGTTATGCGCACTACAATTATCCACCAGCAATGTAATTTTCTTATTCTTCATTGCCATCTCTTTATCAGGCGAAAGCAGCCCCGCACTAAGAACGAGTAGACATCATCCATGCTTTTCGATTTTCGTGTAATTGACTGCAATAAAAGAAATCACATTTACAATACGACTGTAGCGAAACATTACAGCTGAAGCTATACTGTACTGAATCAACTTATAAATAAAAGGCAGGTAAAATAAATTGTATGTACCCTCTTTCCTGGTAAGCGTCTTACATTTTTGAAGCATCGTGGGTTTGCTGATCGTCCAATCATCAGTGGTGTCAATTTGTGTGTCCCTGACGCATTGCTGCAGACTACATTTAGGCGTACTTTAGGCTGCTTCCCTCCTTTACACTTTTTTCCTCTAAAGTCCATCGTCTTCTCTGGCATCAGTCAATAAAACTATCCCGTCTCATCTGCGTTGTACAATTTTTCAGGACTGTATTTTTCTAACAGTTTACACATGGTGTTTTTCCTCCAAAATTCCGAGTCACCTAAAGGTGCTAATTTTTCTTCTCCAGGTATCACTTTAAAAATAATCCCATGCCTGTCCTTAAATCTTTGCAGCCATCCGTTACTTGCCTTAAAAGTAGCTTAGCGAAAAGCAACTTAGCGAAATCTAAGACTTTTTGACACATCAAAGAACCATTCTGCGCACCTCAGCGTAGCACTGTTCACATCGTCAGCAGCAGCCGTCGTCATTCTTTTTCTTGAAGAGCTAAATTTGCCACGTACAAAAGTTTCTTAAATTTCTTTTCGTTTTTTTAAGGAATGTAGCTAGCGTTGATTGTACAAGTTCATACTTCCTCGCCATGTCTACTTGTCCAAGTTCTAGCCATTGCCCAAACGTAGCGACATCCAAAGCGTTTACATCAACTAAAAACATTCCCAGATCGCAAAAATCACGGAGATAAACTGCGTATGGGCCCAGCAAAACACTTACGTCTGCTTCTGAAGTTCAACAATGGACAAACGAAACACTTCATGGGGGTATTTTTGATCTGTCGTTGCAACTAAGCATGATTTTTTCACCGAACGCGTTTCGCTTTATTGAGGTAAAGCGTCATCAGTGGTCTGTAATTAAGTTATTTACATTTTGAGTTGCTTTTTAGATGGAAAAACAATTTGTTAAGAATAGGTTGATTTGTACTTACGGTGATTTTTCGGCTGATTCCTTGCTTACATCGGGAAATGCCGTCTGCTAGCATATCGTTGGTTTTGTGTGTTAGACACAGATAATTTTGATCTATTTCTTTAGATGTTCTGCAGCACCATGCATTTCACACTTTTATGCACACCACTGTATTCTGTTTGTCTTTGTACTTGAAGTATGTGTTGCTGTTTGTGTTTTGTAGTGTTGCCAAACTTTGACATAAACATTTTTAATTAGTTGCTTGTGTGTGTGTGTGTGTGTGTGTGTGTGTGTGTGTGTGTGTGTGTAATTCTATTTAAGTGTGTATTCTATTTAAGTATGTCTCTGTGTATTTATGTACTGTGTAAGAGTAGAGAAGGAATAGCAGTGGAGAGATTTTTTTTTTTTATGGTCGAGGTAACCATGATTAGTGGACATAAGTATATAGCAGTGTGATGGAGTGTGAATTACAGGAGAAGGTGAGGAGCGTGAAGTGAAATGAAACTGTGAGGGGGGGGGGGGGGTTGCGGGAGGAGGTAAAGGATGGAAAAGGCTCATCGGATAGCACATCCTACTGCAGTTTATGAAGTCTACTACATGTTCGAATCCTGAAAGTGTCATGTATTTTTAAAAGTTTTACACTAAATTCGTAAATATCGTTAGCAAGAACTGATTGTAGCAGTTGTTTCTATTGTGAGAAGTCTTATATATAGCTTCATATTAGTCTTAGTCTGAGAGACAGACAACAGAGGATAAATGCATTTACTTTGCGAACAAACGATTCACTTTGTTTCGGAATGCGTTGTTAGTAGTGAAGATACCACTGTGCAACAAGGTGTTGAACGACGAAGTTGTACGCAAAGATAAAAAGCGTGTACAACATACAGGTGATACAAAAATTAAGGGCTGTGGTGTTTGTTAGTGGAAAGTAACGTTAGCGTCTGTAGCAGACTTGCTTCATCTTCATGTAAGGCAATGGAACTGCAAAAGTTTAAACAGTAAGGATCCTAGCCGGACAGTACGAAGGCAAAATCATTGTTCCTCGTAAAGTAAAAAGTGTCGTCACATTAACTAGAAAATTTCTTTTTAAATAGTGATTGCAAATGTAAGCGCTTGTGAACAGCAAGGAAAACAATAATACGCTGTTTTGTAATCGGTGTGGTGAAATCTTGTAATTGTAATGTGGTTTTTATGTAAGAGGAATGTCGAGTCGTTTTACAAATAGGTTAAAATGTTCTTTCGGGTTAGATTCAAACCAGCAATCTATGAACAGGATCTTGTAAAATTACAGTCTACCGCTGTAACAACTGAGCTACCGAATAATTCGGGTGTAGTTGAGTAAACTGAAAATTTTATCCAGGGGTTTAATATTGTTAAATGGCGCTATCCTTCGTTGTGACATCGAGAGAATATATCTCGAAGGTAAAATGTTGTCAGCTTCAGAGTGCAACACATTTTTAATTAAGTTAGTGAACTTGTGCATCGTCGTGGTAGCAATTTGCCATTGCACTGCAACCACATTTTAAGCATCTTCTCATTCTAAGGAACACTCAAAAACAACATTTCAGGATGAGATGTAATCGTACAGTATCGTACTATACACCATTTGTATAAACAAGAAAAAAAAAAGGCATTATGAGAGTAGGAGCAGCGTGCTAGCCAGTGACGTCACAGGCATCACATGACTCGAATGGAGCATTTTAACGGGCTTTCAAATTATTTGAATTTAATTGCCCTTTTTATAGAAGGATACTGAGATTCAAGTGGAAAAGCAGCATGTTAGAAGCATAAAATGACATAATTAATCTTTTAAGACAGTTTCCAGAAAAGTCAAATACCCCATTATACGACTTGTTTTGGCTGTAGTTATGAGCAACAGCCTGCGAATGTGTGTGGCGCAATTGTCAGTAACTTTAATAGTCAACTCTGTAAGTACATGGAAGTTAGCATTGGAATGACGGGTTCAAAAATTTTGTAGGTGTTGAAGCTAAAAAGATTTGCTTATATCTCTAACTGATGTATAACATATGGCTTCAATTTTATAGCAGTGAGAGATATTTATTTCTGGTACTGACAAAATACTCGGCTTTGTCATGGAAGTAACGTTTTTAGCCGATAGCATTCAAACCACTGAACATAAAAGGTTCCTGACTTGACCTGCCCGCATTGTATATCCTCTACATCGAAGAGTGTGGTTTAAACAACAGGATTGGATAAAACAAAAGGAGAAATGTAAATCTGTCGAGCACGATCACTTTCTTCGTAATTTATGCTTTCAAACCTTCAGTATTCATCGCAACGATGATGCTCAGCTGTTACGTCTTCGAATTTATTTGGGACGCCGTGGGTTACACAGCCTCGAGACACGCACACATCTCTCTCTAATGCTTGCCTTATTTTGGTAAACTTTTAACATAAGTAGATAGTATATTTTGACAGCGTTTTAAATTCAGTTGATGATTACGCGAAATACGGAAAATCGAATTTTTCTTGGCGCTATGCTCAGCTGGTACAGGGTTCCGCAGTAGAATTTTAGTATTTATTTATTTAAAGTTTTTCAGCCCAGTATCGGACCAGAGGGCGTCTTTCTTTCAAGCCGTAAGTCGTCCAGGGTGCACCTCGTGGGACAGTTGGGATATGATGTTTCGTGGTCTAGACTTCACCACAGTCGCATTTCTCTTTAAGGTCCCATTTAATTAGTTTTGTTTTGCTGGCACTACACCCACTCTGATGCGATTCAGTGTTCTTCAAATCTTGCAGCTTGATGTGTTTATCTTTGTACTATGAATCTCTTGCGGTAGAATCGTGTAGGGATTTCAGGAGCATAGATAGCATGTTCTTCGGTATCCGGGATTCCTGCCGGTGTATGTAGATTCCCAAGTGACGCTGGTTTCATGCATCCTTTTGGCTTATATTGACTTTTTTTGGCATGTGCGGTTCTGGACCATACGGGACATGCATATTCTGCTGTGGAAAAGCAAAGTGTTGGGGTAGTTGTTCTTAATACAGTTGGTCTTGCTCCCCAGTTACTACTCACTAGTTTCCTCAAGATGACGATCCTGGCAACAACCTCTTCGCGGATAATTGTATGTAAGTCAGTGATCTGTTCAGCAAGACCCCCAGGTATGTTACAGGCTTTGCCTGTGTATTCCAGGCTGCTGCCAGTCCAAGTGACGTTCAGCCTTGTGATTACCTGCTAAATAATTATCAGGGTTAGATTCACGCTTCCAGGTCTTACTGTTGTACGAGTATCGTACCTTGGGATCATGAAGAAGGAATTATTTAGCCGGCCGCGGTGGTCTCGCGGTTCAGGCGCTCAGTCCGGAAACGCGTGACTGCTACGGTCGCAGGTTCGAATCCTGCCTCGGGCATGGATGTGTGTGATGTCCTTAGGTTAGTTTTAAGTAGTTCTAAGTTCTAGGGGACTGATGACCTCAGATGTTTAGTTCCATAGTGCTCAGAGCCATTTGAACCATTTTTGAATAAATTATTTGTTTCCGCCCACTGCTCTCGTATATGTCCATTCTCATTTGTATCTCAGTAGCCCCATGTGGAGTTGTGTCTTAAAATGAACGGTGATTTCTTGTCCTTGAACTTTTGCGGAAAGGTCAGGCCGAGCTTCGCTCCAGCGGGCTTTTACTCGTGATGTTGTAGTAAAGGTGCCACAGGTAGCATTCATTAGTTGTATGTTGTTGGCAGTTCTGCTGGTCCATGTTATATGCCTATCTCACTCAGGTTTTGAGAAGATGTCGCTGCACTAGCTATATGCCCGTGCTTCAAAGCGGAAGTTAAAAAAGAAGGGCCTTTGCATACCATCACTTCTTAGGGTTCCTTATCTCAATTGGTAACAAGGTACCCAAATGAGATGACTTTATCAATGAATTTGTTTTCCTAGCCAAGAAGCTGAATACGAATGAAACCAGTTGAAAGAAGCCAAGTAATTTCGTTATGTTTCTAATTCACAAAGCGAAAGTAGTAAATGCTTGCATCTTAGCCTAGTAAATGCAGTGTTTGTTAGTATTCGGGAAGATAAGATTTCGGCGCTTAATTCTGTCACTGACGAATACTTCCGTAAATACTTCTGTCACCGAAGTAAAAAAAAAAAAAAGCCAAAAGCTATCTATTGGTTCTTTGGTGTGCTACGAAACTTACAGCGCCATCTATTGGGTCTTTGGTATACTACGCTGTCACTAAGGTCAGCTCGGACAGTGAGCAGTGCCTTTTCGTCTTGCTTTTCCGGTAAATTGGAAGAACTGGCCGTTGTTTTTTTATTGCAACACTTCCTAGGGACGTCGGCGTTATCTGATGAAGTTTGTTGTTCTCTAATCATAAGGAAATGTAAGTGAGGAGGGGAGGGGCGGAGTATCTTGAGGTAATGCACGTAAGGTTGGGGGGGGGGGGGGCGCTTCCTTGTCTCACAGTTTTTTAGTAATATAGATGGCTTCTAAGAGAACAACAATCTTCAAATGCTCTTGTGCCGTAGAAGTAGAATCTCAACCATTTAATATTAATATCACAGTATGTCACACTCAAATGACACTCACTATATTTGGAAAATTGGAAAACATTGGGTGACTTCGTCTGTGATCAGGAAACCTCGGGAAAGGTTATTTTTATTCTGGCTGCAACGAGTAGAAATAAGAAAACTGACTTAAATAAGATCCGTCTGCCTTGTTTAAGAGCTGCAACTCCATCCATCTGATGTTTTTAGACTGGCAAACACTGTTAATGCCGTGCTGTACTCATAGGCTCATCGTCGTCGACTGTTACTTGTTTCCAAGTGCCGTTTGTATTGTGTGCGTGTTTCTTCTATTGATGGTTTTCGATTGTAAGTTTCCAATACTTCGTTGTCCTACTCATCGGCAATAAATCGGAGAAAGGCTGTGACTTTAGGGAAGATCCTAGATCGTCACATAGCTCCTCACTTAAGGATACGTGATTTACAAGTAAGTACACAAATCAAGCTTATATCATACAACAAGGTTTTAAATTGGAGTTGTGAAACAAGATGTTTCGAAATAACTTCTATGTAACTATTCATAGTTATTCACATTTTCATTTTCTGTACATTACACATACGGACCATACGAGTTGGCGCAGTGGTAAGACACTGGATTCATATTCGGGAGGACCGTGGCTCCACTCTTGTGTCCGACCATCAAGATTTGTATTTTCCATGGTTTCCCTAAATGGTTTAAGTCAAATTCTGGGATGTCTACTGTGAATAGGGCACTGTTCATTTTCCTTGAGATGCTTCTCCCATGTTAGCTAGTGCTCTGTCTGTAATACGTCGCCATTGATAGGGCGCTTGAAGCTTAGTCTTCAGTCACGAACTGGTATCGTTCGTACCCTTACTAAATGCTAAAATAATAGCAATTTTCGTGTTCAATCGTGCATCTTGAACGTTGCCATTACAGGAGAACTAGCAAGTTTTTAGTTCGCGATTACTTGTTCTCCTGTTGTGTGTAGCATAATTGCTGACACAGAAAATTGTGAATAAATGGCTGAACAAGTTGACGGCCGAGAGGAATAGACGAATTACGATGCGTAAGATCGACAGCGAGCATTAAGGGGCCTGAAATAAGACTATGCATTTGGAAAAGTATAATTCATCAAATTAACTATAAAATGAACTGTCCACCTTCTGTTTTGATTCTTTTTATTCGTAGACACTAGTCTAAAATTACTGCTTCACATTGACATGTTTCATATCATCCTGTATTGCACTGGTTCCCAACCTTCTGAGACTATTACACCTGAGTGCAATTAGGTATTGTCTTATACCCAACCCCCTTCCACCACGATCAACAGCATTAGCGCCTAACTAATCTTTAGAATGAAAAAGAATTTTCTTTGAACGCTTTTAGTTATTAAATTATAGAAAATAATGATATTTACTTTTCGTAGGTAGCCGAGCGTTCCTAGGCTCTACAGTCTGGAACCGCGCGACCGCTACGGTCGCAGGTTCGAATCCTGCCCCGGGCATGGATGTGTGTGATGTCCTTAGGTTGATTAGGTTTAAGAAGCTCTAAGTTCTAGGGGACTGATGACCTCAGAAGTTAAGTCCCATAGTGCTCAGAGCCATTTGAACCATTTTTTTCGTAGATGTCTCATTAAAACCCCTAGAGAGTCAATGAGACAACTCCTCCTCCGAAAATAAAGTTTACTATCCAAATCGATGGTAGGTACTTATTACCAAGGGGGCTTTCTCAGCGCCATTCTTCTTCCCAGTGACATTTGCTTCACTCACACCCTGCAGCCCCATATTAATCATCCAAGTCAAAGGGTGTACACTACGCCTACTGCTTGTGTACCACTAGATTCCTGGACTCCTTACCCATGAAATGGTAGTAATTGGAAGAGATACGGCTGCCAGTGCTTTGCGTCTGACTACTGCCGCACAGCAATGTAATAGCCAGTACAGCTGTGTTGTCATGTCAGATCGTTTATTGTAGCGAAGTGAATAATGAAGTAGTTTCTGGTCCATTGTGGAAACCACACGCAACTCGTAAAGGCATTTTAATGAGATATCTAAGCACATATGAGTCAATTGTTCTGGCACAATGAATGATACGAAATCTGTATGCAGTAGGGTGGCTGTCTGAGGAACAAGGAAAATGCATGTTCATACATTTGTTTCAAAAGCTCTATCCTACACCAAATTGTCTCACGCGTTAATGCTAGTATTTGAGATAAAATGTAATCATTGGGAACTTATGTTAATCAGTATTGCAGTTAAACGAAAGAGCGATGATAAGAATAATAATGATCTTTTGACAATAGTTCAGTTTTGAGATCCTAACACTACTAAAATTTACCGCTTATAAACTCCATTTTACCCTTCAGGGGGGTAATTACCGCCGGGTTGGGAATCATTGTTGTATTTTCATTGCTTTTCTGTTTGTGGCAAATAATCATCTCCCTCTCACGCACGCACGCGGTAATTTCTCCACTGTTTGTGAAATCAGTTTATGCATATTTAAATATGTCTTGTTAAAAATAAATTATTAACGTAAAGCCAAGATCAGTGAGTTTATGTTTTAGATTTTGTGCGAAATGTTGATGTTCACTTGGTGGTTGTTTAAAGCTGGTCAACTGTGGTGCTTGGTGAACTGTGCTGCTGAAATATGACGCAAAATGAAGTCTCCGCAGTGGATTGCAAGACGAGAAAGGTCATATTTTGACACCGACGCCGATAGGATTATTTGCTCGTTTGGAGACGTATGTTCACAAAACCGCGAGATTCCGGCTGTGATACAATCATTTGCTACTAGAGCCATCGTTTCCTTTGAATTGCCTCTTTATTGTTGAGATGTCGACTTCCAACCAACCACAAGAAGACTGACCAATTTTAACCATATAGAAAGAAAAAGTTCACAGTTGCGTACCTGATGACCACATGAGAGAACAGAAGAAGAGAAAGAGGAGGAGGAGGACGAGAGCAGTGTTTAACAACTCGTCGACATCGAAGTCATTTGAGACAGAGCGCAAGTTCGGGTTAGGGTGGATAAGGAAGGAAATTGGTCGTGCCATTTAAAAGGAACCATCCCGGCATATGCGTGACGCGCTTTAGGGAAATAAATCTGGAGAGCCGGACGCGGGTTTGAACCGTCGTCCTCCCGATTGCGAGTCCAGTGTGTTAACCACTCTTCCACCTCGCTCGGTGAGAGAGCAGATTATTGCGCAAGAGCACACGAGGACGGTTACGGTGAGCGACCTCGTTCTGCTTGCTCGTGGTTTCTCGCAGTTCCAGGAAACTAGTTTACGGATTCCTTCCATAGTAATTTCATTCCTAAACCATCTAAAAAATTGGCGCCGTTGGCCAAATTCTGAAGCTGCTTAGTCATTTTTTTAAAAGTAATTGTAATTGCAGTTGTTCGTGGTACTCCAAGGATACAGTAGCCACAATTAACTAAATGAAACGCCATATGCGGTTCTTCACTATTTAAAGTATTAATCTGTTATCTGATTTTCTTTTAAATCGTGCGAAATGCGTGAAACGTGATGTGCATTACAGAACAAAGGTGAAATGAAGTTCTGCTACACCACATTTATAGGAAATGGACGACTAGTGGCTCAGGTGTGAGAAAAATTGGCAGAGGGGTTAGTGTTAACTTTCCTTATCTTGAGTTAATGCCGCTCTTTACATATTTTGCAGGTTCCTGCTAGTTTGAAACGTTGTCACGAATATTTTTGTCTCTATCGTCTCATTTTTGATTTGGCAATTGGTTGTGAGAGATTTCGATGCCTTTGCGACTAACGACATTAAGGAGGTGAGTGCAGGTTGAACATTTCGTTGAATATGTGCCTACGCCTAGTAAAAGCGTAAG
Source organism: Schistocerca gregaria (assembly GCF_023897955.1). Lineage (NCBI taxonomy): Eukaryota > Metazoa > Arthropoda > Insecta > Orthoptera > Acrididae > Schistocerca > Schistocerca gregaria. The sequence continues at coordinate 259,960,760 of NC_064921.1, forward strand.
TCCATATTCAACAAAGTGGTCTGCTTGCATTGCGACGTGTCTCACCTCTATAAGACATTACTGCATGTGTACGGGTACTTAGGTGTTCTAGGCACTTCAGTCCGGAACCCCGCTGCTGCTGCAGTCACAGGTTCGAATCCTGTCTCCGGCATGGATGTGTGCGATATCCTTAGATTAGTTAGGTTTAAGTAGTTCGAAGTCTAGGGGACTGATGACCTCAGATGTTAAGTCCCATAGTGCTCAGAGCCATTTGAAGTATTCGAACTTAGGTGTTCATCTTTCTGCCAGTATTAAATGCCTGGTGGGCAATGTAGGGGAGTTAGAATTTGAGAACTTTTTGTTGGCCAACTCATTCCAGGACACTGAAAAGTAACTTCGCACCAATTCCAAAAATTAATGTATTAGGTTACAATGGAAATAAACAGTTGCCTGATACTGTAATCCTTACATTCAAGTCACTTCATTGAACTACTCATAAATAAAGTGTCCCAAAGTCCCCTCTCAGCAGGATCAGTGGGTAGATCTCTCGTGTCTCCCGTGCTTGCAAGTCGTAATTTAGACGACAAAGTAAATTTCCTTGATGTTGAGTGAACTACTCTTTGTAAAGCTGTCATATCCATAAAATGATCTAGTTAGGAAGGTGTAATTGGCTATTGACTTCACATACTTGTTTTCGTAATGTCATCCAACAGAGTTGGAACGCTTATTGAAAAATACCCAACCCAAATACCTATTACAAATGAGTTTCCTCGTGAGTACTATGTTTCTGTAAGCTCTGCCCTTGCACTTGTGTTTAGACAGATGCATGCTTTCATTTCGTTCGTCACAATTTCTTCTACAGATTTTGATATCCTATCTCAATTAACATGGTCACAGTGTTTCATCATGCTAAAGTTTACTTCCTAAAGCTGCATACTGTATTCATGACAAATTACCAACAGTACTTACCACTTAATGATGTGATCTTAATGTGGCCCATTCCTGTCAGTGTTCTTTCCGTTACCAAATTATTCGTTAAAAGCAAAAGTGCCTTCAGACACAAATTGTTATTTTTATTTCCATGTGTTATGCATTTCATTTTCAGGTTCTTAACCAGCCTAAATCTCTCTCTCTCTCTCTCTCTCTCTCTCTCTCTCTCTCTCTCTCTCTCTCTCTCTCTCTCTCTCTCTCCCCCTCTCTCCCCCTCTCCCTCTCTCCCCTCTCCCTCTCCCCCCCTCTCCCTCTCCCCCCTCTCTCTCTCCCCCCTCTCTCTCTCTCCCCCCCCTCTCTCTCTCCCCCCCTCTCTCCCCCCTCTCTCTCTCTCCCCCTCTCTCTCTCCCCCCTCTCTCCCCCCCTCTCTCTCCCCCCTCTCTCTCCCCCCTCTCTCCCCCTCTCTCTCCCCCCCTCTCTCCCCCCCTCTCTCTCCCCCTCTCTCCCCCTCTCTCCCCCCCCTCTCTCTCCCCTCTCTCTCTCCCCTCTCTCTCTCCCCTCTCTCTCCCCCTCCCCTCTCTCTCCCCCTCCTTCCCTCCCTCCCCCCTCTCTCTCCTCCTCCTTCCCTCCCTCCCCCTCCCACTCCCCACCCCCCACATCTCTCTTTCAGAAAAGGTTGCTACTGATTTTGTTGAGCGTATACAGTTGCATTATAAGCTGGAACATTGTGACTACAATTTTGAGAAAACTAAAAAATTACTTACTGTTTCCAGTAGTGATTACATAGCTTTTAAGACAATAAGAGTAGACATACTCATATTTGTATACACACATTCCCAATCACAGATCATATGTAAACAAAATTCATTCAAGACAAAGAATATTCCAATGTAAAGATGCCACATTTTTCACTTACACACAGCTGTTACACTATCCATGATCTTACATTGTTATTTATACAAAGATGTCATTTACAAAACAATTATTTGTGCAAATATCAGATGTCTCCTTTTGTTATGAAATGGCTGCACTTACTAACATAGTTTTGTATTGGCATTTTTAAATATGTTATCAACTTATTGTGATGCTGCCCTAAGCAGACATTTGTGGTACATTTGTGAAGATTTGTGTTGTTTTGCTGTTTATCCTACAGGGCTTCTCTTACTGACTTTAGCTCGTATTTAATTGCACACTGTGTCAATTGCTAATGGGTGCTCCCTATAATGAATTGACATAGTGTGTGACAAAAAAAGAAACCCACATCAGTAATAGGAGTACTATAGAAAAAATAACTTGCTCAGTTCAGATACTCACAATTATTCCCTACTGAGAAACAACTCACAAAAAATTGCTAAATTCTTCAGAAATACCAATTTAAAAATCCCTTTCTCCACAACAACAAATGTGAACGCCACTTGCCTCACACAGTAGACTTAATAACCCCAATAACATACTACTCTAATATATGTAAATTACAGTGTAACACTTACCCTCCATTATACAAGGCCAAAATAGGAAGTATTTTCCCACATGTTACTTAGAGCTTGTTGATACTTTCAGTTTCAACCACTTGGGATAAATCCTCAGTAGCTAGCAATTTGTACCTGAATACACACACAGTAAATGACATCCACAACAGCCTAACTATACTCCACACAGATAATAATGGTAGAAAACGTGATATTCTATAACAGTTAGACATAGTTACACAAAGAAAAACCTTTTTGAAATCTTGTTGAATGAACAAATAGAGATTGCAACCACAGTTCTTTCGCAGTTAATTTTATTTTCTTAAACAAACAAGTATTTGATAGTTGCAACCAATTTATAAGGCCACTTTTAATATTTCCAAAAATAATTATTTTACAAATGACTTCTACGTGTAAATTATTGTTTTTTTATCATCTTAGAAATAGAAACAACTGTGAATATCTGGATATGTAACATCTTTAATTTGGATATTCTTTGACTTGTTTGAATTTTGCAACAACCAAAATTTGAAGAACAAAATGTCTCTGTTTTGGGAACAAATGCACAAAATATGAACACAATTTTCAAACTCCAGAAAAGAGCCATAAGAATAATAACTAAAAATAGTAGCCGAGCTCATTGTAAATATCTGTTCAAAACACTGGGGATTTTATCTGCACCATGTGAATGCATTTACCAGTCAGTTGTAACCATCAAAAATAACATTGGAAATTACTGGACAGACGGCTCTGTCCATGATCATGCAACAAGAGAGAGACTCTACTTACATTTACCAAGAAAAAATAAACATAAAACTCAAAACAGCATTTACTACCAAGGAATAAAACTGTACACTAATTTACCAAAAGAGATTAAATAAATTGCAAAAATACACTTGTTTAAAAAGCCAACTAAAAGGTACCTGTTATACATTTTATACATTGAAGCATCACTTAGATAAAACAGAGTAGGGCTTTGGTAAAAAATGTTCTACAAATATATAATAATAATGGTTATAAAACATCCAACATAACACCTTCACTTTATGTTTTTTCATTCGTTTTTCTTTTTCTATAAATACTTACCACCAAGCTATGCATACACAACACTAACACCTTCGCCTCTTTCTGAGCTCAGCACCTCACTCATTATAGAGGGATGCTGACTCAGTTTTTCAGGATAGCAAATGGGAAGTCGTAGTATAGAAAATGGACCAGAGAGAGAGAGAGAGATGTTACGAAACAATGTGTGTGTAGTGTGTGCAGTGACTTCTAGTGAGATATGAGTGAACAGTGTGGCATTACATCATTTAATAAGTTATTTGTAAAAGAAAGTCTTGTATACCAGGAGTAAATCTAATGTTTTTCTCTAACTAGAAGTCTGTAAATGTATGTGTATACGAATTAGCTTATTTTAAATTGGCCGAATCTTGTAAATACTTTGACATGTCCCAGCTGCTGCTGCTTTTTTATGCCCGACATGAATCCCATCGAACTTTTATGGGACATAAGCGAGAGATGTGTTCATCTTGCATCGGCATTACTTTCACAATTATGGCCGGCTGTAGAGCCAGCATGGGTTAGTATTTCTGCAGGGGAAATCCAATGACTTTAATCCATACCACGCCAAGTTGCTGCACTATATCGGCCAGATGGATCTCCGACACGGCGTTAGGAGGTATCCTATGACTTCCGTCATCTCAGTGTATTATGAGTGACGTTGTATCAAATCACTTTTCGCCGATCCACATTTAGATTTTCCGTAATTTCTCTGTATCGCTTAAGCTGCATGTAGAGAAGGGTCCTTTGAAAGAGACGACCGATTTTAGTTCCTGCCCTTCCCCGAACAGTGTTTATGCTCAGTCACTTAACAACCTCTTTCTCGGTATTAATCTTGCTTCCTTTTTTTCCTTTCGTATTTCTCAGGGGATAGCTATAAAAAAAATTTAACATGACTCTGACTGATGGACTTGTGCTAGTCAGAGTTGTTTAGTTTCTGCTGGCCTACGTGATATAGTAATGCACTGTCACATTTAATGCGAATAACTGAGCGAGAATCGCATATTTTCTCAAGGTGACAGACTGTTCTGTCACTTACTGATACAACTGAACGCCTTTACGTACTTTTATTGTATCCTTTACATATCTGGTGCCTTAACAAAATGACCTTATTTGTAGTAAGTTCGTTTATTAAAATCATGAATGCTTTGGATTCAGTTACTACTTTAGCACATTGATGAGAACGTTGTAAATTACGGGGAACTTTGGTGTTTATAATTTTCATAAAGAGGGATCAAAACATTAAATGACATTTCGTAGCACGGAACAACGTCTTTACGTATTTTTGTTTTTATTAATGTACGGATCCATCTTAGAGCTGTATGTTATTTATACATAAGTAACAAACATATGACAATCTGTAGGTCATTGTCTACAACAACTGCATATAATTATTGTAACTCATTATTAAATATTTAAAAGCGGAAGAACGTAGTAAACCATATTTATTGTCATGTAAATATTGCCTAAATGAAAACACAGAGTATTAGTTAGATTTTTATGTACAGTTTGGTAATAATTAAAAACATAAAAGACCTTATTAAATGGTCCTGTAAATCAGGATTTTTAAACCTCTTGAAAATAAGACTTAAATCTTCTTAAGCAGTTTGTACTTTGAAATAAAACGACGTGACGTTATCTTCGGGACTTCCTTAAAAGACGTCTGCTACATTACATTCGTAAGTCAGTTGAGCGTAGATCTGTTTTCACTTCATGACAAGAAGAGCACATTTTGTCTAAGAAAAGTACATATGGCATCAACCACCTTTTCGAGGCCGCAGATACTGTCCAGATCTGTAATTGAATAGTGAGATACTCACACTGCCTTGCCAAAAAAGTATAGAAATATCAATTGGATTGTACGGTCCCTTCTACCTGAGCAAAAATATTTCTCTTCCTCCACCTGAAGTTCATGATGAATAGCATTTTACCTTTCAAGCTGAGTAAATGAGTTGTACAAGATTAGATTCGATGTTTGTACATTGTAGTAACGTAATGTCGCGATTAAAAGATGATTCGTTTCAGCATCGTTTGAATACGCTGTCAGCTTATACCGGCGTCCACGTGAATATACTCTGCCAAATGAAGTGTGTACGGGAAGGACAGTGATAAATTGTGAATTATTAAAGGCGCAGTGTGCCCAGATGGCCTAGGTGTACAATGTTTCGCATACCTCTGGAAAGAAAAATAATATCGACTATCAGATGTGATACTTAGTGTTAAGCGCTTCCTTTGCTCTTAGTGCATAATATCTTTGCCAATTGCCGAGCGAAATGTAACGCTGTTCAAGGCTACTTCGTTACCAGGAACACACTGCACTTGAGGAAACTATTTCGTATTATGTCACTGTCTGATTTTACACACAGGAGTTGATACCTATTTACGGCACTTTAAACATGTGTCTTTACTACTAGAAACCCTGAATATCAATTTGGTTAAATCACTAAACTGTAGTAAATGGTGAAGTAATTATTGCTACAACTGAAAATATGTTCTCAAACAAAATTTTATGTCAAGACTGGTCTCTGTTATTGAACACATTAAATTACTTGATAAGTTTGTTTTTAGTGTTCGAACCCATGTTCCAGTCACATAAGGTAATCTTGTACACTTCTTTGGCACGGTGGATTATGATCACACTGCACTTTTCTGCAGAAACAGGGCTTCATGTCTAGCATTACAAAGCTAAGAACATCAGGAAGACGCACTGCTCTTCTGTTCAAGTACAACCTGTTGATGTCAGTGAACACTTTTTCCCTATACTCTGGACTGCAACGTTGATTTTCTGCTCACTGCTCCCACTACATTGCATTGCTCAGAAATTTTGTTGTATGTTTGGTAGAGGCCGCCTCTACCCATGTATTAACCGCCTGTAGAAATGAACTAGACGGCAAAGCCACAACGAACTGTGTTGTATAACAAACAACATTTATAGTTTATTATTTACTTCGCGAGGCGAGAAAACTCGCGCTGCTACGAGAATGCTAGACGAAGATATTCTCGAGTAGCTCCTTAGTGATGATGCGGTGCGGCCGCGTGGGGCTCTCGGCACGAGGCTTGCCGTACAGCCGGCTGTTGATGGCGTACAGTTTAGGGCTAAGTTCGCAGCGCACGTTAAACCACCAATCGCAGGCTAGCACGGCTTGCTGGAACTGAGTGCCGTTGGGACACAGGAAGGAAGCTTGCCGACCGTCCACGTCGCAGTAGTGCCAAGCTTGGCACCGCGTCTCCACGTCGGCGAAGAACCCAGGGAACGGCTGGTCATCACAGTAGAAGTTAGTGTACGGCACCAAGCCCAAGATGGGGTAGTCAGTGCCTGGACGACCTGCGGGCAAGAAGAAAAATTGCTGGTATCAAATGTGGTACGAACATCATGTAGCTAAGCGAAAATGTTTTAATGGGAAGGTAGAGCGTCACTAGCAAACTTTCCATTGACATCGTTGGGAGCCAGAAGACTGATAGGACGTATGGGCCATTTTGATACCTCTGTATGCTTTAGGGACTTCCAGTACACGTTAGTAAACAGTGTAAGTGTGTGGAACGGGAAATAAGACAATATTTTTAACATCTTCGGTTTGAGAGCGAAATAAAATGACCAAAGATCACACTGTCTGACAATAAATAGATGTCAATAGGAATGCAGGGAGAGTTCTAGATTTAAAATGGTTCAAATGGCTCTGAGCGCTATGCGACTTCACTTCTGAGGTCATCAGTCATCTAGAACTAAGAACTAAGTAAACCTAACTAACCTAAGGACATCACACACATCCATGCCCGAGGGAGGATTCGAACCTGCGACCGTAGCAGTCACGCTGTTCCAGACTGAAGCGCCTAGAACCGCACGGCCACGCCGACCGGCTTATAGATGTAAATCTAGAACTCTCCTTGACTACCTACTAACATCAACTCCTCTATGGCGATTTTATTCTTGAGGCAGACACTGGTCATTTCGGAGCGCCGTTGTTAATGTACAGCTTCTGCGACTGACACAAGTCACGCCAGTGAAGTGGTGTGTATGTGCCAGTTGTATGGAATTAATATATTAGAACTAAATAGACGTAGAGACGTGACAGAAAGTCAGAAGGGAGCTGTAGTATTTGGAATCAATGTCCGTACCATAATGAAGTAGTCAGATTTGTTGATACATCATCGCGGACTCTCCAACCTGTCTGCATGGGATGGTGCACCACTCTCATAGGCATGTAACAAGGCGTATGGCCGTAGAAAGTTTCTGACCGACAGGGACCGAAGACGAGACGGACAGAAGACGAATATCACCACATACCAATGACAATCGGTTTGAAAACCTGACAGGAATTTCCAGAATCAGTTTTTATCATGCAGCGCACTGTGTGCTGATGTGAAACGTGTCAGATTAAAACTGTGTGCCGGATCGCGACTCGCACCTGGGACTTCGCTTTTCTTGGTAAGTGCTCTGCCGCAGGACCGATCGAAACACGATTCACGAACCACCTTCACAGCTTAAGTTCTGCCAGGACCTCTTCTCCTACCTTCCAGAATTCACAGAAGTTCTCCTGCATACCTTCCGGGACTAGCACTCCAGGAAGAAACGAAGCAATCCCATAGGTTGTGGCTAAGCCGTTTCTCCGCAATATCCTTTCTTCTACGAGTCCAACCCCCGCAAGGTATTCAGGAGAACTTCTGTAAAGTTTGGAATGTAGGGCAAGAGTGGAAGTTAAGGAGTGTCGGCGGGTCCTGAATCGTGCTTGGATGGCTCAGTCAGTAGGGAACTTTTCCGAGTAAGGCAAAATGTGTGGAGGGTTTAGTTGAGGCCTGAGGTAGTTCTGTGGTGTTTTGGGAGCGTTTTTTGTACTATGATTTTGGTTTACTCATTTAGGTTAAATGAACGTGAAACTGGATGTAAAATAACACTTATGTGTCACTTCTTTCACTGTACTCCGTATTGCGGCCTTTCGAAAGGCTCCAAGGACTGAGTGGCAGTACATAAACCAAGGGTGATAACATTAACACCCGCTGCTGATTACAAAAGTTCATAGAAGGGTGAAATCCGAAGGTCCCGTGAAATGTGTAAGAGTGTAATGTGATTCCACGAATTTCGTTACTACTGTGGTACTTACATAAAAAATACAAGTGTGGCCTAAAAATTTCTAAGCCTCGCGCATGTATATCGCAGCACTATGCGAGTGATTTGTTTTTCCCCGGGGTTGGTACTACTTTCGGTAGGCCCTGTGTGACATCGCAAGTATTTACCTTCAGCAGTTAGCTGCAAGCAGCTGTTTGAATTAGACACGGTGTGTGAAATATCAGAAATAAAGAAAATCCAATACCGTTCAATGATAAAGATTTTCCTAAAAGAAGTTTTGATGCCATCAGAAATTCGTTCGAGATTAATAAATGTTTCTGGTGAAATCTCTCTTTCAATTTCCACCGTAAAAAAATTGGCTCCCGAATTTAAACAAGGGCGCGCACGTGTCCTATATGATCCACATTAAGATTATTCTAAAAGTGCAACCACACTGGGAATAATTGAAGACATGTACGATATTAGCTTGGATGCTCCGTATACGAAGGTACGTGAAGAATCCAAATCAAATTCCAAATTGAAGGGATTTTAAAAGAGCTTGTCGACTACGTTTTAGTGTGAGGAAGCTTTGTGCAAGGTAGGTGTCGCGCTATCCCACGGCGCGTCAGAAACTAATTCGTACATCTTCTGAACAGCGTTTTGCGCATTTTTATAAAATTACAAGTGATTTTCTGTGTCGGTATGTGACTGTGAATGAAATTTGAATTCATCACTGCACATCAGAATCAAAACAGCAGTCGAAGCCGGAGACAGAAGCCGGTTCTTCCGTTCCAGAGAAGACTAAGAACACGGCAATGATAAAAGTCACTACACATGTGTTTGTAGGTGCGAAAGAAGTTAAGTAACTCCCTCCAAAAGGTAAAATAATAATTAGGGCATATTATGCTATCCTTCTAACGGATCTGGTTGAGAAATTCGGAAAAAAGACACCTGCCAAGTAGGAAAAAATTTATCAATACCATTTTACTCCCTTCGAACCTCAAGTCTTCTTTGCAGGCCAGCGTATTGTCTTCAATCAACAAACGACTGCAGCTGTAGAGGAGTATCAGCATATCCACAGGAACACAACAGTGATATGGAATGTCACTGTACGAAGTGTATAAAGTTAAAGAAGATTATATTGAAATTTAAAAGTTTTTGAAAATATGAGTTCTCATTTTCACTGTCTTCCGATGGATGGGTGATCATTGAAGATAGTGAAGTGTATCAGAGCGCCGAGGGAAGCCATTAAAATAGAACAGCTTACTTTCAGCGTTGCTTCAGAAACTTTTCCGCAACTTTTAAGTCGATGACTCATAGAATTATGGCATGTTGCTGAAAGAAGCGGAGACGTTCGCGGTATTGTATCGCAAGATTTCCGCCCCATGGTTACGTGCTGGGCCGTGCATGACTACACTACCTTTATTTCTGATAAATTCACGATGAACCCTTGGATACAACGCATGGCAAGAGAAAGCTTCACCGACGTTAGAAGTTTCTTCTGACGCATTTTGTAAGAAGGAAGAGGTAGCAAGTGCAACAAAAGGATGGAGTTTTCATAGTGTTAGAAGTCAGACCATCTGCTCACAAGGCAGCCACTACAATATAATCGGATGAAAACGTATTTGAGTATACTGTCAACCTCCTGATAAAGTTTCATGCCGAATACGTCGAAACTCCCTTATTTAGATGCCATGTATTACATGCGTCTTGTCAGTTGACAATCGTTTGTGACTTCGAGGCTTAATGTAGATCTAGGGCTCAAGGACAGTACCAACTTAATGTGACCTCCATTGGAAACACTTCCCGAGGAAAAAAAAAAATTAGCTAATCCTTCGTTTGGATTTCCGGTGATAACTGTCGAGTTCCTTAAGAATGGATGAGAGATGTGGTTCTTAAGTAAGAGCGGGCTGAGGACATAACCACATCCCAAAATACCATGCCGACAAACCATTGTGTTCAAACTATGACTTTTTTACATTACTACAGTTCGTTATAAAAGCCGTTGACTGTTGTTCATCCTGAAATTTAAGAATGTAACGTGTAATTGTTCCGCCTAAAAATGTTCCAGATTAACTGCAATTATAACTCGCCATGTTGTTGGGTGATCGAATGAAATTTATCTACATCTGTACTTTGCAGATGACTTTTCCAAGTGACCTTAATAATGGCTGTTTTTGCCAGCTTCATTTCATACTGTACGAGTATAGAGAAGAAAATTACGCCACTTACCTTGATTTGTAATTATCTTATGATTGTTGTGAAAGTTCCCGTAGAAGCAGGAAATTCATTTTGAAATCTGTCTTAAATGTTGCCCGTCCGTATTGCGACGTAACACTGTGAATGGAAAGCAGTCAAAGTTGTCCGTGTTCCCTTTTAAGTCACTAAATCGCCGCATTACAGCTTCACATTGATGATCCTTTTGTTTAAAGATTTATTAGCGCGTGATCGGACCCGTTCAACATCCTAAGTTCTTAAAAAATTGTCATGAGTACGGCTTAAATTTTATCAGTAGACCAGAGTTTGCAATACTTCTATACTTCATGGAATTTGTGAGTTCATTTCGCTCCATAAAGAATCTCTCGTTAACACATAGGTGATCGATCGGCATTTTAAAGTATATAAGCGCGTTATCTGGTGCCTCTGAACATAATCGGATGATGGTTCGTACGTACATTGATTACTTTGCCAATATTTTGGTCGGTAAGTAAGACATCACTCACTGCAGGAAATCCAATAGCTTTTTACATGTCCTTTAGATGTACTTAAATTGTTGCCAAGGTGATAGTCTTCTTGTGGAAGTACACGAAATTGTGTCCTAGCTTTCTTGTACTTTAATATAGCCGGTGTTTAGCCATTCGCGTTCACTTTTTCAGCGGATTTCCCAAGATAGCGAGTAAGTTTCTTAAGTATGCAGTAGTTTTGTACACAAAATGCGAAATAATCCCATGTTGTTTCTTCCGTCTTCACTGTACGTGAATAAATATCCATTTCAGTGTGTAACCCCCCCCCCCCCCCCTCTCCCTCTCTCTCTCTCTCTCTCTCTCTCTCTCTCTCTCTCTCTATATATATATATATATATATATATATATATATATATATATATATCCCTCTTCCCGAAATTGTAGTTTAGAAGGAGTCTTTGCAAATATTTACTCCATGTATACGAGGTGTAGGAATAGAAGAAATTATTTCTCTTTTCAATACAACGATAAACCAGTCCGAAGTTGCAAATTTTGACTTTTTTTAATGTACTCGTTGACTAGTTTCGGACTGAGACCCATTTTCAAACCATCGTAACATAGTTAAAAATGTACAACGAACAGGTACAGCGCATACAGGTAACATCTTCGGAACTACCATTTTTGACCATGTTACGATGACGTAATAATGGGTCTCGGCACGAAACTATTCATCGAGTGAATTAAAAAAAAAAGAAAGTTTACAACTTTGGACTTGTTCTTTGTTGTACTGATTAACAGAAGTTGCTGACCCACAGATACTCCAGTATGCTGGAAGCTAGCAAATATTTCTCTTTTGCAGTATACAGTTTGTTCGAAGAGAAAATGTTGAGGCAAGGGAACGATAATCCTATGTAATTCTAATACCACGTGAAAGCAGGTTAACTGGAAAATACAGGAAATAGGTGGCAAGTTGTTTTCCTTGAGTGCACATATTAGCTGGGAAAGTTTTGTTGTACTGCCAAGGTAAATCAAATGCGTTTTGCTGATTACTTTGCCGTTAGGTGAACGTGCTTGTCTGTAAGACTTCAAGAATCTGTTAAAGTGAAGTCGATTCTGGACTACCATGTTATGTGAAAGCAGGTTTTTGAATTGAAGATGTGTTTTGGAAGTATTGTGAAATATTCACTACCCAAGAATTACTAGAGTCGAACGGTTGTTATTCTACCAGACGTTGGAATTTAAAGCACAAAACGGAATTCCTTCCCCCATTAGCTTCCTAAAGCATTTTTATGCAGCAGATTAATCTAAACTAGTGGTTCCCATCCTTTCTCAGATCATTACCCGTGAGTGCATTCAGATACTAGCTAGCCCGCTCACCCCTTCCTCCCACTATCATCAACATTAGCGCCCAATTAAACGTTAGAAAGAAAAAGAATTGTTTTGGAACATTTTTATTTTTAAAATTACGAAAGATAAATGGTATTTAATTAGTGCAGTGGGAATGCTACCTATAATTCCTCCTCAGGAAAGAAAGCTAACTGTCCACATTGATGGTAGGCACTTGTTACAAAGCATTCTTACTCTGCACCACTCCTGTCCCTAGCGATCCCTGCACACCCACACTGTGGACACCATTTAAAATTAAACAAGTTATTGTTTCCAGAATGTGATATGAAACTTCCTGGCAGATTAAAACTGTGTGCCCGACCGAGACTCGAACTCGGGACCTTTGCCTTTAGCGGGCAAGTGCTCTACCATCTGAGCTACCGAAGCACGACTCACGCCCGGTACTCACAGCTTTACTTCTGCCAGTATCCTTCTCCTACCTTCCAAACTCTACAGAAGCTCTCCTGCGAACCTTGCAGAACTAGCACTCCTGAAAGAAAGGATATTGCGGAGACATGGCTTAGCCACAACCTGGGGGATGTTTCCAGAATGAGATTTTCACTCTGCAGCGGAGTGTGCGCTGATATGAAACTTCCTGGCAGATTAAAACTGTGTGCCCGACCGAGACTCGAACTCGGGACCTTTGCCTTTCGCGGGCAAGTGCTCTGCAGAGTAGGAGACGGATACTGGCAGAAGTAAAGCTGTGAGTACCGGGCGTGAGTCGCGCTTCGGTAGCTCAGATGGTAGAGCACTTGCCCGCGAAAGGCAAAGGTCCCGAGTTCGAGTCTCGGTCGGGCACACAGTTTTAATCTGCCTGGAAGTTTCAAGTTATTGTTTATAAATGATTTGATTGTTAGATAACTTGCCTCTGAAATCGTATAAATTGGAAGTCATCGGCCTCAGTGCTTTGTGTCTGGCTGTGTGTCCGTATATTTCACTTTGTAGCCAAAACTACTCACTGCAAATCAATGCCATTACGCGCACAGCAGTAGCCTTAAGTTTCGCTTTGTGCACTATGGTGTTTTGGTCGCGGTAGGTGGAAGTGGACACCCTGTTGTAGGTCGCTTAAAGTAAATGCAGGAATGGTCCCTTTGCAAAGGCCACGACCGACCTTCTACTTCATGATTTCCCCAATCCTAGTTTCTACACCGTCACTAATGATCTCGGTGTCGACTGCACGTTAAATCGTAATCTTCCTTTCTCCCTATCTGCCTCTTATTACTATCATTCCTGTAATGCGATTTCTGTTTTTGATATTAGTAAACAATTTTAAGGTAATCTACGAAAGTGAAAGATCCGCTCGTTGCAGTTCCGGAAGTTCCAGAGCACTGGTGGCAGCATGAGAATCGTGTCCTCGAGATACAAGTGGGTTACGGCCAACGGCGGCAAAAAGACAAGTGGCAATCGAGAGGTCACAGTCCAGTTGCCACGGCTTTGTTATAAGAGAAGTATGGAAATCTTAGTTCCTGCGGTATATCTCGTCCGTTGGCTACGAACTGTCTACCTTAATTCCGCGAAGTATTTATATGGGCCTCCAGAGAACAAATTTTCATTCGGTTACTTGTGATGTATACCAATAATTGAAAAACAAAGTGCGCGAGAAAGAGGTAGCGTACGGTCCGTTATTAAAAATTGAGCACAGTTGTAGCTAGTGACATTTAAATGTTAGTCACCTTTTAATGCGACAGTGCTTCTCTCATAATCAAACAGTGACTCGCCTTTTGAATTTTGATTTTTAATTTTTAACAATTTTTTGTGTTGTACTCACGTACGATCATTTGTTTAATCAGAACATTTCAGTGCCATTCCACTTGATAGAAAAGAAATTGTGTGTTTGCTAAACCTGAATTCTAGTCCAGTACCACAAAAACTGCGATGTTTTCACCGAAATTGCTGCTTAATAAGCACACTTATTCAATTCTTATATGGAATACTGTCAAGCAGCTCATTCTCATTATATTCGGATACCACTATCCTTGCTGTCGTGTCTCATTTGCCCACCAACGACGTATTCAGCTGTACCCATTACATGCAAATTCGCCACGTTACCTGTTCCTGTTAGTTCTTTCCCTTAGCGAAAATAAATAAATCAATCAAAAAGACGACGTCTACAACAATTCGTCGCGACTTGCACAGCAAATGAACAAAGCGCTATTCAGGTGGTCGAATCATTTTTCACAACGGACAAATTTAAAGCTCTCTTTGTGGGGTCGTAATGAAATATCTGTAGCTAAGGCTGTGCATAGCAAAGGAAATATTACTATTTCGTATTTTCTTTTAATGATGTTGCACGGCTCTACATATTAAATGTTGATGTAACTAACTCCGCTGTCTTGTGGACGTTGATGTAACTAACTTCGCTGTCTTGTGGATTTGATACACATCAGCTACGTAATGTCTCTCCCCCCCCCCCCCCCCCCCACTATTCGTTATGAATGGAAACATCATTGTCGTAGTTTGTTATGCCATGCTTATTATATTTTCCGTTATCTTTTGTGTAGTGGCGCATGTTTCCAACAATTAAAGATTACTTCCTCTAAAACGCGCACGAATCTGTAATCGTTCGTGTAGCTGTCTTCTACAGCTTTTGATGGGAAATTTCACCTCGTGTCGTTGACTTTGAATGAATTATTTTTCAGTACTTGCCATTGGTACCTGTGTTGAAAGAAAACAACCATTTAAAGTTAAAGGTCCCATCGAGATATAATGTGTTAGAGGCGGCGCAGTTGCTCAGCCGAAAGGGGATGATTTGTGGGCTGCGAGTTGAGACAATTAGCGTGCATTCACCCAAAATGAAACAGGGAAACCATGAGAAACCTACCTAACAGGTCAAAATCATAGCTGCTCCACTGGAGACGTGCTTAGAGGTTTGTAATGAATATATTTTTCCATCATTTACGTGAAAAGTGGAAACATTCTGTCAGTACGTTTCTGGGAGATTTTCTATATCATTTGTGTTGTTCACACAGTAGTCTGTTTGAATTGCATTAGTCACGAACAGTGGAAGATGTTTTTCGTAGAGCGAGGAAAGCTTACTATCTCGTCACGTTATGACCTGTGTAATGATACAATATCAAATCATGATATAATAATAATAATAATAATAATAATAATAATAAAGAAAGTATAATAGATTGGCTGCGCAGAGTAATGATCAAGGTACCAGCATCACATGCGAAAATTTTGGCGTTCGAATCTCATCAGGTGCTTCGACATTTATTTTAAAAACTTTATCGAAATGACTTTGGTCATTAGTTTTATTCAATTACATGGGTTAAATGTAGTTTTTTTTGGTTTCTGTTCCTGTTTCACACAGTTTTAATCAGCGTATCAACCTCTTCAATTGCTCTCATTATCTCTTCCAATTGTTCTTCTTCCACTTAGAATCTTAATGAATGTGAATTTACTGATTTTTATTTATCTATCATAATATTTTAATATTTGAAACTGTCGATGTGTCGGTAAAAGAACAAAATCTTTTGTATGGACTGTGCAGTGGTTTTAAAATGTATTTCTCGTTATAGAATATACTATTTTTGGTTGGTAATCGTCATACAAACATTTAAAACAATATCTTATTGCATTACGGACAAAATAATGCAGATGAATATTTAAACGAAATAAGATATTATAAATAAGACGAAATTTGAGCAGAATGAGGAACGGAAACAGTGGATTCAATAACATGAACAAAAATAAAGGATTAATTCTTAGTTAATGCAAAAAAAAATAAAATCACAACAACAAAGATTCCAAGTGGAACAAGAATGATAAAAAGAAAAATGAGAGCAAATGAGACAATTAATACAATGATGGAAATGTGACAAAGCAGTAGAAAGTAATTACGTTTAACCTAATTAATTGAATAAAAATGATGACTAAACTAGTTTCGATATCATCATCATCATTTAAGACTGATTATGCCTTTCAGCGTTCAGTCTGGAGCATAGCCCCCTTATAAAATTCCTCCATGATCCCGTATTCAGTGCTAACACTGGTGCCTCTTCTGATGTTAAGCCTATTACTTCAAAATCTTTCTTAACCGAATCCACGTACCTTCTCCTTGGTCTGCCGCGACTCCTCCTACCCTCTACTGCTGAACCCAAGAGTCTCTTGGGTAACCTTGCTTCTCCCATGCGTGTAACATGACCCCACCATCTAGGTCTGTTAATCCAATTAATTCAATAAAAATGATGACTAAACTAGTTTCGATAAAGATACGAAAATAATAATTTCATAACCATTTGAGACGATTTGCAGCAATAACCCTATGCTTGCAACGCCTGTGTCTTAACTATTACTTAGTGCAACCAATCTGTTAAATGTTCCTTTTTCAGAGCTGCGGAGCATCATGCAAAATTCCATAATCCTTTCAACAATTAATCGCAAATGAGGGCCTACCGGGATGAATGGCTGCAAGATGTGATAGCTGGAACCTTAACCTACATCACCGTACAGATGATTTGAAAAAGGCGATCCCACCGAAGGGGACCTCTGCTTCTAGAGAAAAAAAGACGCATCACGAAGGAATTATTCAAATGGGATGGACATCGGTAGATGTGATGTATAAGTACAGCCAGACAAATGATTACAAAAATTGGATGATTTATTCAAGAGAAAGAGCTTCACATTAATGCGTTGGTTCATCTCCGTCCCTTATGCAGGCAGTTATTCTGCTAGTTATTGATCGATACATTTTTTAGATGTCTTTCTGAGGGATATCATGCCAAATTCCGTGCTACAGTCTGGTTAGTATCCCTCCGCAGTCCTTGACGTCTCCACACACGTGTACGACCTGGAACCTCCGCTTCGAACCGAGCCCTGATGACGTGTCTGGAGACGCCCTGGACGGCGGTGGATTACCTACCCGACTGTAGCTCGTCACACGGCTCGACAAGTGGAGTGATGATCTGGGATGCCATTGCTTTTCATAGGAGCAGTACGCTGGTTGTCATCCGCAGCGCCCTTTCAACACAGGGGTACCTTCTCCGATATTCTACGCCATGTGTTGCCTTCATGACAAGCCATCCTGGGCTTACATTTCAGCGAGATAATTCACATCCTCACAGGACTAGAGCGTCTGCTGCTTTGTCTTCGTGCTTGCAGATTTCTACCTTGGCTAGCAATGTCATCCGATCTGCGCCCCAATTGAGAGCATTTGGAACGATATGGGCAGTGATTTTGACGATCTAACGCGCCAGTTGGACAATTTGGCACATAATCCGTCAGAATGACATGCAAGAACTCTTATCAATCAATGCCAAGCCGCATAACTGCTTGCATTGCGGCCAGAAGTGGACAAACAAGTAACTGACTTGGTCAATTTGTGAAGCTCTTTTCCTTGAATAAATCATACAGCTTTTCTGAAATTGTAATTATTTATTTGTCTGTACATGTACATCACATCTATGTATTTCCGTTCCATTGGGATGATTCTTTCGTGGTATCGTTACTTTTGCCTTTGTATTGTTAACAAATACCCGAAGACATTAGGCAGTTACCTCCTCGTAGACTACCAAAATTTTAATGAAATCCATAAGACTTATGATGGCAACAGATAAACAAAACTTTTCACAAGACCGCCGAAAGAACTCTCATTGTGCTCGAGAAGGCCATACGGTGAAACAAGGTAATACCTAACATTGATGGAATTAATGCTGGAAGGGCGTGCGAAGGAGTCGAATGTAATTGTAAACATAGGCAGGATGATATCGGTTGTTCTAACAAGAAAGCAGATGTTAAGTCTCCTAATGGTAGTGTATATTAAATCAAAAAATCTGGAAATCGTAAAATTTAATTTGGTTCTGGTGGTACGCTTCTTGGAACGTCGTGTTGCAGATTGTCAATCATATCAGAATTTAATGTTATGTTGTATATTGTTTCCTGCGCACTGAATTGTCATTCACACTTGAAGAGATAAAGTGTCAAACATTTGAAATTAATGCAAACTTATCGTTAATAGCCAATTACTCCGGCTTTAAAGCTTCGTGTTAAATAGCTTTCACATGTTGCAGTTATACGCGCCACGCAGCGTGGGTGGCAGCTGTTATTCACCTTTCGAAACCTCTCCATTGTGTGAACCCGAATGGCAAACCGTTGTGAAACGGGTCATGTAGTCCCATGTAATTGTGCGCACGCTTGTACGGTCTGGAAAGCGTCAGGGTGGTGCGAGAGGTCTATGACCGAGCACATGTCAGAGAACTAGCGCGGGGGGGGGGGGGGGGGGGGAGGTGTTATGGGGGAGATTCGCATTGCATCACTGTTGTCTGTCTGCTCCCTGGCTGCCTTTGTGTCACGGCTAGCACACAATGTTCGACGGGCTAGTCTGCGTGCGGACCAACCGCCCTTGACTCACTTGGGTTGCGCCCGACAACGATCTCCGTGTGACTCACATGGTAGCATTCACACGTTATACCCGCAGCATTGCAGCGACCCGTCTCCCAGGTTCCCTTTGAGAGAGATATTGCTTACTCTGCACCTACACAGTAATTAATTAATTAATGTCATCTCAAGCATACTTGTCGTCCGTTTTCCATGGTACCTCAGTTCGTTCTACCTGTTCAGTTTTGTTCGTATTTCAGAGTTTACTTATATATCACTAATATTGTTATGTTGAAACTGGAGCCAAAATCATTGCTTTCACACCAATGCAACGCTGTAATTTTGAGTTAAATATTCACTCCTTAAAGCAGTAGTTTCATCAATAGTTAGCAATAAAATGCACTTAAACACTACGATAGACAATACTTTTAACTCACTAGAAGAATTACCTTGAGCTTCGCTTGACAAAAACCGAAAACGACAGGGCGATTCAATTATTTCAACAAGTAAATTGCGTGTAAATAATTTTATGGTGTGATGCTTGCTGCTCTAACTTCCATTGTTAATATTTTACAAGAGGATGATCTACTCTTGCTACTGCAATTTGGTTGTGAGTCGTATACCTCAACGCCGACACAAATCACCCTGAAATATGGTAGAATTTACTCAATACTGTTACTATCGAGTGAACTTAAATTCAGTCAACATGAAAAACGCTTCTAAATGATTGCTTGCATGCCTTGGTGCCTGCCTTAATGATGCCAATCTCGTCCTCACTCCCCATAGCTTGGGTGGAATGGACTCATTATTCTGCGGAAAACAGTATTAGAAAATCGTAATTAAGTTTCGTATTATAGTCTAAAAATACAACTGCTTTGAATGTAATTTTTACTGTCCCTCTATAAGCTACGCTTTTAGAACCATTGAACTGACATTTCACTTTCCGTGGTTCCCCAAAACACTTCACTCTATGTGACGGCTGTTTCTAAAAGACATCTCGCTGATTTCCTATCCCATTGCTGACTAAATCAAGCTTGACCTCAATCAGCTTATCGAATTATTTAACGCAGAATAAGGTATCAGTGGTAATAAGTCTGCAAGAGCACCTATGACAGCGAGTCTTACAAAGAATGTTACGAAAGGTAGGAATATATTTTTGCTTAGCAAGAGTGACAGGAGACAAATTTCAGAGTATCTGAGCACTCAGCATCAAATATTCGTTGATGAGGACGAAGGTGTGGAGAACAAATGGAAAAAATTCAGAAACGTCGTGCAATATGTCTTAAGCAAGTAAGTTCCGAGTAAGGTCTTAAGGGATGGGAAAGATCCACCATGGTTTAATAGTCTTGTTAGAAAGCTGCTACGTGAACAAAGAGAATTTCATCTAAGATCCAAGAGAAGCAAAAACCTAACTGACGAACAAAGTTGAACGAAGCGAAAATGATCGTACGGAGAGCAATGAGAGACGCGTTCAAGGACTTCGAAAGTAAAACTTTGTCAACCGATGTGAGTAAAACTCCTAAGAGCTTTTGGTCGTATGTAAAATCAGTAAGTGGTCAAAATCATCTACCCATTCACTCAGTGACCATTCTGGGACCGAAAGAAAGATAACAGAAAGAAGACCGAAATACTGAAGTCGGTCTTCCGAAATTATTTCACCGCAGAAGATAGTAACATGACCCGTCCTTTCAGTCGTCTTACCAGCTTGGAAATGGCAGCTATTGAGATAACAGGTCGCGAAGTAGAAATCAGTCGCTGAGTTGTGGAAAGGCGCCAGGACCAGATGAGATACCTATAATATTCTAAAAATCTATCAGTAATTTATCGTAGATAGCTTGAGCAACGAAGGGTTCTGGTGACTGTAGGAAAGAACAGGTCATTCCCGTTTTTGAGAAGGGCCGTAGGACAGCACACCCAATTATAGAACTATATCGTTGACGTGTATCTATTGTAGAATTATGGAACATATTCTGTGCTCAAGAATTATGAAGTTTTTGAAGAATGAAAAAATATATGAAGGTAAACATAGATTCCGCATACAGAAATCATGCCAAACTCAGCTCGCTCTGTTCCTCCGTGGCATCTACAGCGTCATGGACAACAACGCTCAGGTTGATTTTCCTTGACTTCAGGGAGGCATTTGACACCGTCTCACACTGCCGTTTAGTGAAAAAAATACGAGCTTATCGAGTATCGCAGCGAATTTGCGACTGAGTTCAAAACTTCTTTCGAGATAGAAGTCAACACGTCGCTCTTAACGGAGTAAAATCGACAGATGTAGAAGTAATTTCCGGAGTACCCCAAGAAAGTGTAATATGACCGTTACTGTTTACAGTATATATAAATGATCTAGTAGAAAGCGTCGGATGCTCTCTAAGGCTGTTCTTCAATGATGAATGGTGCAGGCTCTGGCAGTTGACCCTAAACGTAAATAAAAGTAACATATTGCGCTTACATGGTAAAAGAAATACATTATTGTACGGCTACGTTATTGATGACAAACCGCTGGAAACAGTATCTATAGTAAAATATCCAGGAGTAACCACCTAGAGCGACCTGAAGTTGAATGACCACATTGTAGATGGGTCGTTCGCGAACTTGCAGGTCGAAAGGAACCGTTCACCAAGATAACGGAAGGAGCGAGGAATGAATTCTAAGGAACGGTCTTTCATAGTTCACTTCGGTCGCGGCTTTCTACCCATAGTTCCCGAGAACGGCAAACGGTAGGTCTCGTTCCCGCAGTGGCACTTCGGCTGGTCTCGTTCCAGCCTCGGTCCCGTTCCCGTCTCTGTCTCGGTCCCTCGCCCTGACTCGTCCTTCGTGTGGCCACTCGTTGCCGTTCGCTGCGCACGCCCATTCTAGATCTGTTTCAAACCTTTCTTGAAATGTGGGCTTCTGGTTCTTTTCGTATTGTTCAGCGTCCACGAACGGAAATCAAAATGTATTTTATAATTACGTAAATTACATAAAAATTACATTGTATGTAATACATAAATCTTTTCAGTTTACAAAAGGGTATATAAGCTTACTTCACTATTTCGATAAACAGCAGAAGACAGCCGGCCGGAGTGGCCGTGCGGTTCTAGGCGGTGCAGTCTGGAGCCGAGCGACCGCTACAGTCACAGGTTCGAATCCTGCCTCGGGCATGGATGTGTCTGATGTCATTAGATTAGTTAGGTTTAATTAGTTCTAAGTGACTGATGACGTCAGAAGTTACGTCGCATAGTGCTCAGAGCCATTTGAACACCAGAAGATATACTTATAAAAAGGCAAGTATTTTGTTATTACACATGCAAAAGAAGTTGGCACAGCACACACGAGTGGCCATTTTCCGTCTTTTTTTTTTTTATCCAGGGTAAAACAGCATGTTCGTAATTATGGAAGTCAGACTGACTGACAACCAAATGAAGCCCTCGCTCCATAATCGAGTGTCTGGTCTCGGACCAAGTACTAGACTGCTCGCTGTCACCCACCAAACGTCATCTATAGTTTCTTAGTGATTTCTGCGTACAGATGTGAGCTGAGTTGGTGACCCTTCACTCGCAGCTCCAAGCGGTGTTGGCTTGTCACACTGCTTGAGGCTGCTGCCAAGGGATATCACTGTAAGGGGTCAGACACATGGATGCGAGGCAAGTCGAACACGACCTACGTGTCCCCCGATTGGTCCATTGCTGTGGCTGCCCCTGGTACTGGCTGCACTGAGGTTGACTCCTACCCGTGGTCAAGTGGGAGATCATTCCAAAGTCTGGCAGGCAGCGAAAGACTTTCCAAGGGGCCGATCGTAGGGCCTCCCCGGTTCGTTTGACGAACAGGTTTCGGGCGTTATCTGTAGCTGACAAAGTCTCTGATACGGATGCAGTCGTCCACCCTGTTCCAGAGGAAGATGATCGGCTCGCAAGATCTGGGCATTCACAGAGGGTGGGTTTGCTGGTAGTTGAGAGGTCCAACGATAGGCGCGTATTGCTGCACCTTAGGAACATGGCTGCCAAGGAGAGGAAGGAAGTCAGTGTACACTCCGTGTGCATACTGGGGGGAGTGATTCCGGATGCCAAAAGGGTGCTTCCAGATGCGATGACAAGTACAGTGTGCGGCCAACTGTAGGTGGTGGCACATGTAGGCACCAGTGACGTGTGTCGCTTTGGATAGGAGACGACTCTCTCTGGTCTCAGGCGGCTAGCGGAATAGGTAGAGACTGCTAGTCTTGCTTGCGAGTTTAAGGTGGAGCTCACCATCTGCAACATTGTCGATAGAACTGACTGTGGTCGTTTGGTGCAGAGCCGAGTGGAGGGTTTAAATCAGAGGCTTAGGCGTTTGTGTGACGGTGTAGGCTGCAGATTCCTTGACTTGCGCCATCGGGTGGTGGGTTTCCGGGTTCCGATTAACAGGTCAGGAGTTCATTACACACAGGAGGCAGCTACCCGGGTAGCGGGGGCTGTGTGGAAGAGACTGGGCGGGTTTTTAGGTTAGATGGTCTCAGGAAACCACAGAAAAGGCGTTCGTCTAAAAGGGGGCAAATAAAACACAGTACGGTAGTTGTAGAAACGATCAGCTGGATTTCAATTACGCGATAAGTCACACAAATCTTAGGGCTGTAAATTCAACTACATACTTAGGGATTACAATTACAAATAACCTGAATTGGAACGATCACATAGATAGTGTTGTGGGTAGAGCAAACCAAAGACTGCGATTCATTGGCAGAACACTTGAAAGCCGCAACAGGTCTACTAAAGAGAAATGACAACATCACACTTGTCCGTCCTAATCTAGAATACCGCTGTGCGGTGCGGGATCCGCATCAGGTAGGACTGACGGATGAAATCGAAAAAGTTCAAAGAAGGTCAGCTCGTTTTATATTATCTCAAAATAGGGGAGATAGTACCACAGACATGATACGTGAACTGAAGTGGCAATCATTAAAACATTTCCGTTGCGACGGAATCTTCTTATGAAATTTCAATCACCAGTTTTCTCCTCCGATTGCGAAAACTTTCTGTTCGCACCCACCTATATAGGGAGAATGATCATCACGATAAAAATAAGATAAAGCAGGGCTAACACAGAAAAATTTGTGTGTGCAATTTTCCCGCTCGTCGTTCGAGAGTGGAACGGTAGAGAGACAGCTTGAAGGTGGTTCATTGAACCCTATGCCAGGCATATTATTGTGAATAGCAGAGTAATCAAGTAGACGTAGAAGCTGTTGTTTGCATTAGCTTACTTGTTATGTTTCTCTATTCTGCTTGTAGCAGTCAACAAATCGTGCGTAGTTTGTGAGCAGTCTGTATTCTGGGCTGGTTTTTCGTGCGCCACCTTATATTATTTTACTGCGATTAGTCAAATAACGCTATATTGGCTAAACGAGAGGTTTTGCAGAATCGTGGAAATTACTTATAAAAGTGCGTGAGAGCTCTGTAATGAATAAAAACTGTCTCCAGGGGGGAGGCAAGTGCCCCCTCTTGGCGCCCTCGATTCCTTAGTCACCTTCGCTACTAATTTTCAGTTTTTCGTGAAAACCGTATACCATACACAAATGAACGGTGAACGAGTAAAAATGAACGGTTCCCAAAAAAGAGCTATTGCCAGTGAACTAGTTGCCAAGGATGAAGGAGTTTGTCCATCTCTAGACCACATTGTGAGCTTTCAGCATATGAATGAAATGAGATGTGGTGGCCCTCAACTACGCACCCTCAGACTCATAGTTGAATTATTAAAAGTTTTAGCTGGTATAGTTGTCTAGGGGCTGGGGTACTTTCCGTGTCCCTCGCGACTGTCTCCCGCGTCTCATTGCCCGGAATCACCTCGTGTCCTCTCCGGAAACGATGCTCCTCCCCAATCTCCATACGTCTATCTTAGTAAGAAGCGCTGTGATTGGCTAGAGCGCTCCCTCCATGCCTCCAAGACAACTTACACTCATAAACATATTGAAACACATGCGAAATACTGGATTTATATTTAAATAATTTGAAATTAAATATATATTCCTACGGCTGGACCATAAACACGCTCTAACATACATTATTAAATACATAAACAAATTAAATAAACATACAACAAAGGAACAGCAAGCAAAAGTAGGCCAGTTGCTTTCTGAAACACAGTAAATATTTGACCATATTTGTAAGCATGCTGCTACCGTTTTTTCGTGTAACTGTGGAGTTCTTATGGCCTGACGCGATCGATAGTAATCGGCTACTTTGACCTCCAATAACTCATGTAGTATTGAAGTTAAATGCCTGTAATTTATACCAATTTAGGTTTACACTAAAAGCCTTTTTAAGACACGTCGATCGAGAAAATCGGATGAAGCGTTTAGATTTTGGAAGTTTGTTGCTGGGTGTTAATTGTATAACTTAATCAGATACTAAACTTTAAACCAATAAAGATATTGAAAATCTGATTACACCATGAGAATTGTCGTGCAAATAATGGTAATGTACATGTTTCTTTTTGAGGTATCATCATTCATCTGGCTACTCTCAATTTCTATACGAACTGTGAAATGTCTGCTATTATGGTTTCCCGGCATAGACATTTCCTTCATCGACACAAAGCACCGTCCTCGTCAGCGTCAACATGGAATTCCCAGCCACGTGGCTGGACCCTTCTGGCTTCGGCCAACGTCCGGCACCACGTGGTCAGCCTGCCGAGCAGCCTGTGCCCGCCGAACGACCCGTGCGGCCGCGCCAACTCCGAACTTTAGAATATTTTCGGGGCGCCGCAATTCGCCCGTTACTTCACAACATTAAACAGATAGTGGGAAAAGCAGATTCCCGACACAGATTCATAGGAAGAACCTTAAGGAAAAGTAACTCATCCACAAAGGAAGTGGCTTAAAAGACGATTCTTGAGTATTATTCGTCTCTGTGGGATCCCTGTCAGGTTGGACTGATAGGAGAGATAAGGAAGATCCAACAAAGAGCGGCGCGTTTCGTCACCAGATTGTTTAGCCGGCACGAGAGCGCTAAGGAGACGCTCAACCAACTCCATTGGCAGACGTTGTAAGAGAGGCGTTGTGCACCACGGAGAGATTTACTACTGAAATTTCGAGAGAGCACTTTCCGGGAAGTGTCAGACAACGTTTGGAGGGCTCAGTTATTGGTACAGAAAGTACCCTTTGCCACACACCATTAGTTGGCTTGCGGAGTATGACGTAGATGTAGATGTCTCCTAGATGTAGATGTCTCCAAATGTCCCAGTTGACGACATCATGACGACAGGTGAACCGTAACCTTACTCCCTATTAATTTAAGCAGTACTAAAAAAATCGCGTTGTGGCCGATCGGTTCTAGGCGCTTCAGTCCGGAACCGCGCTGCTGCTACGGTCACAGGTTAGAATCCTGTCTTGGGCGTGGATGTGTGTGATGTCCTTAGGTGTAAGTAGTTCTAAGTCTAGGGGACTAATGACCTCAGATGTTAAGTCCCATAGTGCTTAGAGCCATTTGAACAAAAATCGGTGTAAAAGTGTTTTTAAGCGGTCTGTTGCTATTTAACTCCTGATCAGTATACTACCAATGAAGCATGGCCTAATAAGTTATGTATGTGGTACTTAAACTTGTGTCATCTCTATTTTTCGTAGCACGATGGCTCAGTAATGGAAGCAGTGGTCTTGCATTCACTAGGTACTAGATTCAAGTCTTCAATCTGATTAGCCAGATTTTGGTTTTCTGATAAGACGATGGCACATTCCTTTCCCCAAACCTCACCATTTCACTCCAATCACTAATGAACTCACTTCCTACTAGAAGTGAAACTCGATCCTTCTTTCCTTATTGCCTTAATATTTGTCGAAGCTCACTACTTAGGTCGCCGTTTGCATCGCTTCAAACTACTTTGAGGAGGCTGCATTGAAGAAAACAGCGTTTTATTGCTTTCTGTTGTTACCCTAACATGTTGCATCATCGAGGCAGATAGTTTAGGGTCCCGTTGTAAGATACCGTCACAAGCTAGAATTTGACAAAGAGGAGGCAAACAACAGCCGTGTCAGTTTCATAGCAACAGTCCCAGCTTTTGTCTTCAGTGACTAAGGGAAATCGTGGAAAAGTTAAATGGGTGGCTGAACGGGAATTTGAACCACAGGTCCCTGAAAGCAAGTTCATTGTCTTAATATATTGCGCGTAAATAGATGGAATAGTTAGCACACACGACTAGTATTTGGGAGGACAGCGCTTCAGATCCCCGTCCGACCGTTCAGATTTAACTCTCGCGTGATTTCCCTAAATCGCTCAAGAAAACTAACGGGATGGTTCATATGCCCTACCCAGAGCTTGTCCACCTTCTCTAAATGATCACTTTGTCGATGGGACGAAATCTTCTTTCCTACCGTATTCATACGAAGCGATTTAGATTGAAACGAAAACCAAATGCATGAACGGCGGATTCAGGACTGAAAATCTTCGGGAGAATCCTCAGGAAGTGTACCGCAACCACGAAGAAAATAGCTTACAAAACCGGCGTTCGACCGATACTTTTAATGTTGCTCCTTAGTCCGGGTATAGAAAAGAATAAAGAATTCCCAAAGACTACAGCACGTTTCGTCACAGGTTCGCTTAGTAAGCGCTACTGTTTCGCAAACATTGTGATCCAACTCCAGTGGCAAACGTACGTAGTGCATCGCCAAGTGGTTTATTATTAAAATTCTCAGAACGTGTGTCTTTAAGAGTCAACGAAACACTACCATAAAGGTAAATTAAGGATATTAGATTTCGTAAGGAGGCAAGTCACCATTAGTCTTACTTTTCTGCGCACCATTCGCGATCAGAAATGGAAAGCGGGCGGAGGTGTGACGGGCAAACTTTGTTTGCCTTCCGCAACACACCGTACCATTGGTTACAAACTACAGACGTAAATGTAGAACCATTGACTCATCATTAGTGTTTCTTTTTCATTTACTTACATTGAAAATATGTCATATTTAGGAACAAGTACTTTCAGATTTCTCTCTGATCACCAGTTTCACTAGCAAATTTTACAAAACCTTACACTCATTTTTAAAAACACTTGTTGGAAATTTGACTAGTTGTATTCTGTGTATCCATAACCATACCTGTATGTATCTGTTCCTCAAAAAATAACTTCTCTTTTTACAGAAAACAAAGGAACCCGAATAAACTGTGTAGGAAAACAATAAAACTAATTTTTCTCAGGACAGTAATCTCAGTGTACGTAGTTACTTTACACTATCATCTCTAAGTACCTAGTCGACAATGGCTAACGCGGTGCATGATATAACTAGACGCTTTTGTAGTTACGAATAGGTTTCTGTCGTGTTAGTGTCAGTCACACTTTTATATACGTTGTACCATCTGCTCTTTGCTATACTGTCTATTGAAGTCTCAGCTGTCGGCTTTTGACTTTTCAATAGTTAAAATTTATATGATAATTTGAATAGTTATTCGGTGTTGAGTGTTGGTATTCATAATGTCTCCGAGCTCTGGTTGCTCTCCCCAGAAAGTTTGTATTTCTGTGTCGTCGTCAACCTCACTATTGGTGACGCTAAATCATATTTACATTGTGTGTAGAGTTAATATCCTGCATCGTTAGTCAGTCGTTCTAATCGATATGATGTAACCCATTTTCGCTGGCGTTCGTAGGAGATTCTGAAATACTGATCTAAGTTTCTTACTTTCTGTAGTAGTGTTAAATATGTGTTGAGAAAGGTTGATAAGGTGTAAGAACTTGTGCTTCTGTGGTTATAGGTGATTACGACAGGAAAATAATGAAAACGTACGGCAAGCTTCCCCAACTTGATGGCCGGATCACCAACAACAGTTGCCGAATGATCTCAGTAATACGATATGTCTGGAAGATTTGGTACTTAACAGAGGACATTAACCAGTAGATATTAATCAAGAACTCTTCTTCAAAATGTCCTGTCCGAAGCGAATGACACAGCACTGCAATTTCAGCGAATACTCGTACTGTAGCCGGTTCGTTCCAGGCGGATCGCTCTTTCGCTTAAGCTTCGTAAAATACAGGGATTGAATTTTTATTTCTTCGATTCGCACACCAATTGTTAAGCTTCCGATTGAAACCCAGGCAGTTATTCTTGTGCAGTTGAGTAAAATAAAGAATGAAACACCTACGTATAGTATTGCTCACCATTTATACGTATTCTTCTCTCCGACGAATAAATATATAAGAATAGAGATACCGTGAAAACTTGCATTTCCAATAAAGGTAATGTACACCCTCGTCCTCTCAAGCCAGCGGGTCACGTAGTCGGACTGTAAGCAGCCAGCGGTGGTGTGGTAACTTCTGTGACGTATCGAGCGCTTGTTTGTGTAGAGTCGGTTGGTACTGCGGAAGCTCGGCCGTGTGTACGTCGAGGCCAGCCTTGCAGCCGGAGAGTGTTAACACCGTTTGCCGCCGCCTGGTCGTGCCGAGGTTGCCAGCATCACTGTTATTGCACTTGGTACGGTATAAGCGCAAGTTGCGTCTGGCTGCGAAACTAGTTGAAGAAGACTCAGCCCGGGTAGCAGCATTCGTAGCATCTCGAACATATACGATCAGAAACATTAATTTTTTTTACTCCTGATTACTGAGAGGTCAATCTCTTAAGAGTGTGTCTGTCGGTAACAAGCGAGACAAGTCTTCAGAGCCCAGAAAAAAATAAATTATAAAATAGAAAACATTAAAGGTGAACTCCTTGTCTCAGAATAGTGTTAAGTAGAGCGGAATTCTATTAAGAAAAACAAAAAGAAGAAAAAACTGATTATACTCCAGAGCTTTTTCCCAAAAAGGATTCAGTATCCGTACACTTACGTTGTTCAAAATTGGTATACAACTGTGACGTAAATACACAAATTTTCATAGTTAATTCGAATTAATTTCGCTACGAGTGTGACCTACTCACAGAAACTGAAAGCTAACACTTGATAAAACGCGGAGGAGAAAGAAACACATTGCTGCCGCGACGACTTGGCATTAGAGATTCGGCTTAGGCAATATGGTCAGTGGCCATACGAAGAAGTCATTTGAATACAAAGAGAATCTGTCATCAGCATTCAGGAGGTTGCATCCCATCCAACTAGATTCCCAAGCCAGTTGGCAAGTGTTGGAATTTTTTCTGGTGAAGTGGGTCGTGCGGGGATCGATAAAATAATGAGAGCTTGTGCTTATCGGTCGTCATTGTAGGATATGATAGATGGAAGGACACCATGTGTTTAGGGCAGACTATTTGTCTCTCGATCAGATCTTCGCTCTTGACGTTTATTCACTTTACTGCAATTGTAATGTGAGTGCTGACAGTGGATAAGTATCAGACTACGAAGGCTTGTGATTATATTTATTTTTTGTGCCTAATATTTTTTCAGTCGCATGTTTAGTATTTTCGTATAAAAACGTCATCCACAAAAGGACAATACTCTGATGTGATGTGGCTGTGTGAAGGATAATTTTAAAATCAGTGCGATTAGGAAAATACATGACGTAAAGGATCAATGGGTTAACAGCAGAGGTATGAAAAAGAAACAGAAATTGAAAGTAACATTTCAGTCCTGTAGTAAATGGCTTTCTAAATCACCGAAGAAATGCACTTTGTTATTCTTCTATATGAGATCACCTGAACTTCTTCAAATGCAATAAATTAATTAATCCGAGGATAAACAATTTGCCGTAGAACAATATCTCACGAGGAAAGAATCACGTAGTTTTAAAATAATACTTGAGGTATACGTTTTAACTAAATAAAGTCTAATAAGACAAAGATGAAAGAAATTATAGCCCATTACACACTCGAAGAAATGGCAGGGTCATAGAAAAAAATGTTGATGTTCGCATAGCCGCGTTAAGGCAACCTGGGGGAGAGAGAGCCCCACATATGCAGAGAGGGAGAGGGGAGGGGGAAAGGAAGGATTACAAAGGCGATGATATCACTGAAATGATGTTACCTGGTATTGACTTGCCAAGCTCGAGATATTCCTGAACTGATGGACTGAGAAAGCCGGGAGGAATGTAGGCTCCTGGTTTAGCTACGTTCCTGTCTTCAGGATCTGTCGCTCTGGGTCTCTTCAGGCGTGGTCCTCCTGTGAAACGACAGAAATGATCGTTAATTGCGTAACACACTCTGCTGGATCGTTCGTAAAAGATGACTATGGTGAATCTTGGTAAGTGTATACGATATCGAGGTCTTGAGTGCGGATTAACAGACATTCTAGGAAGGGTTTTGAGTGCGAATCTAAAGGTAGTAGAGCTACAAGCTGCATCTCGGCTTTTTGACATCTCCATATTTGCACTGTCGCCTAGGGTGATGCGTTGCCAATAAATATCACAATTTAAGAATGCCAGAATTTTTAACACAGTTTTCCGTTTTTCTTGGTGGGTCAGTATTTCGAGAAATTGTTGCAGGTTTTGGAGAATTCTCATCCCAAGAAAACTTGGTGAAAACTTAAGACGATGCGGAGACTTCGCTTTTAGGTACATCACCTTATATGGAACACAGAAATGAATGATGCCTCATTAATAAAACTAATTTCTTACGATAGATATTTTCCATCCAGATATTGCAGGAAGAAATGCAGTACTATTCAGTAATTAGTGTGGATAATTGATGGCATTAGAGAGTACCATATAGTTGAAAACCAGGCTAGCGTAATGAATGTTATGGCGCAAGTCCAGAACGTAACTACAGACAATTGCAAAAATTACTGAAGTATAGTCAGTTCCGCAAGAAAGTGTACGCCGCTATCTGTATGAAATAAAAGACACTATTATATATGTTTACATGAAAATTCATAGTGTTATTAATTGCACAATTACCTAATAGTTCATCCAATCGCCGACATTATCAATTATAGCTTGGCACCTTAACCCTCTCTTCGGTATGTCATCCACGTTTTCAACCTCCAAATATCGTTTGACCCACTTAGTAACGAATGTCTTAAACTTTCTAAGAATTTTGGCAGCTGTCCCATATGAAAGCTTTTGTTCCTTTTGATGATTTACAAGGAACGCTGCCTCATGACGCTTAGATTTAAAATTATGGCGTACTCTTCCTCGTGGAACTGACTGTATGTCATCGACAAAGCTCCTACCAAGATAATAGGGAGCACGTGGAACAAAATTGAGGTTATATGATCTGGACGTATCACTATAGAAGGTGGATGAATCAGTTATGTCTTCCGTGGAAGTATGAAACCCTTGGGGATCCAGCAGAGCTAGACAAATTAAAATTTTATTGGCACTGGAAAGTATTCGGAATTTTTATAGGCTGGTGTTCCAAGACAGCTACGCCCCACACAGGTACAGGAAACAAACGAGGACACTGAATCAGTTATCAAGTCATTGTGAATAAGAAAGCACATGAAATGTCAAGTATTCTTATGAATGTCAGCGTAATGTATCTTTCAGATGCAATCAGCATCTAAGTGATTAAAACAGTTGCTGTAAGACCACTTGTCACAGATTCAGAGCGCTAAGACAAAGGCTTATTTCTTTGCTAACTGCGTTTTCAGTTGTTTTGGAGAAGAGTGTATATTACGAAACTAAAAAGTGAAACATTTTCATGGTCACAGTATGCTGTCCACCCACAGAAAAGAAACATCAACAGAAATAATATTGTATTGTTTTGTGTCTGAGGTACTTACAGGGTTAAATTGAAAACAGCAAGTATCTTCATTGGTTTATGACCTTTGCTATAGTACTGTGCTAGTTGTGTGTTTTTGGAATCAGCGTAACGCTCACTTATAGTTCCTTTCGGAAACATCAAATAAGAAGCAGAAGAATTCCTCCAAATTTCAGCAAATAGGGAACAATTTTGTAACTGAATGTGGTAATGTAGTGCGTGGTATAGGTTTTGTTCTATATAATTGCTTTTCTTGACATATGTCACTTATCTACCGCTCAATAAAACATTTTTTAATAAAACTGTGTGATTTGCAGATGTCAAAGTGTGTTTTTGAAAGGCATAGGATGTAATGTGAATGTTTTAGCCAACAGATTAGTGAATAACATCACATCGTACCTTCAAAAAGTAAATTTCTGACACACAACTCATGTAAACCCCAGATTAAAACCCAAATTGTGTTGTTGCTCTAACAAGGAACCCGTTGACAGCGAGGTCGCAAAAGGCCAGTGAAGTTTGCGGCATTGGACGCCCCACGTATTGTCTACCATGCAACCACAGTATTGACTGCTAATGGCAACGGGAGTGGACGCTGGAGGTAAGCAGTGGTGAGCACAGCACCAGGCTACGGGAAGTAGCTGAACTGCTTCCTCGACGAGTCACTCTCAACAGTATTACAGTGCTAGTGGTGTTGCTGTTGCCGAAGTTGACATTTCGTCGGAAAGGAACCACATGGAATTTCGCGAGTGAGAAAGAATTGGCAAATGGAATATTAGCGTCTCTGCAGTGGAATGTGTGGTGTCATATACGCTCGACTCTGCGGACAACGAACATGAGGAGTACCATGATGACAGTACATGCATAACAAGTGACTGTTATTCCAAGTTTCGGACGTCGTGGACTGGGCAGACAGATAAACACGACAGGCGGCAAACTGTGGCAGAACTAACATCATCCTTTTTGGGCAAGGTCCACAAATCCCGTTTCCGGTGAAAAGCAGTAATGGACAATCGTTGTCAAGAAAGTGGGTAGTAAACATAATTACGCAAATTGAAGACCACTC
This sequence comes from Schistocerca gregaria, assembly GCF_023897955.1. Taxonomy (NCBI): domain Eukaryota; kingdom Metazoa; phylum Arthropoda; class Insecta; order Orthoptera; family Acrididae; genus Schistocerca; species Schistocerca gregaria. Next base: position 259,994,256 of record NC_064921.1, read on the forward strand.
GCAACGTAGAGGGAGAGGGAGAGAGAGAGAGAGAGAGAGAGAGAGAGAGAGAGAGAGAGAGAGAAGATTTAGAAAAAGTCCGCAGCAATATGACCGTGTAATGTATAAGAAAAACTACGGATTTACGGGGGAGGACAAGGCACAGTTGTTACAAAAACTGGTGTTTGCGCATTTCAAGGACGCTCAGTACAATTTAAAGGGGATGTGCATGATAGTGACCTACTACATTATGCATATCAAAGTGCACGCGACATAGACAACAGTGATTTCAAAGGAAGCAGTGTGGATGGTTGCATAATTTCAAACAGTGCTACGAAATTGGAAGACGTAAGATAACGAAATTCCAAACAAAGCATCAATTTGACTATGCACAGAAAACTGCGAAATCGGCCCGAAAATTTGTAGATGAGATAAACAAACTTATCCAATCGTTCAATAAGAAATCGTTTCCAGCTCCGACCACTCGGGATTTGAAGAGGAAATTCATATGAAAGAAACCCCAGAAATTAGCGATACCAAGAAAGTTGCACCAGGATCAACTAACATCGATACTTAACACATTCGTATACAGTTATGCTGTCAATCGAGAGAGTAAATTTGCTGGATGTGCTGTGAGAAGTTGGAGGTGTTGTGCCGCCTACGATTCTTTCTCGTGTGCGTGATCTTCCAAGATCAGGGGGAATATTTACGTCACATGAAGCAAGAACGGGAAAATGGACGTAAGAGAATTACAAAAATGCTATGAGCTCTGCTTTTGGACAAGTGCTGGTCCAAATAACTTCCTTTTGTTCGATACGTGGTCTGCATCTAAAAATCATACTCTTTGGATCAAATTATACCTCCGAAAAAGTTCACACCACCTAGAACTACTGGACAAAATCAGCCTCCGGATGTTTGTTTTCTCCATGCCTATAAAACAGATTATAGTAGTATGTACACTTATGCCTTAAAGAGTAGCCGTAACAGACGACCGACTGATCTCATATTCGATGTACACTGTTTAGTCAGATCGTAATGACCACCACCTATGATCGGTATAAATCCGTCTAGGCGATATAGCAGCGTCATCTGGCGAGGAATGACTGCTAGCCCTCACGTGTCGAAACCAAGGTGAAACCACGCCGAGAAGGAGTGGGGTTGGGCGGCCACCCCTTATTCCAAGCTTCGGACTTTGTAGACTGGGCAGACAGGTAAAACACGACACGACAGGCGGCGAACTGTGGCAGAAGTAACATCAGACGTTAATGCTGGGTAGAGTAGAAGTGTGTCTGAACACAGCGCACCGTATACTCCTAATGATGGGCCTCCGCAGCCGATGATCGATGCATGTTCCAGTTTTAACGCCACGACATCGCCTACTACTACTGAAATGGACACGTGACCCTCGACATTGCGCAGTGGCAGAGCGTTGCATGGTCTGATGAGTCCCAATACTTTGATCATCATGTCAATGGGAGTGTGCGAATCCGTCGGTCTTCCCGGGGAAGAACTCCTTGACACCTGTACTGCCGGACGGAGATAAACTGGCAGCGGCCCCAGCATGCTCTGGGGAACATGGGTGTCCAAGGGTCCAGTGGAGCTCTTACAAGGCACCATGACTGACAAGGTGTATTGTATACTTGTTGCAGACCACGTACCCCTCTTCATGACGACCATGTTTCCCGACGACAGTGGAATTTTTCAGCAAGATAATGCACCATGTCAGAAGGCCAGGAGAGTGATGCAGTGGTACGAGGCACACAGTGGCGAGATCCGGTTGATGTGCTGTCCCCCCAACTCGCCATATCTGAACCGATTCGAACACATCTGGGATGTGATTGAATGTGGCATCGGAGCTCATCGCCCCCTCCGCAGTATTTGTGAAAATTAGATGACTTGTGTGTGCAGATGTGGTGCCAACTGCCTCCAGCGACCTACCAAGGCATCATTGCTTTCTTGCAACGACGCGCCCCTTTTATCCGTGCCAAAGGTGGTCATACCGGCTATTGTTTTGTCCTTATGTTCTGCCTGGTCAGTGTAGGTACGAGAAGAGAGTCAAGAGACATTTTGTCCACAAAGTTTATGTAATGGAATTCCTGGCATTATATATTGTGTAATAAATGGTGTTTACATCTTTAGAGATTCCCTAAAATCTTTTACGCAAGTAGTTACTTTCGTAAATGTTCTTTCTGTCAGAATGTAGTAACAGTCTCATCTGAACGGTGAGAGTTACCTAATTCATGTTGTTGCTTTCCGCCCTTTCCATTTGGAAATTAGTAATGGCTGTTATTGTGTTTACCAGCTACGGCTTCAGCTAACCGTTTGCGGAACGTTAAGCAGTGGAAACATGAGTTATGAAACGTATGACGTGAATTTTTCGCGGTTATCTTTTTGCTTCAAGATCTAACTTTTTGGTGAATTTCTGTAGCGTTTGTAGTCATTGAACGTACTTGGTATCGAAAGACGTGGAAAAGTGTTCTTTTGTGTTTTTAATTAGAATCACTTTTCTCTCCCACTGCAGATGAACTATTAGTGTATAACTGGAATTTCTAATTGCCAGTTTGGAGTTGTTGGGTGGACACATTGATGATTCACTCCTATTTTTTAAAGAAATTCTCTGTTTGTGTGGAATCGCTCACATTAGTTGCTATACTCATTTTCTCCTAACGAAAGTACGATTTCCTTCAATTCCAGGATGTCAGATACGTGTGCACAATTAAGAATCGATACAGAACGTCGTTTGTAAGAGTAGCTGAGAAGTTACTGCTTGCAGGTATATACCGAAAATTTGCGTGTGTCGTTACGTTCCCCTATAAGTGCTTTTTTCTGTTCAGCCAAAACGATTTTTTTCTACCCTCTTTGGACTTTAGAGTTGTCTATAACTCGTAATTTGAACATCGTATTAGGCACGTTTCCGAAGACATCTCTGGCACGAGATGAACAAGTTGCGAACTTGCTACTGCTCGCAGTTAACGTACTGCAACAATTTCCTGTATAAAGAGTGCATCAAAGTTAACATTGCCTCAATAAAATCAGATACATGTACAAAATTTTGTCTCGCGTAGAGCAGAGTTCAAGCGAGGAACCAAATTTTACTTGATGATTTAGCATACATTTGGTTAAATTTGTGATGGAAATTATAAAATCAGAGATGTAGTGCTTTGTTTCTAGCGAAAGCTTATTCTCACATCCGACGTATCTTGTAGTGCTTTGTTTCTAGCGAAAGCTTATTCTCACATCCGACGTATCTTATAACTTGCGGAACAAATTCTGAATACGATACGTTATATCGTATTAAAATTTGTTAATAGTTGACCTATATGTTTATATTTTAAAGAATGTAAACTAAGAGACATGTCCACAGAAGTCCAAAGTTGATGCGATCGACTTTCAAGCATGTTAAGCGGTTAGTTCTCAGCAGAGCTTCGAACCTGAGTGTACGGATTGTGGCAGATAGATATAATTCAGGCCAGGCGCAGGCCTCCCGTCAAGCTCTGACGTACCAGCGTAAGGTCACTGGACAAAATACAGGATTTATCAAATCTTTTTAGTCAAATTGGAACAGGTGGTAGTGGGTCCAGATCCGATCATATTGAGATAGCGAACCAATAGTCGAAAATGCATATTTATTGTGTTATGGATACACTGTACACCTCATAACAAAGCGATGCCGCCACTCTCCATCTGTGTATTGCAACGGCGCATGCAGTTCTGCTGCACTCTTGCAAAGCCCGCGGATGTCTGTTGGACACTGAACAGGCAGCGGGTGATAAACAGCCTACACCCCTGACCACCAGATAGACATAATGTACATAACTTAGCTAATAGTACGTGCGTCATGTGACGACCGCATGCATCGCACCGATGCGTTAACTTTTCCCGCACGCACACCACTATACCTGGTGTCAGTTGTCCATTGCATCAGACAGCTTGCGATGTGCCTGTGGTGAGGTGTGTTACTGTGTACAGTGCATGACGCGTAGTCAAAGATGGGACTTTACTAGTCACGAGAATTGGCAGACATGCATTTAATGTACCGGACGGGCAAGATACAGCAAGCAGCGCGAATGTACAGAGAGTGCTGTTCCAACCGGCGTCATCTTGATTGGAAGTAGTTTGTGGATACGAACTTATGAGAGATGCGTCATTCACGCCACAGACATCCGGCCAAGGTTCCCGCCAAATATATGTTTGAACACCAGACTTTGAGGAGATGGTATTGGAGCATATAGCTGACCACCGAGTTGTAAGCACCCGTCAGCTTGCCCCTGAAACCAACACTTCGAAAGATACAGTGTGGAGAGTACGGGTGGAGCAGGCGTTACACTCTTGTCATAATGACCGTGTGCAAGCACTGGGACCAACAGATTTTAAGCCCCGCGTTCACTTCTGTCTGTGGATTATCCACCGCAGTGCTGTAGTAGCGAACTTCATACATTTTGTATTGTTCACGGATAAGGCCCCATTCATCCGTGACGGCGTTTTCAGCAGCCACAACAGCCAAGTCGGGAGTGAGGACATTACCCACACCACCCACGTTGGTGACCACCAGTAACGATCCTGGTAACGTATGGGTGGTCATTGCCCAGGATCACGTAATATATTTGCTGCCTCCCCGTTTGACTCTTCCGCGTTCCCTGGTGTTCCTACGAGATATGCTTCCACTATTCTAGGAGACTGTATCCCTTGTTGTACGCTAAATGATATGGTTTCAACATCACGATGCACCTGTATTAGTCTCCCCCCCCCCCCCCCAAATCACCCACCTCGCCCTCAAAAGATCACACTGGTCGTTATAGAGCATCGTAAATGGTCTAGAGCCGGTACTAGGTAGTCATCAGACTCTCCACCGCTGTCGTGGTGACATGACGGAAGGGAGTTATCGTGTTTCGACATGGCCATGACCACACTATGAATTATGCATCAACGCAGGCCGTCCAGCGCAGTGCAACATGGTGGAAGAAAAATGGTCGTAACATTATTCTGATCGACATGCACTGCAGACGAGGGTTACGCCTGCGAATTTGTTTCGAAACCTATATGAATTGCTGCTGTCAGTGAATGCAGGACCATCTCGATTAGTTTCCGAACGAACATCGCGAACGGAGTAGCTTCGGATGGATAGGGCACGGATGCTGGACACTGAGTAGCTCCAAATGGGTAAGGCATGGATGCTGGTTAGCGACTTGACGATGCAGATAGTACTTAGCCTACACATACGCAGTGGAAAGTGAAAGTACCTCCTGGTCGAAACTGCCCACGCTAACACCCGTACCTATTAAGTTACCGTACTGCTCTTCAACCACAATGAGAGCGCCAGCTGAGCGGTATCACTCGATGGAGCCTCCAAGTCTTTTTCTTCGGAGTTATTTTCCAATTTCGTTTATTGTCGCTCACTTTTCTGTCGTATTCGTTTGTGTTTCTACCTAAGTTTTGTCTGCCCCTCTTCTCTGTTACTCATCCTTCACATTATCAAGTTAGGGGGCAATCTAGGTTAATGTAGAAACAGAAGTACAACTTCAAACAGCCATATCGACAGTGTACAGAATTTATTTATGTGACGTTAATTTAAAATTATTATAAGAAAAGTGTGTCGTACTCTGGTTTGCATTATTTAATGTATGTCTGCAGTGTAACATTCTTGGATCTTTGGTTTGTCTTTATACTTTATAGGACACGACTTATTTTTGTTTGTAACTTCTATCAGCGTACCACCAGGTAGCTGGTCGTAAGGTCTATGATTTTTGCTTGAGAATCTGTCTTCATTCTGCTAATACACGAACATGAGTTTATACACTGAAGAGCCAAAGAAACTGGCACAGCTGCGTAATATCGTGTAGGGCCCCCGAGAGCACACAAAAGTGCAGCAACACGACGTGGCATGGACTTGACTAATGTCGGAAGTAGTGCTGCAGGGTATGGACGCCATGAGTCCTGCAGGGCGATCCATAAATCCATAAGAGTGCGAGGGAGTGGAGATCTCTTCTGAACAGCACATTACAAGCCATCCGAGATATGCTCAATAAAGTTCATCTGAGGAGTTTGGTAGCCAGCGGAAGTATTCAAATTCACACAAATGTTCCTGGAGCCACTCTGTAGCAATTCTAGACGTGTCGGGTGTCACATTGTCCTGCTGGAATAGCCCAAGTCCACCAAATTGCCCAATGGACATGAATGGGTGCAGGTGGTCAGACAAGGTGCTTACGTACATGTCACCTGTCAGGGTCGTATCTAGACTTATCAGGGGACCCATATCACTCCAACTGTACACGCCCCGCCCCACACCATTACACAACTTCCACAAACTTGAATACTCCCCTGCTGACATGCACGGTCCATGGATTCATAAGGTTGTCTCCATACCCATACACATCCATCTGCTTGATACAATTTGAAATGAGACCAGGCAACATGTTTCCAGTCATCAACAGTCCAATGTCGGTGTTGACGGGCCTAGGCGAGGCATAAAGCTTTGTGGCGTGCAGTTATTAAGGGTACACAACTGGGTCTTCGGCTCCGAAAGCCCATACCGATGATGTTTCGTTGAATGGTTCGCATGCTGACACTTCTTGATGGCCCAGCATTGAAATCTGCAACATTTTGTGGAAGGGTTGCACTTCTGTCACATTGAACGGTTCTCTTTAGTCGTCGTTGGTCCCGTTCGTGCAGGATTGTTTTCAGGCCCCATCGATTTGTCAGAGAGTTGATGTTTTACCAGATCCTTGATATTCACGGTACACCGATGAAATGGTCGCACGGGAAAATCCACACTTCATCGCTACATAGGAGATGCTGCGTCCCACCGCTCTTGTGCCGACTATAACACCACGTTCAAACTTATTTAAATCTGGATAACCTGCCATTGTAGCTGCGCCAGATACCACTTGTCTGATATAGGCGTTGTTTACATATCTCTGTATTTCAGTATGCATGCTTATACCAGCTTCTTTGGCGCTTTAGTGTATATTCAGTGTATAATCTAGTGTGAATTGTGTGCCTATTTTGCTGGTGGCCCATTACCTACTAAGCCGTTTCTAACTAGTTTCTTAAAATAATGTGTCCTTTTAACATTTTGAACCCTGTGTGTTAAACAATTGTTTTTGTCCAGTAATCGAAAGATTGTTGTTGTTAATAACCGAGATATAATCTGTACTACTTCATTAGCATAGATTATATCTCAGTTATTACTTCACTGGTAAATCTTGCATCCTGCAAATAATAAGACATTGCTTATAGTTTTATTCATATTGCTATCTACGTTGTAAATATAACAGTACTTTTCAGCGGATGTGATATTTAGGTACATTGGCCTGTTAGTATCTAGAAAAGAGGCGACCTTAACACGGCATATCGTATTGCTATATGTAGGACACTACTTCACGGTAGCAAGATTAGTATTTGTTTCCAAATACTTTTGCTTCTTGTTTTCACAGTTTTAACCCTACTTAGGAACGAGTCAGAACTATTCGTGTTAGAAAGACCATTATGCATTGTATCATGACCCTGAGTCTTCCACAACAGGTATCAGAATTCTGTCTCTCAAGGACAAATACGTTAATAGCCGCATGCATAAGCATATCGTGTGGCTAATTCCAGAGTCCCTAAAGCGACCTTGGATGCAAATTTAAGCCACGCAGCCGTTTTCTTTGGCAGCAAATGATATCTTTTCGTGTTCAAGAGTCCCTAAGACGCTTTATTGGAGCGAGATTTCATGATGTATATGACACAATCTTGCTACTGTGTAGCGGGAAGGTCAAGTTATTTAATTCGTCAGTCTCGTGTCAGCCATGATACATTGTTGAGTGTGGTTAGTTTAGGTTAAGAATAATGTTGTTCACGTGCTTTAGAAGTCACCAGTAAACCCCCAACCCGATTCTTTAAAGAATTGAACTTCCATGTCTAAAACGTTATATCTACATCTACATCCATATTCTGCAAGTCACCTGACGGTGTGTGGCGGAGGGTACCCTGAGTACCTCTATCGGTTCTCCCTTCTATTCCAGTCTCGTATTGTTCGTGGAAAGAAGGATTGTCGGTATGCTACTGTGTGGGCTCTAATCTCTCTGATTTTATCCTCATGGGCTCTTCGCGGGATATACGTAGGAGGGAGCAATATACTGCTCAACTCTTCGGTGAAGGTATGTTCTCGAAACTTTAACAAAAGCCCGTACCGAGCTACTGAGCGTCTCTCCTGCAGAGTCTTCCACTGGAGTTTATCTATCATCTCCGTAACGCTTTCGCGATTACTAAATGATCATGTAACGAAGCGCGCTGCTCTCTGTTGGATCTTCTCTATCTCTTCTATCAACCCTATCTGGTACGGATCCCACACTGTTGAGCAGTATTCAAGCAGTGGGCGAACAAGCATACTGTAACCTACTTCCGTTGTTTTCGGATTGCATTTCCTTAGGATTCTTCCAATGAATCTCAGTCTGGCATCTGATTTACCGAAGATCAACTTTATATGATCATTCCATTTTAAATCACTCCGAATGCGTACTCCCAGAAAATTTATGGAATTAACTGCTTCCAGTTGCTGACCTGCTATTTTGTAGCTAAATGATAAGGGATCTATCTTTCTATGTATTCGCAGCACATTACACTTGCTGATCTTCGAGCTGTGTGTCGTACAGTGGTTTAGTCCTGCAAATACATTCAGTGATGTATGTGGATAGTGTCTGCAAAATCTATTACGAATAGAATTATTAATAAAGAACTCATATAGGGAAGAGTCATGGCTGAAGCTGCAGGTTTTCTGCTTCACTAGCAAAAATGTAGTTAGCGATAAACAGTTTTCCTGTCACAATTTTATTGGGGGATGGGCGGAGTCAGCGAGAAAAACTTAATTAAAAAATTTGAAATTCTCTGTAAAGTTTGTTGGAAGTTACTCAGTGCCCTCATTTTCAAATACTGGAAGAATTTAGTATGGGTCCGTTAGTCCCTTGTGAGTATACTTGGCCCAGAATAACAAAGTGGACAGCTAGTTGTTTACAGGTCAGCGACCACAGCGACAACCAATCGGAGCAAGAATATGGTCACACCTTCTGCATTGTACACAGTTGTCAAATCGCTCTGCTACATCAGCTGCCAGTTACGTCATATGCGGACAATTGTGTATATATAAAATTATTGTTGTGACTTTCTTCTTTGCTTTTTAATCTGTGTTGTATGTTGTTGTTGTTGTTTTTCTACGAATGTGTGAAGCTAACTGTGTAATAGCTTAGGAAAGTGACAAGAATATTAGCTTCCTACTACGCTCGACTGTCAGTCACTGTTATTCTGAGGCATATACAGGGTGAAAAGTATTTAAACCGACAAACTCTGGGAGGTTGTAGGGGACATCAAAACAAATATTTTTCCCTAGTGTCATTTTTTCCTATGAGGATTATTTAAACCGGTGGAGGCCGTATTACGCTCTTCAGTTGTAGGCAACTGCTGTCCACCAGTGTAGTAGTGCACTGTCTCTATTTACACCTGGAGTGAGTACACTGATATGGTTGGTGTACTACGTAGCGCACCACAACGGACGAGCTGCTCAGCGTGTTTATCAACAACAATATCCTAATCGCCGTATCCCGCATCATTCGACCTTTGCTGCTGTGTACCAACGTATGCGTGAGACCGGGTCATTTAGCAAATTACCTAGACAGAGAAGCTGTGGCACGGTAAGAACGCTGCAATTTGATGAAGCTGTCTTGCAGCATGTGGAGCGGGATCCTTCAATCAGCACTCGTGCAATTGCACGTAACATAAGGACGAATCAGACAAATGTAAGAACAGTCCTTCGAGAGCAATTGTTACGTCCATTCCACTTACAGCGTGTCCACAACCTGGAATCAGTTGATTATCCACCCAGAGCACAATATTCGCAGTGGTGCCTGGAACAGTGTGAAATGCATCCTACATTTCCATCCTCTGTGTTGTTTACCGATGAAGCAACGTTAGTCTTCAACATGCACAATTCGCATGTTTGGAGTGAGGATAACCCACATGCCAGAGCTACAGGCACTCATCAAGTGCGGTTCTTCGTTAATGTGTGGGTCGTTATTGTTGGGGACTGTTTCATTGGGCCGTATCTGCTACCTAGGCCATTAAATGGCAGGCACTATTACAATTTTCTCGCCAGAACATTGCCAGAATTACTGGAGGTTCCAACATGACGGGGCGCCGGCACATTTCAGTCGTCGTGTGCGTCGATTCGTGGACAGGCGGTTCCCAGAAACGTGTGTTGGCAGAGATGGTCCTGTACCATGGCGTGCTTGATCCCCAGATATGTCACCTTTCTACTTTTTCATGTGGGGTGAGATGCGCAACCTTGTTTACGCAACTCCTGTTGCGTCAGGAGAGGACCTGGTTGCCCGGATAGTAGCAGCAGCAGCAGTAGGAACAATGCAGGATTATCCTGGGGTTTTTGCCCGTGTCAGACAGAACATGATCCGACGGTGTAACCTTTGTTTACGTGTCAATGGAGGCATTTTTGAAAATCTGCTATAATTGAAATTGGGTTGTGTTAATACAGGGTGTTTCAAAAATGACCGGTATATTTGAAACGGCAGTAAAAACTAAACGAGCAGCGATAGAAATACACCGTTTGTTGCAATATGCTTGGGACAACAGTACATTTTCAGGCGGACAAACTTTCGAAATTACAGTAGTTACAATTTTCAACAACAGATGGCGTTGCAAGTGATGTGAAAGATATAGAAGACAACGCAGTCTGTGGGTGCGCCATTTTTTACGTCGTCTTTCTGCTGTAAGCGTGTGCTGTTCACAACGTGCAAGTGTGCTGTGGACAACATGGTTTATTCCTTAGAACAGAGGATTTTTCTGGTGTTGGAATTCCACCGCCTAGGACACAGTGTTGTTGCAACAAGACGAAGTTTTCAACGGAGGTTTAATGTAACCAAAGGACCGAAAAGCGATACAATAAAGGATCTGTTTGAAAAATTTCAACGGACTGGGAACGTGACAGATGAACGTGCTGGAAAGGTAGGGCGACCGCGTACGGCAACCACAGAGGGCAACGCGCAGCTAGTGCAGCAGGTGATCCAACAGCGGCCTCGGGTTTCCGTTCGCCGTGTTGCAGCTGCGGTCCAAATGACGCCAACGTCCATGTATCGTCTCCTGCGCCAGAGTTTACATCTCTATCCATACAAAATTCAAATGCGGCAACCCCTCAGCGCCGCTACCATTGCTGCACGAGAGACATTCGCTAACGATATAGTGCACAGGATTGATGACGGCGATAGGCATGTGGGCAGCATTTGGTTTACTGACGAAGCTTATTTTTACCTGGACGGCTTCGCCAATAAACAGAACTGGCGCATATGGGGAACCGAAAAGCCCCATGTTGCAGTCCCATTGTCCCTGCATCCTCAAAAAGTACTGGTCTGGGCCGCCATTTCTTCCAAAGGAATCATTGGCCCATTTTTCAGATCCGAAACGATGACTGCATCAAGCTATCTGGACATTCTTCGTGAATTTGTGGCGGTACAAACTGCCTTAGACGACACTGCGAACACCTCGTGGTTTATGTAAGATGGTTCCCCACCACATCGCACAGCCAACATCTTTAATTTCCTGAACGAATATTTCGATGATCGCGTGATTGCTTTGGGCTATCCAAAACATAAAGGAGGCGGCATGGATTGGCCTCCCTATTCGCCAGACATGAACCCCTGTGACTTCTTTCTGTGGGGACACTTGAAAAACCAGGTGTACCGTCTGAATCCAGAAACAATTGAACAGCTGAAGCAGTACATCTCATTTGCATGTTACATTTTTGAAACGTGCAATGTTGTTGAAGCCAACCGTGCAACGAGGAATAAGTCCGTATATTAAGCACATTTAGCTCTTGTTACAAAAAGTAATTGATAACAATAACAAGCATCATGTTCCGAGATTCTTAATCTCAAAGAGTATCGAATAAGTTTAAGATATGTACTTTAATTAATAAGTTCATTGAAGTAACTACGTCTGTAAATAAGAGATGCCATGAGCATTGACCACCCTCGTTTACCTATTATCACTTGTGGGACAGAATGTTTATACTTCTCAAACTGTTCTGAAAGTATGGTATGTCATAGCGACCTGCCCTGGCTACGCCCGTGTATAGACAATTTTAAAACTGAGGCAACCAGAGCTAAAATAGTTACACATCGCTTGAAACTTCACTGTATGGGGGGTCAAGCAGTCATGTATTCGCACGTGTAGCAGTAATTTTGGTTTTGGGAAACTGTGTCGAGTTACGATAAAAATTCAGTGAACGTGCTGTTTTGGTCATCTTAATTTCCAGCTTTCGTCAGCAGTACAGGTAATATCTTCTGTGCCTAGGGCCTTAAGTTGTAGGAAGCACTCAGTATTTCTACGAGGCAGCTGTTCATAAATTGTAGTTCCTTGTGTGATTAATGAAGCCAACACATTTGTTAATTGTTGTCCAAAACGTTGCAACAGAAAACCGAGAGAAATACTAGGACGACCTGTGAATCGAAGAATCAATAATGGAAGTAAAAATAAGATTACGGAGTGAGATCAAAAGTCGAGATGAAAGATATCAGTGATGACATTCGCTGATGACTTTGCTGTGCTCAGTCAAAGTGAAGTTACGAACAATGCAATGAATACAGAATGCAGATTGAGAGTAAACTGAGGAAAGGCGGAAAGTAGCGCGGAATAGCAGGATAATAGCGATAAACTTATAAAAATAGACCACGGAGTAGATTTTTGTGCTTAGCAAGAGCGTAAAGAAACAAATATCAGGTTACCTGCGGTCAGCATGAAAATTTCATCTCCGGCATTAACAACGTTGAGTGTCAATTAACAAAGTTCAAGAACATTGTACAATACGCTTTAGATAGGTACATGTAGGCCAAAGTCGAGAAGGATGGAAAAGTCCCACCATTGTTAGAGACACATGTTACATAGAGCTACTACGAAATGAAAGAGAGCTCCACTGCAAATTTAAACGAAGAAAAAATTAGCGTAAGAAGAGACATGCGTGAAGTTCCAACTCAAATTCTGTGAACCAACTTGCCAGAAAATCCTAAGAAGTTTTGGCCTTGCATGTAAATCAGTAAACTGATTGAAGCCATCTTTCCAGACACTGTGACCATAATAGTATTGAAACGGAGGATGACACAGAAAAGGTCGAAATACGTAACATCTTTTTCCAGAACTATTTCACAGAGGAAAATCTCCCTGTAGTGCCTCCTTTGAACTGTTGCACGAACGACAAAATGGGTGACAGTGGGATGGAAAAGCAACTGAAATCGCTCAACAGATGGAAGGCCACTGGACCAGGAGATACCAATAAGATTCTGCATAGAGTATGGGAAAGAACTTGCCCTCTTCTAGCAGCAGTGTACTGTAGACCTATAGAAGGGCTACGTGTTTCTGATGATAGGGAAAAAAAGCAAAGGCCATTCCCATTTTCAAGAAGTATCATCGAACCGACGCACAAAACTACATTGATGTGATAAAAATCCTGGTGTATATACCTCGTGATATCGAATCTGACTTCCTTTTCCCCTGCGTAATACATCACCTCAATATGGCATGAAGTCAACAACAAGTCATTGGAATTCCCCCGCACAAACATTGAGTCATGTTGCCTCTATAGCTGTCCATAATTGTGAAAGTATTGACAGTGCATTATTTTCCACACGAACTGACCTCTCGATTACGTCCCATAAATGTTCGATGGAATTCGTGTCGAGCGATCTGGGTGGCCAAATCATTCGCCCGAATTATCCAGAATGTTCGTCAAACCAATCATGAACAAGTGTAGTCTGATAACATCTACATCTACATGACTGCTTTGCAATTCACATTTAAGTGCTTGGCAGAGGGTTCATCGAACCACAATCATACTATCTCTCTACTATTCCACTCCCGAACAGCGAGCGGGAAAAACGAACACCTAAACCTTTCTGCTCGAGCTCTGATTTATCTTATTTTATTTTGATGATCATTCCTACCTATGTAGGTTGGGCTCAACAAAATATTTTCGCATTCGGAAGAGAAAGTTGGTGACTGAAATTTCGTAAAAAGGTCTCGCCGCGACGAAAAACGTCTATGCTGTAATGACTTCCATCCCAACTCGTGTATCATATCTGCCACACTCTCTCCCCTATAACGTGATAATACAAAACGAGCTGCCCTTTTTTGCACCCTTTCGATGTCCTCCGTCAATCCCACCTGGTAAGGATCCCACACCGGCATGGCGCAATATCATCCACAAAAATTCCACATTGTAGTTTGGGAATATGAAGTCCATGAATGGCTGCAAATGGTCTCCACGTAGCCTAGAATAACCATTTCTAGTCATTGATCGGATCACTTGGCTCAGGTAACCCATTATATTCCATTCAAAGTCAGTCCACACCGTTGTGGTGCCACCACCAGCTTGGCAAAGTGCCTTGTTCACAACTTGGGTTCATGGCTTAATGAGGTCTTTGCCATACTCGAACACCAGCTCTTACCAACTGAAATCGGGAGTCATTTGACCAGGTCGCTGGTTTCAGTCGTCTAGAATCCAACCGACATGATCACGAGACAGGAGAGGCGCTGCGGCCGATGTCGTGCTGTTAGCGAAGGCACTCCTGTTGGTCATCTGCTACCGTAGCCTATTAACGTTCTATTTCTCCGCACTATCCTAACGGATACTTTCGTGGTACGTCCCACATCGATTTCTGCGCTTATTTCACGCAGTGTTGCTTGGCTGTTAGCACTGGCGACTCTACACAAACCCAAACGCCGCGGTTCTCGGTCGAAGGCCGTCGGCCAAAACGTTGCCCGTACTGAGAGGTAATGGCCGAAATTTGGCATTCTCGGCACACTCTTGACACTGTGGAATTCGAAATACTGAATTCCCAAATGATTTCTGAAATGGAATATCCCATTCGTCTTATGAGACACCTGAGTACAATGCACTGGCCTTTTATACCTTATGTACACGATACTATCGCCATCTATATATAGGCATATCGCTGCCATGACTTTTGTCACCTTTATCTTTGACGTCAGTCAGTCGGAGAATTTTGGAACCTCTTTCTTGCTTGCGTATTATAAAATTACAGGAGAGCTAAAATCTCCTCTGTAGGTATCGGCATGATTTCCGAAAACAACGATCTTGTATAACCCAGCGTGCTGTGTACAGCCTCTAGGCCCAGAAGGCTGTAGATACCGGCGTCCAAGTAGATGCTGTGTTCGTTGATTTCCGTAAGGTATTCGATTTTTCAGTTTACACTGTTAAGACTGATAATACAGGGAAAAAACTCTTTGCCAGCTCCCGAGGGCTGGAAGTAAAATAAAAGCCCATATTTTTGTAGATCTTCCTTTTCGGAGATGGAGAAATTTTAAATATTACCGCCAGTGGAACCTTTGAAAAAAGCCTTCGTGTCACACTTCTCTGTGACGTCTGAAATCTAAGGACTTAAGATGGCGGCTGCGCCGTAAGCATTGGTTCCCAGAAGCCGGCGCTGTTGCGGCGCCGCCTGTAACCGCAGGCGGCACGGATTCGCGCCGTACTTCGGCGTGGAAAGCGCCGCAGCCACGGTGCTCGGTTCCGAGGCACAGGACGGAGCAGCGTGTCTTTGGACAGGCAGGACGTGTTGGCGGGCTGTGCAGCTCTGGTCGTGCCGACGTCTGCTGAGCGCGGTGGGCGGCATGGCCTTGCAGCAGCAGCAGCATCCGGCACGAGCCACGTGCCGCACATCCTCCCTCTACACACATATACCGTTTCCGTTAAATTGCCGTGCTCTGCCACTCGGTACGGTGTAAAATACATCGTTTGGGCAAGACACATCTACACTAGTGTTCATAAAACCGAAACTACTACTCTTATTTCTTTCTTATGAATTGTCGATATTCTGAAACGCCGAAAGGTAGCACTAATGTACAAGCGACAAAAGTATCGGAGAATTTATGAAGAATAAATGAATTTATGAAAATGATTTTATATATTCGCTACTTGTTTTGTTGTGAGTATACAGTTCTAATTGTTCAGCATAACTGACCGTATTGATACACTTGTTTGAAAATGCTTCGTTGTCGCTGCACGCACGTACACCACTTGGCAGAGGTGGACGTGAAAATAAACATGGCTCCAGTGGCACGAGAATATTGATCAATGAAAATATGCAAAGTGGTTCAGCCATTTCACTTTGACATCGTGCTCTACCACAGGACGTGTTTATATATGCACTATAGAAGTTCTGTAATTATTTGGCGATAATAACTACTTAAAGAAAGAAAAAGTATCTGGGAAGGTGTATAAAACAATATCGTTCACTGTTCATTGGCGTATGCATAGTTCCTAGCAGATGGTTCCATCTGCCAAGGTGATGACACGCCTCTTCAAACAGCTGGAAATGTCAACAACTGATAGGTTTTAAACTTGTCGTTCAACTCAGAAAAAGTAGCTGGTTAAAGTATTAGGGTAAAAAAACTTGGAGCCCATTACCTCCTCCACTCAGTGCTTGAGAAATTGTAACAAATTTTCTGGAACAAAATCCCATTCACCGCATCAGGATCTACTGTATATGATTCGAGCCCAGAGCAACTCAGTCCGGTTTGTATCAAAAAGTATTCTCTAATTTCTCTAGAATGGTGTTAATACAATTTTCCGTCAGCTGAATGTGTCCTCAACCCTTAAGGTTTCTTTGAACACAACAGTTCTATACTAGGCGTAGTCCAATGACAGGTGTTAAGCTTGTGCTCTCTTCCACCATTTAAACAGACCTATCCAGCCAGTTGCAGAGCGACTGTAGTATAACGTGGATTCCAGACCACTATGCAGCATAGAATTTTTCTCGTGTACAAGTACCACCGTTGCAGTTGAAACAAACGATAAGTGACAAAACATTCTAGGTTTCACACCGAATTTCGGGATAGTCCATTTACCACTTTCTGTATGTGCACATACACTGAAGCGCCAAAGAAATTGGTATAGGCATGCGTATTCAACTACAGACATATGTAAACAGTCAGAATACGGCGCTGCGGTCAGCAACGACTGTAAAGGACAAGAAGAATCTGGCGCAGTTGATAGATCGGTTAGTGCTGATACAATGGCAGGATGTGAGTGAGTTTGAACGCTATGTTATAGTCTGGCCACGAGCGATGGAACACAAATCTTCGAGATAGCGAAGATTTTTTCCCGTACGACAATTTCACAAGTGTACCGTGAATATGAGGAATCCGATGAAACATCAAATCTCTAACATTGCTACGGCCCGAAAGAAGATCCTGCAAGAACGGGACCAACGACGACTGAAGAGCACCGTTCAACGTGGAAGTGCAGCCCTTCCGCAAATTGCTGCAGATTTCAAAGCTGGGCCATCAACAAGTGTCAGCGTGCGAACCATTCAACGAAACATCATCGATATGGGCTGTTGGAGCCGACGGCCCACTCATGTACTCTTGATGACCGCGTGACACAAAGCTTTATGCCTTGCCTGGGCCCGTCAACACAGATATTGGACTGCTGATGACTGGAAACATGTTGCGTGGTCGGACGAGGCCAATTTCAAATTGTATCAAGCGGATGGACATGTACATGAATACATGGACCCTGCATGTCAATAGGCGACTGTCCAAGCTTCTGGCAGCTCTGTAGTGGTGTGGGTCGTGTACAGTTGGGTTGATATGGGACCTCTAGCACGTATAGATAAGATTCTGACGGGTGACATATACGTAAGCATCCTGTCCGTTCATTTGCATCCATTCCTGTATGATCATCTGCATCCATTCATGTCCATTGTGCATTGTGCATTCCGACGGACTTGGGCAGTTCCAGCAGGACGACGGGACACCCCAGAAGTCCAGAATTGCTACAGAGTGACTGCAGGAACACTTGTTTGAGTTTAAACACTTCCGCTGGGCACCAGACTCCCCAGACTTGAACTTTATTGAGCATATCTGGGATGCCTTGCAACGTGCTGTTCAGAAGAGATCACCACTCCTTCGTACTCTATGGATTTATAGACAGCCCTGCAGGGTTCATGGTGTCAGTACCCTCCAGCACTACTTCAGACATAAGTCGAGTTCATGCCACGTTGTGTTGCGGCACTTCTGCGTGCTTGCGAGAGCCCTACACGATATTAGGCAGGAGTAACAAGCTTTGGCTCTTCCTTATATGTCGTAGTTATCTTTATGTTTGTGTTCATTTTCTACAACAAAACACTGATGATGACTGGGCTTGTTAACTGTATTAGAATATTCGTAGATAAAATAACTTTTAAATGATTCCTGCCTACCACATCAGTAAAACAAAAGTTAGGTGGCCGCTTTCTGTAAGGATGTTAATTAATTTTCGGCTTATGCACTGTTGGATCACATTATGATGTCAGCTACCAACATCGGAAATTTGCGTCACCCAAACAAAACAGGTAAATGAGTAGGAGAATGACTTAGTCATGCAGACTGAGATGGACCCACATAATGCATTGATTGTGCTCTTCCACCTGTTGTCGAACACTTCTAGACGTGTGCAGCGCCACGGTTATTCGTTGAATCTTCAAATCAGAATCTTATTAATTAAAACGTGAATTTGATGTCTGAGGATGAATCTGTAACCGAAGTTCCTTGCACGGATAGTTCCTTGTTCTGGAGAATAACCCCTCAAATCACAAAAATGACATTAGTTATGTTCAACAAATATTACTTCGTTGTAACTGTTATTCGAAAACTTGTTAGTATTGTAATATGTATTTTTTATTTTGCTAGGAGGTGGAGGAGGAGAAGAAGAAACACTATTTCGATTGCCACATGGTCGGCATGATGTGATCTTAATAATACACAGATCCTTAATATCGTTTCTTTTTGCTATCTAACACACTACACAGAACAGTTCATGGATAACTCCTGCTATGATGCAAAAAATGACTTACAAAATCAGGTTTCTAAAGTTCTTAGTGTTTCCATCGTCATAATGACAGAATTTGCAATTTTTTAATGGTTCTGTTGCTTTTCGTCATCTTTGTCGATACTTTCCTTTAGTATTATAGTACATAAAGATTTTGTGTGTTTTAGTGATTCGTAATGTAAGTAAAGGAAAACGCATGCTAAAGTTCTCTGATACGACAAATTTTATTAGTCACAATAATACAGTGTGCGAAGACGAGAGCTTAGTATGAAAGGTTAATAGTTACTAACTTAAACGAGACATATGTTAGCAGGAATAACTGAAACCGATTCATTGTCTATGAAATGAAACAAACTAAACGTTTCTTTTTTGGTCGGGTTTCATTATTTACAGAATCGAAGTACGTGATTAATCTCTTCGTGGTTTAGCAGGCCGTCAGACATAAACACTGTCTCGCGGCAAATTGTTTGATTCACTCCCGCGTTTAAATACATAATCTTATAGGAAATGCATTAAGTTTAACCTGTTATTTTAAAAAAAAGTCAGATTTGCTGCCTAGGCGTCAGTTATCAAATACATGTCTTGATACAGTCAGGATATAGCTGCATTACACCTTAGATGCTACTACATTATACATCCCGCGCGCAGTCTGGTAAAAAACATGCCGGCTGCCAAAAGGTCGGCCACACACTGTCTAGCATAGGATCTTCATCACGGACACGGAGGTTCAAGCAGTTCTGTGATGTCTTTGCTATGGCACCCAGTCTACCGCTAAGAAATTCCATTAGAGATTCGCGCGTGTAGTGTTTTTACATCAGAGATGACGAGGAATAATTGTGGACATAAATAAATATAGGTGTGAGAGAGTCACTTTCATAAACAGAAATCAGCAAGAATATTAGAAGAAACAGTTAGCTCCACCTTGTACAAACAACTTTTGACTTCAGCCTATGTTTAAAATGATACTAGACGACATTGATTGCCTTTAGCCTGTATAAGCTACGGTTCTGGATTGAGAAATGTGTTTATCTACGCTCTAGGGAGGTTAGCTCCAAGGTATATACGAAAGAGATACACGGGAGTTATCAAGGAAAACTATTAATTTAACAGACATGAGAGGTATAATACAACATTGAGCGGTATCGTTTTCACCATCGGCTTATATGTCAATATGTGGTAAATATTTAGCCAAGTTATACGAAACAAATATCTAACTGTTGCAAGAAATGTAAAATACTGTAATTTTCATTTGTATTTCCACTGCAGAGCTAATGCGAAGTAGTATATACCGAAAACATTCATTGCGTGTGCTTTATCGTCAAAAATTATTTATTTTGCAGATGATGTTCATTGTTGGAACTTCAATTGACATTAATTTAATTCGTTCTAAGGAACTCTATTAACTACACGGCGCAAGAAATGCTTTCCTCTACCATTCCGAAGATAGCTTGTATGTGATGTGAAACTGCCCGTATTTGTCCTGTGTACGCTGCGAGAAAGTTGATAGACGTTGTAACTTTCTCTTCCCATGAGTGTTTAACGGCTTTTCTTCGTAGCCCGAAGCTACAACGGATACATTCGTCGCACATCTTCAAGTAAAAAGTGTCTAATGTTCCTGGTTGTGCTATGTGGTCAAGGATTTTTAGATCCGCATATCGCTGTAAGACATTCCACCACACACAGTTTGGAAGTACTTTGCAGCAATTGTCGGAAATCAACATTAAAAATCGATTCTCATGCGACAGTAAAAGTTCTGAAGATGAAACGGCAATTCACTGTTTTTTGGTATGTGTAGCTTGTGAATTCGTGGGGAAAGTTCCGAATCGAATCCCATAAACATTGATCCGTGCCGCGAAGTATCTCCGAGCCCGTGACTTGAGTTGTAAGTGTAGCTGGGACCTCTGCAGTTTCTACAGGCAAGCATAACTTTTGATAGCTCCTTCTTTAGTTGTACTTACCTTACAAATGAACGTTTGTACAAATAAATAAAGTTGCAGCCGGTATACCAAAATATAGCTATTACTTTTTCTAAAAAGCTTGAGAACTGCCGGCACGGCTTAATGTCAAGGTGAACGTGTCTTCTTCAGCGGTGTTGGCATTTTTACGAATCGCTAGCCAGCTCGCTGCTGTGCGTGATTGCGGAATTGTGTGAAAATCTGGTTATCTGCATGGAAACAAAGAGGAACAAACAGTTAAAACAATAGTGTACTGAAAAATTTAATAAGATGTGTACAGAGCAGCCGTAACAGCTGCGTGCATTTGAAAGACAACACTGAAATATGTGCAGACGCATTTATTATTTCAAAACTGTGAACATTCATACTTAGCATGGCATCTTACGTTATAAATCAAGAGTTTGTTAATGGAGCTACTCGCCTCACTCGTCGCATCATCCAGTAATTTGATTTGGTGATTATCTAATTTTTTCCTAAATTAACTAAGAAGAGGAAAAAAAATGATCTACGTCTTCACCGTGATATTAAGGGGGGGGGGGGGGTTACAGTATTTACGGTTTTCGTCGTAGTGCGGATTCGGGAAACGTGGACGTAAACAAGAATTGTTGCCGCGCCTAATTGTTATGATTGCCAGCAGATAGCGCGTTTAAAATTTTCCAGAACTACCACCAGGATGATTCCACGACTATTTACAGAGCTATGTTCGTGTGTTGGCATATTTTCATTGTAACACTCTTACTGGTAAATGTGTGAATCGATGTAACGTGGGCGGGAAAGACTACCTTTGGGAGTCCCAAAAGATAACTTAGAGAGGCACTCTTCAGTTGTACTAATTATTTATTCAAACCCGACTAATTCCGGGATTTTAAAATTCCATCTTCAAGTGTATGAAACGTGACATACAAAGGAGAGGATAGAAGAAATGTAATGGAATATATCTGTAAAAACCAAAAGAGCAGACTACCGAAACAAGGCAGCTCTCTGGGTTTTTACAGATATGTCGCATTATATTTCTTTCCTCCTCTCCTGCCGGCCGGAGTGGCCGAGCGGTTCTAGACGCTACAGTCTGGTACCGCGCGACCGCTACGGTCGCAGGTTCGAATCCAGTCTCGGGCATGGATGTGTGTGATGTCCTTAGGTTAGTTAGGTTTAAGTAGTTCTAAGTTCTAGGGGACTGATGACCTCAGATGTTAAGTCCCATAGTGCTCAGAGCCATTTGAACCTCCTCTCCATTATATGTTACAGTTTCATACCCCTAAAGATTGGGTTTTAAAATCACACCGGTCGTGGTTTGAATGAATAATTAGTACAGCTGAGCTGTAAATTAATTACCAAGCCTCTCAGTTGCGGATGTCCTACAAACCAAATCTTACTCCCAAAAAATGCTTATATTTTGACGGTGTTCTTGTATGATTGTGACGATGTAGAGGTGTAGATTAGATTGGATACTGGTGACGATCATCTTCCTTAGAACTGCAACAGTTCCACGTCGTTCGGAATATTATTAGACCTGCTCAAACAGTGGAGAAGGAAGTTGCGATCAGCTTTCATTTTAGTCATCGCAACTGTGGAACTTAACTGTGAAGAACAGAACAAACAATAATTTTGAAAAGGAAACGTTAGCTTTGTATCGCCCGGTTTACTCACGTCCACGAAAATTGAAGTAACACACTAGCTTTGTCTGGTGTCTAAAAAGCGAAGTCGTGCGGGGAGCGCAACTACGAACCTGACTCAGATTTTATGGCAGAGAACGCCGTATCCGCAGTGGTACTTCATAAGGGTTGCTGTGCCCTTCCTCCAGTTGCGGACTTGAATGTTGACGCGTCTCGGTCGTCGTAGACAGCGAGACACGTTTGTAGGACAGGCGGAAACATTTCATAACTGCTGGATACTTTCTCCTCTGCTCTCGGCTGTAGGCAGAATGCAAGACGCCGACTGCGTGCAGGCAAACGGGCGTTTCCTGTCTGCCCGCGTGCAGCTGCATTTAGGCGTGTACGCCTCAGTGGAGGACTGTCTCATTTAACAGTAGTCTATTGTATACTAACTTTGGGTATTTAACGGGCGACAAACACGCGTCTTATGGGACGTGTGTAGTGTAAGCTTACTTACGGGAGTGTAATATTTTTATTGAGAGCTCTCTCTCAATAAAGATATCCTCTCCCATAACATACATTAGCATTGTGTTAGAATTATTGTTTTTTATGTAACCTACCGAAATTACTTTAACCTTCACAGCCTGAGGCTTGAAAACCAGTTATTGCGAGATGCACAGATTTTGAGCTGTTTTTTAATTGGATGACTTAAAAGTCCTGAAGATCGTATCAGCGGGCATCTCTGAAACAAGTAACTATGTTATATTGTATACTGTAATTATGTTCGAGAAAGAAGGAAAGAGAAAGATTAAAATCCGGTTACAAAATTTTCTCGCCTTCAATAGTACCAAGTAGCCCGCTTGGCTTAATGTTGCCTTTCTGCAGATTGATTACCAATGAAAATGTCACTTCTGTGGATACCGTGAGATGTTTTGGATTTAATTGAAAATGTTAGTGTATATTTTGAAGATTACATAATGTTTTGGATTTAATTGAAAATGTTGGTGTATAGGTTGAAGATTATGTAATGTACGCTTCCACATCTCTTTCCTTTGCCTCCCAAATACTATTGACTAAAATTTTGTTCACCACTACCAGGATTGGGGAGAAGAGAAGTTTGTGGCACAACTTGACCAGAAGAAGGGATCGGTTGGTAGGACATGTTCTGAGGCATCAAGGGATCACCAATTTAGTATTGGAGGGCAGCGTGGAGGGTAAAAATCGTAGAGGGAGACCAAGAGATGAATACACCAAGCAGATTCAGAAGGATGTAGGTTGCAGTAGGTACTGGGAGATGAAGAAGCTTGCACAGGATAGAGTAGCATGGAGAGCTGCATCAAACCAGTCTCAGGACTGAAGACCACAACAACAACAAACCAGGATTCCCACTGGCAACATCCAAATAGGGGAACCACCGCATGAAAGTGCGTTAGCGAGCTGCATTAAGTTAGGCCAACTGGATCTGTTTTCGTTGATATTCCAGACAGATACCAATATAAATCCTTAGTCATATATTTCCGACAATTTATGCTTGCAAAAGTAATATATTTCATAAAATTCTCCACAGAATTCTCTGTAGCAGGTGATGATCGTCTTTCAGCGCATTGGATATGCGAGGATACCTATAGCCAAAAATTCTTTCTGTTGCAATTGTAACCACCTTCCTCATTATTCATCAGATCGTGAATGTTCCATCCCAGCGCCACTTTCAACGGTTTGAAAGCTTGTAAGTTATTGCTGTCAAGGTCTGGCAAATAGATACTCACATTTTACATTCTGCTTGGTTGCAACGTGAATTTAAGGACTAGAAGCAATCTCATGCATCAGAATAACACCAGAATTTAAAAATCCGTCCCATACTCACGCGTGAAAGGCGACGGTGGTTACTGAGTACATCACCGTTAATTTCTCCCACGGTATTGTGAAGCTGTACCAGAATTATCCCACATTCATCCCAAAAGAAGGTGCACAAAATTATTACGGGTAATTAGGTGCGACTTACATTTGTTTGTAGTGAGGATATATGAGGTCATTCGTTACTTGCTTCGATGGTTGCAAGTTGATTGTTACGTTCCTTGATTTCATCAGCAAGAATTTTTCTGTGGAACCGATTGACTTCGACTGGAAATTGGCACAAAAGTCCTCAGAATCATCAACATTTCGGTCTTTCAATTCTAGTAGCAATTGAAATAGCATACATCTCTCACCCTTTATTGAACTATAGCGTATCATGGACAATACACGAGGATTGACTGAAAAGTAATGCCTCCATCTTCGTAACTCTTCAACAGTTGGCAGCATTGGTATGCAGCAGGTACTGGCTTGTTCCATAGCCTCTTCTCTACAGCTCCAGTAGGCGGGAAGCCTTAGCATTGAAAGGTTGTGTTGTTACAGTGTAAAGTATGGAACCGAGGGCAGAAGGTCGGTCAATGCGATTTAAGCAACGTGCAATCATTGAATTCTTGACAGCTGAAGGTGTCACCCCAAAAGAGATTCATCTCAGTATGAAAGCAGTTTATGGTAATTGTGTTGATGTGAGTACTGTGCGGCGTAGGGCGAGTACGTTTAAAGATATTGAGGCGGGAACATCTGACCTGCGTGACGACCAAAGAGTTGGACGTCCTGTGACAGCAACCACCGAGTTTCATAAGCAAAATGTTAACAGATTGATTCAGGACGATCGTCGTATCACTCAGAGAGAAATTGTAAACACAATCGGCATTTCACAAGAACGCGTGAGTTACATTATTGCTTTGCTTGGGCACCTGAAGATTTGTGCATTATGCGTACCTCAGATGCCGAATCATGAAATGAAAGCGCACAGACTTGAAATTTGCCAGGAACTCCTCTCGCGTTACGAGAATGGAGGTGACGCCTTTCTCCATTCAATTGTGACAGGAGACAAAACGTGGGTACACCATTGCAACCCGGAGACGAAACGTCAGTCTATGGAATATCGACACAAAGACTCGGCCCTGAAGAAGAAATTCAGTACTCAGCCCTTGGAAAAATCATGGCCACAGTATTCTGGGACGCAGATGGTATTAACCATGTTATTTCCTTGATCGTAGAACAAGAATAAATGCAGAGCGTTACGTCATAACGCTGCGAACTCTGAAACGAAGGCTAACAAGGATCCGAAAGGAAAAGGGAAATGTTTTCCTGCAGCTTAACCATGCAAACCACACACTTCACGTGCTACCACAGCAGAACTTCAGGCATCCTTCATACAGTCCAGATTTAGCACCACCTAACTTCCATCTGTTTCCGATAATAAAGATGATCTGCGGGGACATCATTATGCTTCTGATTAAGACGTTGGGAGAACTGTGAGACTGTGTTTACGGAAACGGTGTGTCGACTTCTTCTGTGACTGCTTCAGAAAACTTCATTGTTGGCAGAAATGTATCCAATTAGCTGGTGATTATGTGGAAAAGTGAATATTGGTAATTAAAGGTCACATTCTAAGGATTATTTCTGCGTTTGATTTATTAAAATGTTCCCATCCAAACACAGTTAACGAAGGTGGAGGGGCATTACTTTTCATTCACCCCTCGTAGTATATTGGATCACCACAAACCAACGTGCGTGGATGTTATCTGCACTATTACACGCGAATTGTATGTGACAAGGTTTTTATATTGCTGCATTGTTTTGTGGCATATCTTATGGATCAACCTAGACTTGTTGTACACCTGCTGCAGTGCCAAGGAAAAATCAATTTACTGCATTTTCATTTTGTGTTAACCTCAACTGGTGATACTCTCAGAAAGGACACAGCAGACCCTAGTCGACAAAGATACATAGTCCATGCGCATCTCTGTTACCTCTCGTCCAGTCCTTTCTCATTGTTATAGAACTTTTCTTGCTTTTCATTTGCCGTTCTCGTACTACATGAAAGTTCAATTTGAGATGTTTTCGTGGGGATCTCGGTATTAATGGGGACATTTATTCATTGCAGTTATAAATATGTACAAGTTTTTTGTTACATGAGGATACTTAAAAAGGTCTAGAATTGTACTAAATGCCATATTAAATTTTATAATTTTAGACGTAGTGCAATTTTTTATTGAATTCCTTCCAGTAGTTCATCCGTAATTACTTTTTTTTGTGCCTTACAGAGATTCGACAATGGATTTGGAATGGGTTTGTAGTTCGGATTTTCTGGCATAATGCAGTACCCCGAAATTTCGTCTCGTCCGTCAAAGGCTGAGGAGGGACTCGGCAGTTTTATGCATCGCGTTTATCTGTGCCCTAGACATCTATTAATAAGGTCGCACTTAAAGCCCTCTTGCATTATTCAGTACCGGAGACCTTGGCCATAAGCGATGGGGTATTCGCCGCTAGCTCTGCCGAAACGGGAGTATTGAGCGCGGAATAATGTTTGTTTTGCACAGCGCCTCAACGCAAATCACAGGAGTTTTGGTACAGGCTGTGAACGTCGTAAGAGTTAACTGTAGGCTAATGTCGTTGTTCGGAACTTTGCTTAAATACCGAGCTTGTGGGAGCATTGTCATCGTCTACCAGCATAATTCAGACTGTGCGCTAAACAAGGGTGCGGGAATTATTGACGTGAGATTTTAAGGGACAGATAAATGATCTCTGTATCAGGCAACAAAAGTAGCTTTCCAGCCTTTGCATGGTAATTGTAAAATGACGTACGAGAAGTGAATGCATTACTCGCAGAAGCTGTAAACTGTGTAGCAGAGATTTGCGTTTGTTGAACAGCCGTATTGTTTTATAACATTGATGTGCATCCAGAAAAGGAAATGAAAAGAATTGTCAGTTCAGACCAACCATCTACCGTGCAGAGCAATGTAGGTACTTCATGGTTCTAAGATACTGTGTGCGTAAAAAGCGTAGACCCATTTCATGGTAACTGGATGACTGAAGCCTGCTCCCACCCAAAAGAGGGTTCAGTGTGCCAACTGGCTCGATAATATCGTACGTACTGTATTGGGAATAAATTATGCCGAGTAACGAATGTAAGGTAGGTAGCGGTAGTTCTGAAAGACAAAGAGAGAGCTGTTTCGCGGATAGAGAGCTGCTCCAATCCTTTTATTAGGAAGTAAAGATATGAATCATATATGTGATTGAGATGGTCGTATATTGCACAATCATTTGCCGATAAGACAACAGCCAGACAAGCTTAGTAGTCGTGGGGGTAATTTTAATAGCAACTATAATCGCACAATCCATGGTTGCAGTTCAACTAATGATAATGTTTCAAGCATTTAATTACACTTTTGTACAGCGAATCTGCCATTGATTTAACGAATGACATCTTAAGTGATTGATGTAAATGAAAGGAGGATAACGATTATTGACGACTGTTAGCTGCGTAGTATTTTTCTCGGATAGCCATATGGAACGTTTCGGAAGTAGTTGTAACGTCGACGTTCTGCCGCGTGTGTGTCCTTTTACGTAGATTTCATAATTGCTTTAGATGACAACTGACTGAAACAGGACAAACATAGGTTTCTGCCTTTTCTGAAGCAGCAGCACGTTCGCGGAGTGCACTTCAAGGCCTTTCTATCTCGCTGTGTGTTGCGAGGAAAAGCAAGTAAGCGGCTTGTCAAGGCACCGCTGGCCCCGCTCCCTTTCTAATTAGCTTACTCTGGTTCCGCTCTCCTCGACATAGCCGCGGAATGAAAGATCCCGTAAGTTGCAGCTACGAGCACCAACACTTCTCGTGCGACGGCGATCGGAAAAATTTATTAATGCAGTCACATCGTCAACAGTGAAGACGATAGTCAAGTTCGCACGAAGTAGCGACAACAAATTGGCGCATTAGATGAGAAAGTAAGTCCGTCTGGTGCATACTGTTGCACAAAGTGCCATCTCCTTTAATGTGGTGGCCTAGCTGTTGTTTAACCTGTAATAGGATGCGTGGCTGGAAGTGAAATGTATCAAACTGCAAACTAAGAAGCCTGCTGGCTCCTTTCAGCTGCTGAGGCAAAACGAACTGCTGTCATATGTGCCTCTGGTAAGGCACTACCCTCTAACGCATGATGAATTTCTTCTCCGATGAAACGACACACGTTGATACGCCTCATTTTGATCAAAGAACAACCTAGATCAATAGAGAGTTGCCCCCTGTTTAAAGCTATGGCACAATATGTAGCAAGCATCTTCTATTATTTTGTGCTAATTCCCATAATTACTTGAAATAAGAGTGGAACGTGTAACTTTTCAATTTGTTATTCGTATATTGCTAAATGTGAAAAATTTTCCACATTACACTTTTCTATAAATGTTTTGCACCGTCGTGTACTGTTCCTTCTAATTTAATGTATTGTGTTAAGAAGTCCATACCGTATTTTCGTACTATAAGACACACCTTTATGTTCGAAAAATTGCCTGCAAAATTCAGGTGCATCTTATACTCGAAATCAATATAAAAATGCCCAGTGCCTAATTTAAAATTCCCGCCAGTCTAAAAATGGCCATATATTGGATGCCGCGGTTTCCTATATCTGGCAAAGTTGGATTCGACTGGCAGCAGCATTGCAACGAACATGAATTGTTAACATTGCCTCCCTCCCGCCGCACCATCACAAACCCAGAACATTCTGTAGCCTATGTGTGTAATTCCAAACTACGGTGCCAGTGAACTTGAATTGAAAGTGATTTATGTTACCGGTGACAGTATATAGTTTTGTTAGTAGCTACTTTCGTAATGAAAGAAAATGAAAAGTAGTCATATGGTGCGGGCTAGAAATTGAAAGTAATAACATATGCAGAACAACGTGGAAACAAAGCAGCTAAGTATCATTTCGGCCCTCCACCAACAGAAAACAGAAACTATTCGCGTTTGGTGGGCTAGTAGACAAGAACTTAAAAAAAAAAAAAAAAAAAAAGAGGAATACTAAATGTGCAAGTAGAGGACTGAATGCAAATGGCCAAATGTATTGAAATGGATTCAAGGACAACATCAAAATGGCATTGGAATTGATACAGAAATGATTCACATACACTAGAACTTACATTAAGGGTGGAGTTGGTTGGTGCTACAGGTTTGTGAAGCATCGTGGACATAGCATGCGAACCAAAACCAAAACATCTCGGAAAAGCATGAAGAGAAAATATTATCTTTCCATTGCTTTATTATTCAACATTGGAGGAAAAGCACTATGACACTAAAGCAGATGACGAATGTGGACGAAATTCCTCTGACATTTGATGTGGGAAGTAACAAAACTGTTGCCTTGAAAGATACAAAAACCGTAAATATAAAAACAAATTGTCATGAAAAAATGCACTGCACTGCTAAACTGTTGTTTCATATTTTGCTGACAGTACTAAACTTAATTCAGTGATTATTTTCAAGTGCAGAACAACCCCCCTGAAAACCTTCTCAAATATCGCCAGCTGGTGGTATTAACTTACACGGCCAGGGTTGGAGGGACGAGGCTGGTATAAAATTGTGGATTAATAGACTGTGGGAGAGAAGGAAAGGTGCTTTATTGAAGAAGAGTTCTCTTCTTGTGCTAGATCAGCATAGGAATCATTTGAAAAATTCTGTGAAAGAGAAACTGAGATAGGGAAATACAGAGCTTGCTGTTATTGCGGCTAGACATACTTCACAGTTGCAACATATAGATGTCTCGATAAATAAACGATTTAAATTGTATATGAGTGAGGAATGGAACAAATGGCCGATGGATGAAATGCATCATCAGTCCACACCGAAGAGTGCTTTAAAACAATCTACAATCAAACAAGTGTGTAATACTGAAGAAGAAGAAAATTCAGAAGAGGATTTTCAGGGATTATAAAGTTTGGTTTGGTTTTATAAACAAATAATTTGATTTTAGTCTGGCTTTGCAAACTTGTCTTACAGTCTGTAGTGTATTACAGCCCATAAAATACGGTAATAGGTTTCGATCTGAACGCAGCTCACATTAGTTGCAGGGGGAGGAGAGGTGTAGGAAACGAAGCACAGTTTCTTACAGAATAAAACTCAAAAATATTCTAGGATCGCGTTTATGAATCACCAAACAAACGAGTAAGCTCGCAGGACAAAATATTAGCCACTCCAGTGAAAGAACACTAATCGTTTTGAGCGCTATAGGTACGGTAGAACAGATACCAGAATGTCACTTGACACTTCACTGCTGACGTAAGGTAGAGAGTGCATTGGTGTGTGTGAGCCAGTCGGTTGGATGCAATCTGTGCAAGAAGATAGGTCTACGCGGCGACGTGAGAATGGCAGAAAGGAGTTATCGTGTTTGGATGTTTCTATGAAGTTGCCACATATCTATAAGGACTGGTGTTCTAACCGCGACCATGCAACAAGCCCTACACAATGGTTGTAAAAAGGTCCAAACTGACAAAGACTAGAGTCGCGCCTTGACAAAGATAATAGAAATTGACGCTGTGAGTGAAAGCAAGTCCATCTCAATCAGTTTCGTGCAAATATTTTGAGGAGAACTGCTTGCACTGGATATTTTGCATCGGGTACTTGGCAAAGGGCCATTTCTCATAGCGACATATCAAGTTGCAATTCTTCAGTGGCTCATACACCCACAGAAAATGGCCAGTAGAGCTGGCTGAAGGCATGTGCAATGAGACGAATCGTCATTTGACACTTTTTTTTTCCAAATGATTCAAGACGTCGAATGCACAGATAGTCCAACGAGGCGCGACGGGCTAATGACCCGTTTATCGTGCAGTATGGGGTGGGTGTAGCTCAGCCCGAAGGTAGTTCTGTGATATTTTGGGAGGGTATTGTTCGTAGCATGAGTTGGATCCATTCTTTCATATTGCTGAGATCACAAACCTGAGTGTTTATATCAACTTCCTCAGAGACTAAGTTTTGCCCTTTCCTCCACATCTTCTGCGTATTTCGCTATGCATTAAATATTTGTAGCCATATTTAATCGCTACAGTCATTTTGAATTGACCAGTTTATCGAACCTTAAACGACATTACAGATAAAGTTTTACGTGCACGGTCTCTAATAATAGTAGCATTTCGTTCAGCACCCCTGAAAGCAGGCTCATCATTTCTATATATTAGGTTGGTGCACGAGTTCGTAGAATTGTTGTTTTGCGTGTTGGTATTCCGGTTGCTGTGGGTTTATTTATCAACTAACATTTTTTTTTATTTTTAGCTCCCTGGTGTTATTTGAGTTTACATTTTGTCAATTGGAGATGATGAGTGGAGTTGTCGACACTAAAAACGGAGTACCAAGTGGAGATATCGGAACATTTCCGACATTCTGGGTCTGTTCAAAAAATCCCGACACTTTGTCCACAAATTTTTTCTGCGCTTACCTTTTACTTATTGCTCATGATGTCCTTTGAAATACTCTCATCCACAATTAATTCAACGCTCCCGACGCCGTTTCCACCTCCTGAACGAGTATTGGTACATCTCTTGCTGGATCGCGCGAAGCGCCGTCTGCGAATTTTCTTTTATCTTGTCTGCCATTGCAAATCTCCTTGCTTTCAACGGCATTTTCAACTTAGAAAATAAGAAAATGTTCGCAGGGGCCATGTCTGGAGAGTACGGAGGATGAAGCAGACCAGTGATTTCGTTTTTTGTGCAATACCAAGCACCAATAGGAATGAAAGTCATCGTAATGCAAGAGCCACAATCCGGCCGTTTCCTTCCCACGTTTTCTCTCAGACGTCGCAACACGTCCCTATAGCACCATCGATTAACAGTTTGTCCCTGTAGTACGAATTCAAGATGAACTAATCCTTCAAAGTTAAAAAAAGTATTAGCATGGCTTTGACATTTGCTTTTTTTTGTACTTGGAGAGCCTTTCCCTCATCATTGTGAAGATTGAACCTTCGTCTCAGCTTCATAACCGTTGTCCTACGTCTCATCACTAGTTATGATTCTCTTAAGTAACATCTCGTTCTCAATTTCGCGATTCAAAAGCTCTTCAGAGATAGCGAGGCGAAGATCTCCTTGGTCTTGACTCGAGCTGTGGGACGAATTTGGCGGCAACACGATGCACTCCAAGATGCAATGTCAGGATTTCAAGCCATGATCCAACTGAAATGTTACATTCTTCTGCAGTCTCTCGGACAGTCAGTTTTCGATTGTCACGCGCAATTTCTTTGACGTTCCTGACACGAGCGTCGTCGGTAGACGTCGAAGACCGTCCTGTACGAGGGTCATCTGTAACTTCTGTCCGGCCATTTTTAAACCGTGTGAACCATTCGTAGCACCGAGTACGGCTTAAGCACTCATCACCCTAGGCTTCCTGAACCCTTTGGTGTGTCTCTGTAAAGGTTTGCTTGAGTTTCATGCAAAAGTTAATGCAAGTTGCTCTTCCAACCCTGCCACCCCGAAATTAGCAAACTGTATGACAAAACAGCATCCTCAAAACAGCATTGAACAATAACTAACGGACATGCAACAATGAAACTTACGGCAGTTACTCAGCACTGGCGCGAAATTGCGAATGTTCCGGAAATTTTTGAACAGACCTCGTGTTCTTCTGTTGGATTTCAGTAGGGGGGAGGCAGCATCGGATGCAGCCTGAAACATTCGCTCCTTGTGTGGGCATAATGCCACCGGACAGATAAAAAAAAAAAATCGTTGTGACATTAGTGACTCTCCACGTTCAGGAAGACCTTCGGGGTTTGATGAAGATCGTTTAAACGAGGTAATGCACAATGATTCGCGTCAGTGTATTCGAACACTGATAAATGTGATGAACTGTGATCATTCCACCATCTTGCGACATTTGCATGCAGTCAGGAAGATTCAGAAATACGGGTGCAGGAATATCACATGTTCTAGGCCAAAACCACAAAAATCTGCGTGTGACAATGTGTGCGTCTCTACTTGTTCGTCATCAACTGCCTCGCGGACAATACAAATCATTCCTATCCTGTATAGTTCCTGGTGACCAGAAATCGTGTCTTTATGCTAACAAGGAAAGGAAAGGAATGGTTGAGCCTAAACAAAGCAGCAACTCCCCGCCCCGTAAGAAAACCTGC
Source organism: Schistocerca gregaria (assembly GCF_023897955.1). NCBI lineage: Eukaryota > Metazoa > Arthropoda > Insecta > Orthoptera > Acrididae > Schistocerca > Schistocerca gregaria. The sequence goes on from NC_064921.1 coordinate 260,027,608, forward strand.
GCCCCCGCACCCACAAAAGATAACGGTATGCATCTAGTGAAACACTGAAGGTGTGGTCTAGTACGAACTGCTTCCTCGAGATGTAACCATCACAGCTGACATTTGTCAGCAACTGAGACGTCTTCCAGACGCTGACCAAGAGCGACTACCAGCCGACCACGGTGGTCTCGCGGTTCTAGGCGCGCAGTCCGGAACCGTGCGACTGGTCGCAGGTTCGAATCCTGCCTCGGGCATGGATGTGTGTGATGTCCTTTGGTTAGTTAGGTTTAAGTGGTTCTAAGTTCTAGGGGACTAATGACCACAGCAGTTGAGTCCCATAGTGCTCAGAGCCATTTGAACCAAGAGCGACTACCACGAAGACTGCATGAAGTGGTCCTGCTCCACGATAACGCCCACCCGCATTCTACGAGACTGACAGAAAACACTGTACAGGAGATGGGTTGGAAGCCATTCTGCACCGACCTTATGCACCTGATCTTGCCCCCCCCCCCCCCATTTTCACCTTTGCCATTTGCCACCGAACAACCTTCAAGGAACTACCTTTTGCGAAAAAATGAAACTGCGCTCAGAACGTGGCTCGTCGAGTTCTTCGCCTCAAAATCACATGGTTTCTACAATCGCGGAATCGAAAAGTTCCTACAGCGTTGGCAGGTTAAGGAGGAGGTATTATTGATGACTAAAGTCTCTGTTATGTATATCTGTTGTGTTTAAACGTTGCGAACTTGTGCACCAACCGAACTGCTAACCTGGTTCATGGTCCATTATACCAGTTGCAGATTGCCTATCTAACGGGAAAGATTTGATTTTCACTAATTCACATAATTGTCGATAGAGTTTAAAGTTCTGTCATAATCTGCTCCTTAAAAGGTATAATTTTATGTAAACGTTAAACAAAGTAAGGCAGGTATTGGAGATTAAAGTTAGAAACTGTGTGTGTGTGTGTGTGTGTGTGTGTGTGTGTGTGTGTGTTTGTTTGTTTGTTTGTTTGTTTGTTTGTGTGTTGTGGCATTGAGGCAACGTAACTCACAGCGCGCAAATTACGGAAGTATATTCTCCAATATTTGAGAATGAGAATTCTTTGCGACTCCCAGTAAATTTTAAATATAATGTCAAATCTTTGCGAAACTTTTGCTCATTGGCACCTCCCACAAAATGATGAAAGAAAAGAACTTAATGGTTTTCTACATTTTCACTGTTCATACAGCAAAACTTTAGCATCTGGCATGACGATATGATTTCGCAACACATCTGGAACCAGTATTCATTCACACACACACACACACACACAATCACGGGATGTATCTGCAAAATAACATCATTGTAAAACTACAGAGTTCAGGAGATATAACATCCTAAACATTGAGATTCGTGAAAAACTAGCTTTTGATTACAACGGACCGAAAATTATGCAAAAGGACCGGGATTGGGAGGTGTACTGTTGTTAATCCGTGAACGCGAATAACTGACAGGGCTATTGCAATTACGCCGCATCAGACATTTTCAGCAACATTTGTTTACTACATACAGCCACAGGCGCGCCGCTATACCATACCTCTCCAGCTGCTCCGCACCCGCCTTTCTCCACTTCACAACTCTCTCCCTCTCCCTCTCTCCCTCCTTAGTGGGCTCAGCATTCGAGATGTTTTATAGGCAAGCGAAAGTCGTGAAATTAAAATACCATTTATCAGTTATCTTACACAGGCTAAAAAAAAGCAACTAGGTGTTCATAATGTAAAAGACCGACTTGGTATTGTTGTTGAGACCATCGTTCCCGACGCGTTTATCAAACAGCTCTGGTAAGAGCATCCAGGAATCATTCTTCAAGCGATCTCAAACTTTTAATTATGACCTCCTCCTCCTACTCCTGATATCCGGTGTGGTTTTGCTTCTTTCATTTACGAAACCACATCATTGATAACTTCGTGTGACCCGTTGTATACGTAAGTACCAAGTCGGAATTTTATGTCGTTGTACTATACGTGTTATCTGAAAATTATTTCGAGCAGTTAGTTCATGAACCCACGCGATTAGTAAACGGTTGTGAAAACACACTTGACCTTTTAGCAACAAATAATCTTGACCTGATAATGAGCATCAAAACGGATATGGAGATTAGTGAACAAAAGGTTGTCGTAGCGAAACTGGATATTGTAACCCCCAAACCTTGCAAAAATAAACGAAAAATATATCTGTTCAAAAGAGCAGATAAAAATTCACTTGACGCCTTCTTGAGAGACAATCTCCACTCCTTCAAAATTAACAGTGTAGGTTTAGACTAAATGTGGTTTGAATTCAAAGAAATAGTACCGACAGCAGTTGACAGATTTATGCCAGATGAATTAATAAACGACGGAGCTGATCCTGTTTGGTACACAAAACGAGTGAGAACATTGTTGCAGGAAATGAAACATGCCAAATATAAATGACCGCAAAATCTCCCAAGATTGGGGATCTTTTACAGAAACTTGAAATTTAACGCGGACTTAAATGCGAGATGCTTATAATAGTTTCGACAACGAAACTTTGTCTTGAAACCTAGCAGAAAATACAAAGAGATTCTGGTCGTATGTAAAATATGCTAGCGGAAATGCACAATCAATGCCTTCTTTGCGCGATAGCAATGGAAATACTATGGAAGACAGTGCTGCCAAAGCAGTTACTAAACACAGCCTTCCGAAATTCCTTCACTAAACAAGACGAAGCAAATATTCCAGAATTCGAATCAAGAACAGCTGCCAACAAGAGTACCGTGAAGTAGATATCCATGGAGTAGCGAAGCAACGTAGATCACTTAACAAAAGCAAGCCTTCCAGGCAAGACTGTATACCAGTTAGGTTCCTTTCAGAGTATGTTGAGACAACAGCTCCATACTAACAATCATATACAACCGTTCGCTCGATAAAAAACCCGTACCCAAAGACTGGGAAGTTATACATTTCACACCATTATTCAAGAAAGATAATAGGAGTAATCCACTAAATTACAGGCCCATATCGTTAACGTCGATATGCATCAGAATATTGGAACATACATTGCTTTCGAACTTTATGAATTACCTCGAAGAAAACGGTTTATTAACACACAGTCAATACGGATTTAGAAAACATCGTTCTTACGAAACACAATAACCTCTACTCGCACGAAGTGTTGTGTGCTATTGACAAGCGATTTCAAATTTATCCGTATTTTTGGATTTCTGGAAGGCCTTTGACACTGTACCACACGAGCAGATGTAGTGAAATTGTGTGAATATGGAATATTGGCTCAGTTATGTGACTCTATTCCTGATTTTCTGTCAGAGAGATCACAGTTCTTAATAATGAACGGAAAGCCATCGAGTGAAACAGAAGTTATTTTTGGCGTTCCACAAGGAAGTGTTATAGGCCCTCTTCTGTTCCTTAACTACATAAACGATTTGGGAGACAATCTGAGCAGCGTTCTTACGTTGTTTGCAGATAACGCTGTAGTTTATCGTTTATCGACTCGTTAAGGCAACAAATGACCAAAACAAATTGCAAAACGATTTAGAAAAGATATCTGTATGGTACAAAAATTGGCAGTTGACCCTAAATAGCGAAAAGTTTGAGGTCGTCCACACGAGTGCTAAAACGAATTCGTTAAACTTCGGTTAAACGATAAATCAGTCAAATGTAAAGGCCGTAAATTCAGCTAAATACCTAGGAATTACAATTTCCAACAACTTAAATTGGAAAGTACACATAGTAAATGTTGTGGGGAAGGCTAACCATTGGCAGGAGAAAATGTAACAGTTCTACTAAATAGACTGCCGACATTACGGTTGTCCGTCCCTTTTTAAAATACTGACACGCGGTGTGGGATCCTTACCAGAGAGGACTGACAAAGAGTACATCGAAAAAGTTTAAAGAAGGGCAGCACGTTTTGTATTGTCGCGAAATAGGGGGGAGAGTGTCAATTAAATGGTAATGGATTTGGGGTGGACATCATTAAAACAAAGGAGTTTTTCGTTGCCGGGGAATCTTCTCACGAAATTTCAGACACCAACTTTCTGCTCCGAATGCGAAAATATTTTGTTGATGCCGGCCTACTTAGAGAGAAACGATCACCATAATAAAATAAGGGAAATCAGAGCTCGCACGGAAAGATATAGGTGTTCGTTTTTTCCGCGCACTATATGAGATTGGGATAATAGAGAATTGTGAAGGTGGTTCGATAAACCCCCTGCCAGGCACTTAAATATAATTTGCATTGCATTCATGTAGATGTAGTTGGAGATGTCCTGGATGTTGCCCCATATCGTCCACTGCGTCCAACATGAGCGTTTCCTTGTTTATTTCAAAATATTTTCACTTAGCACTTTACAAGCAGTAAAAAAAATTTCGTTGGAAGAGTTACAGAATGTGCTGGGTGAGCAACAGCGGGGCCGACGCTTCGCTCCGTACGGGTCGTCCCCGGCATTTCACGATCCACGATGCCAGTTCGCATACTTCGTGTTTCCTCCCCGCGCTCTCGTTGCCCGATAAAAGGGGCAGGTGCCTTCTTTTCCTTTCTCCGCAGTCTGCACACTGTATATTCTGGAGCGATTAAGTCTGAGCTGAATTGCAGCAGCACAGTATAGTGAATGATTCATTGTCCCACACGACTTGACAGAAGCTTTCGATGAGGTAAATATTTAGCCAGGCAGGGGAACAACCGGACTGGGGTACAGTATTTTACGGAATGTAAGACGCTACGGACTATAGGACGCGCCTTAATTTTAAGCAGTTTCTTTAAAAAACAACATTATTACCGTTTTTATCATTAGATTGCAAAGCCAAACTAAAAAAATTCTCAGTTTATTAAACGAAGCTGACCTTAAAAATACCTGAAAATCGTCATCTGCATCTTCTTCTTCGTCACCGTCATCGTTGTCCTCTTCATGTACAAGATGATCCCCACTGTCATCGAGAGCGTTACTTATGCTTCACTTCTTGAAAGACTTGACAATAATGTTTTCTCTCACTCTAGACACGACTGTTTTATTCACTGACACACTTGTTTTGATTGTAGGTCGTTTTAAAGCTCCCTTCGGCATGAATTCATGTTGGGTTTCATCTATCAGTCATTTGTTCCATTCCTCTCTCATATACACTTTAAATGGTTTATTTATCGAGACATCAATATGTTGCAGCTATGAAATATATCCTGCCGGAGTAACAGGAAGCTCTGTATTTCCTTTTCTCAGTTTCTCTTTTACAGAATGTTTCAAACGATTAGTAAACTGATCTAGCCCCAAAAGAGAACTCGTCTTCGGTGAAGTACCTTTCCTTCTCTCCCACACTTTATTAATCCGTAATTTCATACCAGTTTCGTCCTTGAATCCATTTCAACGTGTCATCGTCTAGTTTTCTTCATTCTGCATTTAGTCCTCTATTTGCACATTTAGTCTTCCTCGTTTTTTCATTTCTTCTTTACTAACCAGCCAAAGGCGATTTTTTTTCTGTTGGTGGGGGTCAAAATGATGCTTAGCTGCTCTGTTTCCATGCTCTCCTGTATATGCTATTACTTTCTATTTCTAGCCCACATCATATGAATTCCTTTTATTTTGTTTCATTGCGAAACTAGCTACTATTTCGAGTATAAGACGCACTTGAATTTTGGAGGCAATTTTTCGAAGAAGAAAGTGCGTCTTACAATCTGTAATATACGTTGGTCTTGAATGTGCCAGCTATGAACCTAGCTTTCGTCTCGTCTTGTTACTTTCATTCGACAGGTCTACCGAAATTCTCAGAATTTTTTTTCTTCTTTATTTTGTAGTTTACTTAACTGGCTGGGTTACTTAATGCTTTTGTAACATTCATAAATGAACCTTAAAACCGTATCACTTAGTGCTCTTCCCCTAATACTTCACAAACCTCTGTCGTTTTTATGAAATTGCGATTTATATCAATCCAGTGTTCGCTGTTGTTAATATATCTTAATCAGTAGTGTCCTTCAAGGTCACTGACGACAACCAAATTGTCACCTAGCATCGCACTCGTCGTTCATTTAGTGTAACGCTCAAAGCTTGCTTGAAGATCATCTAAGAGTAATTAGTTACATCGGCATCCATTGACATCCCACACAATTACCTGTGTTCATGCTCACATTATAGGGCTGGACGTCTAAATCTTAGGCTTAAAGAAACCTTACCGGAGAAATTACATGATTACAGTCCTGTATTACGGTCTTTACTTTAAAAAAATCGCATCGTTTAATATATTATGACGTAGCTACCAGCCCATTAGGGCCATTACATTCCCTAGTACACCATCGGATTTCCGGATAGCATAGATATCTTCAATCCGCGAGTACGGGCTTGAATGTCGCGGCAAAGAAAACGTCCCTGACATGTCACCCTTTCCCTTTGACTCTGTTTAAAATGTGTATCCCATGCGCTGTAATTTCAGCTAGACCTTACGACGTGGGGGCACTTATCTGATGGTAGACCATTGTGTTTCTAGAAACCTTGTGAAGTGTGAAACATTGAAATTATTGTGTTTTCAGTTCTGCAGAATGGAAAACATTGTTGGAGTGTAGTTCCTGAGTCAAGGGAAACTTTGTATGCAGTTACCTCCGAAAATTATAAATTTCCTTGAGGCAGAAAAGTTTATATCCATAAATCAGCCCAAGCGTCGCTCATGCGAAGCTCAGCTTGCCCTTTTTCTCACACAATATTCTGCGAAGTATGCATGAAGGGCAACAGGTAGAGTCCATATTTTTCTAGATTGCCGGAAATCATTTGACACAGTGCCCCACTACAGACTGTTACGAAATATGTATCCAGATGTGTGTGGCTCGAAGACTTCTTGAGTAATAGGACACAGTGCGTTGCCCTGGGCTGCGATGGTTTGTCAGAGACGAGGGTATCGCCAGAAGTGCTCCAGGGAAGCTTGATAGGACCGCTTTTGTTCTCTATATACATAAATGATATGACAGACAGGGTCAGCAGCAAGCTGCGTCTTCTTGCTTATGACGATGTAGTGTACGAGGAAATGTCGTCATTGAGTGACTTTTGGAGGATACAGGATGATTTACAAGGGAACATTCTCAAGTGTCAACAAGTGATCATAAGAAACTTGGCGGGTGTGTAGAGGAGTAAAAATAATGCAGTATGCATCGTTTTGTATGGTTCCAATTTCACTTTTATTTGGTAAAACGCACCTCGAAATGAAATTTAGCCTGGAGGAAATATCTTCGAAACGATAATACACAAAATTCTGTTTCTCATATAAAATTTGACATGTAATCAGCGTTCTTGACAATTGTATAATCTGATTTTGTAATGATTTGAAATTCTGCAAAATATCTCACCACTGTTAATTTTGAAAAATGAAAACTTCTGTTACAACAAAAAGTCAAAGGAGGTTTCAAGCTACGTACATCTGTGTGTAATAAAGCTAATGTTTGAAATACTGTACCCAATGTGATGTTAGAGAATTTTCAACATACCTAATTAAACTATCTGAACATCTTTTATTGCTCTAGTTCTTTATTTTAGTGACACTAGTTTTATATTTTAAATTGTTATTTTACGTTTTAATTCCTTTTTTATTTTATCTTTTCACAAATACGTACCTTGTTAATTAAAAATAATATGTAAATAAACGCTCAAAATATAACGTTTTCTTACATTATGCACATAAAATGTACGAAATTGCTTCACATAATGTACACGACAGAGAGAACACATTGTAAAAATAAAAGTGTACTGCTCTGTATCAGGCATGATTCAGTATATTGGTAAGCAGTGGCGAAAAGAATTGATTACGTACATGTGACTGCAGCTTAATTATATTGTTTCACAAGTGGAGACCGACATCCAAACCATTCAACAGACCTAGATCTGAAAATCTTCGCACCCAATTGTTCCATCATCAAAAGCCATATACATCTCACGACTGTTCCTGTGGCTTCGAGACCTTTGGGGTCACCAGATGAGAAAGTTCCTTGTACTCAGGTACAATGCTCTATACGGTTCTTTCACATTGACATCACTAAGAATCTACCAATAATAAAAATGTTTCACAATCACTGTGAAAGAAGGTATGTTTCACATATCATTTGATCCGGTCAGACGTTTGTTTAACCAGATTTCGATGCTGTCCTAAGGACATTTTGAGCTTTGAAAAGAGATTCTCGAGTTTTCGGTGCAAAATCACCAACTGTGAAAAGGCAGATGGTCAGTGTGAAAAAACTGTTTTGACCTTCATACCCGAGGACAAGAAACTTATTCAACTGATGTTCCCAAAGGACTCGACGGCACATGTACAGACGTGGTAAGTATACGGCTGTAGGTGTTTGAGGAAACTGTTGTCGGCGTCTGAAGAACCTTGTGAGAAGATTTTCAGATCTAATTCTGTTGAATGATTTTGATGTCATGTATCACTTGTACGTAATCAATAATTTTCGCCATGGCTTACCAACTTACTGAAATATGCCTGATAGAAATCAGAATATTTAGATAATCACCCCTAACAATTTGAAGTGCTGCTGCATTTTGTTTTATGTTGTGTTTCCGTCGTGTATATTATGCGAAGAAATTTCATTAATTTTATGAGTGCAAGAACCGTTGTGTTTTAAGCATTTGTTTACAGATTATCATTATTCTAATGTTGTTGTATCATAATAAGGAGTTCCTTATTATTTTCAGTTAAGAGCATACACGTATGTGAAACGATAAAATAAAATAAAAATGTAAAACGTAAAATAATTCAAATATCAGTAAACAAAATAATTAGACCAGTAATGATTGTTCAGTTATCAAATTGTGTACAGTGTTTCAGAAACCAGCCTTATTACAAACAGATGTATGTAGCTTGACATTATTGAGTACTGCTTGAGTGTTTGGTGTTCCGCCAGGTCTGTTTAAAGGAGGACGTCGAAACAATTCAGAGACGGACTGCTATATTTGCTACGCCAGGTTTCGATCAACACGCGAGCATTACGGAGATGCTTTGTGAACTCAAATACGAATCTCTGAAGGTGGACGACGTTCTTTTCGTGAAATACTATTGAGAAAATTTAGAGAGCCGGCTTCGCAGCTGACTGTTGAAGTATTCTGTTGCTGCGAAAGTACATTTTGCATAAGGACCGCGAAAATAACACAAGAAAAATTAGGGCTCTTAACACGTAGTTGTAGTAGTAGTAGTAGTAGTAGTAGTACAAGGTACCCTCGGCCATACTCCGTATGATGGCTTTCGGAGTACATGTTTAGACGTTGACAGCTATCATGAGTAACCTTTCCGAATAAGATACAGAGATTCGGAAGGCCAACCTTTTCTTTTAAAGGTAGTATCGCAACTATGCAGTTCTTGGTTGGTGTGGACGTCCATTATTCGTCGTTAATTTTGTTGTTGAAACTGTGTGTTTAGCGATGGCAAGCAAGTGGATTGTAGTCTCGTCATTTGTGCGCGCCCATGCAGGAGAACACTTCACAGCAACATGCATTTATCCGTCGGATCACATGACGCAGTACCTTTTTGGGGGAGGGAGCGATTGCTCTTGACAAGCTCGGCGATTGTCGACGGTCAGAAGCGTTTGCATTTGTTAGCCCTCTCCAGTTTGTTTACAGCTTACCTTGCGAGCAAATGATGTGCGCCAGGAGCAGCAAGAGAGCTGTGTAGATCTGAGTGGCGTCCATGTTGCGCGGTGAGACGCCTGCAACTGACTGAGAGACGGCGGCTGCACGGGCGAGAGTGGGTCACTTCACCCCACTCCAGTCTCTTCGCCACTATGCACCGTTTGCGTCTGCTGTGCGTTCTCCGAATACCCCGCAACTGCTAGTGCCTATTTTGTAGCATAGAAGCTTCGGGCTGTTCTGCGCTACAAGCAGCTAACTGAGATGGCCTGGGACAATCCAGACTTATGTCTGAAATCAATTACAATTTTTGTGTCGACTGTGTTTTCTTCATAATACTAAGAAGGCCAGCATGCGTAAAGGGTGATTGCTTATTACAGACACACTGTGAAAGATAGAAACACATTGCGCATGTCACTGGATAGTTTCAAAGTTCACTCAGACACTATACCATACACTCAACATGTACATCATGCATTGCGCGAGAAACATAGGAACGATTGTCCATTACATTTTGTACACGAATCAACAGGTCTCTGTTTATGGAATCGAAAGCTTCAACAACTCGGATTCTTAGACCTTGGAGAGTATCTGCCTTAAGTGACTGTCTTTTATGTATCCCACAGAAATGAAAGCAAGGTGTGAGGTCTGGTGACCTGGAAGGCCAAAAAAAAAAATAAATAAAAAGATCTGGTTGTCCACCTCCAACGTTGTGGAATGTTGTTGTTCAGATAACGTTGCGCCCCAAGGCGAAATAGAGGCGAGGCGCCGACTTGTATGAAGATGAAATGATTGGAATCTTCGTGAAGTTGAGGAAACAACCAGTTCTGCAGTATGTCCAGGTATGACATTTTCTCTGCAAAAAAGAGAACTCCTTGAACTTTATGAACAGAAAGGCAGAAAACACATTCAGTTTCGGAGAGTCTTTAATATTCGATGACGATGCAAGTATTTTGTGATCCTCAGATTCTTACATTATGGCAGTTTACTTTACCCGACAGATGAAACGTCTATTCGCCCAAAAAGATGAGTCGTTTGGAAAAAGTGTCCTCTGCCATATCCTGGAGCATTGTTATGCAAAATGCGTACCTTCAATTACGGTCGCCGGGACACAATAAAGAGCTAGCTGTGTTGCACAGGAACGATATTTTCTGATTCATAATGTTAGAGTACAGTATATGCTCCAAAATCCTACTGGAAATTCAGGTCAATGATATGGGTCTCTAATTCAATGGGTTACTCCTATTTCCTTTCTTGAATATTGGTGTGACCAGTGCTACTTTCCACTCTTTAGGAACAGACCTTTCGTCAAGTGAGCGGTTGTATACAATTGCTAAGAAAGGCGCTATTGTGTCTGCATACTCTGAAAGGAACCTGGTTGGTATACCATCTGGACCGGAAGACTTGCCTTTCTTAAGTGATTTGAGTTGTTTCGCAACATCTAAGATATCTACTTTTATGTCACTCATGCTAACAGCTGTTCTGGTTTCGAATTCTGGAATATTTACTTCGGCGTCTTTCGTGAAGGAATTACGGAAAACTGTGTTTAGTAACTTTCGTTTAGTGGCACCATCATCGGTAACATTCCATCACTACGTGCAGTGACGGTATTGGCTGTTTTTGCCACTGGTATACTATACATACGACCTGAATCTCTTTGGGTTCTCTACCATATTTTGAGACAATGTTTCATAATGGAAACTATTAAAAGCATCTCGCATTGATGTCCATACTAAATATCAAGCTTCTGTGAACTTAGCCAGTCTTGGGGATTTTGCATTCTTCTGAATTTGGCATGCTTTTTTTGTTGCTTCTGCAACAGTGTACTGATGTATTTTGTGTACCATGGTGGAACAGTTCTGTCTCTTATTAATTTTGAATTTGAGCCAAATCTGGTCTACATTTACAAAATTAGCTTGGAAGGAATGAAGACTCACTCTTAGGAAGACGTCAAGCAGAATTTTTATCTGCTGTTTTAAATAGGTATATTTTGCATTTATTTTTAGTGGTTTTGATTGATATGGTTTTGAGCCTTGCTACAATGACCTTGTGTTCTTTAATCCCTGTATCTGTCATGACACTCTCTTTTAGATCAGGATTATTTGTGGCTAAGAGGTCAAGCGTGTTTTTGCAACCATTTACAATTTTTGTGTGCTCATGAAGTAACTGTTCAAAGCAATTCTCAGAGAAAGCATTTAGTACAATTTTGGAAGATGTTTTCTGTCTACTACTGGCTTTGAATGTGTGTTTTCGCCAACAAATCGAGGGTAAATTGAAGTCTCCACCAATTATAACTGTATGAGTGGGGTACTTATTTGTAATGAGATTCAAATTTTCATTGAACCGTTCAGCAATTATATCACTTGAGTTGGGGGGTCGGAAGATGGAGCCAATTATTATGACTGTTGAGTATAACCTCTACCCATAGTAATTCACTACAAGATAAACTACTACCAACAGACACAAACACACCACCACCTAGTTCATTTAATCTATCCTTTCTGAACACGGTTTGCACCTCTATAAAAATTTCTGCAGAATTTATCTCCTGCGTGGTAGAGATTTATGTAGTCTGGCAGTAACACAGTTAATGGCGAGAGAAGTGTATTAATTCACCACCTAGTGGCTAGAACACAGTTACAGGGCTTCACAATATGTTGTCAACAACAGGCAGCAGCAAGACCAATCCCTTTTGCACCAACACTATGGGCATGTCAGCATGCTGCTTCACCACAGATTCATAATGCGAACTGCAGAAGGTTCGGTATAACTTTGTGAAACATCCTGCAGTTGCATTTTGTGATGTAGTGCAGAAGGGAGCATGGGGAATTTCCTGCCAGCCCTTCATTTTGCAGACCTATGTAGGAGGAAGTGCATGACCACACTCCGGCAACCTATCTTCCCTCACAGTTCTAACTTCCAGTCCTTCCTTTCCACCTTCTTACACCCCTAAAACACAATTTATTGCTTAATATGGTTTTATTGCACTTTGCTATTAGAGAAAAAATTAATATTTATTTTTAACTGACATTATTTAATGGTGTACATTTATTATATGTTTTGCCACTTAAAGGTAAGTCCTGGCCAAGCATTTTGTCTCAGTGTAATTTTACAGTTCCCTCAAATGAACTTTCCTTGTGAAAGCTTGTTACTTGCCTTCTGTCTAGGAGTGCTAAATTTTAGGCTAGAGGTTTCGAACAACCTCCAGATGTCATTGAATGTGCAGTCAATTAAATTCATGGAAGATGAAAATTTCTGTTTTGGGTCATTGTTACAAAATTCTGAAAATGGGTTTGATGTACATGAATTTCAATATTGATACACTGATTCATTGAACATGAACTGATAAGTAAAGAAACTAAGAAATAAATGTAAATTTGTAATTATTTGTTTCAGAAATTGGAGAAGATTTATTCAGTGCCATCCGTACACCATGCACAGCAACTGGAGCTACAGATATCACGCCATTTTCTGTATCTTCATGGACTCTTACAGTTGATGGAGGAAACTTTGTTGACCCAAGTTCAAGAGTTAAAGCAAGGTGTGTCCTTCAGTCTTCAGAATGTAACTAAGCAGGTTGAAGACAATATAGAAAGCGTTTCAAAAATTTTGAAGGAGGCACAGCTTGCTCAAACGGCTGAAAACATATCAAAAGTTGATATGAACTGTTTAATACAAAAACTTCAGGAAACTACTGAGAACATGCCATGTCATCTCATTTCCAATGTTGGTGAATATGTCAGTGATGAATCGGCAGAGTAAGTATGGATTAACTTATGTACAAAAAGTAAGAACTTGGATAGCATATAATTTTCTTTTGAGCATGTATTCCTGAAAATTATTTGGACTTAGAATTCTAAACACACACACACACACACACACACACACACACACACACACACACACACACACGTGTGTCTGTCTGTGGAATGAAATACATCACTAATCTGCATACAAGGGATTCGGCAGTTTATTGGTAGATCTGCAGAGATATGTGGCATTAGATATCTACCAACAGATCACGTAATTTGTATAAATAACACACCGCTGATTTCGTACACAGTGACGGGGTCCGATAGCAACCCAGAAAGGTTCCGTAGGATTTACATCAGGCAAATTTGGTCACCAAGACATCAACGTAAGTTCATTATAATGCTCCTCAAACCACTGTAGCATGGTTCTGGATCCAAGACATGGACAATTACACAGTTGAAAGATGCCACCACTGTCGGGGGAAGACATCAAGCATGAAGGGATGCTGATGGTTCGTAGCTACCACAGGTTGCCTGCAAGTACAGGAGAATATGTCTCTTAACATAATATTGCTCCCAGCAGCCTGCATCCATGGCGCACTACACATTTCGAGCCACTGTTCTCCTCAGTGACAGTGTTCGTGGGGACGACCATCAACCTAGTGTAACAAAAATTTTATTCACCTGAAGAGCCGACACATTTTCATTGATCAGTGGGCGAATCCTGATGGTCCTGTGCCCATTACAGTTGTAATTGACATTGTTTTTGGGTCAACATGTGATGATGTTTGGGTGGGTTGCTCCTGAGCTCCATGTTCCACACTGTACAATGTGCTCCGAAATATTTGTGTGAGCACCAGCATTGTGCTCTTTGGCAGAGGTGTCACAGATCACCTTCTATCCTACTTTGTAGTGAAGACAAGTCTCCAAACCCCACATTCTGTGATGCATCTTGGATGTCCAACCATGTAGCACCTAGTGGTAGGTTTACTATCCGTCTACCTCTTTCCGTTGTTAGCACAATAGCAGGACATGAACATTCAACCAGCTTTGCTGTTTTCAAGATGCTCGTTCACAGGTTCTGCATAATAATAATCTGCCCTTGTCAAAGACCCTTATCTCAATGGATTTCCCTATTTGGAGCCCATATCTTCACTAGAGTGATTCCTTACGTCTGCTTACTCCGCTTACATACTTTCATCATCATGTAATGTGCCTACAACATTACCAGGTGGCATCCAACATCTCAGTGGGCAATTATCATAATATTTTGGCTTATCAGTACATATACAAGGTCTGTTCAAAGAATTCTCGAACATTCATAATGTCGGACCAATTGTGCGTTGGAGTGAAATGCAGTTGGCATACCTACACATACCTGTGTTCAATGTGAAGCTGCTAGAAGTTTCATTGTTTGTTGTATGTCTTTAGTTATTGTTCAGTAGTGTTTTGAGGAGAATGTTTTGTTACACAGTTTGCGAATTTTGAGATGGCAGAGAGCAACACACAAGCATTTACTTTTGTGTGAAACTCAAGAAACCCTTTACAGAGACACACCAAAGTATTCAGGAAGCATAGGGTGATGAGTGCTTAAGCCGTACTTCGTGTTATGAACGGTTCACACGGTTTAAAAATAGCCGGACGATGTTAAATATGACAGTCATTCAGGATGCCCTTCGATGTCAGGAACATCAACAAAATTGTGCTTGCCACAAAGATTGACTGTCCAAGAGACTGCAGAAGAGTGTAACTTTCAGTTGGGTCATGTCTTGCAATTCTGACACAGCATCTTAGAATCCATCATGTTGCCAGCAAGTTCGTCCCATGGCTCATGAGTCAAGACCAGAAAGACCTCCACCTTGCAGTCTGTGAACAGGTCGTGGACCACACAAATGAGAACAAAATTTTCCTTAAGAGAATCACAGATGTTGATGACATAAGGATGCACTGTTGTGTTGTTGAGACAAAGATTCAATCTTCACAGTGGGTTGGGAAAGATTCTCTAAGACCACAAAAAGCTTTTCAGGTCAGGTCAAATGTCAAAGCCCTGCTGATAGTTTGCTATGACTTTGAAGGATTAGTTCATCATTATTCCTTGCCAAAGGGACAAACTGTTAGATGTTGATACTAACGGGACATGTTGAGACGCCTGAGAGAAAATATGAGAAGGAAACAACCTGAAATGTGGCGAGACAATTCATGGCTCTTGCATCACAATAAAGCACCGGCGCACTCATCCCTGTTGGTGTATGACTATTGCACAAAAAATGAAATAACTGTTCTGGCTCATCCTCCATACTTTACAGACCCAGCCACTGCGCACGTTTTTTTTTTTTATTTCCAAAGTTCATAACCACGTTGAAAAGACAGAGATTTGCAACACTAGACCAGATAAAAGAAAATTCTGAGACGGCGCTTGGTGTGATCCAGTAAGAGGCATACCAAGACTGCTTCCCGAAGTGGAAACAGCATTGGGACTGGTGTATCAGTTGTGGAGGACAGTATTTTGAAAGAGGCCATGTGCAATAAGTAAAAGACAAGTGTAGAAAAAATTTGTGGACAAAGTTCTGGAATTTTTTAAAAGACCTTATATACAATGATAAGCCAGAACATTATGACCACCTACTGTATAGCTGGTATGCCCATCAGTGGCATAGATAATAGCAGCAATGTGTCCTACCATGGAAGCAATGAGGCCCGGGTAGGTTGCTGGAGGGAGTTGGCACCGCCTCTGCATGTTCAAGTCACCTAATTCCCATAAATTGCCAGGGAGGGGACTGACTGACGCCACATTCAGTCACATCCCAGATTTGTTCTATCATGTGCAGATATGGTGAGTAGGGGGTCCAGCACATCAATTGAACTTTCCACTGTGTTCCTCAAACCACTCCATGACACTCGTGGCCTTGTGACTTGGCACATTATCGTGTTGAAAAATGCCACTGCTGTCAGGAAATATGATCCTCACGAAGGGAGTATGTTGTCTGCAACCCGTGTACAATACCCCTTGGCTGTCATGATGCCTTGCAAGAGCTCCACATGGATGCCCATGTAAATGTTCTCCAGAACATAATGGAGCTGCCACCAGCATGTCTCCGTCCTGCAGTACAGACATCAAAGACTTGTTACCCTGGAAGGCAACAGATTCACACCCTCCCATTGGCATGATGAAGAAGGTAGCAGGATTTATCAGATCGCCCAACACCCTGCCGCTGCCAACATCCTGTGCCGATGGTCACGTGCCCATTTCAATCGTAGTTGCCGATGTTGTGGTGTTAATGTTGGGACATGCATAGGTCATTGGCTGCAGAGGCCCATCATTAGGAGTATTCGGTGCACTGTGTGTTAACACACACCTGTACTCTGCCCAGCATTAAAGTCTGTTGTTAGTTGCACCACAGTTCACTGCCTGGCCTGTTTTGCGAGTCTTCCCAAGACAATCACCATAGCACTCCGCGAATATCCAAAAAGTTGTGCACTTTCCAAAATGCTCAAGCCAAGCATCCAGATTATCATAATCTGCCCCTGGTCAAACTCAGATAGATTGCAAATCTTCCTCATTCTACACACAGCAGTTTGGTCACTGGTACTAAATGCACTGTGTGTGTGTGTGTGTGTGTGTGTGTGTGTGTGTGTGTGTCCAGCAGACATTCCCCACCAGGTGATGCTGTTCATAATGGTGAGTGGTCATAATGTTCTCACTGATCAGTGTATAATGGTAATATTATAATTGATAAATTTGATTTTGATTTGACTGTTACTTTAAGAAATATAAAATTATAATAATAGGCAAATCAACATGTTACGGAATGTGCTTTAACCATACCCATTATCATCAAAGAATTCACTTCAACGCCATTTTTTTAGATGCAGACATTTTTTATGTTAATAAGCTTGTCAGTTGCTGTGTGTGGATAAAGTGAAGAAATAAGACAGATGAACTGCTTACTCTTTTGATGTTCAGCTGTGTGCTAAGCCATTTATTGTATTTCGTGGCTCAGTGTTTAAGTTCCACATTATACACCCAAAGGTCTGAGGTTCTATCCCTGGTCAGTCTCAGTCATAGAAGTTTTTTGTCACTTGTCACTTATCACTTCTCCCACCTCTCGCAGTGTATATTAGTATGAAAACAATTGAATTCATGGTTCAGATTTCTTGTTAATTTGTAGGCTTCGTACAGTGGAGTATTACCTGTATTACTTTACTTTCTAAACTGTCTTCTTCCACAACTCTGCAGCTTTAATAGCTTCGTCATTGCATAAAAATAGAGCATCAACTGTGCTAGGACATTCTGTCCCTAGGCACGTGAGAAAATGTTAGAAGTCTGTGCTTCTCTTCGTTCATGCTGGTCATCTCAGGCACATGACCAAATGTTTGAATTTGTGCTTCTCTGCACCGGCCACGGTGGTCTCGCGGTTCTAGGCGCGCAGTCCGGAGCCGTGCGACTGCTACGGTCGCAGGTTTGAATCCTGCCTCAGGCATGGATGTGTGTGATGTCCTTAGGTTAGTTAGGTTTAAGTAGTTCTAAGTTCTAGGGGACTAATGACCACAGCAGTTGAGTCCCATAGTGCTCAGAGCCCTTTTTTTGCACTGGTCACCTTCAGAGTAGCCCCACTTCACCATGTTGAACTAGTGTCTATGGCTGATCTTTCCACCACTTGGAAACATCTGAGTAACACCAAAGAAAGATGCAAACATCTGAGTGAGTGGAGAGTTGAAGCAAAAATAAAAACTATCAAATGAATCCATATATACAAGGTTATTGATCCGTTTCAAGATCTATTAAATGGAGAGAAATAAAATGTAAGGAAGCAACAGATGTTTTAACCATAACCAATAAAACTTAATATACCTCAAACAGAGACTGCCATACTTATTGGTAACAGTGAACACATGTTTCTTAAAACACTTATTATTCATGTTCAAACAATGGAAAATCCAGGATGGAATGTAACAGTATAATGAAAAGGATAGTTGCTACTCACCATACAGCATAAGTAGTGAGTTGCAGAAAGGCACAATGAAAAGAATGTCAGAAAGTTAGCTTTCAGCCAACAAGGCCTTTGCCAAAAACACACACACACTCACACACACACACACACACACACACACACACACACACACACACACACACACACACACACACACAGGTGTGTGTTGAAAAATTATTTTGTGATCCAGACACTCAGATTTGTCACATGACATGTTGCTCTTCGGTCAAGTCAAGAATGAATTATTGAGCCTGAAAGAAAGTGGTGTAAAGCCTTAGGGTGGAGCATGAATGATAATGCCTACTTGTAAATGAACTAGGCTGATAGCTTACACTTCATCA
Source organism: Schistocerca gregaria (assembly GCF_023897955.1). Classification (NCBI taxonomy): domain Eukaryota; kingdom Metazoa; phylum Arthropoda; class Insecta; order Orthoptera; family Acrididae; genus Schistocerca; species Schistocerca gregaria. The sequence continues at coordinate 260,046,269 of NC_064921.1, forward strand.
AGAAAGTAATTCCCAATTCTTTAACTCTGCCAGTAATGGGCTAGGTGGAGTTCAGTAAGACTGAAAAGTAGATGTTAAATTCAAGTTATCGATGAAAAAAAAGAATTGTATGTGAAATATATTGTATGTCTTAAGTTGAAGAGGAATTTTTGAGCGCTGTTGTTGGACCAGCAGTTACGCGTGACATAGATTTCTGTTCTGGAAGATGCGAGGACTGACTTCATCTAGTTCAGAATATTGAGATGGGTCTGTAATAAAAATGAAAGCATCCTACTTCCATAGTATTTTTTCCTATTCATTCGCACACTGATAAGATAAATCTGGTGTACAGGGGGGGGGAGAGTCATTGTCATATTCCTACTATTTCTTATTGGCATAGGCGATTGCAGAATTTTGTGTGATGCCATAAAATTATAATTTTCTTAAAAGGATGCTCTTGATTTGTGCACTGTAATACCCTCAGTAGATTACAAAACTGCATTCGTGAGAAGAAATGAAGTAAATGAATTTTCAACCAGTAATGAGTTGTGGCTTATAATTCAGCGCACGGAATGTGTCGGACATTTGCTCCAGCTGTCTGTATTGCCACATGGTACTATTGTTTTGTGATCTTGTGTATCTCCTTCCTTGTATAGTTGAATTTCAGCATTGTTGTAGTTTTGGGGAAATCACTTGTTTGGCAGGTATTCTCTTCAGAACTTTCAAGTTCATTTTGTGTTAATTTACCTGTACACTATGGGTCCATGTCAACCTTACTTGTTCACACTTTATTAATTCTGTTTGTTCTGCTAGGTTTAAAAGTGATGTGTTGTATTACCAATACTTTGGTTTGATATTTGATTAACATAACTATCTGTATGACTCAGGTTTATTGTTGACACAACATTTATGGAAAAAATAGAGAACCACTGTAAAATCGAACTCCCACCCATGGAATGTTATACATTGGTTTCCACACAAGAACTGCCAGAAGATGCAGTAATAGAATCCTTAGAAGATGCAGAGTCGCTTACAGGTCAGATTTAATACCTTATTTACAATAATTTCAGTGAGGTAGTATTTGAACGCCTTTGTTTTAATTACTTTATTTTTCAGACACAGGTTCACAATTATCATTGCTCTCATCAGTCAGCCAAGAAGGCACATTTGACAGAGAATCGGTTCAAGCAGAACCCCTTTTAGCTCGTATTGTGCCAGAGGATATATCGGGAATCGTAACACATGTCCGTAATGATATAGGAAGAGGTAAGCCAGCATCAACATACTTGTACAGCCTAGTATTCGAAATGCACACAGTAATAGAGAGAGAGGGGGGGGGCATCTTTATAGCATTTTTCTGTTACATTACAGCATAAGTGTTGATTAAAAACTCCAGTTGATCTTCATGTCACTTTTTTCCCTTCTTCTTCCCCTCTCTCTCTCTGTTCCTGTAATGTTGCTACTCTCCTCGTAGCAGCCTTCCTTTTGATCATTTCCACTAATTTCTCTTACAAAATTTCCAGGCACTTCAGAAACTTATATAGATGGAGCCCCTATTTAGTCTATCAAAAGAATTTTATCCCATTTTTACTCTTTTGTTTAATTCTTTCACTGTCCATCCAGCCATTGCCTACAACTGCCCTAAACACAAAAAATCAACAAACAGTGCTGTAACTTCACAGGTAGTTTGTAATGTTATCATTTTGATATGTTAGGTATACATTATTTTTGTGTGACTGTAGACCAATGGCGAATACATATCTGCAAGGGGTGCCCCCCCACCCCACCCCCCACCCCCAAATAATTATGGGGCTGCCCACATTGCCACCCATGCCGCCCCTGCTAGTCAGCTTGCACACTATTCATTTGTTTTTTTCATCATTCGACTCGATGTATCAAGTGTGTCAGCTTCATCGTATTTTATACGTTTCTGTATGACACATAGATAGCTAACGCATACCTACAAGAACAGTCGCGTCCATTCTAGTGATCTTGATATGTTATTCTGTCTGGCATGTCCGAGAAAAGTCGCGAATACTCTACTGTTTTCTTGTACAGAGAATCTTTGATAAGTAGCGTTATAAAAACGAACTATTCGCCAAATACGAAGCTAGTTTACGTAATGGTAAAAGTGAAGGTAGCTCAAGATATCTTTAGGGCCCCCTCCTTGAGGTTTTTCTGTGTCCGCCACTGCTGTAGACACTCCCGGCATATAGAGGTGATGAAAAGCTCTCAGGTTTCCAGCCAAGTGGCAGTGTTAAAACACCAAGATATTCCCAAGAGTGACATACTGATCATCTTCTGGTTAAGTTGTGTGTTTCTATAAATGATTGCCAGGCTTACTTTCCAACAATTGATTTTCTGGAGTACTTCCCACCTTGTTGTATTAAATTGTTCCATTCAAATTAATCTGCATAGAGGTAAATAATATAATGTCATTCCTAACAGCATAAAATTTTTATTGATGGCCAACTCTCCCATTGATAAATTTTTGTAGTTGAACTAATTGTTGTATATGTTGTTAACAATGTCAAATAATGTGAGTTGTCATTTAAAATCTGTCTTCTTCACATCTTCATGACAGTAATGTGACCTCTATAAATAGGTGCCACAAAATCATATGCACTACTGTGTTTATACATTCATATGTATGTGGCTACTTTAGTATTGATTTTAAATAAGCTGTTTGAGATGATGTAACTTGCTTCACTGACGATCTAAGGACAGAACATTAGCATACTCTTATTTTGTAAATGAGTAGTTTGTGTTTTTTTCTTCTTTCTACATGTTATGCATGATTGAACCTGTCCTGATTGTGGACCCATGGACTGAATTGTAATCTGTTAAAATTGGGTGGTGCAGATATAATGTATGTATTCCTTCATTTTCCCATTGAATTGATATAAAAATTTCCTCTCGGACAATTGAGACTAGTTTTGATAACGGGGGATTTCCTTGTCTTGACCTTCCTCCAATTCTGACCCTGTCATGTCCCCTGAAGTCTAATGAAAGCTATAGCACTGATGATTCTACAGGATATATTTTTTCAATCAGGGCTTTGTTTCTCAAAGGCTGTCCGTTCCTATCTTGTGAAAAGTTAGTCAAATCCCTCCTCAGAATCTTTGAATCAAAGACGTAGAAGCATTTCATACTCGTTGTTCTGTAATCAATTCCAAAGTCACATCCTCCCGCCCCCTCCCCCTTGTGCAGTTGGTGGTAATTTTATTGAAAACATTTTGGGCATTATGGAGAGGAGGTTCATAGAACTCTGATGATGTGATCTCTGTCTTCTCCTTTCTTATAAAGTTGAATCACAGCATTATCGCAGTTTACCAGAAGTCTCTTACTTTGCGGGTATAAATAACTAACAAATTCTTTTTCTATCACTTTGCCTCCAGTGTTAACCATTTCTCATCGAATACCACCATTTCCTTCACCTTTACTACTGTCTTACCTTGAGTGACTTTGTTTCACCCAATTTGGCATCACATCCTGATTGTCTTTTTTTTTATTAACAACTACTTGTGTTTCCGATTCCTCTGTCATGCTGTACAAACTACAGAGAATCATTGGAATGCTTGCAGAATGTTCTCTGCATTGTAAGTAGGAGGAGATTTCAAAAATAAGTTACACATTATTATGGCAGGCAAAGTAACTTTTATTGAATGCTGCACTACACTTCGAAGTAACACAGATACATGACACTAATTTTTAACATAACCAGAAAGTTTCTGTAAATAATGGCTGCAATGTTCTACCAGCCTTTCAGTTCCTTGGTGATTGACATACATTCTTTGGTCACAAAGCCATTTGAGAACTGCTGTGTGAATGTGCTCATCATCAAAAAATCTGTGATTGCTGTGAGTCAGCTCTCAGTTGGGACTTTGTCGTCTGTAGTCAGTGTCAATAGCCTTCCTTCCCAATTAGGATCACCAATGCATGTGCGGCCTTGGTTAAATTGTTGGCACTATTTCACTGCATCTGTACACAACATGGCTTTTAGTCCATATACCACCCGAATTTCACATTGAATCTGTGAGCAGTTGAACACTTTTTATCAGTTGTTGCATCCTTCGGTAGACAATTCATCTTAATATATTATAGCCATCACATTAAACTGATGATTCATTAATACCTGCACCTGTCAGCATTGCCAGCTTACTTTGATGTTATGGTTGTAATATTTTTCTTGAAGGCTAAGATTATTTTGCTTTTTACATAACTCCTGCATACTGGGTGGGACAGATATTTCATGGTTAGCTTGTCCAAGGATCTTAGTGCTTCCTAAGTTATGTCATCTGCTGGAGGAACCATGCTTCCACTTAGATCATCCAGTGCTCTGTCAAATTCGTCTCGCAAAATCAACCCTCCCTCTTACCTTAATTCACTTCCTCTTACCTTTCCATAACAAGGAACGATGTTGCCAGTACGCTGTTATACCCACAAGCTCAATATCATGCCAGTAGCAACAGCTATGCAGTTTAATTCTGAATTCCTTTTTACGTTCCTTTTAACATGCAGTACTGAGTTCTCCCTGCAGGCTAATAATAACATTATCCTTTTTCTACTCACTTTTGCTGTTAGCTACAGATGTTCTTTTGAATATTATTTTTGAAAGATCACTACAAAGATTCAAACTTCATGACAAGAATGACTTAAAACACTTCTGTTAGCAGCAAACCTCAATTGTTGTCCAATGAATGATATGACAGTGATCTACAAAACAGCAGGCATGACCAAAGTTGTTCCCAGATTAGTAGTTGCTGTGATAATTCTGTCTGTAAACAACTAGGTGTCAGTCACTTGTGAAGCTGATCTGAATATAGTACTATCTTGCCTTCTGAGCTCTTGATGCTCATACAGCTGGTTCTTTTTCTCCAAATATCTGTTTAATTGTGCTACATATGTCATCTGTACTTTTCCTACAATTGAAAGTCCAAGATGGAATCACAAGAATATGGAAAGGATGCATTACTGCTCAGTGTAAAAGAGAGGCATTGATTTGAGACAGGCATAGTTAAAGAGAATGCTTGAAGTGAAAAAGAACACTAGAAATATTTCCACTTTCAGATAATATCATTCTTCAGAAGTAGAAGACCCACACACAATCTCACAAGAGAACACATGGTCACTATCTCTGAGTGTTAATGCCTTAGAAGTTCATAACTCTCATATTTTAACAGAACAACAACTCAGGCACATGGCTACTGCCTCCAGATGCTAAGGCATTAGTCCCCAGAGACAGTGGCCATGTGTAGCACTTTGTTACATGATGAGGAAGTGGATAAGTTTTAGTTGGTTATACAAACCAGTGGGACACAATTATATTGCAGTGCTACAGATGTTTTGGTAGTTACTTTACACTTGTTGTGTTACATAGTTTCTATGGACATTTTGCTTAAGTTACCATTCTTGACCAAATGATTAGTATGTCAGTGTTCTATGTTGAGCACATCTTCAATACTCTTAATGCTGGCAATAAAATCAAACTTCCACTTCACAAGCAGATTTGGAAAAAGATTTAAAATCTGGTTTTGCATTGTTGCACAAAGTGATGTGTACTTATTGTAGTGTATTATCAGTTATTAGTTATCCTATGTACTTTATAGTACTGACTTGTAACTGAATGTCACCTCCACAAGGAAATAGTTGTAATCTTTCCATGCAAACTGAAAATTTCAATGTGAATTCCCGTATGTGTCTGTAATTTTACTGCTTTATTATTGTGCCACTCATTATCAAATAATTTTTTTTCTCAGGAAGTCAAGAGACCGTTACCGTTTGTTACATCAAAAATCCTCACTGCTTCTTCGTGCATAGGGAAAGAGACAAATCCACTTTCAAAAGCATGAATCATTCCTTGGTTAGGCACATAATGTCTAGACCTGATCAACCTTCAGAAATTGTTGAAGGTTAGTAAATTATAATTAAACCATTTAATTAAGCTTAGCAGGCTATTATAAAAATTAACACTATTTTATGATTGAAAATTGAACATTGTTTTGGTATATTTATGTATTTTTATGGTAAATTTTATTATAAAATATCTGGACAAGATTTTCAGAAAGGTCCCACCTTAATAAGCCCAAGTTGAAGCTGCAGTACTAGGGATTGGCAGTATGTTTCCCATTCCATGAGACAGTCTCCAGCAAGATTGAAAAGGTATCACGAAGGCAAGAGATAAAACCAATTTCCAGGCAACCTCCTAAAATTAAATGTAAATTATACAATGGAAAATCCGGAATGGAATAATTACAATATTATGATAAGGATAGACTGCTACTTACCACAGACAGGAGATGTTGAGCTGCAGACAAACACAGTAATGCCTGCCCCACAGACCTGCTACATTTACCATGCCATCAGAAACTCACTCCCATCACCATGCAGAACACAGAAGCATACAGATCTAAAAGATAGTCATGAATCTTTCCTCCAGAAGCCTTAGTCCCACAGAAGTATCACCTTCTTAGTGGAAATACTTTTTCGCCACCAGTCCTATCAAGCAGATTCAACCCAAAGCCAATGTTGAACTCAGTTCACTCAGTTTTGCAATGGTTATTCACCCCCGTTGCCCCCAAATCACCCTTTGTTAACATTTCAGAATTTCTTAATCTCAAGCCTCATCTCACCATCATTCTCTAAATCCCTCAACATTAAAACTAAACTTACATCCACAGAAGTACTGCATCTACCACCTGAAAACTAATCCTGACCTAAATTTTACCCACCAACGAAAGCTCCACATTTGTGGTTTTGAATCACAGGGATAACCTGGTGGAGGCACTTTGCCATTTGTCAGGTTTGTCCACCAATAAACCCAGAAATCGGACAGTATCTCCAGTCTCTCATGCCCTAAGGCCCATCGCAAACCTCTCCCCTGAGTTTCTCTCTCTTCTCACTCCTACCGATTTTTGCATTCCTGCCTTCTACATGCTTCCTAAGTCCATAAACCCAACCACCCAGGACACCACATTGTGGCTAGCTACTGTGCCTCTACTGAGAGTATCTCTGCTCTCATGGACCAACACCTTCAAACTATTTCCCATGATCCATCCTCCTTTATAAAAGACAATCAATGGTTTCCTCCACTGGCTCTCCATAGTGCTTGTTCCTTTACCATGTGACATCCTGATGTCACTATTGATGCCCCCTCCTTCTACACTAAAACCCGTAATACCCATGGCCTTGCTGCTGTTGAACACTATTTTTCCCAATGCCTGACTGACTCCAAACCTACAACCTCCTTCCTGGTTACCATCCTCAACTATATCCTCACCTACAATTAATTCTCCTTCGAAGGCATCATCTACCACTAAATCTGTGGTACAGCAATGGACACCTGCATGGCCCCATTCTCATGAACTCATTCATGGGCAATCTAGACCATCCAGAATTCTAAACCCCTCGCTTGGTTCAGACTCATTGATGACATCTTCGTTATGTGGATTTATGGTGAGGAAAACCTATGCACATTCTTCCCTATGCACATTCTTCCAGACCTCAACACCTTCTCCCCCATTCGCTTCACCTGGTTCTACTTAATCCAACAAGCCACCTACCGTGATGTTGACCTTCACCTCAAGGATGACTACATCAGTACGTCCATCCATAGCAAACCTACCAACCACCAGAAATACCTTCACATCGACAGCTGCAATCTATTCCACACCAAGAACTCCCACCCATATAGCCTACCCATCCATCACCATGACATCTGTAGTATCCCTTTCCAGATATACTAAGGGCTCACTGATTCTTTCACAGATCAAAATTCCTCTCCCAGTATTATCCAGAAACAGATTTCTGCTGCCTTGTCTCTCCAATCAGTCACCACATTCACACTGTCAGGTCATGAAGAAGCACTCCCCCTTTGACTCAGTACCAACCAGTTCTAGAGCAACGGAATTACATTCTCTGCCAGGGTTTTTATTACTGGTACCTCTCATTGTGCCCTCCAGTCAGGAATATCCTACCCAATATCCTTCACACCCTCCCGCAGTGGTATTCCACCATCATCCTCCGAACCTAAGCAATATCCTTGACTGTTGCTATTCTACCCCTGCTCTCAACCCCTTGGCTCATGGCTCATATCCCTGTAATAGATCTAGATGCAAGTCTCTCCCACACATCCTCCTACCGCTGCCTACTGCAGTCTGGCCACCGGCATCTCCTATCCCATCAAATGCAGGGCAACCTGTGAAACCACCCAGTTGCTAAATATGCTTCCCAACACAACATCGTTTACTTCAATGACTTCTTTACATCCTGTGCCATTTGGCCCTCCTACCATACCAGCTTTTCTGAATTGCACAGGTAGGAACTTTATCTCGCAATATGTCGTACATTTCCCTAACACCTTCCCCCCACCCCCACCCACCTCAACCTTTGCTAGTTCCTGTCCTTCATCTACCTATCCCCCGCCCTGCTCTCACTTCAGCACTACTTAGCTTTCTATTCCACCAATGCACCCACTAGTCTTTTTCACCTTCTCTCCTTTCCCACTCATTCCTCCCCTCCCCAGTGTCCTGACTGCACTTTGCACCTGAACCCGTTACATCCCTTCATGCTCCCACAATCAGCACTGTATTTTTCCCCACACCTACCCTGCTATCCATTCCTCTTCCACCCCACTCTCATCATTACCCCTACCAACCAAAGATTGCTTCTCCCATCAGATGCAGTTGCTGTTTACAGTCCGGTCTCAGCAGTCAGACACAGTAGTCCTGTGTGTGAGCTGTGCTTGTGTGTATGTGTTTGTGTTTTCTGCTTTAGAAGATCTTTTGCTCGAAAGTTCAAATATATAGCAGTCTTTTCATTGTGCCTGTCTGTGACTCAGTGTCTCCTCTATATGGAAAGCACTAACCTATCTTTCTCATGATATTGTAAGTATAAATTATATCTACTTAGCAGTAGCCTAATCCTCAGAGAACACAATGTGTACAATGTACATTTAAATCTATGTTCATACTCTGCATTCCACTGTACAGTTCATGGCAGAGGGTACTTTGTAATGTTGACTGTTGTTATCTTTTTTGCTCCATGCGCAGATGGCACGAGGTAAAAGTGATGGCTTTCTGCCTCTTTGTGATTTTCAACCTTTCTTATTTTATCTTAACAGTTGTTTGATGGTATGGATGTTGGAGGCAGTAGAATCAGTCTGTAGGATGTCGTAAATGTTGGTTCTACAATAGTATTTTGTGAAAAGATAATATTCTTTCCACCAAGTATTTCCATCCTGATCCACCACAAACTATCCAAGAACTCTCGCAGGCTCTCATTGGAGAATGCAAATTGATATCACAGGCTAACCTATGTAGACTGATATGGAGCACACCAAATTAGTATCAGGCAGTGATAAACACTCATGGAGGGGAAACACGTTGAAACTCTCGGATGTCCAGAGAAAGGCACCCAAGATGATGGATTTTTCTACTTTATTTTCATCACCTGTCAGACAGTTCTGTTCTTTTTGAAGTGATTGAGGCTTTAACAATGTTTTGTTGTGTACTTAATTTTTGGGAGATAAAGATATAATTTGGTAACATATCCAGTCCTCAATTATTGTTCAGTGGAGTATGGCAGATGCCCAAAGTCTTGTTCCCGTAATTATTTTGAGCAGTGTATTTTGGATAACACTTTCTGTACACTATTCATATAAATATCAATGCGAGAAATTGTTTCCCAAAATCTCTCATATTTTCAAACATTTTTAATCATAAATTTCTAATCTTATTTATATTACCAGTGCAGTTTTCAAAAATAAAACAGCGATTTTCTACACAAACCTATCTGAGACACATTCTTTTAATTCAGCAGATAAATCTGGACTTTTTCTCATAAAGATACCATCCATGTTGAGCAGACTTGAAATACGGTAACTCATGAGTACTGACAATAAAAAATTCATGCCAAGTGAATATTACCAATCATGATTTATCGGTTTGTGATAGATGTGGAAACTTCACTAACCTCTTCCTGGGTGCATAACCTATCAAATTTTGCGATGAATTAGATTCACACATGTCATTTTACCAGAAACACAAACTATTAATTCTGTGATAGTTAAAAGAGCAACCAAAGACGAAAATAACAAATTACTATAGTACAGAAAACCTAGTTGCTCCCAGCATTGACTGTTGTACTTACTGTCACCTATGAATATTTTGCCCCCAAGGGATAGCATGATGAGGACTGTGACTATTGATCAATACAAATAATACAATATCTGGGTCAGTCTGTTGTTTATTTTGCCACTATGCATTTCAATGGTTCACACTATCTTCAACACCATTCCTGTAAACAAACAGTTCTCCACCTGAAAATGATGTTGTGAACTATCGAAACACATTGTGGTAAAATAAGCAAGTGACTGATGCTGAAATTTTTATTTATACCATCAACCCTGTCCTGTTGAATCATATATTTAATGAAGCTGTCATATTTCACTGTTGTTGAACTGGCATTGTAATGTTACTGTGTAGTAGTGCATCTAAAACAGTGAATAAAAGCTATAACTGAATGCTTGATGGTTCTCAGTTTTTCTTTTACTTGTGAGTAAAGGTGGCTATAATTTTTTTTTTTTCCCGAGACTGATTTTTTTTCCCTGATTCCTTCTTTTGTGCAGCTCCAAAACTTTGTGATTGTGTTTCATTGTTTGTTTCATGAATTAAACTGTTTAAATTTCTATGGCTTTAGGTGAAATTTATGCTGTGAAATATTCAGAGGACAAGAGATGGTATAGAGCACGTGCTGTTTCTGTGAAATATGGTGCAAAGGAACCTGCTGCAGAAGTACATTATATTGACTTTGGCAATATGGAGACGGTGCCTTTATCAAGGTAAATGTTTCTAAGTGAAATTCCAGCTGTATCAGATTGCTGATTAAATGCAAAATTTTTCTCAGTTTATCTTCAAAATACTGCAGTTGTCGACGAAATAAATCTTCTTTGTAGTTATGAGTAAAAGTATCCTTTCGAAAGAGTGGAGGTGTGATGCCAAACAAATAAAACATGGAAAACCAAATGAAATTCACTTCTTCAAAGAATACAGTAAACAAGTTTGTCTAAAAGATATGAGAACATTCATGTTGTTCCATTTGTGGAAAGAACAGGAGAGGCGATATGACTAAAGTGATTCACTTGTTGAAAAGGGAATGAGGTTAGGGAGCTTGAAGGATGATTTAAATAGCCATGTACACACAAAGAGTTAATTTTTAAGCCTGTAACACCAGTGTATTGAAAGCTTAGTCTCACTGTAATTGTAGATAACCATTGTGGTGACAATACTAATGACTGCATTTATCGGTGACGTTTTGTAAGACTTGATTGTTTCCTAAGCAACATGTCACCCAGCATTTGAAGAGGAGCCCTTACAAAAAATATATATTTTTAGCAGAAAAAAATCATTAAAAATAATTTTATGTTATCTGTTTCTCAGTTATAGTTTTTGTTACTACCTAGATGTAATTCAAACATTCCCATGACATTCTGGTAACACATATTGCAACTTAACAACAGTTAACATTTTTGTATGACCTATTCATTACTGGTGAAAGTTGTTTTCATCAGAAAATTGACTTGAGAATTGAAAAAAAAACATAATCATTATTTAATTTAATTTTTCTTTCTCAAACTCAAGGCATGCTACGAATACCCATAAAAACTGGGGAACATTACCCCTTATGTCATTCTGAAGAGAAGTCTATGCATAAAGAATACTTAACCCAAGGGTGATCCACTGGCAAGAAAAGGGCTGTATGATAACACAACTGATAGTTGACTAGCTGTTTACTGTTTGGAATCTTAGATATGTGGCACAGCTTGTGAAGAAAGTCATGCTAGTTTTGGATATCTTTAAGGGACATCTAACTGCTGAAGTAAGACAAACTTGCTGCACATAAGAAACATCTGGTCGCAATATCCAGAGGAATGACTTAAAAATTGTAGGTGCTATGTGTGGCCATAAACAAGCTGTTCAAGAACAACCTCGGAAAAAAAGTGTTAGGATTGGCTCCTGGAAGATGACCATGCCCTTACATTGTCTGGTAAGATTATGACACATTTACTTTCCTTTCTGTGCGAGTGGATTCTTGCTTCGTGGTCCTCCATATCATGAGATAAAATTATTATTAGATAAATTACGCAGATTCATTGACTAGATAAATTGTGCAGATTCATTTGGTGAGAAGTAAAAGTGCAAATTCTAACACCTACACTTCACCATGTAATGCAGTAACCACGTGACCTGATTTGATGTGGGGAAAAACAGCCATTACTATTATGAGTGCATATATCTGTTGAGTGCATATTGCTCCCGCTCGCACCTCAGTGCTTGTTCGTGATTTTTTGGCAAAAAACAAAACCATTATGTTGCCCCAGCCACTGTATTCATCAAACATGGCCCCCTGCGACTTCTTTCTATTCCCGATGCTGGAGACAACCATGAAAAGACATTATTTCGCCACCATTGACAAGATAAAAAATACTCACTGAAGGAGCTGAACACCACATTGAAAAGTGAATTCAAGGAGTTTTTCCAAGAATGGAAAAAGTGCTGGCACGAGCGTATTATATCTGAGGGGGATTACTTTGAAAGGGACAAAGTTGTTGTCAATGAATAAATAAAGATTCTTTAACAATGGAAACTCCTGGTTAAAATATAAAGAATTTGAATGTGGCCAGTTACCTTAGAATGCAGTTGTGTGTGTGTGTGTGTGTGTGTGTGTGTGTGTGTGTGTGTGTGTGTGTGTGTGTGTGTGTTTGTAGTGTTACATTCTATCCTGTATTTTCCATTATTCGATATAAGGAAAAGACAGGTTTCTACTTACCATAAATGTGACATGCTAAGTTGCCAGAGAGGCACAAAGACAATTTATACATGTGTAAGTGTCTTTTTGTTGTGACTGTCTGCAACTTAATGCGTCATGTACATGGTTAGTACCAATCTATCTTTTCCTTAAATTCTTGTGAAGATTATTTAAGGAAAACAAAACTTGTCGTTACTTTTTGATCACATTTTCAAAGCTCAGGAGGATTTTGTTCCTCCACAGTCTTGTGTACTGAATGCCGTAACCTTTCAGATTAAAGTTTCATTTAAAGCAGTGTAAGTATAAGAAATCTCTGATTTTAAATTGATAATATTTACGATGATATATCAAAGAAAACTGTTATTAAGTATGGCCTTTCTTCCTCCTTTTCAGTATATATTATGGATATGAGTCATTGTTTTTCTACAGGCAAAAGTTTCTGCAGTTCAAGTTCATAAGAAATAATAGCAAAACTTATTTACAAGTAGTGAGTAAGAGGTGAATACAAGAGATACAGAGAAAAGCTGCTTCATCCACTGCTCTCTCTCTCTCTCTCTCTCTCTCTCTCTCTCTCTCTCTCTCTCTCTCTCTCTCTCCCCCATTTTCCTCCCTTTGATTTTGTTTTGTTTTGCTTTGCTTTAAGGTGCAAAAAACAGCTGGAGTCATACACACCCAAGTCAAAACTAGAGAACACGAACACAGAGTGGAGTTAAACAACTATGCGTCAGCCCAATGGACAGAGTAGGAGGCAGCTAAAAGCAGGCACTTGGTGGGGGGGGGGGGGGGGGGGGGGGCGATACAGTAATGCAGGTCCAAAAACTAGCCTTCGCCATATTACTGCGGCATATAAAAAGTAAAATGCGGTTGACAGCCTGCACGTCTTTTGCTAAAACAGCTGATAAATCAGGCGGAAAACTCAAGCTGGAATGTAAATGGTTAAAGGGGGGGCATTCCAGTAGGAAATGGTGGACAGTTAAAATCTGTGCCCAGTGTGGACAAAGTGCAGTATGGAAAGGGATGAAGTAGTAAATAGCCACTGTAGAAACAAACTACATGAAGTTGTAGATTGTTGTGACCGACTTTAATGACATGTGGCATAGTCAAACATTAATGAATCTTTTGTAAATTCAAATTTTTATGCAACATTTACTTGTACTCAGAACCCCCAGGTAGATGCCGTGTTTCTTGACTTCCGCAAGGCATTCGACACAGTTCCCCACAGTCGTTTAATGAACAAAGTAAGAGCATATGGACTATCAGACCAATTGTGTGATTGGATTGAGGAGTTCCTAGATAACAGAACGCAACATGTCATTCTCAATGGGGAGTATTCTTCTGAAGTAAGAGTGATTTCAGGTGTGCCGCAGGGGAGTGTCATAGGACCGTTGCTATTCACAATATACATAAATGACCTGGTGGATGACATCGGAAGTTCACTGAGGCTTTTTGCGGATGATGCTGTGGTGTGTCGAGGGGTTGTAACGATGGAGGATTGTACTGAAATGCAGGAGGATCTGCAGCGAATTGACGCATGGTGCAGGGAATGGCAATTGAATCTCAATGTAGACAAGTGTAATGTGCTGCGAATATATAAAAAAATAGATCCCTTATCATTTAGCTACAAAATAGCAGGTCAGCAATTGGAAGCAGTTAATTTCATAAATTATCTGGGCGTACGCATTAGGAGTGATTTAAAATGGAATGATCATATAAAGTTGATCGTCAGTAAAGCAGATGCCAGACTGAGATTCATTGGAAGAATCCTAAGGAAATGCAATCCGAAAACAAAGGAAGTAGGTTACACATCACACTTGTTCGCCCACTGCTTGAATACTGCTCAGCAGTGTGGGATCCATACCAGATAGGATTGACAGAAGAGAGAGAGAAGATCCAACAGAGAGCAGTGCTCTTCGTTACAGGATCATTTAGTAATCGTGAAAGCGTTACGGAGATGATAGATAAACTCCAGTGGAAAACTCTGCAGGAGAGACGCTCAGTAGCTCGGTACGGGCTTTTGTTAAAGTTTCAAGAACATACCTTCACCGAAGAGTTGAGCAGTATATTGCTCCCTCCTACGTATATCTCGCGAAGAGACCATGAGGATAAAATCAGAGAGATTAGAGCCCACACAGTAGCATACCGACAATCCTTCTTTCCACGAACAATACGAGACTGGAATAGAAGGGAGAAACGATAGAAGTACTCAGGGTACCCTCCGCCACACACCGTCAGGTGGCTTGCAGAGTATGGATGTAGATGTAGATGCAGATGTAGATGAACTAATTCTTGCAATGAGTATTGATCTTGTGTATTACTTTTGCATTTTGCAATCATTTTCTAACAACTGTAATTTATGGTCTGGTGACTGAAGCACTTTGATGAATGAAGGATAATTGTGGTCTTAGTCTGTTATTTGTCCTTTCTGTTTTGTGGTGCAAACTCTATGTGCCTAGTGTTGGAAACTTTACATAAACATCAGTATAGTAATGTTGTTGGTAACCTTGCAGGTTGCGGAGTTTACCAGATGATATTAAATCGGTACCTATGTTGTGTGCACAATGCAGTTTATTTGGTATTGCCCCAGTTGGAGGCTCTTGGACGGCAGAAGCTAATGAAAGATTTACTGAAATGGTTGAAGGGTAAGTGCACTGTATGTTACTGTATCTAAAATCATTTTGAATTCTTCTGGATCTGCAGCATGGTAGTTGTCTTATAAGGACATTATATGTATATTAAGCCCAAATGCTGCTGTATTCAAAGACTTTTTGCTAAACAAACAACCTTGTAAGTGGGCATCCACAGCCACGACAGGGCACGCAGACGTGTTCCTTGTATGTAGTTCCATATAGATTGGCCAAGTGATCACTATGCACTGTGATACAGTTTGTTTTGGACCCATCCACTGTATTGGAATTTGGCAGTTTTTTATTGGAATTTGGCAGTTTTTATCCATGACATACCGCGTCTTTTAGTTGTGTTTTGTATTTGACAGACAACGAATGTTGGGAAAAAAGATTTTGAGCTTTTCCGCTCGAATGTTTTAATCTTATACCACCTGAAGATGTGACTTTAATGCCACGAAACCAGTAGTGGTACAGTAATAAATGACTAAAATACATCTGAAGCGATTATTAATACCCAAGACTTTTTGCTGTTTTCTGGTGCTACAAGTTTATTTCTGCTTCATGACTATTATCAAGCTATTACTATAACATATCATTAACACTGTTGCTGTCTAATACTTTGCTCTGCTCTGTATCATAGATGTAATGCAAACAAAATTGTTATTCTCTAGATAAGCAATGTCTCAGCAGTAGAATTCGTTGCTGAGCAATATTTGCTAAGACTTACTTAATATTTTCCGTACGTTTAAAAGCCATGTTAGTAAGCTTCAATTGAAGCTATGAGACTTATGGAAAATATTAAATAAGTCTTCATTCCACTGCTGAGCCATTACATATCTAGAGAATGACAATTTCATTCATGTGTGCTACACCTATGATACACAAAACTACAAGGTATTAGACAGTGACAGCATTAACAAGGTGTTACGGAAGTAGCTTGATACCGTCCATGGAGCCAAAATAAACTCATAGACCAGAAAAGAACATCTTAATAAAAAGTCCTTTAATATAACGGCATTTCGAGTTATCATTCATGTAACATCTAAAATCTTTTAAACAATGGAAATCCGGAATGGAAAGTAACAATTGCTACTCACCATATAGTGGAGATGCTGAGTCGCTGATAGGTGCAGCAAAAAGACACTCATAATTAAAGATTTTGGCCATTAAGGCCTTTGTCAACAACAGCCGCCGCCCCCCCCCACCCCCCCCCCCCCCCCCCCCACACACACACATCTGAGACTGCAGTTGTGTGTGCGAGTCGCGTTTGTGTGATTGTGTGCCCATCTGTATGTGTGTCTTGTCGTCTATTGTTGTTGAAGGCCTTAATGGCTGAAAGCTTTAATTGTGAGAGTCTTTTTGTTGTACCTATCTGCAACTCAGCATCTCCACTGTATGGTGAGTAGCAACTTTCCTTTTCATGACATTGTTACATCTTTTGTCATTTCAAAACAACTGTTCATCATTTATGTATTTATTTATCTTCATATTTTAGTTATCTACTCATTACAGATAATGGTTCTTCTGCTAATCAGTATCAGTATAGATCCAGCATGCTATTGTATCTATCAGTGCTAGATTATCAAGGTCATTTTTAAAAACCCAGTTTAAAAAAAGAATATAAGCAAAACCTATAGTTTTAACATCCAAAGACAGGTAACTTTTATTCATTAAAAATGCACACTATAAGCAATAAAAAGTCAAATGCTGCACTGCTTAGTTAAATCAGTTTAAGACTCTTTAGAGAAGTTCAATAAACATCAAAAATTTTCTGTATGCCAGTCACAAAACAAAATAACCAACATTGATTTGAAAAGATGGAGAACAAGCTGATTTATAAAGATTGTTTCCAACAATTTGGTTTACTTGGAATCACTGTCTTCAGGAACAACAGAGAGATCTGACATTGTTAATGGTGTGGATGATGTTGGACTGATACCTACCACTAATTGTTTAGCTGAAACTTTTGTCTGAGCCTTCTGGAACATTGCAGAAATACTAATTTGTTTCTTGTGTTGAGTTCTTTTTTTGACAAAATTATTCAGATTCATAACTTCAGAAACATTGTATTGTTGGCTGCTCTCGGCGAATTTCAGAAAAGTGTTTAAATCTTTAGAAGACTCAGCCCAAGAGATTTGAATTGTAAACGTTTCTTTATCATTGGTCTCAGTTTCTGGTGCTCCCTGTATGACACTTGGTTTTTAGTACCTCCGGTGTGCTGAAAACACTTTTTAATATCACATTGTTTGTCAGCTCTTCTGTAATTGCTAAATTTCTTGTCATTGTCGATCCAGTTGTCGACTTCTTCTCCTGAAAACCAATTCAGATCATTAATGGATGCAGAATTTATCACCTATACGATTTCAGAGCAACCAGTTGTCGGCTCATCATTTATATCACATTGCATCTAACTTCTTAGACCGGTATAGGCTGGGTTTTCTCCAGACCCTGTGCTAGGTTATATTTTTCACAAGAGGATAAAGCAGTTGAAGTCATGAAAATATTGTCGTGAACATTAAAATTGTATCGGAACTCTTTGATGCTGCAAAATGAGCTGGTAGCTTATGCAAAAACATTCCTCTGTATCAGCACTTGAAATTTTGTATGACCTATTAGTCCATTAGGTGAATCAATGATATAACATTGATACTAAAATATGTTCATAAAATATTACTTAACACAAGCTCTGATCTGGAGAGTGAGCTCAGCAGTCATTAAGGACGAGAACTGTCTTAGAATTTGTAGGTATCACTTTTTTAAATATGTCACAGCTTGAATGAAATGTTGAAAGATGCTATCTTTGAACAACTTGGTTTTCGTCCAGGCAGTAGTCTGAGCACATTACATAACTGCTGTATATCACATTTTTTAGAGATCTAAGCTTTTGGTATTTTCCAGTTACAAACAAAGGAAGTGTACGGTCACCCATAGCATTTCCACACATTAAGACAATTATTTTGTCTTTATCCTTTTTAAAAACTTTTATGCTAGACTCTCAGCTCCCACTAGGGTTGAATTTATCGAACTTCACTACAATGGGCCATTCTCATCAGCATTGTGAATTTGGTGTTGGGGACAACTTATGCTATGCAACAACCTTTTGAAACATTTTGTACCCATTTGTAGCAGCCTCATCAGCAGATTTTGTTTCACCAGAAATGTTTAGTTTATAGATATGATGACAAATTTTGTAATTCTAAAATTACCCTTTCAAGAATTAAAAAAACCTGTGGGTAGACCTACATCAAGTAATAATAATAATAATAATAATAATAATAATTTCCTTTCATGTTCTACTTGTAGATAGTGAGGGAAAAAACAATTGTCTATATGCCTCCATATGATCCCTAATTTCTCACATCTTACCTTCATGGTCCTTACACAAAATGTATGTTGATGGCAGTAAGATGGAGCTGCAGTCAGCTTCAAATACCAGTTCTCTAAATTTTCTGAATAGTGTACCTTGAAAAGAAAGTTGCTTTCCCCCTAGAGATTCCCATTTGAGTTCCTAAATCATCTTCATAATAATTAAGTGTTGTTCGAACCTAACTATAACAAATATAGCAGCCACCTCCAACTTACTTCACTGTTTTCCTTCCTGTCGGCCCAAGCACTCGAGCAGTACTCAAGAAGAGGTTGCACTAGCATCCTATATGTGGTCTCCTTAATGGGTTAACCATACTGTCCTAAAACTCTCCCAGAAGACTGAAGCCAACCATTTGCCTTCACAGGCACAATCCTCACCTAATTGTTCCATTCCACAATCACTTTGCATTATTACACGCAGGTATATAAATGACATGACTGTGTCAATCAGGACACTACTAATGCTGTATCCAAATATTATCAGTTTATTTTTCATACTCATTTGCATTAATTTACATTTTTCTAATTTAGAGCTGGTTGTCATGTGAAAAACATTGGCCTTTTCAATTAACTTTGGCCTCATTATTGGCTTTCCTTCTGCTCTCTTAGCACTGAACACTTACACAAAACTTCATCTGTAATTTCTAACTTAGTTTTTTTTTCAGCATTTGCCTAACGTCTAGACTCAACTGAAACAGATTATGACACACATTTTTCTAATCATTTTTTAAAATATGTTTATAGTTGAAGATGTTATATTAAATTTACTTAAAATATTGTTTTGTTCTCATCTTTTTCCAATCTTCTAATGATACAGTTTTTGGTGGGTAATCAGTGTCACATGTTTGTATTTTGCCTTTTTAGACACATTTTTACTGTGTTTGAAGAACATGCTCACTGGTTTATATGAACTTTTTACTATGCTGTAGTGTGTTTGACAGTAGTAGAAATGGCTGTAGTTGGTATAGTACAGCGACTATTAAATAATTACTAAATAAAATTGCACAGTATTGATGCAAATGTAAGTTCTGTAAATTTAGGTCTAATGAAAGAAGAATAATTGATACTACTGTAGCACAAAACTAGCGACACAATCTGGCGAGAATGTAATCGCTCATGAGAAAGACAGTTGTTACTGATCAGGTGCCATGCTGAACGATTTCAACATTTCTCGAAGGATTCAGACTGTACTGCCAACTGTGCTCAGCTAAAAATTTCTGTTGTATGCTGGACTATTGGGTCTACCGGACTATGTTGTATGCTGGACTATTGGGCCTACCGGACTATCGCCTTCTTATGTACGGTTGGCCAACAGCACATTACAGTGTTAGATAACAAAGGAAATTAGGTTTGTAGAGTTGTCATCTAGTAGATGCTGCTGACCTGTATTATGAAAACATCACATGGGAAAGAAGATACCATGTTCTCATGGTTATTGTGGACTCCATGTGAAGAAAAGAAGAAACATGTTTGCATGATGATATTGAAATGTTATTGCCATAAATACATTAAAATATTCATATATATCTGCTTTTGCTGTCATTCAGGAGGCAAAGACAGCAGTGCATCCAGCAGTTACCATGCAGAATTTGTGAGAACAGGTCTACATTCTGGCTATGATTTAATACCAATATCCTCAAACAGGAATATTTAAATTGTAACACACGGTTGCACATAGACACGTTTCTGTAACTAAATAAGGAACAGATTTACACAGGAAATTCAGAAGTACGCTTTATTTTTAGTGCGAGACATGTTTCATTAATCACTTTGCACAATAAATCATAATAATGTGGTGAAAATAAGGACTATACTAGAAATGAGCAAAAATCATCAGGCAGAAGTTAGGTCTGTTGACTTTCCAGAAATCTTTTAGCAGTAGGGAAGTATAGTTGTAGAATAAACTGAGCATCAGATACAGATTATGCAACATTTGTGAAAAACCCATTTTGCTACACAAATTGCAAAAAATGTTGGAGGTATGAATCATATTGCATTTTTTATCGGTTCTCTTGCTTACAAAAGCAGCTGATGCATAAGGCATTGGAATGAAGACCCAAAAGAAAAGCTAATTTCCAATGGAGACAGCAGCTATCAAAGAGAAGTAGAAGTATCAGCAAACAATAATAGGAACATGATAGAATACGTTAAATGGAGGGAAATTATTTGGAAATGTCTTCATGAGGTTATGGGAAGATACAATGAAGATGCTACACCAATTTTTATTAACAGTTATGATTCAGTATTTGTTAATAAACATTTGTGTTTGATAATACAGAATTTAAATTAAAATAAAAATTAAGAAAAAGGGTTCCTCTTAGTGAGGTTCGGTCCAGCAGCTATATTAGTAAAATTTCTGCTAGGTAGCAGTGCTCTGAAATCTTCTATTCTTCAAAGATTATTTTTTCAAGCAGTTTTCAGAATTGTGTCTAGTCTTTTAATTGATGTCCATGCACTAACCTTCAAATCCTGCATGTATGAAAAAAATCAGTGTGTCAACTCCGTAAGAGATAAGTATTCATTGCATAGAAACATGGTGTAAGGAGATCATTTGATGAAACCTACACTATAAGTTTTCATACCACATTTGGTCAGTATCTAATATTTGTGCAAGTTGAATTTTAGTAATTGTATTTAAGTGCAGGTTAATACAAATGTAAATGACTAGTATGTAGCCGTATTTTGACTGTCTTAAATTTATCAACCTGTAGACACTTTCCACATACTACCAAGAAGTCATAGATGCCAATTACGGGATATGCACATTGCTAGACTTAAGCTATTGGTTCTAAAAAGAGGGAAATGCAAATTGTTTGTGAATGGAATAGATATTTTAAAGAAAGAGTGATATTGCACTGAGTGTGAAAATGGTGAGTTCTTCAAACATAAAGCGTTGTTAGAGGCTTTCATAGAAGACAGCTACATATAAGCTCATTTATTCTCTACACTTAAATCCATGTTGGAAGATGTTTAGCTTACAACTTGTGTCTAAATATTCAAACTATCTATTGAAAAATTTAATTGGTTTGGGTACTTCACCCTGTTCTGCTTTGTCCTTTATACTAAGATCATAATCTGTTTTTAGAAAAATAATTCCTTCCTCTTGCACCAGATCAACTAGATTTGACAGCCACTGGTTTTATAATAGTTTTGTGGCATTATATGAATACCACACATCTACACCTTCATCTCACACCATTATTAGTCTGTGTATTTATTTTATTCTTGTGCTTCTTTAGTTCCTTCACCTAATCAGTTATACCAGAGCATTACAGATCACCACATACAGTGTTGTGTGTTTTCTCTTGGTACATCTGACTAATATTAAAATAGTTCTTATTATGTGCACCTTAATTCCTCATTCTGATGTACCAAGATAAAGATCTCTCAGCATGATAATGAAAACAACTATTTGTGCTTTCAAAGAAGTTTTATTTTTCAACAGAATCACATTAAATAATAATACATTCCCTCCAGCAATGTTCCAGTGACATTATCCCCTCTCTGTAGTGTTCTTCTGGAAGTACTGCTAAGTACCCATCTGTAGCCACACTGGCTTCTTGATTGGGTGAAAGCACTGACTAGCAAGGAATTTCTTCAATTTTGAGAATAGCTGAAAGTCTGACTGAGCCATATTTGGGGGATGGGGGGATGTTCCAGCACTTCATAGTCCTAATCCCACAATTTCCATATTGCCAAGACACTTTTTAGGACAGGTACATTGTCACAATGGAAGATGATGATTTTTTTTTTCCTTCTTTCTTTAAGCTGGCTCGGTTTTCGTGTATCCCAGCACCTAGTTTCATTAGAAGTTGAGAGTAGTGTTCTATAGTTATAGTTTTTCCTTTTTCAAAATAGTCAATCAACAAAATTCCTTCCGGCTCCCAAAACATCAATTTTATATGATCTTGCCAATGGCACCGTTCTCGACTTCTTTGGAGCTGAAGAACCACCTTCTTTCGACTGCATGGGCTGCTATTTGGATTCGATTGTGTAGTTGTAAATCAATGTTCCATCCACTGAACACGTATCGATGCAGAAAGTCATTTCAGTTATTTACAAAATGCACCAAGCCCTTTTCAAAAGTATCACACAGATTTATTTGTGACTTGCAGTGATCACACTTGACACCCGTCTAGCGCAAAGCTTTCTCGTGTTCAATTCCTGGTGCAAAATGTGACAAATACGTTCCTTTGATTTCCCTGGAGCATTAGCAGTTTTACACACCTTCATATGCTGATCTTCCAAAATCAGATCGTGCATCTTGGTGATAATTTCCAGTGTGCTTGCACTTTTCGGACCTCCTTTGTGTGGATCAACTTGGATGCTTTTGTAGACATGTTTGAACTGTGCCACCCATTTCTTCACATTGGAAATACATACCAGTGGAACGACTTGCAATTTTACATGGTGTCTAAAAATGTGTACTTACTAACATGATTGGGGGTGGGGGGGAAATCACATGAGTGGCAGAGAACTTTACAGACAACCGTTGTAGTTGATTCTTGATTGTACTTTTTCTTTTCATGAAATTGCTATATTCAAATAGCTGCTAGGCAAGATCAATGTTGACTACCTTCAGCTTGATACATTGTTGTACTGAGTATGAGGAGGAATCAGTTAGTGACTTGGTGAATGAAATGTGATTGTCAGTTTTGTTAGAAACCCGTAATTGTACCAGTACTGGTTTTTCTATTGTAGTGGTGAGGTCTTTGTCCTCTTCCTGCAGTTTCACCTCTGATAATGTGCCTCAGAAATTTATTTCCATTACAGTAGTTAGATACATATTTCCTGTCACTTCAAAAGATCTTAAAAATTGATATTTGTTTCCAGGTCCCAGGTAGTCATGGTTATTATGGCATATAGTTCAAATATATATGAGGTAGATCTCTGTGAAATATCTGGTGTAGTGAACAGCAAAGTCCCTTTTTCCGTGAGGGATGCACTTGTGTTTCTGCAATTTGCATGCTTCCTGGATTCAGCTACTCCAACAGTAAGTTTTAACTACATATTTTTTTAAATTATTTAGTTTGATGCAGTAATTTTTCTACTTAATGTAAATGCTTTCACATTGTTTCAGTTTGGACTAGTGTACTTAGATCAGAACTTCACCAAGGTATTACTTAAATAGGCATTGTCTGAACAAGCTTATCACAAATGATTCCTCCAAAAACACAGCTCACAGTGCTGTTAATGTTGCCAAATGTTGTTTCACTGTACTCATGTATATTTATACTAACAAAAAAACTCATAAAATAATAGCATCATTTGTAAGAATGCCATTGTATCATTAAGACGTTTTGATGAAGATCACTGGGGGGGGGGGGGGGGGGGGGGGAGACTGGTACACCTGCCTAATATAGTGTGGGGCCCCCACGGGCATGCAGAAGAACCGCAGCAAAACGTGGCATGGACTCTACTAATGTCTGAAGTAGTGCTGGAGGAAACTGACACCATGAATCCTGCATGGCTGTTTATCAATCCGTAGGAGTATGAGGGGATGGAGATCTCTTCTGAACAGCTCCTTGCAAGGCATCCCAGATATGCGCAGTAATGTTCAAGCTTGGGGAATTCTTTGGCCAGTGGAAATGTTTAAACACAGAAAAGTATTTCTGGAGCCACTCTGTAACAATTCTGGATGTTTGGGGTGTTGCGCTGCGTCGGAATGAATGCAGGTGATCAGACAGGATGCCTACATACGTGTCACAAGTCAGAGTCATATCTAGAAGTATAAGGGGTCCCATATTACTCAAACTGCATTCGTCCCACACCATTACAGAGCTGCCATCGGCTTGAACAGTCCCCTGCTGACATTCATAAGGTTGTCTCCATGCCCGTAAACATCGATCTACGTGATACAATTTGAAAAGAGACTTGTTGGGCTAGGCAATATGTTTCCAGTTATCAACAGTCCAATGTCGATGTTGACGGTCCCAGGCGAGGTGTAAAGCTTTGTGTCGTGCAGTCATCAAGGGTACACGAGTGGGCCTTTGGCTTCGAAAACCCATAATAATAATGATGATGTTTTGTTGAATAGTTCATATGCTGACACTTGTTAATGGCCCAGCATTTAAATCTGCAGCAATTTGCAGATGGGTTGCACTTCTGTCACATTGAACAATTCTCTTCAGTTATCATTGGTCCTGTCCTTGCAGGATCTTTTTCCAGCCGCAGCAATGTCAGAGATTAGATGTTTCACCGGATTGCTGATATTCACGGTACACTGGTGAAATGTTCGTATGGGAAAATCCCCACTTCATCGCTATCTCGGAGATGCTGTGTCCCGTCGCTTGTGCACTAACTACAACACCATATTCAAACTTATTAAATCCTGTAGCAGCATTAATTGATCACTATTGTGCCAGACACTTGCCTTATACAGGTATTGCCGACCCCAGTGCTGTCTTCTGCCTGTTTACATAGCTCTGTATTTGAGTATGCATGCCTATACCATTTTCTTTGGTGCTTCAGTGTATTTCTCTACCATAGAAAACTGCACAAAAACAAATATAGAGTACAATAAATGGGAATAGGGTTGATTCATTCACTGATACTTTCATTCTTTTGTAATCTGTCTCCTACAATAAAGCATTGAAGGCAGAAACCATAGCATGTCACAGGGATATGTCTCAAATGCATTGCAACTTACTACATCAAATTACCAAAGTACATCGTAAGAAAGCAAGATTCACAGTATCTCAGAAAAATACCTACATGATCTGCTTTGTGAATAGAACTGTAAGTGGTAGTGCTGAGTGGGTTAGCACAGTGGTTAGCACACTGGACTTGCATTCAGGAGGATGATGGTTCAAACCAGCATTGGCCATCCTCATTTAGGTTTTCCATGATTTTTCTAAATTGCTTAAGGCAAATGCCGGTATGGCTCCTTCATAAGGGCATGGCTGCTTTTCTTCTCCATCCTTTCCTAATCTGAGCACGTGATCTGTCTCTAGTGACCTCATTGTCGATGGGATGTTAAACATTAATCTCCTCCTCTTGTAAATGTTCGTAATTGTCAAGGCTGAATGATACCTGTCTATAAGTACCTTGCATGCACTGTAGAGCTTCCTGCAATCCCATAGAACAACGTGGAACTGTAATACTGTTAGTATTTTTCCACTTTCTGCAAGTGATTTCTTCGTTCATCATCCACCCCACTGTATAATTGCATTGTTTTCAGTAAATGAGAAGGAAATGGACATATGCGTGATACTTCCCATAAAAAATTATACTAAATAAGAATTTACTTTGTTCTCCTGTACTTGCGTAACTGTAGTGAACAAGAATTTAAGTGTTCCCTCCAAAATTCTCACGTGTGGACTAGGAAAATATTTAGTGCCTGATAAATGTTTCGTCTTCTTGTTTCTTCTTGTATTTCTCTTATAACCATTCCTGCTGTCGCAGTTTGGACTTGTCTCATTTTGAGACAACTGTAGTCCCTTATTCTTTTCATTTGCTACATTTTTACATTTTCTCCTTTCATCAGTCAGGGTGTATACGACCTGGGACAACCAAGAGATCCGGGAAAAACCCAGGAATTATTTCTTCCGGGAGAAAACCGGAAAAAACTTGGAATTTTCATTGTTTTATTTTTCAGTTAAATTTTTGTAACTTTGACTTCTCGCAACTGCAGAATAATACTGCAGCAATAAAACACGTTCAAGAGGGGGGGGGGGGGGGGGATGAAAATAAAACTTAAGTTCCAAAGGAAATGCATCATATACAGCAACAAAACACAGTGCTCATGCAAGCGTCTGCCAACAGCAAAATGTGTCAAAGGGCTTAGGAAGTCTATGCAATGTTTCATAACAACAAATTGCCTCCGGTGAGGGTGACGTCACAACTGTTTACATTATATTCATTTGAGCAGTTGGGAGTGAGCTTATGCGCATGTGCAGTTAAGTCGCATATGAGTAGTACTTTCTCCCACTTCTGGCTACAGAAGTGTGGCAATTAGCTGTATAAGTGAAAGCAGCAAGCAGCCATATGCTAATGGGAAAAATTTTGCTGGTACGCCTAAGCTCCCAGATTCACGTATGCGCAACAGGCCTGGAACTAGGGAGCGGGGACAAACCACTGGGGTATCTGCCCCGGGTGGCAGTTTCGAGAGGGGGGGGGGGGGGGGGGGCAGATTCATATTATTGAGGAAAAAGACCTTGTTTCACAAAGCACCTAGCATCCAGCTCACGTTGGTCTATCGATTACTCATATGGTTTTGAACGCATCCCTGTTGGCTTTTGAACAAATTATAAGTTTATTTCTGAATGGATCATAAGTTGATTTTTGAATGCTTACATAGTGTATGTGATGTCTCTGCCAGGGAATCCCTGTCGCATCCAGAAATAAATTTTCCTGCAGACAAAATGAGACGGGACTACACGAGCTGAGTCGAATAAAATCGAACAGATGAATGCCAGTCGCTGTTTACGTGGTTGACGGGGTTTGCAAACCATCAGTGTTGTTATAATCACTAGTGAATTCCATAGATACAGACTACCAGAGTGGAAATAAATGACTTGTAGGAATGACTTGTAGGAATAACAGGCAACAAAGATTACGTATTGTCGTCTCCGCGTATCCAAGAAAATGAAATTTTGACAGAAAATTTTTGGCCAGAGCGCTACACTACTAAGGGCCAGTTATACAGACCCGGGCTAGCAGCCGCTCAACTTCTGTTCTGGGAACGCGTTGTACAAACAGGTAATAATGCCTAACCGGAGAATAAATGCAGGATAACTAAACCGGTAATTGTGGCAGGGTGAGTTAACCAGAGAATAAGTTTCGACACCGGCAGGAATAGTTACACAATTAGTGATGACAAGATTGTTTGTTAGAACAAGGAAGGAAAAGAAACGGGGACTCTCACAAGAAGAATTTATATAAAAATTTTGTACTACTACTTTTCGATCTCATGCTTCAAAAGCTAGAGAGCATGAATGAAACATGAAACTATTTCCTAACATAACTTTTTGTTTGTAGTAGGCCTAATAGGCATTTGATATTTGTACTTCGTGAATTATATTCCATCATTTTATAAAAATGACCATTTGTGCCAAACAGTCTCGTTTATTTGGTGTGTGCAACAATTGCTGAAATATTAGGCAGACGTATTTCGTTTCATCTAGCAGACAGTGACAAAATACACATAATCAGATCGAGAAATCACACCAGTCTTGGGTACTACCTGTATTAACAGTTTTTAGACAACAGCATTTCGTTTTTCCACGTAGCAAAATGTTTACGAACTTTGGTGAGGTAATAGATTTTTTCCCAGGAAGGAAAGTATGCCATATTAAACTGTGGCAAGATTAGAGAGGGAAAAAAAGCTAGGACATAAGGATTGAAGAAATGTGTAGTGTCTTGCTTGTCTCTTGTCTTTACTCGTTTTATATATCCCATATTTAATTTTATGTGACACAAAACAGCAAGTTATTAGCTAATAGGCAGTAAAGACTGCAAATTTTCTGAAGAATTCTTGTTCTGCCGGTTACAAATAATCACATCCAGTATTAATTATGAGATATTTTTTTAAAAGATGGGCAGGATGTCAAGCCAACCGACTGGTAGCAGGAGAGGCACCACAGGAGACTTTAATTTCCATTGGCCTGAATATAGTTAGAGGGCACCCATCACAATTACAGATTTGAATTCCACAGAGCGAAATATAGAGACGTGTGATGGAAGAATGCTGTGTGAAGAGGCGTGGCACTGCATTTCGGCACACTTGAGACTAAATAACATGTCTTAATTCCCTCGAACATACATGTTTTATGTGTCAGACTCTTTAGAAAGATGTGCGCTACAAAATGAAGATATTTTTGAAAAGTTGATTTTTTTAATTTTTCGCATCCTACCTCAAATGCTCAAGGTAGTGGGAATGCCACTATCTAATATTGCCATAGTTCGGAAATATTGTAGACCCGGACCTGATGCTCACAGCAGTCTGAGTTGTAGTGGGGAGGCGGTAGTCTCCACGTGACCCGTGTTTACGTTAAGTGATTTTGCTGTTTTTTCTTTGTTTGTTGCTCTCTGCTCTCACGTCAAATGAAAACAAAACAGATTTCTGTGGCCAGGAGGTATTAAGTGAATTAAAATACATTCACATAATTACGGAAGGATTTTTGGTGGGTATAGTTTTTTTGTTTATTTGATCCTCTGCTGCCTCCACTATTTCGTCATGGTTTCAGATAAAACACAATTTAAACAGAGTTCAAAAGACTTTTTGGCAGGCAACTCTTTCTGCTGTGTAGATGAATATCTTAACAGGGACTCTTAGACAAGGTTAAGGAAAAATGTATGGTAGATTTCAGTTTTGAGAGCACATTGTCACAACAGTCAAGATCAGTGTATGATAAATTTATTAAAAGTACATAATTATGTTTTAGTTTGACAGTGTATTAATTTTGTTAGTATTAGCAGTTCTAGTTTACTGTAATGTATTCACGTACTTTGACAGTTTCCTGCCAAATGATTGTATGTTTTTTTTATGTTTTACTTTCTAACTTGTTCCACAATCACGAGAATCATCTTATTTTTGGTTCCATGGGACAAAAACTCAATCTAATATTCAAAGCTGCCCATTCGTCTTCATTTCTATTCCTTACCCCCTCTTTCAGTCAGTTATTACTTAATGCTCCCATTGACACATTCAACAACCTCTGGTTCTTTCAGCTTATCCATATCCCATCTCCTGATTTCCCACCTTTCAACAGTTTCTGCAGCTTAAATCTACAGTGATGACCAGTAACTTGTGGTCAGTGTTATCAACTGTTCCTGGAAATGTTTTGCAGTTTAAAATCTCGTTTTTAAATCTCTGTCTTACTTTTATGTTTCCAGGTCCCTTCCACTTGTACTGCATTGTTTTGTAATTTTAATCTTAAGTATTAGCAATGATTAAATATTATGTTTGGTGCGGAATTCTTCCAGGTGGTTTCCTCTTTCATTCCTCTTTTCATCTGTGTTGCCCTACTTCTTTTCCTTCTTATACTTTTCCTACTGTTGAATTCCAGTCACTCTCCACAATTAAAGTTTTATCTCCCATAGTCCTCCTATTGCCAGGCTTTTTCTGTTGTACTGAGTGCCACTCAGACCATAAAGACACCAAATAATTCCCCCCCCCCCCCCCCCCTGCTCTCTCTCTCTCTCTCTCTCTCTCTCTCTCTCTCTCTCTCTCTCTCTCTCTGTGTGTGTGTGTGTGTGTGTGTGTGTGTGTGTGTGTGTGTGTGTGTGTGTGTGTTTTAATGGACTAACATAAAAACATACATTGTAGTTGTTCGGTCAACGGCCATTGTTCTATACTCACAATTGTTACATTCAAGAAACAAAAAGAAATTTAGGCTGGGGTCATATGGACCCAAGTGGTACTCACTGCAAAAAACTGAGAATAAATTTTAATATGTTGTAAATACAGAACTAAACAAGCATCATTGGATACAGTTGACTCATGAGGGAGAAAGTCACACATTTTGAAAATAATAGTGTGTGTTTGTGGGGGCGATATTTCCTGTACTTAGGGGTTCATATTGGCCACATTGGCTCTAGAAAGGTTAACAATTTGAATGATTTATTTTATCTCCTTATTATTTCACTCTCTTCCATCATATACAGAACTAGTGGCCATGTAAACTTGAACTACTGAGGTGTGTGTTGATCATGTTTATCTTGACAGCTGTAATGCATAAACTGTGCTGTTGAAAGTAATTTACCCACATTACTATTTCGTTATTCATTATTAGACCTATTCTTGCATTACCTCTCTTTGATTTTGTGTTTATAACCCGGTACTGACCTGGCTATTGTTGTTGTTGTTGTTGTTGTTGTGGTCTTCAGTCCTGAGACTGGTTTGATGCAGCTCTCCGTGCTACTCTATCCTGTGCAAGGTTCTTCATCTCCCAGTACCTACTGCAACCTACATCCTTCTGAATCTGCTTGGTGTATTCATCTCTTGGTCTCCCTCTACGATTTTTATGCTCCAATACTAAATTGCTGATCCCTTGATGCCTCAGAACATGTCCTACCAACCGATCCCTTCTTCTAGTCAAGTTGTGCCACAAACTTCTCTTCTCCCCAATCCTATTCAACACGAACTCGTTAGTTATGTGATATAACCATCTAATCGTTCATGTTTCACTTCCATACATGGCTACACTCCATGCAAATACTTTCAGAAACAACTTCCTAACACTTGAATCAATACTCGATGTTAACAAATTTCTCTTCTTCAGAAACGCTTTCCTTCCCATTGCCAGTCTACATTTTATATCGTCTCTACTTCGACCATCATCAGTTATTTTGCTCCCCAAATAGCAAAACTCCTTTACTACTTTAAGTGTCTCATTTCCTAATCTAATACTCTCAACATCACCCGACTTAATTCGACTACATTCCATTATCCTCGTTTTGCTTTTGTTGATGTTCATCTTATATCCTCCCTTCAAGACACCATCCATTCCGTTCAACTGCTCTTCCAAGTCCTTTGCTGTCTCTGACAGAATTACAATGTCATCGGTGAACCTCAAACGTTTTAGTTCTTCTCCTTGGATTTTAATACCTACTCCGAAATTTTCTTTTGTATCCTTTACTGCTTACTCAATATACAGATTGAATAACATCGGGGAGAGGCTACAACCCTGTCTCACTCCCTTCCCAACCACTGCTTCCCTTTCATGTCCCTCAACTCTGATAACTGCCATTTGGTTTCTATACAAACTGTAAATAGCCTTTCGCTCCCTATATTTTACCCCTGCCACCTTCAGAATTTGAAAGAGAGTATTCCAGTCAACATTGTCAAAAGCTTTCTCTGGGTCTACAAATGATAGAAACGTAGGTTTGCCTTTCCTTAATCTATCTTCTAAGTTAAGTAGTAGCGTCAGTATTGCCTCACGTGTTCCAATATTTCTATGGAATCCAAATTGATCTTCCTCGAGGTTGGCTTCTACCAGTTTTTCCATTCGTCTGTAAAGAATTCGCATTAGTATTTTGCAGCCATGACTTATTAAACTGATAGTTCGGTAATTTTCACATCTGTCAACACCTGCTTTCTTTGGGATTGGAATTATTATGTTCTTCTTGAAGTCTGAGGGTATTTCGCCTGTCTCGTACATCTTGCTCACCAGATGGTAGAGTTTTGTCAGGACTGGCTCTCCCAAGGCTGTCAGTAGTTCTAATGGAATGTTGTCTACTCCCGGGCCTTGTTTTGACTCAGATCTTTCAGTGCTCTGTCAAACTCTTCACGCAGTATCATATCTTCCATTTCATCTTCATCTACATCCACTTCCATTTCCATAACAATGTCCTCAAGTACATCGCCCTTGTATAGACCCTCTATATACTCCTTCCACCTTTCTGCTTTCCCTTCTTTGCTTAGAACTGGGTTTCCATTTGACCTCTTGATATTCATACAAGTGGTTCTCTTATCTCCAAAGGTCTCTTTAATTTTCCTGTAGGCAGTATCTATCTTACCCCTAGTGAGATAAGCCAGTACATCCTTACATTTATCATCTAGCCATCCCTGCTTAGCCATTTTGCACTTCCTGTCGATCTCATTTTTGAGACGTTTGTATTCCTTTTTGCCTGCTCCATTTACTGGATTTTCGTATTTTCTCCTTTCATCAATTAAATTCAATATTTCTTCTGTTACCCAAGGATTTCTACTAACCCTCGTCTTTTTACCTACTTGATCCTCTGCTGCCTTCACTACTTCATCCCTCAAAGCTACCCATTCTTCTTCTACTGTGTTTCTTTCCCCCATTCCTGCCATTTGTTCCCTTACGCTCTCCCTGAAACTCTTTATAACCTCTGGATTAGTCAGTTTATCCAGGTCTCATCTCCTTAAATTCCCTCATTTTTGCAGTGTCTTCAGTTTTAATCTACAGTTCATAACCAATAGATTGTGGTCAGAGTCCACATCTGCCCCTGGAAATGTCTTACAATTTAAAACCTGGTTCCTAAATCTGTATTACCATTATATAATCTATCTGAAACCCTTTAGTATCTCCAGGGTTCTTCCATGTATACAACCTTTCGTGATTCTTGAACCAAGTGTTAGCTATGATTAAGTTATGCTCTGCACAAAATTCTACCAGGCAGCTTCCTCTTTCATTTCTTACCCCCAATTCATTCACCTACTACATTTCCTGACCTGTCTAGAACTCCTGTTCTTCCGGCCACCCACTATATCTTAACTTTAACTCACCCGTTTACCTTTTTAAATTCTTTAACATAACTACCCAGTTAAAGGATCTAATGTTCCATACTCCAGCCTGTACAATGCCACTTGTCTTTTTCTTGATGAACACATCCTCCTGAGTAGGAGATGCCAGTGGGGACTACTTTACTTCTGGAATGTTTTATCGGTAGTGTATACCATCATCATTAAAACATACAATAAAGCTGCATGTCATTGGGAAATATAATGGCTGTAATTTCCCCTTGCTTTCAGCTGTTTGCACTACCAACACAGCAAGACCATTTTGGCTCATGTTACAAGTCCAGATCAGTCAATTGTCCAGACTGATGCTCTTGCAACCTGAAGAGGCTGCTGCCCCTAGAAGCAAATGTTGGTCTGACCTCTTCAAGATAGTCCTCCAATGGTTGCACCTATAATACAGCTATTTGTATCGTAGAGGCCTGGAGGTCATCCCACTTTGACAAGTTCCTTGGTTCTTGGATCATTAATTGTGTAAATGAGATACTGAAGAAAACCATTAGAACAGAAGACTTAATAAAGTGAGGTAACGAGAATGAGCAGGGAATATGGAAAAAAATGCAGGATGTAAATTGTAATGGAAAAATTATTGAAGAAGTAGATGCTTTCAGATGTTTAGAAAGTAATCTGACCAAGGAAGGAAAAAGCACACAAACTCAATGTTTTTCACAAATGATGCTGTGGCAAATTTTGAAGATCAGTTATCATCACACAAATTTTGAAGATCAGTTGTCATCACCATGTTACAAATGATGAATTGCTGAGAAGAATTGTCCACAGAGCTTGCACAGAAGACTGAAATTGCAGGGCATGGTCGATGCATGAAACATGGAAGAATACCCAAATCAGAACTGTTCTGGAGACCAACACATGGATACATATGTAAAGGGAGACTTCATTACACCTGGAATGAACTTTTACGAAGGATCTTCAGTACAGGAACACAAACTGGGAGGAAGCTGAAAAACTGAATTTGCTGACTGAATATGCTGCGCGAGTAGAAGTCGAAGGTTGTGCTGATAATCAGTTGTCCCATCTGGTTATAAGGAGAATGCAAGAAGGATAACACTGACACTTTGTGTTCGTAATGTGATTATGTGGTAAATGCTCAACACAATCTTGTTTATCTTGAATGGAGTACCATGAGATTTAATACCTTAGGAGATAAACCTTGAAATGAGCCCATCATGCAACTGATATATAACATAAGATGATAACAGTGAATTTAAATTCAGGAAGGTATACAGTTATAATAGAAAGCATGACATGTTATAGATAAAAAATAATAAAATGTCAAAACTACAATAAAATAAATGAAATTAGCAGGCTGTCATGTTTAAAACATTTTTACAGCTATAAAAGGTTGGCACATAAGTCATAACAATGTATCTCTGTGAACACAGTTTGTACGCTCAGCTAGGTTGCCCGTTACAGGATTTTTTGGACATGTATATTTTTTACAGAAATCTTATAATCTTGAACTCACCCACCAGATTATGTAAATTGTATCAATGTGTGAGCACACCACAGTTATGGACAACATTACTGCTCTCTTGAGTGTGGAGCTGTAAGACTAGTGCAGACAGAACATTCCCAGCTGCCTTCGTGTTCTCATGTGTGCTTTCAGTCATTCAAACTTACGCCATCGGAGATCTTTTATCTACTCCTTCAAGTAAGTGTACCTCCATTGGAGCATGTTTTCAGGCATATGGTCTCGTTAGTTACTTATCATCTCAGGGATGATTTTCTGCAGTTTACCCCCTTTAATGTGCTCACTATGTATAGCCTACTGTCACCTTGGAAGCTGTTACAGTTTGGTTTGTTTACAAGTTTTAAAATTCATGAGAGTGATTTACAGTAATGTGAGGCTGTCATGGCCATATTTATGGATTTGTCCGCCACTTCCTGTCAGAACAACTTCATATTTAAGGTAGCGGAATAAAAACACTACATTTATTTGCTAACTGTTGAAAGTATTTAAAAAAATATCATACAGCATCGCCAGGTGTAAAATGACCCCAGACAGTGACAAATAATAAATTAATATAACTTAAAAAATGATACAGCTCCATACCTTCATATTGATAGGTCACAGATTAAGAAGTCATCAGTGTACATAGTAAATGCAGTTGACGTAAGTGAAGTTCCTCATGGACAAAGCTGGTGTCAGTTCCTACACAAACAATGTTTCTGAAGAATGCAGTGTATTGCTGGGTGATGATAATGTGTTGTATATTGAAGGTGGCAGCGAAGTGATAAACATTGTAGAATATTCAGTGTTTATAATAATACACAGAAAGCAATGAATTTAATGACCCATAAAAAAGTAAACAACACTTAGTAGTACATCAGATATGTAATGGAAGAGTGGCAGTTTTGAAGGAAATCAGCAAACCTAAAGCACAAAGAAATATTCTGACTGAACTCTTCTTGCTCACTAAGCAATTTTGATGTTGTTTCTTGGAGACACTGTAAATTTCAGGCTCCTTTTTTGCACATTTGGAGGTTGTGTAAACTATTAATTATATTATCACCATGATGTTTGCACTTTAGCAGTTTATTACTAAGATGGATTTTGCAGTGTTAATGCATTCAGTTTGTTCTTTAAATCTTGGCACTTTGTTTAGAGTTGGTCCAATATACTTTGGTCAGTAAGACTGACTCTGGAAGTTGTAAATTCATCATAAACGTTTTTCTTTGTTATGTCTTAAATTGTTTCTCAGTTGAACAGTGATGGTAAGGGCCATTTTTGCATCGATATTTTTAAAGTATTTGACTACAAGGTCTTTTCAAAAATGTCCAGAACTTTGTCCACAAAATTTTTCTACATTTACCTTTTGCTAATTGTGCATAGTCTCCTTCAAAATACTATGCTCCATAATTGATACATCTCTCCCAATGCTGTTTCCACTTTCGGAAGCAGTCTTGCTGGATTACGTGAAGTGCCATTTGTGAATTTTCTTTTCTCTCTTCTGTCAATGCAAATCTTCATACTGACAACAGGTTTTCAATTTTAGGAATAAAAAAAAAGTTCAAATGGGCCAAGTTTCGAGAGAATGGAGTATGAGGTAGAACAGTGATTTCATTTTTTGTGCAATAGTCATGCACCAAAAGGGATGAATGTACGGGTGTGTTACCATGATGCTAGAGCTGTGAATTGTCTTGCCAGCTTTCAGGCCATTTTCTTCTCACATTTTCTCACAGGCATTGCAACACACCGTGATAGTACTATTGATAAACAGTTTTTCCCTGTGGCACGAATTCATGATGAACCAATCCTTCAAAGTCAAAGAGAGCTATTAGCATGGCTTTGACATTTGACCAGACCTGACAAGCTTTTTTTGGTTTTGGAGAACCTTTCGTGCATCACTCTTGAAGACTGAACCTTGGTGTCAACACCATAATCGGAAACCCACATCTCATCACCAGTTATAATTCTCGTACGTAGATTGCAAAGTCTTTCTGATTTTGACTCAACTCTTGTTTTTTCCATACTTAGTTTGATGTTTTTCAGCCTATGTTGTCAGTAGTTTATATTAGAGGCTCCTTGGTTGTATTGTAAGATATGTTATAAAACAGCTGGCAACCACAAATTTAAAGATGTTGTTGTTTAACAAATATTATTGTTCCTGGACATTTCTATTTTCACACTTCTGTTCATCTGCTTTACAGGACATACTGTTTAATCAGTTGTTGGGTGTTTTGCATACTATGGTGCGCTATAGTGAAAATATTTTAATTCAGGATACAAGTGAAGAGAAATAATAGTCAGCAGTTGCAAAATAACTGCATGGCACAAGTACTTACAGTGAACATGTCCTGATTACTTTAAAAGCTTGCATTAAAAAAAAAAGTATTTTCCATCTGACATGCAATGCTATCATGATAAATGCGTCCTAGAGTTAGAAACGCAAGTTCGAAAACACACAGTAAAATGTGGGTTATCATTAGCATTTGTGCATTGAACAATCTGATTCTACATTAACTCAAAGTGCTGTATATGTATTGCTGGTTTACAAAGACATGACAAAGCAAAGATACACATTGTTTACATTAGGTGTCAGAGATGAGTTGAAAGATATTAACAACAACATTTCCACAGTAAAAAATAAATAATGCAGTGTAAAGTATTAGATAATTATAACATAATGGCTTTCTAAAAATACATATGAAATAATTTGTTTCTTGTTGCTCATAATAATAGGTTTGATACTTAGCGTATGTTACAAACAGAATTTAATAGAAACAAGGGAGACATACATTTATATTAGCATGTAGTGGACTTTTTTATTGTGTTACATGAGAAAATAGTTTTTGGAAGTTATTTTAGAAATGCATTGTTCGGTAGTTCAGTTTGCTCATTTAGGATGGTGTGAGGTGTAAAGTTGTAAATATTTCTATTTTTGCAAAGATACAATATCACCCATGTCTGCATAGTGAAGGATACGTAGTTTGTTTTGAATGTTTTGTGCAAAATGTTTAGCTTCAGCAATGTGGGCAGCAAAGGTGAATGCACTTGATTGTTTAGCCTAGTTGCATTGAGGTCATTGTTAAATCTATATCTACATCTACATACATATTCCTCAAGCCATTGTGTAGTACATGGCGGAGGGTACCTCGTATCAATGTTTGTCTTTTCCTGTCCTGTTCCACTTGCAAATGTAGTGAGGGAAAAACAGTACTCTTTATAACTATGTAACAAGCCCTTATTTCTCTTATGTCTTCACAATCTACCCTAAATGCACATCGGTCGCGATAGAATGCTTTTGCAGTCAGCTGCAAATGCTCATTCTCAAAATTTTCTCAATAGTGTTTCATGAAAAGAACATTATTTTTCATCTATTATAACAAATCGAGCAGCACATCTCTGGATTGCTTCAATGTCTTCCTTTAATCTGACCTGGGAGGGTCCCAAACAGTCGAGCAGTGGTCAAGAATGGGGAACACAAATGTTGTATAAACAGTCTCCTTTATGGATGAGCTACATTTTTCTAAAATTCGCCGAATAAACCAAAGTAGACCATTCACCTATCCTACTACCATCCTTACATACTTGTTCCACATCATATTGCTTTTCTGTATTAAGCCTGGATATTTTTTCAACATGACTGTGTCAAGTAGCACAACAGTAATATTGTATTTGAACATTACATGATTGTTTTTCCTACTCATCTTCTTAAGCACACATTTTTTACATTCAGCTCAAGCTGCAGTTCATCACAACAAATAAAAACTCTGTCTAAGTCATCATGTATCCTTCCACAGTCACTCAATAGTGATACTTTCCCATACGTTATGCAGTCTTTTCTTGAAGCTTTAGATTGCCTGGCCATTGTAGTATTGTGGACAAAATTCACATATTAGTTTGGGTATCCCAGACCTCTTATAGGTGCGGTTAAAAATACCTGTATTATGAATAGCTTGCTGAAACAGCTTATTGTTTGTGAAAAAACTTATCCTGAGTTTTGTACTTTTGAAGAGATTTTTTGTCTTACAAAAAGGCATAAGGGCATATTTGGTGGGGGTTCAAGGAGCTTGTGCTGACACCAAGGAATTGTTAGATATGTTTAGTTTTCATTTTATTTGAAAGTTTGTCAGCAAGGGAGGAATTGTAAGCAATGTTCCTGCATACTGTTTTAATAATATTAATTTCTTTTAGTTTCTCTGTTTTATTGAGGAGGTTCTTGTGTGTTCGTTCGCATTACTCTGAAATGTGTTGTTTTATGTTGATTTGGGTGACAGAAATTGTTGTTTACTCTTAACATCAGTTGTTGGTTTCCTGTGTGTACCAATCTGATGCTTCTGGGTTTTGTGCACAGTTATAATGTCAAGGAAGTATATGGTTTTATTATTTTCATATTATATGATGGTGATATTTTTGTGCATTCACTGAGCTGATTTGCAAGAGTGTCTGTCTCATCACTTGTACCATTAAATAGAATTTGTGTGTTATCCAGATAGCTCTTGCAATAGATTTCTTTGTGATTAAATTGTTAATGTGTTGAGAAAATTTGCTGCATTTATATTAGTTAATTGGCCAGCGAGACTCCTACCCATTGCCAAGTCATCCTTCTGTTCATAAAATTCTTTATTGAAACTGAAATGGTTATGTGGCAAGATCAGTTCCAACAGTACTGTCAAT
This sequence comes from Schistocerca gregaria, assembly GCF_023897955.1. Taxonomy (NCBI): domain Eukaryota; kingdom Metazoa; phylum Arthropoda; class Insecta; order Orthoptera; family Acrididae; genus Schistocerca; species Schistocerca gregaria. The sequence continues at coordinate 260,085,393 of NC_064921.1, forward strand.
TTGTGTTTTTTCTGATAAGCTTAACTTTTTAAATGTAATCACATTAGTTTTTTACTATTTCAGCAGTTTCTGCAACTGGTATGTGTGTGTACAGATTGGCAGCATCCACGGAGGCAAACTTTGCTGTTGGTGACATCTACATATCTATAATATTTTCAGTCAATTCACAAATGTTTTTGATGGTGTGTGTCTTTATAAAGGTGAAACTGGCTGCATTTAGGTTATTCATGTTTCTGGTGACCTCAGATGCAGGGCTGCCTTTGGAGTTCACACTGAATCTTATGGTACACTCTGGTTTGTATATTTTGGGTTGTGAATGAAGTCCAAGACCTTTACCCTAGACCATGAGAATAAAAGCGTAAATTCCCATCACCTTACAGTTATGGACAGAAATCAGAAACACCAGCTTGGCATATGCAGGAAACCAAGAGCCACTGACGTAAATATAAGCAACGGTTTTCGTCCCCGAGATCAACATGAAAAAGCATATTTCAAAGCAGTGCTGAATCAAATGTGTAAAATCTCATTTGATAAAACAGAAAATGTAAATAATAATAATAATAATAATAATAATATTGAAACAGTAGCCAGGAACAGTGGCTACAGTCTTTCGTTTATCAACAATCTTTCAGATAAAATGAAAAACAAACCTTTTGCAGTTACTGATTTTCAGCAGTAAGTGCTAAAAATATCACAATTTTTATACTGCCATGCAGTGTTCTATTTAAATTGCCATGTAGCAAACTATATTCAGTTTTAAAATACGAAAAAAAATACCACTTGCCCACAACAGTATGTAGTTCATTGTATGGTATTCTACGCCCATACTCTTTGCCTTTAAATATGTCTGCTTGTGTCTGTGTATGTATGGATGGATATGTGTGTGTGTGTGTGTGTGTGTGTGTGTGTGTGTGTGTGTGTGTGTGTGTGTGTGTGTGCGTGTGTGTGTGCGTGTGTGTGCGCGCGCACGAGTATATACCTATCCTTTTTTCCCCCTAAGGTAAGTCTTTCCGCTCCCGGGATTGGAATGACTCCTTACCCTCTCCCTTAAAACCCACATCCTTCCATCTTACCTTTTCCTTCCTCTTTCCTGACGAAGCAGCCGCCGGTTGCGAAAGCTCGAAATTCTGTGTGTGTGTTTGTGTGTTTTATTTATTGTGCCTATCTACCGGTGCTTTCCCGCTTGGTAAGTCTTGGAATTCTTGTTTTTAATATATTTTTCCCATGTGGAAGTTTCTTTCTATTTTATTTATATGGTATACTCAGATTGCTGTACTACTTCACTTTAAATTGTTGAGTGAATAAAGAAAAAGTATTTTTTAGAGTAATAATCATTATTTTATTATATTTTCGTAAAATGAATATGACACTTTATATAAAGTTAGCTCACTAATATCCACAAAATATGTACAAATTTCTGTGTAAAATTAAATCAGAAAAATGAATTTTTTATCATTATTTACAGAGAGTACACTGCAATAGGTCCAATGTATGCAATTCTGTTTCTACATCTACATCTACATCCATACTCCGCAAGCCACCTGACGGTGTGTGTGTGTGTGTGTGTGTGTGTGTGTGTGTGTGTGTGTGTGTGTGTGTGTGTTTTTCACATAACATTCGTGTTTAGGAGCAGAATACATTTTTCTGGCAAATGGAAATGCCTGAGATGGTTTTGTGCTCCACTATGAAAACATTGTAGGTCTTTTCTTGAGTCCCATATTCAGTAAGAGTGCTATAAAACCTGATGCCTCAGCTACTGTGACATTTTTTCAGTTTCTACGTGGACTGGACAAAGTAGTAGCATGTTTACATACAAGGAGCGAGAAAAAGTTTCTGTTTGAAGAAAGAGTGTGCCAATCAGTAAAATCACAGTGAACAGTGATTCAATCATCCCACCAATGCCTCAGGCTGATTATTCCCATTTGTTTAAACACTGTCTCCTGCTGCAAGTGAAGAAGTCCGTAACTACCTGCTGCACATCCTTCTCATATGACTGGACTTGTCAACCATTACAGACCTTTTTTAAGGGTTTGAAGGCATTATAATCACATGGGGAGTTGGCATAACTTCTGTATTAAAGACATTTTCTTCATGGTGATGTGCGTTGCTACGTAGCAGCAGCACTCCTTGGCACACCAATTTCATAGTGTTGGATTTCGACAAACATGCTGCCTCATACACATTCCTCATTCTCCAGAGGATGTATACCAGTGTGTACCCTCCAGCAAACAAGAAAAGAATATCAGCATGTTGGTCCTGTTTGGGCACCATAGTTCATGTTTCTGCATTTACCACGTACACATCGGAGAGACATGAATGCCACGCCAATCCCTTGCCCACACGTCTGTGCTTATATACTTGATTTATGTGTACAATGCAGAAACACCAAAAAACAGAAACTTTTTGTCTGTCCTTTATATAAACTGTTCACTGGGTGATTGACAACAATCTGTTGATGTACGCTGCAGTGAAAAGTAAATTAAAACATTCCATTGCAGAAGTTCCCACTGGTGGCATCTGCTTTGGTGCAGGCACCTTGTGAAATGTATGTGGTAGCGGCTGTAGTGCATCTTCTATTTCGTCTTCGCTTTTATTCAGTATGCCAGCAACAACACCACTGTCATTTTCTGAATTGCTGCTATTTTCATTAAACTACTCTGTATCGTAAGCGTTTTGCAGTGCTGGTAACTCATGAAAAATAGCAAAAACAAATGAAATAAACAAACTCGAAATAGTCGAGAATCATAAAGAAGAATAGCACGTAAACAGTATTAAATAACAAAACCACAGAAAAACAACAACTTAGTATAAAATAACAGATGTAACCATGTATTAAGAAACATGATGTCAACAAATGAACAACAATGTAGCAGAGTTATCGATTATTGATGTTTCACTGCAAAGAAGCTCAAAAGTCTATAGCTATTAGTGCACACATATAAATCGAAATGTCGAGCATCAGTACTGAGCATCCTAGCACTAACTAGTGGCTAATTCTATAAGCTAAGTGAAAGTAAACAGAGTACCAACTAATCGGCACTCCGACTGTACTGCCATCAGCAGGGGTGATGATAGATCAGTACCTTGACATTCATGTGTTTCCAACACATGCTGCTAAAGCAACCACTGAATATACTCCTATTCCTATTCTAGATAGCCTGTTCTATAAGATAATCATTCTCTTCAAAAGTACAAAGAATAAGCTGTGATGTCAAGCTATTTATTTATTCTGCACAATTTCAGCTTGTTAACTGAGAAGCTAAAATAGGCCATACAATTCACATTTATGTTAGTGAAATGACCCAGCTTCGCATGGATAGCACTAAGAATCTATAGCCAGATGACTTGATATGTTTAGCAGTAATTTTGTTGACTGGGCACTGCATAGAGAGCTGTTCAGAAGAGATGTCCACCACCTCGTACTCTTACGGATTTATGGACAGCCCTGCAGGATTCATGGTGTTGGTTCCCTCCAGCACTATTTCAAACTTAGTAGAGCCCATGCCACATCAGTTGAAGCATTTATGCATGCTCACAGGGGCCCTACACAGTAGGAGGTAGGTGTACCATTTTCTTTGGCTCTTCAGTGTGTAATTCTACATACAATGAACAACACACCATCTTCAAATGCTACCAGGCAACTTATTTTACTGGTAGCTTGTAATTTCTGTAGTATGGGCTCCAATGCTACATCATAAAACTCTGGGCCACAGACTCATCCCTACAGACAGCCTGTTGATATTGTCTTCATTATTTCCTTTCTTGCGCATATTAAAGACATGTGTTTCCTGTGACAATAGGCCCTCGGGCAGTTGTACAATGGTTCTATATACACCAGATCCTAAAGGTGACCTAAGAAAGATGGCCACCTAATGTTGTTAAAGCAGCAGTAATATTGGTCATCACTGCCAGAGATGTAGAATGAGTATCTTGTGCTAGTGATATCACCTTATTTATTGAAACTTCAGGTGACTTTTTGTCTTCTGAAACCATACCGTTGAGAGCTCTTCCTGTATAGCAGCCAGTGATCTAATAATCTCTTTCATAATAGTTTCTCAGATAGCTTTCTGAGAACATTCAGTGGACGGATTGGTCTGTAGGATTTGGTTAAATTGAATTCATGTCTTGTCCTTTACCAATAAACACCACCTCAGAATGCTTCCACAGTGCAAAACACTACATTGGCCAGATAGGTAGAACCTTTAAGATGAGATTTAAGGAGCAAGTCACTTCAGTTTGGCTAAACAATCCACAATCCATCTTTGCTGCCCACATTGCTGAAAAGAAATGTTATATACAAAACGTTTAATACAATCTACAGTCCTTTGCTATGTAGAGAAGGGAAATACCATGAATATCTTCAAAGGAGTCGAAATAGTTCCAAATAAAAGCTTATCAGCTTGCAGCATCCTCAGTGAAAAGGCTGAACTAACTGACAATGCTTTCCTAAAAGACAAAGTTGGAAAAGCTAGTCTCTCATAGGGTGCAAAAATAAATTAATGCTAATACAAATGTTTTACTTCTTTCTACTACTTCTGTGTGTAACATTACATTGAGTGTAGAGTGGTTGATATTTTTAACAATATCAGGAATCTGATATATTGATATTTAAAAAAAAATCTCTCTCTCTCTCTCTCTCTCTCTCTCTCTCTCTCTCTCAAATACTGGCTCCACATTCTAAATATGCTGCTGGTTTTAGAGCTTATATTTAAGTTTTGATTTATTATTAGATAGTCTAAACATCAACAAGCCAGCAGCCTGCCTATACCCCTTAGAACATAAATTGAAAGGAAAACCATGCACATTCACACTTGGCGATAACTACTTTGTTAGTAATGATCACTGCATGTAAGTGGCACAATAAAAGGTGTCTGATCAGTGCTCATTCTGTTTCGTCACGTATTGTCCCAAACATTTTTTTTTTCTTTTTTCCCTGCCAATGCCAGCAACTTAGCATTTGCAGTGTCAAAATAGTGTGGTGAATCTAAATGTTGGAAATTCTTTTGAGAGCACTGATTACATCAGCATTTTTCTCCACGTATCTCAGCCCACCACAAAGACCAATCTTGTCATTTAGATTTTTGTTCATTATTTTCACCAACAATTTCTGAAAAATGCCACTGTGAAGAATTAGCAGACTAGTTGCCTTAAAAATTGTCCGGAGAGAAAGATTGTACGTGATCCACATCTATATCTACATGGATACCCTGCAAATCACATTTAAGTGCCTGGCACATCGGTGTCAACAAATTATTTTTGCATTCCGAGGAGAAAGTTGGTAATTGGAATTTAGTAAGCAGATTCTGTCGCAGTGAAAAATACATGTATTTTAATTATGTCCACCCCAAATCCTGTATAATTTCAGTGACACACTCTCCCATATTTTGCAATGTTACAAAATGTGCTGCCCTTCTTTGAGCTTTTTCGATGTACTAAGTGTCCTGCCAATGAAACACAGTCTTTAGTTAGCCTTCCCCACAACATTTTCTGTCTTCCTTCCAATTTAAGTTGTTGGTAATTGTAATTACTATGTATTTAGTAGAATTTACAGTTTTTAGATTAGACTGATTTATTGTGTAACCGAAGTTTAATGAATTCCTTTAAGCGCTTATGTGGATGACCTCACACTTTCTGTTATTTTGGGTCAACTGCCACTTTTCGCAACATTTGGATATCTTTTCTAAATTGTTTTGCAATCGTATGCAAACAATGTAAGACCGCTGCTCAGATTGTCTCCCAAATTGTTTATATAGATAAGGAAAAGCAAAGGGCTTATAACACTACCTTGGGGAGTGCCAGAAATCCCTTCTGTTTTACTCAATGACCTTCCATCTATTAGTACGAACTGTGACTTCTCTGACAGGAAATCACAAATCCAGTGACATAACTGGGAGGATATTCTATAAACACACAATTTCACTACTAGCCGCTTGTGTGGTACAGTGTCAAAAGCCTTCCAGAAAATCAGAAATATGGAATTGATGTGAAATCGCTTGACAAAAGCACTCAACACTTCATGCGAATAAAGAGCTAGTTGTGTTTCACTAGAAAATTTCTAAACCCATGTTGACTGTGTGTAAATAGACTGTTTCCTTCAAGGTAAGCGTTCGAACACAATATATTTTACAAAATCCTGCTGCATATTGACGTTAATGATATGGGCTTGTAATTAAGTGGCTTACTCCTACTACCTTTCTTGAATATTGGTGTGACCTGTGTAACTTTCCAATCTTTAGGTACAGATCTTTCGTCGTGTGAACGGTTGTATATGATTGTTAAGAATGGAGCTAATGCATTGGCCTGCTCTGAAAGGAACTTAATTGGTAAACAGTCTGGACCAGAAGAGTTGCTTTTATTGTGTGATTTAAGTTGCTTCACAACTCCGAGAAAATTTACTTCTATGTTACTCATGTTGTCAGCTGTTCTTGATTCGATTTCTGGAATATTTACTTTGTCTTCTTTTGTGAAGGCATTTTGGAAGGCTGTGTTTAGTAACTCTGCTTTGGCAGTGCTGTCTTTGATAGTATCTTCGTTGCTGTAGCACAGGCATTGATTGTTTCTTGCTGCTAACATTCTTCACATGCGACCAATGCTCAAAAAACAGTGAAACTTCTTCGCACAATGAAAGTAAAATTATGTTCTACTACAATTGCAAAAGAATGGCTTCAAATGTTTCCCAAAAACTGAGAAAAAAAATAATATAAAATAAGAATATTGGCACTTTATATTGCCATTTTGATATCGATGTATCAGGAATCGCCGATATATGTCTACATTTTTTGGAAAAAATATATCTATATTTTTGGAAAAAATATTGATATATTGATATTTTATCAACAGCCATACTTGAGTGTAAGACCTGTTATTACAAGCAAGAGAAAGAGATTACTTCATATGTATTTTAAAAGGCCACTGTGTTTAACCCTTCACTACGCTGCTTTGCAGATATGCAAAGCAAAGTTTTAATTATCTTTTCGTTCTTGTCCTTGAAATTTAACACTGCCTTGCAGATGGACAGTGTTGCTTTATGAAAGTAATTGAAAGCAGTCTGCCACTAGAATGTGCTACTGTACTCATGACTGGACAGTGTGTGTTGATCTGAGTAGCATTGTCAATCTGGCACACAGTGCTTTCTTCTGATGGTGATTGTTGGTAGTTGCAAGCAAGAACACATGAACCTAAAATATGTAGTGCTTCTATAACATTTGGAGGTACAGTGTTCACTTCAACTTATATTTCTTATAATAAAAACTTACATGAATCAATTCTGTTTGCATATCTGTAATAGTGTGTAGTAATGGTCCCACCGACACTCGAACAGTAACAAATTAGCGTTTCCTTCATTCCACTTCCTTCTAGTTTCTTGTGCTAGTTCAAGAGTTGTAATGGAGCTATTCTCTTATTTTGAAAATGGACGATGTGAACTGATGATGATCGAAGAATTCATGGTTTTAGAATGTCCGTTTTACAGTGAAGACTGGCTAGATTTCAACAATTCGGATGATGCTCCTACTATAATTGTAAATGATCTGGAAGCTGCAGGTAGTGATAGCAAGGCTGAAACTACTGTAGGTCCTTCATATAATATGGCTGATCTAAAAGTTACCATTTGAAGGCAATATAAACTCCTGATCTACATGCTGGTGCTTATGTATTCACATCGGAATCATGATGGGTTACATAGACACTGTAGCAACAAACTCGAATTAGGAATAATGTTTCTGATGTATTATTACTACAAGCTTCTGAAAAACATCCAAAGTTACAGAAAAATCAAATCATTTTTTAAAAAAAAAAGAACAGTGTTTCATTTACAAATGACCTTTTTAGTCTTGAATGAAAACTGCACTGGGCAATCAGTGGTATAGTTGTCTAAATCATCAGTTTTTAAACATTTTCTTATTAATGAATTAATGGCAAAAAGTGTAGATTAAATTATCTGGAATGATGCTTTTGGCGTTCCACTAATAAAACAATGTCCCAGATATACTTTGGGAGTCTAATGACCAATTTTCATTTCATAGACAATCCAAAGTGACCGGACCCTGAAAGTCAAGATTTTGACAAATTGTACAAAATTAGACCTATAATTGATCAGGTGAATAAAAAATGTCTTTCAGTTGCAGTGAGTGAACATTCGTCAATTTTGTGCCACTGGGTGGTGTACCTTGTTTTTGGCAACAGTTTGACTGTGGCCATTCGTTCTAGTTGTCAACTGGTTGGTTGTCACACCAATTTAAAATGCTGTGCAGTATTTACAGCAGGGGTGATATATAATGTGTTTGCTTTCACAGGTGGCCCAGCCTCTGATGGGGTAGGATAGTCCTGGGACAGGACTGGAGTAGATGGTGCTGGATGAGTGTATTGCACAAGTCTCGCATCTGGGTCTACCACAGGGGTGTGGTCCCTGTGGCAGGGGGTTGGGGTGGGAGTGCCATAATGATGGACGAGGATGTTGTGGAGGTTGGATGGGTGGCAGAACAGCACTTTGGGAGGGATCGGAAGTGTCTTATGTAGGTCGTCCCTCATTTCAGGGCATGATAATAGATAAGCAAAGTACTGACGAAGTCATTCCAGTTTGGGGTGGTATTGGGTGACAAGGGGGTAATCTTTGTGATTGGTTCTAGGGATAGATGTGAGGATCAGGTGTGTGTGAGGATATGGCACAGGAAATCTGTTTGGGAATTAGGTCTGGAGGGTATTGTGTGTCTGCAAAAGACTTTGTGAGGCCTTCAGCATACTGGGCGAGTGAGTTCACATCATTGAAGATGTGTCTACCACAGGTGGCCAGGCTACAAGGGAGGGATTTTTTGTTGGAGAATGTGTGGCAGCTGTCAAAGTGCAGGTACTCTTGGTGATTGGTGGGTTTGATGTGGACTGAGGTGTGGATGGACGCATCTGAAAGGAGGTGTGGATGGAGGCATCTGAAAGGAGGAGATTGACATCAAGGAAGGTAGTACAATGAATGGAGGAGGACCAGGTGAAGTGTGTGGGAGAGAAAGTGTTGATATTGTGGAGGAATCAGTATAAGGTGTCCTGGCCTTGGTTCCAGGTTATAAAGATATCATTAGTAAACCTGAACCAGATGAGGGGTTTATGGTTTATGAAGCTATAAATGTTTCCTGTAGTTGGTCAATAAAGAGTTTAACATAGTAGCGTGCCGTGTAGGTCCCCATTGCTGTGCCACAAATTTGTCTGTATACCTTCCCTTCAAAGGTGAAGTAGTTACGGATTAGGATGTAGTTGGTTAGGTTTATGAGGAATGAATTGGTGGGTTTGGAATCTGCAGGGCATTGAGGGAGGTAGTGTTCAATCGTGGCTAGGCCATGGGCATGAGGGATGTTGGTGTAAAGGTGGTTGCATCAACAGTGATGAGTAGGGATCTGGGATGTAAGTGTGGGAGATGGTGGAGAGCCAGTGCAGGAAAGGTTTTTGTGAGAGGCTAGGTTTTGGGCAGTTGGTTGGAGATGTTGATCAATAAGGGCTGAGATTCTTTTGGTGGAGGCAGTGTAACCAGTCAGTGGATTCAGGTTAGAGGTTCTGCAAAGGACCTGAGGATTTCAGCAGGGATTGGAGGTTATGTTGGATTTCTGGGATGGGATCACTCTGGCAGAGCTTGTAGGTGAAGGTGTTGGACATCTGGCAGAGACCCTCTACCAGGTAGTAACTCCAGTTCATCACAACAGTCATATAACCTTTCTCTGCCAGGAGGATGATAAAGTCAAGATCCGCTTTTAGGTTGTGTTGGGTGGTCCTTTCTTCAGTTAAATGGTGGTTGTTCTTAGGGAGGGAGCGGGGGAAGGGTGGTGACGCCTGGTTGGAAGTTAGGAACTCCTGGAAGGTAACCAGGGGATGGTTAGATGGGGGTGTGAGAGGTTCACCCTGGGATGGTGGTATGAATTGAGACGGCAGGGTGATGTTGCGATTGGGTTGCCTTTAGTTTGAGGGGTTGGTGGCAAAGAAGTGTTTCCACTGTAGGGAAAGAGAGAAGGAGAATAGGTCATTGACAAGTCAAGTATGATTAAACCTGGGAGTAGGGCTGAATGTGAGGCATTGGGGAGGATTCCATTTAAGGAACAAGATATTGTCATGAGTAAGAGTGAAAAAGGGAACAAGGACAGGCATGGCATATGAGGGGCAATATGTAAGGGAGGAAGGTTATTGAGCTACTAGAAATGTGTTGTACTGTTATCAGGGGTCGCTTAGCACGTTGAGATGGGCGCACAGCTCTCATAGTGGATGCGGCGGATACTATAGGGTGTAACCAAAGTCACTTGCAACCACAAGGGTCATTGGCATTACAGAGTATATCATAGAGGTGAGAGGGGAAGAAACATAAGACAAAGAAATGGATGGGCAATAGAGGAGAGTTAAATAAAGCAGAGATTAATGAAGGATGGACAACACAAGGTTTGGCTGGAAGGGAACCACTAGCCACAGAAAGTTCTGGTTGAAATTTACAAATTATTTAAGAACATAGGAGACAACTCGCCAAATGGCAGAATCGCTGTGTCATCGATAGGCACACAAACAAAAGGTACATAATTTGCCTAGCTTTCGGAATGCACTTCCTTTTTATAGCTGTAGGAGAAATGTACGTGCGCGCGCGCGCACACACACACACACACACACACACACACACACACACACACACACAGGCACGCCTGTCTCCCTACATCATGTTCAGTCTAGTGCCAGGTCTTTACTAGCCCACTGTGAGTTTACTGTGATGAGGTGAGGTGTGGAGTGGGGTGAGGGGTGGAGAGGGGCAGGGAGGGGGTTGGGGGGAAGCATCTAGCGACTCCTGGGACAGTGGGGAGCCATCTGTGGGTTAGCTAGTAGGGCAGGTGGCAGACAGCTTGGTATGTGATTTCATAGACTTAGGGTGTGAGACAACAGCCTACAATTAGCTGATGTGGGGCAAAAATTGGGCAGGGGACAGTGTACACACACACACACACACACACACACACTCTTTATTGAGTGGGGAGTGGGAGGGGTAGCGAGTTACCTTAGGTTTAGGCTAGGAAGGTTACAGGAGCAAAGGATGTGCTGTTAAGGATTGCACCCATCTACACAGCTCAGAAAATCTGGTGGTGATGGGCAGGATTCAGATAGTGCGGGTCGTGAAGCAGCCATTGAAATCTCGCATGTGGGGCTTTACTGAATGTTGTGCCGCTATGTGTGTACCTTGTTTTTGGCAACAGTTTGGCGGTGGCCATTCTTTCTAATTGACAGCTGGTTGGTTGTCATACCAATGTAAAACCCTGTGCAGTGATTGCTGCAGTGTCAGTACATAAAATGGCTGCTTTCACAAATGTCCTCGCCTCTGATGAGATAGGATAAGCTTGTGACAGGACTGGAGTAGATAGTGCTAGGTGAGTGGATTGCACAGGTCTTGCATCAAGGACTTCCACAGGTGTGGGGGTTGGGGGTGGGAGTGCTATAAGTATGGACTAGAATGTTGTGGAGGTTGGGTGGATGGCGAAACACCATTTTGAGAGGAGTTTTAATTATCTTAGGTAGGATATTGTTCAGCCAATGTTTTGCCAAAAACAAGATGAACCACCCAGCAGTAGCACAACATGTGAGATTTTGTTTAGAACTTAATTGGCTCAAGTTCTTTGCCAGATTGGTACTGGAATAGAAAAGCAAGGCATACCAGCTAGCACAGATGCAATAGAGATTAACAGGCTTAAATATAAGGGATCATTGTTACCTCCATTTTTCACTAGTACTATTAATTCTATCATACATTCTATTTATTTACTGTTTAAAACTACATTTTTATACTTATCAGAGTGTCATATATGAGTGAATATGATAAGTTGCACACAATTTTGCATATATGTAAAGTATTAAAAAAATTCCAAGATTAAGAAAACATTATTTTTTCAACATTTTCCTGACATTACTGAACAATTTTTTTTAAAAAAATAAAGTGCGAAATGGAGCTTTAATTGCTTTGTGATGCACACTGCATCATTTATTTATTATTGCGGAAAATAATGATGTTAATGTCTTACCTGTCAGCTAATCTCAGACACCTAAGTAAACAGTATATCTGTCAGTATAGGTAGAACATGTGAAGTTAATGCAAAGTCAGATTGTTCAGTGTAAAAGTTCTGATGACGACCCACCTTTAACTCTGTGTTTTTGAGATAGTGCTTCTAACACTAGGATATGTTTATGATGATGATGATGATAATATTGCTTGCTAGATGCAAAATGAAGAAAATACAAGCCTTTAATGTGAGCGGGATGTGCTCAATGTAAGTAAATACTGGTGCTATGCAATTTCCAACTACTATTCTTCACTACCTTTTTGGATTTTTATCAGTTACAATATTTCATGATAGGGCACCATGGCACTCAACATACCCAACATCTGATTGAACAGTTTGTCCTGTAATGCAGCCATCTGATTATGAACAAAACTGTGCAACTGGAATTGGCAAAGAACAGTAAAGTTTGTTAAACAAAAGGTCTTCAAATTGTTGGTTGGTAGCTATTTTTATGACATACAATATTCAGTCTTTGCAACTTGCTTTGAAGGTTTTACACCATCAGGCGACTAAGTTGTTCCTGCAACATGAAGAGAAATTATCATGGAAGATATACAATATTTTGATAGCACAAGGATGTGTGCAAAATCAAAACAGATTTAAAATTTAGTTGTTGTGCTTAGTAGTTTCAGACCACCATTTCTTTTAGCTAAAAAGAATTGACCTAGTGATGTTTGCAAAATAAGTTGCCCAGTATAAGGAAGGCATTACATGTTGGTAGCCATATTTCATTGATACTCATCTATCACTGGTGGACAACCTTATTTGCTAAGGGAGATGAATTTCTATTACCACATTTGCTAGTACAATGGAATTTCATTTCTATCAATCCATTGGACCATTTGTGATGGTATTAAATGTTACAGTAAGCAGATATTAAGGCATTTGTCTGAGTGGCAAAAATAATTCACAATATCTAGAGTATTGGAGAACTGTGCTGTCTTAAAAGTATCATGCTGAGGCTGCATTTTTGCATTCATTGTTATGTGGAGTAGAAACTGGATTCATCACAGTGAACCAGGACACAAAATACAGTTCAGTCAACCTTATTTTTACACACATTATCTGTAATTGAGAAAAAATGATTGACGTCACTGTTCTGAAATATGAATGGGTCGCTCAAACACCAATCACAAGATAGAAGATAGTGAGCACCAAAAGCTGCAGCATCATGCTAGATGAAGACAGTAGAGCCTGTAGTGTAGACATAGTCATAAATTTCTGTTCTAGGCATTTTTCTTAAAGGAAATACTAAATTGCAGGTAAAATTTCAAGATTTGTCATAATTTAAAAAAAAAATGTTTTTTGAGTTCCTAAGTTGTTCTTACTACAATCAGGAATTCATCCATTATACTTTCATGTGCTACAATATTTCAGAGAATTCATTGGAACCTGAGGTATTACTTTGGTGGCACATTGAAGGATCATTGCATTTCTCATTTCACAAATGATTATTAACAATGAATGCATGATATGCAAAAATTTTACTTTTAGTATATGCATCAAGGACTCGCTCCCTGGTGTAACCTATCAAGCCTTTCTGTATTGATTTACCTCCATTTCGGTCTTTTACAGCCAAGAACAGCAACAAATCCAATGAGCTCATATCTAGTACAGGAAGTAAAGGTTGGGGAATTGTTGCAAGTAAGAGTTTCACACATTAATTCACCAACAAGCTTCTATGTTCAGAGGGTAAGCTAATGAACTCTCCTGTACTTTGACAAAATGTGCATGGAAGAACCAGTTCTAATTGTGGAATAATTTTTTACAGACCGGAGCCCATGCTCGATCTCTCTATAGTCTCAAGAATGAAATGATGAAATATTATTGTAATCCTACTGAGCATAAAATTTACAAACCTGAAATTGGTAAGATACCACATTGTTTATTTAAGTCCAAGAAAGTAAGATTTATATAGATAACACTCACCCATACTAACATTTGCTCCCAAGTAAAAGTAAATGAGGTCTAAATGCAAAGATGGTTTATACGCCAGAATACTTTAACCATAACAGATGCTCTAAATGTTACCACAGATGTTACAGAAGTGTTGACAATAAAAACTATGATCTTTGAAGTGTATTACTGTTTAGGTGGAACGCTATGTTGCCTCAGATGTTTGTGTAGTTCATTATTTCATACTAGAGCTTAAAAAGTAATTGTAGCAGACAATGAAAATCCATAACAAGAAGAGAGAAAGTTCCATCAGTACTAAAAATAATGGCCAACATTTCCAGAATTTATCTTGGGTGATGTTTACATCCTACTGCTTGCTGCATATGTGGTATTTCAGTAAAAACCATTAGGACATTCTCATTGGGTTGTTCTTTTTGCCAGTCCTGACTGGTACAGGTGGCATGCACCAAAGTTTCCCAGTTACAGAATTGGTCAATGCTGCTAAGTACTAAATATTCTAGACACAGTTCAGCAACTATCATGAAGCATAACTGCACAATATTACACTTTTTCCCACTGACCTGTGACACAGAAGCTTCCCACAGGTGTTGTGTGTCTCACTGGTACTGTTTCATTTTCTATGAGAGTTTTGCATGACCCCTGCCTCATATATGCAGGGACTCATAACCTTTGACTGACACTTTATTTGCAGTGAAGTGGACAAGAGATGATAACTCCTGTACATACTATAGCGAAGACCATTCCACGGGAGAGCCTTGTATTTGATATACATTTGGTATCCCTGGTACATGAACCTCAATAGTCCTCACACCATATCTATTTGCAGCAATTTACAATCACTTGACAGTAGTCATTTGCTGTTCATAAACAGCTGGAAATTGCCCTGAGAATAGCTGTCAGTATGGGGCTGTATTGTGGTGGGGCAATGTTTCACAGAGTGGTAAGCAAATAACTGAAGCTTTCTGATTCTCTCTCAATTTTTGGATGTGTTATGCTAAAAGGAATACAAATTCTCTTTAAGAAATCAAGTGGCTAACACCCAATAAAGTGATTCCTGCTACAACAAGAGGAAAAACCTGCAACAAAATTTACTTATTGCACAAAGTTATCTCGAATTTTGAGTCTCGAACTTTTGTCTTTTCTGTGTAAGGAAATAGTGGAAATTTATAACAAATGTAGACATTATATACACTGCTATTGAAGGGGGAAGCTAAATTTAACATGATATGGCAGTTATATTATGAACAGAATACATTATTGCACCACAGTAGTCAAATTCACATAAGAGATCTTTGATAAACATTGAAATTAGTGGGAACAATTGACAGGATGTGACTTATGTAGCCAAAATGGTATAAAGTAGAAGTGTAAAATATAACTAATGATACATTGCAGAATCTATTTTTCACAGTATTCATTCTTCAGAAATAAACAATATGTCATGTATCCAGAAGCGCTAGTGCACATCATAGCAACTCCATCAGCAAATGACAAATAGTTTTTGTTTGTAAGCTGAAATAATTTGATATTGTACATATGGTTCGCAAAAATTTCATTCTCTTTCAGTGTTGTTGATGAATACAACTTTGATATTTTATGTTCTACATTTCAAAATCATACTTGCATGCATACACAATTAATATCCATTGTAACGTGTTAGTGTTCCTTTTTAGGCATGCCATGTGCTGCATTGAATGCTACAAAAAGTTGGTGTCGGGGACAGGTTGTAGGTCTTCCAGGAAATAAAAAGGTCAGAGTGTTCTTTGTTGACACTGGTAGTGAACTAGAGCTACCATGGTATGAAGTATTCCGGTTACCGGACAAGTTTCTTGCAGTTCCAAAGCAGGTAATCTTATTTTTTGTGGTTCACAGCCTTCTGTAATTGTTTTCGTCATAATTTTTTTGTATTATGTGTATGTAGTATGTGCCTTTTACAGAAAGAAAATCTCAAATGAAACGCACAGTGACACCACTGATCTTGAGATTTTACAAGATTATAAGATGCAGTAACATGAGCACACCCCCCCTGCGGGTTCGGGGGTATGAATAGGCCCGCGGTATTCCTGCCTGTCGTAAGAGGCGACTAAAAGGAGTCTTCAAAGTTTCGGCCTTATGTGATGGTCCCCACTTGGGTTTGACCTGCCATTTTCAAAATTTCCGTTGTTAGTGCGTGCCATTTGGGGAAGGACGCCTTACGTGGTGTTTTTCTATTGGTCCATCGTGCACCTCCATCTTGCTTGCTATCTATTGTCGTGTGGAGGGATTTCCACCCCATGTCTTCTGGGTTGCCTCCTCGTCTTGTGCGCAATCCCCTTCTTAGCGCCCACGGCAACTGTGGACCCTTTCAACACCTAAAATCCAGCACGGTAGCCAGTCCGTTGTGGTGGGGTCGTCATGTACCCTCTTGGTGGTAGCCCCCTGACCACGCAGGGATCGCACTACAGATGCCAGAGCTGTTTCCTCCCCATGCATGCCAAGGAGTATGTGCCCATCTTGTCTGGGGCACGGGGACTCCGGGCAATGGGATATCGGCCAGGTACCCGTTGCTTTGGCTGGGTGGCGCCCTTGGGGAGAGCCCTCGTTCGGAGTAGGTGGCATCTGGGCGGATGTGGCGCAATGAAGCGCAATAAATCTCACCAAGCTGGTGGTCGCACTGCCACCAGCATCTCTAAGCGAGGCAAAATTGAATTCGATGCTGCACAATATGATCCTCAGTCGTTCCCCTCGTTGGCTGCGCCATGGGAGGGACGCAGATCTAGTGCCAAGCAGGAGCCTTATGTACCACAATACCTTGTCTGCAGCAGGACTGATGGTGACTCCTTTCTTTCGACAAAGCCTATGTTTTTTGTGGAACACCTGGAGGATAAGTTTGGGGAAGTGGCGGGTTTGTCTAAAATGAGGAATGGGTCCATCCGCCTCAAGACGTCCTCCCCAGCCCAGTCACGGGCGTTGCTCTTGTGTGATAAGCTGGGAGACGTCCCTGTTACCGTCACTCCCCACAGTAGCTTAAATATGGTCCAGGGGATTATTTACCATCGCGACCTCTTGTTACAGTCCGATGACAAGCTGAGAGCTGACTTGGAACGACGTGGTGTGCATTTTGTCCGTCGTGTGCACAGAGGACCCAAGACCAACAGGGTGGCCACCGGTGCCTTTATCTTGGCCTTCGAGGGTGCTGTATTGCCTGAGAAAGTCAAGGTAATGGTTTACCGTTGTGACGTCAAGCCATACGTCCCTCCCCCGATGCGGTGCTTCCAGTGCTGGAAGTTTGGGCATATGTCCTCCCGTTGCCCATGCAGCGCCACATGTCGAGATTGCGGACGCCCCTCTCATCCCGATTCTCCATGTGCGCCTCCGCCTGTCTGTGTCAACTGTGGGGAACACCACTCTCCATGCTCGCCGGACTGCCCCGTTCTTCATAAGGAGCGGAAGGTTATGGAATTTAAGACCCTGGACCGGCTAACTTATCGTGAGGCAAAACTGAAATTTGAAAGGTTGCATCCTGTCCCTCTTCAAACTTCTTATGCTACAGCTACGTTATCGTCGCCCTCGCGGGCGGCAGTTGTCGCCTCCTCTGTGCCGCCTTCAGTTGGCCCTCGGGGCCGTCCATCTCTGTCTGCCTCCCTCTTGTCTGGGGGCAAGCCTTCCTCTTTTGCCCCCTTAGCAGTTGGGGGCAAACCCCCTTCTGTCACTCCCCCCGCACATGCTCCAGGAGTGACATCTGCTCCAAAACCAGGGGGCTCGATCCCTCCTCCTCCCCCTCCCCCTTCTCTGCCGGCGTCGTCTCCGCCGGCGTCGTCTCTGCCGGCTCCTCTCTCGCGGAAGGGGTCCCTCGGGGCCCTCCCTTCTACCCCGCCGGATGTCAGCCAGTGGCTGAAGGTTCATCCACCTGCTGGTCGTAGGGCTTCTGCGTCGTCGTCAGCCTCCGACACCCCTTCAGAGAAACTCTCCCAGCCCTCTAAGCCAAAGGACAGACGCGAGAAGAAGGACCGGAACGTGTCCAAGAAGAAGGACGCTCCGGCAGTTTCAGTACCGCCTGCTGTCAATAGCTCTGGCTCTGGGGATGCGGTGGATATCCTCGCCTCTGCCGCGGATCTCGCCCTCACGGAACACTCGGGGACCTCTCCTATGGACACAGCTGACTCTCACTCGGTGGCAGCCGTTGACTCTGCGGCGCCGTCTGCCTCTTAGTGGACTTAACGCCCTCCCAGTCCCTTCCTGCTTCCATTCTCCAGTGGAATTGTGGCGGTTATTTCCGCCACCTGCCTGAGCTCCGGATGCTTCTGAGTGTTTCCCCTGTTCTGTGCATTGCTCTTCAGGAAACTTGGTTTCCAGCAATGCGGACCCCTGCCCTTCGCGGTTATCGGGGATACTATAAGAACCGCGCTGACTGTCAACGAGCTTCAGGTGGAGTTTGCCTCTTTGTTCACCACTCTGTCTGTAGCTCACCAGTACCCCTTCTGACGCCTTTAGAGGCAGTCGCTGTCAGGATTGAGTTCTCGCCGGCTATTACTGTTTGCTCTGTTTACGTTCCTCCGTATGGGCAACTCCCCCGACATGTCTTGGCTGCGCTGCTGGCTCAACTCCCGCCGCCATTGCTGCTTCTGAGCGATTTCAATGCCCACAACCCTCTATGGGGTGGGACTGTCTCCGATGACCGCGGTCGCGCTGTGGAGCATGTGTTGGCTCAGCTCGACCTTAGCCTCTTGAACACCGGTGCTCCCACGCATTTCAGTGTGGCCCATGGCTCGTTCTCGGCCATCGATCTCTCTCTTTGCAGCCCCGGACTTGTCCCATCCCTTCACTGGAGAGTGCATCCTGATCTGTGTGGTAGTGACCATTTTCCCATCTATTTGTCACTGCCCCAGTGTCATTCTTCTGCGCGCCTGCCCCGCTGGGCTCTCAACAGGGCTGACTGGCCGGCTTTTACTTCCGCTGCCACCATCGCTTCTCTCCCACAGGGTGACATTGACGAGGTGGTCCGTGTCTTGACCTCGTCAATTATTTCTGCGGCCGAGACTGCCATCCCTCGCTCTTCTGGACTCCCTCGGAGGAAGTCTGTCCCCTGGTGGTCGCCGGAGATTGCTGAGGCTATTCGCGACCGTAGGCGGGCTCTCCAGCGTCATAAGCGGCACCCGTCTCTGGAGACCCTCATCGCCTTTAAGAAGCTCCGTGCCTTGGCCCGTCGTCTTATTGCACGACGTAAACAGGAATGCTGGGAGAGGTACATTTCATCCTTGGGCTCCCGTGTCTCCCCGTCGCTCGTGTGGTCCCGCATCCGGCGGATTTATGGATACCAGACCCCTATGGGTGTCCCTGGAATCTCCCTGGACGGCGCTGTCTGCACGGACGCTGCCACCATTGCTGACCACCTTGCCGCGCACTTTGCTACGAGCTCTGTGACCGCAACTTACCCTCCTGCCTTTCGCTCTCTAAAGGAGCGCGCCGAGCGGACGCCGTTATCGTTCCACACACGTCGTTCTGAAATATACAATGCTCCTTTCAGCGAGAGGGAATTCCTCGCTGCCCTCGCCAATTGCCCTGATACAGCGCCAGGACCGGACTGCATCCACGCGCAGATGCTGAAGCATCTCTCCAGGGACTGCCAGAGACACATCCTTACCATCTTTAACCGCATTTGGAGCGAGGGCGTGTTCCCATCGCAATGGCGAGAGGGTGTTATCGTTCCCATCTTGAAGCCCGGTGCGGACCCTCTGGTGGTGGACGGCTATCGTCCCATTACACTAACCAACGTTTTGTGCAAATTGCTCGAACGTATGGTGGGGCGGCGTTTGTGTTGGGTCCTTGAGTCGCGCGGTCTCCTCGCTCCATCCCAGGGTGGCTTCCGTCAGGGCCGGTCTGCTGCGGACAATTTGGTGCGGCTGGAATCTGCTATCCGTACGGCCTTTTCCCGCCGTC
This sequence comes from Schistocerca gregaria, assembly GCF_023897955.1. Classification (NCBI taxonomy): domain Eukaryota; kingdom Metazoa; phylum Arthropoda; class Insecta; order Orthoptera; family Acrididae; genus Schistocerca; species Schistocerca gregaria. The sequence continues at coordinate 260,105,294 of NC_064921.1, forward strand.
AGCATCTCGTTGCTGTATTTTTTGATCTGCGGAAGGCATATGACACAACATGGAGGCATCACATCCTTGCTACGTTGCGCGAGTGGGGTCTTCGTGGTCAGCTCCCAGCTTTTCTTCAAAACTTTTTATTGCGGCGCTCTTTCCGGGTGCAAGTCGGTGCCGCCTCTAGTTCATCTTATATACAGGAAAATGGGGTCCCGCAGGGCTCGGTGTTGAGCGTTTCCTTATTTCTAGTGGCCATTAATGGTCTGGCTGCAGCCGTGGGGTCGTCGGTGTCTCCTTCTTTGTATGCCGACGACTTCTGCATCTCATTTAGCTCAACGACTACGGGAGTCGCCGAACGCAGGCTGCAAGCAGCCGTTCGCAAGGCGGCATCATGGGCTCTGACTCATGGATTTCAGTTCTCTGCGGCCAAGACTCGAGTTATGCACTTCTGCAGGCGTCGGACGGTCCACCCTCATCCGGAACTTTACCTCGACGGTCAACTACTTGAAGTGGTGGACACTAGCCGCTTCTTAGGACTCGTCTTTGATGCCCGGCTCACGTGGGTTCCTCATATTACTCAGCTGAAGCAAAAGTGCTGGCAGCACCTCAACGCCCTCCGCTGCCTGAGCCATGCGTCTTGGGGTGCAGATCGCAGCACGCTGTTGCGATTGTACAGAGCCCTTGTGCAGTCCAGGCTTGATTATGGGAGCCTGGCCTATGGGTCTGCATCGCCCTCAGTGTTGACGTTGTTGAACCCCATACACCACTGAGGGGTTCGGCTTGCAACTGGCGCTTTCCGTACGAGCCCCATGGATAGTCTGCTGGTGGAGGCCGGGGTTCCCCCGCTGCGGATTCGCCGCCACCGACTGCTCGCCGACTATGCTGTCCACGTGCATTGCTCACCGGGCCATCCCAATCATCGCCTGCTTTTCCCTGCCAGGGTTCTCCCTCTGCCCGACCGGCGACCTAGGTCTGGGCTTTCCATTGCTGTCCGCGTCCAGTCCATGCTGTCTGAACTGGGGTCGTTCCCTCTTCTGCCGCCCTTCCGGGCCTGTGCACCCACGCCTCCCTGGTGTATGACCCGTCCGTCCGTCCGCCTGGACTTGGCACGGGAACCCAAGGACTCGGTTCCGCATGTGGCCCTCCGTCACCATTTTCTTGCGCTCGTCGCCTCATTTTCAGGCTGTGAGCCTGTCTACACTGATGGTTCCCTGGTGGATGGTCGTCCTGCCTACGCTTTTGCTCACGCTGCCCATGTTGAACAGCGCTCCTTGCCGGCTGGCTGCAGTATTTTTACTGCAGAGCTGGTGGCCATATTGCGCGCTCTTGAGCATATGCGTTCCTGCTCAGGTACGTCCATCGTCATCTGCAGTGACTCCCTGAGCAGCCTCCAGGCTATCGACCGCTGCTATACCTCTTCTCCTCTGGTATCCTTTATTCAGGAGTCTGTTTTTGCCATTACCCGCTCTGGTCGTTCGGTGGTCCTTGTTTGGACGCCAGGTCACGTTGGCATCCCGGGGAATGAACGTGTCGACAGGCTGGCCAAAGGGGCGGTCGACGCCCCCACTTTGGTGATCGGCCTCCCGGCTCGTGATTTGCAGCTGGCTTTGCGCCGTAAGGTGCTTCAGATGTGGCGTGACGAGTGGCGTAGCCTGACTTCTCCGAATAAACTGCGGGCTGTTAAGGAGACGACCGATGTGTGGCAGTTCTCCCTGCGGGCTTCTCGCAGGGAGTCTGTCATCCTGTGTCGGCTCCGCATCGGCCATACCTACCTGACGCACGGACATCTTTTGCGTCAGGAAGATCCCCCCCTGTGTCAGTGTGGGTCCCGGTTGACGGTCGCCCATATTTTGTTGGAGTGTCCCCGCCTGCGCACCCTCCGGCAGACTTTTAATCTCCCGGGCACGTTGCCTTTGGTTTTATGCGACGATGCCTCCATGGCTGACGACGTTTTAAATTTTATCCGTGGTAGTCCTTTTTATGGTTCCATTTAGGGGGGACCTGTCCCTTTCCCTTTCTGTGTATCTTGTCCTCGAGTGTCCCATTGGTTGCAGATTTTAATGTGTGTATTCGGGTGGTTGACTCTTTCCCAATTTTTGTTCCCATGGTCAGTCAACCAGTCTCCGACCCTCTTCTTTTCTTCCGTTTCTTTCTGTCCAGTGTTCGTCTGTACTCTTTTTGTCTCTAGTGTTCGCTGCCACATTTGTGTTCTTTCAGTGACTGGGGGGAGGGGCGTCTCCTCCCCCCTTGGGGTTTTACCTGTTCCGTAAATTTTGTTTCGCCGGTTTTTTGGAATGGGGGACTGATGACCTTAGCTGTTTAGTCCCCCTTAAACATCCCAACAACAACAACATGAGCACACACTGATAAAAGAAATATGCCATACATTAATTGAATTATGTACAATATCAACTTTGACTAAAACAAAATACCTGGGAACGCACATGTGGTCCACCATATTTTTGGGCTCACCTCAAGTACTTAAGCAACAAATGAATGCTGAATGTGACATGCAAATTAGTTGTCTAACCTGAAAAAGTCATGAATAGACTACCTCCTCCTCCCTCTGTCCTCCCTATGCCAGCATGTTAATGGAGAAAAAGGAAAACAAAAACAAAGTAAAATGTAGAGGGTGTGCAGTTTCTTGGTTTAATAGGGTTGTTCTGTTTGGCTTTGTATGTATAATACACAGTCCAGTCACATTAATGTCACCGCTGTCTATGTTCAATGTCAACATGCCACAACCACTCATAGAAGGCAGATGGCAGCACTAGCAGTGGAAAGCACAAAGGGAATGTCAGGGATGTGGAAAACAGTGTAGTCATTGTGATGTGGAAACAGAATGATTTGTCTGACATCCGAACTGTCATGATAATTGGCTTTCAGGCCAAGGGTAAAAGCATTTCCAAGACAATTAAGTCTGTTAATGTTTGTGTGCCATCATCATTAAAGTACACAGTACGTGGCACAGTGATGGTATCCAAAACTGGTGCCAAAGCAACTGTGGTGCACCAAGAACCATAGATGATAGGGGTGAATGATAACTGTGGCGATGTGTACTGATGAATAGATGGGCCACTATTGAGCAGCTGAGCATCTGCCCAGGTAAAACAGGGGACCATCAGCAGTGTCTCTTCAACAACCCATTCAGCAAATATTGCTGCATATGGGCCTCCGCAGCAGGCACCTGGTTGATGCACAGCAACGAAGGTTGAAATTTGCATGCCAACACCGCAACTGGACTTCCACTGAGTGGTGACGGGGACTTCCCAGATGAATTACATTTTATGCTCCATCAGACATGTGAAATGTTTGACAGCAAACACCCTACAGCAAGCAAGGAAGCGTTATGTTCTTGGGAATGTTTTCGTGCCATTCCCTGGGTGATCTTGTAATTCTGCAAGGCACAGCGGATGAACACAAGTAGTATGTATCTGTCTTCCCCTAGGACTATGTCCGTCCTTTCATGCAGTTTGTTTTTCTTCGACACGATGGAATCTCCTAGTGGTACAAAGCAACATGTTGCACAGCTTTAGTGCAGTGTATGTTTTGAAGAGAATCAGGGTGAGTTACCATACTCCCCCAGCCACCAAAGTATTCCGATTTAAAACCAGTCAAGACTCTGTGGGTCTGTCTCAAACAGGCTGTTTGCACTATGGATCCTCTCCTGAAAAACCGTGCACTTCTGACCACAGCACTGGAATCAGCATGGCTCCAAATCCCCGTTGGTACCTTCTAGAACCTCATCGACTCTCTTCCTGCATGTCTCGCACTCTACACATCTGGCAGGGGTCTGTGTTGCAAAAGGTGATTATTCATGTTTTTGGCAGCTGGTCATATTAAAGTTACTGGACAGTTTATAAAAACAGGCAAATGAAACAACATAATTGCCCCCTCCATGGCAATGTATAGTTTCGCACGTTCAGCCTTTCACATGTATATATGTATATAACCATTTTATTTGTTTGAGCACTCAGTGGTGTAGAATAATTTGTTGTTTCAGGCCCTTCTATTTTCAGATTAAACTGTATATGGTTTCAGAGACACTTAACAGTTCCAAACATCTAATTCCTTTGTTAGTACCTAGAGTCGCCCTTAACATACCCCAACGGATGTCAACTGTGTATGTAGACAATAGGATTAAGTATTTTATACTGTGATGCGGTCACACATCAAGAGAAATTTTATTTGTTGTTAAAATTGGTTATTAAAATATCGTGAAAGAAAAAACATCTTGGTTATTACAGGCAATACATTGTGCATTGAATGATGTAAGCCCAACACTGAAGTCTGGATGGTCACCAGAAATTAAAAAAGTTATGTTGGAGCTCACATTCAAAAAATCATTGAGATTATTTGTGGATTCTGTGAGTGACACTAACTTGTTTGTCACATTATATGATGTTCAACGTGAAATGGACATTTGCATCAATGCAGTTTTGGTGAGAGAGGGCTATGCTCTGAGCACAGGAATTAGGTAAGTTTTGCAAGACTTTCTTTCATATTGACTTCATCTAACAGCTTAAAACGGTGTCCCACACTGGTACTTAAATCTAGGTGCAGTTGTGTGAGGTGCAGTATCAGTTACACCACTGGAGTATGCTTTACTGATGGAATTGAAAGTTAACTTATCTTCTTCATTGTAGTGACTAGACTTCCAGAAAGAGTTCATGTGAATTATGTCAAACCTTAATAAGAAATGTACTGACTTCTGTATGTATAATTTTACATTACTTTTGTGTACCACTGCTAGACAGAAGGGAGTGTAATGCTTTTGTGTACCTCCTTATTTAGAAGTTGCCATTAATTACTTCTTTTATATAATAGTAGCCTTGCAGTTTTTTTATTTCTTGCAAAGCAGAATAAGTAGTGTTCAAGGATCTTGTCAGAGGTGAAATGGTAGGCATGTTATGATCTTCTATATTGTAATTTTGACCATGGGTACTTCCTAATAGGAGGTTTCAATTTAGCTGACTGGCTGTTTATTTTTTTAAGTTACTTAATTCTGATTTGTGTGTGTTCTTTGTTGTAGCATGGTTCTAGTGTCAAAGTACTAAATCAAATAGATATTTTCATAAAAATATGTTAGTGCACAATGAGAGAGCTTGTGGAACTGTTGGTAAAGAAAATTAAACATTGGAATATAACTATACTATAACTTACTTTTTTTTAAAGCATGCAGTTCATTTTAACAATTATATTATTTTATAAAGTGTCCATATATAATTGCCCCACTATTAATCAGAATTATTTAGGGTTACTATATCTAATGAATCAACCACTTGCACTCAAACTTTTAAGATTTTTTATCCAGTAGTTTCATAGTCTTCAAAATTTTCTTCACTCTTGAAAGAAATTTGAAATCAGATTGTACAAGGATAATAGAATACTAGGTAGTAGTGAAGTTTGATTGTCTGTTCAAGCTTTTTGGTTACCATAACCTGCCTCTTCATTTTTATGGTCTCCTTTAATTTTTGCCACTGTAAAGTGTAGTATGTCTCAGTACTGTAGTATTATTTACTCTGAGTTTGTACTGAAATGTACCAGACATATTTTTACCCACAGGACATTTGCCAAAAATTTCCTTCTTTGGTGACAATAAAACAACCCTTCCATTGGCCTGACTGGGCCCCAGTGTCCGAAAGTTAGAACTAGACCCAAGTTTCACCGTGCATTGTATATCTTTCTTGGTCCTACTTTCATGGAGTGTAGGACAAAATGATTATTTCCTACTGATTCTGAAAAGATAATGCGAAGTATTTTCTAGTTCTGTCTTTTTGAACTAATTGAATGTAAACACTTTCAACCTCAGTGCATAATCTTTTAACAAACAGTCATCTGGTTGGTATGATATTTGTAAACTGCCATTTGTTACAAAGCATACATTGTTTTATTTAATATTTGTGCTTTAGAAGTACAACTGCACAATTTTTCATTTTTCGTACTTTTACTGCTAACCGTTTTCAGAATAGGTACGTAATATTTGACTATTTCTTGCCCAACTATCCACTGAACTATTTTTTTTGTTGGTTTAAGCTTTTATGTAGCAGCTGGCCCACTCCTTGTTGTTGAAACCAAGTCAAAACACTTCATGAGATCTGTCATCCACTGTAATATCTGATGTATTTACCTTTTTTATCTGCTCACTGTAGTTGATTCTCTTGAAGTAGAAGTCCTGCTGGTCAGTGCCTCTGAAATCCTACATGTTGCCATGGAAAGGCTTGTCTTTGTGTTATTTTGGAGCAAAGGAAGACAACTTCCACTTATCTTACAAAAAACTACCTACACTACTTTCCTTTTACAAACTTGTATTTGATGGAATGGATGTACAGATCATTAGAGTGTCTTGTGAATTGCAGTAGAACACAACTTTTCATGTGCCTTGAAGACTCAACATACATTTAAGATTACAATAGATTTTATTTATCACAATAACATCTTGTCTTTTGTTTTCGTTCTTAGAGGGTATGAGTGTTCTTTGACAATCAAGTTACCACCAAGCCACAATGCCAAAACATAAAAGGCCCTGTCCACAGCAGGTGAAGCCATTTATTTGTTGTCACACCTTGCCATTTTCTTGTATTCAACACCTTCCATTTAATGTCTGCACATATGGAAACCAACACCCGAGGACATTTTATGTTCCATAACTTATTCCGTACTTAATATTACTCTGCCATGATCATCTTTCATGTCCACCCCAAATCCTGTATCATTTCAGTGGCACTTCTCCCCTATTAGACAATGATACAAAATGTGCTCCCCTTCTTTGAACTTTATCGATGTACTCTGTCATTCCTATCTGGTAAGGATCCCACACCATGCAGCAGTATTCTAAAAGAGGAGATATAACAGTAGTGTAAGCAGTCTCTTTTGTAGATCTGCTACATTCTGTAAATATTTGGTTGGCCTTCCCCACAACATTTTCTATGCATTCCTTCCAATTTAAGTTGTTCATAATTGTGATTCCTAGGAATGTAATTGTATTTAAGGCCTTTTAGATTAGACTGATTTATTGTGTAACTGAAATTTAACAGCTTCCTTTTAGCACTCATGTGGATAACCCCACACTTTTCGCTATTTAGGGTCAATTGCCAATTTTTGTATGATACAGTTACTTGTTTTGAATAATTTTGCAATTTGTTTTGATCTTCTGATGACTTTACTAGTTGATGAATGACTGCCCCATCTGCAAATAACCTAAGATGGCTGCTCAGATTGTCTCCTAAATCGTTTATATAGATAAGGTACAGCAAAGAACCTATAACACTATCTTGGGGAATGCCAGAAATCATATCTGTTTTACTCAATGTCTTTATGTCAGTTACTACAAACTATGACCTTTCTGACAGAGAGTCACGAATCCAGTCACATAACCAAGATGATATTCCATAAGCATGCATTTTCACCAGAAGCCACTTGTGTAGTACAGTGTCTAAAGCCTTCTGGAAATCTAGAAATATGGTATCAATTTGAAATCCCTTGTTGATAGCACTCAACACTTCATGTGTTTGTGTTTCACAAGAACGATGTTTTCTAAATCCATGTTGACTGTGTGTCAATAGACCATTCTTTTCAAGGTACCTCCTAATGTTTCAACACAACATATGTTCCATAATCCTGCTGTATATTGATGTTAAGATATGGGCCTGCAATTAAGTAGATTACTCCTACTACCTTTTTGAATATTGGTGTGACCTATGCAACTTTCCAGTCTTTGGGTACGGATCTTTCGTCAAGTGAACGGATGTATTAGATTATTAAGTCTGGAGCTAGTGTATCTGGATACTCTGAAAGGAACCTAACTGGTATAGTCTTGCCTGGAAGGCATGCTTTTGTTAAGCGATTTATGTTGCTTCGCTACTCCAAGGATTATACATTAATCATGTAGGCAGCTGTTCTTGATTCAAATTCTGGAATATTTACTTCATCTTCTTTGGCAAAGGAATTTCAGAATGCTGTGTTTAGTTACTCTGCTTTGGCAGCACTGTTATCTATAGTATTTCCATTGCTATCACATAGAAAAGGCGTTGATTGTGCCTTGACGCTAGCATACTTCACATACGACCAGAATCTCTTTGGATTTTACTCCCAGGTTTTGAGACAAACTTTCATTGTGTGAACTGTTATAAGCATTTCGCGTTGAAGTTCGCACTAAATTTCAAGCTTCTATAAGAGATTGCCAATCTTCTGAATTGGGAGTAAAAGGATCCAAATATTATTTTATTCCCATTTCCAAGAATGACCTCTACCCTTACTAACTCACAGATACCACCTACTTCAATTTTGTGACAACATAAACTACTTCTAACAGCAACAAACATGCCAGCACCAACTGTGTTTAGCCTATCCTTTCAGAACACTGTTAGCTTTTTTGCAAATATTTCAGCCGAACTTACCTCCGGCTTTAACCAGCTTTCAGTGTATATAACAGATGACCACCTCAGACAGAACCATTACTTCAGCAGTCATTTTTATGTACAGCATGTTGTGCGCAAATGATATTAGGAATATATTGTCTGTCGAGATTGTAGTTGCTAATAAAACAGTCGCTGCAGTTGTTGTTCTCAAAGTGGATAACACGTTGCATTTTCAATTCCTAGGGCAGGTGTCTTTCAGATTGATTTACCTATTCCCTCAGTTCAGCTGTTCCTTCTCAGTCTTGTGTCACCATTTATTTCTGGCCTTTTGACCTCCCTTTTTAAATTCTGTTTCCGGAGTGTGAGCCATTTGGGGAAGAACTTCCTACCTACAGCCTCTCGCATAGGTTCCCCTCTTTCTCGACCCGTCATTCTCCTTTTTCCCCACCATAGCCCCCCCCCTCATCCCTCCTCATTCTCCCTTCTTCTGCACCATAGCTCCCCCTCGTCACTCCTCATTCTCTTTTCATCCCCACCATAGCGCCCTAGGTCACTAGCACATGTAACCAGTCCATGTGACGAAGACTACCCATCTGGCTATGCTTCTTGTCAACACTTCTGCTACCTGAGCTATCACTGTCTCATGTATGCCTAGGAGCAGTTGTTTGAGTTTTTGGGGCATCAGGATGCCCACCAACTACCACAGTGCTGGCTGGGTGGCATTCATGGGGTGAGCCCCTGATTGCAGTCAGTGGCACCAGGACAGATACTCGGCACATAAAGTGTGCTAAGATCCGTACTTCTGGCCACTCTTGCACAGCCGTCTCTTCAGACAGGAATGATTCTCTCTCTGCTTCTTCTTTTATTTCCTTGGCCATCCATGTCCTGGCCAACCTCTGGGAGGAGGGCAAGGTCTGCCAGCTTGGGATGAAACCCTGTCCTCATTATTTGGTTTGATCCAGGACAGATGGGAAGACTTTACCAAACCATCAGAGGTTAGTGTCATGAAGTCAACTCACTTAGTAAGATGCCATCTGGTTCCATACTTTTTAAAAACTCTCCTGCCAGTAACTCTGCTTCCCATTGTGCTTGCAAGCGTTTTGGTGACTTCTTGGTGAACTTTATTCCTCGCCAGTCCTTAAATATGACCCAGGGCATTATTTTCCACAGGAATCTCCTCCTTCAGTCTAATGAGAAACTCGGACTAATGAGCAATGGTGCAATGTACAGAGAATCCAGAGAGGTCCTAAGGACAGTTGTATTGATAAGAACATTTTCATCCTGACCTTTGAGGAGGATATCCTTCCAGAAAAAGTCAAAGTTATGGCTTACCATTGTGACATGACACTCTATATTGCCTCCCACGTGCAGTGTATCCATTTTGGTCACACATCTTCACAGTATGAGGTGAATCCTATTTGTGGTGACTGTGACCACCCGCTGCATGAGCGGTTCTGGCCAAATTATACTCATTCACCAGGTTGCACGACCTATAAAAAGGAAAGGAACATTTATTAATTCAAAAGTGTCAACCGTGTATCCACTTTGAGACCTGACAGAAATTTGACTGTCTCCACCCGGTATCTTTAACGTCTACCTTTGCTTCTGTTTCATCCTTTCCTCCTCCTCCCCCTCCCCCCTCTTCCTTTCCTTTGTCCTGTCCCCCTTCCTTTTCCTCCTCCCTGACAGCTCCCTTTGCCTCCCATCACGGATATGCTCCTTCTCTGTGGCCAGAAAAGAAATGGTCTTATCTAGCACCCACTGGTGATGGAGCTCCCTCTAGAAACCCCCCTCCTAGCAGCATCTTCATGTCAAGAAGCCTGTTACTTGGAGTAGGTTATGGGACCCAAGCTCTGTGGGCTTCAAGGCCACCTGTTCTCTTTTCAATCCTGTTATTTCTGCAACTTGCTGTCCTCTCAATCATATCCCCTCAAGCCAATAGTCCTTCCTTTTCCTTACTGCAATTCTATCCTCCTCCTATTCTTTCTCCCCTCCATTGAGGACCATGTACAATCGGGCAACCAAAACTTTCGAAAGTATCGGAAGCCTTAGGCGAATTTCATTTTTTCTTTCTCTCCTTTCTTGTTGTTCAGACTTCTTCAGTCCTTCCTCCTCATCAGCGTTTCAGGTCTCCCTTTTTGTCTTTCTTGATCCCCATGCATATGCCTGAAGGCTGGCTCTTGCATTTGGCGTGTAAAGGGCAGTGGAGTAAAGCGTAACTCGCAGCACCCAGGTTGACAGGTAGGGCTCATGCATACCCCCAGTAAAGGCCAGTCCCAGGGAGGATGATGCCTGAGCTGTGACCTTCCCAATTGCCAAATGGTCGCTTTGTCTGGAGTTTAGGAGGTGTGACCTGAGGTGTGCATGGTCATGTAAGATAGGTGTTTTCCCCCCTGTGGGAGCTCCCAGATGGAAGTAGTGCACTAGTGGAAACCCTGGCAATCACAGGGGATTCACCTGCAATGAGTAAGTCATCTCCATCAGCACAAACTCTGTCTAATAAGTGGAAATGGAACAAGGCCAAAGACATAATGAATCTCCCAGTTGCATCCTGCTACCTCGTGGTGTCACACACAGGAGAATCTCTAAAGTTTTCTACAGTGAACCCACTCTTCATTCAGAAAGGTGAGGACACAGTTGCTGGCCACTAAAGTCCTGCACTCAATTATGCAATGGAACTGTGCTTCTAGAGGCAGATGGTGCCTTTAAAGACCAAAAACTGCTTAAAGCTATGCTCCTCAGCAGATACCCTGTTCATGTAGAGGCTCATAGAACAGTGTGTTATTCACGTGGTGTCATATATGTACACTTTGCAGCTTGATGGTATGATTGAGAGAGATATACAACATTCTCTCTGTGATCAGGGTGTAACCACAGCCTATCGAGTTATGAAGAGGGTTGATGCAGAATTCATGCCTAGCCCACCCCCTGTTCTTATCATTTGATCCAGTGGAGCTCCCTTCGAAGATCAAGGTGGGATATGCAGTCACCAATGTTGGACCCTACATACTGAACCTGCTGTGTTGCCACCAGTGTCAGCATTATAACCATACTCATTCACATGTCCTGTAAAAACGCTGCCAAATGTGTCAGTTTCACGAGGGAAATTTCCCTCCTCCATCTCCCCTCTGCATCAACTGCACTGACAACCAAGCTGCTTCCTCCCACGAACGCCCTGTGTACCTTGATGAGTTCTGGAAACCAATTTTAAAGAAATGGAAAATGCATTTGTTTAATAAATGACAAAGAATTGGAGCTTTAAAAGCAATTGGATTTCAGATTTCTCTGTAATCTTTTTATTCATAGATGACGGACAAGTGATTTTATTCATATAGGTGAATAATGTTTAGAATAATACTTGTTGATTATGAGTAATGAATAGTAATTTACACATGTAATCATTGTTCATCAGTTTGCATAAACTGACCATCAGCTGGCTGACTAAATTGGCTGCTTAATATTGCATTTGCCTAGTGCTTAGACCCCAGACCACTGAGACCGTGCACCTATACACATTTTTGTGTTCCATTTGTTATGCTGTAAATCAAGAAAAGTTGCGCTCAAAGTTGGTTTCAGCACTGGAATGCATTACTCGGCATGGTGGTATTCTTGTGACTTCCTCCCATTTCTGAACAGATACAGCCAGCTAGTGGATCCACATTTCAACATATGCTTCAAAATATGCTGCTTCCTCCCACGAACGCCCTGTGTACCTTGATGAGTTCTGGAAACCAATTTTAAAGAAATGGAAAATGCATTTGTTTAATAAATGACAAAGAATTGGAGCTTTAAAAGCAATTGGATTTCAGATTTCTCTGTAATCTTTTTATTCATAGATGACGGACAAGTGATTTTATTCATATAGGTGAATAATGTTTAGAATAATACTTGTTGATTATGAGTAATGAATAGTAATTTACACATGTAATCATTGTTCATCAGTTTGCATAAACTGACCATCAGCTGGCTGACTAAATTGGCTGCTTAATATTGCATTTGCCTAGTGCTTAGACCCCAGACCACTGAGACCGTGCACCTATACACATTTTTGTGTTCCATTTGTTATGCTGTAAATCAAGAAAAGTTGCGCTCAAAGTTGGTTTCAGCACTGGAATGCATTACTCGGCATGGTGGTATTCTTGTGACTTCCTCCCATTTCTGAACAGATACAGCCAACTAGTGGATCCACATTTCAACATATGCTTCAAAATATGGTGCGACTTGATTTAGCATTGTTGTCATTGTTTTAGGCAAAAGAAGCAGTAAGATCAGAGAAAATCATAGGACCAATTGGGGATCAAACCCTAAGTCTTAAGTCATGTAGTCTGGAACTTAAGCCTTTGAGCCACAAAGGCACATTTCTGGACAAACCTTTGATAATGTATTTACAGAACAGAACCTCACTGGCTAAGGGAACAAATACTAATTCTGTACAAGAAGTAAACAAAGAAAATACTGTGACATTATATGTTATTCATTATTTGATTTACAGATAATTTATTGGCAAATAAATTTGTTTGAGTGACCTACGTATTCGAATAATATCAAGAGAGAAATATATCCAAATAATATCTTTGTCTCTCACCATTACACCTTTTGCTGTTTTCCTCTTTCTGTGTGTATTATCAAATATAATGAGTCCTACTAGTTCACCTGCTCGATTTACTCACAAAAGAATACGGTGTAGCTGCATTGAAGTCTTTTAGTTTATCACAAACAAAGTTTACAGTAATTGGGTAAAAATCCTTTTAATTTGTTCTGTTCAAAATGTGTTCAAGTGTCAGCGTGATTTTAGCAGCTGACTGAAAGCGAGCATTAATTCACCAGCTACTATTTCACAGAAATATAAAGTTCCACAACTGAAACAATGGACTTCAATAATGTTCAATATTCAGTTATCCCTTTAATTTTTGTTATACTGTGGTAACACTTGGTGAATATCAGGTATACAGTGCACATTATCTTCATAGAAAACATGGAAAATTGACAGCTAAAAAGAAATTCTAATTCTAAATGTGTTTGAACACTTGCCACAAGCATTAGTGCCACTACGTTGTGTTGAAACTGTATTGGTGGAGTCTGTGGTTTCTTACCTGCATGGCAAGGCCACATGACTGTTGCCCATCACTCTGTGAGTGAGCGAGTGTGACACCAAGTGAATGAACTGTCAGCCGCGTGCTTCCAAGTGCGCATACATTATGAGTGATGTACACGAGCACTATTAATGTGTATTGGCCACACAGCTGCAGTGGTATAGAGAGAGCCCTTCACCACATTGACATTGTGTAGAGGTCCACCTTCATCTTGGACTTAGTTCACTTCCCAAGGTCACTACTCTAGAGTAAACATGTAGCTCTAAGTTTCTGGAATTTTGCACGCAGCTTGGAGACAGCACCTTCATCTATTCTGATGACTCTAAAACTGACTGTGGGGTCCAGTGCACCTTTGTCATTGACAGAAAACATTTTTATACTGACTTCTAGATCAGTTGTCAGTTACTGCAGAGCTTCCCACCTTCTATCAGGCCACCCAGTACATCTGACAACACAGCCTCTTAATTGTGTATTATGTTATGATTCCCTTAGTGTCACTCTGATTCCCTTGTGTCATTCTGGCATTAACACTCTTCTTTCTATATGAGAACAAACTCCAGGAAGTTAAACACCTCTCTACAACTTGGATGGTGGTGGTGGTGGTGGTTAGTGTTTAACGTCCCATCGACAACGAGGTCATTAGAGACGGAGCTCATGCTCGGGTTAGGAAAGGATTGAGAAGGAAATCGGCCGTGCCCTTTCAAAGGAACCATCCCGCCATTTGCCTGAAGCGATTTAGGGAAATCACAGAAAACCTAAATCAGGATGGCTGGAGACGGAATTGAACCGTCGTCCTCCCGAATGCGAGTCCAGTGTGCTAAACACTGCGCCACCTCGCTCGGTCAACTTGGATGACGTCCCTTGCTCCTCGAATTGCAAGGAAATACTTATAGCTAGGCTGCATATTGGAGGCTGTCATTTGTTAAATGGAAGTTGCACACCGCTCTGTGCTCACTGCAACCAGTCATTGACAGTGTGCAAATTTTTTTTTTTTACCCAGTGCCAGTTTTATGACCATTTATGTTTTAATGTATGTTTGTCATCTGAATCATCAGATAATTTAGCAGATACAGCACAAGCTGTAGGTTGTGGTACACTAGCCGGCCAGTGTGGCCGAGCAGTTCTAGGCGCTTCAGTCTGGAACTGCGCGACCGCTACGGTCGCAGGTTCGAATCCTGCCTCGGGCATGGATGTGTGTGATGTCCTTAGGTTAGTTAGGTTTAAGTAGTTCTAAGATCTAGGGAACTGATGACCTCATATGTTAAGTCTCATAGTGCTCCGAGTCATTTGAACCATTTTTTTGTGATATACTTTTTATTTCTCATAATAATATGGCACAGGAAATTTAATATTCAACCATTTGAGCAACCTCCTCAAAGGAGAAGTGATCATTTTAGCTATGCCTCTACTCCAGTTGATTAGGCTTTGAGTATCACTGACTTCAAATTCATTTGTAATTGACCATTTAAAAAGTTATTATCTCAGCTGTTTGGCACTTGAAAGCAACAACAAAACAAACTGACATGTCACCCCTTCCTCTCAATAAGAGTGTGCTCTTACATTAATGGATGTCACTCCGTCCTTACCAGTGATAGACACTGACTCGGCACAGTGACCTATTGTGGTCCGATTGACATCCATCCTGACACTACTTTCCTCCAAAGGAACTCTAATGGCTACATTCCAGAATTGCAGTCTCTTCCTTCTCTCTACTCTGTAACTTATGTTATATTGCAGGAATCTAATTTTGTGGGTATTCATTTGCTGACTTTTGGTGGTTTCTAAGCCTTCTGCCAGAACCGCATTGGCCCTCTGCGAGCCTCTGGTGGTGTCTGTATGTTGATCACCTTAGACATTGTTAGTTCCCTGGTTCCTCTTCATACTGAACTCGGTTCCACGTAGACTCTGCAGTAACGATTTTCAATCTTTATCTCCCCCCCCCCCCCTCCACCCCCCTGACTAGCCTTCTACACTTTGTGCTCTTCTTGCCATCCTTTGACAGGTCCCACTTCCCCTTCCTTCTCCTTGGAGATTTTAAATGTACATAACCCTCTGTGAGTGCGGTACTTGATATATGTTTCTCCAACACTGGAGCCCCCGCACACTTTAGCGTGGCACTAAGCACTTTCTCAACCATTGATCTTTCCATCTCTAGTTCAGATTCCTCATCTCTGTTCAATGAGGATTTCATGACAATTTGTGCAACAACGATCATTTTCTGATCGTCTTATCTTTTCTTCAACATCACTTGCTTGGATGCCCTCCTCGGTGGCCCTTTGCTGATGCCATCCTTTTGGCAGCTACTTCGGTGATTTCTTCTTCCTCGGGTTCTCCCCAAAATTGCTGCTACTATCAAAAACTGTTGTCGGGTCCTCCAACACTACAAAGGACAACCATCTCTCGACCATAACCTTGCCTTTAAATTGCTTCGTGCCTGGGCCCATTATCTAATTAAATGCCAGGAAAGGGTTATTTGAGAATGAAATTTTGCTGCCATAGGATTGCATACTCCTTTTCTGCAGGTAAGGCCAAAGATCAGTGGCATTTTCGGCTGCCGTCCTGCAGGTGTCCAGGAATATCCATAAATAGTATCATCCTCAATAGGCCGGATGCGTTTGTAGAGCATTCTGCTCGGCATTTCGCCTTGCATCAGTGCACTATCCACCTGTGTTCCATCTTCTCAAACAACATCTGTAATGGCTCCCTTTATCATTCGCGTCTCGTTGCCTGGAGCCTTATAATGCCCCATTTAGCAAGTGGGAATTTGCCAGTACAATTGCTCTCCACCACAACACGACTCCTGGACAGGACCGGGTGTACAACCAAATGCTTCAACATTCATCAGTAGCTAGCCATTGTCATATACTTGCTCTAAACTGTCTCTTCAGATCAACAACTATTGTTCGATCAGTTTAATGAAAGTACTTTGCGAGTTACTTGAATATACAGTGAACCAAAGGCTGTAATGGCTCCTTGAATCCCGGGGCCTCTTGGCTTCGATCCAGGGTGGTTTTTGCTGAGGCTATGTTACTGCAGGTAATTTAGTCCATTTGGATTCTGTTATCCGAATGACTTTTGCCCAGCATCAACACCTTCTTGCAGTATTCATCGATCTGCAAATAACTTAAGATACCAAGTGGCACCACCACATCCTTGCCATTATGCATGAGTGAGGCTTCCCTAGTCCACTCCTGATTTTTATCCAAAACTTCCTTTCATGCTGTGCTTTTCAGGTGCAGGTTGGCACTTCCTGTAGCACCACCCATCTGCAGGGTACTGTTTTGAATGTGTGTCTGTTTTTAGTGGCTATCAGTGGTCTGGTGCTGCCTACAGTGTTTCTCTCTTTGTATGAGGATCATTTTTGCATTTATTTGTGTTTTTCTGCATTGGGTGTTGTTGAACGCAGACTGCAGGGAGCAATACACAGAGTGGAATTTTGGGCTCTAACTCGTGGCTTCCATTTTTCGGTTGCCAAGACCTTTGTTATGAATCTCTGTGATCACCATACAGTCCATCCCCATTCAGATCTGTATCTTGATGGGCCATCCCTCAACCTAATGACCTCAGACAATTTTTTAGGACTAGTCTTTGATGCCTTCTTAACGTGGCTTACCCATCTTCGTTGACTAATGTGGACATCTTGGTTGCACGTCAATGCTCTTCAGTGTCTCAGCAACACAAACTGGGGAATGGACTGCTCTACAGTGATATGGCTCTACACAACATAGATCCAATCAGATCTAGATTATGGAAGATTTCCTTCACCATCTTCGACTCAATCAGTATGTTGCTCTGTCTGTAATCACCTCAGTGTTGATGGGTCATTAACACTTACCAAGCTAAGCCCTTAACTGCAGGCCACTCCCTGTGTGCGGGCTGATTTTTTTCTATTTTCAACAGACTTTAAATAGCTGTAAAGGACGTTTAGTTAGAGATACATAAAAACTACAGGTATGGTTTACAACCTTAAGGTTTCAACTTTACATGGGTTAACAGTCATGTGTATGGGGCATTTACTGTTTCCAAGAAGTGATGCAGATTTCTCATCGATTTTGCGAAAATAAATTTTTGTCAAAAATTTATTTTTAATACTTTATTCAATTTAAAGAAGAAATAAATTTTGGAAAGTGATCATTTGATATTGAAAAGACATTTGTTATACCATTTGCATATAAAGCTTAGCTACATAAACATAAGCTATTTTGCATAGTGAACCACAGTGTGATAAAGCTTGAAGCAGGGGGTGACACACAAACCTACATTACACTCACTGCACTCATAAGAAGTATCTTTCCTTGCAGCTCTCCCAGTAATGGTCTTTTGTTTTCCACTACACACTACCCAACGTCTTTGTGCTTTCTTCTTCTCTTCTGCCATTTCCACACGGTTCGGAAAATGTTTCTGCGACAATCGAGCAATCGTTGCAGATCCATGAGAATCCTCAATTCTCTCTCCTCTCTGAAACACTAACGCAGTGCAGACCTCCTGTATAAACTTAGGAGTACTCAGTTTCTTCTCATTGATGCAATTGTGCAAAATGCAATCATTGGGAACTGCCACAGGCGGTGGCTCACCTTCATCTGGCGACAAATCTGTGTCTGAAATAATACAGAACGTAACAGAACAAATCGCAACATGAACTGTCTTGTTCTGCATCGATTTAGTAAGATGTTAGACTTACCTGGAATATCGTTATTTTCCGGCATTTCGTAATCACTGTCACTATCGAAATCCGAAAAATCATCATCAGTAGATTCAGCAAGTACTTCTTCAATCATTTTTCGAAGTTTTGCATCCTCATCACTCGCCATTGTGAGTAAAAAGAAGATAAACAAGCTAAAACCAAAATACTAGCACCAAACTCAACTGTAAACAAACCACAGAACACGTAACATACGAGTGAAAAACACACGTGAATTCATTCGGAAATATATACGGATATATCGCGTTACCTCACTAGGTTCTGCGATCTAGCGCTAATATGATGAACTACAAGCATTACAGGACCTACAGGTTGTAGCGGGAACGCTAACAATGTGCTTGAAACACTAAAAGAATGTGGAATGTGGCGGGACATAATATTACGGCTGCCGAATTTTCTTCGTTTCCGCCCGCGACGTAATATTACGGCAGCCGCACGGTAAGTGTTAAACCACAAACCTTCCTTCCATCCTTGAATAAACTATCATTTTTGCAACCTGTACATTTTAGCAGGACAGAATATTGTGAACAAGCAAGTGTTTGTGTGCGGATGTTTATTCTGCATTAGTTAGCCCTGAATAAAGAAATCATCTGAAAGTTTCTTATGTACCTATTGACCACTCATTACCGCAGCTATATGATGAATGATTAGTTTTACTCCTTCCATTATTTTTCAAGAAAGCACTGTAAACAGAAACCAATTCTCCACATGAAGCTTGGCTATGAACAGCTGAAACATGTGGTGCAGCTTTAAGAGTGACAGAGAAACTGTGGATATTAAAGAATGCAAGGGCAAGGAAAAATCCAGCTTGGTAGTGAAAGACTATTTTTCAACTAAAAAAAATGTACGTTTTTTTAACAGTGCACGTTCTCCAGTCTTTCTTTATTGAGTAGATTCCATCTGTAAAGTATGATTCTAGAGCGTTACAAAATATTGAACTACAGTTGTCATAAATCTCCCTGTTGCTCTAGAAGTTTTCCAATTGCAAATTTCTCTAGATTTTGGAATGGATGGAAGTCAGTAATTGAGTGCCTAGACCTGTGAATAGGGCAGATGGTCAAACAACCAAATGAGGTGGTGCTGTGGTTAAGACCCCTTTAGTAGGTTCAGGTTTCAGTTATGTTTCCAGCCATCCAGATGTGGGCTTTCTGTGGCTTCCCTAAATCACTCGGTGCAGGTTCTGGGACGGTTCCTTTGAAAATACAGCGTCAGTATCCAAAGATCTTAGTTTCCACTTGTCCAGATAACATATGGGTCTCCTCTTATCTGGTAGTCTGAGTGGCCTTTTCCTCTCTGCTCCTTGAGGAAGAAACTTAGTATCTCCAAAAACCTGCAGTGTGCGTGCGTGCGTGCGTGTGTGTGTGTGTGTGTGTGTGTGTGTGTGTGTGTGTGTGTGTGGTTGTGCGTGCGTACGCGCGCACCAGCAATACAATGAAATAATATTTACTGCTGAAGAAAAGTACTGGCCTGCCATTCTGTCTCTTTGTAACTAAACAAAGTTTGTTAGATTTAATTGCAGATCCAGTGTGTTTCCAGTATACTATATCACTTAATGTGCACACATGGAGCACTTCACAAAGGTTGAGCATATTGGATATTTAACACTGTTGCTTTTATAATCTCTTTAGCTGTAGTGGAGTAGGATATGCTTGGCTACATTAGATGGTGGTATGTGAAAGATGTGATTTATAGGACAAATAGTTGAGGACAAGAGTGGCTTATAGATAGGCAGAAATGTTTTGTGGGTTAGATGGGTGGCTGATTACCTGCAAACACTGGTAATAAGCCATATTTAGCAATGGATTGAGATGCATTTCTAATTATTAATTTATTAGATGATAAACAGTGAGAATAAACGGTTCACTATTATTGTTATTATTATTATTATTATTATTATTATTGTCGTTATCAGTACTGTCACTCACTCACTTCATTTGATGTATGTTACAGCTCTGTTCTTGTTGAATATGCAAAATCAGGTGTATCAGTCCAGGACACTGTTCCACACAAGGTAAAACTTAGTTCAATACTATATTTTGAGTTGTATTGTATGGAAATGTAAAAATTGCATAGTGATTATGGATGGTGTATTTCTAAAAATTCATTTAATTTGAAAGTTTGCTAGACCTTGTAACCATTGAGCTGAATTCGTTTGGTAAGGGATATAAAGAAGTTAGCACCAGAGTAGTGATGGAATGAATTTTTGCAGCTACCACAGACTAGTGACCATTTGTTTAAGAATCGCCCAAGGCAAAGAAAAAAGTACATTAAAAGGCTGGTATATCATTTTCACTCTTTTGACAGTAGAATGTTTTTAGGTCCAATATGTCATTGCATGTTAACATTATTTAGCAATTTGTTACTGTTTTTGTCATATTAATATCCTCATTTTACCATTACTGCAGTAGTGTCAACTGTGTGCTTTTCTTTTCAGTTTTTGATATTTACTGCTTAAGTTGATGTCACATTATAGTAGAGATATGTTCTTTCTAGTGATGTGAGAGGAAAAATATTTGAACTTCCATTATGTTGTGTTGTCACATGACTTAGAACTATCTTCAAGTTGATAGCAATTTGTACTCTTCCTGGTGTAGTAAGAGACCGGTAAGTACATGTTATCGATCCCTGTTTACTGGAACACAAATCTCTCTACTTTTCCTTTTCATCTGTGTATGAATGTATTAAATGAAGAGGACCTCATATGGAAGGTTCTGGATTCCTCTGCTTGGGTACCAGAGGCCTGAGAAATATGTATGAGGGAGGGGGTGATACTAAATGAATCTTATTAGTAAAGGGAGTTCCAGGAAGAGCACAAGGTTTAAATTGTGCACCAGTTTGTCTGTTTATATTTGATAGGTTAAGAATTATGACACGTCAGTAGGAGGCAGATAGGAGTTAGTAGACTGACGATTAAACATTGCAGTGGTATTGTTAAACATTACTAACAAAATTGGTGAAAATTTAGTTGCTTACATCTGTAAAGTGCATCAAATTTTTGGTGGAAATAATGCTCTAAACTCACCAACTGAAGATTCATGAATAATGAAGATGAGGGGGAATGCATCGCTAATGTGTCATTATTCTGTGTGCATTGTGGTCTGGAGGAGTCATCGGACCATTTTTCCTTGAAAACAAGACAGGTAATGCATGAATGGTAAATGTGGAATGTTACTGTAATGCGATAACCTAGTTCTTTGAGCCTCAGTTTGAAGATAGTATGTGGTTTCAGCAGAACGGTGCCAATTTCATTGCTGCCTATGAAACATTGGCATTATTGTGCAAATCTTTTTTAAAATCATGTTATCTCTATATTGGTGACCAGGCTAGTGACCATGATCTTGCTATTTAACATCGATAAACTTTCTTGTAGGGCTTTCTGAACCTTTCTGTGTACACCGACAAGCCCACATACCACCCAAGCATTAAAGGCCAAAATTGAATGCCGCATCAAAGAAATACCATAACATTTATGCTATTTATTACTGTAAATTTCATAGGAAGAGTATGCATATGGCTTAAAGCCATGGTATCCATTTACTGTATGTGCTGTTCCATCCATAATTTTCAGATGTGTACGTAATAAATTGGTACATATTTTAATAAATTCTTACAAAAAACCACATTTTATATTAAATTCAAATCTTGTGCTCTAATGGTGTATGTATATGTTTTGGAATTTAATTGAAGGAAACTTCCATTTTATGCTAGATGCTGTTTGTCTGTGCTTTACGTGTACACATTTCAGAACCTTATATGGTGTCTCCAGTGTTTATTATTATTATTATTATTATTATTATTATTGTTGTATCTTACATAACCCTCTTTCATATGGCTTGTCATACTTTTGAATGCTGTTATCTTGTTCACCATTGTCTTAGATCTGTTATCAAGACGTATTTCATTCAGTACCGCTCTTGTAACTATTAAACAAACATTCAGTTGTACAGTAACATGTGAGCTGAGTGTGAAAACTTTGTTTCTGTGGTGAAACAAAATAAAAACATTACTGCGTGAGGTGCAGTGAAGAGAATAAGTCTTTGTAACACGTGTAGTGCAAAGATAAACGAGATGACATTACTATAAACTATGTCCCGCTATATAAAATATGTTAACTATTATACGCAATAGGTGTGAGGGGATGTCTCAAATGGGGTGGGTAGAGGGAGAAAAAAAAAGCCTGGAATTGGGAGGAGGGACTGGGGAAGGATGGCTAACTGCTCGGAGTAAGACAGCAGTTGTTCTGGATTGGAATGTGGGACAAAAAGCAGCTGGTGCATGGGATAGGTATATGGCACACAGGTATTGGGGCTGGTGAGTTAGTGTGGCACACGATGACAGAAATGTGGAAAAGTGGATTTGGAGGAGGGTGTGACAGAGCAGAGGAAAGGGAGAGTGGTGGGTACACAGTGTAGGTACAGTGGGTTATGGAAATTGAGACAAAGAGGTTTAATAGAGTGAAGGATGTGTTGCAAAAATAATTCCCATATACATAGCAGAGAAAAACTGGTATTGCGGTGAAGGATCTAGATGTTACAGTTCTGAAGCAGCAAGTGATCGCTTGTTTTTTTGTGTTCAGCAGTACGTTCAATTCAGCTCTTGGCCGCATTTAGCTATGGCCATTCATTCTTTTAGACAGCTTGTTGGTGGTGATGCTCACATAAAATGATGTGCAAACATTGCAGCAGAGTTGGTATATGATGTGGGTGCTTGGCCCTGCCTGTGATGGGAAAGGATAAGCCTTTGATAGAACTAGACTAGCATGTACTGGGTGGGTGGATTAGGCAAGTGGCTTTTGCAGCACCCTGTAGCACAGATCACGCCTGCTTTGGTCGTAGTGTGTGCTATCCTCAAACCATTTGTCAGCCAGATCACCGTTAATAGACATCCCAGCCACAAATCTTTACATTTCATCTCAAAATTGACTGCCATTCCTCAGACATTGCTTCTGACATAATTTCATGTCCACCGTGTTTTTCACCCTGTGCACGAAGATAGCTAACTCCCAAATGAATATCCTCGTGTCACTGAACTATTGTACAGCCTTGAACATAGTTTATTTGTGCCTTCTATTTCTCAAAACTGATTAGCTTTACAACCAACTGACGCTTCCATTTGTCTATTTTCTGTGGCTACTTCACCCCATCCTGCCTCCATGCTGCAGGTATCCCTGAACCACCTTTGCTCCTTCCACAAGGTACTGTCACTGTACAATCCCAACTATTACACCATATCTCCCAGACTTTACTGTGTATGCACCTGGAGGAGTGCTCTAGACACTAGCTCGAAAAATAATCGAAGTTGTTGACATCCTATTCCTGCCTTGCGATACTATTACACATCAGCACCTACACCCTCACCAAGTAAACCAACTCGCCAATACCTCAGAGCATCCAGGAACTGCATTGCTGACCTTGACATCTGACAAGTCCTCCAAAACTCCCAACACTATAAGAAACACAGAACTTAAGCAAACATAAAACATTGTCATCATCTTATTCACAAAAGACCCTCAATTTCACTGAAGTTTCAGTCCTATCCAGGTACCCCACCTTTAATCCCTTACCCAAATTCAACTATGCTTGTCTCAAAAGACCATCTGCCCTCTTCCCAATCCCATCAGTGGATATTCCTCTTTACTACGAATGCATCCCAATATTGGAACCTGACTCTTCCATTTAATCATGATCTTTCCTCTCTGTCCAGTCA
Source organism: Schistocerca gregaria (assembly GCF_023897955.1). NCBI lineage: Eukaryota > Metazoa > Arthropoda > Insecta > Orthoptera > Acrididae > Schistocerca > Schistocerca gregaria. The sequence goes on from NC_064921.1 coordinate 260,129,140, forward strand.
CCCTCCAGGAATTCCTTGCATGCAGCTTGGCCTCACAATCTTTCCCCAGACACCTTCCTAAGACTACAAAATTCTCAATGTTAGAAAGAACAGACATCCACAATCTCAAGACAGCCACTGATTTAATTATCCTCCCTGCGAACAAAAAGCTCCACCACTGTGATGAGTCACAGAGACTTTCTCTGATGAAGGCATATATGCCAACTGTCTGACTCCTCCACCTACAAGCTCTGTCATAGTGATCCTATCCCAGAAGTCCAACATAATCTCTAATTTCTTCTTAGATCCTCAGAAACATCCCATAATCTTTCCCTTATCTCATCTCCCTCCAGCCTATGGCATCCTTACACATAATTAATTCTCATTTGAGGAGAAGATACACGAACAGATTCACAACACGGTCATGGCCCCTACAAGGCACCCTCCTAAGCCAATCTGTATAAGGGCTATGTGTAGAAAAGCTTCTTAGACTCCCAAACCTCATATTTGGTTCAGGTTCATTAATGATGTCTTCATGTTCTTTGATGTAGGGCCAAGATGCACTATCCTAATTTCTTCACAAACTCAACACTCTCTCTCCCATTTGCGTCCGCTTGTTGTCCTCAGCCCAATGTACAACCTTCCTGGACAATGACAGCCACCACTCTGATGGCTCCATGCACATATCTGTCCATATCAAGCCAACTAACCACTGACAGTACCTGTATTTTGACAGCTGTCATTTCTTCCAGTCCAAAAAAATTGTTCCCATATAGCCTGGCCACTTGTGTGTGGTGCATATGAAGTGATGAAAATTCCCTCACCAGTATGTTGAAGGAAGTATCTGCTGCATTGTGTGCATATCATTTTATGTGAGTATGACCACCAGCAAGTTGTCCACCAGAAGGATGATTATTGCCAACTGCGGCCAAGAGCAGACTTGAATGTACCGTGGCAGAACATGCTGCTGAGCACAACTTCTTCAAGTTCAGTAGCTGGTTCACAACCATTCCCTCTGGATTCTTCCACCTCCATCAGGTTTTCTGAACTCCATAATTGAAAGTTACCCTTGCAACACATCCTTCATGCTTATTTCTTCTGGCCTCAATCTCCGATAACTTACTGCAGTGCACGCCCTCTACATGTCGGTCTCCCCTTTGTCTGTCGTGTGATCCCATCGCAAGCCATGTTATCATCAGTGTGTGCCACACCAGCTGACTGCAGTGCTATTGCGAGCATCTACTGCTACCCTCCCCTCCCGCACCCCCATCCGTCTCCCTCTGTCCTGTCCCGCTCACTCACTGCTGCCTCCATCAGAGATACAGTCACACTTCCCCAACCGCTTCTCCAATTGCATGCACACTGGAAAGTCAGTCCACACTGTACAATGAAGCACAGACTGTCAGGAAACTATGTTGATATATTTTGAAAACATGTAATTAAATTTAATTGTATCAAAGCAAAATCTGTTGAGAAAACTAGTAAATTGTGATACTGGAATATGTAGTACTGCTGACACACACTAGGTTTGACACTTGCCCTCATTACAAGTGAAGGTCTGAGTGACCTGTCTCTTCTTTTAACCTTCCTTAACCTGTCCCTGTCTCCCTATTGTTGAAAGAACTATTAGTTCTAAAATGTATCAGTTGTGTAACATTTAATTTAGTATGTATCTGTTGGTAGTACTAAACATTTTGTCCCGTGAAGATCACAACTGTAATTAAATTAGTGTTGGTTTGATGTGTACACAACATACATATGTACCAGCTTATTTTCTTGATGAATGGTTATTGAAATCAAAACTTTATTATAAACATTATATTTACAATGGTATGCTGCCACATTTAGCTCCAAATTGGGTTAACTTTGATGCCATTATAGTTTAGGCTTCAGTAAAATATGCAGCATTAGATTGTTCATGACCTAACTAAAGAAATTACTGTTTAAGTGGAGCAGAAATGTACGGTTTGTTAATATAGTTCCATGTTCTGTTATTTTATTTTCATAAAACTTCATTTCGTTTCCCAGTAAGATTTTCTGACTGAAGTAATTGTGCTTAATATTTTATTTCATGTTGTTAGATCCATCGCTATCTATGTATCTGCAGCACAATATGAAGTTAATTCAGCGTTACTGATCTCTTACCTGAAAAACTACAATGTACTTATCTGTGATGATCTGTTTGAAAATTTACAATCCAAAATAGTTAGAATGAATATTGGTGATAGTGTTCTTATTGCACTAGTCAGTATATATATTTAAGGATAGTACACCATTTTATGATGTTTTTAGAAAGCTGAAAAACGAGTGATCTCAAAAGTAAAGCCAAAAGAAGTTGCTGCAGCACAAAGTAAACCTCTGCCAGAAGTGACTGATGTGGTTCCAGACACAGATATAAAGGAAAATACTGATCCATTCCACCTCAGAGTGACTGTTCTTGCTTTAGAGAGCCCAAGCTGCTTCTATGTGAGATTGTATGCCGTGGAGGGTGTATTGTCAGAGTAAGTATTTCTTTTTGTGTTGAAGTAGTTGAGAGATGGAGGAGGTGCATGTTGAGGGTTAAGAAACCAAAGTTACAAGTCTAGCTGATAAAAAGAGTAAAAAAACACGACATACTGAGATACTAACACAAACAGTTACACTGCTTATATATTTGTATCCTGGTAGATTGTTCCTGGAGATGTACTGGTACAGGAAGCATGTGAATAGTTGTTGTCACACTGCCAGTATTCAGAGATTGTATGCACCAAATCATTTTAGTTTATTTTATCGATTGGACAGTAGATGATGAATCACATTTTTGGAAAGGCACGGTTACGAGGGAAGTGAGCACGATTTTGTAAAATATTTTTATTTATACTGTTATCTGTATCTCTTTTATAATGGTGTTGTAGAATAATTTTGCTGGTCAAGGCTTGGTCATTCAGAATGCAGCAGTTTTAATGCGTTAGTGCTCTAAAAGGTGGTTGTGACCATATATTTTAATATTTGTTAATGGATTTCCAGAAGGCTCGATATTGGGTCACATATAGACTTATCATCTGCCATGTGTTGCACATCAAGTAGAACTAGTTCCTTTTAGCAGAAAACCCAAGTAGTATAATAAGTTCCAATAGCCTTAACAACAACAGAGGAATTTTATAAGAATTATCAGCTGATTTTAAGAGCATTCAGAAATAAAAGTAATTTATTAACCCTTTTGGTGCTACAGCTATGCTTTCTGCATTCTGTGTTGAGAGCAGCTCTGTTATGGCTATACTACTTATTAAAAGCTGCTACTTTTGCTGAAGACGGTATTAAAGCCACTATGAAACACTTATCATCCAATTTTAAGAAAACTATGAGATGAAAATACTTGATTTTTGCACGTCTTTCAGTCTGCCATATTTGTTCAATAAACAAGTGAATTTCTTTTTATTATGTGCCATAGTTATTGGGCTGCATCAAATTAAGTAAAACATTCCACAAAATTTTAAAGAGTTTGCTGTGGTAAAAAGGCATTTTGTAAACTTTTGATATGATTCATTTTAGGCTTATCATTGCTTTGTATGAAATGTGGATAATATATTGAAATTTTATTTAAAACTGAGAGCAGAACAATATATCATTTTGTGCTCAAGTTATCTATTTTAATATCCAACTGATGGTCCTACGTGATGCACCCCAATTCAGGCCTTGCACATCATAAATCATGTAGTCATAACAATTATCATATTTCATAAATGGTTAAAGATATCGAAACCAGGTTTTTTGTAAGTGGTAACATGCATAGAGGTACATATTTTGTATGGTAAATGCTCAGAACATTTTTATTCGTCAAGATATGGTTGTAACTCCTCTGTAGCAGTGAGAGGTAGGCAGAACAGAACACGTGAAGATGTCAGTAGTGCTTTAGGAAACCCCAGGGGCCATGTTTATACATGTCCTCAGCACTTGGGGAGTGGCAGTGCTCGACGAGTTAATCTCATCCACAGCAGTTGAAGGGTTAAGACAACTGCTTTAATATAGAAACAAGAAAGAAATTCATTAAAATTTCAATTTAGAGCATTTTAAGATTCTTGAGTGTAATATGTGTCATTCGTGAGAATGATCTGTGTTCCTCTAAGGATGGTCACGCTGATGAAACAGTATAGGCAAGGCAAGGCAAGGCGTGGTGTGGTGAGTGCAGAAGCATTTACTGAACATGTGCATTCATGCCTTGGTGATGCCTCTTTGAGGCATCATAAACACTTCAGAGAAAATGGACATTCTAAAATGTAAATGTTGAAGACTAATTAAGGTTGTAAATCTCAGATCTGGAATCCAGTTTGGTGTGGTAGGACATATCACCGATGTGTTAAGAGTTCATTACTTACTGATGTTTGGATCTGTCTTCACAGTTGATGTAAATAGTTGAAACGATACAGACATATTGGGAGTTGTTGAAGACATTACTCGTCTGCATTCCCGTAAATTATTCAAACTATTTATATGTTGGGGAAACTCAGGATTCAGTCTAGTCCAATTTTGTGTGTCAGAATTGTAAAGTTTCCTACGAAGGATCATTGATTTATCATGTGGTTGTGCACATAGTTCTGCCCCCACCCTCCCCCTTGGGCACAGCCCCAGAAGCAAGGGTATTATGCCCACATGCAACGATTTTGATGCAATAATAAATATGCCAGTGCCCACTAACCCCAAACAATTATTTTTTTCTTGACAAGATCATTTACTATGTGAAGTTCATTCCTCAAGCAGCCCAAATATCTCATCTGCTCAAAAAGGGCATCAAATTTGTGTAGCTGACATCCTGTCAACAACTTTTCAATGCTGTAAGGATTGTCTTAAAACAGATGCCATATACTATGCACCCGTGATTGAGTATTATGACAGATGTGTCCTGTATGGGATTGCGACAGTTCTGTCCTCTAAAATGTTGGTCAGCTTCGAAAGATCTATCACCTACACCCCCAAAACATTCACATTTGTGTCAAGAAGTTTCATGTGTATTTGTATGGCAGCAGATTCCGTCTGTTCATGACCACAACTGTTTGCAGATCGATTTTTGGATTTCGGTCCAAGCTCCCAGAAAAGTAAGTGCAGCAGCTTCAGTGGTGGACTTTGTTTTTAAACAGATATAACTACAAAATGTGCTATGCCCCACTGTTGGACAAGCCACTGCAGGCACCTATTCCCACTTTCCTGTTCCCCCAACAGAAGTGTGATTGACAAAACTGTTTTGTGCTCAGTCAGCACCTGCAACAAACCCTAGATACATTCTCATTGATTATAATCAGCACCTGCAACAAACCCTAGATGCATTCTCATTGATTGTATGTGAGTGTTGGTCTGTGACCTAGTTCTGCACAAAGTTTTGCTAGCACTGTGGTCTTGGTGGCTGGAGCACTTACCAGAACAAGTAGACACAACATTTCACAACTATTTTGCAATGTGATACAGGCTCACCTCAAGACCACCAATAGAAGAGGGTATGCATTGATTTTGTTAGGCAATTTCAGGGAGCTATGTGTTTACTGGTGATGTATGCTCTCTCCAACTTTCCCATTATGGTATGTATGTCGTCAACAACCACCAATGCTACCATCTGTACCCTCTCTACAATCTTTGCCTTCGAGGAAGCTCCACAGACAGTGATGTCTGACAACAGGTCCCCAGTTCACATCTTCACAGTTTAAGACTTCCTGTCACAACAACAACAACATTGAACACCTGACCACTGCCCTTTCCACCAAGCCTCCAACCCAGAGACCTAAAGAATTGTCAGAACATGTGAAGCTCAAATGCCCAAGGCCTTAATGACAATGTTGACACAGTCTATCCAAAATCTTGCATGAGGTATGTTGCTAGATCACCTACGACCTACGGTTTGTACAGCGTGCCCAACCCAAGTACGTCTGCCTGTATGAACGGTGCCTTGTGTCTAGGCCCCACGTTCAGTTGCCACGGGGGGGGGGGGGGGGGGGGGGGGGGGCGGCTTATCATATCATAGGGGATGTCTGCTGTTGGATGACACACCCAGTCATGAACTCCTTCTCTCCTTATCCATCACCAGAACCCACTCTGGTCGTGACTGCATTCACAGTCAGTGTTCTCCCCCCTTCGCCTCCTCCAGACCATGGACCCACCTGATACACCAGCATTCACCTACCTCACCTCTAACCATAACTCCACACTGCCCACTCACCAGTACAACCTGCACCCTCATTAGTCCACTCATAAGGGAGCAAACAATTGTTTATTCATGTGAGAGCCATGGGCACAGAGCTGCTCCCACCACCCAAGACTCTTCAAGTATCGATTATACTGGAGCAGCGTTATGCTTCTGAGATGTTGGCAACATCATTGCCCCTACATTGCCAGGCTGAGCCATCGTAGTTGGCCAGTCCAGATGAGGGCATGCTGCTTGATTCCTTGGCAAGAAATTATGCCATACCTCCCACCCCACCACACCAGCAGTAACACAAACGCAGCCATTACCAACCCTAGATACCGATTTCTAGAGGGGAGGGATTTAGTATCGATAGCAACCCAGAGGTGCTGTAGCTCGCGACAACTGCCTGCTGTGGTCAGAAAGGATGGAACTGCCATGTCATGTGGATCTTGCATGGAGCTGGAGCCACAGGGTGACCAGTACTCTGTTGTGCTGTTCTGTATGAAGCACTTTGTCTAATATCATACCACTTCAACTTTAGCAATGCTGCTTTGTTTCTGTACTATCTTAGTTTCACTATTGGTATATTTTCAGTGTGCAACTTAAAATGATGCTTTTACTTTGAATGGGGAAAGAATATCTACCTTTTTTGTGAAAATAACTTTCTGAAATGCATTTGTTCTTTTCAGTCAAAACAGTCATTGAAGGATTCATTTTATTCCTGTATTGTTGTTGTTGTTGAGAAGATGATTTGAAGATATATGAAGGAACATCCCTTAAAGTACAGCAGTTTGTCTACCTTCAGAAACCAATTTTAGTCATCTGATTGGTCTAAATTTGCCAGCACTGATAATATATACTGTGAGAAAGCAATATAAACATGACTTTTGTAACATACAATCAAATTCTCATCATGGATGTAAAGACAAGTACATAATTGTATTAAGAGTTTTTGAAACAGTGATGTAATAATTTCATTCTCTGGTTTTCAAAATTTATGACATGGTTCTTTAGTTTCCTTATTAAATATTTGTTATTAAATTCCATTTTCTAATGATAAAATTAATTATTATAATATAATAAAATTATTTACATATTACAATGTTTAAAATAAGTATGCTGAGGAGTTAATGTGCTTAGGTGTCTGAAATTTACCTGATCTTTTTCTACAACCCATACCCATTTCATCAATGTATGACTCTGTAGTTACCATTTTCATTCATCCATAACAGTTAAACTGGGTACCAAGTGTCTGTGTTTTGGCAATTATTATCCTACAGTGCTGTCAGCCTTGCAGTTCTGTCAACATTGAGCATGAGCTTTTATTTATTTATTTAATTTTTTTTTAAATTACATTATTTCTGCATGAATTGGTACATTGGGATTTACCTCTTATTGCAGTGTTGTTGGTGCAGAAAGTAAAAATAAATTACATTTGCGTAAAGTATACTGTGAGATGCTATTTAACTATGGATTTTGATGATGGGCAATTTTAGGTAGCTCACTGCATGTGGTTAGATACTTAATGTGAGAGGTTTATTGGTGGAGCATTCCTTATGGAAGATAGAAACTCACACCATAGTCCCAGAACAGCTCATACTTGTACTATTCATTTAATTTACAACCTGTTATCGGACAGTTCTGGAAATGTAGTTAGGAATGAAGTTATAAATACAAGGAATGAAATGACAAAGTTTGGCAGAGGTGAACATGTGTGTTGAGTTTTGAGTAATCTAAATGTGGCGAAGCAAAAGAAATAAGGGAGATAAGATATTTGTTTGTGTTCCAGCATGCTTGCATGTGCTGGTTTCCCCATACCGAAAGAAATTAATCCAATGTTTAAGATATGGCTATAATAGTGTTGGTGAGAAATAACTTTCACTAGTTGATGAGGTATTCAAGATTTATTAATGATGTAGGTTAATAGAAGTGAATTCTTATGCAAATATAAAGTGTGATTATGAAAGTAATGCATAGCAAAAAACTTAATGTAAAACAGAGTAGACCAGTGCATTTGCTCTTTTTAGCAAGAGATACATTTTGTTGTTGAAAGTCACTAGCTAATATGCAATGCATAAACACCATATGTACAAACAACCAGTAGAGGTAAGACACTTATATTCTGTGAACAGGTTTGGCACTCCGATGAATTTTAGTGGCCGAAAAGATATTTCAAATGACAGACCCTGTTTTTAAATGTCAGTATGATCTATGACTCCTCTCTCTCTCTCTCTCTCTCTCTCTCTCTCTCTCTCTCTCTCTCTCTCTCTGTGTCGAACTGTCTGTTCATTATTTGGTAATCAATGGCGGTTGACACCTAAAAACCTGCAACAACTGCTCCTTACATTGCCAGAAGATTAAAGGAGTGCATATGTCTTTCAAAGTGTCATGGACTCATTGCAAATTAATATGGCAATACACTGAAGCAGGTTTTACTTTATTGACATTCCATAAAAACTTTCATTTACAAATCCTGTTATATTATTAAATTAAAATGATCAGCTGCTGTGGTTACCCATTTAGCTTTCTTTTATGCTATAACATTACAGAAACTCCAACTAACAATTCACAAATTTTGTTCATGTCTATTTGAAATGAGTACTTTCCTTACCAAAAGCAAAGCTCATGCTGATAACCATCAACTTTTATTTTACATTTTTTCCTATTTGTATTGGTACCTACAACATCCATGGAGGTGTGTCCAAGTGACCACCTCGAAAGTTCCCCTGTCTGTGCGTACAGTGTTGATAACTATGGGCTGACATTGCGATTCCTGCAACCAACTGCACTTGTTACAAGGAGCAACTCCAAAATCAAAAAAATACAATAAAAAGCAGAAAAAATATATTGAAAAGTATAAATAACGTAGGAGTAAAGGGAACAACTCACCTAATAGTTGAGAAGCTGGGTCATCAATAGGTACATAAATAAGATTGAGAAATCTCTCTCTCTCTCTCTCTCTCTCTCTCTCTCTCTCTCTCTCTCTCTCTCTCTCTCTCCCTCCCTGTCTCTAACAAAAACACACACACACACACACACACACACACACACACAGAGAGAGAGAGAGAGAGAGAGAGAGAGAGAGAGAGAGAGAGAGAGAGAGTTACTCAGCTACTACTAAACTTCGTAGTACAATTGCCTTAACAAATGCTTTCGATCTCCATGTGACTAGGGTACAGAAATTTCTGTATATTTAATCCAATGGGGAAGTTAACCAAAATTTAATGCTACTGAAATCTATATCGTCCCAGAATGAATAGGAGTCTTGGACATATTACCACAAAACAATGGGAAGAAAATTTATGATGCCCATATTTTTGCTTTTGTCACAGAAACCTTTGTTTATGAAACAATGACAAAGCATCATTGTTCTAATTGATTGTTACTCACCACATGAAATGAGACTTGAGATTTATTTGATGTTGACATGGAATAATACCTGCACAATTAGAGAAACTTGTCATTTGTAAAGCAGAAGTGAATAGCAACTGAAAATTTACACTAGTAATGGATTTAAAGTGAGGGAAACTAACTTGCCTTGAATGAAGGGAAAGCTGTAGCACTTATATAACAGAGAAAAAATTACCTGAAAATATATGAGGATAAACATACATACTTCATTTGTAGTGTATTACATTGTTTCATTCATTATACGTTTTTAATGTGGGTTGTCATAGGATTTCATGTAACAGATACTTCAGAATGCCAAAAATCTGCAGCTTAAACTTAAATGTGTCATGGATTTTTTGTCGTGTTGGATTTGTGTGTAAACTCGAACTTTGATCACTTTCTCTGTCATCATTGTCAGCAACTTTCTGTGTGTCATGTGGTACAGTAGTCAGTCAGCCCAAGTAAAGTCATGGAGACTTCACAAAATGGCACAACTTCCATGTGCTACCAGATATTATGTCACTATCTGTGATAGAGGAGTGTTAGTAACAGTGCTGATTTCATTAGATAGTGGATAAATCAGCTTATTTCTCTGTAGGCTTAAAAACCTGTGTTTTCATGTCAGTGAATGATTGCAAAATAGTTGTAATATGCTTGTATGAAAGAACATTAAACATAGTTTGCTTTTTTGTTTGTACAGATTGATGAAAGAGCTACAGGAGTACTATAACACATCCATCGGTATTGAAACTTCTTGGGAAGAAGGAGAGAAATGCTGTGTTTTTAATGCTGCAGATAAATTGTGGTGTCGAGGAATTATTACAAACATCACAGATGATGAAGCTTTGGTATGACTAAGAATTAATGTTCTGTACTTAGTAATTTCTTATGTGTATAACAAGGGGCAAACATTTTATTATTCGTGGTTCAACATAAGCAGAAAATATATTTATATATTAGCTGACAATGAACTTAAAGTAATTTTTACAGTTACACTCACGTATTTTGTTGGCAGTACAAGGTCTTCATAATATTCTAAATAGTAATAAGAAATAGAGTTAGGTGTCTTAGATAGAAGACCTCCACAGTCATAGTTGTGAAAATCATTCGCATTGTGTTAGTCCTGAGTGTAAATATATTTTACACAAAATTGTTCATTTATGACGTAGTGATTATGTTTGTGATAACTTAATGCCTTTTCAGGGACATTTAAAAACTTAGAAGTTACAGATGATGGGATGTGTAACATACTCATTATAGTCCAAGTGTTTAAAGCTATACAAGTAGTGGCGGAGCAGATTCACTGTCTCTCAAAAAGCAACTCTGATTTTATAATAATAATAATAATAATAATTGTATTATAATTATAATTATTATTGTGAATAAGCCCATTGGGACTATGCAAAGTAGTTAGAGGTGGGCATTTGCCTTCCTTTGTGCCCATATTTCTTTTGTTCTCTTCTTGTGGGGTTCCTTTTTCTCTTGGGACCATGTTGTTCCAATCTTTTTCTGTGGTTTTACCTCCTGGTCAGCTTGCCATTTGTGAATTTTGAATCTGAAGGTTTTCCAGTTTTATACATCTTGAGGTGTAATTCCTGCCAATTTCAGATCAGTTTTAATCTCACCAATCCATTCAATGTGTCTGTTTTGGCTTTACTCCTGTTGTCAAAGTAGTCGACTATTTGTTTATTAAGTTAGTAGTAGTAGTAGTAATAATAATAATAATAATAATAAAATTATTCCATTGACTACTTTAAGTTAAGCTATGAACTGCTTGTTGTCACTCACATGATGTAGCTTGTTAGTCACATTGAGGAGAACGGTATTGTCTGCACTGTTAAGGTTGTCTTGTCATGCTGTGTTGGCTGATATTGTTCAGAACCTCAAAAGTCAGTGAGGTAAGCAGTGACAATCAATAATCCAGAATTAATTTTCTTTCTGCAGTATGCCGTGTACTTATTTGAAATTTCCTGGTAGGTTAAAACTGTGTGCCGAAGAAGAGTTCAAACCTGGGATCTTAGTCTTTTGCAGTGGAGTGCTCTACCAACTGAACTATCCAAGTACGGCTCATGACTTGCTCTCACAGCCTTACTTCCATCAGTACTACTTCTGCAGCCTTCAAAATGTCCTCAAGGATGTAACTAATCTATTTCTCAAGAATATTCCTTCTTTCAGGAGTACTTCTGCTATGCACGTAGGACTTCCAACTATAGGAGAAGAGGTACTGTCAGATGTAAAGCTACAAAGGCAAGCCATTAGTCATGCGTGGATGACTTAGCCAGTAGAGCACTTGTCTGCGAAAGGTAATGATACCAGTATAATAGTCTGGTGCACAGTTTTAATCTGCCAGGACTTTTCGAAATCAATAATATTTGAAACCTGTGTTCTGTTGTCTTTTGGTGGATCATTCTGTCACTGATCTCTGTATCTTATTTCCATTATAAGACCTCTAAAATAGTGATAAGATGTCTGGTGATTGATTTGTATAGTAAGCTTCAGAGTTCAGCAGTCCCCATCAGTTAATTTCATAAGCCTACCACAGAGCCAAATTTGGATATACTGCATTCGGCATTTCCACTTTGTGACATCCCTAATAGTGGACTTTGCCACTGTAGAGGTATAAAATACCAAAAAAGGTGGTACATTTGGGAGAAATGAGGTTCAGATTCCCACATGATATCCAGATTTGGGTTTCCAGTGTTTTCCCCATATCAAATATAAAATGAACATGTGGGCATACATGCCCCCCTCCACACACACACACACACACACACACACACACAGGAGACTATAATATGGTGAAACTTACAAGAGGTTGTACAAATGTAATTCTCTCTTTGTTCAAAGCTTGTGGTACGAAATCTGATAATGTACAGATCAGTGATTATTTCTGCCCGTCACCCTCCAAACATGTGCTTGTCAAACTTTGTTACTGACCTGACTGCAACAAATTTTCCAGGTTTTTCTGACGGATTTTGCAACCTACGCAAAGGTTCCCATTAACTGCATTCAAGCACTTGATCCTCGATTTTCTGAAGTACACAGTGGTGCAATTGCCTGTCACTTAGTTGGTATAAAAGCAGCTGGAGATAGATCTCAGTGGCCAAGTTTAGCATGTGAACATCTCGCAGATCTTATTCATAATTACACAGAGCTTTACATCACTAAACGGGTAAGTCTTGACAAATTCTGTGAGCCCATATACCTTTGTAAGCAATAATTTTCTGCTTTATGTGAGCAATATTTCTTGCAGGGAGAGATTGAAAACAATTCGCTTCCTGTTGAACTTTGGGTAAAAGATGTTTTTGAGGGAGGACCATTGGACCCAACAACAGAAGTGTGGAATACATTGAATCAGAAGTTGATAGATCAAGGACTTGCTATTCCTCTGAAACTGTAAGTGATATTTGAATTAGTTCCTTATTCATCAAAGATTTATCTGTAAATCACCCATTCATATTATTAATTTTTGACTTAGTACCTACTATTACAAATTATTTGTCTTTTATGTCTGGTGTGTGTTGTGTGTGTGCCTTAGTAATATTAATTGTGTCAAAGTAACAGTTATTATATAAAAAAGAGAAGTCCTCAAAAACACCAAGGAGATATTTGAATTTTAACATCAAAGTAGCAACCAATTTATGCAGAAGCATTTTGAAATTTTGTATCTTTTTGACATTATATCACAGAATGTCAGGAAATGAGAATTTTGTGTTTGGTTGAGAATCACTCTATGGCATTCTACAGGAATCAGATTGTGTACTAATGGAAGCACACTTTATCTAGAAATTTTCGGTTTTGAATCTGACAGTTATTTTTTTGTCATGAATTCAAATATTTATGCAGTTATTACTCTAATACATTTAAATAAAAGGAGGATCCCCTAATCCTCTCAATAGGTGGGTCCCTGTCATCCTGGGATCTGAGGGATTTCCCATCCCTTTCTAAACTTCCTCAATATATTCCTCTCTCCTCCCTGAGGAAGAAACTATTAGGTGTGGAAGCTAGGATAGTGAGTGTACTATTTTATGTGTCTGTCAGCAACACTGATATTTCTCCTGGTTGTAAGTGCTGGCCATCAACTCTGACTCAAAATTTTAAAAATACTGACTTATTCTGCCTTACTTGGAAAAGCACAGATGACCATCTTGAAGCAGGCTCAGCTTTTGGAAAGCATCTCCCGGCTCGAGTGCTTGCTTGGGAGCTGCCAAGCATTCTCCTATAGAGACACAAAGCCGACATGTGCACTGTTACTGTTGCACCGGTAGTAGATTGGTTACATCAGATGATTAACTATTTTTATTCTGATCTTAAACTATTAAGAAAGACAGAGGACATAATGTGCTGTGTTGTTTGGCTGGCTTTATTAGTTTTTCCTTAAAAATTAAAAATATATAAAAAACAGTTTTCTCGACAAAAGAGGACTCATATGTACACACAATATATTGAATTTTTGTGTTATTTGGAAATCGAGATGTATGTCACAATAAAACAATTCTAAATTTGTGCTGCTGTTGTCAGTCATTTATCAGAGTTTTAAAAATAAATTACGTTTAATCACATTTGAGAAAGTACTCTTAACAGATAAAAATAAGTAAGCCAGTGGAAATCACAGCGAGGCATGAAGACCTGCACAGCTCAGATCTGAATTTCATTTTGCAATTAATTTTATTTATCTCCAAAAGAGGTAAATTTCCTTGAATATTATGCAAAACTGGTTCTGGCTTTAACCCCCCTCCCATGTCGTGACATAGAAAATGACAGTGTGTGGCGCCAAGAATATCTTTGTATGAGGTGGCTACTGTGACTCCAAGGATTGCAGCAATACATCATGTGAGAATGGTCATTGCTCTGCTACAGAGCAAGATTGCAGTTCATATATTGGCACTGATGCTCCCATTATGCTGATACTAATTACAACTGTAATAGCACTATTATGGAACTAGACTTAGATTGTGTAAATCTGATTGCTCATATTCGTAAAGACTGTTCTGTATTGGTTCATTGAAAGTGATTTAACTCACGTTACTTGGAGTAAAAATGTTTGTTCCATACTGTGTTTTGTGTTATTAACTTAGTGTCAATCTTGTTTTCTACAAATTACATGGTTTGTAGTAGTTACCTGGCAGTTTGTGTTAGCCTCAAAATTGTAAATATTTAGGCCTTATTAAAAGAAAAATATTAAAACTTTTTTTCCCAATTGGGTGCCTGTGATGTCCTTACATACGCACTAAATGTCATTATTCCTTTGCAGAGTATCGTAAACAGTGTGCATCATGTACATTAATGTCAGGGGCATAATTTAATTGAATGTTCAGTAATTTAATTAAATGTTCTGTACCTTATGGGTCAGTAAATGTGACCCTTATCTTTCTTTTGTATGTCAATAACCTGAGTTTAACTGTGTATGAGTATAAACTTACCGTATTTACTGATCACACTGCAACGGTTGATAAACAAAGTTAGTAACAATACAGCCAGCGGGCACAGAATAATCAGCTTATAAGAAAGAGTAAACAAGCTATCACACAAGAATTTCAAAGTGTTCAAAAAATGAATCAAGACATCACATTTATCCCTTTCATTGATCAGACATTTGATAACAGTAGATTTATGATTGTAATGCAATTAAAACAACTGAGCATGTAGAATATGTTATTGCAAAAGTAAGCCAACGCTCCCCTTTGTTTTTTTTTATGTTAGAATCCTCTATTAATGAGAAACCAACAAATACAACTAATCATGCCTACTTTCATTATCACCTAAAATACCAAATCTTATTTCGTGGAAATTCAAAAGCAGCCATCTGTACTTTCAGGTTGCAAAGAATGTTGATCATAATTATAAGTGGATGCAAAGCTAGACATCTCGTTCACTCTTATCTCTCAGGTATTCCTGCTTCATGTATCTACATTATTGTAACTCGGTTTTTGTTTAAAATGTGGTATATAATGAGAACAGATTTCTTAAATTTATATTCGTGACCATACTACAAGATTACCTAACCAAAATTTCCCTGATCTGCCAAACAGTTTTAACTTGACAGACTAGTTCATGCCATCTGAAGAGTGCAGATTTGCTTGGAGGGGTGAGCTGTGGTGACTGGGTGGAGAGCCCAGTGGAAACACTCTTGACAGTAAGTAAATAACAACTATTTAACATCAGTGGATGATGTGTTGTAGGTCATGGAGGCAACACACCTCCCTCTCTTGTTCTGGGTAAGGCCTTCTGCCCTGTATGTTGAGCTGGTTCCCTGGGATGCTGACAGCAGGCCTGTAGTAGCCCAGCAGCCTCTGGAGGCCACAATCATTGATGTCAGTTACATCCTACTTCCTGTGGTGGCTTGGAGCCCTGGTGCCGCCTCATGCATCACCACAGCAGCGTATGGGGACAGCTGTGTGCAGAATTTGGCTTACTGCCGTCTGGCAGGGGTTGGACATCGGCTGGGATTGAGGCACCAAGTCCCACTAGGAATTCAGCATTGGCAACAGCAGGCACAGATGGCAGGTCAGCAGTGCTGTGTCACAAAGTCCCACGAAGAGCTGAGTGCCGATGGTGGGTGGCACAGTCCAACATATGAACCCTTGACTGCTGCTGATGATGCCCACTCACTGTCCTACCTGGCATAGCCCTGATGACGTGATGGCACAGGTGGACTTCACAGCAGTGAGGCTTGCCCCCTTCCTGAAAATTCAGACTTACTTATATACCTCTGGTGTGCATTTGTTTCACTAAAACCCAACACATAGTCATATCATCCATAATGAGAGACTTGCCCTGGTATGGTGACATTGACCTGCCTGCTACAGTCGTTAGCTGTGTGTGATGCAGTTCTTCGCTGAGTGTGGAAAAGACCTAGTCCCTCGGGTCTTGCTAGGACCTGGCTCTCTGTTGCAATTACCTCTTTTCTTAATCTGTAAAACAAGTACATAATATTAAATTGGCTATGCTTCACTACTATGCAATTACTATATTAATCTCTCATCTTCGTCAAACTATTTTTCATCCTTTGCTCAGGGAGTCCAATCTCTGGGAACTTAATTTACCATTGGATTGAATTTCTGCATTGCTCGCTGTATCAAATACATAAGAATTAGGCAGAGCAAAATCAAAAACAGTATTGCACTAGGAACTGCAACACTCAAAAGTCATGGTTACCTGACATCTGCCATCCCAATATTATTCCACATGCTGCAACAATTGCTCCACAGTGATTCACTCTTCCTGTGCTGCTATCTTCCAACTTAGTGAACAGTCCAGCCTGAGTTCTTAGGTATTATTAAGGAAGGTAAGGTTTTATTGGACATCTCTAGAGATTCATCTGGCCAGTACAGCTGTGGCTGTGTCACATTCACCAGGGTAACTCCCATCATAGTAGCTGGTAAATGAAATGTGGGTCCCATAATATTACAGGGTGGTCCATTGATTGTGACCGGGCCAAATATCTCATGAAGTAAGTGTCAAACAAAAATCTACAAAGAATGAAACTCATCTAGCTTGAAGGGGGAAACAAGATGGCGCTATGGTAGGCCTGCTAGATGGCACTGCCATAGGTCAAACAGATGTCAACTGCGTTTTTTAAAATAGGAACCCTCATTTCTTATTACATATTCATGTAGTATGTAAAGAAATATGAATGTTTTATTTGGACCACTTTTTTCGCTTTTTGATAGCTGGCATTGTAATAGTCACAAACATATGGCTCACAATTTTAGACAAACAGTTGGTAATAAGTAAGTTTTTTAAATTAAATTACAGGACATAGGTATGTTTCAGCATTTTATTTCGGTTGTTCCAATGTGATACATGTACCTTTGTGAACTTATCATTTCTGAGAATACATGCTGCTACAACGTGATTACCTGTAAATACCACATTAATGCAGTAAATACTCAAAATGATGTCCATCAATCTCAATGCATTTGGCAATATGTGTAATGACATTGCTCTCAACAGCGAGTAGTTTGCCTTCCATAATGTCCGCACCTGCATTGACAATGTGCTGACGCATGTTGTCAGGCATGGTCAGTGGATCACGATAGCAAACATCCTTCAACTTTCCCCACAGAAAGAAATCCGGGGATGTCAGATCTGGTGAACGTGCGGGCCATGATATGGTGCTTCAACGACCAATCCATCTGTCATGAAATATGCTATTTAATACCACTTCAACTGCACGCGAACTATGTGCCAGACATCCATCAAGTTGGAAGTACATCGCCATTGTGTCGTGCAGTGAAACATTTTGTAGTAACATCGTTAGAACATTACGTAGGAAATCTGCATACGTTGCACCATTCAGATTGCCATCCATAAAATGGGGGCAAATTATCCTTCCTTCCTATAATGCCGCACCATACATTAACACGCCAAGGTCATTGTGGATTTTCTGTTGCCCAAAAGTGCATATTATTCTGGTCTACGTTACTGCTGTTGGTGAATGACGCTTTGTCACTAAATAGAATGCTTGCAAAAGATCTGTCATCGTCCCGCAATTTCTCTTGTGCCCAGTGGCAGAACTGTACATGACGTTCAGAGTTGTCGCCATGCAATTCGTGGTGCATAGAAATATGGTATGAGTGCAATCGATGTTGTTGTATCATTCTCAACACCATTTTTGAGATTCTCGATTCTTGCACAGTTTGTCTGCTACTGATGTGCGGATTATCCGCGACAGCAGCTAAAACACCTACTTCGACATCATCATTTGTTGCAGGTCATGGTTGACATTTCACACGTGGCTGAACACTTCCTGTTTCCTTTAATAATGGAACTATTGCGCGAACGGTCTGGACACTTGGATGATGTCATCCAGGATACCGAGCAGCATATGTAGCACATGCCCATTGGGAATTTTGATCACAATAGCCATACATCAACAAGATATTAACCTTTTCCGTAATTGGTAATCGGTCCACTTTGACATGGGTAATGTATCACGAAACAAATACCGTCCGCACTGATGGAATGTTGCGTGATACCACGTACTTATACATATGTGACTATTGCAGCACCATCTATCTCAAAGCAAAAAAGTGGTCCAACTAAAACATTCATATTTCTTTACGTACTACACGAATATGTAATAAAAAATGGGGGTTTCTGTTAAAAAAAAAAAACACACAGTTATTATCCGTTTGACCTGTGGCAGCACCATCTAGCGGGCCAACGATAGAGCCATCTGGTTTCTTCCTTCAAGCTAAACGAGTTTTGTTTTTTGTAGTTTTTTCATTTGATGCTTATTTCGTGAGATACTTGGCCTGGTCACTATCAATATGTCGTCCCGTTGAGTAAAAGTCCATTACTTCACAATTCTAAATGTCTCACCCTCATGATCTTCCCTTGCTCATAGCATCTAGCAACCACTACTACCTTGTTGTACACTGAGTATATCCCAGTGTAAACACACTGTCTGAAAACACGACTCTGGTTCTAACACCTCTTTTTGTCCCTGTGTTTTACCTCTGAACAGTTGCTTGTTGCATGTGGTACCACCCATCGTAATCTCGCAAGTTGGGCATATGGTGACTGTTCTGCTCTGACATTGCTGAAACATCCCCCCCTCCCCCTCCAGTTATCACCATGTGTTGATCCCTGTCTTCTGTCAATAGTAACACCCCTTTTTCTCTCACTTACTCAAACTTTCTTGCTGCCGTTAATGCATCCGATACGTGTGCACTATGTAACACCTAAACACTGCATGCTTGCTTGCTACTGATATCCTTACTGACAAGTATAACCACGCATTATCTGTCATTAGACCCCCTGTAGCACCCTGCTAGTAGAATGGCAAGTTCTGGCTGCTCAGCTCTGCTACTAATTGTAATTCCAGTGGTAATTGAAGAGCTGACATGGAAAAGGGTGTAAGTGCCAAAAAGTAAATTTTTCAGGAGTTAAGAAAATATAACTGGAACTTCAGAAATGCTTTATTTCTTGTAATTTTTAGGTGCAATCAGTTTAGTTGTGTGTTTTGAATAGTGCTCACTATAGATATTAACAAAAGGTATTGAAGTCATTGTCATACACAACAATAAAAAGTTATGAAGAGCAGATGTCCTTGTAGAACTGATGATATTTTGGATCTAGGTAATCCAACATAGCCAATAAATCCTTTTTCTTGGAATCATTGGATGTTCATTACATGTGTCTTATTGTTGAAGGCATGCCTGTTCTCTAATTCCTCATATTGTCCCTTCTTGAAGATAGTATGATGCTACCAGGCTTCCATTTCATTGAAGGTTTTCTTTGTTTTAATTTGTAGTAAATCTGTCACAAACATTTTGATCCACGATTTGTTAGTGATCTGTATTGCTGTTGTGTTTATAAACTCATCACAGGCATGGAAGACATCAAAGAAATCCGATTTTGCCATTGGCACCACCTGAAATGGGTTGTGTAACTGTGACAGTTTCACTACACTCTGAAGTTCTTTTGGCACCATGGCTTTGCAAACACGTTTTCGTTTTTCAATAACGCCAAAATCTTGAACACAAGGTGTATAAGAATGCCCAGAGACCAGAAACTTCAGTTCAGTGGACTCATAGTATCCTCTCACTACTAGATACATTGGAACCAGCAACACCATCTTGTTCTTATTCTGACCAGTGCATTTGTCACACCATATTTCCAGCTGGCACTTAGGTGTCAATTGATTGGACAGAACCTTTAAAAGACATGATGCAATAGCGCTACCTCCATTGCCTCCAATTCCTTCGTGCCACATACACATCACTGCAGAATTTTCCACATGAATACACAAGTTGTAATTTGATAGCTGGTGCATATAAAACATGTTACTATGTGTTAAAGTGGGCATGAACATAACCTGTTGCATATTGATAGCTACAATCGCTACGATGCTCGAAGGATATTGACTAGGTTTAATGGGACCAGAAAGAAGTCTTTCAGCTTTCCTGAGGTGAAGCTCTTTTGCAGAAATTGCAGCGAATATGGACGCCCCACTGCTGGCGTTTATTTCACTGATACGGCAGGTATCTGTTCTCGCCCATCAAAAATGCAGATTGGAAATTCTCTCTTGAAGGCTCTGTGATGAAATTGACCATCAATATGTGTCTTAGGAAATTTTTCCTTGGATACATGATAAAACCGATTATGTTTAAGTCAGGACTGAGGTATTGCTTTGCTGACTGCTGCCTCGAATAATGGCTTTCTTCTGTTGGGAATGATTGTACATGATCTTTTATGTTATGTATGTCAGTGGCATTATATTTTTGCTTGTGTGATGCAGCGGAAGTGCCTTGGACATCCGTGAACACTATATCTCCTTTCTTTAAATGTTCTAAGAGATGTTGGTTTCCGAAAACATCTAAGAAGATATTGTTACAGACCCGTAAAGTACCTTGCCGTGATGGAATAGTGTACGTAGCTGATTCTTGTCTTCTGCTGTGTGCTGGATCTTCATAGCTCCCATGGCATCTTCTTGCAATGTTCGTCAGTTGAATTCGACTCATTAAATACGTGCCTTGTGCATCTTTTGCTAAATGAGAGAATCCTCATACAGCTTCTGGATGTCACTCTTGATCAATGATTGGCATGCATATCAGCATCTACAGGAACCCTGGATAGAGTGAACACAGCGGAATCAGCAACAATATTGAAGGAGTTTAATGCAAACAATGTGTTGATTATGTTCTTATATTTAACAAAGAACTGATTGAAACATACCTTGTCTGGAGATTTATACACTTCTTTCACTTTTGGGATGTTCCTTGACATCTTTGCTCTCTCTAATTCTTCAGTAAGCATCAAAACACACTTACATGAGTAGTGAACATAAATCAACACTCAGGCTTCATTAAGTGTAGCATATACTCTCACTAATTACTGAATGGCACATGCATCCTTTTCCATGCCAACAACCTGGAGTTACATCAGATGCCATCCAGTGGCGTCAGTGGGAACTACAAGCAGTCGCTCTAGACATAGATCTCTCTCCAGGTCACTGGCGGTGGCACATAGGACATTTTCATTGCAAAATTTGAATAATGAATGATTCAGCACTTACACTCTTTTCCATGTCAGCTCTTCAATTGTCCTTGCATTTTCCTCAATGCCCTCAGATACAGCTCAGGTGACAGTGAGATCAGACTTAATTGCCCACATTGCGTAGTGATTGTAGTAGTCTTGTCATCTTATTAATGCATCTAGTACTTGCATACATGTTTGTACTGCTGCCAAGTCCAAGTTTACTATCTGAGACTCTGGCGTAATTCACGACTTCCGTATTAATCTCTCGAAGCTTGTGTTAGTTGTTCAACATGCCGCTTTCCAAGTGTATTTTACCTTCAGTATCTATCCATCCCCCTTTTGCTCTTCTGGACTGGAGCAATACCATCCCAGTCGCATCCTCCATCTGCTGCTTTTATTGTGCACATGTCCCGAGCAACTTTCTGTTGTACTCCTGGAAACATCTCCTCCAGCCTCCTTATCTCAGTCCACAATTCCCACATATTAAACAATAAACTTAATTGACCAACCATAACTGGATAACACTATATGTGGTTGCCTGAAAAATAAAATTCCTCTGTCCAGGTGAATTTGCAGTGCGCCCACTCTGCCCCCAGTGAAGAGGTACACCCCTGCCAAAACTACCATTCTTCTTTTCTGTCCTCCTTCCATACAACAACCTGAAGATGGGGACCAACATCACCTCCCCTTCCCTCAGAAGCCTGCTGTCCCAAACAGCATGTCTTGATATACTGATTATAAATCTCACCATAATGCAGTCATACAATCTAAAATAATGTCTGTGCCCTACACTATACTCAAATGAAAAATATCCAAAAACTACAAAACACAATATATATTAATTGTTTCCTTTGCCTCAGTGCCCATTGAGTATAAGGTATCAGGACTTCCGCCTCTTATTGCTCATCCTTCCACTTCTTATTCTTTGCCTCTTTTTCTTGCTTTGATTAATACTTTTCATGGAATTCCCTTGAATGATCATAGATGCACAATTTTTGACCTTGTCAGAAGCTTTTATTGGTGTCGTGATCTCAAGTACTTGGTAAGAGCACTAGTACTGTGTTAAAAGTTTTCCCTTCGGAGTAATGAACTTGATAACTTCAATCATCTCCTATTTTGTACTGAGATAACATTCCACTCACTTTACTTGTCTCTTCCTGTTTCTCCAGCGCCTTAGTATATGTAATAACTAAACATCTTTCCAGTTGTTCAATGAACTCGTTCCGTCCATTAGCATATGGATGAAGTGGATCAGTTCTCAACTTTTTTACTTTCAATAACCTACAAAACTCTCTCATCAGGTGTGACATGAAGTTCATCCGTTGGTCCTTAATTATTGTCTCCAGCATCCCAATCTAGTGTATCCACCTATTAATCAGTGCCTGCATGACCGTGAATCCTTGTTGCTTCCCCTCCTCCCACCCACCCTCCCCCACCCCCACCTCGATGTCATGAGAAAAATGGTCTATTATCAGCACAAAATGATTACCTGCTGGTGTTCAGTTGAATAGTCGTAGCACGTCCACTGCAATTGAACTACACGGTTCTGTTGCTTCTGGCAATTTCTGCAATAGTACCTGCTTCTGATTCAAATGTGCACACTGCAAACATTCCACAAGATTTCTGATAGACCAATCAACATCATTTTTTCTTCCCTTCCGCCACTCTTTAAGTTCATCATCCTGCATCCACCCATGGCCCTATAAGATGTGATTATGCATTTCAAATTGTACTTCATGTTTCAATTTCACTGCCACATATGGTCCTAATTTTGTTTTTTCTGCATAATAATCCAACATGCAGGCTAAACTACCATTGCTTACTATACAGTCTACACTTCTTGTTGGCAGTCTGTGATGCTTGCCATTCCCCAAAGTACTGATCTAATGCTTTTACTCCTGCTATTTTTTTGCTTACATGCCACATTTCCAAGCTTCTTCCCTAGTTTGTGAATTACTTTGTACTCAAATTCACTAAGTTTAATGCCCATCTCGTAGGTCTACTCAGTGTGTCCTTCAAACCTAGGAATCACTTCAAAGCAGCATTAAACTCATTACCATCCGTCAAGAATTGCTCTCCAGACTAAATCAGGACTTGCCTTTGAAAACAACATTGCCCCATTGTTAGCCCCACTAGGTAGCATGTTGATTACTCCACCCTAGATGTTCCCTTCTGGGAAGACACATCAGATTTAGAGATACAGCAGGTCTCTGACAATAAATACCATTCTGCCGAAGCCTTCTGCACACAGTTTGCCTCGATACAACACTTCCAGTGGATGCCTGAAGCTCACATGCCAGTTACCGTGCAGTACTAAGGCAGTACTGCCACACCCTAACAGCCAAATAATGGTTCTCTCTTCAGAAGTCACATGTGGTTGGCCCAGCCTTGGTCTTTGGGATACAGTTTCAGTCTCTCTAAACAGTCCCCACATCCAAGAAACAACAGAACGATTCACATTAAGCCATCGGGCCACATCAGTTTGCAACCGTCCTGCTTCCATTTTTCTCATGGCCCTGCGCCGCAAAGAGTCTGGTAAGCATCTTCTCTGTGCCGTACTGCTCCATCTGTGACTGTGTACACAGTTATTGTGGATTTGCAGCTGTCTGGCAAACATCACCTCATTTCATAGGTGTGCTGATGTCATCGTTGGCATGGTTGCTCATTGACTGGAACACTATATTCCATCCAGAGCACAATCGTATGGACATCTGGTTGACAGTTTGTATGATTATATCATGAATTAGACACAGGATGGGGGAACAGTGGTTTGTTGCATTAATTTTGGACACCAGTGTAGTTTGTTACAGAGGTTCTGACAATACCCAAAACTGAACATCTGCATAATCAGCAATTCCCTCAGGCATGACACTGTTGTTATGCATGTTTTTTACTAGGTTGATAGGGCACCTGAAGAATATAATTGGGGAAATCAACTGTTTCTCTTATTACTGTAGACTTCTGTTGTCCAGTGCAAAAATTTAAAGAACTTCATCAACTTGTGTAATCATGAAATTGAATCTGGAAACAAGACTGAATGGAACTTCTCCAGGACAACTCATATCAAATCACCACATGATGGAATTATTGGAATAGCAAACAACTTAAACAACTTGCAGCACATCCAACCCTTCAGTGGCTTCCGCTCCCCCCCCCCCCCCCCTCCCCCTCCCAAAAAAAAGTAAAAAATTAAAATTAAAATTAAAAAATTCGTAGCACTTTTTAACTTGTTCACATCTTGTGATGATAATGTGAATGGAATCAAGTTGTTTTTCATTGAAAAGGCCGAACCTGAAATTGCAAGATTGGCTCAAGAAGAAAGGTTTTAAAATGACAAAACCATTTCTGCATCAAGAGATAATCACAAATTCATTCTGTTTGATGAAAAATGACTTCTTATCAGCAAAATTACAAATGATGCAGCACAACGAGTGTGCGAGTGTACACCTGTCCTTTTTTCCCCCTAAGGTAAGTCTTTCCGCTCCCGGGATTGGAATGACTCCTTACCCTCTCCCTTGAAACCCACATCCTTTCGTCTTTCCCTCTCCTTCCCTCTTTCCTGAAGAAGCAACCATCGGTTGCGAAAGCTAGAAATTCTGTGTGTGTGTGTTTGTGTGTTTTATTTATTGTGCCTGTCTACCGGTGCTTTCCCGCTTGGTAAGTCTTGGAATATTTGTTTTTAACAATTGTCTGTCTATCACAAGCTGCCTTGGAGAAAATGCTTTGAATCTCTCACCTGGGAGATACGTAACCTGCACTTAAGACAATAAATGCTGGATTGGGAATATCTCTGAAGTAGCACTTGAACAGAATGATGTCCTTCACATCCATTATGTTGGCCAGGTAGAAAAGGCTATTGCTGAGCTCCAAAAGAGCATACTATCAGCAACATTTCTGCCCCAGCCACAATATAGATGGGACGTCGGTACACGATCCCTGACTGAACTTTACTAAATATTGAAGAAAAATTCAAGTACATATAGTAGTAAAGAACTCAGTCTGGATAACGCAATAGTAAACTCTATAACAGGCTTGGGAACATGTGCAAAGAGACCCATCCGCAGGGCTATAGGGTGTGGCCTCTTGCGGATGGTGTTACCAATTTTTTAAAATTGGTAGTAGCAGAGCTACTATAACTTTTTCTAAACTGGTAGTAGCAAAACTACCATGGACCAATGTCTATATGTTCTTAAAGATAAATTCTCATGCATCCATGTTCATCAAATATGCATTTACTTCACATATATTTTAAACTAAATATTATCTCTTAACCAAAAGATAAATAATTAAAAGAAATCACATAGAAAATAAAAAATCTGCTTTTTCTAGAGGTACTAGTTAGAAAAAAATAGATTGATCACCATTTTGAGATATTTGACCCCTAACACTGGTCAAATTTGATGATAAAACTTAAGATTCGCAGTCTATGTCCACATATCTCATAAACTAAATAATCTTGAAAGTTAATATTTATTATATGGTCTTACATCAACTTTCTTGATTAAAAGAAATGTAGTAACATGAAAATGTTTTAGAGTGGAGATATCAGTGGGTGAAACTTGGGTGGCGTGTAACTTGGGTGGCGTGTAACTTGGGTGGCGTGTACAGCACATTTTGAGCTAAAACTTTACAGAACTATATTTGACATGTGCCTGCGTATATGTCAAAAGTTTTAACAAAATGTAGATGGTCAGGTGAGGACCTTGTCTAGAATTGTCTAATTTGACGTGGACTGTGTCTGACACCCAATGTATGCAACACCATCCGATTCTCTTTTCTTTTCATATTCCAAACAGACCTATTAGGCTTTCCGACTTCTTTCTCCTGATTGACTCCTTAATCGCACTGCCCAGAAAACTTGATGTCTGCACCATGAGGTGTAACTGGTCAATTGGGACAGCTGGTTAATGAAGTACGCTGTTGTTGTTTTTTTGTGCCCGAGGCAGGATTCAAACCTGCGACCGTAGCGGATGTGCGGTTCCAGACTGTAGTGCCTAGAACTGCTCGGCCACCCTGGCCGGCTTTTTTTGTGGTCTTCAGTACAAATACTGGTTTGATGCCACTCTATTTTGTGCATGCTTGAGCAAGTACCCGATCCAAATTCATGTAGAAGTAGGCAATGTAAACTTTTAGTGAAGTATGTGATATATTGTAATTTTATATTATTTTGGTGTGCGTTTACAAATATGTCTTTGTTGTACATATTAACAATTATTTAACACCATTTGAAGTAATTTAATGACATGTAGTACATTATGCCAGTTACAATTCTTTATGAACTGAAATTTCATATACACATGTTTCTCTTCAGTCATTTCAATATGTTCAAATCTACGAAAACAGAATTTTGTTTATGTGATGTAGTTTTTGTATAAAAAGCGTAGAATGTGAATATAGAAACTTCCAGAAAACCTTATAAAATGACATAGTCAAATGTTTAAAATATGAACCATTGGCGTATTAACAACATTCAGCACGACTGTAAAAACATTTGTTTGTATGTGTTATTAATTATCAAGCTGCATCCACACTGGATGTGCTGCACTGCGCAGGAAAATTGATTGAGCAGTGAGAATGACATTGAGCAACACAGAACTGCACAGAATGGAGCAATGTGTTCTTCAGTCTTATGATGTGTCAGCACGCACTTCAGTAACATTGGAGATGAGAAACACTGTCCAAACAGAGCAACACATGAACAAACTGTTTCCTTTTATGCGCCAACGCTGTTTGTGACCTGTTCATCATGGTGCAGAGAAGCACAGTTTGATATCCATACCAGATATGCTACATTGTGAATCGCCGCACTGAATCTCTTTGCTTGATTCTGTGCAATGCAGCCAGTGCGTATACAACTTTAGCATTCAGACATTGGAAAATACAGGCAACTTGAATAGTTCACTTACATATCTGAAATATGTGTACTTCAAAGATGACTCTTTTAAAATAAAATCTTAATAAATTTTATATAGAAAAGTTCTCGGGTTACTAAAAAGCCTAATCTGAGGTAAGTATTATTTGAGATTCAATATATTCCTCATTTTGCATTATGTCCAAATATAACCTATGGTGTGAACTGTCAAGATATTACAGGAAACATTTACAATATTATATTGAAATATTAAGTCACTCTGTATAAAACAGTACAAAGTAGACGTGAAATCAATATTTCAGAAATTCGTATGGAGTTTAACGATAACAATCAACAGATACAGTTGCACCAGATGGTATATATACGTAGACATACTTGAAAATGGAAATCTTCTGAAACAGCTGTTGTAATAATTAATAAATGTTTTGAGCAGTGATACTGAAACCTTACTAGCAATAATTATTTTAAATTGGTAGTACTCTTGCAGTTACACAACTGACTGTAGACAGGAGGGCATATTACAACATGTAGGGGACTCGTTTATGGAATTTTATCAAAATGTAATTGAAGTAATAACTATTTGTTAACATTCTCGGGAAAGGAATGCTGTGGGTGCGCAAAACACACCACTATTCTTTACATCCATACTCAAACATCATGAAAAAGACTTTTTATGTTTGTTGACAGGAGTGAAATACACTGCATACCGTATATCTGTAAAAGTCTACCAATCTTTCTGGAAATCAGGCCAACAGAAAGTAGACGAGTGATTTGTGACTTCTCTTTCTGGGTGTCTCAACCCCTCTGTTCTTGATTTGGACTGCAACATCAACTGAAGTTGATTATCTGATTACCGATTCCTTTCAGACAATATTGATGTGTGTTTTAATTCTTCAGCAAGGCTTTCCTTGCCAGGAAGTTTTAGAACTGTATGGACCAGAGTCGTTAGCATCGAATTTCTTAATCATGGATTGCAATGGCTCAACATGTAGTGGTGGAGGTCATTGTGCGTGGGTTTTCTGTATACACTGTGGCCCAGGTACCTGCTTGGTCTTCTCAGAACTATTTTTTGAAACCAAGCGAGGTGGCGCAGTGGTTAGCACACTGGGCTCGCATGCGAGAGGATGACGGTTCAATCCCGCGTCAGGCCATCCTGATTTAGTTTTTCCATGATTTCCCTAAAACGCTCCATGCAAATGCTGTGATGGTTCCTCTGAAATGGAATGGCTGACTTCCTTCCCTGTCCTTCCTTAATCCGATGAGACCGATGACCTCGCTGTTTGGTCTCTTCCCCCAAACAACCCAACACAAGTTTTTTTTTTTTGAAGTTCCATAATGAATTTATGAATTTATATTGGGATGTATAGAGTTAATTTTATGTTAGGATGTATGGAGATTAAATGTTGCAGGTATTCTTTATAAGGTTTGTTTGTTCCATGTGGCGGTGCCACAAACATGTATCGATACAAACGTGTTGGCTTGAACTTTTTCTGTGTTAGCACCTCTGCTTCAAAGTGTTCCTTAAACACATTTACTGCGGCAGATAACAGATTACCTATTGTCTTGCTATTGGTTTGGTTTGTTCATATTTTTTCTGTCAAACAGGAAATGAGTTGACATGAAAACACGACTAAAATGTTCAGTAAAGCTGCTGTTCAACATTTCATTGATTAGTTCCAAGGAATTTATAGGACGACAGGGAAAATGCAATTCTGCTAGTCAACAGCGGCAATGCTACAATCCTAATGTAATGTGCGGGATACAGTAAAAACACAATGCCCCCACAGAACACAATAAACAGGGAAAACTAATAACCCGGGACAGAGGTTGTAATTTAAAGAAGGCTTGTGGTCCGTCACTCACTTTATTAACATCTCGCCTGCCATTACATTCACTAGAGCTGGGTAAAGCTGCATGTGTGTCATGAATATCAGTGTGGGTCATGAATATCAGTGTGGGTTATGAAAAACAAAAGGATCATAAAAGGGGGTTGTGGGCATGGGGAAGTCATATTCGGCTGTAAGTAGTGGCACAAGATCAACTGTAGTTCACATTCTCATTGGAGTTAATGCTGCGAGTCACATTATAACACTACTCGCAGCACCTGAAGATGATGATTGGGTCAGTCATAAAGATGATATGTGTTAAATGGAAACAGCTCTGCTGGACATCTGTAAGCACATCATTAATGCCAAAATGGTACGGCCCCCATTCTGCTAAACATAGAACTATCCTTAACATTCCTACTGAAATATGTTTTATTGTTAGTATGTGACCCATTGTTGGTTACATGTTTATTGCTGTGGTATTAAGTGTCCAGACAGTATTTATGTAAATTGCACAAAAACTAAAGCCTTCAATAATTAGCGTGTGTTTCTGCATCTGATTATGTAAGCTACACATATAAGAAAGTTTGGAACAAACAACAAAATAGAAAACATACCCACCTTTCAAGGGGACGTACATAGTCTTTACCTTCAAGATTCATTTTAGTACAATTTTTCTGTTGTGTTTCAGGGACAGTGAAGATTCAGTGTACCCATCAAGTGATGTACTGAAGGAATTAAACAATATAAGTAAAGAGAATCAGGTGACATCTTTTCCTAAGGTGAGTGTGTGTCTTCATGCATTAGATAGTAATATTTTGCTCAATAATTACAAAGATTATAAATCAGAATTGGTTGTAAGTCATGGATCAGTTTTGTGTGTAGTGAATCCAAATATCACCAAGAAGTCTCTTCCAAAATTTATTTACTTTGTATTGCAGAAAGATATGTTAAGACAGACGGCTAAATTAAACCAAAACAGTGATGCACAAGATACTAATGATGAGGAAGACAGATATCTTGAAGATGCTGGAAGTATTATGGAGAGTTTTAAGGCTGATGTGGATTTTACAAAGAGCAAAGTTGAAGTGGATAACATTGAGCAACCAATATTTGAGAAAATATCCTCCAGCAAAAAGAATGTTGGGAGAGTCGCAGACAATATGACTGATTGGTTGCCTCCAGTTCCTTTAACAAAATCACATTTTGCAGCTATTGCAACAAATGTTGACAGTGATGCCATTATATATCTTCATGATAGAGAAGGTAATGTATTGCTGCCTGTGAGAAAATTAGTAGACTTTGTGGATTACTGTTCTCAACTGAAGAGACATTTTGTCCAAGGATCGAACAAAATAATGTGAACACTTGTTTAATATGATATACGGTCACCTGTTGACATCCAAAACAAAATGAGTTCTGCATATTGATGCATATTAATGGTTATCAATGGGATTGTTAAATAACTTACCAAAGAAGATAATTGAAAAAAGTTGAATTTAGTAGGATGTTTTCTAATTCAGACCACAATTCTATGATAATGTGAAGACCAAATAATCATAAACTTTTAGCTGTCTGTGAGAGGGGTCAATATGCCAGAAATAATTCTTGCACTCTTGACTGGACATGGTCACCTAAATAGATTCATAGACCTTATTAGCCACATTGTAGTTCATTGTAATCACAAGACCCACTGAGAAGTATGGTGCAATCAGTAATTCATAGTTGCGAAAAGATATTCTGGATCACTCTTCCCCTGGTGCCTTCCACACATGAACTTGTCCTGCAGTTGGGAACAGTTTAGATGTAGGCTGTGTTAGTGCCCTCCACACATGAACTTGTCCTGCAGTTGAGAACAGTTTAGATTTAGGCTGTCAGACATTGTGTGTTTCCATTGGTGTCTAATCCATGTGTAGTATGTTTTGCTTTCCTGAAACCTCTCTTTGAGGTTTGGTAACAACAGCTGTACCATAGAAGATTTGTTTATGCAGTTACAATGTCAGAGTCATTAATGAAAAATTTGTGCATTAGAACACATGAAGTTTGCTGTTCCATTGCAGCACCCTTCTTATTAACAGGTAACAACCCTCTGGGGTTATAATATAATCGTCGTTTATAAATAGAAAACTAGGCTGCAAATTGGCTTCTGGACAGAGAACACTGTTGGGTCACACATGGTATGCAGCATGATTAAGAGTCACATATATATAAAGTAGGGAGTGTACAAAAATATGTGGTGACTGCGTTAAGGTTTATTTCGGGCAACCTGATAAGAACTACGAAACAAGTTTTAGAAAACATGTTAATGTTAGTGAGTCCAATATATCAACATGTAGTACTCATTTAAGGGAGTGCAAGTATTCCGCTAATGATATCACATAGACCATTACCATTCTCGAAATGGCAGAAAAAGGTGGGTTATTGAGTATTCTTGAAGAAGTAGAAATATACATCCATATCCTGAAACACCCAGTCAATATCCGTAATAGACAGATAGTGTTTGTAAATATATAGAACATCAATAAAGTTTTTAAACTATGTAAGTTCGAATTGGAAGTATCTGTTTCCCAGCATACAAATTGACCAAACGTTAACAAGGGACCTGTATATTAGTATGTCCTGAGATGCAGGTACAGGTTGGCAACGTCTTTATATACATAGTAGACACAGGTTTTATTACATCTTGCTCATTGTGTTATTCATAACAGATGACATCATTTTTTGTCTCTCTACACAATGAGCAAGGCGATGCAGTGGTTAGCACACTGAACTCACATTCAGGAGGACTATGCTTCAAACCCGCGTCTGGCCATCCTGAATTATGTGATTTCCCTAAATCACTTCAGGCAAATGCAGGGATGGTTCCTTTGAAAGGGCACGGCCAATTTCCTTCCCAGTCCTTCCCTAACCCGAGCTTGCGCTCCGTCTGTAATGACCTCATTGTCGACAGGACGTTAAACACTAATCACCACCACCACTCCTTTGAAAATGGCATGGCCAATTTGCTTCCCCATCCTTCCCTAATCTGAGCATGTGTTCCATCTCTGATGACCTCATTGTCAACAGAACGTTGAACATTAATCTCCTCCTCCTCCTTTGTCTCTTTACATATTCTGTTTTATATACTATTTGTCCATACGCAGTATTCTGTGTACATTGTGTGCATGATACAGATCGATCTGGGTATATTCTCATACATAATAGTGAGGTCTTTGTTATGAGACCCTTTGTCCTACCATCAGTTTCATGTTTTCTTACTCTGGTAGTACTGTTCGAGATTACGTGTAATTGTGGCTGAAACATTTGATGTGGCACTTAACACACAACTGATGGAGAAATTGTTCAATGGTCATGTTTATATGAATTTTAAAAAAATATTATATTGTCATTCATTTATCATTTTGAAGTTTTATAACTTATACATTCAGTTGGCAACTGCTGCAGTTAAACTCTCCAGTATTGGGGGTAAGCCATAAATGTTACTGACATGGAGAAATGCATGTTAGTCCCTGGTCATGCTATGCCTAGCAAGCCAGTGCTATGAAACTTTCTGGCAGATTAAAACTGTATGCCAGACAGAGACTCGAACTTTGGACTTTCGCTTTAGGCAAGCAAGTGCTCTACCATAAGGCAAAGGTCCTGAATTTGAGTGTCAGTCTGGCACACAGTTTTAATCTACCAAGAAGTGCACTGCATAGTGAAAATTTCATTCTGGAAGCCAGTTTTAACGTACCATCACTTTAAACGAATGAATGAGCTTCGAAGTAGTAACAAAACCTTTGAACATATGTCAGGTATGACCACCAGCTTGGTATGATGACTGACACAACTCTGATGACAGACGGATTTGTCTGAAGAAAATAAGAACAGGGACTATTAATGTTATATCCTTACAAAAGGATGCCAGAGTTCAGCGCATCACATTGATATTTATAGATAGGCTCATACCAATAGCGTGACTACGCAAATTGAAACAAATAAGGAAATTGCAGTAAAGTGCTGGGAAATGGATATACATTCATGTATATGAACACCTTGAACGAGTAGAGATAGTATGTTCATGTTCACAGGACATGTACATTAGTATGTTCTGCAGAAATGATTATCATTTCAGTTACCTCAATTCAACATGCATCCCACTGTCTAGTAGACACAGGGTATACCATGGGCCCTGATAACTTGTTCCATGTGTGATGGCATTGATACGAATAAGTCACAAATGGTGGCTTGTGGTATAGCCATCCTTGTTGCATTTGCCCAGTTCTGAAGTTCATCTCTGGTGGTTGGCATTGTGTCATAGCGGCACAGCCGTTGTTTCACCATATACCACACATTTTCGACTGGCGACAAGTTTTGTGATCTGGCAGGGCAGAGTAAAAGGCTGAAATCCAATGCAATCACTGTGATGCCACGCCCCCTACCTTCAGCAAACTAAAATGTGGCTATCATTTTCACACAAATAGAACCGGAATTCATCTGAAAACAATAGCTGATACCTTTCCTGTCCCCAGTGGTGTCTTTCCATACACCACTGCCACCTAGCATGTTCCTGCACATTTGTCAGAAGGTGGGGGAGAAGTGAATGATGTGCACATAACCCATGCCATAATAAACGGCGACAGACTGTCAACCTTGATAGTGTACAATATGTTCCACTGTTGCACCTGAGCTCAGTATGATGCAAATCTGCTGGCCGCTGTGGCCGAGCGGTTCTAGGCACTTCAGTCTGGAACCGCACTGCTGCTACGGTCACAGGTTCGAGTCCTGCCTCAGGTATGGATGTGTGTGATGTCCTCAGGTTAGTTATGTTTAAGTAGTTCTAAGTCTAGGGGACTGATGACCTTAGATTTTAAGTTTCATAGTGCTTAGAGTCAATTGAACCTATGGCCTTGGCTGTATGCATCACATTCTCTCATGCCAATAATGCATCATCTTTCAAATTCATTGATTTGACTTTATGGTACACACATACATCTATGAGGCATTCTGCACATCTGCTCAAGTTACACTCATCTATTACCTTCGAATTATAGTAACAATGAGTGCCACAGGCACATTTCACCGGTAGGTGATGTTGACTGGCGATTTCAGTGTTGACTATGAATCTGCGGGTCAACATGGTTCAAATGCTAATTATTTCTGCAGATCATACTAATTTATATGTCCTGTGAATATAAATGTCCTATCTGTAGTTTTCTAGGTGTTCTGTTTTTTTTTTCTGAACATGAGGGTAAAATGTGTTGGTCAGGAGACAGAAGAAGAAATCCTGCCACAATAATAGTGGCTAAAGAACTGGCAGTTAAAGTACTTAATGTGGAAAATGTATGCAACAGAATAATTAAAGTTTAAGATAATGCTGGAAGGAAATATCTTTGATGTAAACCATGTTCCTCAAATAAGAAATAAGACAAAAGCTAAAGAAGGGTTTATGATTAAACTGGAAGGTGCTGTAACATCATAACAAGACTATGATTATAGGAGACTTTAATGGTAGATTTGAGAGTGATAAAGGAGAATATGAAGTTGCCATAGAAAGCCATGAAGAAGTTTACAGAATCTTTGAAGGATAGGTTGTTATTAGCCAGACATCTGATAAATAAATGGGTCATTGGTAATGGATGGTATAAAAAAAGAAATAGGCACAAGTTTACCAGATACAAGAGGAATTTGCAACAGAAATCCATAATACACCATGTAAAAATAACAGAAGTAACCATAAAATGGCTGACAGAAGTGAAAGTGATGACAATCACAGACTTTTGGTGGGGACATTGAAGAAATTCAGTGAGGGTAAATGTATGGGGAAGACAGGCAAAAATCAAATACTGGAAACAGAAACAGAGAGAAACACAGGAGATGTACAGGCAAAAAGATTGGGACACTGCTTACTAAGATGAGACAAAGAATGGAGGAGGTTCAAACAGGCTTTAGTTAAGGGAGCAGAAGAAAAAAATTGGAAGAATGTCAATAGAAGTCAGAACAAAGAAACACCATTGTGGGATGAGAGAATTGCAGCAGCAGTCAAGAAGAAAAAGAAGGATAGCATATGGAGAGAATGGTTGAAAAACAGACAAATAGAGATGTCTAAGCACAATCGGAAGGAAAATGATGATGGGGAAAAATTCACATAAGAAAAAGAGGAGAATGTTAAAGATGTCAAGAAGAAATTATACCACACATAAAGTAACAGAAAGTGGCAAACAGAAAATACTTTTAAAGTCATCAACAGAGAGGGAAATCTGTGTGGTAGGAAGTAGTTTTTAAAGAATGTGTGAAAGACTAGAGAAAAAAATACGAATAAATGAAGTTGAGGAAGACAAAAGAAATAATATAATCACAGAGGAAAACATTCGTAAATGAACTAGTGATATAGAAAGGAAAGATCTGTAGATGTTGGATGTAGAGAAACCTGCATTAAAAAAAAATGGGAAACACTTCAGGCAAATGCCAGGATGGTTCCTTTGAAAGGGCACGGCCGACTTCCTTCCCCATCCTACCCGAATCCGATGAGACCAATGACCTCGCAGTTTGGTCTTCTCCCTCAAATCAACCCAACCAACAAAATTGGAAAGCCTCTGGAGTAGATTACATCACAATGGAAAGCCGTATGATGTATTGGAATTCAGTGGCTGTGTGGAATAATAAGTTTAGGGTGCACATGTGTAGATATTCCTGATGATTGGATAAAGGCAATCATTGTACCTACTCATAACAAGTGTGACGAGGTGCTCTTTGAGAACTAAAGAGAAATAACATTTCTTAGCCATAGCTTGAAGATCTGTGAAAACATAATTTTACAAAAAACCATAAGAGAACAAAAACAAGGATTTCACCATGAAAGGTCATCTATAGATGCTATTTTTACAGCTATACAGGTGGTACAGAAGAGATAGGAATTTTGGAAAGACGTAACAGTTGCCTTAATAGATTTAAAAAGACTGACAGAGAGAGAAAGAGATACGGTAAGGTCTGATAGAAAGGAACTGTCAAAATGAATGCAACTCAGCATCAGAAATATGTATAACAAAGTGCCTGAATTGTTTTAAATAGATGGTAAAAAATCAAAATGAATTAGAACAGATAGAGAGGTTTGATAAGAAAATGATATTGGAAGATTATTTTATTTTTTTTGGGGGGGGGGGGGGGGGGGCGTCGTCACTTGGTACTTAGACTGCCCCACACCATAAAGTGGTTTGCAGAGTATAAATGCAGGTGTAGAGTTAAGGTTCAGGTGTACTGTGCCTTTTCAATCCAAGCAGTTATGTAGTCTCCAATAACTGTTCTCCTATCTCAATCACAGCTTTCCTTAATTTCGAATTCCTGATTGTTGGAAATTGATTGTATGTATACAAAATTGTATGGCAGTAGCCATTTTCTCAAATTTAGTTTTGCAAAAATCTTGTTTATTTAATGTTAATAAAGAGACATCAGTGTATTGACATGTATTGCGACACTCCTATGAGTATAATTCATGCACTTTAATTGTGCACCAGAAAGAACTATCTATTGTCCTTCTTTCTGACTGATGATCATGAGTTCATGAAGGTACAGAATTTTTGCGGTACTATATTTGGGCTTTTTCCATTAAGAGTCCAAAGTGTGAAGTTTTATGCACCCTTATTGTCTATAAGTAAACGTATTGCTAATTAATGTTATATTAGAAAGCATGTTTTAAACAATATGCACTTGCATTTCCTTCACCCCTACCCATCCACGCACCCACCTGCCCCCCCCCCTTTTTTTTTCTTGATTGATGATACATGTTAGCACAAATATTTGTGTTGTATTATTTGTTTGAGGTACTCCTTGGGTGGCCTGCAGCAGTTAAAGAGTTCACCAGCACCTAGAAAACGCGAAAGTATGTCGTACAGCTCCTAGCTCTGCATAGACTACTTAAGGAGAGCCTCAGAGTAGGCATTGTTAATACTCGCCAATGAAGATATTATCCAGCAATACATTGTGAAGACTCATGAAAAAATTTTCAAATCATTTTATTGTGTAACTTGTGTACAGTAAGTTGTCAGTTCACATGGTGGCTATCGGATATCGCAGAAAGTACATCTTGCCCTCACATTAAGACTGCCAAGGGGAGACGTACGGTGAGGGGAAAGCAGCATTAGTTATTGCAGCAGTGCTGGCACCATTACAATAATACAGGGTGTTTCAAAATGAACATTCCGGTTTTAAGGCATTGTAGCATTTATTGCACTTATCTTACAATTGTAAATAATACACCAAATGAAAGAGCAACTACAACAGTTTTGTTCATATACCTGTGCATAATGTACAAAGAGTGACTGAAAAACGTGTTGAACAGGTGCGAGTCTTCCACACTTAACCCCAAGAAATATCCCTGCAGAAGGTTTATGGGCCTTCCTTTTTTTTTGGAATGAACTGTAACTGATGTCCCTTATCTTAATATATGACAGCTATGGCCTGTGCCTCATTGGGAAGAAACAACACATATTCATTTGTAGCAAGATGGTG
Source organism: Schistocerca gregaria (assembly GCF_023897955.1). Taxonomy (NCBI): domain Eukaryota; kingdom Metazoa; phylum Arthropoda; class Insecta; order Orthoptera; family Acrididae; genus Schistocerca; species Schistocerca gregaria. Next base: position 260,166,833 of record NC_064921.1, read on the forward strand.
CACATCCTCACTGGCATAACTCAGTAGGTGACTGCTTAAGCGACATTGTATCCGACCGTTGGATGGGGTGCAATGGGCTGATTAACACAGCATTTTATGCATGACCTCCATGTTCACACTCAATCTGATGTGATCATGTGTATGTACCTCTGGTAACAGCTGATCTATCTGACTTTAGAAACAGTGTTATTGCAACAGCTACTCGTGACACATTGATCAAGGTTTCGGAACAACTCGTCTACAGCGGAAACTATCCGGTCTGATAAGTATTCCCTGAGAAGCTATCTATGTTGATCAACATGCAAATTTTATTACAGTTTACGATGCGCTGCACGTCACATTCATCCGTCAGTCGCTTAATGCGTTCATTACATGGGTTCTTTGTTGTCTAAATGAGTGGATATTGTGTAAGATTACCATGTTCACACTGAATAATTGTAAGAAAAGCTGCTTCTGTTTCTCTTTCATTTGATGTATTATTTATAATTGTAAGGTGAAGGTAATATTTGCTACAAAGCCTTGAAACCTGTATATTCATTTTGAAACATCCTGTACTTTGCATCTGGAGACAGCTTAACATTGGCAGCTGTTTGAGACAACTCATCTCTCTCTGTCTATCTAGTGCGGGTTTTCTCCATGTCTGTCTGCACCAGTGAAATCATCAAGTTATCATGGACAAGCTGTGTCTCTGTATATGACTGACTGACTCATCATCATCCAGCCCAAACTGCTAAGGATAGAAACTTGAGATTTGGAGAAAGTATGGATTTTATACACTATAGGCATCATTTAAGAAGGAGTTTCTAGAAATTCCAACCCTAAGAAGGTGAAATAGGGAATGAAGAGTTTTTTTAATAAAATATTATAATTAAGGAACTACTAAAATATATTTAAAGCTACATCTATGAACATTGGTATTTGACTTCTTGATTACAAATAATAAAAAAAATGTGTTTCATTGTTTTTGGAAATTGAACACCCAAGTGGGTGAAATACGAGACAAGATGTTTTTATGAAAAATTTTATTAGGAAAGCATTTTTAAAGCCAAATATACAAAATTTTAAATTTAGTTTCGCAGTTACAAATAAATAAAAAAGTATGTGTTTCTCTGTTTTTGGAAATTCAACCCCTTTTGGGGTTTAATGGAGGATGAAAGTTTCTATGGAAAAATCCCATTGTGCAAGCATTTTCTAAGCTAAATCTATATGAAAATTTGTATTTAGCTTCTCTGTTAGAAATAAAACATACAAGTCACTGTTCTTGGAAATTCAGCTTCTAAGGGGGTCAAACTTTTATGAAAATATTTAATTGCAAAAATATTTTTAAAGCTAAATCTTGGAAAATTGGTGTTTGGCTTCTTGGTTAGAAATGAAAAATACATTTTTCACTGTCCTTGGGAATTCAATGTCTAAGGGGTTCATATTCATTCACTGAGGCTTTATCGCCCTGCCCAAACCATTAAGGATAGAAACTTGAAGTTTGGAGAGGGTGTGGGTCATATACTGTAGGCATCATTGATGTAGAGATTGTCCAAATATCAGTCCTAAGGGAATGAAAGGCTTTTTGAAAGTATGTTGCTATTAAGGGAATTTGGAAACTACAACTATGAAAACTAGTATTTGGTTCCTCAGTCAGAAAATTAAAAAATATGTGCATCAGCATTTTTGTAAATTCAAACCCTAAAGGAGTGCAGTAGGGGATGAAACTTTTTAAGAAATATTTTGTTACATTAAAAAAGATTTTAAAGCTTAACTTATGAAAATTGGTATTTCACTTCTCGGTTAGATTTAAAGAAATATGTGTTAGGGGATGAAAGTTGCTATGGAAATATCTCCACAAGAACACAAAAGGCATGTTTAACAAAGACTTTGGGCTCCAACTATCAGAATCATCTTTTGGTCAGAAGTACATTTGGAAAAGACCATGCTTACATGGCCTTAATTGGTGTGAAAAGATTAGAAGGTGCTGCAGTTTGTGAACAACATAAAAATTCAAGTAAAGAAAGAAAAATAATCTGCAGCCCATAAATTCTATGCAAACTAAGCATGCAGCACTAAGTTAGTTTACTATGTTTTGGTTGACACATACCCTCTCATGTGGTGACCCTGAAGTGAAATATGAATCTACTGTAGAGAAGTTAGATTTGAAGACTACGAAGGTAAAGAGACTTACAAAGAAGGACAAAACATAATTTTCATCTGAATACAGGATTTACTGATGAATAATTTCAGAATGACTTATCAAGATTGAAGATTCCATTATATGTGCAAACAATGTCAGTACACGTGTGAGCCATTAGTACAGTGCATAAGGATAAGCAATTGTGTAAAATCAAAATAACAACAAACTTAATGATAACTTCAGTTCAAAATACAACCAAATATTGGACTTCACATCCCATCTGATGTGAATTAAGAGATTAATTGACTTCCAAAAAAGATTAACATAATATGTGAAAGCTTAGCTTCTCTTGTAGCTTATTAATCATAGAGACAAATATTATATATGAAAGCTTTTCTTTTCTTGTAGCAACACTATGTATATTAATTTAAACCATTAAATTTTCCTGTTCATATGTTTGTGCTACTTAACAGTGATGTTGCTATTGACCTGACTACATCACATGTCCATCCTATGCTCTAAATATCCACTGTTATCGGCTGGCAAGATCACGTGACATGAACTGTGGCTGGCTTACAAAGCGCATCGCAATTGCGATTTCAGTCCTTCGGAAAGTAACATGCGGTGTTTGGTGGAATGCGAATTTATACCTTCGTAATACGAAAATATGCATCGTACATGTTGCTGCACATCAAAGAACATTCCAAAATATGTTTTTTCCCTTGTGTTTCGTTTTCTAAAGAGCCGGGAAATTATAAGCCGCTGTATAAAAACATAACCATTCAAATAACAGACAAATTTTACAGTTCTGGGGGAAATTATACAGTCACTTAACACGGAAAAAGTGTATTTTCACCCGGGAGAAAGTGTATTTTTAACTGGGAGATCTGGGAAAAATCCGGGAATTTTTTTTTCCTTGTCCACGTATACACCCTGTGCATAGAAGTTACTATTTTCATTGCTGCTCTCTCCAGCAGTCAGCTGTTAGAACCAATTTTTGGGGCCTGTGAGAGTGAAGCTTGTGATTTCCTTCTGTAGAACTGATGAAGATCTCTGTCCTCCGCACACCAGGGAGGGACCCTGGGCTGCAGTGTGGGAGGGGTATCTGTCTTTGGGCTGTGTCTTTGTCTTTCTTAGGTTCTAACATTCCAAGTCTTACCTTTTCTTTCTTACTTCTGTCTTTTCATGTTCACTAGTTCTACTGACAGAACGCTTCTTCTGCCTGTATATCTAAAATGTGTTTTCACAGGATTGACCGAGCTGTAGTAATGGTCAAGTAGTTTGTGGATGTAGTAGTTTAATGTCTTGGCCCCAAAATGGAACTTAGTTTTGCTGAATTTATTTTGAAAACAATAATTAACTGTCACAATACCAAGGCATTTTCAGTAACATATATTACTAGAGAGGGGGGAAGGGGAGGGGGTAACTTTGTGCTCACCATAAAAAAAATTAAAAATTAAATGAAATTCATTAATTGATCTTGAATTACATTAATAACATACTTTTGAAAGATTTATTCATGGATAATCAGGATCCAGAACCTGAATATTTCTATTAAAACTGTTTTCAAAAATGCATTTTATGTCTTTCACTTACTTCGTCATTTATGTTTACTAAGTCTGATTATCTTGAGAAAAATTAATAGTAAAAGTTGGTATAGTACTATTGAAGTACCCTTCACTATTATTAAAAAATATTACAAAAACTTGAGGTAATACACAAAAACCTTAAGTACATAACATAGGTTGCGAGAAGAATTATTCACCACTCACTTTGGAATCTACTTCACACTTAGAACATACAACAGTTTTTTGCTGTATTTACCACATGTGTATCTCTTACAATTGTTGCACATTATAGTTGTTTTGTTCACTTTCTTGTACTTTCCTGCATTTGAAAGGCTTTCACTAACTCACAAATGGCATCTACCTTTACCTCCACGAGCTTCCTTTGCACTGAAGTTGTGCTTGATTTTCCATCCGAGAACACCATACCTGAAACTACAGGCTTTTGCACCCCTACAAATATTTGTAGAACTTTCTCCAATGTGTAGTTTCATGAGCTGTAGTCCCAGTCCTTGAAGAAAGAGTCGTCGCTTATTAAGTTTTTTTCTTATTCCAGCCTGGGAAGTTCAACAAAAATAATGTGTAATTATTTACCTCTGCTATGTCCACCAGAGTATAGAAAACAGACAGCAGCCACCTCCTTGTAGCCCTCTTAGTTCAACACTTCTTCAGTCCTCTTAGTTGAACATTTCCTCACCATTTGATCAGTCGTGTCAATGCCACCTTTAGCCTCATTATAATATAAATTTATAACTGTTTTCTTCAAAGTGTCAGTAGGTGAACCAATTGCAGTGTCATGATGTTTAGGTGATAGAAATAGCAGATTGGGTTTTTCATGGGGGATATAAGAAACAATTATGATAGTATCACTGAAAGCAAATTTAGTGGAATATAATTCTCATCTTGAGATATCTTTCAGTCTTGAGGTATGTTTCCTCTTAGCTTGTAATGTTCCCACGAGAGTTAGCTTGTGATTCCTCCATAGATCTTTGACCAAATCAATTGAAGTGTAATATCTGTCTGTAGGGACATTTCACCCTGAATTACGTTTAGGAACCACCAGGAGTTTGACCACAGTTGCAGAGAATTTTATTGTTGTGTACCATCATTTCTTTTCCCAGCATAAGACTCCAAGCTGATAACATAGCTAGTTTTAGCGTCTGTGAGCATGTGTAAAAGTATATCATATTTACCAGGTTTTCCCTTCATGAAGACCTTGAAGTGACAACTGCCACAGAACAGTGACAGTATTTCATCAATAACAGTGTGCATCCCAACAAAATAATATTTTGGCAGTGATTCATTCATTTTATCAAAAAGTTCTCCAATTGCAGCAAACTTATCACATTTCCTGCAATTTCTTAGCAACTCTCTGTCATCAAATCTTACTATTTTAGTAAGCTGGTGGAATCTGGCTTGGCTCATGGTAGCAGTATAAACAAACCTTCCTGAAATGTAGTACCACACATGTGTAACGGATGATTTCTTGTCATTTTCCTTCGCAGTAATAATTAGTAGCCCCATATATGCCATGAACTTAAAATCAACACACAGTTAAAGACGTCCTGAAGGTTTGCATAGGGTGACTAATGGGGAAGACCACTGACTTGCATTGATCGGCTTGAGGACCCCATTAGCTTGCCATTCCCATAATTGTTCAACGAGCTGCTCCATAATGGCAATGGGCACTTGCCTAGCTCAACAAAACTTTGGTTGTGTATTGTCTTTGAATGACACATAAGCTACAAAATTGTTCGTACAACCAAGACCTTTACTAAAGGTTCACTAAATTTGTCACACACAGCTTGCAGCTTGCCTGCAGTCATATCTGTTGAAATTTGCAACTCTGACTTGTGGATTAACAATCCGAAAATGTCAAAAGAATCGAAGCCAAAAATATTGTGTGAAGGTTTGGCAGAAAGCACTGTGGATTCAACTGTCTTTGTTACACTTTGAAAAATAGCTGCTGTACTGAGAGTTCCTAAAACTGAAATTTCCTGTCAGTTACAACCTGACACATGCATAGCTGGACTCAGTATAGGTGAACCTAATCATTCATAAATAATGATTGTTCAGAAGTGTAACTGAGGCATAAGTGTCCAGCTGCAATTTGACATTGTTCTTAGCTCTGTAAAAAGTAATAAACACCTGGTCCTGACTACGTTCCACATCTGAAGAGAGAACTCTCTTCCTGCCTGTTGCTGTCCATTGGTTTCTGTGGGTGGGGCAAATATTTAGTAGTGGGCCTATGTTTGAGTTGGTGTGACTTGCTTGCCAAATGAAAATCACCCGACTGTTGTTTGCTAAGTTTTGTATTTGGGTGACCTTTCACAACATTTACTACAGCTGCGTGGTCACACTGTTCCATGGCTGGCTGTGCTGTGAGAACATTAATGGTGTGAACTGGTTTTGGCATGTTACTTGGGAATTTGCTGCCCACACAGCTTTTTCCTGCACATTGACTGAACATTACCTTTTGTATTGCCAAAATTTTAAAAAAAGTGTCACTACTTGGACACCGAGCATGCTTATGGCGGCTAGTGCACTTTGGGCTTGACTTTGCTATTTTTTTCTATCTACCGGCATTCTGCCGGCATGACATGGCACTGTTTGTCTCTGTACATGATGCCATACGGGCGCAGCGGACACCAGATGGTTTACATTCTACAGCACTACTAGCACTGTCACTATGCAGTTCATTAATATTTGACTTTTGCATCTCATGCTTAGCTAAATCTTAAGTGTCCTGAGCCTCAATTAACTGTAACACTGTATCTAAAGAAGGATAAAGTTGTTTCAAAATAGCAGCACGAATTGTGTCATCACAAATATTTTGAGTATAGCATCACCCAGTGTGACATCACAGTACGATTGTCGACAAATTCACAAAAACTTGTAATGCCTGGTTAAACCTTGTAAACCAGTGATCCACTGTTTATGCGAGTGACCTGCTGCCTCCTAATGGCAAAAAACTTGAACCTTGCAGCACCGAAGAGTGTGTGTTTATCAAAGAAAGTAGTTAACTTTCTAACTGAAGTCTCAAACTCTAACTGTTTTGGTTGTTTTCCAGGAAACTGTTTCACTTTGAGCCTATAAACTTTGTTACCCACAGTGGAAAGAAAGGTGCTATCATCTTCGTACTGTGCAATTTGTGTGCCTCCATGATTCATCAATGGAACTACGTATTCTGGCCAGTCCTCATATTGTTTGTTGAAATGGTGGAATGGCATCATAGAGGCTGAAGCTGCTGTGCTGCTTGTAGATTCTGCTGCTGCTATTGTGTTAGCAACAACTGCTGGATTTGCTTGCCCTGTAACTGAATAACATGCATTTGAGAACTGTCTTGTGATACAGAAGCCACGCCTGTTAGGAATTTCGATTAGACACTGCACACAAAATGACACACTGTCGGTCCTGAGTCAAAAGTCCTCACACTAATGCACTAGACATATGAAAAGAACTATCAAGACATAAATAACAAATAACAAGAGTGGGCAGGCAAAAACAAAAATAAATCCTGTGACTTGCGCAGATCCTTTCCCTCTTCGGTGCCATCTGTTGTGGGATACTTCGAATACAACCTCAGGAGGAGATTGTACTTGTCACCACCATCATCTATCTATAATGTGCTGAGCGAAACACTATGAGAGAAGAATGAGAAGAATATTGAAACAATAATAGTGATAACACCCCCCCCCCCCCCCATGAACCATGGACCTTGCCGTTGGTGGGGAGGCTTGCGTGCCTCAACGATACAGATAACCATACCGTAGGTGCAACCACAATGGAGGGGTATCTGTTGAGAGGCCAGACAAACGTGTGGTTCCTGAAGAGGGGCAGCAGCCTTTTCAGTAGTTGCAGGGGCAACAGTCTGGATGATTGACTGATCTGGCCTTATAACAATAACCAAAACAGCCTTGCTGTGCTGGTACTGCGAACGGCTGAAAGCAAGGGGAAACTACAGCCGTAATTTTTCCCGAGGGCATGCAGGTTTACTGTATGATTAAATGATGATGGCGTCCTCTTGGGTAAAATATTCCGGAGGTAAAATAGTCCCCCATTCGGATCTCCAGGCAGGGACTACTCAAGAGGATGTCGTTATTAGGAGAAAGAAAACTGGTGTTGTACAGGTCGGAGTGTGGAATGTCAGATCCCTTAATCGGGCAGGTAGGTTAGAAAATTTAAAAAGGGAAATAGGTAGGTTAAAGTTAGATATAGTGGGAATTAGTGAAGTTCGGTGGCAGGAGGAACAAGACTTTTTGTCAGGTGACTAAGGAATTATAAACACAAAATCAAATAGGGGTAATGCAGGAGTAGGTTTAATAATGAATAGGAAAATAGGAATGCGGGTAAGCTACTACAAACAACATAGTGAGCGCATTATTGTGGCCAAGATAGATACGAAGCCCGCACCTACTACAGTAGTACAAGTTTATATGCCAACTAGCTCTGCAGATGACGAAGAAATTGAAGAAATGTATGATCAAATAAAAGAAATTATTCAGATAATGAAGGGTGGCGAAAATTTAATAGTCATGGGTGACTGGAATTCGGTAGTAGGAAAAGGGAGAGAAGGAAACGTAGTAGGTGAATATGGACTGGGGCAAAGAAATGAAAGAGGAAGCCGCCTGGTAGAATTTTGCACAGAGCACAACTTAATCATAGGTAACACTTGGTTCAAGAATCATAAAAGAAGGCTGTATACATGCAAGAAGCCTGGAGATACTGACAGATGGGACCTGGATAAACTAAAAGAACCATAGGTTGTACAGAGTTTCAAGGAGAGCATAAGGGAGCAATTGACAGGAATGGGAAAAAAATACAATAGAACAAGAATGGGTAGCTTTGAGGGATGAAGTAGTGAAGGCAGCAGAGGATCAAGTAGGTAATAAGACGAGAGCTAGTAGAAATCCTTGGGTAACAGAAGAAATATTGAATTTAATTGATGAAAGGAGAAAATTAAAAAATGCAGTAAATGAAGCAGGCAAAAAGGAATACAAACGTCTCAAAAATGAGATCGACAGGAAGTGCAAAATGGCTAAGCAGGGATGGCTAGAGGACAAATGTAAGAATGTAGAGGCTTATCTCACTAGGGGTAAGATAGATACTGCCTACAGGAAAATTAAAGAGACCTTTGGAGATAAGAGAACCACTTGTATGAACATCAAGAGCTCAGATGGAAACCCAGTTCTAAGAAAAGAAGGGAAAGCAGAAAGGTGGAAGGAGCATATAGAGGGTCTATACAAGGGCGATGTACTTGAGGACAATATTATGGAAATGGAAGAGGATGTAGATGAAGATGAAATGGGAGATATGATAGTGCGTGAAGAGTTTGACAGAGCACTGAAAGACCTGAGTCGAAACAAGGCCCCTGGAGTAGACAACATTCCATTGGAACTACTGACGGCCTTGGGAGAGCCAGTCCTGACAAAACTCTACCATCTGGTGAGTAAGATGTATGAGACAGATGAAATACCCTCAGACTTTAAGAAGAATATAATAATATCAATCCCAAATTAAGCAGGTGTTGACAGATGTGAAAATTACCGAACTATCAGTTTAATGAGTCGCAGCTGCAAAATACTAACGCGAGTTCTTTACAGACGAATGGAAAAACTAGTAGAAGCCGACCTCGGGGAAGATCAGTTTGGATTCTGTAGAAATGTTGGAACACGTGAGGCAATACTGACCCTACGACTTATCTTAGAAGCTATATTAAGGAAGGGCAAACCTACGTTTCTAGCATTTGTAGACTTAGAGAAAGCTTTTGACAATGTTGACTGGAATACTCTCTTTCAAATTCTGAAGGTGGCAGGGCTAAAATACAGAGCGAAAGGCTATTTACAATTTGTACAGAAACCATATGGCAGCTATGAGTTGAGGGACATGAAAGGGAAGCAGTGGTTGGGAAGGGAGTGAGACAGGGCTGCAGTCTATCCCCGATGTTATTCAATCTGTATATTGAGCAAGCAGTGATGGAAACAAAAGAAAAATTCGGAGTAGGTATTAAAGTCCATGGAGAAGAAATAAAAAGTTTGAGGTTCGCCGATGACATCGTAATTCTGTCAGAGACAGCAAAGGACTTGGAAGAGCAGTTGAACGGAATGGATAGTGTCTTGAAAGGAGGATATAAGATGACCATCAACAAAAGCAAAACAAGGATAATGGAATGTAGTCGAATTAAGTCGGGTGATGCTCAGGGAATTAGATTAGGAAGTGAGACACTTAAAGTAGTAAAGGAGTTTTGCTATTTGGGGATCAAAATAACCGATGATGATCGAAGTAGAGAGGATATAAAATGTAGACTGGCAATGGCAAGGAAAGCGTTTCTGAAGAAGAGAAGTTTGTTAACATCGAGTATAGATTTAAGTGTCAGGAAGTCGTTTCTGAAAGAATTTGTATGGAGTGTAGCCATGTATGGAAGTGAAACATGGACGATAAATGGTTTGGACAAGAAGAGAATAGAAGCTTTCGAAATGTGGTGCTACAGAAGAATGCTGAAGATTAGATGGGTGGATTACATAACTAATGAGGAAGTATTGAATCGGATTGGGGAGAAGAGAAGTTTGTGGCACAACTTGACCAGAAGAAGGGATCGGTTGGTAGGACATGTTCTGAGGCATAAAGGGATCACCAATTTAGTATTGGAGGGCAGCATGGAGGGTAAAAATCGTAGAGGGAGACCAAGAGATGACTACACTAAGCAGATTCAGAAGGATGTAGGTTGCAGTAGGTACTGGGAGATGAAGAAGCTTGCACAGGATAGAGTAGCATGGAGAGCTGCATCAAACTAGTTTCAGGACTGAAGACCACAACAACAACAACAACAACAACAACAACAACAATAATGATTAGTGACAAGAACACACACATTTATTGATGAATACTCAACTGTACAAATCAGCTTAGGTAGCAGATCCTGAAGTTAAACTACTATTCCAGAAGTTAAGGCTGGTTGGTAGACAGTTCTTGATCCACTAGAATGATCACAGAAAATGAGCTGCTTTGGACTCACACCGCGCGGAATGGCCACATGTTTAGAGGTGCCATGTCACAGATTGCGCTGCCGATCCCACCGGCGGTTAGAGTCCTCGCGCGTGCGTATGCGCGCGCGCGCGCGCGCGCGCGCGTGCGTGCGTGCGTGTGCGTGCGTGCGTGCGTGCGTGCGTGCGCGTGCGTGCGTGTGCGTGTGTGTGTGTGTGTGTGTTGTTTGTAGTTTAAGCAGTGTGTAAGTCTAGGAACTGATGTCCTTAGCAGTTTGGTCCCTTAGGAATTCACACGCATTTGAACATTCGATGTGGACTCGCTAGAGTCAGACGATGCAGCGTGAAGTATGCAAATAGCGGGCGTTGTTATCAGTAGTCAAGCTGACTTGGAACTGTGCACTCTGCTGTGGTGCTGGCTTATATCACTTCTCTGGTGACACCACCGCTACGTCTTGGTGCGGCAATTGCTGGTCTGTATGCCATCTTTGGAAGGGCTTGTCGCCCTATTGACACCTGTGGTGCTGCCTGGTGGTGCTTGCTGTCACCATAGAAACAAAGTGTTTCCATTTCCAGACCCATGTTCATGTAACATAATTTCTTTGTCTGTGTGTGAGGAATGTGTCCTGCAATTTGTGCTATACAGTTTTGTTACATTCTGTATATAAATATGTTACCTTGCCAGGGCCGATTCAGTTAATAGAATTTCTTATGGGAGCATGTATGGTTATTCGACGTAAAAAGAACAAACAATAATGATAGTGATGGGTAAAAACAAAAAAGGGATATATTTATCTGATTCAACTCGAACAAGCAGTTTTTAAGGCGTAAAACATAATGGTACCAATGTTTTAAGTAGAAGGACAATTTATGAAAAAGAAAATGAAGTATGAATTGTATTTGATGTATGCCAGATATTAATGAAAAATAGTATTTCTATTATAATATTTAATGTTTGAATTAAGACTGCTTAAAAAATTGTAAAGCACTTGTTCATATATATGGGACAGCATGTGTGAGTATACAAAATTTTATGCAGAATTAAATTCTGTATTTTTTTTCCCTTAAGAGTCAGTTGTGTAAAGTTTTCTGTACCCTCATCATCTATAAATTAGTAAACATGGTTTTAGTTAATGTTACAATAAATTGTAAGCATATGCGAGGATTGTTTAATTTTAGTACAAAAGTTTGTTTACATTGTGTTATTTGTTTGAAGTAGACCTTGGGTGGCATGCTGTTGTTGGAGTTTGCCAGCAGACGCTTTTATGCCACAACTAGTATGCATGGACTGCTTAGGTATAGCCTCAGATTAGGCAGTTTTTAGATTTGTGAATGGAGATATAAAACAATATAATTGTGAAGACTCATGAAAAATATCTGCAAATCATTTTAATGTTAAGGATGCCTCTACATTAAAAACATATATCTATACAGTCGTGTAATAAATGTTCATGGTTTTATAAAGCAGTTGCAGATCATTTCAAAACTTTAGAAGTATAGTCAACAAACAATGTAGAGCAACTAAAGCTACAGTGTAGGAAATGCTGCAACCAGCCATACTGTTACTAGTTTTGGGCTTGGAGCCATCATCACCATGGTAAAGTTGATTTCCTTATAAGTTTAACATTTCTATCTTCATTAAAAGCTCTAGGAAAGCCAAAAAATCAACACTTCTGTCTGACGATGGGCAAACAGGCTCAAGCCTGAAACTAGTAACAGTAGAGTAAAATAGTTTCTAAAAAAATTGTGGTTGGTTGGAGTATTTCCTACAGTGTAATTTACAAAAACATTTCCTATGGTGTAATTTACAAAAACAACTGCTGTGTTCTGTAACTGAAATGGATAAAACAATTACTAAAACTAATTTTGCCACCCAGAACCACTAAAGTGGGCGTAATTTGGTATGAAACTATCCTCTATGGAAGAAACAAAGTAGTTACTTCTGGTCGTTCCATGATTTATGCAGGGAAAGGAACAAAGCTGGATCAGAAGTTTGAAAAACTTTCAGTCTACGTGGTCATAATTCTACTCAAATAACTTCTCAATTAAGGGTATTACTTAGCAATGGACAGAAACAATTTTTATACATGTCCTCAGCCTGCATAAATTCTAGCCATAAAAATTAGAAATCCATATGATATCTCTGACAACTAATGCCATGCCACCTTATCTGAAAAGGAGAAATCTACACTGTATGTCCAAAAAGTTCAGAGACTGATTTTATTCTTGCCACATAAGCAGTCTTGAACTAACAACTGCGCTCTGGAACCACTCAATTGTCAGCAGGCAATGGTGGGTGTGCCATCATAGTATATCAGCATTGTGTGTAAAATCGCAATGGAGCAAAGATCCATGGTTTGACATTTGAGTCCATGAAAAAGGCATACAGCGGTGATTGTTTAAGTCATCCATGAGTATTGAAGTGGTTTAAATATTTTAAAGGGCAGGTGTTGCACAAGGGCAATGAGAGGTCAGGGCATCTCGCCTCACGTTCATCCAATGGAAACATTGAGAAAATTCATTCTCTTCTGAAAATCAACTGTTATCTCTCGTGTAGCTATCACTGAAGAAATGAATACCTCTAAATCAAGTGTGCAAGACATTCCCCAGAATATTTTGAAGAAGAGAGAAGTGTGAAAAATTTGTCTACCAAACTAAAATGATGTTGCAGGAATGCCTGCCATTTCTTGATTGATATGAAAAATACGGACATTTCTTTTCTGGAAAAAATTATCACAGCTGACAAGGCTTAGTGCTATCAACACAAATCTACCATAAAATGACATAGTGCAGAATGGATCACTGATGATTTGCCAAGACTGAAGAACTTGTGAATGAAAGTGACGACAATCCTCATTGCTTTTTTTTTTTTTACACTTGTGGCATTTTCCAAAGGGAATTTGTTTCCAGTGGCACCGATGTAAGTTCCCTGTATGATTTGAGTGTCTGGGATGGTTGTACAAAAGGATCGGAGGTTTCATCCCCAGCTGTGGAAGGAGGGAGATTTCTTCTTGCTGCACAACTATGTAGATGTTCATATGGTTACAGTTTTAGTGAAATTTCTAGTGAAAAAACAAGTGCCAGTTCTCAGTGACACTCCATTTTCACTATATGGTGTCAAGTGACATTTTTTTATTCAGCATTTGCTATTCTGTTTCTGTCACAGGCATATCATTTACTGTCCGGCCCTATTAGAGGTAGAGCCACATCTGTAAGTTAATCATATTATATACTAGCTTTACTGAAAGTTGAGCAAATATTTTATGTGGCCTTGACCACCAGCTATATGTCAAGCTCAATAAAAGACCACTGCCAAACTTTAGCCAAGAGCTAAGTTGAGCACTCAGTGGCAGAAAACATTGCTAAGTACAAAATATTCAACTTCTTTGGCTGCTTCATAACCTTCCACTGACCCCCTCCAATATTAGCTGCTGTTAACTTCATAAATGAAAGAACCCTTACAAGACATCCTTTGATCCTACAATCCTCCTGGTTTCAGTCTGAACTGGTCCTTGTCCCACACCAATTTCCACTCCTGCCCTCACTGTACTCTTTCTGCCACACCCTTCTCTCTTCAGTCTCCCTCTTTCTCTGTTTTATCACCCCTTTCACATCATTGTGCTCCATCTGCCTGTACCAAACTAAACACACCACAGTGCTACATACCTATGTAGTGGCTTGCTGACTCTTCCTTGCTGCGATCAGGCAGACTTCCCCCTTCAGAGCCTCCCTCTCCCTGTATTGTTTCTCCGTGTGCCGACTCTAGATACTACCTCTCAGTCTCCCTCTCCCCCCCTTTTCCATTTCATTTGAGTTGCGGTGCTGGCACAAACTAGTCCCCTCTCTCCCTGCTTCCCTCCCTCCCACCCTCCCTCTTTGTCCCTCCCCCCTCTCCCTCCCTCTGTGTGTGTGTGTGTGTGTGTGTGTGTGTGTGTGTGTGTGTGTGTGTGTGTGTGTGATGGGGGAGGGGGGAGGTCAGGTGTAGCACGTGCAGTGCTAGTTAACGCTGAAATAGTTACTGCTCCTTGCATTATTTATATGCCACCAAAGATGTCATAATGAATATAGATGACTGACTTGTCAAAAAAAGAGTGCCTGTATTCTTGAGGTAATATTTCTTTCTTCTTTTGTTACAGAAAGTAATACATTAACAATGATACAAAATGCCCTGCAATCACGCTTTGGAAATTCAAAACCAGCCCCTCAGGATCTGTATTGGTTTGAAGGACAGTTGTGCATTGCCAAATACCATGGGGATAAGAAATGGTACCGTGGAAAGGTGTTGAAGGTACAGTTGTCATACCATGTTTGAAAGAGAACAAAAAAAGGGAAAGTGGCTGTGTGACGATAAATATATAGAATTTTTTGAATTTGTGTATTTAAAGCAGAGTATAATTGTTTAAATTTCACAGTTAAATGAAGACAGCACACTGAAAATTATATTTGTTGATTATGGAAATGTTGAAGACTGTAGAGCCACAGATCTTCGAAAAGATGTCTTGCTTCAAGAGATACCGGTGCAGTGTCACAGGTGTAAATTGGCAGGAATAGAACCAGTAAGTTCCCCATAGTTTTTAAAAAGATGTGAACATTAATTAACCTGCCATACCTACTCTTAAATTCTTTTTTACAGATATCTGGGGACAGTGTGTGGAATAACACTGGACTGGATTTGTTACATGTCTCAGTTGTAGATCAAACAACCAGTGTAACAATTAAGAAGTTTCCAAAGAAGGATGGTGACCCATATTTGGTATGTTACACATCATGGATTTCCAATAATGACTTAATCAACAGAGCTTTCTACTCTACATTCACTTTCTTCCAAGAAAGGCTTTGCAGGCTTCTACACAGTTATTGGCATGTTCACTGCAGTTGAAACTTCTAAGTGTTCACATTCTTTTTGTCTGTGCTTAGTTGTCACATTTTACCTGTGCTTAGTTGTCTCTTAAGGTAGATTGTTCAAAATGGTGTCTAATCAACAGACACCGGGATCTCCTAATGCTAAAAAGCGTAGGGCGAACAAAAAATTCACTACTGGTCAGATACTGAATATATTACAAACCAGCTTGAATCTCGAGAATATGGAAATGCATCTAAGTAATGATAGTATGGATGCAGAGCTTTCAGGTATGTTTCATGAATATAGTGGAGCATCAGAAGATAGGAACAATGATAGTGATAAAATCATAGCTGCTGAAGATCCCATACTGGCAAACATTACTTAATCAGGTGAAATGTGGCATAATGAACTTCTCCACATGCAATATCACCCATTTATAAAACAGGAATGTTTACCAATTCATCCCACTAGCAATACATTTATGGATTTGTTTAGACTACTACTTACATGAGACATTCCTCTAGGGGAAATTTGAAGAGATGCAAGAAAGAAACTTCACAATAAGAAACACATTGTACAAAAACAGGAACTAACTGAAGGGAAAAGGCAAATCATGAGGAAGAGGTGTAATTAGTGTGCCAAACAGAGAAACAGTACTGACACTGTTTGAACTGCTGTATGATAATGTGGCTAGCAATCCTTTTGTTTTTGATTGGATATTATTAATATTTTAAGAGCTCTCCCTCTTACCCCCCCCCCCCCCCCCCCTCTCCCAGATAGGGCCCTGCGACTGGATGAGTGATGATGCACCAGGTTTATCATTTGGTAAAATAGATTTGTAGCATAGTTCTGTAGCTGATGACGGGACAGGCCAGCCTTGCAGCTCCTAACTGCGTTGACAGCTCATATATTTTCACATCATGAAGGAAATAGGGAAGTTATCTGTCTTTCAAGGGAAAAGATATTACTAATAAATAACAAACAGTTTAATTTTTATCTCCGAGTGTTTTTTGAGATCTCTCTATCTGGGGATTCCTGAATCTATCTTTTTGGGAAATTATTGGGAGTATTTTTTGGTAGTACCTGGGGCTTTCTGAAGACTCAAAATAGTATTTGCAAAACATTTTCTATCATGTTTTATATGGGGGTGCAAATACATGATGACAGATATGACAGTATGGGACGATGTATCTGGAGTTTGAAGTGCTTAACAAATATTCCTTTACTTTGGTAAACTGGTGTTCATCATTGTTGTTCATGTATACAGAACTATTTCTTTTGCTTAAGACAAGACTTTATGTGAATATTCGTAGCACATCCATTGGTTGTAAAATTGCTTCCAGTTAACATTATGTCACTCATTATGATATATGAAGCCTTCTATTTTTTGTGCTTGTCACCATCCTTACCATAGACTGCAATTTGCTAATATATTTCACTTTGTTCTTAGCCCAAGACAACATTAATTTAGTCCCAAGACTACAGTGACTCTCCTGATAGCTAAAACAGGCATTCTCATATATCATTCCCTAAACACAAAAGTGCATTTTCTTCGGTAGCAGTGTCTGGGTGTCTAAATGAAGTGAATTTCTTTCATGTCTAAACTTATTGAGCCGAAAGAATACCATGCAATCAGTAGAGGCGTAATCTGTATCCAAACCCAATTGAACATCACAGAGAAATTTTCCAATTGCATTTTCACAGTTGGCAGCAACTGAATGTTGCACTGAGCTTGACTAGAGGGATAATTGTCCATTTTTAATACTTAAACATTGTTGCAATATGAGGCATTAGGATGACTCTTATTTTTGGAGTTTGATGTTTTTTTCTTTGTGTTACCCTCCAGTTGCACAAAAAAATTATTTGTGGCAATTTAGGCTCCATATAATAAGTGGAAGGGTTGCCCCTAGACTCTTGTATTTAAAAGATAAAATAAAACTGATTCTTTAATCACAAGTAGTAATATCAGAAGACCTCTATTACTTTAAGTTCTGTTACGAATACTGCTGTAATAATATCGATAATGTGACAATCGTATAAAACTGCTATGTACAGCACCAATAGTCAAATAAGATTAGAAAATGAATTTAAAAAGAAATCTTTCTCCCTGATAAAGTCTAAGACCCTATGTTTCATATTCAAATACTAATGGAAGAGAATATGGCTACTACCTTCTGTCTTTTGTAAATAATGTACCGTAATCTACTACTTTCAGTTTAATAACTAAATGTGGAGCATTTAGGAAGACTGTTTCTGTGCCACTGCCGATACTTGTCTTAAGGAACTAGTTATGCAAGTCAAATGTAAATATATATTCTTATTTCATTAGAAACAATCTGTTCAATAGTGTTATTGATAATATCCGAAATTTGATTGAGTCCTGCTTGAATCTTTTCGTCTGATCATCCTACCTCATGATTCAAGGCAGTGGTCATTTTCAGTTTTCATTCAGAAGATGAATAGGATCATACAGGGCCGAAGTAACGTAATGGGAGTACCATTAATGATTTTTCAGTTTTTGTAAAGCCACACTAGAAATATTATGAGAAACAATAATGTGTATAAGTCATGAAATGATACTGAAATACAGATAAAGTGCTTTGGCTTCCAAAGGGGCACATAATATACAAAATTACACTTTTTTTTCTTCTTGTGCAAATAATTCAAATTAATGGTGAACCATAACCATTTTCAAATAATAAACAGCTGTCTTGCATGTTAATAGTCACTGGAGCATGGAAATTTGCTCCACAAGATTGTGGTTTTCAAAATATCTTCAACCAAATGGAAGTTTAGAGATACATCGGCTTAACTGAAGTGTTTTGTGGCCTTCCAATTGTTGGACTAAAATTTGGATTTTATTAAAATTGGGTCCAGACCAAGTTGTTTTGAAATTGTTTCAGGATTAATATCTAGTTGGACCTATTTTTCTAAAATTCAGCTTTTCCAGAGAAATGCTTTTGAGAATAATTTCATACATCTGATGCCTGTACAACTAAGAGATCTTTCTCTGAAATTTTTCAGTCACGCAACTTTAAAAGTGTCTGTATTTGATGCTCTTGTGCCTAATTCTAGGGCTTTGATATTGTATAGAAGACCTCATTCCGAGAGAGAGTATAAGACAATGCTCTCATTGTCAGAAAAGTTCCAGGGCAAGTTGTTTCTTTCTTTTCTCTTTTTTTCTGTTTTTTCTTTTTCTTTTTTGTGTTTTTCTTTTTCTTTTTTGTGTTTTTTCTTTTTCTGTATTTGAGTATGCAATACTAAAAAGGAACGAGTGTTGCTTTTGTGTTACTGGTGTGTGTGCATCCTTGAAATAACCTAGGCCATGTTTCAGTGCAATCTCACTAGGTGGCAGGGCTGTGCTTAGCAACACACTGTTTGGATTCTTGGTACAGTGACACAATGGATGCTGATTGTGTGAAAAGAGAAAATGTTAAGTTCAGGAAAATCCCTAGTGAAATGCAATCAATTATTGAGCAAGTATATGCAGGTCAGGCACTTTCAATAATTGTGTTTTAGAACAGGACCGAAGGTTTTGTGAAGGCAAAGACATTGGAAGACGATCACAGGGCTGGTCTCCCGTCTACAGTACATACTGATGAAAACATGGAGTGTGTAAGGCAGTTATTGCATGAAGACCATCATGTAATTCTGCTTGCAATATCAGAATTACTTAATTTGAATATTATTTGTGTCGTAAGATTTTATGCAGAGGTTTGAGGAAATGGAAACTTCTTGCAAAACTCATCCCCCACACACTAACAGACAAGTAAAAGGAGGAAAGATAAGAATTTCTTCTGAAATACTGGATAGAGCCACATGTGATCCCACATTTTTGTCAAGGATTGTTGCTGGGGATGAAAGTTGGTGCTATCAGTATGACCTTCACAGGAGGCATCACAGTACTGAATGGGTCACCAACCTCGGAAAAAGTCTAATGACAGCCTGTGAGAATAAAGACGAGGTTGATCCCATTCTTTGATATTCAAGGATTAGTTCACCATGAGTATGTTCCTCCAGGTCAAACTGAATGGAACTCTTTACATCAAAGTCTTGAAAAACTTGCAACAACCAGTTCAACTTTGACACCCTGATTTGTGGCGTTCTCAGGACTGGTTGTTACTGAATGACATACTATTTTATCTGTTACTGAGTATCTCACCAAACATTCTGTTTTTGCCATCGACATGTGCCATATTCGCCAACCTCTCGCCGTGGCAATTTTTTCTTGTTTTCATTATTTAAAAGGCAACTAAAAAGAGAGCTTCATCAAGATACTGTAGGTATCCAATGGGCTGTGACAAATGAGCTTACAGGTATCACAAATTAAAATTTCTCTGCTCGCTTCCAAGACCTTCAGAAACATTGGCAGCTGTATATAGATAGCCAAGGGAACTACATTAATAGGAGCTAGGATCACTACTTGGTAAGTACAATTTCCTGTTTTTAAAAACAAATCTGTCCTGGAGCCTTTCTGGTAAAAGGAGTGTTTACCTGGCCATTTCCATAACAATTAAGATGACTGAACATGTTTTAAAATTGTCAGCATTGATGGGTAGTTGGTTTCTCTTTCACTTTTAAATTCATACATGTTCAGAAGCACTTTTGTCTTTCTCAAATAACTAATGATCGATTTGATGCATGAATCTTGGCTGCCCTCTCAACTGTTGCTTGACCAATATCTCTTAATATTGTGGATGTGGTGCTATGCACACAAGCTTTTAGGCAAATTTTGTTTACTTTTGCTTGTGGACTGCAGCACATTTTTGTAGTTGCTTCCATTGCCGGTATAAGGTTTTTAATATTGGCATCCAGTTTCTGATCTTGTGTTGGTATTCATGCTCTTTCCCAGCAAATCATTATTTACTGCACAATGTATTGTACTTTGACACACAGTTAATTTATTTGTACCACATACAAATATAAAAGAAAACATATAGTGGTTGTGTGATCAGTTTACTTCCAGTTATTTCACGTGAATAATACATCAGTAAATGTGTTATCTGCAGTAAAGGAATTGAAGACGAAGACAATATGCTTGTTATGACTGCTGCTTTCCCTTGCAAGTGAAAGACCACTGGGATGATCTGGTTTGAATCCTAAAAAGGAACAGCTCATTTCACTCCGCTCTCTACCTGTCTTGTCTGAAATGACATCGCAGTGAGTTAAGGGGACTAAAATAAGCAACCTGTCTACATTAGGCAGTGTATGAAATTGTTATGTGGAGGTAATATGTTTCGAAGGTGATAGGTTTATTTTTCTTAATTATTATTGAAGATCCAGAGGTGTACCACCTTACACTATGCAGCCCCAATTTCACACAGCTCATTTGCACGTGGAGGAACAAAACTGGAGGGTAGCCCAAGAAAACTTATAATAAACATTAAAAGTGCAATATAAGAGTCACCAATCACCCTAATGAAGCATTTTCGAAAAGTAAAGGCCTTGTGCTTGTATTTAAATGCTGGCACTGCATTTGTGAAACTTCTTTCTGGGCTGTCATCTCTTGATTGTTTACAAAACCCTGGAAGTTATTCATTCTTGTCAAAACATCTGTAGTGACGAGCAGTCTCTCTCGAAATATGCCAAGGACTGAGGTGTTCACAGACTCTTAATTACTCCCACCCTCCCAACAACCTTACACAAAAACAGATTTCCCATCCGGCCACAGAACAGCATTCCCCTCATAACTCAGTATCTCTCAGGAGTGGAGCAACTGATTTACATTCTCTGCCAAGTTTTCAGCTACTGCTCACAGTGCACTGAAATGAGGAATCTCCTACCCACTTTCCTTCCCATCCTTCCCACAGTGGGATTTTGCCACCTGCTGAACCTACACAATATACTTGTCCATTCGTGCAAAACCCCTGCTCCCAACCCCTTGCCTTATGGTTTATGTCTCTAGATGTGAGACCTGTCCCGTGCATGCTCCAACCCCCACCTACTCCAGGGTGATCGTGAGCGTCACCTATTCCATCAAAATCAGGGCTACTGGGATACCCGTCATATGATCTTGTGTTAAGCTGCAACCGTGGTGTTGCTTTCTATGTGCGTGTACCAACCAAAAATCTGTCTGTCTGCATTGATGGCCACCAACAAACTGTGACCAAGAAACAGCTAGGTCACCCAGTTGCTGAGTACACTGCTCAAAACACAACGTTCTTCATGTCAGTGACTGCCTCACAGCCTGTGCCGTCTGGATCCTTAACCACCAACAACAGTTTTTCTGAAATGTGCAGGTGTGACTTCTCCCTACAATGTATCCTATGTTCCCATAACCCTCCTGGCCTCAAACGTAGCGTAAGTCACTGTCCTTCAGCCACTTATCTCCCTCCTGTTCCCACTCCAGCATTACACAGCCTTCTATGGCATCAGTTCGTCCACAGTCTTTGTACTTCTCTCCTTTTCTGCCGCCTCCTCCCCCTCCCCTGGCCACTATCTAACCTCCGGATCACAGTTAGCCCCACCTTCTCCCTCTCTCTGTCCCAGGCTTTTCCTTACCCCCACCACCCAGTTTGCTTTTTTCCATCATGCTCTGCTCTCGCAGCCTGGTCTTAGCAGCCAGAGACTGTGGTCGTGTGTGTGTTAGTTGAGTTTATGTGAGTGTGTATTTCTGATGAAGGCCTTTTTTATTGAAAGATCGGTTTGGCACACTTTTTGTTGTGCCTATCTGCAACTCGGCATCTCCGCTATATGGTGAGTAACAACTATCTCTCATAATATTGTCATTATTCCATCCTGGATTTTCCATTATATTCAGGCCAGCCAAAATTGTGAAGGAGGAAAGCATCAAAGAGTAGATGTTCGGAGATAGAAGAGTTGTGCCACTTTAAGTTTCTATAGCTAATTTTTTTGCTGTTGCCAGCTTGGAAATTTATATTAGTGCCACGAGAGTAGGATGTAGTCTTTGCATGCAAGAAAGTCTTTCATGTCAATTTTGAAGTTGACTTTGATTTGGCTTCAGGTGGCATTTTGGTCTTATTGCTGCTTTAAATTAATGCCAAGCGCTTGCGTCCAGATTTGGAGTAATTATAGAGTTCCTTGGAATCTTCCCAGTTTCTGTTTTTCTAATCTATGCATTGCACAGTTTTTTGTTATTCTTCATTTTATTTTCCTTTACTTATTTGTGTTTGTTATTGCCATTTCTTCTTATACTTTTAGTTATTTACATACTGCTACTGTTTTTTCTGGTGGTGTATCCTATGGAAGATTTTACCTTGAATGCCGATCATTTACAAACTTGTAAAAATTTGGATGTTGCTCCTATGGTTTGTTCTTTGAGAAGCCTTAAAAATTTTTTTCTAATGTTAAACTGTTTCATAAGCCAGATTTAAGGAAATAATTCCTCTTGTTCTATATATATATATAATCTATGTATATTTTGTAAACATACATTAACTAGAAGTCTTACCACTAGTATTTGCAACTTCTTTTCCAGATTTCGCTTATTGGACCACGTAACCACAACATAGCGGATTTCATGGTGCAAAGAAAATTTGCTCGTTACACTTTGGATGCGGATGAAGCTGACAAAGAATGTGATACTAGTGCTGATATCTCTGCAGGTGTTATTATTGTTGATGAAAGTGAAGAAATTAAAGATATGGAAGAAGATAGTATTGGTAATAAAACATCAGATATTCCAGACTGTGATAAAGAACATAAAATAAACCCAGTGAATGATTCCCCTGTGACATCACTAGAGATAAAAGAGGGGGTATTAAGTGAAGATAATAAGCTAGAATTATTTGAAGGATCAACAGTAGACATCAGTGATGCATATATTCAAGGTAAACTGCAGAAGGTGAGAGGCCATAAGGGAAAGGCTGAAATGGAGGAGGAGGTAAGTAGTTCTTACTGCAATCATATTTTTTTTCTATCCCTCTGTGTACTCCATTAAGTGTAAGCTTTCACTACCAGAATGCTACAATTAGTAAAATTTCTCAGACTGTTATATCAAGGTTAGCCCATTGTAATGATAAATAAAATCTTTTTGATCATGTCACAATAACTCCAGGAAATTTTAAAAATAGTCTGCATACTTTTCCAGGTTATGAATTATTGTATTGTTCTTTGTAATAGGCTCTGTGCACAAACTGAAAAACTGTTTTTCTTTTTCCAGAAGGACTCAGAACTGATACAAACTTGTCACAATATGACATATATTCCTCTTAAAGTTCCAGAGTGTGATCATATGATTGTTGATGTTATTGCTATGTTGTCTGCAACAGAGTATATAATTTCTCCACTGAAGTGGGGGACATCACAAGTAAGTATAAAACATTATGTGATGCTAATGAAGGAGCTGTTAGTCAAGAAAATTATAGGTCTTGGACTGTTTGATAATTTTATTAGCCTTGGTGTTCAACTGTTGCAGTATATGAATTCATTTTAAATTAATTAAAATAAATGCTGACTCAGAGAGCCACAGTCACTGTGCATTTTGTTGCAGGATGTTCACTCAAGGGATGATTATGTCAAAATAGACAAAGAAATTCAACTGCATGGACCACTCCAACCAGTTCTACAAAACCCAGATATAGGTATAAAAGTTAAAATCATATATAAGTTAAGAATGTCTTTTAGAAAATGTTGTGAAATGTTTATGAAAAATAAATTATTGGCTATAATGATGAGAACCAATGACGTGCAGTGATCTGCTGTTGTAATCCTAGAGTAATTTTGAAGTATATGGCACTGAAAGAAGTCACTGACTTGAGTAGTGATAAGATGGGAAGATGCACAATATTTTTAGGTTCTCTAAAGGGAGGCTTAAAAAAAACTGGAACAGCATTCATGGTACAAGTGGCGCCGTAAAAGTTACATTTGACAGTAGTACTATGTGCTACCATATAGGATGGTATCATGAAAGTCTGAAGCATTTTTTGCTAGTCTGAATGAGTCGATTATTATGTGTTCAGAGATGCAAACAAGAACATATAGATCAGCCTTAAAACACAGTAAATTGATTGATACCACTTAGTGAAAAGAAATACAACAGAATTCAGTTAGGTGATGGTGCCAGTTAGGTGGTGGTGCCATTCGTCATGGAATACAACCCAGCTCCAACTGAAACTTTCTTCCAAAACCAGTTTTAAAAAAAGAAATCCTTCTCTATGCACACACAAACCGTTATCGTAAGGCAGTATTTGACATCACATTTCTGATGTGAATATTTAAGGGTATTGGCCACATAACACAACAAGGGCTCAGAACTCAGCCACCATCACAGTCACACATACATGCTAATAAAAACGCTTAACATGAAACATAAATACTAACTTTTCAGATCTAAATGTTCCTTCATCAGTGATGGGTTAGGAATTGATTTGGAGAAGGGGGGTTTATTCAAGGCAGACAAAGTTGAAGGATAAAGCATCACAGAGTAGGTGTTCAGAGGTAGTAAATGGAAAGAATTCTGCCACCTTCAGTTCAGTGATAAGATAAAAAGAAATGAGTGAGAGTAGTAAACATAGATTGAAATGAAAGAGAAATGAGAAGTGGAGTGAATAATATAACTGATACATAGGAGGAGAGAGGAAGAGGAAAGAGGAAAAGAAAGAGAGAGAGAGAGAAAGAGAAATCAATACAACATATAGAGGGAGAAAATAAAATAAAAAAATAATAAGTAGTTGGGTAAATAATGGAAAGTCCAAGAAGGTGGCAGGATAGAGGATATGTTGGAGAACAAATTTTCCCATCTCTGGAGTTAAGAAAAATAGTCGTGGATGGAAGGGTTCTAAATGTCTGTGTGGTATAATTGGCACTCAGGTCTCGTAACTCATGATGTAAGATGTTCTCAGGGCAAAAAGTTCTTGTGTTTATTCATTCATGAGTTCAGGAAATTTAACGGTGGCCATTTTTAGACATAGTGCTGTATAGTAACCACATGTTTTATTGTAAACAGCTTGAATGATTTTTAATTGTTGTCTGCCTTTCTTGTGCTGTTTACCAGTGGTGGAGCTGGAATAACTGGTGGTCAGTAGGTGCGTGGCGCAGGTTCTACAATGGGGTAGTCTTGGTAGAGGAATGTATTGAGGCTTAGATGGCATTTGATGACAGTAGAAGTATGTACATAATGTCAAAAAGCACACAACAAGAAAAGTGGCAGCTTTAAAAAAAAAAAAAAAAAATGTCATCATCACACAGTACAAGATTCCAGAGCCCTTTGAGATAGTCTTTGAATGGACAAAACTGGAGTTTTTATCTTAAAACAGATAAATTGAGAATGGAGAAAATTACTGAGTAAAGAAGAAGGAAATGAAGATAAGGTCCACTTAGGTCCCAAACTCAAAGTAGTGTTTGTTGAATGTCTGGCTCTTTTTGGATGAATTGGTCTTTTTTGCTAACACCAGTTCAGCAATTGGAAAGATAAGCCATATTAAAGAAACTGCAGAGAAAGTAGGTCTACAAACCGTCTATGAGAAAACAAAATGCGTGATAGATGTCAGTGAAAGGCTAGACTGGAGTATAACTGAGTACTGGATGATTGCTTCAGTCAAGAAGCTGTTGTGTGGTGAAGTAATTCAGCAGACAGGCTAGAACAAGAAGCTACCGGATTTTCTATTTGAAAATTAAAGTGAGCTAACCATCTACCTAAAAACATCTACAATAAAATTATGCAGAATTGTTGAATATAGGAAGTAAGCAGAGATATTATACCACTTTTGTAAGATTGCTGGGCGCAGGAGATCCTGTGCAGTAATTGAAAAGCTTGAGTTGAATAGTTGCTTAAAAGACATGTAGAATACTATGAAAGATCTTAAGCAACAGATGACTTGATGAACAGATTCAATTGAGATACAACAAAGAAGTATATAGGGAGGTGGAACCAAAAAGTGCAAGCATTGAAAAAAAAGTAGTTGACTGAACTTACAGGTACATCTATTATATGGATAATCTAGAATTTTCTAAATCCAATGTCATCTGGGCTAAGATGATTCCAAGAGTGTGGAGAGATCTATGAGAGAGACATCACTGAAGATGAAACAAGTGACAGGGACAGTTCCAGAATGTGGTGAAAATCTCTCGGGGAAATCATGGTGGAACCAGAACCCATCAGATGGAGAGGGTCTTCACCACAGGGCTTACTGGCAGGATGTCAAAGTATCCTGTTGGACAAAATCTAGACTCTGAAAATGAAATTGGTTATTAACACACATTCCAAGAGACTGAGTTTGAGGGGGAAATCTTAACACAGTAAATCCAACAAGAGAATTAATAGTGGAAGAAATAAAGTAAATTACATTTTGATTGAAAAATGGAATGAAGTGCAGCACTGAATTCAAACTGTTGACGGTAGCTTTTGGCGAATCTACTTTGAGAAATACAAGAGTTTCTGGATGTTATAAACATTTCAAAGAGTTGAGAAGATGTTGAAGATGATGATTGCCCAGGAGGCCCTAGCTCATCGTGTACTGACGACAATGTGAGAGAAGTAAAGAAAATGGTTCTGGCAAATTGCCATGTCGCCATCAGAGAGATTGTTGATGATGTTTGGCTCA
The DNA here is from genome assembly GCF_023897955.1 of Schistocerca gregaria. NCBI lineage: Eukaryota > Metazoa > Arthropoda > Insecta > Orthoptera > Acrididae > Schistocerca > Schistocerca gregaria. Next base: position 260,193,850 of record NC_064921.1, read on the forward strand.
TGCTAAACAATTTTTTTGGGTGTCTTGGGCATGAAACATGTAACAGCAAAGTTTGTTCCCAAATTGTTTCATTTTAACCAAAAACAGCATCATGTAGGCATATCTCAGGAATTGCTGAATGAAAGTGACAATGATCCAGAACTTCTAACGAATTTGTGATAGGTGATGAAACATGGATATAAAGGTATGACATTGAAACCGAAGCCCAGTTGTCCCAATGGAACCTGCCTGAATAGCCAAAACAGAAAAAATTCGACAAGTTTGATCACATGTGAACATTTTTGTCACTTTTTTTTTAAAAAAAATTTAAATAGTTATTTTACAATGGGAGATTGTATCATGAGTTTCTACCTTATGCTGGTACGATCAGTAAGGAATACTACTTGGAAGTTGTAAACCATTTGCATGAAGCAATCTGAAGAAAATGATCAGAAATTTAGCAAAACCAGTCATGGAAATTGCATCACAATAATGATCCCACTCGCTCTTCAATACTTGTGCACGATTTTTTTGCAAAAAGCAATACCATTATGTTGCTTCAGCCACCCTATTCAGCACAACTTTTTTCTATTCCCGAGGCTGAAGAAAACAATGAAAGTACATCATTTTGCAACCATTGATGAAATAAAAACAGAATTGCTGAAGGAGCTGAACACCATAATGAAAAGTTTGTTCCACAAATGCTTCCAAGATTGCAGAAAGCACTGACACAAGTGTACTGTGGCTGAGGGGGATTACTTTGAAGGGGAGAAAACTGATTTTGATGAATAAATAAAGATACTTTAAGAAAAAAAAGGATCTGTTACTTTTTGGTCACATCTTGTGTTTGTTTCTACAAATGTGAAAGCCATATGCATTTTAGTTCAAGATCTGGTGCGTTGCAGTCAACTACAAACTTCGACCAGTACCAGTCCGAAGAGCCTACCAGTATTTTGCTACATTCATTGCAAAATGGGATGAAGTCATAGCTTTTGTTCTGAGAAAACATTATCATTTAATACTAGTAGCTATACAGCATTTCTTGTTCCTTGAATGTAGTCCACACACAGTGGGATTATGTAGATCATGAATATTAATTTCTTTCTTTTATTGTAGGTATGCCTTGCTGTGCAGAATACACTGATAAAAGATGGTATCGTGCTATTATAGTAAGTGTGCAAGGTAATCAAGTGCAGATACAGTATGTCGACTATGGAAATATTGAAACTGTTGCTAAAGATAGGCAAGTATTAACTTTTAATTATAGTTAAGCTGTCATTACTGCTATTGTGTGTGAGCTGTTTTCACTGTGTAAGAAACCATATGCAAACAATATTTCTTCTTTATATGTAAATAATTCTTCACCTTAATTAGTCCCTTATTTTAAAGATACACAGCTGCATCGTTATTAACTTGATCACCTCTTCATGAGCCTTACATAACTGTTACTTCACTTTTGTATCTTCCATCTGATAGGCTGTAGCATTATTGGATCTCCAGTTTAAATGTTGCTGTCCCATTTTGAAATTCTTTTTTGGGCTTCGTATGGTCTGCATATGTTTGATAATGCTTTGTTAAACAACTGCCTTTCGCCTTCTTCTTCTTCTTCTTCTTCTTCTTCTTCTTCTTCTTCTTCACAGTTTTACCTCCTCTCAATTACCATTTGCCTTCCATGTATTACATAATGTTAGCTGATTTTACTCTAAGTGAGCTACTGAAATACTTGGGAATTCTTACTCTTTATAGTGTGGCCCCTTCTTACAATCTACACATGTACAGTATATTATCTTCTGTTTCAGAGTTCATGAGATGAAAGAAGAGTGGTTACTAATTCCCATTCAGGTGCTACGATGCAAACTTTGGAACTTAGAGGTATCTGAAACTGCAGATATGAGTGAAGCATTGGATTGTATTTCACAATGCATATTGCAGCAAAATCTAAAGGCCTTTATAAAGGTAATGTGGTTCCCAGCAACTTTTATTTAAATGATTCCAAATGTTGCATTATGATTTTCATGATGTCTGAGACAATATGGAGAAAAACTTGTCAGTATTACCTCAGGAAGACTAACAGTCTGTTTACTTGAATCAGACAATGGGAAATCCAGGATGGAATGGAACAATATTATGAAAAGGAAAGTTGCTACTCACCATATAGCAGAAATGCTGAGTAACAGATAGGCACAACTAAAAGACTGTCATTTGTGAAAGTCTTTTTGTTGTGCCTATCTGTGACTCAGCATCTCCGCTATATGGCGAGTGCAACTTTTCTTTTTATAATATTGTTATATTCTGTTTACTGGGAAGCTTGTGACTCATTAAGTTCAGCAGTGCACAAATGTTGGAACTCAATGAACCATAGCCATTAGTAGCTAATTTTTACTTTCATACTAAAGATTGCACAGGCAACATGATACGGCAAGCCATTTTAAGCGGGAAAGCTGATCATCCATAATTTGAGATTGCAAGTTCAGAGAAAGATGGCAAAGTTCTTAAGACTCTGGCATTAACATTGATGAGTAGCAATTTTCAAATCCTTGTCCTGCTGTCCTAATTTAAGTTTACTGTAGTTTCCCGATAACACTCAGCAATTCTGGAATGCTTCCTTAAACATAGCCATTGTAGGTTTCCTTACTAGATCTCAGCCAGTCCAAGCAAATACACTCTCTAACGACTTCGGTCTTGAACAGATGTTCATCTCCTAACCTTTCTTCCTCTACGACGACAGCTTCCTTTAGGATGCCTGAATGTCAGCCCATGAAATTACACTTCTCAAACAACTAGTGGCACATTTGCATCTGGAGAAATTCAAAACCATCCTACACTTGTGAGCGAGATGTACCACTATTGTGGTAGTGGACTTGCAGTCTGAACAGAAATCAGCATTAGTGAACATATGGAATTCACATCAACCAAACTGTTATTTGAAGATATAACCATTTATTTTGACCTTTTTCTGTTTTATGTTGGTGCCATTATTGATTATTCAATTTTTTTGGCTGAAAATCTTCATTCCCATTGAGCCCAATTGGCAGCAAGCAAAATGTCTTAAGAGTCAAGCCAGTACCTCTATGGAACAATTATGGGTTCTTTATGAAGTCTTATCAGTAGTGCAACTCGACTGTAATGGTGCTGTTCACATTCAACTGAATGAACTAGATGCTGTTCATGTTGACAACACTCACTGTGTAAAAGCACAGTATTTCTGATTGCTTCACATGTTCCAGAGATAAGAGCAGAATGAGAAGTAAAGATAGATTGGGGGAAGAGAAATGAATAATGCAATTAAAAACAATGAAAGAAAATAGAGCGACATAATAATTTTAGCACACACAAACACAGTCCATATCATCGTTGGACTGAAGCTGGCACAGTAATCACTAATGTACCACCTGAGACCAACTCTCTCTGGTGCTTCTCCCTTCATCTTTGTTTACGCTTGCCCTAATTAAAGATGGGTCACTCTCATCTTGGGGTCTGAGTGACCTGCCCTTTCCCAACCCATTCCATGAGGAAGGAACTATTAGTTGCAAAAGCTAAGAAGTATCTCACTTTCACTATTATGTACATCTCTCGGCATTACTCTGCATTAACCGAAATTTCTGTCATTACTTGGCAGAAAATCACAATAATATTAAATAAGGAAACACTTCCTAATGTTTCTTAAAAACATCATAGTCACCATTGACTGTATAAAATATTTATTATAAATATTTTATACAGTCAACAGCGACTATGATGTCTTTTAAGAAATATTATATGACTAGGAATCTCAACCATGAAAAGTTAATCACTTCCTATTGTTTTATGAAGTTATATTTATCTGATTAACTTCTCATGGTTGGAGTTCACATGTCAAGTATGAAGTCATTTTAAAAGTGATATTTATTTGGTCACAAAACAGCTTTTGGTTTCTCAGGTCATCTTCAGGTGGCAACTAACAGTTGCAAACACAGATATAATGACCTCTCCAGGGGGCTCACCACTCTTTGGTGAGTCGGTCCTTGGCTACCACTCGACCACAGCCTTTGCAGCACTTCTTCCATTTCCATGCTGTATGTGTATCCCCTGCTATTCTTTTTCGCCTCCCTTGTAGAACATGTCTTGGGCAATTTTGGGGAATGCAGTCAGAAGATTCGATAGAACGCCATCGGAACAGTCCATTGTCTGCCTTTTTTTTCCGTTTTCCTTCATTCTCCATCACCACCTCACACTCTGCTTCAGCATTTGATGTCTCTCTTTTTTTCTGCTTCCTCCCTGTGCACTCCTGAAACTCAGCCCACATGTTTGATGCTTAGCAGGTGACTGGATAATGCGTAGTTCAACCCTGATTTTATAGATATGTTTCACATGTACCCCCTGGTACAGGCCAGGCCCGGGGAGGTGTGATTGCCTGAGCTATTACCTTCCCAATTGCCACATGGACCCTGTGTTTGGAGTTTGAGAGGTGTGACCTGAGGTGTGAACAGTCATCTAAGATGAGTGAGCCCCCTCTAAGGGATCCCACAGTCGGAAGGAGTACACCATCAGATACACTGGCAATCAAGGGGGATTTTCGTAGGGCGAGGGGTTTGCAATGAGCCAAACATCTATTAAACGTAAATGCAAAGAGGCTAAAGATTCAACGATTCTCCCAGATACATTTCGGTTCCTCATGGTGTCACATACTGCAGAACATCTGTCATTTGCTATGTTTAATTCGTTTATTATTCAGAAAGGTGTTGATTCAATTGCAGGCCCTGTGAAATCCTGTTCTTGCCTACACAATGGAACTGTACTTCTAGAAACAAATTGTGATTTTCAAGCACAGTTATCCTGTTCGTGTAGAGGCCCATCGTATGCTGAATTCTTCATCTGGTGTTATTTGCACTCTGCTACTTGATTGTCTGGCTGAGGGCTGATCAGGCGTCACTGAGGTCTATTGGGTGATGAAAAATGTTGATGCAAACTTAGTGCCTCCACACATTCTTTTTTTCACATTTCTTCCATTGAGGATCAAGGCAGGCTATAAAGTCATCACTGTCCAACCATACATACCAAACACAATTTGTTGCTACCAGTGTCAACATTATAACCACATTCTTGTGTCCTGTCAAAACACGGACAAATATGTAACTTGTGGTAGAGGTGCTCTTGAGGGTGCTTACTTGCCTCCTTGTCCCTGCTGTATCAGTTGTAATGGTGAACGCACTGCCACATTCCGTGAGAGTCCCATGTATCTTTATGAGCAGGCCATCCAGGAGATCCAGGTGAAGGAAAAAGTACTCTAGCCTGTCACTCAAAAGTTGCTGCCAAGTCAAAAGCCCTGTGTTTTACCATCCAGCACTAGTAGTATCGTTCTTGCTATGCCTTGCTTTACAAAGGACATAACCAAGCAGACTTGCGACTTCCACTCCAGTACTACAGTTGTGAAATTGCCCAGTATCATCGTAGCATCCCTGTCTCCTTCCCCTACAGCTGCGCAGCAAGCTACCAGATCTTGGCCACTGACAGCGAAATCAAGTGCTACACAACCAGCAGGCTGTAAAGGACAAAAGGAACACACTCTCAAAAACTTTTTATATCCATTCAGCCAACAAATGTCAGAGTCTTTGTCTGCCAGCCGTAAAAGCTCCAAGAAATCAAACAAAGGCAAACGGTCTTCTCCTTTCCCTATTCGGAGATCCTCTTCAAAGGTGTTGTCGCATGATACCCTCAACTGGCTGACCTCCATTTCACCAGTGCCTACAATTTTGCTGCCCTTGGATCTGCAGGTCACTCCAAGGAGAATGCTGGTGACTCTTCAAAGGCTGGCACTTGGCAGCCACTAAGGTGCCTGCTCTTTGTTTTTTTCTTCCTCCTCATTCCCCATTATGACTCTTCTGCAGTGGAACATTCATGGCATTAAATCTAACTAGGAGGAATTACAGCTGCTTTTGGAGTCACAGCGTCTGGTTTTTTTCTGCCTCCAAGAAACAAAGTTGCACCCTCGCGACTGCTTTGACCTCTCACTTTTCCTTCCTGTCGGCTTTGCATGTCCTTTCTGTCTGCTTTGACCCTTCTCTCCTCGTTTCTCCCACTCTGAGGACGACATTCCATCTCATGGAGGGGCATGCTGGTCATTCAAGATTAAGTCCACAACAAAACTGTCCCATTGAACAGCAGGCTGCAAGATGTTGCAGTTTGCATTTTCCTTCCTCGTTTCACCTTTTCTCTTTGTAGTGTCAACACTCCTAGGTCACTCACTGTCACCAGGACAGGCTTACTACAGCTTATTCGTCAGCTTGCTCGCCTCTTTTTGCTGCTTGGCGACTTTTAACACCCACCATCCCCTTTGGGTCTCATGAGAACCTGTCCGAGAGTTTCTGCCTTGGCTGACCTCCTCAGTCATCTCAACCTCATCTGACTTAACACTGAGCATCCATGTTCCTTTATGACTCCACACACACCTATTCCCATTTGGACCTCTTTGGGCCTCTCATTCTGCAGTGCCATCTTGCTCTTCATCTCAAGTGGTCCTTTCTCTCTGATACATACTGAAGTCACCATTTCCTGTGCACTATCTGTTTGCTGACTTCTACCCCACCTGTGGTAAACCCAATTGGCAGTTTTCTAAGGCCATCTGGAATCTTTACTCCTGCCTGATGACCTTTGACGAACAACATTTTCCCATTTGTGATGACCAGGTAGAGTACCTTACAAACATTATCCTTATCACCGCAGAATGTTCCATACCTTGCACTTCTTCTTTACCACACTGTGTCTCCTGTTTCCCTGGTGGACCGAGGAATGCTGCGACATGATTCACATGTGGAGACATGCTCTTCATGTTTTTTAACCATCATCCTACAACGGCAACTGTATTTGTTATAAATAGCTGTGTGCATTGTTGTTGCAATCTTATGGATAGCAAAAAAGCTAGCTGAATTTCCTGTACTGTTCTTTTAACAGTTTCATTCCCTCTTTCATTCTGTGGGACAACCTGTGTCAGCTCTCTGGGACCAAGGTTCATTGCCCAATTTCCAGCTTGTCCCTAGCATATGATGTCATTGTGGACCCTATTGCTACCTCCAACGCCTTGGGCCAATATTTAGTGGAGATTTCGAGATCAACGTACTATTATGCCACCTTCCTCCCGTGGAAGCGAGTGGAGGGGCCTCAGATTATATCCTTCTCCTCTACAATGCCACCTTCACCTTTATTGAGAGGGAACTTGACCATTCTCTCTCTCTCTCTCTCTCTCTCTCTCTCTCTCTCTCTCACACACACACACACACACACACACACACACACACACACACACACACAGCCCCACCTTTCGCTTGATGTTGCAGCACCTTTCGCTTGCAGGCAATCACTTTCTCCTTCATACATAAATCACATTTGGGCAGATGGCATGTTTACCTAATGTTGATGTGAAGCCATTGTCGTATCCATACCTAAGCCCAGTAAGGAAAAACACCTTCCTTCTAGCTAACTCTCCATTTCTCTCAACAGCTGTGTTTACAACTTGATGGAACATAGATTCATGGCCAGCTGGTATGGAGGCACTCGAATCTCGCAATCTACTAACCACTGCACAATGTGGATTTAGAGCACGCAGTTCTGGAGTTGACCATCTCGTTACTTTGTCACCACATGTCATGAATGATTTTCTGGGGAAATAGCAGACAGTGGGAGTGGTCTTTGATTTGGAGAAAGCCTGTGACTCCTGCTGGAGTACTGGTATCTTCCGTACTCTATATACGTCAGGCTTTGAGGCTCCCATTTCCATCGGGAATTTTTAAAGACCAAGTTTACAAGATAAATGTTGGTTTGGCCTTGTCAGACAACTTTGTTCAGGAAAACGGGGTTACTCAAGGCTCCATCCTGAGCATTGTCCACTTTGCCACAGCCATTAACCCTATTATGGACTGTCTCCCATCAGACATCTCCATCTTTCTTTTTGTTAATGGCTTTGCGATATATTGCAGTTCTCTATGGTCTTGTCTCCTAGAGTGGTGTCTTTAGTGATGTGTCAATTGTTTTTATTTGTGGAGTGTCAACAGTGGCTTTCATTTTTTCACTGACAAAGCTGTTTGTATGAATTTCTGGCAACGCAGTGGGTTTCTTCCACCATCTTTACATCTTGGGCCTGTTGCTCTTCCATTCACTGACACTACGAAATTCCTGTTGCTAATGCTTGATTGGAAACTTTTGTGGTCCTGCCATGTGTCCTAGCTGACCGCATGCTTTATCAAATCCGTCACTGTCCTACTTGTCCTGAGTGATATTTCCTGGGGAGCGTATCGGAGTACCCTCCTTAGTTTATACCAAACTTTTGTCAGATCGAAACTGGACTATGGATGTTTTGTGTATTCCTCTGCTCAACTTTCCAGCTCAAGCTGTCTTAGCACAATCCATTGCCACGGAATATGTTTGACCATTGTCACCGTTTACGCAAGCCTGGTTGAGTCTATGCAGAAGCTGCTGAACTACTACTGTCATATCAATGTGATATGCTCCTAAGCGCATAAGCATGCCATTTGCCTGCTATGCCCAGCCACCCGTCACTTCCACCCTTTTTTCAATGATTCCCTTAATTGCCAGTATGGGATGCCCCCTTCTTATCTGTTACGTCCTGGAGTTCACTTTTCAGCTACCGCTCCAGCAGCTTAACCTCATGCTATCTACTATGTTCCTAATGGGAGTAAACCCTTCACCGCCTTGGCTTCTTGCGGCAGCCTGTGTTCATCTTGTATTTCATTTGCTTCCTGAATACACTACTCGGGATTCATTCTATTGCTGTATGTTTCTTGACCTTCACACAAAACTTAGCTATAGCACATTTATGTACACTGATGGCTCTAAGACCGACCATGGTGTCGGGTGTGCCTTTGTCATAGGCACCAACCATTCTCAGTATCAGCTTCCGAACCACTACTAGATTTTCATAGCAGAGCTCTTCACCCTGTATCAGACAATCCAATACACCTGGTGACACAAGCTTTTTAATTGTGTCGTATGTTCCGAGTCTCTCAGAGCCCTTCAGGTTCTCTGTGTGCTGTACACAGTCCATCTCTTAGTGCAACAGGTCCAAGAAAGCTTCCACTTGCTTGCTTTTGAGGAGCCACCATGAGTTCGCGTGGGAATTGGTCCAATGGGGAATGAGGCTGCTGACACTGCTACCAAGGCTGCAGTCGTCCTACCTTGGCCTGCTAGCTCTTTTATTCCTTCAGATTATCATGGTGTCATTTTGGCATCACAGCTGGTCTTCGCTTCATATGAACAAGCTCTGGGGAATTAAAGCTCTCCCAATGGATTGGTCAACCTCCTCTCGGCCCTCTCATCAGGAAGAGATCATTTAGCAAGGTCCGTATTGGGTACTGCCATTTTAGCCATAGTCATTTTTTACATGGTGAGCCCCCACCACTTTGTGTTCATTTTCATCAACCTCTGATGGTTCATTTCCTGACCCAGTGCCCTTTTTTAATCTCTTGCATTCCAGTGTGTGTTTGGCATCTGAGTTATCGGAGTGTTTTGCTTTTATCCGTCGTAGCAATGTGGTGAAGGACATTTAATCTTCAGTTGGGGATCTCCGCTGTGTACAATGTATTTTCTGGGCCTTTAGCTGTATTTCCTTCCGTTGATTGGGCTTAACATATAATCGCTTTTAACTTATTCCTAAAAGAAGAAAGTAGTAGTAGTTTGACTTACATAGATATTTTTTACACAGAAAAAACAAAAGCACAAGGAGATAATTATTTAACATTTATAGAAAAATCGTAGCTGTGCATCCAGAAATTCCTGCAAGCTCCCACCACCCACAAACCTGCAGCTTACCATTTGATGGTGCATCACCTCATGTCTGTTCCATTACCTGAATCTGCTTTGAAACATAACTTCAGAGTATCAATGGCTACAGCTCTGCCCTGATTGATAATATGCTATGAAAAGAGAAAATGTGTGAAATTCACTACTTCTGTACACTGGCAGACAGGAACCAGCTAGCAGTAACAAAAACTGTAATTCCATGTCACATGCCAGCAAAATTTCAGTTAACTTTGCAAAAAGGTTACAGTCACTCGATTACAGACCTGCATTTTATAATACCACAGCATATCAAAAATTTTATTCAAGAGAAATGACAACTATATCCCTATGGCACAGAGCGGTGTGTGTAAAATCATGTGCAAGCAGTGTGGAAAAGTATATATTTGTCAGTCAGCCTTAGCCATGCCAATCAGATTATCTGAACATGAGAAAAGCTGGAGATTAATAAAGAAAGATTCAATCTTACCACTCGTATAATGTAGAATATGCAGATCTTATGGCATTAAAAAAAGCAGAAAGGTGACCCTACTGGAAAGGAAATCAACCAACTTAGGGCACAGAACACTAGTGTGGGTTCAGTTGCCTGAGGCTGCAGTGATGTGAACGGGTTGTGTGTGTGTGTGTGTGTGTGTGTGTGTGTGTGTGTGTGTGTGTGTGTGTGTGTGTGTGTTTATTTTCGAAGGCCTAAGTGGCCGAAAGCTTTAATTGTGAGAGTCTTCTTGTTGTGCCTATCTGCGAGTCAGCATCTCCACTATATGTTGAGCAGCATCTTTCCTTCTCATAATATTGACAAGAGTACTAGGTTAGTGTAAAATTACCAAACTCAATTGTATCTTCCGTGTAAATGGCAAATCATTTTATCTGTGTTTGCAACATTCAATTGTCACCTGAAGATGGCCTAAGAAGCTGAAAGCTGATTCTCTACCAAATAAATATAATTTTGCAGAACATCAGGAAGTGTTCATTTATTTGATTACATTACTATTACAAAAAGAAAAATGTAGTCACAGGTTTACAAAATTAATGGTCTCAATGAAAAATTCAACACTTTCATTTGATACATTAACCCATTTCTTTCAAATTGCTCTCCTGCTGAAAACTGTAACCATAAGGGGGAATTCTAGTACAAACAGCTGGGTCACAAGGGGAATAAGGGTTTCTTGCCAGAAGGAAAAACTGCTTCACAAAGTGTGTGAATCAGAAAATGCATCAATTGGAATACTTGTGTTCTACAAAACATACTCCAAAATACTAAGAAATGTAGTAAGAGCAGCAAAAATTATGCATAATGAAAAATACATTTCTAATTCAGATAATAAAGACAAGGCTATGTGGAGTGTTATAAAAAAGAATCTGGTGAATACAGGTTATCCTGCAACAATATAACACTATCGCCAAAAAATAAAAAACTAACAGTCCCCTTACAAGTACCAACAGTTTTAACAGTTTTTTCACAGGTGTTGTTGATAATATGAAACAATCAAGCTTACAAAACAGCACCCAAGACAATGAATACATAATAAGTGCTTGTAGAGGGTCAGTGTACATCAGTTCCATCTCACAATATGAAGTAGCTAATGCAATTAAAGGACTAAAAAATTCCAACTCCGCAGGCATTGATGGTGTTCGTGCAAGAGTTTTAAAGAAGAGTGCATCAAACCTAACTGAAATAGTTGCACTTATACGACTGCTCACTTCAGGCAGGTACTTTCCTAGATGTACTGAAATCATGTAAAGTCACTCGAGTGTATGAGAAAGGTGATAAAGTTAATGTAAATAACTCCAAACCTATCAAAATTTCCTCCTACATTTCAAAAGTGATAGAAAAAGTGATGTAAGGCAAACTTATGAAATTTGTAAATAAAAACAACATCCTATGTAATGAACAACATGGATTCAGAAATAAGAGGTCAAGACAACTGTTATTTATGAGTTCATCAATTCCATATTAAGCCTAATGGACAAGAAAAAGAAGTCGATAGTAGTATTTATTGACTCGTCATAAGCTTTTGATGAGGTGGGCTATAAAATTCTGCTGTCAAAGCTTGAAAATATAATAGCTGAGGTCTGTCCAACAACTGGATCAGTTTCTTCCTGAGCAATTGTATGCAGGCAGTGTGCATCAAGCACACAAATATCCATCTCAAAATTGTATTTGAACTCTTATCAGACTATAAACAAATTAAATATTGTGTACCCCAAGGATCACTAATGGGACCTCTTGTGTTCCTTTTGTATATATTAATAATCACAACTTAAATGTGGATGTACATAAAATAATCATATTTGCAGATGCCGCAACAGTTCTACTAAAAGGAGACAGCAAAGAACAATTACAGAAACCAGTAAACACTGTCACAAAACAACTTAGCAGCTGGGCACTGAATAATCAATTTGTAATAAACAGTAAAAAAACCATAGCACAAAAAATTCCACAATGCTCCAAACGAGGTCATATTTATCCCATTGGTCACTATCTAGACAAACTAGTTGTAACAGAGCTGAAACCAATTCCAAGGGCTTTAGCTGCAGAGCAATGTAAAATGGAATAAGCATATTAAATACCTTAATGCAGAACAGAGCATGACATGTTACCTTCTTTGCTCACAAAAATTGTGCTGTAGTGAGAAAACAGTAATGAATGCATATCATGTCTACTTCCATTCTTGCCTAAAATGTTTGCAACATTCAATTGTCACCTGAAGATGGCCTAAGAAGCTGAAAGCTGATTCTCGACCAAATAAATATAATTTTGCAGAACATCAGGAAGTGTTCATTTATTTGATTACATTACTATTACAAAAAGAAAAATGTAGTCACAGGTTTACAAAATTAATGGTCTCAATGAAAAATTCAACACTTTCATTTGATACATTAACCCATTTCTTTCAAATTGCTCTCCTGCTGAAAACTGTAACCATAAGGGGGAATTCTAGTACAAACAGCTGGGTCACAAGGGGAATAAGGGTTTCTTGCCAGAAGGAAAAACTGCTTCACAAAGTGTGTGAATCAGAAAATGCATCAATTGGAATACTTGTGTTCTACAAAACATACTCCAAAATACTAAGAAATGTAGTAAGAGCAGCAAAAATTATGCATAATGAAAAATACATTTCTAATTCAGATAATAAAGACAAGGCTATGTGGAGTGTTATAAAAAAGAATCTGGTGAATACAGGTTATCCTGCAACAATATAACACTATCGCCAAAAAATAAAAAACTAACAGTCCCCTTACAAGTACCAACAGTTTTAACAGTTTTTTCACAGGTGTTGTTGATAATATGAAACAATCAAGCTTACAAAACAGCACCCAAGACAATGAATACATAATAAGTGCTTGTAGAGGGTCAGTGTACATCAGTTCCATCTCACAATATGAAGTAGCTAATGCAATTAAAGGACTAAAAAATTCCAACTCCGCAGGCATTGATGGTGTTCGTGCAAGAGTTTTAAAGAAGAGTGCATCAAACCTAACTGAAATAGTTGCACTTATGCGACTGCTCACTTCAGGCAGGTACTTTCCTAGATGTACTGAAATCATGTAAAGTCACTCGAGTGTATGAGAAAGGTGATAAAGTTAATGTAAATAACTCCAAACCTATCAAAATTTCCTCCTACATTTCAAAAGTGATAGAAAAAGTGATGTAAGGCAAACTTATGAAATTTGTAAATAAAAACAACATCCTATGTAATGAACAACATGGATTCAGAAATAAGAGGTCAAGACAACTGTTATTTATGAGTTCATCAATTCCATATTAAGCCTAATGGACAAGAAAAAGAAGTCGATAGTAGTATTTATTGACTCGTCATAAGCTTTTGATGAGGTGGGCTATAAAATTCTGCTGTCAAAGCTTGAAAATATAATAGCTGAGGTCTGTCCAACAACTGGATCAGTTTCTTCCTGAGCAATTGTATGCAGGCAGTGTGCATCAAGCACACAAATATCCATCTCAAAATTGTATTTGAACTCTTATCAGACTATAAACAAATTAAATATTGTGTACCCCAAGGATCACTAATGGGACCTCTTGTGTTCCTTTTGTATATATTAATAATCACAACTTAAATGTGGATGTACATAAAATAATCATATTTGCAGATGCTGCAACAGTTCTACTAAAAGGAGACAGCAAAGAACAATTACAGAAACCAGTAAACACTGTCACAAAACAACTTAGCAGCTGGGCACTGAATAATCAATTTGTAATAAACAGTAAAAAAACCATAGCACAAAAAATTGCACAATGCTCCAAACGAGGTCATATTTATCCCATTGGTCACTATCTAGACAAACTAGTTGTAACAGAGCTGAAACCAATTCCAAGGGCTTTAGCTGCAGAGCAATGTAAAATGGAATAAGCATATTAAATACCTTAATGCAGAACAGAGCATGACATGTTACCTTCTTTGCTCACAAAAATTGTGCTGTAGTGAGAAAACAGTAATGAATGCATATCATGTCTACTTCCATTCTTGCCTAAAATATGGAGTCACTTTCTGGAAAAAATCTAAAACAGCTAATAGCACTTTCAAACCACAGAAAAGGGCCATTAGAATCTGTTAGGATGCGAATCTCTGTTTAATACATCTGGTATTCCTCAGTTACCATGTGTATACATTATGGAAACCCTGTTGTTTTGATCTTCAGTCCACAGACTCTTTTTGATGCAGCTCTCCATGCTACTGTATCCTGTGCAAGTATCTTCGTCTCCGAATAATTACTGCAGCCTACATCCTTCTGAATCTGCTTAGTGTATTCATGTCTTGGTCTCCCTCTATGATTTTTAACCTCCACACTTCCCCCCCCCCCCTCCTCCCCCCCCCCCCCCACACACACACACACTACTAAACTCTAAACTGGTCATCCCTTGATGGCTCATAATGTGTCCTACCAACTGATCCCTTTACCTAGTCAAGTTATGCCCAATTCTATTCAGTACCTCCTCATTAGTTATGTAATCTACCCATCTAATCTTCCACGTTCTTCTGCAGCACCACATTTCGAAAGCTTCTATTCTCTTCTTGTCTAAACTATTTATCGTCCATGTTTCACTTCCATACAAGGCTACACTCCCTACAAGTATTGTCAGAAAAGACTTCTTGACACTGAAATCTATACTCGATGTTAACAAATTTCTCTTCTTCTGAAACACTTACCTTTCCATAGCCAGTCTACATTTTATACCCTCCCTACTTTGACAATCATTTTGCTTCCCAAACAATAAAACTCATTTACTACTTTATATGTCTCATTCCCTAATCTAATTCCCTCAGAATTACCTGATTTAATTCAACTACATTCCATTATCCTCATTTTGTGTTTGTTGATGTTCATCTTTTTTTTATTTTTTATTACTTCTTGCTCAATATACGGATGAATAACATTGGGGATAGGCTACGACCCTGTCTCAATCCCTTCTCAACCACTTTTTGTGTCCCTCAACTCCTATAATTGCCATCCAATTTCTGTACAAATTTTAAATAACCTTTCACTCCCTGTATTTTACCCCTGCCACCTTCAGAATTTGAAAGAGAGTAATCCAGCCAACATTGTCAAAGGCTTTCTCTAAGTCTACAAATCCTAGAAATGTAGGTTTGCCTTTCCTTACCCTATCTTCTAGTCGTAGTGTCAGTATTGCCTCAGATGTTCCAACCTTTTTACGTAATACAAACTGATCTTCCCCAAGGTCGGCTTCTACCAGTTTTTCCATTCATCTGTAAAGAATACGCATTAGTATTTTCCAACCGGGACTTATTAAACTGATAGTTCGGTAATTTTCACATCTGTCAACACCTACGTTCTTTGGGATTCGAATTATTATATTCTGCTTGAAGTCTGAGGGTATTTCGCCTGTCTCATACATCTTGCTCACTAGGTGGTAAGTTTTGTTAGGCTTGGCTCTCCCAATGCTATCAGTAGTTCTAATGGAATGTTGTCTACTCCTGCGGCATTTTTTTGACTTAGGTCTTTCAGTGCTCTGTCAAATTCTTCACGCATTATCGTATCTCCCATTTCATCTTCATCTATGTCCTCTTCCATTTCCATAATATTGCCCTCAAGTATGTTGACCTTGTATAGACCCTCTGTATACACCTTCCACCTTTCTGCTTTCCCTTCTGTGCTTAGGACTGGTTTTCCATCTGAGCTCTTGATATTCATACAGGTGGTTCTCTTTCCTCCAAAGGTCCCTTTAATTTTCCTGTAGGCAGTATCTATCTTTCCCGTAGTGATACATTATTCTACATTCTTATATTTGTCCTCTAGCCATCCCTGCTTAGCCATTTTGCACTTCCTGTCAATCTCATTTTTGAGACGTTTGTATTCCTTTTTGCCTGCTTCATTTATTGCATTTTTATATTTTCTGCTTTCATCTGTTAAGTTCAATTCTTTTCTGTTACCCAAGGATTTCTACTAGCCCTCGTCTTTTTACGTACTTGAGCCTCTGCTACCCTGTGTGAAAAAGTAACAGTTTTTTTACAGCACCACTACTTTTACTAGTTTGAAGTATATTTAACTTTATGAAACATGTTATATAAATAATTAATGTGTAAAGTGTTCTATTGTAAGATTAAATAAGTATGTCTAGAAATAACTTTTGGAGGTATACTTATAACGTGACTTGCCCAGTGTATTATGCAAAAGATGCTTGTGTACACAATAAATACAATACAATACAATATACATTTTGCCTCTTGGAAGGTAAGTGTTAGCCAAGATTCTGTGATCATACAATGGCACACAGTCACTACTCAATATATAATGTACAGTCAGTACACTCATTTCCACAAGATAACATTAAAGGTTTCCCAGCTGGGTGAATGATTTACCTTTAAAACAGATAATGTGATGATGTATTGTCAATTCATAAAAGGAAGTAATATGTCGCAAAATGTTGTTTTATGCTTTTCTGTTCCACTAATGTGTTGTGATAATTTTATTAGCATGTTACTATGTAATTTAGTTTTTCATTTGCCACTAGCAACTCCAGCAAAGCATATCTGCCTTAGGTGAATTACTTCTATCTCTTCTTAGCACTCAAGTACAGTGTGTGCACTTTTCCAAAATATTCTTCCTCAGATGAAAACGGTTAGCATTTGTCTGTAAACATGAGATGAATAGCAGTCACTTTCCTATATAACTAATGGATTACCATTTATTCCATGGCCTCTAACATCACAATCGTCTAATTAATCAGTATATATTGCAACTTTTTTACTTTGTAGCTGTGTTCTTTTTGTCATCAAGCTGCAGATTTTAACTTGTGTATTTATTCAATTTTTTTTGGAAGCATTGATGAAATTAGAGCTACATAGTACACTGTCATTAAATTATTTCTTTACTAGCCTTAGGTTTGTAGAAGTGGGAGAATTTTTTTGGTTAACCATCCTTTGTGTTTGTTAAAAACTGAACACTATATGTAGGCTTGGAAGAACCACGCACAAGACTACCAGCTCTTTGACATGTGTGCTTTTCCACAGTGATAGATTTGATTTCTCATTAGCTCCTCCTCCTCCTCCTCCTCCTCCTCCTCCTCCTCCTCCTCCTTCCCCTTCCTAGCTGCACTGTCAGTTATGGGCACTGTCCTGCTTGAAGACATCAATCCATTCAACCCTGCCTAGTGTCTTGCATCTTCATCCTCTGACACCAATAATTTTTAGACCTTATCGTACATTATCCATGAATCAAAGTGTTTGTTATCCCCGCTTCTTTGTCCCCATAGGATTGTAGCAGCACTTTTTTTAGGGGGGGGGGGGGGAGGGGGCGGAGGTCTCGTGTTTCATACATAAAATATGGTGTGACCCATTTCAAGCAGTTTATTTTAATGAACTTTATTATATCAAGATTTTTATGTATTTTATAAAGTTCGAAACTATACTCTCCGTATCACTCTCGATCTTCACTAGTCATCCCCATAGATTTTATGTAAAACTTTCCAGTCAAAATAATATAAAAGCTCTTCACATTGTTGCATCAATGTCCAGGTTTTTGAGAAGTATATTTTAATACTGTATGTATGTCTCATTCGGATCTCCG
Organism: Schistocerca gregaria; assembly: GCF_023897955.1. Classification (NCBI taxonomy): domain Eukaryota; kingdom Metazoa; phylum Arthropoda; class Insecta; order Orthoptera; family Acrididae; genus Schistocerca; species Schistocerca gregaria. Next base: position 260,211,661 of record NC_064921.1, read on the forward strand.
GGCAGGGACTACTCACGAGGACGTCGTTATCAGGAGGAAAAAAACTGGCATTGTACGGATTGGAGCATGGAATGTCAGATCCCTTAATCGGGCAGGTAGGTTAGAAAATTTAAAAAGGGAAATGGATAGGTTAAAGTTAGATATAGTGGGAATTAGTGAAGTTCGGTGGCAGGAGGAACAAGACTTCTGGTCAGGTGAATACAGGGTTATAAATACAAAATCAAATAGGGGTAATGCAGGAGTAGGTTTAATAATGAATAAAAAAATTGGAGTGGGTAAGCTACTACAAACAGCATAGTGAATGCATTATTGTGGCCAAGATAGACATGAAGCCCATGCCTACTACAGTAGTACAAGTTTATATGCCGACTAGCTAGTTTCAGGGAGAGCATAAGGGAACAATTAACAGGAATGGGAGAAATAAATACAGTGGAAGAAGAAGGGTAGCTTTGAAGGATGAAATAGTGAAGGCAGCAGAGGATCAAGTAGGTAAAAAGACAAGGGCTAGCAGATATCCTTGGGTAACAGAAGTAGTATTGAATTTAATTGATGAAAGGAGAAAAAATAAAAATGCAGTAAATGAAGCAGGCAAAAAGGAATACAAAGGCCTCAAAAATGAGATGGACAGGAAGTGCAAAATGACTAAGCTGGAGTGGCTAGAGGACAAATGTAAGGATGTCGAGGCTGATCTCACTAGGGGTAAGGTAGATACTGCCTACAGAAAATTAAAGAGACCTTTGGAGAAAAGAGAACCACTTGTATGAATATCGATAGCTCAGATGGAAACCCAGTTCTAAGCAAAGAAGGGAAAGCATAAAGATGGAAGGAGTATATAGAGGCTCTATACAAGGGCAATGCTCTTGAGAACATTAAATGGTAGAGGATGTAGTTGAAGATGATACGGGAGATATGATACTGCATGATAGAGCACTGAAAGACAGAAGTCGAAGCAATGCCCCAGGAAGAGACAACATTCCATTAGAACTACTGACAGCTTGGGAGAGCCAGGCCTAGCAAAACTCTACCATCTAGTGAGCAAGATGTATGAGACAGGCGAAATACGCTCAGACTTCAAGAAGAATATAATAACTCCAATCCCAAAGAAAGCAGGTGTTGACAAATGTGAAAATTATCGAACTATCACTTTAATAAGGCACAGCTGCAAAATACAGGGGTCAAATACAGGGAGCAAAAGGCTATTTACAATTTGTACAGAAACCAGATGGCAGCTGTAAGAGTTGAGGGGCATGAAAGGGAGGCAGTGGCTGTGAAGGGAGTGAGACAGGGTTGTAGCCTATACATGATGTTATTCAATCTGTATATTGAGCAAGCAGTAAAGGAAACAAAAGTAAAATTTGGAGTAGGTATTAAAATCCATGGAGAAGAAAGAAAAACTTTGACATTGTAATTCTGTCAGAGACAGAAAAGGACTTGGAAGAGCTGTTGAAAGAATGTACAGTGTCTTAAAAGGAGGATATAAGATGAACATCAATAAAAGCAAAATGAGGATAATGTAATGTAGTCGAATTAAGTCATGTGATGCTGAGGGAATTAGATTAGGAAATGAGACACTTAAAGTAGTAAAGGAGTTTTATTGTTTGGGGAGAAAAATAACTGATGATGGTTGAAGTAGAGAGGATATAAAAAGTAGACTGGCAATGGCAAGGAAAGCATTTCTGAAGAAAAATTTGTTAACATCGGTTATAGATTTAAGTGTGAGGAAGTCGTTTCTGAAAGTATTTGTATGGAGTGTAGCCATGTATGGAATTGAAACATGGACGATAAATAGTTTGGACAAGAAGAGAATAGAAGCTTTCGAAATGTGTAGCTACAGAAGAATGCTGAAGATTAAATGGGTAGATCACATAACTAATGAGGAGGTATTGAATAGAATTGGGAAGAAGAGGAGTTTGTGGCACAACTTGACCAGAAGAAGGGATCGGTTGGTAGGACATGTTCTGAGGCATCAAGGGATTACCAATTTAGTATTGGAGGGCAACGTAGAGGGTAAAAATGGTAGAAGAATACACTAAGCAGATTCAGAAGGATGTAGGTTGCATTAGGTACTGGGAGATGAAGAAGCTTGCACAGGATAGAGTAGCATGGAGAGCTGCATCAAACCAGTCTCAGGACTGAAGGCCACAACAACAACAATGTTGATTTGAGTCAATCTTATTATTTTCTTTAGAATGGTATTAAAAAGCACACACGAGAGTGCATCCCGCTGCCCCAGTCAACAGTTAGCCCAAAAAGCTGCCATTAAATTTCATTGTATTTGGACTTTATATACTACTGTTTTCATAGTTTGACTTAATGAGGTGTATTAACTGTTTTGGCATGCCAGGTTCATTCATGATTTCAATAAGCCTTTTCTTTTTATGGTATAATATGATGCCGCAAAATTTGCAAGTACGTGATGTGTTTCAATTTTGTATCCTCTTCTTCCTTCCCGTATTTGCCTCACCGTGGGTATTTGGTCAATAGTTGATTTGTGAGAGCTAAAGCCTGCTTGGTATCTCCACATTACTTTTCTTGCAGTAGGTTTTACATGGGTACAAAGCAGGAAGGAGGATATTTTGTACATTAAGCTTAATAAAGTAATTCTTCGATAGTTTTTGCATTCCAAAATGTCCCCTTTATTATATACATCATGTATTACTCCCATTTTCCAATCATTTGGGATGACTTTTTGTGTCCTTATATCTGAGATCAGTGCGTACAGGTATTTAACTGTGAGGGTGATATGGAAAGTAACTGCCATTCTAGCGTGGTATTTGTATTGGTGCACAGAGTGCTGCCATTTCCACATTTATTGTTGCTTTGAGTCAGTAAGCTTCTAGTTGCAAAAAATTAACCTCTTTCTTCCACGCATACGCTGGTTCTAACCTCGAAACAAGAGTACTGCAATAAAAAAGATTGTGAAATGTGAGCAGAAATAAGATTTCTTTCACTGCCGAACATTTCAGCAGTAGACATTCATCAGTGTTTTGCTGTGTGTGATGCAAGTGTAATAAGTGATGGTGGTGTGTGACAATGGGTTCAATTTTTTACAAGTGGTAGACTAAACATTCATGGTAAAGAGAGTAAAGATTTTGTCAAGAAAATTAATGAAACAGTTCATGAAAGTCAAAGATTCTTGATCTCTGAACTTCCTGAACACTTCATGCATATTTCACTTAAGGTTTTGTTCAAAGTCATTAGTAATAACAGAGACTACCAAAAGTTGTGTGCTAGGTGGGTACTTAAATTACTCACAGAGGTCCACAGAACCAAACAAATGGTCTCTGCCCTAGATTTCCTTTCATGCTGTGACATGGAAGGAAACGGATTTCATCTCTTCACTCACAAGAAGAAGTGGCTTGCATTGCAGCACTTTGATGATGACAACAAATTTCAAAACACTGTGAAAAACTGCCTATGCTCCCAGGCATCTGAATTTTATGAAGAAGAAATTTATAAATTAGTGATACTCCATGGCGTATGCTTAAATTTCAATGGTGACTTGTGTTGGAATAGAGAAAAAGCTGTAGTTTCAAGATGTATATATACACCCCACCTCCCTTGCAACTTTTTTATTTACAGCTATATGGAAGTTGCTTTCCAAAATGCCCACATAGATGATCTCCACCACACTTAATATGCTCAGCTGACAGGTTGTCATTGCCAGGTGACTTATTGTTAGCTAGTTTCTTAATTGCTTGTTGAATTTCTTAATTTGAGGGCATCCAATTTTCTTCTTTTTCCAACAGTTGGTTTACAGTTAGTTTCTGTGCTTCAGAATTCTCTTGAGTGTAGCAATTCCTTAAAATACTCTGTCCGACATTGTAACAATCGCTCCTGTAAAGCTATTAATTCTCCATTTTTCCTTCTACATATTGTTTTTGGTTGAAGGCTGCTTCTAAGGCTATTGACCTTTCTGTAGAATTTCATGTTTTATTAACATTATTCAGTATCCTGCAACTGCCTTTCAAAAAAGCTTGTTTCTTTTACTTTAAGGTTTCACTTTTCTCGCACTCTTAATCATACATTGGTTTCCTCTGGTCTGTTGTTCTATACGAATCACTTCCTCTGCAGCAGTCTATATTTCGTTCCTGATTTTGTACCATTGGCCATGGATGATATGAGTATAGTTGTGAAGGATCCCTGTTAATCTATTTGCCTAATTATTCGCAGCCTTCCCTGGGTCCGTAAGTTCTGAGATGATATAATTACTGTGTGTTTCTCCTTGAACTTGAACACTGGAGCAAGCTTACCGACAGTGTCCAAAATACAAATAAAAATGGTGACAAGATATCCGAATGCTAAGTTAGGGCAACAGTGGGTCTTTCCCCCTACCTCTAGTAAACACATCCTGCATAAAGAGAGTAGTAACACCCGATAAATTTTGCAGTGTAACTTAACAAGGCAATGTCCAACATGTGGTTCCAACATAAGATCATGTGTAAAATGGCTTTGGTGTCATCAGATAACAATACTGGGAACAAATTGATCATATTTTAATAGATATTAGACAAGGTTCTGATGTACTGGATTGCTGTTGTTTCTGAGGTCAAATATGGACTCAGATCACTACCTCCTCATACGAAAAGTAAGAGGGACAATTTAGAATGCACATTAGCACCCATACATGGAGATATATACATATGAGGTGCTGAGAACGATAAGGGCCTAAAGCAGACGGTTTTCGAGCCCACATGTAAGTGAATATCAGAGAAACTGATAGGACAGACCATAAGATCAACAGATATCAGGAACATGAATAAATGCTACAATTTCACAATCTGTGATGATGTATTGTAGCCCTTATGGTTCTCAGCACATTGTATCATTGTTTCTAACCTGATTGGCAACATAGAATTACATTTATTAGTCGAGTAAGGAAACAGTTAAGAAACTAATCATAACTTGTATGAGTAGCCTTCCATGTAAATAGAAATCAAAGGAATTTCTGTTGTGTCAGTTAACCAGTTTATTTCCTGATTACTACAGAATATTGATTGATGTGATATACCATGTGTAGCGGACAGTAATATTAAAGCTTTACTTGAAAAGTATTTACAATTGTTTAAATTATAGTATGGTATAACATTTTTTCATGTAATTTTATTTTCTTTATAGGAACGCCATCCCACATTGGTTGTAGAACTACAAACAATAGACGATGGAAAACTAATATATGAAAAATTATTAGAGACTGGACTTTTGAAACGAACTGGCAGCAATTCAAAAAATTTAACTTTAAACTTTGAAAATAAAGACTGATATGTGTGTTAATGATTTGGGTGATTGTCGTTGATAGTCACTGAAAGGATAGGTTTCCACTTTGTCTTATTTATTTCAGACCATTCAGATATAATGAAAAGACTTAAATATTATGTTGTTGCATTTTTAAGGGTATTACTTTGTTCATTTTTTATTTGACTTTCCAGTGTGAAAACTGTATTTTTATTTTTAAGTGACATTCCAGTTTCTTATTTAGCTAAAATTATTTCAGCAGTTTATTGTGTCTTTTGTGTGCTATTTTGTGATATAGAAATAAATGTTTTGTATTGCCATTTATTTGTTGTATCTATTAAAGTTGACGTTACTTCTTATCCTTGACTTCCCTGGAACCAAAGCATTTTAAGTTACAAATAGTAATAAAGAAGAGAAGTTTTTCATAACTGTGTACAAATCAAAACATACCTTGAATTTTTAAATGCCAGTTTAGAATAGATGTATAAGTAGAAAGGAATGACACATAGGCCACGTAAGCTTTAATACATGATAAATTGTTTGAGTCAAGAGTACTAGAACCTAATTTTTGCCAAAATTGTTACATAGGTCACTTTATTCCATGTAACCAAAGTGTTAGATCAGTTCTTAAAATCCAGTAGGGCAATGTCTGGTTTTTACAGTGTCAGTATAGTTTGATGCAATGTTCCTCGGACATGCATGCATGTCTGAAGGAATGGATACAGCTGACACTTCCTGGGAGATTAAAACTTTGTGCTGGACTTAGACTTGAACTTGGGACCTTTACCTTTTGTGGGCAAGTGCTCTACCAAATGAGCTACCCAAGAATGACTCAACACATCATCACAGTTTAAATTCTGCTGGTACCTAATCTCCTACACACCAAACTTTACAAAGGCTCTCCTGCGAAACAAGCTGGATGAATACTACTGGAAGAAGGATATTGTGGAGATGCAGCTTAGTTGCAGCCAGGGAGCTGTTTCCACAATGTAATTTTCCCTCTGCAGTGGAGTGTGTGCTGGTATGAAATTTCCTGGCTGATTAAAACTGTGTGCCTGACCACGATTCAGAACTCGAGGCCTGATTTTGCTTCTCAGTCCAGCAAACAGTTATAGTCTGCTAGGAACTTTCATACCAGCGCGCATGACACTGCAGAGTGAAAATTTCATTTCGGATACTGCTGACAATTGACAGATGTATTTTGAAATGCATTTGCAAATTGTGAATGAAAATATACAACAGCTATATGATTTACTAGTAACATATGGAAATCAGGACTCAAACCCAAATTTCTTGCCTTATGCCAGCATTTGCTTTAACTACAGCAGCTATCCAACCACATGTCATGGCCACATCCTATCATATGTCCTAGTGTCTGTGTCACACACTAATTGTATGATGCCCCCTGAGGGAAAGATATTATTTTATTCATCAGATTGCCTTATTGTGGCATGAAATACAGTAGGGCAGTGTCAGACAGTACATCAAACAGAATAACTCCATTAAAGACCCAAAAGACTGAGGGTGAGACCTTGAATTTCAGCAGAGGAGGAGAGGTGGTGTGATGCCAGTCCATGGATTGCTGTTTTGTTTCTGGTTCGATTTGATGAATCCATGTTTCCTTGCCCGTGATGATGCTCGACAAAAACTTGTCATGCTCCACCTCATAATGTGTAATTAATTATGTACAGTTGGACCTTTGTTACTCTTCATGGTCTTCCGTTAGGTGGCGAGAAACCCAGTGGGCACATGCCTTTGAACATCCCAACTGGTGGAGGAGTTTGTTAGCACTACTAACAGAGACATCAGGTTGTGCAAAGAGATGTTTGATTGTGATCAAAATTGTCCCTAACCATAAGGCTTGGAAAATCCATCCAGTTATGAAAATGCTAAAGGAGTGGCGTAAATATAATTTTGTACTTGAAGAGCATTTGGCATATGACAAATGCATGGTTAAATATTCTGACTGCCACGGTGCAAGCAATTTGTTAGGAGGTAAGGCAATATGATTTGGGTACAAAATATGGAGTGTCGGCACTAAGAATGGCTGTTCAGTCAATTTTAAAATTTACTAGGAAAAAGTCCAAAAGCAAACACGAAGTATGGGAAAGCATTTGGCAAGGCAGTGAGTTCCTTACTGGTATTACTTGATGAAATTCCAGAAGAAAAGAGGGAGTTACATTATACAGTTTTCATGGATAATCTATATATATGGATCAGCACTTTTTCATTTATAAAATTCCTGGGTGTGTGCAGTTGAAACAGAATTCCAAAAAATGCACACTTCAAAGTAAAGGTTATTTTTTCAAGAAAAATTGTTGGTACTATGAAACAGTATGGACTGCTGTATGTTAGTTGAAGGACAATGTGGTAGTCACAATACTCTCTTCTTCATGAGCCAGTCAATCTGTTGGTATGGTTAAGTGATTTTTTTGAGAAAGCAAAGGGGAATATGGAAATCCTGAGGCCTCAAGTAATTGCAAAGTATAACACGCACATGAGATGAACAGACTAAATGGACAAAAATCTATGATGCTACAGAATTGGAATTTGTAACAAAAAATGGTGTAGGCCCCTGTTGACATGGATTCTTGGTGTAGCTATGCAGAACTGTTGGATTCTGTATATTAAATGTGACAGAGCAAAAATTTCTCAACTACAATTCAAGTGGGAAACAGCAAATGTGCTGTTACGTAGATCCCTAGTCCTTCCAAAGGAACTGGAAGAACATCTTCATCAAAGGCTTCAACTGTTAACTATATGTCCGATTCCTTAAGGCTCGACCATACTGATTATTTTATTCAACACACAGAAGAGATGAAAAAGAAAAGGAGTGCTGGAAATAGCTGTAAGTTGATTGTAAGAAAATTTGCTCAAACTGCGAAGTAGGATTATGCATTGAGTGTTTCCTCCTGTTTCATTCCCACTAGATATATGACATACTCTTCATCTAATAATCCATCTACTCTATACATATGTGCTTGAAAATTATTTTCACACAGCATTTCATTTATTTAATTAGCCTTGATACATAATAAATAAAAATTGCAAAAAATTAATTCTGGTGCTAATGGGTTAATATCAATGTAAAGAAAAACAGCATATTAAAGCAGCATGCAATACTATATCTGAAACTATTCAAACCACAAAGAATAGACAACCCCACAAACCAAAATAATAACTTATGCAAAAACTTAAGCGATGCAGATATCGTATGCTATTACTTGATATTGCTTTCATATAATTTTCATAATCATCAGCTGACATTTCCCAATTAGCAGATGGATCGTGGAGCACCAAAAGAACTTTGATGTGTGACCAAATAAAAAACACTCATCCAACTGCAATATACAACTGTTCTCGTGTCAACTCATCTCCTTTGCATATTCAAATTAACATTTTCAGTTATCATACAATAATTACAGCTTTTGCACCTTATTTAACAATGCTTTGCTCTACCTCATTCAAACAAAAAAACACATAGTTACGCCATCCAAAACTCTTACATCTAACAATTCCACATTAAATAGACCCACAAAATATACATCCCCACAGTAAAATTACCTCTCCAGAATTTTAAACTAAAGGTACCATATACAGGGTGAGTCACCTAACATTACCGCTGGATAAATTTCGTAAACCGCATCAAATACTGACACATCTGAACATATAAACAAATATGTAATCAGTGCTGTTTGTTGCATTGTAAGATGTTAATTACATCCGGAGATATTGTAACCTAAAGTTGACGCTTGAGTACCACTCCTCCGCTGTTCGATCGTGTGTATCGGAGAGCACAGAATTACGTAGGGATCCAAAGGGAATAGTGATGGACCTTAGGTACAGAAGAGACTGGAACAGCACATTGTGTCCACATGCTAACACCTTTTTATTGGTCTTTTTCACTTATGCACATGTACATTACCATAAGGGGTGAGGTACGCGTACACACGTGTTTTACATTTTCAATTACGGAGTGGAATAGAGTGTGTCCCGACATGTCAAGCCAATAGATGTTCAATGTGGTGGCCATCATTTGCTGCACACAATTGCAATCTCTGGCGTAATGAATGTCGTACACACCGCAGTACATTTGGTGTAATGTCGCCACATGCTGCCACAATACGTTGTTTCATATCCTCTGGGGATGTAGGCACATCATGGTACACTTTCTCCTTTAACGTACCCCACAGAAAGAAGTCCAGAGGTGTAAGATCAGGAGAACGGGCTAGCCAATTTATGCGTCCTCCGCGTCCTATGAAACGTCTGTTGAACATCCTGTCAAAGGTCAACCTAGTGTTAATTGCGGAATGTGCAGGGGCACCATCATGCTGATACCACATACGTCAACATGTTTCCAGTGGGACATTTTCAAGTAATGCTGGCAGATCATTCTGTAGAAACGTGATGTATGTTGCAGCTGTTTGGCCCCCTGCAATGAAGTGAGGACCAATGAGGTGGTTGCCAATGATTCCGCACCATACATTTACAGTCCACGGTCGTTGTCGCTCTACCTGTCTGAGCCAGCGAGGATTGTCCACGGACCCGGACCAGTAATGCATGTTCTGTAGATTCACTGCCCTGTGGTTTGTGAAACCCGCTTCATCGGTAAACAGGTAGAACTGCAACGTATTCTCTGTTAATGCCCATTGACAGAATTGCACTCGATGATTAAAGTCATCACCATGTAATTGCTGATGTAGCGACACATGAAACGGGTGAAAGCGGTGACTATGCAGTATGCGCAGGACACTACTTTGACTCAGTCCACCGGCTCTCTCAATGTCCCGTGTACTCGTGTGGGTTCATGGCAATAGCAGCTAACACACCAACTGCACCCGCTTCTCCTGTGATGGGCCTGATACGGACCTGTTTGCGTGCTACGACCATAGCTGTTGCATACAGTTAGCGGTAGATGTTTTGCAATGTGCAGCACGTTGGATGCTCTCTGTCCGGGTACCGTTCTGCATACACCCAGCAGGCTTCAGCTGCATTTCGTCGACACTCGCCATAGATGAGTATCATCTCTGCCTTTTCAGAGTTCGAATACACCATGGTCACAGTTCCTACAACACTACACTATACAGACGTCTGGTAACACGGTGTACTACAGTTGGTCTGCGTGCGGAGACGAATGCAGAATAACAATAGCAGCAAGCACTACATGCAGACACTGTGACAGCTAGACCAAACCACAACAGTGCACTACAGCCACACTCGTAAACACGGTCGTCATCTGTAAACATGTCCCTGCAGATGCTGCTCGCCAACTGTGGCCCGTGTTTGTTACAACACACAACTGAACGTCGGAGGTTTCAAGCGTCAACTTTAGGTTACAATATCTCTGGATGTAATTAACATTTTACAATGCAACAAATGGCACTGATTACGTATTTGTTTATATGTTCAGATGTGCTAACAAAGCTAATGTGGTTCTATTTAAAGAAACCTAGGTTAGTGTTAAAAAACATACTTCCATGCATTTTTGTATGGTTTGTATTACACAATTACACTAGCCCCTCTCCTCACGTTCGGTCTGTGGAATCGGTTCGTCAGTATTTGATGTGGTTTACGAAATATATCCAGCGGTACAGTTAGGTGACTCACCCTGTATAATAAAATGACATCCCCCCCCCCACAAAATTAACCAACACACATCCATGAGAATATGAACCACAAGAATATGTATAAGAAAATTATTCACTTCATATACATTAATACATCATACTGTAAACCTCTGATGTTGGTATATTTTGTTTTCACTCACTGCTTCTTCAAAAACTTACCTCTAAACACACATGTATAATAATATTCAAAAAATTAAAGCAAACTATAAACTAACTCTTCAGATGCTGTATGTACTGGTGTACATTTTAGACTCCTCTTAGCCTATTCCTTCTTTCACTATCTCCTCTTCACTCATCACTTTCATGCATAATCTGGCCACCAAGTCCTTTTCAGTTAAATCACCCTTAAACTCAACTTTCTTCTTGACACATCAACCATTTATTTGAAGTAGCTTATTTTTACAGTGTACATTTTCCCCATATTTACTCAGCAAGTCTCTACTAAGCACCACATTTCAGCTCAAATTAGGTACCACAAAAAAAAGTTTGATTAAAGAATTCTCCATCAATGCTTACACCTAAAACTACTTTCTTTCTTAACGGTTTAGTGTAATACCCAGTGGCACTTTTTTTATTCTTATTTGTTTACTCAAAATTTAACTGTACTGTTATTATTAATGTGCTCTTAAAAATGCTCTGCTATCCAGTCTCGTATATTTCTCCCACTTTAATATTTATTATAGGCTGAAACTTTTTGATAAAGTTATTTCTTAATTCACTCTTGGTTAAGAGACCTTCCTCCACCTCATGTACAGTCTTTTGTCATAGTACATATGTAATTTACACTAAATAGTTCTATCTCATCACCTCCTGCAAATATTAAATTAAAGGCCTCTTTAAATTCTAAATTTATTTCACTTAATCTCCCTAAGTTTCTGGCAAAAATGTACTTTTCTTTCTCTCATGATCCTGCTATAAATTGTTGGTGAATTATTGCAAATCCTACCCAGTCTTTTGACTCCATATATCACCATCCATCCAGTACGTACTTCACTGCTATCCGCCGCCCCATATACTGTACATCATTATATATAAAGAAGGTTTGAACCTCATCATCATCATCCTCATTATTTCCACTAAGTGGATTATTATCCACGGTACTCTCGTTCCCCACACTACCCTTCCCCATCGTAAATACACTCCTGGAAATGGAAAAAAAGAACACATTGACACCGGTGTGTCAGACCCACCATACTTGCTCCGGACACTGCGAGAGGGCTGTACAAGCAATGATCACACGCACGGCACAGCGGGCACACCAGGAACCGCGGTGTTGGCCGTCGAATGGCGCTAGCTGCGCAGCATTTGTGCACCGCCGCCGTCAGTGTCAGCCAGTTTGCCGTGACATACGGAGCTCCATTGCAGTCTTTAACACTGGTAGCATGCCGCGACAGCGTGGACGTGAACCGTATGTGCAGTTGACAGACTTTGAGCGAGGGCGTATAGTGGGCATGCGGGAGGCCGGGTGGACGTACCGCCAAATTGCTCAACACGTGGGGCGTGAGGTCTCCACAGTACATCGATGTTGTCGCCAGTGGTCGGCGAAAGGTGCACGTGCCCGTCGACCTGGGACCGGACCGCAGCGACGCACGGATGCACGCCAAGACCGTAGGATCCTATGCAGTGCCGTAGGGGACCGCACCGCCACTTCCCAGCGAATTAGGGACACTGTTGCTCCTGGGGTATCGGTGAGGACCATTCACAACCGTCTCCATGAAGCTGGGCTACGGTCCCGCACACCGTTAGGCCGTCTTCCGCTCACGCCCCAACATCGTGCACCCCGCCTCCAGTGGTGTCGCGACAGGCGTGAATGGAGGGACGAATGGAGACGTGTCGTCTTCAGCGATGAGAGTCGCTTCTGCCTTGGTGCCAATGATGGTCGTATGCGTGTTTGGCGCCGTGCAGGTGAGCACCACAATCAGGACTGTATACGACCGAGGCACACAGGGCCAACACCCGGCATCACGGTGTGGGGAGCGATCTCCTACACTGCCCGTACACCTCTGGTGATCGTCGAGGGGACACTGAATAGTGCACGGTACATCCAAACCGTCATCGAACCCATCGTTCTACCATTCCTAGACCGGCAAGGGAACTTGCTGTTCCAACAGGACAATGCACGTCCGCATGTATCCCGTGCCACCCAACGTGCTCTAGAAGGTGTAAGTCAACTACCCTGGCCAGCAAGATCTCCGGATCTGTCCCCCATTGAGCATGTTTGGGACTGGATGAAGCGTCGTCTCACGCGGTCTGCATGTCCAGCACGTACGCTGGTCCAACTGAGGCGCCAGGTGGAAATGGCATGGCAAGCCGTTCCACAGGACTACATCCAGCATCTCTACGATCATCTCCATGAGAGAATAGCAGCCTGCATTGCTGCGAAAGGTGGATATACACTGTACTAGTGCCGACATTGTGCATGCTCTGTTGCCTGTGTCTATGTGTCTGTGTTTCTCTCAGTGTGATCATGTGATGTATCTGACCCCAGGAATGTGTCAATAAAGTTTCCCCTTCCTGGGACAATAAATTCACGGTGTTCTTATTTCAATTTCCAGGAGTGTACATACTCCCCCTATATAATTTAAAATCTTTGCCCTCGTTAAACACTTGTTTAGAAACCTCCTTGTATTCACAATTCTCTTCACTTAGTTCCCTGCTCTGCCTAGCATTTTCATGCTTACTAAACTTCCAACCATCAGGTGCCCACACTTGACACTACTTGGCCCTGGCTATCCAATAACTAGAATCAAAATCAGCTTCCTCTCTAGTCCCCCCCCCCCCCCCCCCCAGGCTCAACAAACATAGGTGCCTGTTCCACATTTCCACATTTACATTCATATCATTTGCAACAAAAAATTTGCACAATTAGGATTAATGGTATTACTTGTAGTTTTTAACCTAAAAACATGATTATCTGCAGCTATATTCTGTGTAAATACAAAACAAACCACAAACACCTTCTGATACAGGAACAACTGTCTGACCTCAAAAAACATGATTATCTGCAGTTATATTCTGCATATTACAAAAATCATCACCAACACCATCTGATATTTTGTAAGGTACACATGCCGTGCTGTGGGGCAATCAGTATGGTTGAGAATGAATACACTTCATACACTATGATCACAGTGTAGGCACTTTTAGTGCTTCAAGATGGTCAGTTTAAACAGTCTTATGCTGCCATCATCTGATCTAAGAGAAAAACAAAGATAATAAGTGGAATGGAGGGAGGCTACAATTCATATGTCAGATATATGAAACTAATTGTTTACAATATGTGTTTTGCAAAATTTCAAACAGAAAAAAGAAGTTAGTCAAGAATTGTTTTAAGTCAAATACTTGTTGCTGTTTTTCAAAGCTTAATATTGTACCTGAACTTGTTAAAATGTTTTGTAAATTTATATAGGCACATTAATGATATGAATATAATAGAGGGGAACATTCCACGTAGGAAAAATATATCTAAAAAACAAAGATGCTGTAACTTATCAAACAAAAGTGTTGGTATTTTGATAGAGACAAAAAACACACAGATGCGCACACAAATTACAAGCGTTCACAACCCACGGTTGCTTCATCAGGAAAGAGGTAAGGAGAGGGAAAGACGGTTGGTTTGTGGGATTGAAGGGACCAGACTACTATGGTCATTGGTCCCTTGTTCCATAAAAACTAAAACCACCCAAAGAGAATAAAAAACTAACAACAGGAAAGGCAGCAGAGGAAACAGGACATGAAACACTCTGACAGAGACCAGACAAAACAAATTAAAACACACAGTGTGACGGTGGTTGGCCGACCGTAGAGAAAAAGAGGAAAGCCAACCACCAAGAACACTTTAAAAACTCAGTTTAAAATCAGAGGCTAAAAGCCAGAATCAACACTAAAAATAAAAACACTCAGATTAAAGGATAAAAAACCCCTGCCCGAATAAAACACAAAACCAAGTCCACAATGGCAGAGTCATCTGATAAAAGAGCAGAGAGCGTGTCAGGCATTGCAAAAGTCTGCCTGAGCACGGTTAAAAGGGCGCACTCCGACAGAATATGGACCACCGTCAAGGACGCCCCACAACGACAAAGAGGGGGATCCTCACGACACAGTAAATAACTGTGCGTGAGTCGGGTGTGGCCAATGCGGAGCTGACAAAGGACGACTGAGTCCCTGCGGTTGGCTCGCATGGATGACCGCCACACAGTCGTCGTGTCCTTGACGGCACGGAGTTTGTTAGGGGTGGTCAGACCGTGCCATTCAGCATCCCAAAACGAGACAGCATTGCGGCGTAAGACTGCCCGCAAATCAGCCGCCAGGAGGCCAATCTCCAGAGATGGCGCACTGGTGGGCTCTTTCGCCAGGCGGTCAACAGTTTCATTGCCGGGTATACCAACATGGCCTGGGGTCCAAACAAAGACCACAGACCTGCCGCTACGGGCGAGAGTATGCAGGGTCTCCTGGATAGCCATCACCAGACGAGAACGAGGGAAACACTGGTCGAGAGCTCGTAAACCGCTCAGGGAATCGCTACAGATAATGGAGGACTCACCTGAGCAGGAGCGAATACACTCTAGGGCATGAAAGATGGTGACCAGCTCAGCAGTGTAAACACTGCACACCAGACGGCAACGAACGTTATTCAGAATGGTCCCCTAGAGTTAGTGCATAACCGACGAGACCAGCAACCATCGAACCGTCGGTGTAGACAACGCCAGAGCCCTGATACATGGCCAGGATGGAATAAAAGCGGCGTCGGAAGGCCTCCGGAGGGACTGAGTCCTACTGGCCCTGTGCCAAGTCGAGCCGAAGGCAAGGGCGAGGCACACACCACGGGGGTGTATGCAGAGGGGCCCGGAAAGGAGGTGGAACAGGGAAACACCCAAGCCAGGAAAGAAGCTGTTTGACACGTACAGCGATCGGACAACCCAACCGGGGCCGACGTTCTGGCAGATGAACGACTGACTGCGGGAAGAGGACACGATAATTTGGATGCCCGGGCAAGCTAAAAACATGGGCAGCATAAGCAACCAGTAATTGTTGGCGTCGTAACCGCAGTGGAGGGACACCTGCCTCCACAAGTATGCTGTCCACAGGGCTGGTTCGGAAGGCACCAGTGGCAAGGTGTCTCCCGCTGTGGAGGATTGGGTCCAGCACCCGCAACGCAGATGGGGATGCTGAGCCATAAGCCAGACTCCCGTAGTCCAGACGGGACTGGATTAACGCCTGGTAAAGCCGTAGGAGAGTAGATCGGTCGGCGCCCCACCTGGTGTGGCTCAGGCATCGCATAGCATTTAGATGCCGCCAACACGCCTGTTTAAGCTGCCGAATATGAGGCAGCCAAGTCAACCGGGCATCAAAAACCATCCCCAAAAACCTATGTGACTCCACCACTTTAAGAAGCTCACCGTCAAGATAAAGCCGCGGCTCCGGGTGAACAGTGCGTTGCCAGCAGAAATGCATAACGCAGGTCTTGGCTGCGGAAAACTGAAAACCATGCGCTACAGCCCAAGACTGCGCCTTGCGGATTGCGCCCTGTAGCCGACGTTCCTCAGCTGCAATGCCAATAGAGCTGTAGTAAAGGCAGAAGTCGTCAGCATACAGGGAAGCGGAGACAGTATTTCCCACAGCCGCAGCGAGCCCGTTAATAGCTATTAAAAACAGACACACACTGAGAACAGAACCCTGTGGCACACCGTTCTCCTGGACTTGGGAGGAACTATATGAGGCCGCGACGTGCACAAGGAAGGTATGATACGACAGAAAATTGCGGATATAGATCGGCAAAGGGCCCCAAAGACCCCATCCATGAAGCGTAGAAAGGATGTGATGACGCCATGTCGTATCATACACCTTCCGCATGTCGAAAAAGACAGCAACCAGATGCTGATGGCGGGCAAAGGCAGTACGGATGGCCGACTCCAGGCTCACCAGATTGTCGGCGGCGGAACAGCCTTTACGGAACCCACCCTGAGACGGAGCCAGAAGGCCTCGAGACTCCAGTACCCAATTCAATCGCCGGCTCACCATCCGTTCAAGCAACTTGCAAAGAACGTTGGTGAGGCTAATGGGATGGTAGCTGTCCACCTCCAAAGGGTTCTTCCCTGGTTTCAGAATGGGGACAACAAGACTGTCCCGCCATTGCGACGGAAACTCACCCTCGACCCAAATGCGGTTGTAAAGATCGAGGAGGCATCGCTGGCAGTCCACTGAAAGGTGTTTCAGCATCTGAGAGTGGATGCTATCTGGCCCAGGAGCGGTATCAGGACAGGCGGCAAGGGCACTTCGAAATTCCCACTCACTGAATGGAACATTGTACAATTCAGGATGGTGAGTGCGAAAAGAAAGACTCCCGGGAAGTATCCTGTCACAAGTGGGGCACTTTTGTGGTTCTTCTGTGGGAGGTTCTGGGTTTGAGGGGATGAGGAAGTGGCTCTGGTTATTTGCTTCTGTACCAGGTCGGGATGGTACTTGCGGGATCCGAAAGCTGTTTTCAGGTTGTTGGTGTAATGGTTCAGGGATTCAGGACTGGAGCAGATTCGTTTGCCATGAAGACCTAAGCTGTAGGGAAGGTACCGTTTGATATGGAATGGGTGACAGCTGTCATAATGGAGGTACTGTTGCTTATTGGTTGGTTTGATGTGGACGGGTGTGTGTAGCTGGCCATTGAAGAGATAGAGGTCAACATCGAGGAAAGTGGCATGGGATTTGGAGTAGGACCAGGTGAATCTGATGGAACCAAAGGAGTTGAGGTTGGAGAGGAAATTCTGGAGTTCTTCTTCACTGTGAGTCCAGATCATGAAGATGTCTGTACCAAACTTTGGGTTGGCAGGCTTGGGTAACCAAGAAGGCATACCCCATAAATTGGTAAGAGATGGAACGGATCCCCCGTGGTACACAAAAAAGGTCCGAACGCTGTTCCAGAGGCAACGGAAAAAGCATGCGATGTTCAGAAGAACGCGAAATCCCGAAGATGGGCTAAAATTTACAGACGCGCGAAATTTGGCACGTTCTTCGATGCGAGATGCCTTTAATAGGTTCCACAACGAAACATTGTCTCGAAATTTGGTAGAAAATCCGAAGAAATTCTGGTCGTATGTAAAGTACACAAGCGGCAAGACGCAGTCAATACCTTCGCTGCGCAGTGCCGATGGTACTGTTATCGACGACTGTGCCGCTAAAGCGGAGTTATTGAACGCAGTTTTCCGAAATTCCTTCACCAGGGAAGACGAATGGAATATTCCAGAATTTGAGACACGAACATCTGCTAGCATGAGTTTCAGGTTGTTGGTGTAATGGTTCAGGGATTCAGGACTGGAGCAGATTCGTTTGCCATGAAGACCTAAGCTGTAGGGAAGGTACCGTTTGATATGGAATGGGTGAGAACAGAACCCTGTGGCACACCGTTCTCCTGGACTTTGGAGGAGGAGTTGACGCTGATACTATAGCTCCCTACTTAGCACTCATATACAACCGCTTGCTCACCGATAGATCTGTACCTACAGATTGGAAAATTGCGCAGGTCGCACCAGTGTTCAAGAAGGGTAGTAGGAGTAATCCATTTAACTACAGACCTATATCATTGACGTCGGTTTGCAGTAGGGTTTTGGAGCATATACTGTATTCAAACATTATGAATCACCTCGAAGGGAATGATCTATTGACACGTAATCAGCATGGCTTCAGAAAACATCGCTCTTGTGCAACGCAGCTAACTCTTTATTCGCACGAAGTAATGGCCGCTATCGACAGGGGATCTCAAGTTGATTCCGTATTTCTAGATTTCCGGAAAGCTTTTGACACCGTTCCTCATAAGCGACTTCTAAGCAAGCTGCGGAGCTATGGGGTATCGTCTCAGTTGTGCGACTGGATTCGTGATTTCCTATCAGGAAGGTCGCAGTTCGTAGTAATAGACGGCAAATCATCGAGTAAAACTGAAGTGATATCAGGTGTTCCCCAGGGAAGCGTCCTGGGACCTCTACTGTTCCTGATCTATATAAATGACCTGGGTGACAATCTGAGCAGTTCTCTTAGACTGTTCGCAGATGATGCTGTAATTTACCGTGTAGTAAGGTCATCCGAAGACCAGTATCAGTTGCAAAGCGATTTAGAAAAGATTGCTGTATGGTGTGTCAGGTGGCAGTTGACGCTAAATAACGAAAAGTGTGAGATGATCCACATGAGTTCCAAAAGAAATCCGTTGGAATTCGATTACTCGATAAATAGTACAATTCTCAAGTCTGTCAATTCAACTAAGTACCTGGGTGTTAAAATTACGAACAACTTCAGTTGGAAGGACCACATAGATAATATTGTCGGGAAGGCGAGCCAAAGGTTGCGTTTCATTGGCAGGACACTTAGAAGATGCAACAAGTCCACTAAAGAGACAGCTTACACTACACTCGTTTGTCCTCTGTTAGAATATTGATCCGCGGTGTGGGATCCTTACCAGGTGGGATTGATGCAGGACATCGAAAGGGTGCAAAAAAGGGCAGCTCGTTTTGTATTATCACGTTATAGGGGAGAGAGTGTGGCAGATATGATACACGAGTTGGGATGGAAGTCATTAAAGCATAGACGTTTTTCGTCGCGGCGAGACCTTTTTACGAAATTTCAGTCTCCAACTTTCTCTTCCGAATGCGAAAATATTTTTTTGAGCCCAACCTACATAGGTAGGGATGATCATCAAAATAAAATAAGAGAAATCAGAGCTCGAACGGAAAGGTTTAGGTGTTCATTTTTCCCGCTCGCTGTTCGGGAGTGGAATAGTAGAGAGATAGTATGATTGTGGTTCGATGAACCCTCTGCCAAGCACTTAAATGTGAATTGCAGAGTAGTCATGTAGATGTAGATGTAAGCGACCCTTAAATAGGTTGGCATAGGACGGGGCCATCCTGGTACCCATGGCTGTTCCTTTTAATTGTTGGTATGCCTGACCTTCAAAAGGGAAGAAGTTGTTGGTTAGGATGAAGCTGGCTAAGGTAATGAGAAAGAGGTTTTAGGTGGAGTAGCAGGTAATCGGTGTGAAAGGAAGTGCTCCATCGCAGCAAGGTGGAGCTTCAAGGAATCCTCAGAACCTTACGCCCCCTACAAAACCTTTCACTTGACTCCATCAACCTCCTGACACCACCGACACCCCGCACCTTCTATGTACTTCCTAAAATTCACAAACTCAATCATCCCAGCCGCCCCGTTGTATCTGGTTACCAAGCGCCCACAGAACGTATCTCTGCCTACGTAGATCAACACCTTCAATCCATTACATGCAGTCTCCCATCCTTCATCAAAGACACCAACCACATACTCGAACACCTGGAATCCTTACCCAATCTGTTACCCCCAGAAACCATCCTTGTAACCATTGATGCCACTTCCTTATACACAAATACCCAGCACGTCCAGGGCCTTGCTGCCTGTATTTTGTGATGAGCTAATTTTTTTAAAGCAAAACTTTTTTTTAATTTGGTGGTGACAGGATTTTATATGAATACTTTTGTTGATTACAATTTTGTGTTTGACCTTTTTTTCCTTAAATAACTCACTCAGAAAAAGTTTTATTAGGCTACTTCTCTGACGTAATGAGCAGGCTTCACATACATCCAGGATTAGCCCAGACAGTCCTGGTTTTTTAATGCTGTCAATGGAACTATCCAGGGTATGAATTTTATGACTGATGATGTTTTTAAAAACTTTTGACCTATATCTTCGACAATGCTTTTTTAAACATTATCTTACAGTTATCCCTCTGTCAGTTGACCTCAGAGAAGTGCTGACATCGATGAAGAGTTGTGGCTACCGGTTCTGCCGCTGTCAATCATTTGGCAACACAGCAAGGGCAATGTACTTACACTGTTTTAGTGTATCAAATAACTCATCTACATGTTTTTCATCATTTTATCTCTATCCATCCTTTGTCTAATTGTTTGGAAATGAGAAAAATAATGAATGTTGAATGTTAATCTACAACAACAACAAATGTTTGAAAGTTTGAATGACAGAAATGTTGAACTTGTTTATTGCACACTATGTACAGAAGAATTTAGAGACCATGCAAAAACACCTAACGTATCAATGCTACTGCCTCACCAGATATGAGATCTCATTTATAAATATATTTTTTTCACACAAGATGGGAATAGCGCTGACCTATAGTGTGCTGCTAAAGATGCTACATTTTCATGCAACGCAGCTAGAAACTAACTCAGTGTCAAAATACTAGATTACACATCTAAAATGCTTAAAAAAGTTATATGACCCCAAATTTTTATCTGCTGTAACGAAAACCATGACAGTTATTGTTAGCATTATTTCACCATCATAAAATGTTGCATTCTCTATAACACATTAATTCTTCAATAGTAATGATGGATACCTCAAACAGAAGTGTAGAAAACTTGTTCCTATTGTTGTAAGATCTTTCGGACTGTAGAAGAGAATTCGAATGAAACTTTTAAATTTCGATGAAGTGTCAGGTGAATCTGCTCAAATTTTCTCAGTATCTTTTGCAGTCTGTGAAAAAATACAAAACTGTTATAATGCCCATAATAATTATTAGACATCTGGTCAGCAGGAAGGGGCAGACTTTCAGTATCTTCTGTAAAACATCGACTAAGTATTAAAATTAAATCAGAACTTTCTTGTTAATTTTGTGATGTAATTAAAACAGACAAACCATTTGTGGGAAAAAAATTGTACAGTGAAAATAAAACTGAATAATTAGAGTTGAGCATTTAGGTAAACTGTTGAGATTTAAGTAATTTCAAAAATATTTTCTGTGTTAAACCCGAAAAATATGGTAATATGGTAATCCTATGTCTGTGTTGGTCTCTAAAAACATATGGTAAACCTAATAATGCAGCATCTTAGATGTTTAAATACTAAATTGGTAATCCCTTGATGCCTCAGAACATGTCCTACCAACCAATCCCTTCTTCTAGTCAAGTTGTGCCACAAATTTCTCTTCTTCCCAATTCTATTCAATATGTCCTCATTAGTTATGTGATCTACCCATTTAATCTTCAGCATTCTTCTGTAGCACCACATTTCGAAAGCTTCTATTCTCTTCTTGTACAAACTATTTACCGCCCACATTTCACTTCCATACATGGCTACACTCCATGCAAATACTTTCAGAAACAACTTCTTGACACTTAAATCTATACTCAATGTTAACAAATTTCTCTTCTTGAGAAACGCTTTCCTTGCCATTGCCAGTCTACATTTTATATCCTCTCTACTTCGACCCCCCCCCCCCCCCCCCCATGGTAATGGACCTTGCCGTTGGTGGGGAGGCTTGCGTGCCTCAGCGATACAGATGGCCGTACCGTAGGTTCAACCACAACGAAGGGGTATCTGTTGAGAGGCCAGACAAATGTGTGGTTCCTGAAGAGGGGCAGCAGCCTTTTCAGTAGTTACAGGGGCAACAGTCTGAATGATTGACTGATTTGGCCTTGTAACATTAACCAAAACAGCCTTGCTGTGCTGGTACTGCGAACGGCTGAAAGCAAGGGGAAACTACAGCCGTAATTTTTCCTGAGGGCATGCAGGTTTACTGTATGATTAAATGATGATGGCGTCCTCTTGGGTAAAATATTCCGGAGGTAAAATAGTCCCCCATTCGGATCTCCGGGCGGGGACTACTCAAGTGGACGTCGTTATCAGGAGAAAGAAAACTGGCGTTCTACGGATCGGAGCGTGGAATGTCAGATCCCTTAATTGGGCAGGTAGGTTAGAAAATTTAAAAAGGGAAATGGATAGGTTGAAGTTAGAAACAGAGGGAATTAGTGAAGGTCCTCGTTTAGCTTTTGTTGATGTTAATCTTATATCTTCCTTTCAAGACACTGTCCATTCCGTTCAACTGCTCTTCCAAGTCCTTTGCTGTCTCTGACAGAATAACAATGTCATTTGTTCTCCGTGGATTTTAAAACCTACTATGAATTTTTCTTTTGTTTCCTTTACTGCTTGCTCAATATACAGACTGAATAACATCGGTGAGAGACTTCAACCCTGTCTCACTCCCCTCCCAACCACTGCTTCCCTTTCATGTCCCCCGACTCTTATAACTGCCATCTGGTTTCTGTACAAGTTTTATATAGCCTTTCGCTCCCTGTATTTTACCCCTGCCACCTTCAGAATTTGAAAGAGAGTATTCCAGTCAAGATATTCAAAACCTTTCCCTAAGACTACAAATGCCAGAAATGTAGGTTTGCCTTTCCTTAATCATCTTCTAAGATATGTCGTAGGGTCAGTATTGCCTCACGTGTTCCAACATTTCTATGGAATCCAAACTGATCTTCTATGAGGTCAGCTACCACCAAGTTCTCCATTCGTCTGTAAAGGATTTGTGTTAGTATTTTGCAACTGTGTCTTACTAAACTGATAGTTAGGTAATTTTCACAACTGTCAACACCTGCTTTATTTGGGATTGGAATTATTATATTCTTCCCTGAAGTCTGAGGGTATTTCGCTTTTCTCATACATCTTGCTCTCCAGATGGTAGAGTTTTGTCAGGGCTGGCTCTCCCAAGGCTGTCAGTAGTTCTAATGGGATGTTGTCTATTCCCGGGGCCCTGTTTCAACTTAGGTCTTTCAGTGCTCTGTCAAACGCTGCAGGCAGTACCATATCTCCCATTTCATCTTCATCTACTAGCTCTTCCTTTTCCATAATATTGTCCTCAAGTACATCACCCTTGTATAGACACTCCATATACTCCTTCCACCTTTCTGCTCAAAATGTTGAAATGTGTGTGAATTCCTAAGAGACCAAACTGCTGAGGTCATCGGTCCCTAGACTTACACAATACTTAAACTAACTTATGCTAAGAACTACATACACAGCCATGCCTGAGGGAGGACTCAAACCTCTGACGGGAGGGGCTGTGCAATCCGTGATAAGGCGGTGCCTCAAACTGTGCGGCTCAACCTTTCTCTTTTCCCTTCCTTGCTTCGAACTGGGTTTCCATCTGAGCTCTTGATATTCGTATAAGTGGTTCTCTTTTCTCCAAAGGTCTCTTTAATTTTCCTGTAGGCAGTATTTATCTTACCCCTAGTGAGATATGCCTCTACATCCTTACATTTGTCCTCTAGCCATCCCTGCTTAGCCATTTTGCACTTCCTGTCGATCTCATTTTTGAGACATTTGTATTCCTTTGTGCTTGCTTCATTTATTGGATTTTTATACTTTTGCCTTTCATCAGTTAAATTCAATATCTCTCCTGTTACCCAAGGATTTCTAATAGCCCTTGTCTTTTTACCTACTTGGTTCTCTTTTCTCCAAAGGTCTCTTTAATTTTCCTGTAGGCAGTATCTATCTTACCCCTAGTGAGATATGCCTCTACATCCTTACATTTGTCCTCTAGCCATCCCTGCTTAGCCATTTTGCACTTCCTGTCGATCTCATTTTTGAGACATTTGTATTCCTTTGTGCTTGCTTCATTTATTGCATTTTTATACTTTTGCCTTTCATCAGTTAAATTCAATATCTCTTCTGTTACCCAAGGATTTCTAATAGCCCTTGTGTTTTTACCTACTTGATCCTCTGCTGCCTTCACTAATTCATCCCTCAAAGCTACCTATTCTTCTTCTACTGTAATTCTTTCCCCCATTCCTTTCAATTGTTCCCTTATGCTCTCCATGAAACTCTCTACAACCTCTGGTTCTGGCAGTTTATCCACGTCGCATCTCCTTAAATTCCCATCTTTTTTGCAGTTTCTTCAGTTTTAATCTACAGTTCATAACCAATAAATTGTGGTCAGAGTCCACATCTGCCCCTGGAAATGTCTTACAATTTAAAACCTGGTTCCTAAATCTCTGTCTTACCATTATATAATCTACCTGATACCTTTTAGTATGTCCAGGGTTCTTCCATGTATACAGCCTTCTTTCATGATTCTTAAACCAAGTGTTAGCTATGATTAAGTTATGCTCTGTGCAAAATTCTACCAGACTACCAAACGGCTTCCTCTTTCATTTCTTAGCCCCAATCCATAATCACTTACTACATTTCCTTCTCTTCCGTTTCCTACTATCGAATTCTAGTTACCCATGACTATTAAATTTTGCCTCTCCCTTCACTACCTGAATAATTTCCTTTAACTCATCATACATTTCATCAATCTCTTCGTCATCTGCTGGGCTTTGTGTCTATCTTGGCCACAATAATGCGTTGACCATGCTGTTTGTAGTAGCTTACCTGCATTCCTATGTTTTTATTCATTATTAAACCTACTCCGGCATTACTCCTATTTGATTTTGTATTTATAACCCTGTATTCACCTGACCAAAAATCTTGTTCCTCCAGCCATTGAACTTCACTAATTCCCACTATATCTAACTTTAACCTATCCATTTCCCTTTTTAAATTTTCTAACGTACCTGCCCGATTAAGGGATCTGACATTCCACGCTCCGATCTGTAGAATGCCAGTTTTTTTTCTCCTGAGTTGTCTCCGCCTGGAGTTCCAAATGGGGGACTATTTTATGCAGTGAAAGCAGAAAAACATCATAAATAGAAAATCATCATCCGCTAGGTCATAATGTGGACAGAAGTGTGTGTTTGTCGACTGTGACATATGCTCACTGAAAAATAAGACGACGGCCACTGTAAAAGTCTTTGCAGAACTGAATGTCACACTCGCGAATCATGTCAGTTTCGAAACAACATGCAGGGTGCAATGGAATTCCAAAACAACATATCAGTGATGCAAATGTCTGTAACAGGAAAACCTGGTACCAAAGCCATAAAATCTGGTCTATGTAGGGCTGGAAGAATGTCATTTGGCCTTGTTTTGCACAGTTTCCAACTCTGAGCCATGATTATGCCCCAAGAGCGAAATACGGTGGGAGTTCGATATATTGTGGTATTCTACAGGCCCCAAGGGTACTCTACAAGGTCGCATTACTGTCGAGGATTATGTGACCATTCTAGCTGATCAGGTCAATCCCATGGTAAACAGTTTGTTCCCCCAATGATGATGCTGAATTGTAAAGATGACAGGGACCAACCACACAGCTCACATTGTCCAGTACTGGTTTTGCAAGCACAAGGATGAATTCTCACATCACCCCTGGCCACCAGACACCAGATCTCAGTACTACTGATTATTTAGTGCATTATCACTAGCCACATCCATCATCATAACAAGAAGTTGCCAGTATTTTGTTGGAAGAATAGTACTGAATTTCGTTCAAAATCATACACGACCTGCCTCAACTTGTTGCTAGACAAATGGAAGCTGTTTTAAATGTCAGTGGTTTTCCTGTGCCGTATTAGGCATGGTACTGTGTGGAAGTGTCTTGACTGTGGCCACTACTTACAGTAGTTTACAGCACTTGGACCTCTCCTGTTGTTCTAATGTTGAACTGGTGGCAGAAAGGCTCTTGTAGTGGAGCCACTATTTTTGATGACAGATTCTTCTCTGAAGCCACAATACTCTTCTGACTCTTGCTACATGGGTATGGACATGTACACTCAGCCATCAAGTTAATTAGCATGCTGTGTTGGACAACATGCCCGGTGCACGTATAAAAATCTCTCTCTTTGGCACACCATATATAGCCATAACACAGGTGATTGTAATTATGCATATAATAATTTTATTTTCCTGATATTTTATGGGACTCTTCTTTAAACAAATACCACTGACACCGACCATACTACTTCCACATCATATCAGTTCTGTATTATCTACACATTTTTGTTTTTCCACCTCTATTAGGTAATTAATTTTTTTCTCTTAATATTTCATCATACGAACTGCTATTATGTCTAATAAAGGCTAAATGTTTTAGTTAGGTCTCTGGTCCCTATTGGGTTTCTGAACGGGATTGCATGTGGGGTGGCAACACTTCAATGGAAATCCCTAGCAAAACCTTTGGCTTTGTTAGGTCACAAAACAGAGGTATGTATAAATAAAATTAAAAAGGGAGAACTACATTCCCTGGCAACAAAACAAGGATGCCAAAATGCTAAGAATAAGTTAAGACAGCTGGTGACGAAGAAGCTAAAAATAATATTAAATGACACAGCAAAGATATAAAAAAAATATGGATTGCAAAAATACTAATGGATAATGGTGCCCACTGACAAGTAGGTATGGGAGTGCACTGCAGTGACCCATACGGTTAACGAGGCAGAAGCAACAAATAAATTTCATACTTCATTATGTATCCCTCATTACCTTGCAGTTTTTTCTCTATTTTGTCTTTTAGCCACAATGAGACTTCTCTTCACTTTCATTCATATTATTTCTTCTGTTAGTTTCAGTACCATTTGCAGCCAGCCATTCATAGACTTCATGTTCCCAAACAACGATGGAATTTTTATGGATGACCATGTGCCATGCCTTGGGCCACAATTGTTTGCGAGCAGTTTAAAGAACATTCTGGAAAATTCAAACGAATGATTTGGCCACCAAGATCACCTGACATAAATCCCATCAAATATTTATTAAACATAGTCCAAGAGTTCAGTTCAAGCACAAAATTTTTGCAGGGGCTTCCAGCAATCTGTTATGTCCATGCCACATCGAGATACCACTCTATGTTGGGCAAAAGGAGAGGTCCAACAAAACATTAGGAGGTATCCCATGACTTTTATCATCTCAGTGTATATATTATATTCAACAGGCAGCATCACTGTGTAAATGGTATGCCAAATAGATTTGTGTTACAATTTAAAATGCAGAACAATTTGCAAGATTTTACCCCACAGCAGCATCTCATTCTGTTTATGATCGTCTAACCAAACTCCAGGTTTATGACTCCTGTTTAGTTCTTCACACAAATCACGCTTTTGGAGAGGGTTGAAGGTTGCATTGCAATTGGCTGCTGCTAATGATTTTGGTGACAAATTTGAGGGTCTCCATCTCCTTAACCTAATAAGCAATTGTTAATTCCCTTGACAGTCATGTAACTGACATTTTGTTTAGTTTTTATGTGATTTTTAGATATAGTGATCTAATACTGTGGTGGTGATATTTCTTCTGGGCGCTTACACAGCGAGATGTCAGAGTCTGCAATGTGATGTTGCATTTTATCTTTGCCATCATGTTACATAATTTCTTGTTGATTCTTCTCCTTGTTAACTAATTTCAGTAAGATTTAAACTGGGAAAGAGTTTTGTTCATTTATTATACACTAAGTGTATTCTTTTTATGTGGTATAGGTCCATGCGTACACAACTGGTAAACTCTGACTACCGTTTTTCAGGCTTTATGTTTATTGGATAAGTCTATGGCAAACCTAAACAGTTGGACCAATGAACAATGACAACAAATGCTACTGTCCGATAGTGGAAGAAATTCACAGGCTTCAGAATGAAATAGAAACCTTGCAGCTACATCTTTCAGAAGCTATGAACTTTAAGCATATGCCAGGCCAAAGATACAACAATGCCAGCACAGCCCGTAAGGTAAACTTGTCACAAACAGTGACAATTGCTACACCACCAACACACCAAGAAACAGCAATGGATCTACCTAATGGTTTCAGCAATTTATCCACTCAGCAGTTGTAATTATGAGCACCTTAATTCATGCCTTCCCAGCCACATATGTGGTTTGCAGTAATGGAAAATGTATTTCAACAACAGAGATTAGTTAATGATCATGAGAAGTTTACTTTTGTGATAAGTAACCTCGACCATCAGACCTCGGGATTAATATTGGATGTTATATTGAAACTACCTACAGAAGGAGTGTGCAGCACACTTAAAGAAGTACTCATTTCTCGGTGCATGAAGTCAGATGAAATCCGAGTCAGGCAGGTACTGTACCATGAGAAGCAGGAAGGAAAGTTCCCATTGGAATACTGGCAACATTTGTGCAGTCTGGTAGATATTTTGACAGTCTCTGACAAGTTGCTGTACATGTATGGCAACAACAGCTTCCAGCAGAAGTAGGGACTGCACTAGCCATTTAGAAGGAGAGATCAGCTGACAAACTACTACTTGGTGTGGACAGAGTCTACAAGATGCATGAGCCAACTGCAACAGTCACAATGACAACAGTATTCTGCTTACAATAACCACCATGATCGGCAACATGAAAATGAAACCATATCTATAAACGGTGTTGCAGTCACACTATCACTCACAACGAACATTTCAAATGAAATTAAAGATTTAAAAGCTACATTACAGATCTGAGAAAACAACTGCAGTATGGAACAGCAACATCAAGTTAACATTAATGTACATAGTGTGTTAGTACCATAAAAGTTTTGGGAGAGATGCTGCAAGATGCACATCGCCATGCACCTGATCAAAGAGCCAAGGTACATGCAGTAACAGTGCAGTGTTTTTGTATCAACAACAGCAACTGTCACCACATATGTCACCTCCTGCTTCAAAGACATTGTACGTATTAGAGAGAAATATGGGCACATGGGTTTTGGTGAATACTGGATCAATCAGTTTGCTTCCTGTCAGCCGTGCACCGTGCAATGAACAAGACACACTGAGCACTAATTTTCTGCACATTTCACACTAGCAGTCAACTTACAGGGAGAACGTTTGTTAAATCTGACAGACAACAATACAATATCAGGTACTAAGAGGCATAAACTTGTGATAAGCTTCAGGCAATTGACAACTCTATAACTGAGGAGCTACTTAATGAAGAGGAAAACCAGAAACTTTCGGAAAACCAGGCAATATGAACACTTGATGAGTTGACTAAACAGACTGATTGCAAAATAATTAAAAATAGTACAGCAAACTATATCCATACCACGCTGGGACAAGCCATTTCACAATGAGCACGGAGAATTGCACCAGAGAGGCTGGCAGAAACAAAGGTGATATTGAAAGAAGAGTTATAGTTGGGTGTACTTCGCAGATCAGATACCTTGTAATCTCCACCCTTACACTTACAAGGGCAGGGGGGGGGGGGGGGGGCTGTTATGATGCTGGAATCACAGATTTATTTCAAGATTTGTACACCTTTAGTAAGCCATTAAAACCATATAATCTGCAAGTAGTAAGGTGTACTATTCTTGCAATTCTGAGAAAATCACAAGAGAAGTTTTACGCACCTATTATGTGGTTTGTGTATCTGTACATAGGTGCTGGATGTCAGAGTTCATAGTCTCACGTGACTAGTGTTCGAGCATCATAAGACAAATATGTATGAGGTAACAGTTCAACTCACAATCAAACTTAATTATTAATCTATTTTTTTCATTACTGGTCATATTATTTAATTTATATGATATTTGAAAGGTAATATAACTAAAAAACATGCATATTTGCATGAAGTTTTAATGAATTTCATGTTATGTGACTACTTTCTACTCTTAATTAACTTTAATTATTAGATCAAACATATTTATAGCTATCGACAAGTAAACAAAGAAATTAATCCTGATTTATCTGAGGACACCTTTACCCATGATGCAGATCTTCCAACTTGTATAGTTAAAGTCATACCTCCAAAATGTACTCTGATTTGCCAACCACGTGACAATTATTCCTATCAGCAAGTAAAAATCTTTATCAACCGCCTTCAGAACTGTTCATTTCTGACTGACAGAGAACGAGACATTGCTTCTCATGAAGATGCCATTAAAATCCATCACCAGTTGTCAGCACCTATATTTGCCTAAATGTTGCATTATGCATGGTTTGCATCCAAACTATCGGAAGAAAGAGAGATTTTTCAAAATGTCACTGAGGTGTGTTATCCCTTAGAAACTCGGATCATTCTGCGTAAATGTGGGAAAACTGCATTCATTCGATGTAGGTGATGCCGTTTCAGTTTATGTTTTCCATGTCTGTCTGACAAATACCATCTGCAATGTGTGATGCTAAGAGCACATCCAACAAGTAATTGTACATTACTCTCGTGGACTGGCACATTGTGACGTCCTATACTACTAATTGTGAATAAAGACATTTGCATAATTATTTATTGAGGTTTGACTTGGGCTTTCCAAGTCTGTCCCTTGTCCTTGACAATTTAATTCAAAGTAGTAAATAATCAAATAACATATGAAATTCACTACAACTTAATGAAAATGAGCTTTTCTTCTATCATATCACCTCTCAAATGTCAGAAATTAAATAATGCAACCAATGACAAAAAAAAATATAGATTAAAAAAAGTAAGTGTTAGCAGGAGTCGAATCATCACATTGTTCCCGACCTTCATATTAAGTACGAACACTAATGACTTGACCACAGTAACTTCTTACGACTGGCATATTTGCGCAGACACATCAGTTACATAAT
Organism: Schistocerca gregaria; assembly: GCF_023897955.1. Lineage (NCBI taxonomy): Eukaryota > Metazoa > Arthropoda > Insecta > Orthoptera > Acrididae > Schistocerca > Schistocerca gregaria. The sequence continues at coordinate 260,242,739 of NC_064921.1, forward strand.
AGATGCGTAAAAATTCTCTTACAATTTTCTTGGAATTTCCAGAGTAGTGCACCTAAGTACTTCGCCATTATGGTGCTTTAATGGCCTATAACAGGTGTACAAAGTTTGAAGTAAATCTGTGATCCCAGTCATGGCCTCACTATGTTAGTACGCAAAAGGGATGGATCATGGAGGCAGTGGGGGGATTACTGGGCATTAAGTTTGAGAACCATCCCAGATAGATACCCAGTAGCTAACATACAGGACTTCACATGTGCTCTGGCCAGTGCAAAATTTTTTAGCGTTCTCAGCTGTAAGAAAGCATACAACCAGATACCAATAGCTCCAAGAGGCATTCCTAAGATAACAGTGATTATGCCATTCAGGTTATCTGAGATTATATTTATACTTTTCAGCCTTAAGCAATGCTTTATCAATGAGGTGATAAAGAAATTGGCATTTTGTTTTGATTATCTTGGTGCCATTTTGGTGTTCTTGCTGGATACTCAAATGCATGAATGGGATCTGTGTCAAGTGACTCTTTGACCATAGGGTGGCATTACACAAAAATAAATGCGCCATGTACAAGAACCAAGTCACTTTTCTTGGACATATTGTGTCATCGTAAGGTATATTGCCTCTGCCAGAGAACACTGCGGCAATAGTCCCCCCTGCTGTAGCTGCCAAACTACCAACAGCTGACACAATATATGGGAATAATAAATTTTTATTGACGTTATCCAACAGCAACAACTGCGGTACAAACACCACTCACTGATGCACTCAAGTGACGTGACACCAAGTTTGGTGACTGAAGAGGTGGACACCAGAAATGGACAAAGCATTTTGTGATCTACAAGTATGCTTCAGGCAGGGACTGTTACTCAAAACGTTCACTAAGCACAATTAGCTATTGCTGTAGATCCAAGTCAGTTGGCAATAAGAGTATCACTACACCAGCATGCAGAAGAATGACAGCCACAGCAGTTTCTCTTCAAGAAGTTACGGGCATCACAACAGAAGTGGAGCACATATGACAGGGAATAACTGATGATCTATGAAACAATTAGATACTTCCACGTGCTAATAGAAGCTAGATCACAACTGTTTACAGACCACAAACTGTAAATCTGCATTTAAAACATTTACAATAAGTGCTCACTGAAACACTTCTGTCATACAGAGTTTGTAAGCCAGTTTATAACAGACGTCTGAAATGAAAGAGATGCAGAGAGAATTTACTAGCTGACTATTTTTCACATATTTGTGGGATTTCAGGGATTAACGACTATGATAAGTAGATGCGCAGCAGACCGTGGATTCAGAACTACAGAAACTATTAATTAAACCACCTGTCTACAGGTCTGAATTTAGAACAAATTCTGGTGCCTAACTCTAAGCTGTCGCAGTCGTGCAACTTTTCTCAAGGCAAACCAAGGCCATTCATTACAGAGAAGTTAAAAAAAAAGACAGCATTCAGCATTGTCCACAGGAGCCAATGCAACAATCAAATTGCTGACAGACTGTCTCATGTGGCCCACAATGAAGAGAGACACATGCCTTTTTGGTACATTCCTCCATTCCCTCTAAGGAAAGAAAATAGGCCCCACATGTACCTCTGATACTGGAGATTTTCAAGGTGTGTGTGCTAGATTCATAAAATGTTCATGTGGACCTGGTTGGACCTCTTCCAGTCAGAGGGTTAAAGGTACTAATTTATTGCCATAGACAGGTGTTGAGCTCACTCTGTTCCTAGAGCTGGCCAAAATGTGCAGTTTCTAATGTTACCACATGCCACAGTTATCACTCTCCCAGTAATGGTTTGGTGGAAAGGTGGCACAGAACTCTGAAAGCAGCACTGATGTGTGAAGAGAGGTTGACTGAAGCATTACCATAAGTGGTGTTAGGCCTAAATAGCTCACAAATTGGTGTGTTAGTGGCTGAGATGGTTTACAGCGAAGCACTACAGATTCCAGACCATTCAGTACCAACATGTCAAAGTCAGAGAACTTCATGCAGTAGGTGCAGCAAATAAAACGTCATTGCACAAATATCATTGCCTACCTGCCATGACACCCATAAGGTGTCTCTACACGAAGAATTGTATGATTGCTGTCATGTAATGTTATAAATAGACTCAGCCGACTTGTCCTTACAACCACCTCATACTGGAGCATTGAGTCTATTGGTCCTGTACATCTTAAAAAATAATTCATTTATCCTTACCTTTTGTTATCTTGGAGAAGGCTACATTTTCCCCCCATTTACTATTCTCAAAATTCTATAGTATTAGGCATCAAGTAAGTGTGATGTACAGAAAGTGAATGTAGTCAGAAAGCTAATAAAACAGCACCACATCAAAAGGGGTGTTAGTGCATGGACACCTGACCAAGGGACAATCAAAATAACTAGATGCAACAGATGTTTTGGTTCTAAAGCTCACAGCAAACAGAGCTACACTGGAACTCCTTGGATTCGATGAACCATCACAGCCTACTACTGACTACCGCACCCTAGTCAAGACCAACACTTAGTTTACCACATGTTCTTCCTGTAATTTACATGTCAGGTGCAGCACTGAAACTAGTTTGCCTTAACGATAGTCACACACCTGCCTGGAAACAGGAGGTTTAGGGTCGAATACCAGTAAGACCATTGATTTTTTAGTCTGCATTTTAACCTAGCCTTCACCTCTCAATTATATGATTTGCTTGAAACAACTGGTTTGGATCCCACATTAAATTGTAGGTTCCCTTTCCATGGCTAGAAAACTGGGCTAGGTTAGCAACTCGCAAATCACCGAAGTGGTGTCCAATTGAAAGACACACCAGGCCATCGAGCCACACAAAATAACAATAATATAATTATTATTATGCATGCTAGATACAGACCATGTCTAGAATTTTCTGTAACTTAAAGTCTTCAGTTGTATGCGCCCATGTTCTTGCCGTCTTTTCCTAATGTGTTTCACCCGCACTCTAATACTCCAACATCTATGTCTTCTATTATCTCTTTGAATTCTGCAAAGAAATTTGATGGTCCAGCTTCCACACCCACCCACCTCCTCTTCTTCTTCATTAGTCATGATTACACCTTTCCTTACAGTCTGTTCCCTGATACATTTCTTTGTTTTCCCATCAGTCCTAGAAATTCCTTACGTAGATTTTTCCATTTACTGCTGAGCAGCTATAGGTGGTTTAATGGTTTATTCACTACAGGGCTATGTCTTACTGCCATTTGTTAGAAATGATGATAAAATCCCATTATACACTTTTAATTTCAGACAGTATTCTTAGCTGTTTTTACTCAACTGTTTTAAGTCCATCCCATCATCATTTTCAGTTGTACTACATACAGTACTGGTTTTGCAGCTTAACCTTTAAATTTTACCATTTTCCTTTTATTATATCAGTAATTAATGAGTTTTGGAACTACCACAAAACTTGCTCTCTGAAGGTCTCATATCACTTGTAATGTCACATTAACATATTCCTCTTTTGTATTCCCATTTTATAGCTCTGAAAACTTCCCCTGATACTATTAAGGGTAGTTTTGGTCATTTGGACCTCCTCCTCTGACCCCTCATGCAGTGCTGAAGTTCTATGCTGATGAAGTGTAATGGAATATGTAGCATTGTTACATATATTCTTCCATATCATTCCACAACTGGCTGAATATGTAACATACTTCTATTTCTCCATACCTGTATACGAAGGGAGTCCAATATACAGCGTGAGGCAGCTAAGTCGTAACACCTCTTGTATCTCCCCAACCGTAATAGATACAAAGATGCCATTTGGACGGTGAATTGCAGGGACAGGGGCTACTTGAATACATCACATAACATGTTTGTGCTATTTTTTATTACAGAGATATAAGGCCATCCTTTTTTTTTTTTTAATGGAAACCGATGTTAAATTTTGGCGTAATATGATGGGTTTAAAAAGACGGTTTCAAATATGTGTATATCATAATATTTAGGTGAATAGTTTTTGAGACACAGAAATGTTCTCGTATCATGTTCGTCCTTCGAAGCGGCCTTGTCCAATGCGACCTTTCCTGTTGTATAGAGTACATGGTAAATATCGCAAGTTCGTCCTTACACAAACACATCCATTTACCCGACAATAGTAATACACACTGCGAAATTTTGTGCAAAAATTAACTGGTGATGTCGCGCAAATATTATTCAGTTATTTGACAACTGTGATACCAAAATAGTAGACAACATACAGTATTAAAATACTACAAAATGTTAATAAATTTTAAGAAACAGAAATATGAATGTAAATGAGGAGGCCTTTATTGGTCACAATTATTTCGTAAGCGTTTGTTTTTTATTTGAAAATATTTACTACTGATCACAATACGAGCAAATACACACAAAAATGCAAAATACATACTGTACATGATACAAAACTTTACTGAAGCATGTGCTCAAAATTCTTCCCCTCTGCTGCAATGCACATTTGTAGTCACTGTTCGAATGATTTGTGGACAGCTCCGAGGGTGTCACATGAGATACGAGCACGCTTCGATAATATGTTGCTTCATATCATCTGGTGTAGTTGGTATTTGAGCATACACTTTATGTTTGATTGCTCCCCACAGAAAAAAAAAAATCAAGAGGGGTCAGATCAAGAGACCAGGCTGGCCTCTTCACTTTAGCACATCGTCCTATCCAACAATCTGGAAACTATTCATTTAACAGCTCTGTAGCCACAAGAGAAGAGTGAGCAGGACAGCCGTCATGTTTGAACCACATGCAGTTACGCATACTTAGTGGTACCTCTCCCAGCAAAATGGGCAGAACGTTTCGCAGGAACTGTGCATAGTTATTGCCATTTAGTATACCCAGAATGATGTACAGCCCCACGACATTTCTGATGATGCCATACCACACGTTAACACGCCACGGTTGCTGATGCTGTACCTGTTGAAGCCAATGAGGCATATATGCAAATTCACATTACCATGGTTGGTGAAAGTCGCTTCATCAGTAAAAAGCACCCACCAAAAAAACGTTGGATCATCTTGTAGGCGCTGCAGAGCAAACCAGCAAAATTCCTAGCGCCATTTGAAATCCACACCCGAGATTGCTTGATGTAATGAGAGGTAAAAAGGGTAAAATCTATGCTGGGGCAATATACATACAACACTTCTCTGACTTATACCACATTCCGAAGCAATACATCGCGATAAACAGTAGGGTCATTACGTGCAACGCTAGAATGCCCTCTTCATGTACCTTGCCAGTTGCAGTTTTCTGCCTTGTCCTGTGTATGACGTTCCATGATCCCAGTTCAAGTAGTTTCTTGCAAATACGTGCAAGAAGCTGGCGCGTAGGATGCTCACGATCAGGATACAGCTCTCCATATTGCTTTGTTGCTCTAACAGCATTTCTTCTGCTTTCACCATACACTAGAAGCATATCTAACTTTTATTCATTGGCGTACATGTCTGCTCGAAGAAACTGTGATGGAAATGCGATGTCTCATTACCCCAGCAGCACATTTATACCCTTCTCTCCAGCCACTTTGTGTATCACCTTGATGGCGTTATCGAGAAGCAGGAAAACAACGCCTTCTCTGTTAAGTACTTCAGCGGACAACAGGAAAGGTCGCATTGGACAACACTGCTTCAAAGGACGAATATGACATGAGAACATATCTGTGTCTCAAAAACTGTTCACCTAAATATTATGATATACAAATATTTGAAACAGTCTTTTTACAACCATCATGTTACGCTAAAATTTAACATAGGGTTCCATTAAAAACAACAACCAAAGATGGCCTCATATCTCTGTAATAAAAAATAGCACAAACATGAAATGTGATGTATTCAAGTAGCCCCTGTCCTTGCAATTCACTGTCCAAATGCCATCTTTGTATCTATTATGATTGGGGATATACAAGGGGTGTTATGACTTATGCTGGGTGAGGCAGCTAAGTTTCTGTATTTTATAAAAATAATTACATGCAGCATATCATGTTTAAATAATTTCACCGACATTCAACAATGCTTCTATTACTTTTCTGCATAGGTGCCATGTTTTTCCAAAACAACAGTGCTGTACAAAGTCAGGTTCTGTGCTTGTAACCTGCTGTTCATTGTTGTGACTATCACTGGTGTTGAAGTGCTCATCTCCAAGAGCACCTTTCAGTTGTGGGAACTTGTTAAAGTCACTTGCAGAGTGATCTGCTGAATACGGAGGATGCAGGAACACTTCCTAGTCTTGAGTTCACTTAGGTCATTTGAGCTGTATGAGTCCCAGCACAGTCATGAAGGACGAGAACTTTGCAAGACAAAAGTCCAGGATGTTTTCTTTCGACGGCAGTCCACAGATTCCTCAAGATATTACAATACCTCCCTGCAGCCATTGTGGTATTGCGAGGCAAGCACTGAATGAGCAAACTCACTCACAGTCCCAAAAGATGGTTGCCATAGCTGCCCTGCTGAATATATGCCTTCACCTTTTCTGGGGCACTTTAGAGATGTTTCTCTCACACTAATCCCTGATGTTTTGTCTCAGGAGTTGAATAATGGACAGGTCTCATACTCAATGATGAGCTAATTGAAGAGCAGACCTCTCTGATGCATTTCCAGAAATATACTGGCCAAATCCACCCACTGCTCCATGAACGTGTCACACATCTTGCACAGTATTTGCAGTTGTGAAGATAGTCTGCCTGGATCTTTGCAGTGGATGAGAATCCAACTGCAGCCCCTGGAGGTAGCTGCATTGCGATGTTGTAAATGGCAATATGATCATCTTCCTCCAGAATATTGTGAACTTCAATAATGGCAGCATAGCATGTCACTTAGTGGGCCTCCTTGAGTGATGCTCATTACATACACCTTTTTGCCCTTCCAGAAACTGTGCACACCAACATCCACCAATTAGTATGCTCATACCGCCGTCCCTATAGACAGAATTAAGACCCTGGTGGATACTGACAGCACATACTTGTTTTCCTGGAGGGAAAAAAAAAAGACACACACACACACACACACACACACACACACACACACAGTGCAGCTGACAAGTGGATACAATTTGTAGTGGTTAACTCCATGCTAGCTGGCAGCGTGCTGGTAAAATACTGCGGTGTGCATCGTAAGCCAGTGTGAGTGTTGTCAGCACATACCAATCGAATTCACCAGCCTTCACATACCATGGGCACAGTTTATTTTGCAGTGAAATGAAATACGGAAACTTTCTTATCAGATGACCCTCATAGTTTCAAAAATTTTACACAGGCAATCAAAACATTTAAATATAGTATTGTTCCACTTTTGGGGCATTGTCTTCTCCCACAGATATTCTGTAAATAATTTTGATGATTTCTACTGTAATGAAAAATATGAAGGAAACGACGTGCATAATCAGTCACAAATGTGAGTTTTTATTTAAAACATGATAAAACCATTTGTCACTTAAGAGTGATGTTTTGTTTTATATATATTTTATGACTATTTCATTCACTATGAACAAAATTAAGCTGTCATGTATTACTTTGCCTCAAGTGAGAAAAATCACATACTCACAGCCCCTTTTGTTCTGTTTGCTGGGAGGGAGGGGGAAGGGAGGGAGCGGGAGGAAGGGAGGGTGAAATGCACAGTTAATTTTGTTAAATGTAAAAGAATTTCCCATAACGTGACAGTCAAGAGCTGTCCAATATTCCACATTTTGTTAAACAAAAATGACAGTGTATGCTCCAACTATTCATGTTTTGTAACTCCATTATCTCTTGTTCTTTAAAGCAAAACAATATATTCGTTACATAGATTTTTATTTATTTTATTTACAGTAGGAATGTTGTTTTCCTAAATGTGTGGATAAAACAATAATAAAAATATAGAAAAATCAACGCTGGGTGCTTTTAGCAATCTGCTCCTTAAGAACAAGGATGCTCTGCCTCTGTTCTGGGGGCAGCATAGCTATCTGTTCATCTGAAAGCTGCAACACTTGCATGATGAGAGCAGCCTGAAACAATCAAACAAATCACATTTATAAAGAATAGTAAAAGGAAGGTAACCTTGTGAGTATTTCAAGTACACTGCTTGTTTAAATGTACATTGTGTAATACAACCAAACTATTACTTCTGTCACAATAATTTACCTGATACTGCAGAAGGAAAATGGTAGCTTCCTTGTTTCTTTCTTAGATTTACCCACCTGTAGATGGGGCAGTTTTTTTTATCCACAATTAATGCAGCCTCAATAAGTCTGATGTTTATGTTCCACACTTTCCTTATTGTGACTCATCACAGGCCAGATTTTGAACCAGTTCAAAATGAAGTCCTCTGTAGTGACAATATGCAATAACTAGAGAAATGACAATTGTCTCTCTTTATTGTAGGTCCTGAGGTTTTCATTTCACAATCGCTTAAGCACTAATGTCACTTCTACATTAACCGTAACCTACCTATTACGAATTCTACCAGTCAAGAAATATTTATCCACTCACATTAACCATTAAAAGCTTTTTTTTTATGTCAATGAAAATAATCAGTTTTTGAATATATAACATAACTGTATAGGTAAGAAATGCATTCACCAAGTGGTAGCAGAAAAAAACACACATAAAAGTTATGAAAATGTGCAAGCTTAGAGCCAGTGGCTCATCTCCTGGAAGAAGGGAAGAAAGAGGGATGAAGCAAAAGGAATAGCGAGGTTTAGGAAATGGACACAGATACAGAAAAGTTTCCCAGAAGACCAAGTCAGAGTCTTAGTAGATGGGATGAGAAGGAAAAAATCTAGAGAGGAGGATTTGGAGTATTATGAGATGGTGGGAGTGACAAAACAGAAGCAGAGGGGGTGGGGAAAACAAAGAAAATCAAGAAGAATATTGGAAAAATAAAAACATGTAAAAAAATTAAATTTAAAAAACTGAATGAAAATCATGCGAACAGACAGGGTTTAAAAACTGGTAATAAGTGGGTGAGAATTTCTCGAGAGAAAAGTGAACAACATGATAGGAAAAAATTATGATACGAAAAAATTACAACAATAAAAGACAAGAAAACAGACAAAAGCTTAAAAACAGAGAAAACAGAGAGGAAGTCATTGGAGAAAATGTAATATACTGTTTTTGGGAAATAAAATAATGCAAAAGATGGCAGTAACAGTTGACCAATGTGGTTTGGTGAAAAACACACACACACAACAGCATGAAAGAAAAGAAAAGTCGTGTCTAATTTGCAAAGAAAGTGGTAAGAGACAATTGGAGGGGGAGGGTGGTATTTTAGTGTACACTGAACCACAAACAAAGAGTTATGTGAAAATTTGTAAATAACAATGGATGCATCTAAGCACATGGAAAACAGTACTAGGAAAGATATAGGGGCAACATTTTAGTTAATAATAGATGTACCGATAAATGAACGAGTGAAATAGCACGAAAGGTTGGAAACAGATGATAGTTTGAACAAGACAGATGATGACAAAGACTGACAAGGGATTATGTAATAATGAATGATGGCCAGAAGAGCTAATATATCAATGAAAATAATAAGTTTTTGAAAATATAATGTAATTGATAGATAAAAAAAATCTACTATCAAGTGGCAGCAGGAGTCAACATACACTTAAGTTATGGAAATGTGCAAGCTTACAGAGCCAGCAGTTCCTTCATCTGGCAGAATGTTTGAAGAGGGAGGAAGAAAATGGCTGATAAGATATAGGAAATTGGAAGGGGGGGGGGGTGTTATGGAAATGTCACTCAGAGCCTCGGATCAGGGGAGACTTACTGCCAGGTATGGAAAGGAAGTGTTGTTTGTATCAAAATGAAAATTCACTCGTGGAAACTGTAACTTCATGAGACAAACTCGTTGGCCATTACGTACCTTCGGTAGGCAAAGTTCTTAGAACTGCCCGACACACAAAACATTACAAAGTGATTATCCTAGTTTTCTGAACTAATAGCTCCTTTCATGGGCAAAAAAGAGATATTTGTTGTGGATGGCCCAAAAAGGAAGAGCAATTTTCTCAACTCCCAGGATGAGAGGGGCACACCTGTTAGCTTAATAAACAACTTTTTTCAACACTATTTCAGAAATAAGTGCGTAAAAAAGAGTCTTATCCAAAAGCAACAAATTCAATTCAGTCATTCATGGCAGTATACTGTACTTACAAATTCTCACTATCTTTCAGTCTTTTGGGGTGGCTTGCTGTCTGAAATATTTATAGTAATGGATTTCTATTTCTGTTAAAACTTACTTCAACATCTTTCATTCTGAACACAGCTACAAGAGTCCCCTCTAAGCTTTTCCAAATTTTTTTGCAACAAATTGTTTTATTGTTTATCAAACTACTTGCAGTTAATATTTGGCTACTTTTGCATGGATTCAAACTGTTTCAAGAAACATTTTTTGCAATCTGAAGTTCATACCCCCAAATACACAGTTTAGAAAGAATTCCAACATTTCCCTGAGGTGATTAAAATTGCTATCCATACATTTTTTTGTTTGTTTTGACATAAAGGAGTAAAAGGAGTCATTATGGAATAAATCAGATGAATAGGACAATGACAGATCAACTCAATGTTATTCTGTTGGAGTGCTGCATTATCGGGATGAAGAGTGTGATGTTTCCAGTTGTCCCAATTTCATCAATGATTTGTGGCAAACAAATTATTGTACCCCATTAATCATTAACCTTTTCTTGATCCTGTAAAACAATGGTCACAATATCTCCATCCATAAACAAAACCCCCCCATTTTATTTTATTTTTGTCCTGGAACATCCAAATAGTCAATTACTTACTAGTCTCTGGCTCAAATGAACATAGACAAATTTTATCACCTGCCACAACATTGTATTTCTTTTGTCAAATCTTTTTTAGCGTTTCCTTAATGCAATTTACACTACCCTTTTTATTATTATTTCAAAACACTTTCTGTAGGCATTGTTCCACAGCATCTAAACAACACAAAAAGCGATATCTTAAATCTGCCAGAAGCAGTTATATTATTAATAAGTATCCTTTTTTGTTGGTTTCAATCTTAAATCGTCATTATAATAGAGAGAAACATTCCACGTGGGAAATATATATCTAAAAACAAAGGTCATGTGACTTACCAAACAAAAGTGTTGGTATGTTGATAGAGACAAAAAACACACAAACACGCACACAAATTACAACTTTCACTACCCACGGTTGCTTCATCAGGAAAGAGGGAAGGAGAGGGAAAGACGAAAGGATGTGGGTTTTAAGGGAGAGGGTAAGCAGTCATTCCAATCCCGGGAACGGAAAGACTTACCTTAGGAGGAAAAAAGGACAGGTGTACACTCGCGCGCGCGCGCACACACACACACACACACACACACACACACACACACACACACACACACACACACACACCTATCCATCCGCACATACACAGACACAAGCAGACATTTGTAAAGGCAAAGAGTTCGGGCTAAGATGTCAGTCGTGGCGGAAGTACAGAGGCCTCAACCTCCGCTAATTTCAAGTTGCCGCCGCTCATACCTCACCTGTCTTTCAACAACTTCTTTGCCTCTGTACTTCCCCCTCGACTGACATCTCTGCCCGAACTCTTTGCCTTTACAAATGTCTGCTTGTGTCTGTGTATGTGCGGATGGATGTGTGTGTGTGTGTGTGTGTGTGTGTGTGTGTGTGTGTGTGTGTGGCGCGCGCGCGTGTACACCTGTCCTTTTTTCCCTCTAACATAAGTCTTTCCGCTCCCGGGATTGGAATGAGTCCTTACCCTCTCCCTTAAAACCCACATCCTTTTGTCTTTCCCTCTCCTTCCGTCTTTCCTGAAGAAGCAACCATTGGTTGCGAAAGCTAGATTTTTGTGTGTATGTGTGTGTGTCTATCGACCTGGCACACCACTTTTGTTTGGTAAGTCACATCATCTTTGTTTTTAGATATATTTTTCCCACTTGGAATGTTTCCCTCTATTATATTCATATCATTAATTTGAACCCAGCAATTACATTTGTTATTGTTACTGTTGCATTTCGAAATCTTTTCTGTCGTCTTATTTTCTTTTTCTGTTTTTGCCAGTAGTTTTACTTTGTATTCACCTTCTCCTTTTTACCGTAATCTACTATACAATTTTATCCCGCCTATATATACTCAATAATACGTAACCCACTTCCAAACCATAACCAAAAAAAATTTTTTTCCGCTTTCAACACTACCGCTACTATAAAATCAACCGTTTCTAGTTCACTAACAGTTCCTTTCACCTATTAAACAACCATTTCGGCTAGTTCTAATAACTTTCGCTTTATTTCCATTTCAGTTTTTCCCACATCACTGATCATTTTTAGCCGCTTCCCACAGGTTTTAACGTCATTATTTCTTCATCAGACAATTTTTATCCTCATTTTCTTAATCTGCCACCACAAAACCACTCCTTTTAATACATTTATACGTAGTTTTTTCAAAATTTTCCCCAATTTCTCCATCCTTTAACGTGTTTTGGCGGTAACACAACCACCTAACCTTTATGCACATTGTTGTCTACCAACCCAAGTTCGCCGCAGCATCAACATAGCCCAGCTTTAACCAACACTTTTTCGCCTTTTTTCACACCAGATCTCCAGTTGCTTTCTAGTTCACCTTTATCTCTCCCCATATATTTTTATTTTCATTTTCATTTCAGCCTCATGTTCCACCTTCTAATACCATGTCACTCTCACAACACCCCCAAATGACCCCATTAAGTTTTATTTACATTCCCTCCGCGAATATGCCTTCGCCCTAGCCAGATCACGCTCTCATATTTTATTTTCTCAGGCTTGTCTGACATTTGGTATTACCCCCAAAGGCTTCACACTTAAAGTTTCCATCCCTGGCTGCAATCCTCCTTTCCATCAGGTCCCTATACCAGTTCCAAACTGGACAATCCATTGCCCTCACCCACCTAATCCTTCACCTACACAACAACTCAGCGAATGAACACACCCGTCAACTCCTATCCTTAATAAAAGTCCCCAATCTTTCCTATTCCACATCCACACCGGCTGTTCAGAGCATCCTCCTACAGGCCAACCGCAAATTAGAACAGCATGCCACCCTTCACCTCAAAAAAATATCCAATCTCCTGGTTTCCCACTTCCGGAAAGGCAACTCACTCACCCTTCACAACGTTTACAGCAAACCTCAACCTCCTGTCATTGCACACAAACCCAGTCTCTCCCATCTACTCAATCTCCCACTTCCAGCTCCACTCCCTCCAAAACCTCAAAATTCCAATCAACACAATCTGGAACCACAAAACCCTAATTCAGTAGTTAACCTTTCCTCCAAACCTCTCTCCCAATCCGAAACCTCTGTCCTATCCAAAGGCCTCGCCTTCAGCCCCACTCCCAGATTCAACCAAACAGCCCTCGTCAACGATTTACTGTCCTACACTCGTACTCTCTGCTCTAAATATCACTTTGCCACAAAGAGAAATGATCCTAATCCTACTCCTAATGATCCAACTCCCCAAGACACTATCCAAATAGAACCCTGCCTGGAATAGTTCCGTCCTCCGTCACAGCGGGACCCACCTCCTCTTCCTCAAAATCACCCTCTCCAAACCTTCCAGGAATTTCTGACTTCCAGCCTTGCCTCTCAATCCTTCTCAAAAAACCTTAATCCTACTCCCAACATCACCACTGCTGAAGCCCAAGCTATCCGTGATCTGAAGGATGACCGATTCATCGTCATTCTTCTGGCGGACAAGGGTTCCACGACCGTGGTACATGATTGTCGGGAGTATGTGGCTGAGGGACTGCGTCAGCTTTCAGACAACACCACATACAAAGTTTGCCAAGGTAATCCCATTCCTGATGTCCAGGCAGAGCTTCAAGGAATCTTCAGAACCTTAGGCTCCCTACAAAACCTTTCACCTGACTCCATCAATCTCCTGACCCCACCAACACCCCGTACCCCTACCTTCTACCTACTTCCTAAAATTCATCCCGGCCGCCCCATTGTAGCTGGTTACCAAGCCCCCACAGAACGTATCTCTGCCTACGTAGATCAATACCTTCAACGCATTACAAGCAGTCTCCCATCCTTCATCAAGGGTTCATTGGAAGAATCCTAAGGAAATGCAATCTGACAACAAAGGAAGTAGGTTACAGTACGCTTGTTCGCCCAATGCTTGAATACTGCTCAGCAGTGTGGGATCCGCACCAGGTAGGGTTGATAGAAGAGATAGAGAAGATCCAACGGAGAGCAGCGCGCTTCGTTACAGGATCATTTAGTAATTGCGAAAGCGTTACGGAGATGATAGATAAACTCCAGTGGAAGACTCTGCAGGAGAGACGCTCAGTAGCTCGGTACGGGCTTTTGTTAAAGTTTCGAGAACATACCTTCACTGAAGAGTCAAGCAGTATATTGCTCCCTCCTACGTATATCTCGCGAAGAGACCATGAGGATAAAATCAGAGAGATTGGAGCCCACACGGAGGCATACCGACAATCCTTCTTTCCACGTACAATACGAGACTGGAAAAGAAGGGAGAACCGATAGAGGTACTCAGGGTACCCTCCGTCACACACCGGCAGGTGGCTTGCAGAGTATGGATGTAGATGTTGATGTAGATGTAGAAGGACACCAACCACTTTCTCGTATGCCTGGAATCCTTACCCAATCTGTTATCCCTGGAAACCATCCTTGTTACCACTGATGCCACTTCCTTATACACAAATATTCCGCACGTCCAGGGCCTCGCTGCGATGGAGCACTTCCTTTCACACCAATCACCTGCCACCCTACCTAAAACCTCTTTCCTCATTACCTTAGGCAGCTTCATCCTGACCCACAACTTCTTCACTTTTGAAGGCTAGACATACCAACAATTAAAGGGAACAGCCATGGGTAGCAGGATGGCCCCCTCGTACGCCAACCTATTCATGAGTCGCTTAGAGGGAGCCTTCTTGGTTACCCAGGCCTGCCAACCCAAAGTTTGGTACAGATTTATTGATGACATCTTCATGATCTGGACTCACAGTGAAGAAGAACTCCAGAATATCCTCTCCAACCTCAACTCCTTTAGTTCCACCAGATTCACCTGGTCCTACTCCAAAACCCATGCTACTTTCCTTGACGTTGACCTCCCTCTATCCAATGGCCAACTTCACACGTCCGTCCACACCAAACCAAACAACAAGCAACAGTACCTCCATTATGACAGCTGCCACCCATTCCACATCAAACGGTCCCTTCCCTACAGCCTAGGTCTTCGTGGCAAACGAATCTGTTCCAGTCTGGAATCCTTGAACCATTGCACCAACAACCTGAAAACTGCTTTCGCATCCCACAACTACCCTCCCGACCTAGTACAGAAGCAAATAACCAGAGCCACTTCCTCATCCCCTCAAACCCAGAACCTCCCACAGAAGAACCACAAAAGTGCTCCACTTGTGACAGGATACTTCCTGGGACTGGATCAGACTCTGAATGTGGCTCTCCAGCAGGTATATGACTTCCTCAAATCCTGCCCTGAAATGAGATCCATCCTTCATGAAATCCTGCTCCCTAATAGCTCACTTTCCAAATTTATCTTTGATTTCTTTTGCTGCTTGCAAATCTTTCATACTGAACAACACTAGGGATAGAGACTACTACCTAATGAATTATTTGCAGAGTACAGTTTGATTCTGTGATAATAAATCCTACCTTTTCCTGATCTGAAGCTGCTCCTGGTGCACTGCTGGGAGATGCTGTCGATGCAGCAGGAGCGGGTCTTGGAGCTGTCACTGGTGCTACTGGCGCTGGCGGCCTTGGAGCAGCAACTGGTAATGGAGCTGTACCTGCAAAAACGTTTTCTATGGTACATTTAACCCAATTATATGGATTTTTCTACTGTCAACTAAATGTGACTTTATGGCAAATCAAACACGACTTACAGTATAAGGAGAAATTTTAGTTTTGAATAAGTTATTGCAAAAAAGTTAATAGAAAATTAACAAAACAGATTTATACTGTGCACTGGACTGTTGTCAGGCAGAGTAATAGGGGTTGCATATGCTTTTCTAACATTGCCTCAAGTTGAATTTAGTCCACATAATAGATCTGCTATGCAAGTTCTTAACTATTTTCACACTACATTGTAAGAGAAGTGGTCTTCACCAGCTGCAGAACATTTATACTTTCTCTAGTGGGGAGGAAGTATGCTGCTCTCGTTGTACACACTGACACATGGCAAGGAAGCTGTTATGACATTACATGAAGCTTGTGGTTAGATATACACCTGTTGACAAAAATCTCTGTTGTTGCAACTTTGGGGGTAAAAGCACAGTCTTTCAGTCTGTATTTTATGTAACTATACAATTTTTCAATGAAGTCCACTTTTAAGTTAATGCATTTTGTTCAACATATACCCAGTGCCTAGAAGCACGATTTGAGGTCTTCAAAGCACCATTCTATGTAACCTCTATATTGGAGTTTATGCATTTCTGAGCTACAAATTTCTTTAAGTATTAGAACAGATACAAGGCAGAGAATTTTTACTCTGGTGAATGAAGTGGATGTTCCTAAAATTTATATTGCTAATCTCTCACTTTTCAGTTTTCCCCACCGTAAATACACTTTTTTCGGCAGATGTGTTATACTGCTAAATGGTGAACCATCCCCACTTTCTTTCACAACCCAAATATCCAGAAGACATTCATGTATTCTTTGAAACAATAGTATACCACAATCTACTTCCTTCTGAACTGTGTCGCTGCTAACATGTTTTGGGACCTAGTTGAACTGATTAACTACAACATGCTATACACCAGCGTTTCCTCACCTTTCTTAGACCATTACCCCGTCCCCGTAGTGCATTAAGACACTGCTAGCACCCCCCCCCCCCCCCTCCACATTATAATCAATTTTAGCATTGCATCCATTTTAGCATTGCAAGTACCACACACAACTCCTTCTCATGTTTGAAAACAAACTATCCACAGTGAGGGTAGACACTTGCTACAAAATATGTCCCCTGCATTTCTCCTCTCCATTTGCACTTGCTTGACCTGCACCCTGCAACTCCATTTAAAATCAACCAAGTTAATGTGTGCACTATACTATACTGTAAATCACCTGATTGTTGCACTCCTTACTTCTGAGCTTGTGGAAATTCGAAGACTTCAGGCTGTTAATGCTTTGTGTCTGACCACAGCCACTTTTAGAAATAGTAGTAGTAGTAGTAGTAGTAGCAGCAGCAGCAGCAGTAATAATAGTAATAGTAATAATAGTAATAATAATAATAATAATAATAATAATAATAATAATAATAATAATAATAATAATAATAATGATGATGATGATGATGATGTGTACATCACTACAGTAGCCCTTATGTAGTTACTGCTGTATCATTCTGTCATTAAATCATTTATCTCTTTTGAACCTAGTAATGAAGCAATTTCTGGGCTACTGCAGATCATACCTATAACGTGGAAAACACATTTTCTTGAAATATTTAGCATTTGTTAAGCAGAAGTCTTACTTTTATCATCGGCAATGTACAGGAAAAAGCACAACGTGTGTAGTGGGTGGACTGTGGGAGGAACTTGCAACTTGTGTCGCATTAAAGCTACTAATTGAGAAAAAGTAATTATTGACAACTTATATAATCAATATTAGAGTCTTATAAAATTGTGGTAATGGTACTGATATTTTTAAAATTGACTTGTTGAGCTTTTACCACTCAGAAAATTTTATTTTACCCATCAAGGGGTAATTCTCCCCAGGTTGGGAACCATTGCTATACACAATATTGATACAAAAATTACCTGTCCGAGGATCCACACGTTCCCTTGGATCTCGTGGAAATCTGTCAGCAACAGTAACTCTTGGGTCACGGGTGAAGCTGTGGATATTTCAACAGTTTTAGAAACAAAACATCAATATATACATGCACATTTCTTATAGTCTCAAAAATCTCACTCCTACAAAAATACTTGAAACTGTTTGTTCTATGAGTTTTGTTGGACCATGCCAAAATGAACTTTAAATGCGAAACCAACCTCTCGACTGCATCCACATTTTGAGTGCTGTAACAGATAACAGAACAATCATAATACATTTGGACACAAAATAAAGACTATTTCACTAGTTACATCACACTAACTTATTAATAAACTGACTTCTTTTATCAATATTTAGTATTATACTACCTTTTGCATGAAAACTGCTCTCACACATATACATCCATGTTTACTATACTTTTAGAAGTGTTGCTTAAACATCAAATAATTTTGTCTGCAGTGGTAAGCAGAGCAATGCCCACTGTCAAACTTATTCTTGCACAATATCAATATATATAAAGTAATATGTTTAAGGAATAAAGTGGTAACAACTTGCCAACAGGCAAACAAACAAGACTAAGAATGTTGCTATCTTCTAGATGAATCCTCCTTCAGAGATGTACAGTCAATTAGTGGCTCACTAGCTGCTCCACACAGACTAGACATCGATCTTTTTCTGTAAGTGCCTGTTGCCAGTCTGATGCCCTCATGGTGTACTGTGTACAACAGTGTTACACATGAAGTTTTGGCAGAGCCATTAATGCTTCACCTGCTGTTCAGAAAGTATCAGACAAAGGTTTTATAAAACTGCTGCAGGAAGGACTTGTCTATCCACTGAGACACTTTTAAGATTTCTAATGCTCTGAGTGCCCTCCCTACAAGGTTGCTCTAGTGTGATGCCTATGTGAGTCTTTGATCAAATACAACCATCAGGAATCAAACTGACTAATTAAAATGGTAAACAATGTCTTTAAAATGCAGTTTTGTTTTGCTGAAATGCTGACCGAAGTCACTGACAATATCTTTCATAGCATTCCCTCCAGCAATTGACAAGTAATGGATGCAAGACAGGATCCATAAAGTCACCTACAAAAGTCCTCACTGGAATTATTACTGTGTTAGTTATACTGTTTACAGGCTTGGTGAAAGGGGTGACACTTAAAATACTCCCTGGAGGGACACCATTCTCTTGAATAAAATTGGTGAGGTGTGTGTCTCCTATCTGGAAAGAACAACTGTTCTTCATGGAAGGATTTTGTAACGTGCTGGTCAAATGGGTTGCTCAGCCAGCCTGAGAATAAAGACGCTTATCAAGGACAGCTGAGAAGTGGGTGCATCAATGAGATACAGAGGGAAGAGATGCCAGAGAAGCAATAAAGCTGGAATGCGTTCAGAGAGGAACTATGAACTTAAGTCCGAATGCGTCCCTTCTGCAGCTATGTTATGGCAGAAGTAGGTATTAATTTGTCTTTATCGGAGACCTTATACTCAACTCAAATGCTCTTGTGGCTGGTGTGGTATGATTCATGGAACTGAAAAACTCTTGGTACAGACTTTTTATGGTCTTCAATTGCTCCATGTGCCTTTGCCCTGGCAACTGTAAAGACTGCTATGTTTCACCTTCACAGTGTCACCTGCGAGCTGCAGAAAAACATTCATCATTTGAACAGGAAATAGGTTGCCTCCTATGGTACTCTGAAGCATAGACATCTCAGCAGCCTGGTGGATCACACTTGTAATAAACTACACTATGTCCATGACATCTTCCTTGTGCTCGTGTATAGCTACTGAATATACAAATCAAGTTTTCTTTTTGAGAGCCCATTTTGCTGATTTTCTTTTTTAGTATCTCTTCTGTCTGGAACATGTAACTGGAAAGGGAAGTGGTCATCTGAATGATGATTATGTCTGCTTTCTACTCTGCAATTTCTCTCAGGGCAACACATGTTACCAATCTTCCTTTAATTCTTTCAGGTTGAAACATATTTCTCTGAAGCAGAGTCCACAGTTGCCATGAATTTCACGCCACCTTCAACTACTGAATTTTAGTTTATTTATATGCTAACATACAATTTCAGCCTTAAACCATTTTCAAGAACGCTGTTAACATTTTTTTTACAAAAACAAAGTTACCTCATCAATACACACTTCATAGTTAAAAGCAGCAATAAAATGGAACATATATTACACTGTATGCAATAAATTAGCATATACATTGTTGTCCAAAATTAAATGGAAATTTTGCAAGACTGCATTTATTTTGGCACCGAACTATATAAATAGGCGATAGTAAAGTAGAAACAATATAAAGAATACAGAATGTAATCAACTACAATATGCATAATGGTTCTTTTCAACTTAAAAAAATGGATTTGCACACACATTCTGACAACTGATTAATGTGTTCAGTATGAGGTGTGACCTCTCACACCAATACAGGCCTTATAATGACGGGACATGCTTTGAAAGATGTCATCATCAATCTTATGTTGAGGCAATAAAGCCCATTCTTCCTGCAGAAATGCTCAAAAGTCTTTGAGAGTGGTTGGTGGACGCTGACGTGATGCAATCTGTCTCCCTAGTGCATTCCAAACATGCTCTATGGGATTGAAATTGGGAGAGTGAGCAGGCCACACCATGCGTGCAATATCTTCTGTTTCCAAAACAACACCTACTACCTGTGCTCTGTGAGGTCAAGCCTTATCATCCATCAATACGAAGTCTGGGTCCACAGCAACGCTTAACAATCGTGCGTGAGATCATAAGATATCCTCACTGTACCTGACAGCAGATAAAATCACTCTCCAATCTAAATCGGGACTCTTCTATGAAAAGAATATTGGCACACCGTTTGACCATCCAGGTGGCACGTTGACAGTTCCACATTAGATGCTCCCTTCTGTGAAGACATGCCCGAGGTAAACAGGCAGCAAGTCCCAAACAATAAAGGCCATTCTGCTGAAGCCTTCTGTACACTATTTGCCCCAATGCAACACATCCAGGGGATGCTGCGAATTCAGATGCCAGTTGCAGTGCAGCACTAAGGCGGTGCCGTCATGCCCTTACTGCCAAACAATGGTCTACTCTTTCTCATACACATGTTGGTTGGCTGGTTTAAGGAGGGGGGGAAGGGACCAAACTGATAAGTCATCAGTTCATTGTTCCTATTCTAATAATTCCACAAGAGAAAGAATAAAACAGACGACACTCACAGCAAAAAAAATGGGAGAAAGGGAAAAAACCACAATAATGACAGAAGGACAATAACCACTACAATAAACAAAATAGGACATGAAAACCAAAGAGAGATGCAAGAATCAGGTGCAAGGGATTAAAACAGGACAGCAGATGACTGGCTGACTGACCATGAGAATAAAAAGAAAAAGCCAGCCACTCTGCAACACATTAAAACCTCCAGCCTAAAAGCATTAGGGTAGAGCACACAGAGGGGCAAACGACAAGCGCTAAAACTTAGATAGGACAACCCCTCTCATGCAAACAACATAAAACTACATCAGCTGATGAGGCGTTGACTGCTAAAATTAATGGTTACGGGTTCGGTAACCCGAAGATATTTTTGCAGGGCAGCCAAAGTAGGACAGCGCAACAGAGTATGGGCCGCTATCAACCGGGCGCTGCACTGACACTCAGTTGAGTCTTCACGGTCATGGACAGCCCAAGTTAGCCAATGCAGAGCTGGCAGACACCCATAGAGTCCCTGCGAGAGGCCCGCATAGAGAACTTCCACACGTTCGTAGTCTCCTTTATGGCACTCAGTTTGTTGTGCAAACCAAGGTTACCCCATTCCATCTCCCAAAGTCTAAAAACCTTGTGGCATAATACTGAATGCAGGCCAGTTTCAGAGATGCCCATTTCCTGAACCAGTTTCCGCAAAGCCTGTTTGGCCAACCTGTTAGCAAATTCATTGCCTAGGATTCCGACGTGTCCTGGGACCCAGACAAACACCACTGAATGACTGGACCATTCCTGGGCATAGATGGACTCCTGGATGGTCACTACCAAATGATGGCAATGGTAGCACTGGTCAATAGCTAGTAGGCTGCTCAAGGAGTCAGTATGGAAAAGAAATGAGTTGCCAGAGCATGAACGGATGTGCTCAAGTGCACGAGATGTGGCCACCGGCTCTGCAGTGAAAACACTGCAGCCATCTGGCAAGGAGTGCTGTTCAATATGTCCTCTGTGAACATAGGCAAGGCCAACGTGACAATCAGCTATCAAACCGTTCATGTAAACTACTCCAGAGCCCCGGGACAAGTCAAGAATCAAGAGGAAGGGACGGCAGCGAGCCGTGGGATTAACTGACTCCTTAGTGCCATGAGAAATGTCCAGATGAAGCTGTGGCCTAGATTTACACCATGGAGGTGTATGCGAATGGACCTAGAGTAGAGGCGGTAAATGGAAGGACTCCAGTTCTGACAGAAGGGATTGGACGCAAACCACAACTGTAAGCCCTGACCAGGGGTGCCAAAGAGGGGAAGGAACCACTGTGGTTGGGAAAACAAGATGGTAATTTGGATGGACTCCGGTCTCCACCAGAACGCTGGTCACTAGACTCAACCTAAAAGCTCCTGTTACTAGTCTAACTTCGCAGTGCTGCATTGGGTCTAGTAACCGAAACGCTGAGGGTGCTGCCCGCCAAACCATAAACCAGACTCCCATAGTCAAGGTGGGTTGAACAAGGGCCCCGAAGAGCTGCAGCAATGTAGAGCGATCTGCACCCCAGGTGTTGTTGCTCAGGCACTGGAGGGCACTGAGGTGCCACCAGCATTTCTGCTTAAGCTGACAAAGATGACGAAGCCAAGTTAAGTGGGTGGCAAAAACTAGTCCTAAGAACTGATATGTCTCCACTACAGTGTGTGTATCATCATCAAACTAAAGTTCTGGCTCCAGATGAATGGTAAGACACTGACAGAAGTACATGACACACAACTTTGCAGCTGAAAACTGGAAGCCGTGGGCTAGAGCCCATGACTGTGCCTTGGGATGGTTCCAAGTAGGCGCCACTCAGCAACGGGAGAAGAAGTAGGAACTGCAAAAGTCGTCTGCACACAGAGAAGGTGAGATGAACAGCCCCACAGCTGCTGCTAGACCATTAATGGCCAGTAAAAATAGACACACAGTCAATACAGAGCCCTGCGGGACTCCATTCTCCTGGATATGGGGGGAACTATGGGAGGCACCAACTTGAACATCGAAAGTACAGAGTGACGTGAAGTGTTGGATAAAAATTGGGAGCAGAGCGGGCCTCAGAGACCCCACTCATCTAAAGTGGTAAGGATATGATGTTGCCAGATTGTGTTTCCTTAAATCAAAAAAGACGGCAACCAAGTGCTGGCGTCTGCCATCCGAATGGAGACACGAGATTATCAGTGATAGAGCGACCCTGGTGGAAACCGCCGCGGCATGGAGACAGTAGGCTCTGTGACCCCAGGAGCCAACACAATTGCCAACTCAATATACGTTTTAACAGATTACAGTCACAAATTCGATCAATTTGTGGATCGCTTCAAAAGATGAACAATTTTATCGACGCGGGATTCGTACTTTGCCTGAAAGATGGGAGATAGTAGTGGCCAGCGATGGAAAATACTTTGAATGATACATGTGTAACCAATTTGTTTAATTAAAGCCTCAAATGTTGGGGAAAAAAATGGCAGAAGCAAAACTGTACACCTCGTACATGACAGGAAAATGGCCAAAGGACTGTACAGAAAGTATCTTAATACCTATAGAAAAGAAAAAGAACAGCAAAAAGTGTGAGGAACATAGAACAGTGAGCCTAATATCGCATGCATCCAAAGTCTTGCTGAGGATGCTCAACA
Organism: Schistocerca gregaria; assembly: GCF_023897955.1. Lineage (NCBI taxonomy): Eukaryota > Metazoa > Arthropoda > Insecta > Orthoptera > Acrididae > Schistocerca > Schistocerca gregaria. Next base: position 260,266,334 of record NC_064921.1, read on the forward strand.
GAAGGCTAATAGAAGATGAACAATTTGGTTTCAGGCGAGGAGTGAGAAATAGAGATGCCATTGGGCTACTGAGAGTGGTAGGAGAGAGGTACATAGAAAAGAAAAGGAAGGTGTACGTTGTGTTCATTAATCTTGAGACGGCTTTTGACTGTGTCAGATGGGACAAACTGATGGAAATCCTAAGGAAACATGAAGTTGACTGGATAGATAGACAGCTAATTAGAAATTTGTATTTGAACCAGAGAGCAAGAGTAAGAATAGGTGTGATGAGTGAAGAAATTGAACTGGGAGGAGGTGTAAGACAAGGTGGTTGTTTATCAACAACACTGTTCAATATCTATCTTGAAGAAATTGCTAATGAAAATTTTGATGGAAGGAGAGGAAATTGTACAGGGGTTGGAAAGTGGAGTGTATAAGATTTGCAGATGACATGGTTGTGATGGCAGAGAGTGCAAGAGAAAGAGAACAGATGTTAGACGATGTAAACACAAAATCAGAAGAATATGGATTGAAGACTAACAAGAAGAAAATGACAAACATGTAACTGGAGGAAAGGGGAGAAAATGCTGTATGAAAATAAGGGGAGACGAAATAGAGCAAGTGAATAACTTCAATTACTTGGGAAATGTAATAATAGAGGACATGTATTTCTCAACAGAAATTAGGAAAAGAACTGCAATGCCAAAAAAAGGATTCAAGAGGAAACACAAATTACTTTGCGGACCACTAAACAAAGATCTGAGGAAAAGACTTTCCAAATGTTACATCTGGAACATTGCACTGTAGGTGCAGCAACCTGGACATTGAGGAAGGGAAATAAACGAAGACTGGAGGCACTAGAGATGTGGATATGGAGAAGAAAGGAAAAAGTGAAATGGGAAGACCGAGAAAGGAATGAAAAAGAGTTGGAGAAGAAAGAAACATGCTGAGTCACCAGAAAGAGAAAACGAAACTGGATTGGACATCGTTTGAGGAGGGACTGTTTACTGAAGGAAGGAATAGCAGGAATGGTGGAAGAGGAAAAAGAAGATATCAGATGCTGGACAATATCAAAGGAGACAAATATTCAGAAATGAAAAGACTGGCTATCAACAGACAAAAGTGGAAGAGGCTTAACCCATTACAAGACCTGCCCTAAAGCAAATACCATACTACTACTACTACTACTACTACTACTACTACTACCACCACCACCACCACCACCACCACCACCATTTCCCTTCTGAACTCGCAACAGTACTGCAGAGGCTCTCAAATATTGAAATAGAACCTTAGCAGTGAGCAAAATGGGGTAATTCATGACCCCTCAGGTGTAGGCGATATACAGGGTGTTACAAAAAGGTATGGCCAAACTTTCAGGAAACATTCCTCACACACAAATAAAGAAAAGATGTTATGTGGATGTGTGTCCAGAAACGCTTAATTTCCATGTTAGAGCTCATTTTAGTTTCATCAGTATGTATTGTACTTCCTTGATTCACCGCCAATTGGCCCAATTGAAGGAAGGTAATGTTGACTTTGGTGCTTGTGTTGACAAGCGACTCATTGCTCTACAGTACTAGCATCAAGCACATCAGTACGTAGCTTCAACAGGTTAGTGTTCATCACAAACATAGTTTTGCAGTCAGTGCAATGTTCACAAATGCGGAGTTGGCAGATGCCCATTTGATATATGGATTAGTACGGGGCAACAGCCGTGGCGCGGTACATTTGTATCGAGACAGATTTCCAAAACGAAGGTGTCCCAACAGGAAGATGTTCGAAGCAATTGATCGGCGACTTAGGGAGCACGGAACATTCCAGCCTATGACTCGCGACTGGGGAAGACCTAGAACGACGAGGACACCTGCAACGGACGAAGCAATTGTTCATGCAGTTGACGATAATCCTCATGTCAGTGTCAGAGAAGTTGCTGCTGTACAAGGTAACGTTGATCACATCACTGTACGGAGAGTGCTACAGGAGAACCAGTTGTTTCCGTACCATGTACAGCATGTGCAGGTACTATCAGCAGCTGATTGGCCTCCACGGGTACACTTCTGCGAATGGTTCATCCAACAATGTGTCAATCCTCATTTCAGTGGAAATGTTCTCTTTGCGGATGAGGCTTCATTCCAACATGATCAAATTGTAAATTTACACAATCAAAATGTGTGGGCTGACAAGAATCCACACGCAATTGTGCAATCATGTCATCAACACAGATTTTCTGTGAACGTTTGGGCAGGCATTGTTGGTGACGTCTTGATTGGGCCCCATGTTCTTCCACCTATGCTCAATGGAGCACATAATCATGATTTCATATGAGATACTCTATCTGTGCTGCTGAAACATGTGCCTTTACAAGTACGACACAACATGTGGTTCATGTACGATGGAGCTCCTGCACATTTCAGTCGAAGTGTTCGTACGCTTCTCAACAACAGACTTGGTGACCGATGGATTGGTACAGGCGGACCAATTCCATGGCCTCCACGCTCTCCTGACCTCAACCCTCTTGACTTTCATTTATGGGGGCATTTGAAAGGTCTTGTCTATGCAACCCCGGTACCAAATGTTGAGACTCTTCGTGCTCGTATTGTGGACGGCTGTGATACAATACGCCATTCTCCAGGGCTGCATCAGCGCATCAGGGATTCCATGCGACGGAGGATGGATACATGTATCCTCGCTAACGGAGGACATTTTGAACATTTCCTGTAACAAAGTGTTTGAAGTCACGCTGGTACGTTCTGTTGCTGTGTGTTTCCATTTCATGATTAATGTGATTTGAAGAGAAGTAATAAAATGAGCTCTAACATGGAAAGTAAGCGTTTCCGGACACATGTCCACATAATATATTTTCTTTCTTTGTGTTTGAGGAATGTTTCCTAAAAGTTTGGCCTTACCTTTTTGTAATACCCTGTATTAATCAGTTGATGTTCCTGAGACGTGCTAGTCTTACTTACCTTTATCTATGATAATGAAATAGACTGAACACGTAAATTAAATCTGTACCAGTGCCAGGATTTGAACCCGGGTCTCCTGCTTACTAAGCAGATGTATATGATTAATAGATCTAACAATGGAAAATCCAGGATGGAATGTAACAATACGAGAGAAGGAAAGTTGCTACTCACCGCATTGCGGAGATGCTGAGCCGCGATAAGCACAATAAAAAAAATGAGAAATTTCCTACCAACTATCCTTCCCATCCTTCCTACCATAGTATTCAGCTGTCCACCGAACCTACACAATATACTCATCCATCCTTACACAACCCCTGCTCCCAGTCACTTACCTCATGGCTCATACCCCTGTAATAGACCTAGATGCAAGACCTGCCCCATACATCCTCCTACCACCACCTACTCCAGTCTGGTCACTAACATTACTTACCACATCAAAGGTAGGGCTACCTGTGAAACCAGTCACGTTATCTACAAGCTAAGCTGCAACCACTGTGCTGCATTCTATGGAGGCATGACAGCCAACAAGCTGTCTGTCTGCATGAACCGCCACCGACAAACTGTGGCCAAAAAACAAGTGGACCACCCTGTAGCTGAACACCCTGCCAAACATGATACCCCTCATCTCAATGACTGCTTCATAGCCTGTGCCATATGGATCCTTCCCACCAACACCAGCTTTTCTGAATTGCGCAGGTGGGAACTTTCCCTGCAATCCATCCTACGTTCTCATAACCATCCTCATCTCAACCTTCGTTAGTCACAGTCCTCACCCATCCAGCCCCCTCCCTGTTCCCATTCCAGCACTACACAGCCGTCATTTCACCGCCACACCCAGTCTTTTAATTTCTTTTATTTTTATTTCTCTCCTTTCCGCTACTTACCCCCTTCCTCCCTCCGCACCTCTCCTACCCTTTTTCTAAACTGCAACACTTCACTGTCCGCCACTCCCACCATACTATCCCTCCCCCTCCCCACCCCCTCACCCTCCTTACCCCCACCCAGTTGCCACTCCAATCATGCACTGGTGCTGCTACTCGCAGTGTAGTTTCAGCTCATTGAGACTGCAGATGTGTGTGTGTGTGTGTGTGTGTGTGTGTGTGTGTGTGTGTGCGCGTGCACTACTGACAAAGGCCTTAATGACCGAAAGCTATGATTGTGTGAATCTTTTTATTGTGCCTATCACAGCTCAGCACCTCTGCTATATGGTGAGTATCAACTTACCTTCTCCCGTATTGATTAATGGATCACCTCTTCCTGAAGTACAGGCTGCATTAAACCCATTTCACTTACTGTTCAGGTGTTATTCTTATACTGAATAGCCTCTGCATTCTGATGTGAGTTTAGAAGAGATATAGCAATGGTCTGAGGCATGAACTGGAATTTGTATTGAGAGAGACATACTAGGGTAATCCTTGCAGCTGTGGTAGCAGTAGCGCCAGTTGGTACAGCAGCTTGCGTGTCTGCTTAGTAGCTGGATTTTAATCACAATGCTGGTACAAATTTTAATTCATTGCTTCAGCCTACATTATTACTTTATAAAATTTATAAAACAGAGTCAGTGCAAGAGAAAGCCTATACTACTACTTCCCAAATGCTTTAAGCCAAAGTTTTATGGAAAACTAAGAAAATGTTTTTGTAACCATTACTACCTACTGCCAACCATGAAAGCTGAAGCACCCACTACTCAGCAATAGGGACTAACTTGACTACCACTGGCTTAGACACTTGGGGCTAGTGAAGTGCAGCTTCATAGTTGTTTGACCCATTTCAAATAACTAAGAATTCCTTCTTAACTTTTCCATGGAACTCTGCTTAAGTAGGATACAGTTTACGATCACACACACAGGTTGTAATGCAGAGTTCATGAAGTGAGTGTGTAAGTAAAACAAGTCCTGAGTGTAGGAAAGTTATCTTAAGTGTATACAGCAGTCCTGGGACCAATCCAAATCACAAATGTAAATTAGGTAATGTTAAGACTACTCTTCAATAAGCGGAAAAAAAAGCTTCAGTGACTACCAATAAAGTAACTGGGGCAAGCTGGGCCATGCTACTTAGCAGCACATACCCATCAGTTGGTGGCACCACCTTACATTTTTGCCATGGCTGCAGCGCCTTGTGTGGGCACAAGCTGGCCAGAAGCAACATATGGGGTGAAAGTAGTTGTTCCTCTATTGGCTCCCATCACTGGTCACTGCCGACTTCCTGTAAATGGCTAACATGAGAGCAGAGGTTGTAGTGGTAAGACGCGCACTGATGGGCTAGCTTGTCCCTGGTATGGCTGCGGAGGTCACGCCGAGTCAGGGATGGAAGTGAAACACAGGTGTTATGCCTTGTTGCTGACTGAACTGATTCTGATCTGCAGCAGCTCATGGCTGGCCACAAACTCTAACATCAGTTGCCCCCTATTGGCAGTAACAAAACCTTGGGTCTAACCAGGGTTCTGGCCAAGAGTATGAGCTCAGACATAGAACCCACACAGTAACATGGTTGTGCCATGAGCAGGGGGCCCACTGAGCTGGGCAAAGCAGGTCAAAAAGGGTGTGGGGTCTGTGCCCAAGTAAAATTTTGGCTGGGCTATATCAATTTACAGGGGTGAACCAGTAGATGGTGAGGAAGTTAATGAGTGCATAACCACAGTTGTCTGCCATCAATACTTTGTGCACCTGCATCCTGACCATCCACTCGGCTTCCAAACTGGATGCGAGACAAAAAGGGACAGTCATCAGTTGCTTAATGCCATAGCCTTTGAAAAAAATTCCAAAACACCGCAAACTGGGGGATGCCGTTGGAAACCAGGATATAAAGTGCACCCTCTACTACAGATGTGATGGACAGGGTATTGATAGTAGCTGCCGTGGTAGTAATAGTCATCCACAGCACATATGGAAAGCTAAAGGAGCGCCGACAACTAGCAACTACATCCATACCCGGAATAGTCCAGCAAAATCAACGTGCACTCTATGCCAGGGATGGCAGGGCATGACCAATGGCTGAAACACTATGCTGGAATCAACTGGTTGTGGGTGCAGGTTTGGCAGTTCCAGATGCTGCATGCAATGGTGGTGTCAACCCCAGGCCAGTACATATTATGCTGTGCCACTGCTTTCACTCTGTACATTCCTCAAAGTGATTTGTGGATGAGCTTCGTTATGTTAGGGGCAGAGCTAGGAGGAAACTACCACCTGGAATTTCAAATCTTCCATAACTACCAAAATATGTGCACCATTCCGTTTTGGTGTCCTTGGGCAAGTGCTACGGCCAATCCCTCCCCCATGCAGCAGATAACACACTACGAAGGAGTGGTTCACAGCCCTTTTCTGCTGATACTTCATACACTGTCATTGGGAATTCATCAAAGCTGGGTTGCTGATTTGCATTTAAGGCAAAACATAGCCCTTCAGATTGTCAAAGTCCGCATCTGGGTCGCATGGCCAGTGAAAATGTGCATCAGTTTTGGAACACTGTGTGGTGGGCCAATAATGGATCTCGCAGGTATAGTTATTTAGGAATAATGCTCACAGTTGCAGCTGCTGCATCATTTTACTGGGAAGTTTTGAATGGGGAATGAGGACCAAACAGAGAAATATGGGGCTTGTGGTCGATGATCAGGTGAAACTTAGTACCACAGAGATACTTGTGGAACTTCTGGACTCCACATATGGTGGAAAACGCTTCTTTCTCAATTTGTAAGTAATTTCTCTGCACCAAAGTTAACATTTTAGATGTAAACACAACGGGCTGTTCTGTGCCTTCAGCGTAATTGTGCGGCAGCATAGTACCAACTCCATCATCCAACACATCATTGCCAAGATTGGAACAAGGGGTCATTTTTTTTTAAGTTGTATGGCATATCTAAGACCACAAGAGTTCAACAATTTTTTAAGCAACTGATTGAGTGAGCAGGAAACCGAGGTCACATTAGGAATAAACTTGGTGTAAAAATTTACTTGGCTGAGGAACAAGTGTATATCTTTAAGGTTTTTAGTAACTGGTATTAGTGATTGCTTTCACATGATCCTGTGTTGGTGCGTGCTGATCTTTACTTATTTATGTCCTAAGTACTTGACACTAGGCTCAAAAAATCTGCATCTATCGAGAAAACTATGCAGACAATGGGCTTGGAGCTGCTCAAACAACTTTGTGCAGGTGCTGCTCCTGCAAGGCCCCAGTAAATAACAAGCTATCTAAATAATAAACACAGCTCATTGTTACAAATAATGAACACTGTTTGAGATACCTTGGATGGATGGCTCAAGATATCCTTGAAATATCGTGGGAACACTTGCAACCCTAAAAGGCGAACTACAGAACTGCCGCACTGCCGATTGCTTTAAGGATATATGGGCTTGGGACCCTGCTGCACAGCCTAATGTAGGTTCGAACAGCTGCTTTATGTGAATGGGATCACACTTGAAACTAGATTTATTTATTGCTGGATCTGAAAATAAAACTATGTAAAACAGTCCAAGCATAATATGTCGATAGTTATCCCAGAGGTAACTACTAGCAAGGTTAGTTGCCGAACTACATTCCTATACTTAGCTTGGTCTACGATCTGACTACACAATGGGATTGACTGGTCATTGTACTTTACCACTTTGTGTTGAAGAGACTGCAGCAATGGACTGGTATGTGTCCTCATTAATCAGATACACGGCCTTGCCTGTGTTCAAGTGGAAATCTTTAGTCGTCCCATTAATGTCTGGTTGCAACACGAGGCGCAGTATCCCGCCTGCTGCTGTCACGACAGGCATTGGCAAGACAGCATGTAGTGTGCTGATGATCAATGTTGGTGCATGCCATTTATGGCAGACACTCACAGAATGCCCCAGTTTGTGGCATTCAACACTGGCCATGTCACAGAAAGAGCAGATATGCCATTGACGCTATTGGCCTCAATCTGAATACTATTTGATTGTGCAAACTTTGGAGGGGTCCTTTGGCGACAGATAAGAAAATACTGTGTGAGGTGTGTTCACTTTGGGACACAACAATGGTGAACAAAGCACTTTCATTTGTGCTTGTCCATTGATGATGAGAGTGGGGGATCATCAATGATGAGAATGGGGGGCGGGAGGGAATTGCTAATTACTGCACAAACTACTGAAGCCCATGTCACTGGACTACCTGATGAACGGGTGCTCAGTTAATCAGATCGTGATGACAACTGAGTCATTAGTTGATTGTAGAGCACACTGTCAACTAATACTACTAACAATATTGACAATAGAGGAATTGTGAAACATACCTTGGACTGATGCAGTTACATTGTGAGCTAAGCCAACTTTTAAGACATCGCTCGAGGTGGGGTCAGAGGGCTCTAAACCATCAGTGGGCAACCAATGGCTCACAAGTTGGATATGGTCCATGACTGGTTTCAATCCAGCATATGGAAGAAATTCATAGGAAAAAGAGTGAGGTGTTAGCATTTTATCCACCCAGGACGCATTTTTTGGATATTTGTGATGACCGTCTGCTTGGCTTGGGTTTGCAGCTCATTTTTCAGACCAGCGAATATTTTGTCACCACTGGATTTGAACAACAAACAGAAACACGTTTCCAGTCTGAGTATCTAATTTAGTTAGCATCACAAATACATCATATGCCTATGCAATCAGATATCAAAAGCATTTTTGAACAAATAATAGTGTTTGTGGATAATTACACACCACATTTCGAACACTTGAATGACCCGGTTGTCTGTCAAATTTTGTTTCCCTATCTTTCTCAAATTAACATTAATAAATAATTCTTGTCTATTCTGGACATCCCGGAACACTGCTTCTATCAAAACTGAAAGCAATTTGTAGTGAATTAGCTGCACCCGTTTCCATGATAACATTAAAAGATGCTTGGCATTCTGTCTTCAGATGTTTATATTTACTAATGTATTGTTAACATTTTTTATTCATACATGGCATTGTAGAATTTTGTAACAGTAGTTTTTCAGATAGTTATGGTAAAACATCTTAAGTAAAGACAAGACAGTACTATGCATATGTAAATGTTAACACCTGAAGATAGGCTGAACATAAAATGTACATACACTCAAAAAGAGTGTTTGGAGGCAAAATTTATTGGTGTGGCACGTTGTGGAAGGTGGGCCATCATATTGGTGCTTTATATTATAAACATTATCATCAAGGATGCTACGGTTTTACTGCTGCGTCACATGATGAGGCGGATGAGTATGTGAATCAGGCCTGTCAGTCACCGAAAGTTGCTCATACCTGCTCTAAAGCCTTCACACTAATACCACTAATCGGGAACGAGATGGATCATAACACCATGGATAAGGAGTCCGCATACAATTCACCACAGATTTAAAAGAAAATTAACACTGATGCGGCAAGTCTTGAAAGTCAGCAGCCCATGCTGCATAGGATTGTTTATGTTGCTTTACAAATTGATAAAACTTGAGCCTAGCTGCAACGGTGTCAGTCTGAGGAATGTAACAATCGGTCAGCAAACTACAAACATCAGAAAAAGTCAAACTACAAGGGTCAGAGTTTTTGTACAACTTCATACAGTTTACTACTAGAAGACAGTAAGAGCACACACTGACATTCAAGACTGCCTTGCAGCGAAGAATAAAATGACACAAACAGAGCTCCGACGTCTCATTTGCCTGACTGAAGAAAGCAAATGGTGGAGGGGCAGGGGAGGTAACGGCAGCTGCCGAATTCTGTTGGTTTTGCAGCAGTCTTAACAGCAAGATCTGCTGTTTCTGGTAAAATTCACGTTGCTTTTGTTGCTGTTCCTGCAGCTGTTGTTGTTGTTGTCACCGCAGATGCAAGTCACATAGGTTTTTCTTGCTGCTATTACTGCAACTACTCCTGCCACAGCTTTTGAATCTCAGAATCCATGCTTCACTGGAATAGCTACACAGTGAGAAAGTTCTCAGCATGGTGCAGGTAGAACATAGAATATGATCACTCACACTGGTGGTAATGTAGAGACTGGTGGAACCAGCAGGTGGTTCCTGAGGCCAATGAGAGCAGAGTTCATGAAGCAAACGACAATCAAAATGAGCCCTGAGTGTAGCAAAGTCATATTAAACACACACAGTGGTCAGGGAAGTGTTCCAAATCACAAACATAAATCAGGCAAAGTCAAGACTTTACTATTCAATGGCACTTAACTAAAGGCTTCAGAGACTAGCAAGGGGGTGAGCTGGGCCACGTTACTTAGTGGCGAACACACACACACTTCAACAGATGGTGTCACCTTATGTGCTTGCTGTGGTTGCAGCTCCTTGTACTGTGGCCGTCATATCTCTGATGTGTTCACCCTGTCGACATTCGGACAATGCGGGGAATCTGGATCACCATCAGGTACTAAATAAACCTTTGTGAATATTGAATAGAGAGATATTTTTGAAGGAACCCCACTTCTCCCACGAATTTTTGCAATTTTGTGCCCTGTTACACTCTCTGCCGTAATTCTTGCAAAGATGACCTGATAAGAGAGTTCAGGAAAATATCTGATTTGAGAATAGCTGCACAGACATACATATGTAATTCAGTAGTAATTGATGGTATCTCATCTGTAGAAGAGGAATCCCAGGCTCTCAAAGTTGTATCATAGAAGTGTCATTCATCGAAAATGTTTACGAAGCTTCTGTGAGCATTCTTATGACAGTTGAGTATGCAGCTGAGGACAGGCAAGACAGAAATAACACAAGTAATCACAAAATATTTTTGTGAAACAAAATTGTATTTATTGAGAATGTGATTTGTTGACTTGCCAACCGATATGACAATCATTCTGCTGCAGACGACAAGCTAAATAATGATTAAAAATGTCACAACTGACTAAAATGGTTTAGGTCTAATTATTGCTCCCAACAATTATTATTTAACAGTGTTTAAAGTTTACAGATCTGAATAAATGTTCTTACTGATGATGCCACAAATTTGCTGAAACGTGTTAGTGCATGAAAATGAATAGTAGTCTGCCTAATGAGTTAACATGAAAACGCATAATAAGACATATGCCCAGAAACCAAGTGGAAAGTAAGTGGGTTCAGAATTTGATTGAATTAACTTTGGAAATATTCCCATAAATATCAAAGGAACAAAACTCTCTGCACCCTTGCCATCTATAAATGGGGAACCATTTTATTACAATTTTAATAATAATTATATGGGATGAAAGTTGTCCATGAAGCTGTTATCTGTCCATAGATGACATCCTATACATGATCATATATTTGCTTTATACTTTTATTATTTGTCTGAGGTACTCATTGGGTGGTGTGTGGGGGATGGAAATCAACAGCAGAAATTCCCAATGTCAGAGCAGGTGTTACAGAAAGCTACCAATGCAATACCGAGCACCGCGGTGGATCTCAGAGCACTTCATTCCTAAGTAATTCCTTGGATATGCAAGACAGTGCTAATGAGGAAAAAGATAATTATGTATGTATCACTGTTAGTTAACGTGAGCTTCGATATTGCTCAAACAGAGCATTTGTGTAGTCTCTTCATAAAGGTAGGAATGAGGGCTAGTCCTGGGTTGGAGGACTTCAACCAGCTCATGTTTTATGACTGGCCACTTCCAACCTCAGCAATCTAATACAGAACCTTGTGTATATAGCAACTAAGCAGTTATTGTTGTGCCGTATTGTGATGTGTCGCAAATTAATACTTCTTTTGGATGAGTGATGAAGCAGTTCCTGACCCATCACAGGTGGCACCAAACCCTTTTTACCATCCTCTGAGGAGTGCAAAGGGTAGTACTTTACTTCTAGATTTTTAACTTCAAATTATATATGAGAACTGGTATGGGATAAGTACCATCAGCAGCAAGCACCATCATTCAGCAGGAAACTATCAATTTTGATTTCATGAATCCTATAAGTCTTTGTTACACTTGTCTAAGTTTTTATTATCACAGATGCACAACATGTAACAGTCGATGTCTGATACAGCAGCCAGAAGGTGGCACTGTCAACACTGCATAGATCATAAATTGATTTCAGCGCAAGTAAAGTGATGCCCCATACCGCCTCTCTTCCTTCGGCTGTCTACTGGTATACGCTTGGAGTCAGTGACAATGCCTCCCCCCTCCCCCCATTCCTAGAATTCCTTCATCTCTTTCTGGACACACTGCATTCATATGTCTGTAATACAAAAAGCTCTATCGCATTCAAAAACAGAACAATTATTTTATTTGATGAAACTTGAAAGAATAATGAGAAACTAAATCACTAATCACACAAATTTTACTATTAACAAGATTGAAGAGCAATGTTGTAGCAATAAAAGAAATAGAAAATGGAGAAGAACCATGATGAGGCTCTTGTTAGGAGCGATTTTGAAGGGAATGATATTAAGCTCCTCACAGGAGAACAGTGCCTTTTTTGAGTAACAGTCACATTTTAATCAAGATGGAACCACTACACATTCTGCTAATTAATGTTACTTCCCTGAATTATTCCTCAAAATGTTCCAGAGAATTCAATGGCTTTGTGGTCAGTTCTGACACAAACTAGGTACAGTGGAGGGTATTTCTCATCATATCTTTTGAATCTGTTTTCTTCCAATGATGTGGCCACAGTAGGTCACACCTTTCCACACTGAAATGGTCTTTCCTCTGGAGAGTGCTGGGATCTTATCAACATTAGAGTGAGAAAGTTTAATCCTCTTCACTGCAGATAATCTGTCATGATGCCACATGCATTGACTGCAGATTCTCCCCACGAGCAAGAACATGCCAGAACAACAGCTGGCTGTTATAGTACCATTGACTGAAAGAACTGTGCTTCTGACATAACGGGTACATGCTCTCAGAATGCGTAAAGAGCTTTCACCTCTGACACTAACAATGCTTTCCCTTTGTTATCATGCAGCTACAACTGTGCAATTACCTAACAACTCCTTCCACTTCCCACAATGAACTGGCTACTTTGTTAGGTTTTGGGTGTCTTAATTCAATCCATGCATACAAAAGGTGCTTAAAATAGAATTACACAGTGAGTGAAATATAAGTCACACTGAGGAACCTTACCCTAATGGCCAGCACTACTGTAAGTGGTTGAAAGAATTGAGTCCAAACTCGGAAGCTAGGACCACACGGATTAGCCACAATGATTGAGGGGAGAGGGGAAAAGGAAACATCTGGGGAAAACAAAGTACGTAACCACATTTAATATCCTGTAGGAAAGCCAGGATGTCAACAACGAGGTGTCCCTACAGACCATGTAGTGAAAAGGAATGGGGGAGGTGTGGGGGTGAGGGGGACATTGGAGATCCATCCTCATCCATGACTGCTCAACTGCAACCCACAATGGTTGGAGTTAGATCTAACGTCTCTCAAAGCCTAGTGCTTGTAAACCTTCTAAATGGAGAGTCCTAAGTGTGGAGCACCCATGATCTTAAGTGATCAAATGCACTGATGTCTTAAATCTTATCCATCCTATATCTGACCACTATGGCAACAATTGGTACAAAGTCTCAAAATGTCTGAGTCAAGTGCCATGTCTATTCCATTCAATATGGTGACAGGACTGATATCTCTTCTAAGCAGAGGCTCTCTAATTCAATTTTTCATGGAAGAAAAATACTGAAAGACCTAACATAGGAGAGGCACTCCAGTCAGGGCCAGTTTAAGGTACAAGTGATACAAGTGACTTATTGGGATGCCAAGCTGAGAGAGGTACCAGAGGTGCCCACATGCAAGATTTGTATTCAGTGTGTATCACAATTAGAAGTGAAAATTGATACAAGTGAAATTATACAATGGAAAAGATGAGGTGTGTGTGTGTGTGTGTGTGTGTGTGTGTGTGTGTGTGTGTGTGTGTGTGTGTGTGTCGGAGAGAGGGAGAGGGGGGGCGGGGGGGGGGGGGGGGGGGGAGAGGAAGTGTCACATGATAAGACACTTGTGTGAAAAAATGTTATTGAACTCCAGTGCAGACTATACTTATCTTACCATTAACCAATTGACTAGGAGCCAGCAAGCAATGAACAATAACACTGATAAACGAATAAAATACTGCACTCACAGTTGCTCTTTGAAAGCAATTAAAATTCATTCAAAAGCAACACAAATTAAGTAAATATCAACTGTCTTAAATCAGAAAAGTATTAGATAACAGGAAAAAAAAAAAAAAAAACATAAGGAAAAAAAAAAAAATTTATCCCCGAACAACATACTGGAAACCAAATGTATATTGAATTAACATTAAGAAAGTATTTATGACATGTACCTCACAAAACAGCATGGCTTGTTACTACAGTGCATTTAAAATTACTTGCAGTTCTTTAAGTTTGGCTCACCGGAGGGGACGTGACACTGCTGCCTAGGTAAAACAGACGACAAACCAGTTTTCCTTACCATACTGCCAGCGGTTCGGTAGGTAAAGCACCACTGTCACCATGCCGGTGATAAACAATACCATGTAGTGTCGTGCTTCAGATGCACCTGCATTTGTTAGCTCTCTTTGTGAAGCGTTATTTTCTATCATTGAAGTTTCTGCAGTGGTCAGGTGTTGTGAACAAGTTTTTTTGTGTTGGCACTGTGTTGGTAATAGCAGTGCAATATGTCTGAACATGGGATTCGCAGTAAAGGTCATCCAAGAACATGTTCACCGGCTGCAAAGATATCGAGCTGTGGAAAGGGAATTCTGATCCGTGGCCAAGGTCGCAAATTTGTGTGCTCTGAGTACAGTTATTTAGAACTTGAATGAAATAACGGCAGTCTGATTTTAGATGTTACAGGAGTGGTGGACAGAACAGCTGCTCTACTTAACATTCATCAATCTACAGTGCTGAGAACTGGCAAGGAGAAGGAAAGAAAGGAAGACATGAGTGAAGAAGCAAGGCCAGGTCATTCTTTATTAGAAACTCCAGGCAAGAACAGATGTTATGAGAGACAGGTAACAAAAATGGACACATTCTAACAGGATGCAATTTGGAGACATGTGCATGCTTATTATCAGTGCAAGGAATATCCTACTTTATTTCTTCTTTTCAGCCTCAAAGCAGCAGAGTTGTTCAATGGGAATATGTCGTCACTCCAAAACTGTTTACACAAGCTTGTTTCTGGTACGAAAAGTTGTCGTCTCGGACATTTATCATTGAGAGAAGGGACATAGTGGTGTGGAGAGGCTGGAGTCTATGTGCATTGGGGAGTGTTTTGTTCGAAGACATTGTGTGGTTGGACGAGACATGGATTAATGTGTGCCACGTTTTGACAAAGGAGTGGACGGATCGCACAGCACAAGGAACAACGAAAGCAACAATAGGCAAGGGTAGCAGTATAATTGTCCTCCATACTGGCTCTGCTTGTGGTTTCATAACAAACTTTTTACTGCTGTTCCATTCCAAGAAGCAAAGCGACTATCGAGAGGAAATGAATGCCAAAGCTTTCATGGAGTGGTTTTCTAATGTTCTGCTGCAGAACATTACTCTAAACATGACAATACTAATGGACAATGTGCCATACCAATCTGTTGTGATAAATAAAGCTACGACAATGCAATGGAGGAAAACAGACATTTTGCTCTGGGTGCAATGAAATGTTCCATTGGATATAGCTGAACCTGGCATGAATATGGCAGAGTTTGTGGAGCTTTACAAGCCCAAATTCCACATGTCCGGTGACAAGCTGGCTATCTATAAAGGGCATAATGTAATCAGGCTTCTTCCATGTCACTCTCATTTAAATCCTATTAAGAGCATATGGGTGTAGGTGAAAGGTAGTGTGATAAGAAACAACAAGTAGTTTACACTCAATGACATTGAAATGCTGACAAAAGAAGCCACTGCAAGTGTTACGACTGGTCTTGAGTTGTCAGCCACACGAAGAAGGTAGTTGAGGAGAGCTGGATTTATGGACTGCTGGAAGAACAGACTTAAGAGATGGTAATTTCAATCGGTGCCAGCACCAGTTCCAAGGAAGAGGACCGTGACGGTTCTTCCCTTCGGGTCGTACCACTTATACCATAACTGTGAGTATGTATAAAAGCTCATTGATTTAATTCTCTGTTCATTATTGCCATTTATTTAC
Source organism: Schistocerca gregaria (assembly GCF_023897955.1). Taxonomy (NCBI): domain Eukaryota; kingdom Metazoa; phylum Arthropoda; class Insecta; order Orthoptera; family Acrididae; genus Schistocerca; species Schistocerca gregaria. The sequence goes on from NC_064921.1 coordinate 260,282,296, forward strand.
CACCTGGTGGCCGCTAACATTCACGGCGTATGGTAGGCATGGCTTTATTGCCAGTTATTAACAAATATTAGGACATTTGTATCATAAAAATTGAAGGAAATCTGGCAACACTTCAGGTTTCAAAATCAAAATGTGAGCAATTAAGACTTTTCTCATTTGTTTCCCCTTTCTCAATGACTAGTAAAGCTTTGAAGCTACTGCAATATGATACTGAAAAATAACTCAGCTGAAAAAAATGGAGTACACCAATTTCCTGGATTTTACTAACCTAGAGTTGAGAGACGATGTGTAAGGGTAAAATGGCTAATCTGAGTGAGAAGTGTTGTTTGAATTGAATAGGAATGAACAGGGATATTAACTTCCTTTATTTAACGGATTATGATTGCAATCTTTCTCATCATCGTAAGAACAATCACTAGCCAATAGTTCCCTCTTGCAGGAAGCAGAGCACAGGCTGAATGATAGGCACATGACAGAAACAATTTTCCACCTGTGACTCTGATGTTGTGCCTTCTTTACATATTTGATTCATGCATTCTGTATGTAAATTGAGACTGGGGTTATAACTGAGAATGTACCATCACTACGAAATCAAATATTGTTGCATCATACCACTTACTTCACAGATTACAGTCAAATCTGTGAATATGGATTCTGTTTCTCTGGTCCGCAGCATAAAACTCATTTGGATTCCCATTATTTACTTTGTGTCTCTTCCAAGAACATAGATGCACTCAAAAATAAATTACAGAATCCAACTGCACTAGCATACAACCTCTGACAATAAAGTTCAGTGAATAGTCCTGTAATGTTAATGTTGAACTAAGAACTACAGTTACCTTACTGTCCTTCGAAATAGTCACCTCCCATAACTATGCAGCGCTGAGCCCTGCGATACATGTCCTGGAAACTTTGCACAAAGTCCTCCTTTGGACGCCCCTAGATAGGTCAGGGGCACACTACACAAAAGAAGAGGCTACTCGGGCAGCAGAGTACTTGTGGTGTGCACATGGGGCTTTTTAGACTTCAGAGTGTTTGGAATAAAGTTCCTGAATTTACTGCCCGCCAGGAGGAGTGTGGCGCGCAAATTATTCTCGGGACTGAGACCTGGCTGAACCCTGAGATAAGAGGGTCTGAAATATTTAGTGAGGGTTGGAACGTGTATCAGAAAGACAGATTAGACACTGTAGGAGGTGGTGTCTTCATTGCAGTTGACAAAAATATTGTGTCTACTGAGGTCGAAGTAGAGTGTGATTGTGAAGTTATCTGGACACGTTTAACAGGGCTAGGGGAAATACAGTTAATTGTGGGGTGTTATTACTGGCCACCAGGTTCCACCATGACAGTTCTAGAATCATTCAACGGGAGTCTACATTCTGTAGTGCAGAAGTACACGGATCATGCTATATTAGTCGGAGGCGACTTCAACCTGCCTAGTATAGACTGGGATGTCTATAAATTCATTACAGGTGGTACAGACAAGCCGTTGTGTGAATTACTTTTGAACACGTTATCTGCAAACTGTCTTGAGCAGCTAAATCGACACCCAACATGTAATGGAAATATTTTAGATCTGGTAGCCACGAACAGACCAGACCTCATCGACAGTGTCAGTGTTGAGACAGGGATTAGTGATCATGATGTTGTCATTGCGGCTATGGTTATGAAAGTTAAAAAGTCGGTCAAGAAGGCTAGGAGAGTATTCTTACTAGAAAGAGCGGATAAGCAGTTGTTAGCATCCCACTTAGTAAATGAATCGACTTCATTTACTTCTGGTGCAATGGACGTGGAAGAATTATGGGCAAATTTTAAACACATTGTAAATCATGCATTGGACAACTATGTGTCGAAAAAGTGGGTCACGGACGGAAAAGACCCACCTTGGTTTAACAGCGCAATTCAGAGAATGCTCAGGAAGCAAAGGCAGTTGCACTCACGGTACAAGAAAGATCGGGAGAATGAGGACAGGCAAAAGTTGGTAGAGATTCGTGCTGCTGTAAAAAGAGCGATGTGTGAAGCATTCAACCACTACCGCCGTCATACCTTAGCAAAAGATCTTGCTGAAAACCCAAGGAAATTCTGGTCTTACGTAAAATCGGTAAGTGGGTCGAAAGCTTCTATCCAGTCACTCACTGTCTGGCCTGGCAACGGAAGACAGCGAAACGAAAGCTGAAATTTTAAATTTAGCATTTGAGAAATCTTTCACGCAGGAGGATCGTACAAACATGCCACCGTTTGAGTCTCATACAGATTCCCATATGGAAGACATAGTGATAGACATCCCTGGGGTTGTGAAGCAGCTGAATGGGTTGTAAATAAATAAATCGCCAGGTTATGATGGGATGCCATTTTGGTTTTACAGAGAGTACTCTACTGCATTGGCTCCTTACTTAGCTTGCATTTATCGCAAATCTCTTGCCCAACGTAAAGTCCCGAGCGACTGGAAAAAAGCGCAGGTGACGCCTGTATATAAGAATCGTAGAAGGACGGATCCTCAAAATTACAGACCAATATCCTTAACATTGGTTTGTTGCAGGATTCTCAAACATATTCTCAGTTTGAATATAATAAATTTCCTTGAAAGAGAGAAGTTGCTGTCCATGCATCAGCACGGCTTTAGAAAGCATCGCTCCTGCAAAATGCAACTCGCCCTTTTTTCATGATATCTTGCGAACCATAGATGATGGGTATCAGACGAATGCCATATTACTTTACTTCCGGAAAGAGTTTGACTCAGTGGCCCACTGCAGACTCCTAACTAAGGTACAAGCCTATGAGATTGGTTCCCAAGTATGTGAGTGGCTCGAAGACTTCTTAAGTAATAGAACCCAGTACGCTGTCCTCGATGGTGAGTGTTTTATCGGAGGTGAGGGTATCATCTGGAGTGCCCCAGGGAAGTGTGGTAAGTCTGCTGTTGTTTTCTATCTATAAACGATCTTTTGGATAGGGTGGATAGCAATGTGCGGCTGTTTGCTGATGATTCTGTGGTGTACGGGAAGGTGTCATTGAATGACTATAGGAGGATACAAGATGACTTGAACAGGATTTGTGATTGGTGCAAAGAATGGCAGCTAACTCTAAATGTAGATAAATGTAAATTAATGCAAATGAATAGGAAAAAGAATACTGTAATGTTTGAATACTCCATTAGTAGTGCAGCGCTTGACACAGTCATGTCGATTAAATATTTGGGCGTAACACTGCAGAGCGATATGAAGTGGGACAAGCATGTAATGGCAGTTGTAGGGAAGGTGGATAGTTGTCTTTGGTCATTGGTAGAATTTTGGGAAGATGTGGTTCATCTATAAAGGAGACCGCTTACAAAACACTCATAAAACTTATTCTTGAGTACTGCTCGAGCGTTTGGGATCCCTATCAGGTCGGATTGAGGGAGGACATAGAAGCAATTCAGAGGCGGCTGCTAGATTTGTTACTGGTAGGTTTGATCATCATGCGAGTGTTACAGGAACTCGGGTTGGAGTCTCTAGAGGAAAGGAGGTGTTCTTTTTGTGAATCGCTACTGAGGAAATTTAGAGAACCAGCATTTGAGGCTGACTGCAGTACAATTTTACTGCCGCCAACTTAAATTTTGCGGAAAGAGCACAAAGATAAGATAAGAGAGATTAGGGCTCATACAGAGGCATATAGGCAGTTATTTTTCCCTCGTTATGTTTGGGAGTGGAACAGGGGGAGAAGATGCTAGTTGTGGTACGAGGTACCCTCTGCCATGCACCGTATGGTGGATTGCGGAGTATGTATGCAGATGTAGATGTAGATTGCGTTCAAAAGCCGTGTCACTTTCGCTGGATGTCAGGAATATCATCAAATCTCTTTTCTTTCAAAGTGAGTTTAAGCCGAGGGAATAGGAAGAAGCCTGGAGGATTGAGATCCAGCGATTTTGGTGGATGTTCAAGTTGCACCACCCCCTTTTTGCCAGGAACTGTTTCATGATATTGACTGTGTGTGAGCAAGTGTTGTCATGTACAAAAAACCAGGAACCTTGTTGTGCATACTGGAGAAGCACCCCGCGTAGACGTTGCATGAAATGAGGCAATGTTCAACATTCATTATTGTTCCCACAGTTAGAAATTCCTTGTGGATAACGCCTTCACTATCGAAAAAGGTGACGAGCATCGTTTTGATGCGCGATTTTTTGGCTCTGACCTTTTTTCAACGATATGATGTCAGAGAACACCATTCCATGCTTTGCCGTTTCATTTCTGGGTCATACCAGAGACACCAGGTTTCACTGAGTGGCAAGACGATTCAAGAAACTGGGTGTCGCATCCACCATTTCGACAAAATCCTGTGAAGCCTGCTTCTGATCATCAGTCAAGTGATGTGGCACAAGATGGCAACACATTTTCCTCTTTGCTACAGGGACTGTCAGAAACACTTTCCCGGCCTCCTCAAAAATGGGTGACGCACTTGTACACACACTTCATGGACACTGCTTGATCCCCATAAACACACACCAGCATTGCACACATTTCTTTCGGTGTCCTGCTAAGCTTAAACCAAAACTTTAAACTGATCCTTTGCCCATTTACTGTCGTATTCTCAATTCGGAATCAACGCACTAAACAAGAACTTTGTCCAATAGGCCTAACACAGAATACACACGATGCTCAATTGAACTATGATGGGGGCAGGTTGTCAACACTGGCCGCTACACAGGTGTGGCATTGTGAGTCACCAGTGTTGCCCGATTGACCATTCTGACTTCATTCACCGAACTTTGTTGTCAGAGGTTGTATTTCAACATGCATACAAGGCAAATGTGCTTGGCTAGAAGCATTATGAATAAATCTGTTACAGTTTTGACTCATTCTGTAGCTGAAAATCTGAAGTTATGACTGTCATTGGCATATCAGTACTGCTCTTTCTCTCTCAACGGATTAAGAGAATTTTCCTTATTCTGATACAGTCTAACTGCGGTCATGTAATTAACAACATCGCACAACACAAACATAACTTAAATAAGGATTCACAAATAAGTAGACAAATTTTTTGAGACATCAACTTACTGTTCAGCAGAGTTATTGACAAACCCAGCTTCCCTGTGGTCTCTTGCAATAGGCACAGGTGGAACAGGTTGTGGGCCAGCAACTAGGCCTGTAGGTGGCAATCGCAGGTCTTGATCTCCCATGCGACTCAGTCTTGGATCAACTACCGGAGTGCGATGATCGATGTCACCAGATGCTGTGGGAGGAATGAACTGAACTCCAGCTGGCTGAGCTACAACTGGAGCAGCAAGTGCTGTGGTACGTGGCACAGCAACTGGGGTAGGTGCCGGAGTCCACCCCTGTTGGGCTACTGTTACAGTGACATCTGGGGCAACTACTTGTTGTGGCGCAGGTACAGGTGCAACTGGCATTGCGAGTGTGGGCTGCACAGCAGTAACTGTTGCTGCAGGTGCGGGAACAGGAACAGGGACTGGTACGGGTCCCGTAATTGTTGGCTTATCTGATGGCATGAGTGGTTGAAGTATAGGATTCGCCTTGTGCAGCATACTCTGAAGAAAGAAAAAAAGGGTAGGTTTTAATACCTTTGTGTGCCACACTCTTCTACATGTTTGAATATATTTGTAATACACACTGATAAACAACAAACATCAAACACATTGTAACAACCTTACAATGGAAATCTAGAGTTCTTTGAAGTGATACACACAGCCCGTGAATGGATTGAAAATTTAGATATTAACTTGCAGATTTAGCATTTTAATTCTATTTAGCTTGTAAAATTATGCAGCTGTTGTATGTTAGTTATCCTCCAGTTTTTATTGCCATGTACTGAATAAACAAATATATAAAATTGATCATTAACTAGCTGTAACCCCCGCCATGCTTCATTTTTGGGACGAACTTGGTCAGAAGTTGGAAATTGTGTGATACAAGACTCGTCCAACCAAAAGACATTTTTCCAGCAATCCATATTCCACATTTTATGGCTTCAACACCATGTTTTCCTGTGATGGGAATTTGCACCACTGGAATTTCAGCTCGTCCTGCAGCTCCCTGCATATGTAGCTCCCTTTGTGTTGTTTTGGTGCTGACATGGTTCACGAGTGTGACATTCAGTTCTGTAGTCACTTTTGCAGCTGTTTTTCTGTTATTTTTCATCACAATCCTCTCAATGACTTTTGCCTGTTATCAATATAGATACTGGCAAGATACTGGTCCCGGGAATTCCAATACTTTCAAGAATGTTTTGATTTTAATTAATATTTTGTGTAATTTCGCATTTGATATTGTAAGTTTCACTTATTTGATTAATTCTGGAGTCACATTATAATGCTATGCTAATTAGCAACACAAATTACTTAAACTTTTTAAAAATTTGTTACTGAATAATGTTCAAGTCAGCTGAATCAAAGTTTAAAGATCAGTAACCTTATGCGCCCAGGCGTAACTTAAGTTTTTAAATTACAATAGAAATTCACTAATAGATGCTGTCGTTTGACACTTCACTTCAAACCACATAGAATTCTGAAATTTAGTCCAAGGACTTAAATTTCCATGGAAACTAGAAGTAGATATTTTACTAATAAATATTTCCCCCCAAAAAATAAGTCCCTGAAATGTGAACTGCAACAGTCGTATCTTTATAGTGAGAGTGATTAGGTATTTACAAGATCTTTGGGGTTATCTTCACTCAATCAAGTGAGACTGCAGTCAAACATGGATTTAGTAGTTTGTATGAAAATCTAAAATTAAATTAAAATGATTACTTAAGTGTTAAATATGAATGAGATTTGTCAGTGATGACTGGCAAAAGAATGAATAGTACCATATTGTATCCAAAGCTGGAAAAAACATTTTCAATAATAATATTAGCTCTTGCAGTGCATTGGTTTATTAATGGTAATATGCCTTTGGAGGAGAAATATAGTACGACCGCATTTTGGGGATTGGTCTATGTTGAAATCTCCTACAACAATCAGTTAAGAAATATAATTATTGCCACTGTTATCATATATTGCGGTGTCTATGTATGCTATAACAACCTAAAACAGCAATCAACTGGACCACTAACATTTCGAAATGTACACGCTCAAAATGGCTCATTGCTGCACCTCAATTATTTAAGCATTACCGTTTATGTGATCCATCTGTCACAGAATTTATAAGATTGTGATGCACATATGCAACAGATCAACAACCTGAATTTGCATTAGTTACTTCCAGACTGTCTACTCTCCATATCTCATCAAAAGCATCAATTTTAAAAGTGTCTCTACGACATCCCTGTGTTTCAACACATGGTGCAGCATGAGAAGAAGGAATGATAGGCTCTGTAATGATGTCTGACTAATGCTTGCGTAATGATTGTAAGTTATGAAACACAATTTGAACAAAGTTATTTTCAGATGCTTGGAAAAATTGAAAATTTGATATTTATTTGTTTTGCTCCAGTCTTTCCTTTTTCACAATCACAGCAATCAATTCTGAGATTTCAGATGGACTATTAAAATAAAGTCTCAACAATGACACGGCTCTAGAAGAAGCTACATACAACACCAACCTTTTTATGTTTTTAGAAATATAAACCACAACTTTTTCTAAGGCTGCATCTTGTGTCTTGTGAATTGTTGCACCTTCTGCTGGTACCACGGAAACTAAGTATGGTGAACTATCAGATTTCAAGATTTCCATCTTTTGACAGTATGACAGTTTTTAATAGCATCCAATATATGATTTGAGATACTGTTGATGTTTCCAAGAAGATATTTGATCTATTATTTGCATACTTTTATCGAACAGTAGCCGAATAAGTGATGGGCACTTTTCACTCATCTCTTTGTGTAGGCTGCAGTCTCTCGCCTCCAATATTCCCATGGTGCTGTCCATAGTGTCAGTAGTCACATTTATAATATAATGTGCATCCACTCACAAAAACAAGTTTTTAGGAAGACCACAGGTCTGCACTGTAGCTAAAGGACTTGCAGATCACAGGGTTTTTCCAGCAGCTTGTGGATTTCACTCTCCTGAAACCACATCAATGGCTTTAACCAAGCACCCTTCAGTGTCCATTCGACACAATATTTGATTGTTGTATCTGCCTACTTCATTGTTGGTCGGAAACAAGTGTACTGCTACATGTGCTTCAGAATGCAGAGTATTCATATCGTAACATCTAGAATTTAATAATTGTGCAACAACAGAAGTTATCCCACTGACAGCCTTGTTATTTAAGGCTACTGCAATCATCCCTTTGCCACATAATTTTTGTCATAGTAAAGCAATGAAAAGGTCCCCACAACTGAGTGCCAGCTAATGGCGTCAATGTATTTCGACAGGTATTTGGCTGAAAACCCAAGTTGTCTCCTGTATGAAGCCATCAACACAAATGATAAAGATATACCATCAAATGGTGTATTTGTGTGAAATATTTGCTGTAATCTTATATCAATTTGGCTCAGAGTACTACTACTGGCATAGACATTTCATCCAAAATAATTAATTCTACTTCTGCAAATTTACATGCTAATGTGTTTGTCGTGCTTGCTGGCAACTCACTGTTTGGCCACACTGGGGCACGGGATGTTCTGTTGAACAATTTGACCACCAATTCCAAAAGGGACTTTTCCCATGTATACACAAAGCAAAATTTCAGCATTGTCAGGACTTATAGCCAGATTGCTATTAACAATAAGCATCAAATATTGATACAAATCCCTAATTTATAAACTTCTGCCTGCACCAGCTCCATCACTAACAAAATAATAAAATCGCGATGGTGATTCTTGACGTAAAATGTGTCCTACATGTGATACAAAATTCTAACTAAACTCAGTACATCATCGCTAATGTTACTAACTTTGCTTCTTATCCATGTAACTGCAGACAATGATCTGGATATCCTGCTTGGGTCTCCAATTCATAATCATCTAAAGGACAAGTTTTTTCTTTTGCTACATTACCACCATCATCTTTGTCTACACTATGAAATGCACATAACCAGTACTTTGAACTTATCTGGAGCCCCCAAGTGACTGAATTGAAGAGACTGAACAGATTTCATCACTAAGTTTGATAAACTTCTCTTCAAGATTTATATTATCACTGACTAATTCAGAAATTTCATCCTTCCAGTTAGTGTATAATGTTAGCTGGTCTCTGCATAATTGTTAGGATATTGTACTCCATTGTATGGAAACATAGCATCCTGGACCGCCTCATTTTCTGCAAGTAACCATAATTATTTAACAGCCTGATCCACTTTCCAACACATTCATAGTCAGTGTTTTCATATTTAGTTGCACATGAGATTTCATTTGATCATGCATAATAAGAAGCAAAATAAGCTAAACTCACTATATCAAATGTGTTGTCACATAGCTGATTTTGGACAAGATCCAGTAATTTTTTTGTAAATATGTTGGTGGATGATTAAATGGACTGCAAATCTACAACAATTTTAAATTATCCGCTCGTTCCTTGGGGTGCCCTTTGTTCGCAAGAACTTCGCTTTCAGAAGTTTATAACATGGCTTGAGAGACAGGGCTTATGCTACTGTGTCCACTTTTTGCCTCTTCTATTGCTGCTCCTTGTAAATTTGACTTACCTCATTTGGCTTTATAAACAGAACAGGCAACTGGATAAATTATAAACTGACAATCTATATTAGCCTGTTCTAATTCCAACACTTCTTTTGCACAATGAATTAGCCATGACATCTCCGTAAATATATTTTCTGTTTTTAGTGTAGCTCTAACTGTCAATATGTATTGGTCAAAATTTAATTCAGCTGATGCTAAGCAGTTATCAAACGTGAAATGTGGTGGAATATTTACTAAATGGTCCTGTAATTTTGTTGATACTTCTTTCCACTTTTTAAGAGTTGCACTGTCATCTTTGACACGTGAAACCAGTCAGGTCCTATCCAAGGGGAAATAAGGTATTCAAGATCGACAAAGTCAACATTGCTGCAAATGACGTGTGTGTGTGTGTGTGTGTGTGTGTGTGTGTGTGTGTGTGTCCCAATTTTTTGTCTAATTCTTTGTTATTGTGGATATGATTTGGTCAACAAGTAAGAGAATACTTTCATTTGATGACGGGTCTCTAGAAATGAAGAGTGTTGCACCTCCTCCTACCCACAGCATCATCATATGGGTGCCAAAGGAAAAATGCTCCTACTGGAGCACCATAAAAGTGAATATGCTCCAGTTTGAAGGACTGACTGAAAAGTGGGGTACCAGCTGTTTCAGCCTGCCTGCTCAGTATCTTTAAAAAAATTCCCAAATATTTTGGCACACAAACTTCATCATGCTATTTTTAACATGCAACTCACCTCTCACTCCCACAAACCGCCTTAACTGTAACTCACATACACTAGTCCATTGCTGTAAGTCGCTCAACCCATTCAATCCCACTTGTCTATTCTAACTCATTCATTCATTCATTCAGCCCTACTCCTTGTCATTTTCTCTTTGTGTCTCTGTCACTGTCTCCTGTCTCACAACCACAGTCTGCTTCATTCTGTCACATTACTCAGACAGACATGTAAAATATGAATAAAAAGTAAAGCTATCATTAACTCCCAGTTAATTTAAACACATCATTTAAACAACCAACAGGTTCACCAAATCATAGTGGTGTAGACAGTTAAATCTTGGAATTTGATCCTTCTTGCAACAGGAACTGGTCTCCAACAGATAACTGTCTCTTACACTCCACCCCAGCTTCATTGTTATTGCATCTCAGACTTTCCATTGTTTGAAATTCATTTAAAATAACATTAATCCTTTTGTCTCGCCAGTTAAAGGACTTAGAGCATCTTTTCCTTCCTTAAGCACCTCCCCTGACATAATGTTAGTCATTCCATTATAAAAGCACAATAGTCACTTTGGAGCACTGTAGATGGTGTACAACTAACAGTGGGCAGTTATGTAACCATCCACCACTGATGTAAACTAAGGTGGTGAAGTGGTATGTGTGTACCACTCAGTTGTAAGGAATTTGCTCAGTAACATATGTCAGCATGGAGACGTGACAGAATGCCAGCAAGGAATCTCAGGAACCTCATAAATTAAACTTTGCATAAGACCCCACAAGAAGTAGTCCACAGGAGTTAAACCTGGCAACTGCGGCAGCCACGCAGCTGGACCATCCAGGCCTATCCATCTTCTACAGTACCATTTGTTGAGATGTCTCTGAACAGCGCAAGAGAAGTGAGGTGGTTCATCATGCTGAAACCACATTTCCTGACAGTAATTCAATGACACAGATTTAAAGAATGGGTCCAGTATGTTTGGTAGGAAAATGAGTATGCAGTATGAAGTTTGTAATGGGAATTTCTGACCTCCTTGTGTATCCTAACCAACAGGGACCAGTGCCGAGTGTCAGGACTTGTCAATGACAATCCCACAGGAATTCTACTGTCAGTAAATGCATGTGCATCTCGAGCAGTTTCCAAAGAAAATATTGCAAATGGAAATGCATGAAATGTACATCTTGAGTCACGTACCTCACAGGAGGCTATTGCTTAAAGTGGCATGTAAAGATACACATCTTTGACAAGCATACAACACAAAGCCAGGACAGTAGCTGACTGGAGGCCTGTAGTGAGATGAGATCGAGTGGAAATTCGGCTTATTTTCAAAACATTGCAAAACCACAAGAGTACAGATGCTCCAAAGAGATGCTAAACTTGCACGCTTTGGAGAGTGTACTTCAGGCTGGAGGTGGTTTCATGATGCTTTGGTGGTGCTTTTCATACCACGACTTGGGCCCACTCATGTAGGTTACTGTGAACATTCTCAGTGGCCAATTGTTGCTCTTTCTTCTACATTTTCATGATGAGTATGCTGTGGGCACTCTCATCTTCCAAATTGAGATTAAACTGTTTGCACGACTGTAGGTATGCATTTCTGGTTTTATGAGCATTCGGGCACCATATTGTATTTCAACTGACCCGCTAAATCATCCCACCATAATTCCTTAGAAAATGGCTGGACTTTTTAGGAGAGGGAATAAAACATTGCAATCAACATTCCCAGAACTGTGTTGTTCTACAGGCTGTAATACTCAATTAATGGTATCAGCTACATATGGCATACCTGAAACAATGTGGACACAATTTTCTGCTGAACTGATGCCATTATCAATACTAGGGGTGGTGTTACATAGTAATAGGATTGTGTCTTCTGGGGGTGACTAATTTTTTTGTCCTGTGTGCTTGTATTTTACATTTTCTTATCCAATTTCCTGTATTCGGCACCGAGTTTATGAATTAATGAAAGTTAAAAAGCTACTGACTGTGCATTCCTCAGGCCTGCTCAAGCAAATTCTGTTTTGACTAGGTACTGTTATTAATTTTTGCTTCCACTTTGATGTATCATACTATTGATAAGTTAGGCAATTCTACTTAGCACAGTTAGTATTTTTATGATTTGATCATTAAAGTATTTAGAATTAATAGGTAATCATCACATTATCTGTTAATGTCATTTATACGTTTATATTACTGATTAATTAATTTTACTGTGCAAAACACAATATTCCTTAAAAAAAAAAAAGTTAAATCCACAAAGAGAAGACGAGCTGATTAGTACTTACCTTCAGGAGATGCAGCCCCAGTGCTGCTGGTAGACACATGCAAAACTAGACAATATTACTTCAATATTACTCTAAGCACATGGGAACGATTGTTAGTGGAACACTGAAAAACTAGGGGTGGAGGCACTAATAGGGCTCTACCACATATCAGGAGGAAGGGAGGCAAAGATGAAGGAAAAGGCATCAGAGTAAGTAAAATCAGTAATCATAAAGTAACTTGCACAAAACATAACACAGTTTACTCACAACTGCTGTGTGAGGATCCAGAATGCGCATCACCACTTGGGCTTGGAGAAGAGCGTAAGCTAGTTGTGGATTCTGTAACAGCATTGCACGAGCCTCTGTTGGATTATTCTGAACACAAAGTTTCATCTGTTTCATCAATTCAAACATTTGCTCTGGTGGTAAAGATGCAACAGCTTTGCTTATTGCCTCAGGGGCCTTATCTGACTGGACTGCTTCTCCATATGGATTCTCCACAACAGGCCCCTGTAACAGACCTGACAAACCAATAGTTTGTTACTCCAATAAGCAGCAGCAGTGATGGTGGTGGCAGTAGGACTAGGAGTTGGAATAGAGTATTAGTAGATGTAGTAGTAATGGTGGTGGTAGTGGTAACAGCAAAAACAGAAATGTACTTCTAATGAAACAAAAATTGAGTATGGCAGGGATTAGACCAGGAGGTTTTTTTTTTTTTTTTTTTTTAATTAATAGCAAAATTATAGGCACGATTACATGTTGCGAAAGAAATGCAAGAAATATTTAAACTAAAAGAAAATTAAAGGGAAAATTTATGAAAATAAATTGAGAATATCAGAGCTAATGTCAGAGCAAAGTCAGATCTCATCAGCTGTCTTTCAGTTCTTGGTAGTCCTTGGAGAAATAGTAATAGTAGTAGTAATAATAATAATAATAATAATAATAATAATAATATTATAATAGTAATAATATAACAGTATTATTATTATTATGCTATACCAATGTTGACCTACTCATTTAGAGTAGTGAAATGGGATAACACAGATCTAGAAGAACTCAATACACTTACACGATCACAATGCCACAAATATAGAATACATCATATACATTCAGCAACAGAAAGATTCACATTAAGCAGAAAGGAAGGAGGAAGGGGATTTATCGACATAAAAAACCTACATTATGGACATAAAATAGAAATAAACTTCCACATGGGAAAAATATATTAAAAACAAAGATTCCAAGACTTACCAAGTGGGAAAGCGCCGGTAGACAGGCACAATAAATAAAACACACAAACACACACACAGAAATTCTGTTCTGTGTGTGTGTTTTATTTATTGTGCCTGTCTACCGGCACTTTCCCGCTTGGTAAGTCCTACATTATGGACAGGTAGACAATTTAAGAAAATTCTTTCTAGAGTGAGCAGAAACTAGCAAAATACACAAAGCAATCACTCATATAAATACAACGGCTACACCACTGCAATTTCATAACCACTTCTACAACCCTTTAGATCACATAACATCAACAGATACAAAGAAAGTAAATTGGAAAAAGAAAACACTACATGGCAAGCACCTGTATCATCTAACACAGCCACATATCGATCAAGACGCATCCAACACATGGCTAAGAAAAGGCAATGTATACAGTGAGACAGAAGGATTCATGATTGCAATTCAGGATCAAACAATAAACACCAGATATTACAGCAAGCATATTATTAAAGATCCCAATACCACAACAGATAAATGCAGACTTTGCAAACAACAAACAGAAACAGTAGATCACATCACAAGCGGGTGTATAATACTAGCAAATACAGAATACCCAAGAAGACATGACAATGTAGCAAAAATAATACATCAACAGCTTGCCTTACAACAAACTTATAAAACAACGCTTTCCCACATACAAGTATGCACCACAAAATGTACTGGAGAATGATGAATACAAATTATACTGGAACAGAACCATTATAACAGATAAAACACCACCACATAACAAACCTGACATCATATTCACCAATAAAAAGAAGAAATTAACACAACTAATCGAAATATCCATACCCAATACAACAAATATACAAAAGAAAACAAGAGAAAAAATTGAAAAATACAACCAACTGGCTGAGGAAGTCAAGGACATTATACCAATTATACTATCAACTACAGGAGTCATACCACACGATATCCACCAGTACATCAAAGCAATACAGCTACATCCAAACTTATATATACAACTACAGAAATCCGTAATTATTGATACATGTTCAGTTACCCAAAAGTTCCTAAATGCAATATAACATATACCGTGCAGTTAAAAGGAAGTCACGCTTGATCAAGGTCCGCATCACTTTCCATTTTTGACCAGACATAACGTCTGAGAAAAGAAAGAAAGAATAATAATATACAGTGGAGACTTTTGGAGTGTCCTGACACTGGCCTTCACAACTCATGGAACATGAGGAGGCATGCAAAACTTTTCTCTCTGAAGATGCAAGGTTCAAGACCACCTGTGTGTTATGGAGAGTAAGACCCCACAAAATGTGAATCTGTGTATGAAGAAAATTGCATGTCTAGATGAATAAACCGAGGAGGTGGGCATTTCTACAGCGGGAATAATTGTACCCAGAGAATGAATTATTGCAGTTTAGAGACCTACAAATAATGTCTTGGGTACTGGCTGACCTATAAAAAAAATTAGTCTTGATGCTACCACATTAGCGGACACTTGCCACTCGGCTATTTATGGGATCACAAAGGAAAATTACTCTCTCACAACACAATTTAATGAAGAAACCAGCAACAGAGACCTATGTCGTTCGACCTTTATAAAAGTCTCGATGCACAGCAGGAAACAGAGATAAGACAATCCCTCTTCTTGGTAGTCCCACAAACAACATCTAGAGGAAGAGAGAATTACTGAGTAGGTGCATCTCTTACTGCTTTACCTACTGGCATGCCCTCTAAACCTTGCCTAGGAAATTTTGCTTGCAGAGAGAATGAACTGATACCTGCTATGTGGACAACAGAAATTAATATGGAAGTATTGGTAAAATTCTAAATTTTAAGAAAATCCACTTTTAGCTTGAAGGCACCCTCTAATGTACAGTTCGTGAAGTCATATCCCAATTTGTCAGAAACTGATGACAATCTTGTACATGAAAGAAAAGTGATATTGAAAAATTAAAACTGATAATAAAATCTGAGTTACACATTTATTGTACATGTGTGCTGCTTGCTGCTTAGAGAAGACTTTGCCTGCAAGACTGCGGCTGCCAGCTGTAGCTGAACTTAGCCGCTGCAAGCTCCCACTGCTGTTTGGTCACCACCCTCAATAATAGAAAATGAGGACTAGCCTGGCCTTTCCATTGTGAAGGGCTGTATCAAGTGACTGCAACCTACCTCTTTCTAGCAGTTGGGCGAGACACCCAAGTACTCCCTACATCGCTGTACAACATGTTGCTGATATGGGTCCTGGACTTCCACCTTCATGACATCTGCCACCTGTGGTATGCTGTAGGCACCTGTTGAAGTGGATGACTGTCTTCGAGAGTGGTGGGGTGGGCCACACTAAATACTGGGGAGCCACGGTAGACTTATGCCTACAGATTCCTATTCTGGTTGTCTGCACATCACTGTTAGGTCCTGACCTACACCATGGCCACAACTGGACAAAGCACTGTACTCACATTCCTTGCTGCACTTGAGTGTGTAATTCAGCACACACTCCATTGTGCTAGAGAAGATAACCACCTACTGTACAATCACACAGAATGAACATGTTTCCAAATGATGCTGTTTCACTAGGACCTTAGGGTGTATGATAGCCACTCACACCAGCCCCCAAACTCAGCTTTCTGCACCTTCAGCGTTACCACCTGGCATGCTCAGTCTCCACACCCACTAAAAACCCTGATCTGAGAGGTGACTGCTGCGACTGGTGGTCAAAAGTGGGCCTCATGTCGACACTGCTACAACTAGCAATCAGAAGTGGGCACCATGCCAATGGTGTCAGGTGGCTAATTATGACAACGATTGGTGGCCACAAGTGGGCCTCACGCTGCCTAAACTACAATTGATACCACTATGATCAACACCAGTTTCTCGTGTTACTGCCATCCCCACAGCAGCAGTGATCATCTTCCAGCCAATGATTCACACAATGCACGGCAGTAAGTGAAGAAGCATGTTTTTAACTTTGTAACTGACTGTTTACCTTGTAACTGGCTGTTTTCATTATGTAATTCACTGGCCTCGGTCGATTGTACAGACGTTTATTTTAATCTAAGGCGAACTTTGGCACAGCGGAGCGAGCCTTCTGGCCTGACTAGTTTTAAGGATAATTGTCAGAAGTTATATTTAACATCTGTCAGGTGCACACTTTGCAGTCTTTCTAGGTACAAGTTGTTGTGTACGACAGCTGTACTAGCCATATGTTTCATTTGTCAATGTTGGAATCTTTTGACATGAGAGTGTACTGAATGTATATGGGCTATGATATGCCACAATGACTTGAGTAGCTTTTTGTGTGCCGTGTACTCTGTAGTGTGAACCTAGTGCTCATTTCCTTTTGTATTGTACATTTCTTTATTGTTTGGACAACAATAGAATATGTAAGATGCTAGCAGAAACACAAAGTGCTAGTAATGGGGGTTCTGTTGATACTATGATGGAGCACATCATTAGGTTACAAGAAGCACTTTAACAGAAAAGCTGGGGAAGTAGCATGTTGCAAGGACCATGGAGAGGTACTGTGTGCTGAGAAGCACTAGGTACTAGGACAACTTGGAGAAGTTAAGACTGTACCATGTATACATTCTCCTATCAATCCTGCAAAACCAAATTTGAGAACACCTTTTTCGCCAAGGCATCCAAAAGATCAACATCCAAATGTACATGCTAACACAGAATGAGTAATAAGAATAAGGATCTCTATGTATTTTTGCATGGCATTCCCTGCTTAAAGGCTGTGCGCAGATTAGGATGGAGAACCCTTCTGATTTGGCCACAGTTATCACGATCTCCACACAGTTGGAAAAGACAGATATAGCAACTACAGACTGTGGCAACCACCAGGTGTTTTCTTCAATAATGAAATATCACAGGTGTAGGCATGAGGACCATTTCCAACTGCTGGAATGCTAAGAGTGCAGACGAGTAGCTCACAAAGCATGAAAATGCAGGAGTAAAAAACGGAAAATCAGTATCAGCAAATGTCTTCAATAAATGTGAATGGGAATGTGTCAGCCACCAGAAAATGTTTCCAATAAAGTGTAGTGCTGGACAAGCAGATGCAGAGGTGGAACGCTGCTTGTGGAGTTGTCTTGGTGCCAGGAAACATAGGTTTCTGGTAGATATTGGAGTACATTTATTGATTATTGCACGAGATCTCTTGGACAGAAAGAGACTTGGGTCTCCACGTTACAGGTTATGTTAAGTTGGCAATAATGAAGGAAGTTCACTGGGTAAAACACTGGTCAAGTTTAGCATTGGGGCTAAGACTTTTCCCAAACATATACATGTGTTGATACAGGTTGGCAAAGTGTATTCTGCAATTATCACACTTGATTTCCTCACTAATCATCATACAAAAATTGATCTTTCATGGTATACAGTAGAGCTTCAAGAGACTGTTTGTGCTGGGTGATACCACTGCAAGCGAGGCAATGCTGCAAGGTGCACCAATTATGAAACTATTGCCAACTGCACTGAGTATATGCACAATACAGATGGGTTCCAATGATAATGTACTGTCAGGGACGGGGGAATTAGTTTAGGTCTTTGCAGGTACAGAATTACCACAAGAGATGTTGTGTGTGGTTGAGATACTTGTAAGTTTGGGCGCAATGCACTGTTTTGTGACCAGAACAGTAGCATGCAAAAGTAATGTGAATGGTGAATGTACAGTTCCAGTTACACTCGACGATTTTGATAAGAACAATTAAAGTCTAGCAAAGGGCTTCATGATCGCCATATTGTGTATTTTGGATGAAAGGGATATAGATAGGACATGTACTAACCGTAGCCACAAGCATACCGTCAATAATTATGCTTTATGTAACAAAGTGGGTCATTTGCAGGATTGTGACCAGTGCGCTATGGAAGCATTGCATGGGATGCATTACCCATAACCCAAGTTACCCAACACTGCATACCCGATGTAATGGAAAACCATGATTACAGATGAAGGGATATTGGAACAAGGAAATACACATGCTCTTATGACAAAGGAGTTGCAAGAGAGCAGAACAGGAAGTGTTACCATTTGTCTGATGACACAGGAGTTGCGAGAAAGAAGAACAGGAAGCGTTACCATTTGTCTGACCATTATAGGCCAAAATGATGCACGGTTGTGCAAGGCTCAGTTGTTAAGAGGTGAACCTGACACAATAAAATGTCACAGGGAAGTGCTCGAGCCTCAACCACATTTTCAGGAACTAGGTACCCACTGGATTTACTCAGTCTTTATGTCACAGATCGTGATCATCAACTGTTACGAGAATGGAAAATTTAGGGGCATGAAATGGATGGAACTTCAAGATAATGGTATCTTGATCAATGGCATGACTTACAATGTAGTATAAGCTCAACTATCTGTTACCTGTAACTATTACCAGTATGACCATGATCATGTTATACTAGGCAAAAAACTTTTGAATATCCTGTTTATCCAAAACAGGACATTTGAGTCCAGAACTTCTACACTTGATCGATGGACTAACTGCCTCCAAAAAAAGGGTGTATTACTACGGAACAGACTTTCAAACATATCCAACATTTCCAGGAAACATATCATCAGAATATCACCACTATAAGTGTTTCTACTACTAGCATAGCCATGCTTCTTTAGAAGAACTTGTGTACTCTACCTACAATTGAGACGCAAGACTGCCAATCCTCCTGACCTATCTCTGCACCAGATCCCCACAAAAAGGCTTGATGCCGTAACTACGAAGTAGGAATTGCAACAAACTGTGTCAATATATAGAATTAAATTATAGCAAGTAGAACAAGAAAGACCTCGGTCATATTAGAGATAAAACATATATTTATGTGAAAACAAGTAACGTAACTCACTCTCGTAAGATGTTAACCGAGATTATACTGTATAAACCAGTGTCAATGTAATTTATGCAAAATGAAGTTGTTCTAGGATGATGCCAGCATAAAATTCCTGATGAATGTTTGAAGATGAGAGGATTGTTGAACAGCAGATCCAATTCCTGGGTGCAAATATAAATTTTTGAAAATACTACCTGGCACAGATGACACAGAATCATATCTGGCTCATTCCGTGCATCAGAAGCAGTATCTCGGACATGCAAAGAGTGCCACTGTTGCAGAAGGCTGGGTGCCACTCAAAATACATTTTCACACCAACTGAGCAGTAATCGAGGAGTACGAATGATATAATCTGACAGCATTCGATGCGTCATTCTGTGACACTTGCAAGACTGAGCCACAGCAAGTGAAATCCTAGCTCAGCTTCTCCATAATTTCTTAGCACTGACTGAAAGTGCGAAGGCATCAAAACTGACAATAACTGAGCCACCACAATGGGGCCAAGTGTGCAGACACCTCCAGATAATGAGGGTGAATGACTGCATCCCCAGCCACAATGATGTTATGTCCAACTTAAATACTCCCATTTCAGGGTCAGTATCCGGTCATCCCATCTGCATGTCCACTTCTGATGTTACAGAATAAATTGGTTGGTGAATCATGATCTGCTGCCTGCTGCCGAGAGAAGACTTCGCCTCCGAGGCTGTGGCCAGTCGGTTGTAGTGAAACTTAGCTGCCACTGCTGTTTCGTCACCACCATCACTGACAGAAGATGCGTGCGAGCCTCAGCCTTCCTTCATGAAGGATCATATCGAGTGGCTGTAAGCTACCGTCTTTTACATGTTGAGCAAGGCACCCAATTAGTGCCTCCCTGGCTGTATGTCGTGCTGCCATTTGGGTTCGAGACTTCCGCTTTAATCACACCCGCTGTCTGTGATATGCTACTGGCACCTGCTTACTTGAAGGTCCATCTCTGAGAGCGCTGAGGTGAGTTGCACAAACTGCTGACAAGCTACAGTAGGCTCATGCCTACAGACTATCTGCATGACACTGCCATCAGATCCTGATCACCGTGGCCACAATCGTCAAAGCAATGTGTCCACATTCCTTGTTGCACTCAAGTGTGCGATTTGACATGCCTTCCAACATGCCAAAGATGACAATTCCTACTATAAAATCACAAGCAAGAAATATGTTTCCAGACAATGCTGTTTCACGGGTGCTTTAGGGCAGACAATGCTGTTTCACTGGTGCTTTAGGGCAGACAACACCATGCACAGCAGCTCCCGACCTCGGCCTCCTGCACCTGCAGTGCCACCATCTCACCTGCTCAGCCTCCATGCCCACTAAAAATTCTGACCTGAGGGGTGACTGCTACACAGGGCTGGCAAAATAAAACTGGCCTGTAAAATACTTCATGCCTTGGGTGAAGATGATGTAAGCTGGCCTGCCTACCTTACAAAGCACGAAATACTTTCTGGACCAGCTTTATTTTGCTCTTCGTATATGTAGATGACATAAAACTAAATAAAGAAATCGGAAACAGCTGCAACCTGGACAATAGCAGGCAGGTATTGCTATCAACATAACCATTTACATTAGAAAACTGTGCCACTATTCATATTCGTAGCATCAAAGAACAAATAACAAATGAGAAAATTAACAGTACTAATTAATTGGTGCCTGGATAAGAGTCCAACAATTTGAGAATAACACCAAACATTAACACAAATTAAACATTTGCAGCTTAATCTTGTAATAGTTGGTTGTTTTGGGGAAGGAGACCAGGCAGCGTGGTCATCGGTCTCATTGGATTAGGGAAGGAAGTCGGCCGTGCCCTTTCAGAGGAACCATCCCAGCATTTGCCTGGAGTGATTTAGGGAAATCACGGAAAACCTAAATCTTGTAATACAACTGAAAACAGCCAGTTTACCAGATTGTTCTTACTCAGATAATATTTTCTATCAAATGAAAAGGTCTCACTTAATACATTTATTAAGTACTGATTTAGATTGAAAATTAATTAAAAGTTACTTTATGTTTTCAAAAATGATTATTCATAATGAAATACTTTAGCTATTGAAATCACTTATAAATAAAATAATTATAATAATTGAGATATGGTGTGACTACTTACTCTGCATCTCCATACGTGACTTCTCTGTGCAGGCATTGTCAACACGCAGAGTACGTCCACCTATTTCATAGCCATTTAAATTTCGCATTGCAGAAAGAGCAGTCTCTTGATCTTTATATTCACAAAATCCATAACCTTTTGGTTTACCGGTCTCACGATCATAAACTAACCTGCAAATGGAATTGCTTGTAACATATGATCTCACAGCATAAAGTTATCGCTCCAAAGCATCTAAAGAATAAATATACTTGGGTGATGGCTGTTCGTCTGCGATTAGAATATATTACAAATTAAGTATTTAACACAAACAATGAAAAATCCAGAATGGAATAATGACAACATTATGAAAAGGACAGATCTACTCACCACACAGAGGGGATGAGTTGCAGACAAGCAGAACAAACAACTATGAAACACACAAGATTTTGGCCTCAAGGCAATTCTCTAAAACACACACACACACACACACACACAAAAGACCACTGTCTCTGGCTGTCTGGGCCAGACGAGCAACTGTGCATGATGGAAGAAGGGGTGGTTGGGATAAGGAAGGAGTAAGGAGGAGGCTATGGCCGGGAGGGGAAGGAGAGCATGGTATGGGTGAGGACAATAAAGTGCTGTTGATGGGAGCATATAGAGACGTGGTGAGGAGAGGGCAGCGCAGCTAGGTGCAGCTGGAGTTGGGCAGAGGTCCAGATGGAAAGGGGGGGGGGGAGATGGCACTTTACATCTGATGTAGATAGGAACGAAGGTGATAGCAGAATTATACAACATCATTTAGTCCTTCAGAGATCAACACAGCAACTTGTCTGGCGGTGGTGGCAAAGAAGTGGAAGGAGTACTGAAATGCCATCAGAGTGGCGAAGATTATCTTGTAGTGACACTGTAACAAAGCCACATGACTGGGGGAAGAGATCATAAAGCCAATAACCAAAAAGGAGCTACTTGTGGCCTAAATTGGGCAGGGATAAAATCATTGAGGGGAGACAGATAAAGATCAGAAAAGATGGTCAGTCAGAAGACGTGGTAGTCCCCAACAGGGGGTACATACTGAAATCTCAAGTAGGAGAAAAGGAGGGGTGAGAGATTTCTTACTATGTAAGTGCCCTGCCCGGGGGCAAATAAACATTGCAAATGGTAATCGCTGGGCTGACTCACACTTGCACTGCTTTCACTTCTAGTGTGGTAAGCAACGTAATGCAATCACTGGCAACATCTTTGTAAATCGACATACACATCCTTCCAGAAAAACTGTAGGGGTCAATACAGTTCAAGAAGAAGGTATGGTAAAGGGTTGGAGAATTGATATATGGAGAGCAATACAGGTCACACTACAGGAAGATATTAGTCCTTGCAATTTAGGAGGACGACAGTAATGTCCGTTTCTGTTCCACTGAATCATCACATTAAAGTGCACCTTGATTATGTGTGAAGGGGCCAAGAGGACATGTCATGCTTCAGAATGATATTGTAATTCATCAGGATGTAACATCACCATGTGAAAGAGGGGGGGTGGGGGTGGAGGGGAAGGGGAATCTGAAGCTCAAGGGTCACAAAAGCAGCCTTCCCCCAAGCTTCCTTTTCCTTCTCCTTAATTCCTTCAGAGCATCAGAAATCTTGCAAAAGGTTATCCACCGTGGGGGTACAACTGTAAGATTGGGCAGCCCTGGAAACTGCAGTCCAAGGCTCCTGCTGCCACTGCCTGGTGCAGAGATTTCTGGGATGAGGGTTCTCTGTTACACGATGGCTTGGTAATTGGTATTGAGGTCCCTAAGTAGGTGCTCCAGTGAATCACAAAGTCGTTGGCTGGTTGGAGTTAAGGGACTAAATAGCGAGATCATCACTCCTCAGCCATGGGGTAGTTCATCGGCAGTTAATGATATCTGCTAAAAATTTGATCAAATTATGGAAGTACTAGCAACCCACCTTGGCCTCACAGAGGTAGCACTGAGTACCTACCGCTGAATAAGTTGCCTAGAGGCACCAGTGCACAGCGAGTATCAAAATCCTTACAGTAGATCCTGAGAGTAGTCTTCACATACAGATAGAAAAAAAAACCATGGTGGGGGACAATGAGTCGTCATAGTTCAGCTAATATGCACCAAATATTTATAAATCATGTACACAAACCTTCCTCATGAATCAGTGCATCTATTTGTGAAAATATTATCAAAAACCCCACAGTAGTTCCTGAGTTTAGCCTTCATTAATTTATAACATATATACAAGAATATATGTACATGTGAACAGATTCTGGTAATAATAATAATAATAATAATAATAATAATAGCTCAATATTGAAGAGCAAGTCTTACAAATGGGCATAACTTCAGCAACTTGAATCTCTGTGGTCACTTATCCAACCAGAAAATGGTGACCTACACATTTCATTTGTGGCAAATTTCCACACTATTAAGACGTGACTGGTAGTTTAAAAAACAGAGACTAAACTACATGATGTGACCAGGATTTGATCATGCAAGTTCTTAATTATCAACAGCGAACCTTAGAGCTACTGCTAAACCACCAAACTTTAATTTGCTTCAGTTCTGGTGAGAGAGACCTATTGTTTAGCATGGAATCCAAACCACATTTCAGTTCTGGTGAATCACTGGGAGGTTTAATGCTAGGTTAAAATACATTTAAAATTTTGTGGTCTGGCCGTTATTCGATCCTGCGACCTTTCAGGTTTGAGGCATGCGCTGGATCACTGCCTAGGGTTCTGCTTAATCTTCACTGCTGTCTGAAGATGCCGTGGCTGTACTTCTAGATGGCAATCCCATTGTTCTCCAGTGATGGACTCAAATTTGTCACAAATCAGCCAATTTTCACGAAATATTTATAAATTATAGATACAAACCTTCCTGATGATTCAATTTATCTGCTTATCAAAACCAGATCAAAATCCCTACGGTAGTTCCAGAGATTAACCACTACATTCAGACAGAAGTGAGTAGCGAACTTCAATTCAGACATTATGAAAATAAATAGGAGTGGTAAAACAGAGGCACTGAAAGCAATATTGATGCCAGGGGTCTTAAATAATTTCTGGAGAAATAAAAGTATATGGGTTAGGCCAAGACAAGTCAGAGCAGATGAGGGGTCTGCCAGAGCTCACTTGTGGCAGGAGAAATACCACCTGCATCCTAGCCCCCATCATCCTGATTAAGGGCGACAACAGAGAGTAAAAAAAGCCTTTTAGCTGGAAGATTCGTAACAGAGAAAATGAGAAAGCTAAAGCTGTAATGGTTATTTATTCAACTGATAATAATAAAATAGAGTGAGAGAAATAATCTGGCCAATTGGTCAGAAGGACCAGGCAAGGGCGCTCCCTCATCCACCCGTTTCACTTCCGGGGCTCTGCATGCAATGGAGGCCATCCATTGAAGCGCTACCCCTAACATGGAAAATAGAATAAGGCAGGAAATAGCAGCTAACCACATCTAAAAGCAATTAACATAAACCAAAAAAGGGATGACCAAGGCAACAGGCAAAAGACAGTGTCAAGAGCCCCAAGACCCAGCAAGTGGCAAGAGACACCATAACCCCAACCTATCTGGCCCCACCTCAAAGTCCTTTAAAATGTTATAACTGCGAATAACAAACCAGTTTCATGGAGAAACAGAGAACCAGTTCAGCTGTCCATAGTTGTCCACCAATATTAGAGACAAAGAGGGGGGAAAATAATATGAACAGCCATTTTCCATGTTAGGGGTAGCACTTCAATGGATGACCTCCATTGCATGCAGAGCCCCGGAAGTGAAACAGGGGTGGATGAGGGAGTGCCCTTGCCTGGTCCTTCTGACCAATTGGCCAGATTATTTCTCTCACTTTATTTTATTATTATCAGTTGAATCGATAACTATTACATCTTTAGCTTTCTCATTTTCACTGTTACGAATCTTCCAGCTAAAAGGCTTTTTTACTCTCTGTTGTCGCCGTTAATCAGGATGATGGGGGCAAGGATGTAGGTGGTGTTTCTCCTGTCACAAGTGAGCTCTGGCAGACCCCTCATCTGCTCTGACTGTCTTGGCCTAACCCACATACTTTTATTTCTCTAGAAATTATTTACCACCCCTGACATCAATATTGCTTTCAGTGCCTCTGTTTTACCACTCCTATTTATTTTCATAATGTCTGAATTGAAGTTCGCTACTCACTTCTGTCTGAATGTAGTGGTTAATCTCTGGAACTACCGTAGGGATTTTGATCTAGTTTTGATAAGCAGATAAATTGAATCATCAGGAAGGTTTGTATCTATAATTTATAAATATTTCGTGAAAATTGGCTGATTTGTGACAAATTTGAGTTCATCACTGGAGAACAATGGAATTGCCATCTAGCAGTACAGCTATGGAGAGGGCCCCGAGATACATTCCAAATGGTAATCACATCCATGGATGGATGTCAGACGGTTGATGACCCTTGTATGCAAAAAGTATCTGATAAGTTGGATGATTAGGAAGTCAGTAAGAGGTGGTACCGTCGGAACTGAGGAGAGGTATCCTCCTTCGGCACGAAGACTTTCTGTGGGCCATGTCTGGAAGCCATCTTTTAGTCAGTTTTACTCTTCAACAATGGACTGGCTTCAACAATTTCAAAGCTGAAGGTGCCACTGAGCCAGAAACATGGCAACCATAGATCAACGGGGACGAGGTCAAAGCACTGTAAATACTGAGGTGAGTACTGTGGTCTGTGCACCAAAAGGTGTAGGCATGGAGCAGAGAGCATGTAGCTTTTGTAAACATGCTAGTCATGTTGAAAAATATGGGGCAGCATTGTCAACTTTTCATTAAAGCAGATTCCCAAAAAAATCAGAACTGCCTAACAACACTCGAGTAGAGTTCACAATCACGATAGACAATGGCACGACAGAAATGAATTACTAGTGTTTTTAAGGGAAAGAACTGGAAGCCAAGGGGAAGGGTAGAAGCAGACGCCCTTTGGGTGGTACCTTGGATCTGGCGTTCAGCCAATGCTACAGGTTGAGAGCTAAACCAAATGCAAAAGTAGTCCAATGGAAGTCACTAGCCTATTGAAGGCAACGAGGAATAATGTAACACTCAGCACAGAGCCATGCATAGCATCATACTTGAAACAATGAGACTATCTCATCACAGAGAAGTGAAAACACCTTCTAGCCAAATTTGAAGACCCTGAGTAGATTGAGTCTTTGAGCAACATTCATAAGTTGGATCATCTGATTATGGATCAAATCAGGGCCTGGGACCATATCATGTGACAAGTTAAGAGTCTTAATCAGTTCCCATCCAGTGAAAGATTCCTTCCATATGACATCTTGAGGTGTCGCGTATTCTGCTGGATACCAGCATTGTTCTTGCACGATATTTCAAAAAAATGAACTGGTATCTTAAACAGGTGCTATCTGAGACAGTTTGTCAAGTGGAACAGTTCCAGTTTTCCATCTGTGGTCTGTTCCCAGTAGCGGTATCCTTAGGATTACCCACTTTGGTCCAGAGTGCTTGTCTACCATTACTGAGCAGTGTCTGGAACTCAGTCATTCCATGAACTATGATAAAATGAGAGTTCTGGAACAGCGCCCAGATACTGGGACAATGTTACAAGAGAATCTACGGAAATACAGGTGATGGCAAACCTCATGAAGCATGCCACTGGGTAACAAATCAGTAGAGCATGGGAGCTTGCACTGGAGTTGATATAAATGCAATGGAGGCATCAGCAGAATTCCACAAAAAGTCATACTGTGAGTGTGGACACAGGAAACAAATCCCAGATAGAGCATCACGCACACTGGACCGAAGATTAAATGTCACAGGGGAAAGGAGGGGAACGCAAAGGGAACACCTAGGCTCACACTGGACCAAAAAAGGAACACCAGCATGCAGTTGGGTGCATGGGACTGAATATTAAATACCAGCACCTAGTCTGGCACATGGGATCAAAGAGGAAATGCCTAAGAATGTTTCTAGTGGGTCACAGAGAGAACACCTAAAACTGCAGTGGATCGAAAACAGGATGCTGACCTACAGACAGGTACTCCAGATCAAAGAGGGAACACCTAAGGACAATGCTAGACAATGCGGGCCACAGGCGTAATGCCTGGTAGTGACAGTGGAGGGGGAAGACCATAGGTATCAATACGGGACACATACCACTTGCCAAGCAGTCTCAGGCAGTGCCTGATGAAGATAACGAGTCATATTGTCAAAATATCTTGCAAGAACAATGCTGATATTTGGCACAACACCTGACACCTCAAGATGTCAACAGACCACCGGAAGAGTTTGAAGATTCACATTAAGAGACTCTACAGGGAGGAAATGTACTGAAATATCAAGAAGCTGGTCAAACTTCCACACAGGAAATGGACAATGCTGAGTTCTCTCACTTTCCCACTGGGATGTCAAGATGGAGATGATGAACTAATTTTAGTCAGGATTAACCATTACATTAACTATAGAGCGATGGGCATTATAAAATGTTGAGCAAGCATGGCACTTGTGACAGAGACGATTTGAGATATGCACCACAGGCTAGATGTGGCTTTTACACCTTCGTCTATACATGGTAGCTGAAGATCTGGACATGGTCAACAGTGCACGTGGGTCTCTAATGAATTATGCCTAGAAGAATGCCTCAGTGTCACAGTATGCAACGTTTGAGTACAAGAGTAATAAAATACAGCAGGTAGAGAACACTCAGACTGTGGTTGGTTGGTTTAAGGGGGTGGGGAACCAAACCAACACACTTCCCGCAAAGATGGAAGAAATTCACCTGGAGACCTGCGGTGTTCTCAGCAGGACAACGCCTCCAAAATTGGAGTGATGAATGGGTTGCATTAAGAGGCTGTGGGGAGACAGTAGCAGCGTGGTGTTAGCAGCAAACAAAAGGAACTCTATAGCCATTTTGCAGTATGCAGTAGGCTGCGATCATTATGAAAAAGTGTGCCAATTTCTAGAGGATCCACCATATAGATTTTTGGAATGTAACCCTATGGACAAAGTGGACAGGATCACAGCTCTTTTGAAGAAAACTGGAATACCTGACAATGTCATTAAACAACTATGAACAAGAGTGCAAGTTCCACTTAGACTATATGGACTGCCAAAAGTACACAAAGAAGGCATGCCATTGTGTCCAACTGTCAGCAACACTACCGTATCAGCATACCCAACAATGTATTCACCACAGCAACTCACGGGACTTCTTTCAACATCTCAAACAATACTGTACCCTTTCCACAAGATGAGCAGTTTCAGGCAGCACATGAAGATCAAAAGTCACATGGTTGGAATGTTGTGCAATAACAACACTGACATCCAGGAGAATGCCCAATGCTTCAAGATGTCAACAAATCACTGAGAAAGTGTAGAATTACATTCCTCATATAATTCAATTGTGATGAGCGTGAAGGACTGGGAGATGTTTTCAACTTTTCCTTTATATGTGTGAAAGGTAGCCGGTAAGATGGTTGGTTGGTTGGTTGGTTGGGGGAGGAGACCAAACAGCAAGGTCATTGGTGCCATGATTGAAGGTGGCAGAAACCAAGGGAGGGGAGCAACACAAACAGCACAGTCCAGACAAGGGGGAGGGACGACTGCCAAACAAGGATATAAAAGGAACATCAGGGCAGCAGGAAGAGGAAAAAATAGGGAAAGGGATGGAGGAAAAAGGGAGAGCAGGGGTGCCCCAGAAATAATGTGTGCAAAGGGGCTCCAGCACCATCACTGACCTGTCCTGATTCCCACACCATACGATGATCACAAAACAAAAGGAGCACCAGGGGAAGAAGCCACAAAGAAATGAGAAGCAAAACTGCACAAAAGACAAGACAAAACATAGGGAAAAGGTGGGGGAAACCTGCTGGTGTAGAGGCGAGGCCAAGGCTTCCATAACCAATGTAAACGCTAACTGAGGGACTCCAATTCCAAAGGAAAATTCAACGACTTAAACCTGAGTGGGCAAACCACTTTCACATAGAAAACCAAGGACAGACAATCCTACAAGGGTCATCTGATAACACCTGGGACAAGGAGGATGGGAGGGTATATTTAGTGCAAAGGACCAAAAGGTAGGGGGCAGTCAAGCAAAATATGGATCACCAAGAGGGGGGGGGGGGGGGGGCAACTTACGGGGTGGGGCTTTTTGTGTAGTAAAAAACCATGGGTCAACCTAGTACGGTTGAAACAAAGACGACAGAGGATGGTAGATTCCTGATGGGAGAGGCAGAGGGAGGAACACCATGTGGCGGGAGTCTCCTTGACTGCGCAGTTCATAACTGAACAAAAAGGTATTTTATATAAGGCCACAAAGGCTGAAGAGGTCACAGAGAATGGGATGTAGGTGGCAGAACCCCCTGCCCCCCCCCCCCCTCCCCAAGCCAGATGACAATTGAACAATTAGCACCACCAAGATTGGCACAATGGTTGTGGATTCAAGGAGATAACAGAGAAAAGGGACGCACCCCATCTGACGATCAAAGGAATCATCAAAGGAGGAGGCACAGGATGGGTGGCCACACACGGCAGACAAACTGCATGCATACCTGCTAAGGAGAAAGCCACTGCGTTAAGACAGTGAGTGGTAGTTCAGCAGCTTCAGCACACTGAATCTCAACTGGGCTAGTGTAAAAGGGGCTTGTGGCCAAACAACAGATGCCATGATGGTGGATAGTGTTGAGACGGTGTATGAGGCATGGGCATGCATACGCATAAACAAAGCACCGTAGTTGAGTTTCAAATGGCCAAGGGACCGTTACAAGCAGAGGAGGGTGCTTCTACCGGCACCCCAAGAAGTACCACTGGGGACATGTAGGACATTAACGAAACGTGTACAGCGGGGCTGTCAGGCAAAACACATGGGAGGACCGAAGGTGTTTCCTATTGAGCTTGAGCCCCAGGAATTTTGTAGTGTCAACAAACGGAAGGGCACCAGGCTCAAGATGTGAAGACGGTGGGAGAAACCACTTGTGTCACCAGAAATTCATACAGACAGTTTTGTCAGTAGAAAAGCAAAAGCAATTGTCGATGCTCTGGGAATAAAGACATCGCTGAAGATGCCGCTCAGTGAGACAGGTCCATGGAGAACTGCAATAGATGGCAAAAAGTTAACAAAAAGGGAGCCGGATATGCCCCGGTGGGAGACATGCCATTATGAGGTTAAGGGGATAGCAAAGAGGATGACACTCAGGAAATCCTGAGACACACCGTTTTCCTGGATAAAGCTGTCCAACATGGCAGAGCTCACACACTCCTTGCAAACTCGATATTTTAAAAATGCCTGAAGGAAACAGGGCAGGTGACCACGAAAGCCCCACGTGTAAAGAGTATGGAGGATACCAGTCCTCCAGCAGGTGTCGTAGGCCTTCTCCAACTCGAAAACACACAGCCACAGTCTGGGATTGCTGTAGAAAAGCATTCATGAGATGGGTGGACAAAATAACGAGATGGTCAACTGCAGAATACCGCGCTCGAAATCCACACTGTCACACTCAAGCCACCATACCAGCCGGGTATGAATCCTACATTCCATCATCTTGCAAACACAGCTGGTAAGAGAGATGCAGCAGTAGCTAGAAGGTAGGTTTTTGTACTTACTGGGCTTAGGTATGGTTACGACTATGGCTTCACACCAGCATACGGGAAATGTGACCTCTGTCCAGATGTGATTGTACATGTTAAGTAGAAAGTGCTTGCCCACAAGAAAAAGGTGCTCCAACACCTGAACATGGATGGCGTCTGGCCCTGTGGCGGAGGATTGGGATGAACTGAGAGCATGATCTAGCTCCCTTATAGTAAAGATGGCATTGTAGTGCTCACGATTCAGATAAGAGAAGGGTATCACTCAAGCTTCCTCCACTCATATCTGATGGAGGAAAGCAGGGTGATAGTAGCTCTAAACTTCCGTAAAATGGTGGCCAAAGGTTTTGGAGATAGCAACAAGGTCCACGATAACATCGTGTGCTACTGTCAGTCCAGAAATTGGGGAATGGATCTTGGTTCCAGAGAGCTGTCGGAGGTTGGCCCCACAAAGAGAGGAAGGGGTGGAATTGTTAAAAGAACTAGTGAATGAAATCCAGCTAGCTCATTTGCTAACCCAAAGAAAGCGAAGACACTTTGCACTCATCTGTTTATAACGTATGCAGTTTGCCATCATAGGATGATGGTTAAAAATGCGCAGCGCATGTCTCCATGCACGAAATGCGTCGCGGCATGCCTTCGTCTACCAAGGGACTGGCACACGATGTGGTAAAGAGGAAGAGTGAGGAATGGAATGTTCTGCAGCAGTAAGGGTAATGTTTGTGAGATATTCCACCTAGTCATCACTACTGGGGAAATCTTGTTCTTCAAAGGTATCCAGGGAGGGGTAAAGCTGCCAGTCAGCTTTTGTGAGCTGCCATTTGGGTGTGCACGAGGATGGGGTAGGAGTCAGCAAACGGATAGCACACAGGAAATGGTCCCTCGAGTAGGTGTCAGAAATAACAGTTCACTCAAGACGATGGGCAGGCTGGGCAGTGCAAAAGGACAGGTCCAAATGGGAATAGGTGTACGAGAAGTTGAGAAGGAAAGTGGGTGCTCCAGTGTTAAGAAAACGATAAGTTGGTTACAAAGGTCAGCCAAAAGGGCACTTCTCTGACAGGTCCTGGGAGAACCCCAAAGGGGACGATGCGCATTAAAGTAACCAAGTAGCAAAACGGAGGAAGTAGCTGTCCAGTAAACTGAAAGAAGTCTCCCCTGGTGACATTGAAAGATGGAGGGACATAAGTGGTACAGAGGGAAAATGTCAGGTAAGGAACGAAAACGCAAAACTGAAACAGCTTGAAGATGGGTTGTCAGGGAGTTGGGTTGACTATGAATGTCATCGCGTATGAGAACAATGATATCTCCATGAGATGGAATGCCAACCTCATGGCGAATATCAAAATGAATCGGTAAGAAATGTGAAAGCTCAAAGTGGTCATGAGGGCACAATTTCATTTCCTGAAGGCAGAGTACAAGTGGATGCTGCGATGCTAAAAGCAGCTGTAAATCCTCTTTGTGGATCGAAGGCCACATACGTTCCATTGGAGGACAGTCATGAGGAGGAGGAGACGTAGGGGTGTCAACACGGTGGCTGCCGAGTGACAGCTTGTGTAGAGTCGGCACTACAGGGCACAGAAGCAGGAGGATCCTGTTCCATGGGGTTCACAGAAGCATCGGCTTGCTTGTGTGGTTGGTCTGTGGAGTCCAATGCTGAAAAGTGGTTGGTGGTGCATACGGCAATATGGAGGCTGGCTGGGCTAAGGAACCATGGGGCGACACCGTCGATGAGAGTCTTCGAGATGGAAAAGGAGCAGACCGTTTGCCTTTGGTGGACTTCATGGAGCGAGGGGTAACAAGAACAGAACTACAGGTGCCAGATGAGAGAACACATGGTTTGTGACTAGCCAGTAATTTGTGAGTGACTGGGTAAGGCACTTTTTCCTTCACCCGGATCTCTTGGACAACTCACTCATCAAGACACGTGTGATAATCCCGAGAGGAGGCAGCATGGCCACCGTTGGAGTTGATACAATGGGGAGAAGGAGGCGAACAATCACCCTCATGTGCAATTATAGCACAGGTTACACATTTTGCTGTGTGTGGACAAGATGTTCTAGTGTGGTTGAAACGATGTCACTGTTAGCAGCGCATTGGGTTCGGAATGTATGCCAGAACTGTGATAATTTCATAGCCTACTTTTATCTTGGATGGCAACACCACTCTATCAAAGATGAGGAAAAAGAGTGCAGGTAGGCACTAAGGAGGAATCTACCTTTCTCATTACATGATGGACGGCAATGACACCTTGATCAGAGAGGTAATATTAGATTTCGGACTCAGACAGACTGTCGAGCAGCATGGTAACAAATTTACCTTGGCAAAGGCCTGACCGTCTTCAGTACATGAGATCACGAGGAACTGTGGTGCAGCGGGAAGGATCTTTGAATCACTAGCCTCATCACATTTACGTTTCGTAAACGTTGATTGGGAAGGTGATTGACTCACTGCGAGAAAATCCCCCATGAATGCAGCATCTCTGAAGGCGAGCTCCTTCCAAATGGGGGCTCCCATCACATGGGGGCGCACCCGCCTTAGGTGACTGTTCATACCTCAGGTCACAACTCCCAAACACCTGATAGGGGGACCAATCGGCAATTTGGGAAGGTACCAGGGGGTACGTGCGAACCCTACCTGTCGACCCGGGGCTGGGAATTGCGCATTACCTAGTCACCAGTTACACGTCAGATGCATGGGCCGGCCTTCAGGAGTGCACAGGGGGGAAGAAGGAAAAGAGGAACCACAAACGCTGAAGCAGAGGAACAAGAGGAGAAGGGAAACATAGAAAGGAAAATGGAGTGAAAAACAAAGGTGAGACTGTTCTTACATCAGTGACAGACAATGCAGAACATTCCCAATAACATCCCAGACATATTCTCCAAGGGAGGGGAAAAAGGATAGCAAGAGGACAGACATGCAGCACGGGAGGGAACAAAATTAAGCAAAGGCTGGGGCCTCATGGTAGCCAAGCACGAACACACCAAAGAGTGGTGAGGCCCCTGGGGCGAGGAGGGGATGACCAAGGAGGGGAGGGGGGTCGGGAGAAAATGTGGAGAAGTGAGCAAGGAGGGGAGATGGAAATCATGGCAGAGAGATATGAGCGGTGCCTGTCAATAAACCCACCCAAGGGCAGGCAGCGGGTTGACGACAGCCCGAAGTCACAAAAAGAATAGAACAGGAACGGGTGAGCAGTGGGAAAGTGGGTGTAATGGCATAGGAAAGCCCAAGCTGGACGGTCGAATCAAAAGGGAAAGGACCCCAGCATCACCAGAAGTCTATCAACAGGGCTAGTGTGAAAGGCACCATCTATTAAATGGGTGCCATGATGGTGAACCGGGTCCAAGAAGAGCACTGTGGAAGGGGCAGCTGATCCATAAACCTGACAACCGTAGTCCAGAAAAGACAGAACCAATGTCCGGTAAAGGCAGAGAAGGGTCAAATGAAACGTGACCCATGAGGTGCGGGGGAGGGAGTGAAGGACACTGAGTTCCTGAAAACAGTCAATCTTCATATGAAGGATATGGGGCAACCACTTGAGCTTGTCATCAAAAAGAAGATCCAAGAAACGGAGCTGGGGAACCAAGCTAAGGTGCTGGGCATCAAGGAAGAACTCTGGATGCAGATGGACCACACAGCGGCAACAAAAATACACCACCATCGACTTAAGGGAGAGAACTTAACCAAGTGAGTATGTACATGTGGAAGCACACAGCGTAGCAGCCTAGAGCTGTCATTCCACAGAGGCCACCATGTGGGAGCTAGTCCAAATGCAGAAATCATCCGCACGCAGAACAGGGGTGACCAACAGTCTGGCAGAGGCCATAAGTCCATTAATTGCAATGACAAAAAGCAAGGCACTTAATATGGAGCCCTGTGGAGCACCATTCTCCTCTGCCTGCGGAATATTGAGAATGGTGCCAACCCAAAGTCTGAACAACCACTGGGACAGTAACTGGCAAATAAAAATCAGGAGTGGGTACCAAATACCCCATTCATGGACAGTAAGGAGGAAGTGATGGTGCCACACTGTGTCATAAGCCTTATGAATACTGAAGAAAACCGTAACAAGATGGCAGCACTGAGAAAAGGCCTGGCGAACTGTGATTTCCAATCGAAGCAGATGATCCTGCAGAGACCGTCCCTGCTGAAAGCCGCATTGGTAACAAGATAAAAGATCCCAAGAATCAAAGCTCCAATTGAGTTGACGAGCCACCACCCATGCAAGTAATTTGCAGAACATTGGTCAGGGCGACTGGATGCTAACTACCAAGGGACAATGGATCCTTGTTGGGCTTAACGACAGGCAATTCAATACTGTCTCTCCACTGAGAGGAGAAAATGCCTTGGAGCCAAATATGGTTAAACACCTGCAGGAGATGTTGCCATTGTGGAGGACTGAGGTGCTGAAGCAGTTGGTTGTGTATGGAATCAGGGGCAGGGACTTAATCGCGAAAAGAAGAGAGGGGCACAAGAAGGTTCACTGTAGGATTCAAACTGTAGAGGGGTAAAACATAAGCAGGAAGCTTTAGCTTGCTGTTTCCGGAGGAGAAAGGTGGTTGGATAGGAGGCTAATGCCAATGCCATTGAACATGGGTCATCAGGTGTTAACAGAGAACGGATGGATCTGTACATTGGCTACCTGAGAGGCATGGACTGGAATGGCAGACTGACGCTGGAAACCTTGAAGGGTCCAGAGTGTAGCCCACAACTGCTTACTCTGCTTGATTAAGTAACGGGCTATTGCATGAAGATGTTTAAAGGTAACAAGATGGGCACAGGACAGGTACCTCTTAAGATGATGCAAACCACGATGGGATCATGGATGGTGGTGGCAATGGCCGTGCTCTACCACGGAACTGGCCGACGGTGAATGGGACCTGTCAAGCAGGGAACAGCAATGCCAGCAGAGTGGATTATCTTATCAGACACATCAATAACAACTTCATTAATACAACTTGACAAAGAAGATGTAAGCATGACCTGAGAGATATACAGAGGCCTATCAGCACGATGGAAAGCCCAGTGGGGTAACTTGGTCATCAGAAGGTGGGAAGGGAACAAGAGAATCAACAGGAAGTGGTCCTGCTACAGAGGTCATGTGGTGAACAGTGTAAGGAAAGAAGAAGGGGAGGGGAAGTGAGCAAGAGATCAAATTAGAGAGTGCCACATGCGGCACTAAAATGAGTGCAGGAACCATCATTAAGAAGGCATAGGTCATGGCCCGCAAGAAATTGGTCAATGATTAGGAGCCCCGGATTAGATGAAAAAGCAATGTCCCACAAAGGATAACAGGCATTAAAATTAGCAAGGAGGAAGGAGATGCTGAAGGATGGCACCGGGTGCAGGTGGCCTGTCAGAAGGGAGATAGAGATTTTGACCTGTGACCGCTGTCCAAGTAGACCTGGATGGCAACTGCTTCCCATGTGGTACAAAGGGGGATCCGTGTACTACCAGCATCCGTATGGACCAATGTGCAAACACCATCAGAAACCCTCATATCGACGATTTGATTCTGACAGGAGCTACAAAAGGTCAGTGAGTGAACACCGGTAAAGTAAGACTCCAACAGAATGATACAAGCTGCTGAGTAAAAGGAAATAAGAGAATGCAACTCTGGGAAGTGATGGTAGCACCCACTACTGTTTCATTGAATAAGCACAGAGCGGGTATCCAACTGGATGGCGAAAGGACTGGAGTCAATCACGTCATTGGGTCACCATCGGTCAACAATGAGGATGGGGTGACATTTATAAAAAACAAATCAGACCCAGTCTGCAGGGGGGAGGGGGGGGGGGGGGGGAGCACCTCTGGGGTCACGAGGGAGGGGCCTTGTCCTGGGTCTTACTTTTCTTCTTCTTCTCTTCCACAGGTCGAGCAGGGCAAGGTATGGAGGAAGTGCAGGCTTCTGCAAGATCTGGGACTAAAGAGAGCAGGCAACCTTGGGGTGCACAGACTGAGTGGCCTTTGGCTCAGTTGCGGTAGCAGACTTCTAGCCTGAGAGAAGCCAGGGGGGTGCGGTCCTGGGAAGGAGACCCATCACTGGTACGTGCCAAAGAATGGGGTACATCTCAGGCCAGGGAGCGAGAGCATGCCAGTGGGAGGAAACTATGAGGTCATCGATCCCTTGTTCCGAAGGAAACATTGCCACAAGGGTGAGAATAAGACAATGAGGCTTACAACACAAAACAGAATGAAAGGAAAAACCACAACAACTACTGAAGAGCAACATACACTTAAATGACAAAAGGGGACAAGAAAACAACAAACACTCATGAAACAAGTAGAAGAGGTTAAACCATGAGGTTAAAAAGGAAAAACCAGCCACTCTACAACACATTAAAACCTCCACCCTGAAAGCACTAGCATGGAGGACACACGGGGACAAAGGACATGAGCTAAAACTTAGAGCAAATGATAAAACTCAGCCTCATGAATAAAATGTAAAAATAAGCTGCTGTTACAGCATTGTCGCCCAACACTGAAGGTAGAGTGCTGGAAAAGTTAAAAGTCTGCTGCAGAGCGGATAAAAGTGGACAGTCCAGCAAGAGATGGATGAGCGTCATTCTTGAGCAACAGCGACACCGAGGTGGGTCCTGGTGACGGAGGAGGTAACCATGCATCAGCCACGTATGGCCAATGTGGAGCTGACAGAACCACAGAGTCCCTGCGAGAGGCGTGCACGGAGTTCTTCCACACATTCATAGTCTCCTTAATGCCATGCAGCTTGTTGTGCGTACTGAGGTTATGCCATTCTGTCACCCAAAGCTATAAATCCTTACGGCGTAATACTGAATGCAGGTCAGTTTCAGAGAAGCCAATCTCCATAAGCGGTTTCTGCGTAGCCTGTTTTGCCAACCTGTCGGCAAGTTCGTTTCCTGGGATTCCGATGTGATCCCAAAGAGGGACCAAAAAAGATGGATGAAAAAGAAAAGGCAAGGCAAATAACATGCAAGGAATACAGGAAACTAGGTGAATAACCAGGTCAAGTTATGTAGGAACACTGAGAAAGGGAACTGGTTGGTAGGTTGGTTTAAAGGAGGAGGGAAAGGGACCAAACTGCAAGGTCATCGGTCCCTTGCTCCCGGTAAAATAATTACACAAGGGCAAGAAGAAAAGAAAGGAGACTTACAGCACAATAACAGGAGAATGGAAGAACCAAAAGAAGGACAGAAGGACAACCAACACTATTATGGGTGAAACAGGAAAAGAAAATCACAGAGAGATGCAAGAAACAGGTAGAAGGGATAAAAACCAGACAGCCACTCTGGGACACATTAAAACATCCAGCCTAAAAGCACTAGACTGGAGAACACAAATGGACAAAGGACATGCACGAAAACTTATATAGAATGATAAAACCCACCGTCACGTACAAAACTTGAAACTAAAGTAGCCGATGAGGTGCTGTCAGCTACAATTAATGGCAACAAGTCCAGTAACTGAAGAGATCATTGCAGGGCATACAAAAACGAACAGCTAAACAACATATGGGCCACTGCCAGCCGGGCACTGCACCGACACTGAGGTGGGTCATCGCGGTGCAGAGCGTAAATGTCTATCACCCAAGCGTGGCCAATGTGGAGCTGACAATGAACCAAAGAGTCCCTGCGAGAGGCCTGCGTGGAGGTCTTCTGCACATTCGTAGTCTCCTTAATGGCTCGCAGTTTGTCGTGCATACAGAGGTTATGCCATTCCGCCCCCCAAACCTGCAAAACCTTGCGGTATAGTACTGAATGCAGGTCAGTTGCAGAGAAGCCGATCTCCATAAGCGGTTTCCACGTAGCCTGTTGGCAAGATTATTGCCTGGGATTCTGACGTGACCTGGGGGCCAGACAAACACCACCGAACGATTGGACTGTTACAGGGCATAAATGGACTCCTGGATGATTGTTACCAAAGAATCACGAGGGTAGCACTGAACAATAGCTTGTAGGCTGTTCAAGGAGTCACTACACAGAAGAAACAACTCCCCAGAGCACGAGATATAGCCACCAGCTTGACAGCGAAAACATTGCAGCCATTGGGCAAGGAATGCTGTTCAATATATCCTCTACGTACACACACGAAGCCAATGTTATCATCAGCCATCGAGCCATCGGTTAAACCACTTCATTGCCTCGGTACATGTCAGGAACTGAGAGGAAATGGCAGCGGAGAGCTGTGGGGTTAAATAAGTCCTTAGGGCCATGTGAAAGGTCCAGGCGGACAAGAATTCCAGTTCAGAAAGAAGGGATTGGACACGAATTGCAATTGGAAGCCCTGACCTGGGCCACCAATGTGTAAGATCAACCGCCGTGGATGTGGAACTTAACGGGCCAGCAGTTGTGCACGCCTAACCTGCAATGGAGGAACTTCAGCCTCCACCAGGACACTGGTCACTGGACTCGTTCTAAAAGCTCCTGCAGCTAGGTGAGCACCACAGTGGTGCACTGGGTCGAATAAACGCAATGCTGAGAGCATTGCCTAAACATAAACCAGACTCCTAGAATCAAGGTGGGATTGAACAAGGACTCTATAGAGCTGCGGCAGCGTAGAGTGATCTGCACCAAAGTTAGTGTTCCTCAGACAGCAGTGGGCATTCAGGAGCTGCCAGTACTTCCACTTAAGCTGGCGATGGTCAGGAAGCCAAGTCAACTGGGCGTCGAAAACCAGTCCTAAGAATTGATACATCTCCACTACAGTGAGTGGATTGTCATTAAGGTAAAGTTCTGGTTCCGGATGAACAGTACAACACCAACAGAAGTGCATAACACACAACTTTGTGGCCAAAAACTGGAAACTGTGGACTAGAGCCCATGACTGCATTTGTGGATGGCTCCATGTAGGCACCACTGTGGTGGAACAGTACAAAATGTAGCAGTCGTCTGCATACAGAGAAGGTGAGATGGATGGCCCCACAGCTGCTGCTAGAACATTAAACGCCATTAGAAATAGAGATACACTCAATATAGAGCCCTGTGGGACCCCATTCTCCGATATGGGAGGGACTATGGTAGGCACCAACTTGGGCACAGAAAGCACAAAGCATTATGGAACAGTACAAAATGTAGCAGTCATGTGCATACAAAGAAGGTGAGATGGACGGCCCCACAGCTGCTGCTAGAACATTAAACGCCATTAGAAATAGAGATACACTCAATATAGAGCCCTGCGGGACCTCATTCTCCGATATGGGAGGAACTATGGGAGGCACCAACTTGGACACAGAAAGTACAAAGCATCACGAAATTCTGGATAAAAAGAAGGAGCGGACCTTGGAGACCTCACTCATATAATGCGGCAAGAATATGAAGTCGCCGGGTTATGTCATATGCTTTTCATAAATTAAAAAATGGCAATAAGGTTTTGGCATCTGGAAAAGGCTGTTCGGACGGCAGACTTGAGAGATTATCAGTGGTAGAGCGACTCTGGTGGAAGCTGCCCTGACATGGAGCCAGTAAGCCAAGTGACTCCGGAACACAATCCAAATGCCGACACACCATATGTTCCAGCTGCTTACAAAGAACGTTGGTTGCTGATGGTCTGATAGCTATGGCCATCAAGCGGGTTTTTACTGGGTTTGAGTACCAGAATGATGGTGTTCTCCCATCATTGTGATGGAAAGATGGCCATCACACCCGATCTGGTTGAAGATGATGATGAGATGTCGCTTGTAGTCAGACGAGAGATATTTAATCAATCTGGTCCATGAGTGGTGTCGGGGCAATGTGCAAGAGCACTGAGGAGATCCCACTCTGTAAATGAGGCTTTATTAGGTACACTGTGGCGTGTAGTGAACGAGAGGACTTTCACTTCCAGCCGTCGTTTGAGAGTGGGAAAGACAGGTGGGTAACTCTCCAATGCAGAGGCTCGAGCATAGTGCTCAGGAAAGTGCTTGGGAATCCCAATTGCATTAATAGATAACATGCCATTTATGTTAACAACAGAAAAACCTGTTGGGGTCTGGAACACAAAAACACGTTTGATCCTTGCCTAGACTTGGGAAGGTGATGTATTGTACCCAACTGTTGAGACTCCTCGCTCCCAACACTCCTGCTTTCATCATTTAATAAGTCAGTGAATGCGGGCACAGAGCCATTTAAAGGCTATGAGGTGTTCCAGGGAAGGCTGCCACTTATGCCGCTGTAGAGCTCACTGTAGCTCCTTAATTGCTTCAGCAACTTCCAATGACCACCAAGGGACTGCCTTTCGATGGGGGCACCCTAAACAGTGACGGATCACATTTTCCGCTGCACTAAGGATTGTTGTAGTCACGTGCTCAACCGTCACATCAATGTTCCCGTATGGGGAAGATTCAAATGTGACAGCAGAGGTGAAAGTTTCCCAGTCCACTTTGTTTAAAGCCCATCAGCACAGCCATCTGTAGGCCTGACTATGGGGCACTGACAGGAAGATGGGGAAGTGGTCACTACCACACATGTCGTCATGTGCTCTCCGGTGGAT
Source organism: Schistocerca gregaria (assembly GCF_023897955.1). Classification (NCBI taxonomy): domain Eukaryota; kingdom Metazoa; phylum Arthropoda; class Insecta; order Orthoptera; family Acrididae; genus Schistocerca; species Schistocerca gregaria. The sequence continues at coordinate 260,324,049 of NC_064921.1, forward strand.
AGATGGGAGAAGTCCTGGTCTGCAAATGGATAAATCAATGGCCGAGTAACTACCACTAGTCACACTGAAATGTGTGGTGGCCCCAGTATTTAAGAGCAGAGGTCGAACTGAGACAGTAAAGTTTCGACATCTCTGCCTCAGCCAATAACCAAGGTACCACCCCACAAGGGGCTATGGGCATTAAATATCCCAAAGTAGGAAAGGTTTAGAGAGTTGATCAATCAGTACAGCTAATACATTCAGGGGTACTGCACCATCTAGAGGAAGATATACATTGCAGACAGTTATTTCCTGCATCGTCCTTATTCTGACAGCCACAGTTTCAAGGGGGGTTTGAACGGGCACAGTTTCACAACAGACTGAGTTTGGTACATAAATGCAAACTACACCTGACACTCGATTATAGTAGCACGGTTCCTGTAATATCTCTTATAGTCACGGAGGGCAGTGGTCCACAGAGTCAGGAACCAGGTTTCCTGGACGGCAATGCAGAAAGCAGGTGTAAAGCTTAAAAGTTGCCATAGATCAACCAGGCAGTAGAAAAAACCGCCGTAATTCCTCTGTAGGATGATGTCATTGTGAGACTGGGAAGGCATGGAACATTCCATGAGGCACTTTACCCCTCAGGGTAACCTGCCGCCACCGACTTATTGCCTCAGCAGGCTATATCCACTGTATCCGAGGGTCCCGTAAGATCTAGGTAGTCAGCAGACGCCAGAATCTCCACCTCACCCACAGATGTAGAGCTTGCAGGTAGTGGTGGTGTGGGTGCCACTGCAATTCCCTTGGTTTTGGGAATCTTCTTTTTGAAACTTCCTGGCAGATTAAAACTGTGTGCCCGACCGAGACTCGAACTCGGGACCTTTGTCTTTCGCGGGCAAGTGCTCCACCAACTGAACTACCGAAGCACGACTCACGTCCGGTACTCACAGCTTTACTTCTGCCAGTATCCGTCTCCTACCTTCCAAACTTTACAGAAGCTCTTCTGCGAACCTTGCAGAACTAGCACTTCTGAAAGAAAGGATACTGCGGAGACATGGCTTAGCCACAGCCTGGGGGATGTTTCCAGAATGAGATTTTCACTCTGTAGCGGAGTGTGCGCTGATATGAAACTTCCTGGCAGATTAAAACTGTGTGCCCGACCGAGACTCGAACTTGGGACCTTTGCCTTTCGCGGGCAAGTGCTCCACCAACTGAGCTACCGAAGCATGACTCACGTCCGGTACTCACAGCTTTACTTCTGCCAGTATCCGTCTCCTACCTTCCAAACTTTACAGAAGCTCTTCTGCGAACCTTGCAGAACTAGCACTCAGAACTCACGTCCGTCGTGCTTCGGTAGCTCAGTTGGTGGAGCACTTGCCCGCGAAAGGCAAAGGTCCCGAGTTCGAGTCTAGGTCGGGCACACAGTTTTAATCTGCCAGGAAGTTTCATATCAGCGCACACTGCGCTGCAGAGTGAAAATCTCATTCTAGAAACATCCCCCAGGCTGTGGCTAAGCCATGTCTCCGCAGTATCCTTTCTTTCAGGAGTGCTAGTTCTGCAAGGTTCGCAGAAGAGCTTCTGTAAAGTTTGGAAGGTAGGAGACGGATACTGGCAGATGTAAAGCTGTGAGTACCGGACGTGAGTCGTGCTTCGGTAGCTCAGTCGGTGGAGCACTTGCCCGCGAAAGGCAAAGGTCCCGAGTTCGAGTCTCGGTCGGGCACACAGTTTTAATCTGCCAGGAAGTTTCATATCAGCGCACACTCCGCTGCAGAGTGAAAATCTCATTCTGGAAACATCCCCCAGGCTGTGGCTAAGCCATGTCTCCGCAGTATCCTTTCATTCAGGAGTGCTAGTTCTGCAAGGTTCGCAGAAGAGCTTCTGTAAAGTTTGGAAGGTAGGAGACGGATACTGGCAGATGTAAAGCTGTGAGTACCGGACGTGAGTCGTGCTTCGGTAGCTCAGTCGGTGGAGCACTTGCCCGCGAAAGGCAAAGGTCCCGAGTTCGAGTCTCGGTCGGGCACACAGTTTTAATCTGCCAGGAAGTTTCATATCAGCGCACACTCCGCTGCAGAGTGAAAATCTCATTCTGGAAATCTTCTTTTTGTATTTATCTCGTTGCTCCTTGGGTTTAGGTGGCTGGGAGGGCTTCACTGATTCAGTCTCCGGGACTGAGGATGAGCGTGAAGCCCTATGATGTGCTGTTTTTGGGCTCTCCGGTCACTAGTGGGTGTCATCTTCCCCACCAGCAGAAACCTGGGAAGGGAGTGACCCACAAGAACCCTTCCTAGCAAACGGAGCTGAAGAAGACTTACGCTTCTCTGGCGCAGAAGTGGGGACTTGTTTTGTTTTGTTTTTGAGCGCGAAAAACAACTGAGTTAATACGCACCCAAGTCAAAACTATAGAACACAAAAACGTAGATGAGGGAAATGGCTATATGTCAGTCCCAATGGACAGAATAGGAGAAAGCTGAACAAGGCAAGTGGAAAAAGGCTGAAGAGAAAACAGCACACAAAAATGGAGACCCAAAAGAAGAAAATTAAATGGCCTTTGCCATATTGCTTCAGCAGATAAAAAGTAAAACACGGGTAACAGCCCATGCATCATACGCTAAATCGGCTGATAAATCAGGTGGCAAACCCAAGATGGAACCTAAATTGGTAAAAACAGGGCAGTTCAGCAGGTAGTGGTGGCCAGTTAAAATTTGGGCGCAACACGTACAAAGTGGTGGAGCAGCGCCACTTAGCAACCAAAGATGGCTAAAAAAAGCAGTGCCCAATATGCTGCCGAGTTAAAATGATCTCCTCCCAGTGGGAGGGGGCCAAGAGGTGGTCATCCAAGGCAACGGGAGACGCTGAATAAGTCAAAGCTTATTCCCGTGAAGGGAGGACCATTGGCGATGCCAAAGGGACACCACCTCCTGACGGATGGCAACACAGAGAGTATTGAAGGGAATAGAGGTACTCCCAGGCTGAGGTACGAGGATTGCAGCCTTGGCAGCAGCCTCGTTTCCTGGCATATCGACATGACCAGGGACCCACAGAAACATGACATTGGCTCCACCAAGAGTGAGCAAGTGACAGTTTTCCTGGACCCACTGCACTAACGGATGAGCAGTGTACAATGCACAGAGACGTTGAAGGGCACTGTGTGGGTCTGAGCAGAGAACATAATGGGGAAGGCTGTGTTACCAGATGAACTCTGTGGCCTGGTACAAAGCGAAAAGCTTGGCTTTAAATACTGAGAAGTGAGCCGGAAGCCAATATTGAATGACACGGGTGTCAAAGACGAAGACACATCCAACCCCACGGTCAGTGTATTCAAAGGTACTACCACTAAATTACACACAAAGGTCATGAAACTGAAGGGGATAGACCAAAGCTGGAGTAGTGTCCTTAGGAAGCGAATGAAGGCCAAGGTTAACATGGGCCGCTTCATGAATCCAAGGTGGTGAAGGGTTCACACCCATGGGGAAAGTTGCAGGTAGCGTGAAGTTAAGCCTCCGTAGCAAGTGGCGAAAGCGGACTCCAGAAGGAAACGGAGAAGAGGGACGAGCCCCATACTGATGATCAAAGGAATCATCAAAGGAGGAGGCATAGGATGGGTGGCCATGCATGGCAGACAAATGGCATGCATACCTGCTGAGGAGAATGTCATAGCGTCAGGTCAGTGGCAGTTCAGCAGCTTCAGCATACAGACTCTCAACCAGGCTGGTGTAAAATCCGCCTGTGGCCAAATGGATGCCATGACGATGGATAGTGTTGAGACAGCGTAAAAGGGATGGGCGTGCAGGAGCATAAAAAAAGCACCCATAGTCGAGTTTCAAACGGACAAGGGAGGTTCGATTGGCACCCCAAGAAGTACCATTGAGGACACGTAAGACATTGAGGGACTGCACACAGTGGGCTGATAGGTAAGAGACATGAGAGGACCAAGAGAGGTTCCTATCGAGCTTGAGCCTCAGGAATTTTGTAGTGTCAACGAATGGAAGGGCAACAGGCCCAAGATGTAGAGATGGTGGGAGAAACCATTTGCGCCACCAGAAATTCATACAGACGGTTTTATCAGTGGAAAAGTGATAGCCACTGGCATTGCTTCAGAAGTGAAGATGATCAAGACAGTACTGAAGACGCTGCTCAGTGAGGCAGGGCTGTGGAGAACTGCAATAGATGGAAAAAATCTTCAACAAAAAGGGAGCTGCAGATGCCTGACATGAGACAGGTCATTATAGGGTTAGTTGTGATATAAAAAAGAGGACGACGCTCAGGACGGAACCCTGTGGTCCACCTTTTCCTGAATGAAGGTGTCTGACAAGACAGAACCCACACGCACCATGAATACTCAGCCTTGTAAAAATACCCGAAGAAAACAGGGCAGGCACTTACGGGAGCCCCATGTGTAAAGACTACAGAGAATACCAGTTCTCCAGCAGGTGTCATAGGCTTTCTCCAAATCGAAAAATATGGCCACAGTCTGGGATTTCTGCAGAAAATCTTTCATGACATGGGTGGACAAAGTAATGACATGGTCAAATGCAGAATGCCGTGCTCGAAATCCACACTGTGCATTCATGGGTAAATGGCAAGATTCAAGCAACCACACTAGCTGGACATGTATTATATGTTCCATCACCTTGCAAATGCAGCTGGTAAGAGAGATGGGCGGTAGCTAGAAGGAAGGTTTTAGTCCTTACTGGGCTTAGGTATGGATACGATGGTGGCTTCATGCCAGCATCCAGGAAATGTGCCCACAGCCCAGAGGCTGTTGTATGTGTTAAGCAGAAAGTGCCCACAAGAGAGAGATACTGCAACATCTGAATGTGGATAGTATCTGCCTCTGGGGCAGAGGACCGGATGAACTGAGAGCATGATATAGCTCCCTCATAGTGAAGGCGGCAATGTAGCAGACACGATTTGAAGGGTATAGCCCGAGCCGCCTCCACTTGTTTCTGATGGATGAAGGCAGGGGGATAGTGGGAGGAGCTCAAAACATCCACAAAATGGCAGCCCAATGTGTTGGAGACAGCAACGGGATCCATGATGACATCAGCACCTACTGTCAGGTCAGAAATGGTGGAATGGATCTTGGTTCCAGAGAGCCATCTGAGGTTGGCCCACATGACAGAGGAAGGTGTGGACCTGTTAAATAACTTGTCAATGAAATCCAACTAGCTCTTTTGCAACCCTGAAGAACTCTATGACACTTTGCACACATCTGTTTATAATGAATGTAGTTTTCCAGCGGGTGGCAGTTAAAAACGTGGAGGGCACGTCTCTGTGCACAAATTGTGTCTTTGAATGCCTCAGTCCACCAACGGAATGGGACTAAACGTGGTAAAGAGGAAGAGCAAGGAATAGAATGTTCTGCAGCAGTAAGGATAGCGTTGGTAAGATAGTCCACCTGGTCACCACAACAGCGGAAATCTTGTTCTGCTAAGGTCAAATGGGAGGAGTACAGCTGCCATTTGGGCATGCATGTGGATGGGGTAGGAGTCAGCAGACGGAGAGCACATGGGAAATGGTTGCTCGAGTAGGCAACAGAGAGAACGTAAAACTCAAGATGATGGGCAAGCTGGGCAGTGCAAAAGGATAGGTCCAAACGGGAACAGGTGTGTGAGTAGTCAGAAAGGAAAGTGGGTGCTCCAGTGTTAAGGCAGAAGAGGTTGAGTTGGTTAAGAATGTCAGCTAGCCAAGAGGGCACCCCTCTGGCAGGTCCTGGGAGAACCCCAAAAGGGATGATGCGCATTAAGGTCACCACGTAGCAAAAATGGTGGAAGTAGCTGCCCAATAAGCCGAAGGAAGTCTGCCTTGGTGATATCAAAGGACAGAAGTACATAAATGATGGTTGTTGTTGTGGTCTTCAGTCCTGAGACTGGTTTGATGCAGCTCTCCATGCTACTCTATCCTGTGCAAGCTTCTTCATCTCCCAGTACGTACTGCAACCTACATCCTTCTGTATCTGTTTACTGTATTCATCTCTTGATCTCCCTCTACGATTATTACCCTCCACACTGCCCTCCAACACTAAATTGGTGATCCCTTGATGTGTCAGAACATGTCCTATCAACCAATCCCTCCTTCTAGTCAAGTCGTGCCACAAACGTTTCTTCTCCCCAATCCTATTCAATACCTCCACATTAGCTAGATGATCTACCCATCTAATCTAATAAATGGTAGAGAGAGAAAAAGTCGCGTGGGGAAGGTAAAGGCGAACAGCAACAGCTTGAAGGTGGGTATTCAGGGAGATGGGTTGAATATGAAGGTCATCCCGTATAAGCAGCATGATGCCCCCATGAGATGGGATGCTGACCTCAGCAGAAAAATGAAAACGAATCAGTAAGTAATATGGAAACTCAAAGTGGCCTTGAGGGTGTAACTTCATTTACAAGGGGATGCTGCGATGCTAAAAGTAGCCGTAAATCCTCTTTGTGGGACCAAAGGCCGCAGACGTTCCATTGGAGGACAGTGAGAAGGAGGAAGAGATGTAGGGGTGTCAACTCAGTGGCCGCTGAGGGACTGCCAGTGGAGAGTCGCTACTACAAGGCACAGCAGCATGAGGATCCTGCTCCATGGGGTCCACAGAAGCATCAGCATGCTTGAGCGGTCGGTCGGTGGAGTCCAATGCTGAAAAACAGATGGCCAGCTGCGCTAAGTGACCATGTGGTGACACTGTCGAGCAGGATCTTCGAGTTGGTGAAAGATAAGACAGTTTGTCTTTAGTGGACTTCTTTGAGCCCTTTTGGAGGAATGGACAAAGTCTTCTCAGGAGTACTCCTTCTGTCCTTTCCTGCCTGTGATTGTGTAGTGGGTAGTTTTGCCCCTTTAGGCAAGAGTTTGATAGTTTATTGCACAGTGGGACAGGGAGACGGCAATACTACCTTGACACTGGGTGACTTGACAACATCAGAGCCATTTGAGGTCGCATGTCTGCGTAGTCATGTCCTTCATGGAGAGAGGGGTAACAAGAACTGAACTATAAGTGCCAGACAGGAGAACACAGGGTTTGCGACCAGTCAGTAACTTGCAACCTACTGCGTAATGCACTTATTCCTTGACCCGAATGCCTTGAACAGCCCGCTCATTTAGATACACGGGACAATCACGGGAGGAGGCGGCATGCCTGCCATTGCAGTTGATACAGCGGGGAGGAGGAGGTGGACATTCACCCTCGTGTGTGTCCCTGCCAAAAGTTATGCATTTAGCTGTGTGTCGACAAGATGTTCTAGTGTGATTGAACAGCAGCGCATCGGATTTGGAATGAATGGAAGGACTGTGATAATTTCACAGCCTCCTTTCATTTTGGACGGCAGCACCACCCTATCAAAGGTGAGCAAAAGAGTGCAAGTAGGCACCAAGGAGGAATCGACCTTTTTCATTACACAATGGATGCCAATGACACCCTGATCAGAGAAGTAAGAATATATTTCAGCCTTGGTTAGACTGTCAAGCAGCCTGGTGTAAATGACACCACGGGAAGAATTCAAAGTTCTATTTGGCTCAACTCAAACAGGGTAGCCGTGGAGAAGCGAGGCAGCAAGTAGTTGTTATGCATGAGATTTAGAAGCCATCTCCAAAAGCCAAGTGCCATTCCGTAAATGAAAGCAGGATTTCACAGGGCCAGCAATGGCATCAGCACCTTTGTGAATAATAAATAGATTGACCACGGCAGAGGACCAACTGTCTTCAGTATGTGATACCACAAGCAACCACGGTGCAGTGGGAAGGGTCTCCGAATCAGTAGCCTCATTACGTTTACGTTATGCCGAAGTCGATGGAGCGGATGATTGACTCATCGTGAAGAAATCCCCCACGATTGCCAGCATCTCCGATGGCGCGCTCTTTCCAACTTGGGCCCCCTTCACAATGGGGCGCACCCGCCTTAGGTGATTGTTCACACCTCCTGAACACCTGACGGAGGGACCAATGGACCAATGGGCAACCTGATTATCCCTTGGAACTAGATGGACACCGAACGAAATATACACGTTGCTGTTCTAAATTGGTGTGCAGCTCATCGTCAGACTGCAAAAGAAGGTCCCTGTGAAATATGATACCCTGGACCATATTTAAACTCTTTTGTGGCCTGATGGTTACAGAAACATCCCCCAGGTTGTCACAAGCGAGTAATGCCCGTGACTGGGCAGAGGGTGCTGTTTCGATCAAGACTGAATCAGATCTCATTTTGGACAAGCCCTCCACCTCCCCAAACTTGCCCTCTAAATGTTCCTCAAAAAACTGAGGCTTCGTCGTCATACAAGAATCCCCATCAGCTCTTTAATATACAAGGTACAAGGGTGAATAAGAGTCGCTGCCATCATTAGCCTGACGTTCCTCCTATGGTATGGCCAGGGAGGTGAACAATTTGGGGTTGTACCTCTGTGCATTCAACTGAGCCCGTGAACACTTAGAGACTGCTGGTGTTTGATTACCAGCAAGAGATGATGTACTACGTTTCATCACGTGTCATCCACCCTGATGCCACAGGGGCCCTCCCCATGTGTGCCACCCAGCCGCAGCAAAGGCCACCTGGCAGGATGGCCATTGCTGGGAGTCTTGATGCCCCATGGTGACGGGCATCTATTCTTCGGCGTTTGTGGGGAGTTAACGGCGCAGGCATCAGCAGAGCGATCCCTGTGTGCTCGAGGGGCTACAACCAACAGGGTACATGGCGGCCCCACCATAAAGGACTGGCTACCGTGCTGGATATTAGGTGCTACCAAGCGAACTAGTCCTTTATTACTGTCAGCGAAGAAAACGCACCAAGGAGGGTGACCTCACCCAACAGTTGGAGAATGAGCAGAAGCGTAGATCCAAGTCGACGATGGATGCGATAGCTCTCAGCACATGATGGACACAATGCACCACGTAAGGCGCCCTTCTTCAGTTAGCTCGCTTTTCGGGAAAGTTTTTAAAAAATGGAGGTCAGACGCTACAGGAGACCATGACATAAAGGTCAAAAAGTGTGAAACTCCTTTTAGTCGCCTCTTACGACAAGCAGGAATACCTCGGGCGTATTCTAGCACCCCGGCCCTCAGGGTGGTGAGAAAGGTACACAGTGGAAGGGGTGAGATGGGAAGTGAGGGGCACGGGGAAGGAAATGAAGACCAGGTAGGAAGAATGGGCTACAATAGCTTAGGGAACTGTGAGCGGCACACACAAACTCACGAAAGGACCATGGCCTCCTTGTGGAAGGGAAAGGGGGAGGGGCACATGACACGGTGGCTGCATAAGAAGAGACAATTAGTGATAGCTACAGTTTTCTGAATATATGAACTTTTTAAGAGTGTCACAAGCAGAATAGTGTCATTAAGTTGAGTATACTCCCCTGTTTCCAGGGGAGAGAACAGCCAAACCAAGTAGTGTGGGACAGAGAGAGCACACTGGTGGAACCCCAAAGTATTGTCCACGTGCTCTTGCACAGAATTTATCACGCAGTCATCTTTATACTTGCACTCCAAACATTTGAGCAGTGCTCAAGAATGGATTGCACAATTGTTTTCTACATAGTCTTTTTCATGAATGAGTTACACTTTCCTACATGGCCAGAATTTACAACTGTGTTGTGTCTTATTTTCTTGAGCTCTACCACAATAGATGCAATGAATTTCATATGTTGAAAAGATTTGTATGAGGGGTGTTCAATAAGTAATGCAACACGTTTTCTTAATCGTTTTGACGAAAAATACAGAATTTGTTGTGAGACATCGTGGAATCTTCTCACTTCAGAAACTAGAGCTTCATGAAGTTCTGATAGGTGGCAGCCCTATATATAGCCTCTAAAATGGCATCTGCAACAGAAGTGCATTCCAAGCAGAGAGCTATCACCGAGTTTGATTTGGCAAAAAAGCACACATAGCCAAAGCTGCTTGCAGGAAGTCTATGGAGATCCGACAGTGAACAAAAGAATGGTGAGTAGATGGATGAGGTGCTTGGTAACATCGCAACAAGGTCATGCAAACCTGCCTTATCTCCCATGTGCCAGCCAGTCGCCCACAGCCTTGACACCTGCAATGTGGGTATGTGCAGACACACTCATCCGAGACAATTGATGGATTGCAATCAGACACCTCACTGCTCAACTGGATGGACATCTCTGGTGGTAGTGCTGGCACACTCATCAATCAGTTTGGGTATTCAAGCGAGAGTTCCTGCTTGACTCCTTGCCACCTAACAGAAAACAATAAATGGTAACAAAGGACCATCTGCGCAGAACTGCTTGGGTGTTACTGAAAATCTTCTGTTGGACATCATCACAGCTGATTAAACAGGGATTCATCATTTCAAACGAGGAAAGAAATCGTAATCCATGGAGTGGCACCATACCACCAGAACTCTGAAGAAAAAGTTCAAAGTAGAACCTTCAGCCAGTAAAGTCATGGCAATGGTCTTCTAAGACTGAAGGCATTATTCTTCTTGAGTACTACTTTGTATGCAACTGTAAGGAGAGATGGGCTAAATAGTGGTGTGGCAACTGTCATCAAGGAAAGCTGGACAGCAACAGAAATGATTACAGAAAAAGTTAAAACAACAAACAGAAGACTTACTTTTATTTCTCCAAATGTATGAAGACCCACTACAAATAATGCAGACCAGCTATCTCAGTGTCAACAATGATGAAGCACATATGAAGGTGTCTTAGTGTAGTGGCTGCAAACACAAGTGGTCTGAGTGGCTGTCACCAGTGTCCTATTCAGTGGATAATCACCATTGGGTCTGCCAGATCTCACATGGCCACTATTCGCATCAGGTGGAAACTTACCATTCCATTACCAACCAACCTCGATACAGTGTGGGGTGGTATTGATACATGCTACAACAATTCTGTTTGATGTCCTCCTACATGGTGCAATGATCAACTCCTAAGTGTACTGTGCTACCCTCAGTAAGGTGGTGTAATGCTGCTGCACTGAATTGATATGAAGCTGAAAAACAGGATACTGTAGTCAAAATAGTTGAGAATAATGTGGTGTATTGGAATCCCAAATGAAACCAACACTTCAAAAAAAACTTATTGAACACCAGTTGCCCACTCTTGCAATAAACAGAGAGGTCAAAAGAGTCATAGGTTGCTTATCCAAAACAACATTGCCCAAGTGTTAACTGACCATTACATCCCACAGTTGTATTCCCAAATTTCTGGACTTAAAACAATGTCCTCGTAGTCTCATTTGGGCCTGCCTGAAGCATATGCCAGTAAACCAAAAGAGTCGAGTGTCAGAGTAATGGAATAGTTTCATTTTTCTCCGTATAGTACACTCTCTGCATTTCAAGCCAAATAAGAGGTAAGGTTAAGAAATAAAAAGAAAAAATATTAATGAGTGCATATATTAATGCATTACCACAAAACTATGTATTTATACATGTAGGAACTACTGAACACATTCATTGCAGGTAACCACTCATCAAACAATTATGTGGATGAACTGTGAAACATAAGCTCATGTAACTAACGTAAGTTTGTAACTATATATTTATCGTATCCTAGTGCGTGTGCTCGACTGACGTTCTATCATGGCTTTCTTCAGATGTATCCAGCCAGTTAAAGATTATTAATGGTGAGTAAGGAATCAAGTTTCTTCTCAATCATAATTATTCATCTCAATTATTATGCAAATTAATATTGTTACTTAGCTGAAATGTATTGAAGCGTGGGTCTGGCCCTAACTGCAGTCGGGCATGTTATAAGAAGGCGTGTATGTGTCAATACGACCACTATAGTATTTTTGTCAGTTTTAAAACGACGCCAGCATTAGTAAACTCAAACATTAAAAACACTGTTACGAAAGTCATGAAGTACAAAGGCTTTTGTGAAATTGGCAGTGGCCGTGTCTATTATTTGAATAGGAATTTCTTCGAAACAACTTACTTGAATGAAAGCACTGGGCCAACTTCACTGAATATATCCTTCAATTTCTCCTCAGTTACTTCATAAGGTATATTTCCCACTAAAAAGAGGAAAAGATAATTTTGTGATTTCGTACATATTTTTGAAAAATACCTTTGAGTACGATTCTACATCACTACATACCGAAAACAGAACGAAGAGACTTGTCCATTAAGCTTTGGTCCGTCATCTTTCACCGCAAACAGAATCTCCTCGTACACTTCTTGTCTAACAATAACAACGGTTGTTTACAGCTTTCCTGGCTTCGGCCGCTTATGTTCACAGCTATGAGCAGTGTGATGTGTTTTCAAAGATCATAGCAGCAAATTTGAAAACAAATATTTATAAAGAAAGTCTTTGGCAGAATGGTAGAGTGGGAGTTGAAATCGATTAATCAAAGCATTGTCTAGTCTAGTACTAGTACAGAGAACTGATAGAATTTATATCTATAGGGAAATGATGTAAATACTCGGGCACACGGCATGTTTTGAATGAAAAATCCGTTGTGAAGCGTTCCCGACCTAAAGAAACAGGGAATCATATGATACAATAAAACTGTGAGCACGAACTTAAGCAGATGCGATATAATGTGTGTCGTTGACATAACATGATATTGACGGACGGCAGGTCGTCCGCGTCCACGAGCATGAGTTACAAAGGGAACATCAAAAAAGAAGGCAAAACATTGAATCATTTAAAAGATAATTAATTTGATACAAAAGCAAGCAGTGGCATGTTATTCCACCTGCAGGAGTCTAATGCTTTGTTCTGAAATTTTTGTGTAATGTTTGGCCGTGATCCAAGGTTATGCTAAATTTATTCAATTTTGTTCACCCTAAAGAAGCAGTAATTATTCACATATGCTCCTTTTAGAGCTGTTATATTTGTATTGGAAGAGTTGAAAGATTTTTTTGAATAAATTCTTTCACCTGTAATCAAGTGAAATACATGCTGATTTTTTTTCGTCAGCGTACAAAACATGGGAATGCAGGAAGTAATGTCATGGTAAGTCAGTGACCTGTTGTTACTTGGATGTACCTTAGCAGACGCTTTTAAACGGGAATGTAATCCAGGTTTTTATAATTTCATGGAGACTCGTATACGTTATGTTGTATGCCAATCGGAAATAAATACAAACTGTGTAATATGTTCGATTGACTGTACAGCGAGAACATTTACCTGTCGCAAGTAATAGAAGAAAGTAATTACGTAGAACTTACATAATCCTTAGTCAGCTAGTTGATGTCTTTTCTTTTCAAGAAAATTTTTAACATATTTGCTTTTTTCATATTGGCCTGCATTATTTCAGTGTTTTCTGCTCAGTCTTGAAATTTATATTTATGTATTTCCTGCGACGTCCTTATTATTGGCACTTGCCGTACTTCACCATACAATTTTTAACCGTAATTTAATTAATTTTACCCGAAAAAATGAGTATGTATCTCAGTATAATTCAACATCTAGTCCAATCATCTACAAACAGTGTTCCTAATTTGTAGTGTCGAGCGTTACTGAGAAGCTCATCGTAGACCTACTCAATTACACTGCACTTAAAATATCCTCTTCCACCTGTTTTCTGACCCATTCATGCCTTTTTTCCACATCTACATAATTTGTCACTCTGGGTCTACTTCAGAAATTCTTCTTTTGTTAGTCATTAAACTCATGTTGTTAATATTTTGGTTAATTGGTACTTTTCTCTCTATCTGTAAGTCTGTTTTCTTTCCTTTTCATCTGCTTTTGTACTCCAAAGCCATCTTTTGATGTGTGACAGAGGGTACTTGAGGTACAACTATCATGTCCTCCCTTCGCTGCTGATAGATTATATTAGATGTATTGTTCATTCCAATAGGGTTATAATGAGAAGATTTTCCAAGTTGTCGAATGTGGAACGAGAATACACAATATTTTCAATGAAAAACATATATGTTAATGAACATTCCAGACAGCAATTGAAATGGCCCTCTTGGTGTGTTTTGGATCCTCTTTATTACTATTTCAACTTGATAAAGACCCCAGACTTACTAGCAATACTTAAAAACTGGTTGTATGAGTGTCCTGTAAACCACTTCAATGCTCTTTACAGATTCTTCCAGTTATGTTATGTTATGTTATCCTGGCATCTGGTTATCTGACAACTAATTTAATGTAGTCATTGCACTTTATATTGCTCCAGATAGTTAGACATGGGTATTTTCCTATTTTTATTGTTTCCGGTGATTTTTTAACATTAGTGAAATAGAACAAAAACAGACCTTTCACATATCCATATGAAATATAATGTATTTATTTATGTTATGGGTGAACCACCAGTTCCTGTGCCATTTGTCATTCCTCTGCAGGTCTTCTTGAATTTATCTACAGTCTTCCAGCATTGCTAATTTCAGTAGAAAATAAGTGTTGTTTATGAACAGTGTCAGAGATTCTGACATTATTTATGTATATTGTAAACAGTAACTGCCCTTTAATGCACTGTTGGGGTACTCCCAATTTTTTTTTTTTTTTTTTTTTCATGTCTCTCGATTTCATTGTGTTAACAATGATATACTGAATTCCATCCACTAGGAAGTTCTGAATCTAGACATAAATCTTGTTGTATACTTGATAAACTCATATTTTGTTCACTAAACTGACAGTGTAGAACTGGAATAAATGGCTCCAAAAGCAAAGGAAAACTGCATCAATGTGGGTACCACTGTCTACGTTGCTCAGGTAGTCATCTGAGTTTCGCTAAATCTCTGTTGATTTTTACGGAGGAGATATTAGTTCTCCAAAAAGGTTGTAATGTGTGAACATTAAACTTGAACAGATGTTATAGGCCTATAGCAGTGTGTGTGTGTCCGACAAGCCTACCTGAAAAATGGAAAAACCTGTGCGTTGTTTTTTCCCCCTCCAGTTGCTAGGTGGCCTTCATTGAAATGGCAATCTATAGTAAACAGCTGCCACAAAAGGAGCAGGTTCTTTTGTATATTCTGTGTTGCTTCATATGTTTATCTGATCAGGTCCAGGTGTGTTTCCACAATGAAGCAGTTTTAGGTGATTTTTCTATTCCTTGATCATTGATCTCTACATGTGCCATTTTGGTGTTTCTACACTGATCGAAAGGAGGAACCATATTACAGTCGCCCACAATGGAACAATTCTGGGAGACCAAATTTATCAATTAAGTTCTCTGTCTCTCACTTCTGTTTTCATTTTACATTTGAACTCCTTTAATGCCACTTACATTGCTCATGCACATTTTGATGTTGTTCAGCTTTTGTTTGTCAAAAAGACTTTGGCTTTGCTTAAATGTGAGATGAACCTCTGTTTGCGTTTTTTAACGCGGTTGTAGAATCACTGCGAGCCCTTTCCATCCATTGATGTTATCTATTAAAATACTCGGCATTTTCTTTTCTATTACTTTTGACAACCATAAATATTTTCCTGTCTGTCTGGACATTCCATCCATTTATTTCATTGTTTTCATCTTTTCCCCTGCTGTATAAGTGATTTTGTTTTGTCTTAACCAAGGCTTAACTCTATTTCCCAAATATGGTTTCCATTTGCCACATTGTGGATACTGTATATTTTACATGACATGAAAGGATCACCACATGCCTACATGTTCTTCCTCCATGACTAATCAGGTTCAGAGATGTGAAATAAAACCAAAATTTGTTGTATCAAACAAGAGTAGTTTATTGTGAACTGCACTTGTATGACATATTGACTGTTAACTATCATTAACATTAGCTTCATGGTTGTCAATAAATGACATTGATTGCACTCCGTACATGCTCAAAGAGACTGTAACTACAGAGCAGGCTTACTGTCTGTCCCACCCTTATTTAAGCCATCTGTTTCTTTGTCAATCATTTTATCTTCCTTAGTTTATAATTTATTACAGTTTCCAGTACGTTGTGTGTTGTTTCCTTTTTATACACCCGTGTTCTGTTTTTTTTTATATTGTATATTAATTTTCATTTCAGATGATTGATTGTCATTCTTAATGGGTTTCCAGGATTTCCGTTCTTATGTTGTTACAGGGGTGTCAATTACTATACGAAATTTTAGCTTTGTATCCTTCCCTGTCTTACTATCTGGTTTTGTTGTGTGTTCTGCTAAATATTGTTTGAAACTTGTTCATTTTATTAATCACATCAGTTTCATTTGCATTGCTAATGTTCCAACCAAGTAGCCAAAACTCTTCCATAACAGAAAAGCAGCTATGTATGAAAAAGCTGCTGTTGCTGTTTGTTTGGTTTGTTGCTGATAGTAATTTCATTTTCACTCTTCCAACATTAGTAAGGTGTTTTGTTGCTTTTGGTTTTTATAAATTTCTCTCTACAGTATTCATACTTGTCTCTGGATTTCCAGTGTTTCCTTATTGTATAGATACAAAGATTGCTGTCACACAGTTTAACTGCATAAAAGCATAATATTCATTGGACTGCATGAATTGCAATTCTTTACTTTGAATTATAATTTTATTTAATAATTGATAATTGAAATCTTTTCAATAAATAAAACTGAAGTTAGACTGACAGATTGCTGTTTTATACTGCCCCGTGTAAAAGAACAGCAAAAAATATGGGAAAATTTCATTTTAATTACACTCCACTGTTTAAGCTCTATATCTTACTTGTTAGGCTGTCTAAAAAGACTTTTTATGTGATGGAGAAAAAATTTACCTGTGCTTTACTTTTTCGTTGCATTCTTTCCATGGGCTCGTCTTCATGTATTGAATGTCAGATGTAATCTGCTGCAAACCACTGTGAAGTACATGGTAAAGGGTACAGCCCACCAACCAGCTATTACGACTTTTTCCTCAGCCATTCACGCATGGGGTGTGGGTAGAATGATTGTTCAAATGCCTCTTCTGTGTGCTGCAATTAACTTAATCGTGTCCTCATGATCCCTATGGGGATGATATGCGGGGGGGGGGGGGGGGGGGGGGGGTTGTATAGTTCTAGAGTCATCATTTAAATTCAGTCCTAGAAATTTGTTTGTAAACTTTTCAGTCTACATCTACATGACTACTCTGCAATTCACATTTAAGTGCTTGGCAGAGGGTTCATCGAACCACAATCATACTCTCTCTCTACTATTCCACTCCCTAACAGCGCACAGGAAAAACGAACACCTAAACCTTTATGTTCGAGCTCTGATTTCTCTTATTTTATTTTGATGATCATTCCTACCTATGTAGGTTGGGCTCAACAAAATATTTTCGCATTCGGAAGAGAAAGTTGGTGACTGAAATTTCGTAAAAAGATCTCGCCGTGGCAAAAAACGTCTTTGCTGTAATGCCTTCCATCCCAATTCACGTATCATATCTGCCATACTCTCTCCCCTATTACGTGAAATACAAAACGAGCTGCCCTTTTTTGCACCCTTTCGATGTCCTCCGTCAATCCCACCTGGTAAGGATCCCACACCACGCAGCAATATTCTAACAGAGGATGAACGAGTGTAGTGTAAGCTGTCTCTTTAGTGGACTTGTTGCATCTTCTAAGTGTCCTGCCAATGAAACGCAACCTTTGGCTCGCCTTCCCCACAATATTATCTATGTGGTCTTTCCAACTGAAGTTGTTCGTAATTTTAACGCCCAGGTACTTAGTTGAATTGACAGCCTTCAGAATTGTACTATTTATTGAGTAATCAAATTCCAATGGATTTCTTTTGGAACTCATGTGGATCACCTCACACTTTTCATTATTTAGCGTCAACTGCCACCTGCCACACCATACAGCAATCTTTTCTAAATCGCTTTGCAACTGATACTGGTCTTTGGATGACCTTACTAGACGGTAAATTACAGCATCATCTGCGAACAACCTAAGAGAACTGCTCAGATTGTCACCCAGGTCATTTATATAGATCAGGAACAGCAGAGGTCCCAGGACGCTTCCCTGTTTTACTCGATGATTTATCGTCTATTACTACAAACTGCGACCTTCCTGACAGGAAATCACAAATCCAGTCGCACAACTGAGACAATACCCCATAGGCCCGCAGCTTGATTAGAAGTCGCTTGTGAAGAACGGTGTCAAAAGCTTTCCGGAAATCTAGAAATACGGAATCAACTTGAGATCCCCTGTCAATAGCGATCATTACTTCGTGCGGATAAAAAGCTAGCTGCGTTGCAGAAGAGCGATGTTTTCTGAAGCCATGCTAATTACGTATCAATAGATCGTTCCCTTCGAGGTGATTCATAATGATATAGGTCTGTAGTTAGATGGATTACTCCTACTACCCTTCTTAAACACTGGTGCGACCTGCGCAATTTTCCAGTCTGTAGGTACAGATCTATCAGTGAGCGAGCGGTTGTATATGAGTGCTAAGTAGGGAGCTATTGTATCAGCGTATTCTGAAAGGAACCTAATCGGTATACAATCTGGACCTGAAGACATGCCCGTATCAAGCGATTTGAGTTGCTTCGCAAACCCTAAGGTATCTACTTCTAAGAAACTCATGCTAGCAGATGTTCGTGTTTCAAATTCTGGAATATTCCATTCGTCTTCCCTGGTGAAGGAATTTCAGAAAACTGCGTTCAATAACTCCGCTTTAGCGGCACAGTCGTCGGTAACAGTACCATCGGCACTGCGCAGCGAAGGTATTGACTGCGTCTTGCCGCTTGTGTACTTTACATACGACCAGAATTTCTTTGGATTTTCTACCAGTCTAGTTCATTCGACATCTCTGTGACACTTTCACGTCAAAAAAACCTGTGGCCACCTATGCTGCTGTACTCTATGTTCAATAATCCACTTTTTGTGCTGTTTGGTATGGGTTCCACACATTTGAGCAGTATTCTAGAATGGGTTGCACAAGTGATTTTTAGTAATCTTCTGTGTAGAATGATTGCATTTCCATAGTAGTCTGCAAACAAACCAAAATCTGCTGACTGCTTTATCCACAGCTGAGCCTATGTGATTGTTCCAGTTCATGTCCCTACTAAGTGCCACACCCAGGTATTTGTTAGATTTACAGATTCCAGTTGTGACTTGCTGTGTTCTGTTCATAGGGTATTATGTCTTGTCATTTTGTGGAGTGCGCAATTTTACATTTGTGAGCACTTAAGGCCAGTATTACACTATGAAATTTCTTTGTCAAAGATTTGATCAAAGATGTGATCAAATATTTGTCAAATATATTTGACAAAGATCTTTGACATGGCGCTAAAATGGGGTATTATACTGTCATCATATTTTTCATCATAGTTCAAGATGGCTGACAACAACTACTTGTTATTAACTGCAGCAGTTGCAAGTACCACAACTGCACTGTGTGCACATGCGGAAGAGAGGCAGGGAAAAAAGGAAACGCACCTGGGTGAAGCCATGGGTTTCACAATGTCACGATAAAAGCATTCAACAAAACTTGTTACCTGAGCTTATAGTGGAGGACATAAAGTTGTACATAAATTACTTAGGAATGGATGCGCATAGGCGTACATTTCTGTATGTGCTCAGTGAAGTGTATCCTCATATCACAAAGCACAATACTCACTAAAGCACTGCTATGTCTTCAGAAGACAGGCTCACTGTAACACTCCGATTCCTTGCTACAAGAGAGAGTTGGGTTAGGTTAGGTCAGGTCAGGTCTCCAATCTTCTTAATCAGTTTTTGTATTCAGGGTGCCTCACATTGTAAAGTGCTTCATCAGCTTCATACATCTCTAATAATTTTGTAGTTGTTGGTACACACCAGTTGTATTTACTGGCAATGTTTATAAAAAAACACTACAGATGACAGAACACAGCAGCGATGCTAGTGCTCCACGTGGTAACATTGCAGTGAACAGAGGACAAGTGACTTCTTTGGTCAAATCTACAGCGAGGCCCTAGATTTGATTGAATATTTGATGACATTTGACAAAGTTTGCCTGTTACACCATCAAATTTCCTTGACAAAGATATTGGACAAAGAAATTTGATAGTGTAATACCAACATAAGTAAGCTGCCGATCTATATGCCACTTTGAAATAATATCAAAGTCTAACTTTGATCAGACTGTATTTCATTGTAGATAACTGCACCACCTGTGAAAAGTCTGGGGTTAATATTAATATTGCCTTGAATGGCATTAATATGCAAAATGAATAGCAAGAGACCCAGCACACTTCCATGAGATACACCTGAAGTAACTTCTACGTCTGTCGATGATGCTCCATCCAAGATAACATGCTGCGTCCTTCCTACCAGAAAGTACTCAGTCCAGACACAAATTAAGCTTGGTACCCCATATCGTCATACTTTCGGTGATAAATGTAGGTGTGGTACTGAATCAAATTCTTTTTGTAAATCAAGAAATATTGCATCTACCAGACTGCCTTGATCCAAAGCTTTCAGTATGTTATGTGAGAAGTGTGAATTGTTTAAGAGTGAGAGGATCATCCAGATGAGACTAAAGGCTGGTAATACACAGCATACGGTTTGGAAGTATATGCGCCACAGACAGGATACATCATGGAGGAGAAAATGCTTTTCTTTAATAAACTTGAAGAACAAATAACAGAGTAGAACACTGTCACTATGGGTGACCTGAATGCTGAAGCTGCTACAGGAAGTCTAGGATGAGAAAACATCATTGCTCCTCATGGTTATGGGAACAGAAACCCGGAAGGACAGAACCTAATTGATCTCTATGTGCAAAACAACTTAGCCATACAGAACATGAGGTATCAGAAGATGGAAGGTCATAAAATAACGAGATGCAGCTGGGATGATAAGCGCAAGACTGTGATAGGCTTCATCATCACTGATAGAAAAATTGGTCTGTATCTTACAGATGTTAAAGTCATACCCAGTGAATGCCTACATAGTGACCACTGGCTATTAACTACTGACCTTAAAGATGTTCACGTGCCAAAGTTTAAACAAAAGAGAATGCCAAAGATTAAGACTTGGCTGTTGAAGGACATGGAAAACAATAGAAGGCATAAAGCACGAATAACAACCAAATTACCCAAAACTGGGAAAGCAGAGTAGAAGAAGAATGGTCTTTATTCAAAGAAACCCTTGTTAGAGAAGTCGCGAACATTTGCAGAAAAAATGAGCGCCATGCCAAAAGAGAAGGAAACACCGTGTTGGAATGATTGGGTAAAAACACCAGTGAACGATAGGAACATACTGAAAAGAAAATTAAACCATGAAAAAACAGATAATAGATAAAAACGAATTAGCAGTTGAACACATAGCTCAGTAATACAAGAGAAAGGAACTAGCTGTAAAAAGACTGGTCCAGGAACAAAAGAAAAAGTGCTGGGAAGAATTTAGTGCAACAATAGAGAAAGAGTGTCAGGGAAGTAGGAAACAGATGATGGTAACTTAATATGAACAGAGAAAGGGATCAGGAATGAATGAAAAAATACTCAACATGGTGCTAAATGGAGATGGGAACAACACAACCATCAATGACTGTAGCGTAATTAATGAAGCCCAAAGTAACAGACACCCATTAACATGGTGTGAGA
The DNA here is from genome assembly GCF_023897955.1 of Schistocerca gregaria. Classification (NCBI taxonomy): domain Eukaryota; kingdom Metazoa; phylum Arthropoda; class Insecta; order Orthoptera; family Acrididae; genus Schistocerca; species Schistocerca gregaria. The sequence goes on from NC_064921.1 coordinate 260,345,372, forward strand.
TAGAAACAGCATTAAAGAGCATGGGGAATGGAAAGTGTACAGGCTTTGATGATCTCAGCTCAGGCATCATATAGGCAGCTAGAATATTATGCTTAAATTTGTCTTATAGTATGTTATCAGTGGTTTGGGAAGAAATAGGATCCCAGAAGATTGGAGTAAAGGAGTCATCATCCCTCTGTTCAAAATGGGCAGTCGGCGAAAATATGGAAATTACAGAGGCATCACACTGCTTTCATACACATTGAAGCTGTCTGAAAAGATCATAGAAATGAGAATTAGAAAGTAGTAGAACCTTTGCTTAAGGAAAAATGGATTCGGGAAAGACTGAGGTACTATGGACCTTATTTTTGCAGTAAGAATGCTGACAAAAATGTACTGGGATTGTGAAAGAAATCTTGTGATTATATTTGTGGATATTGAAAAAGTGTATGACAGTGTTCCTTGAAACAAGATATGGTAATGTTTGCAGGACCTAAGGGTGCCAAAGTACCTAATTGATAAATTCAAGATACTATACCAAAAAATGCTGCTGTGTGTCCAGATAGGCAACGGACAATCAGAGTGCTGTGAAACAAAGAGAAATGTTCAACAAGGAAGTGCCCTTTCACTACTCCTGTCTGTAATAGTAATGAACAAGATCATAAAATCTATCAAGAAAATAGACAGTGAACCAAATGCCCTGGTTTTTGCTGCTGATTTGATAGTATGGGGAGAGAGAGAGAAGCTGAAGCACAGAAGAAACTTAACAACTCGAACAACACTTTCAAAAATTTCAGACTAAAAATAAGTAAGACAGAGACAATAGAAATAACCATCAACAGGCAAGGAACAACCACAAATGTATTTCTAGAAGGAGTCAAAGTAGAATCTGTTCCACATTTCAATTACCTAGGAAGCATCATCTCGAGAGACAACACCATTAAGTGGGAAATACTCAGTAAGACACAGAAAGCGGTCAGTTTCTTCAGTCAAATCTGAAATCTTCTCTGGGACGATAAAATGCCATGAAAAGCAAAAGCAACCATGTACCACACCTGTTTCATACCAATCCTAACAAATGGTTTAGAAACATGTACCCTACTAAACAAAGACCTAAGCTGAATTCAGGCAACAGCAATGAGATTCATTAGAACTATGAACCAAACAACTAGAAAGGACAAAATCAGGAATGAGGTGAATAGAAAAGTTGCTGTTATTGAGGTTCCTGTTGCCAGTGTCATAAAGACGTGAGCTTCAGTAATGAGGGCAAATAATAAGAATGAACAGCCAGAGACCTGCCAAAAGGTATTTCAACCTGAAAGAAGACCACAAGGAAGGCCAAGAAAATGCTGGATAGAGACTGTAAGATCAGATGTGGAGGAGAAAGGACGCAAATGGGAAGCTGTTCTGGAACAGAAGGAGAGGGCGAGCACTTATATACCACACCCGAGAAACTGAAGTTGGAGAACGATGATGATAATGTTGATACAACAAATGGATGTCAAGAATATTGTATGGTAGTTTCGTGTATCATATCTGCAACCCTTCTCATAGACAGGTGTGACCTGTGCTTTCTTCCAGTTATTAGTCAGGAATGTTGTTCAAAGGATTAACAGTAGATTATACACACTCTGAAGAAAAAAAAGAAAGTACACCTAGAAAAAGATGTTGATTTTGATCCAGTGACTGCATATGCCACCTGGGGGGGGGGGGGGGGGGGGGCAGTAGCTGTATTGATAATGGTTTCAACATTGTCTCCAAACAGATAGCTTAGATGGCTTAGCTATCAGAGTGCCTTCTGTATCTACCATTTAATAGGGAATGCTCAAAGCCAGAAGGCTCAGTGTGGTGAAAACATCAGATGCAAGCAGGCAACCATGACATGGAGATTCACTTGTGCTCTTACAGCCAACTGAGTGAGTTTGAAAGGAATAAACTTGTAACTTTCTGAGTTGTGGAATGGTTCTTTTGGAGAACTAAAACACAAGTTGGATGTGCTGCAACAGTTGTGCAACGATGCTGGTATCAGTGGTTTCATGAACATTCTAAAAAGAGGTTTGGACATACCCACAACACAGACATCCAGGATCGTTGCATTGTAAGAGCAGCAGTTTCACATTGTACTTCTACTGCAGCATGTATAAGAGGTCTTGTGAGCCCAGATGTGTCAGTACGAACTACCACTTATTAGCAGTTGTGCTACAGGCACGCACATCTTTACCCCATCTTCTGCTCATGCCACAGCATTGATGTGCATGGTTCTACTGGTGGTGGCAGATCACTTGAAAGATGAAATGGTGCACCATGGTCTTAAGCGATGAAAACAAATTCTGCCTGGATGCAAGAGATGGTTGTTGGCGTGTATGATGGTGACCTGGTGAGCACTGTGCCATAGAGTGCATTTGTCAAAGACACATGGGCCTCACCTCAGGCCTTATGGTACGAGAAGCAATAAGCTATAACTCTTGTTCACCTTTGGTGTTTATGGAGGGGAGGCTAACAAGCACTCAGTACATGCAGAGTGTTGTTAGAACTGTTCTTTTGCTGTTAAATCTGTGTAACTCAGCATGTTGTGAAAGACGTGCAGCAACTTCCCTGGTCAGCTTATTCTCCAGACTTGTGAATTGAGCATGTGTGGGATATGATGGGCCAAGATGTGATTCATGTGATTCACCTACCAACAACCTTACAGAACTGTGTTAACTAGTCGAGCAGGCATAGAATAACGTATCATGGACATTATTCACCATCTGTGCATTCAGCTGGATGTCAAGGTCACCGCCTGCATTCCTGCACATGGAGGCTACACTGCATACTAATATGGATGTTTCAGCATGGGTCAATACCTGATACCCCATCATTTCACTTACTCCATATGCACTCCTACAACAACAAATCTTGAGTGACTCCCCTTCTCCATTGTGCCCCTGGCAGTGTCAGTGTAGTAACATGGGGTCTATTCTGAGCCACAAACAGTGTGTAGAGTCTATAGGGAGTTTATCGGTCCCTGGGGCTTTGTCCAATTTCAGCAATGTCATCTGCTTGTCAATGCTACTGACTCGTTTTACGTACTGAGTTGGTGCAGTAATTCATAGCATTTTCCCCTAAGTTTAATAAACATAACAGACACACATAACAGAGACTTCAGTTGGTAGTAATAATAGAGACTTCGGTTGGTAGTAATATGTTCTCCTTCACTATTTACGACAGTCTGCACTCATTGAGGTAGCTTTTCGATTCCATGGTTGTAGACATCATGTGGTTTTGAGGCGAAGAACTTGCACAGTTTCATCTGGAGAGGAAGTTCTGTGGAGGTTGTTTGATAGAAGGTGGAAAAGATTATCTGAGAGTCCAAGATTAGGTGGATTGCATGGGTGCAGAATGACTTCCCAACCCAACTCATGTAAAGTGTTTTTTGTCAACATAACAGAATTCAGGTGGGCATTACCGTGTGGTAGCACCACTTCATGTAGTTTTCCTGGTTTTTTTCTCATGGACTGCATGTGATGAAATCTCAGATGCCAACAAAAAATGTCAGCAGTAATGGTTACACCTCAGGGAAGTAGTTTGCAGTACACCACACCAATGCTGTCCGACCAAATGCATAACATTATCTTTTGTGGATGTGTGCAGGTCTTTATAAGGAGTGTTGCTACTTTGTTTGGGCTCAACTATTCCTTTCTGTTCCTTATGTTAGCATGAAGAGACCATTTCTTGTCACCAGTAACAATACAGCATAGACATGGGTGGTGGTGTTCAAGACATGAGCAAGCAGAGATGCATGTATGGCCACCTGCTGATGTTTGTAATTATGGCTTAGAGCACACAGTACCCAGATATCCAAGCTTTATACCTTTCTCATAAAACACATATGTTACATGATGGTGGAATTATCACAGTTCATCATTTTGCCAGTTCTCAAGTACACGGATCTGCATCATTGTGGATTAGTGTGTTTAATTGATCTTCATCAAACCCCAAAGGTCTTCTGGAATTTCCAGAGTCACTAATGTCAGAACCATCCTCCTTAAAACAAGAAAACCGTTTTCTTGCTATGATCTGCCCAATGGCAGTATCCCCATACGTGAAGCAAATGTTTTTGGCTGCATCCACACATGCCACCCCTCTATTAAACTCAAACAGAAGAATATGTCAGAAATTTTGCAATTTCTCCACTTGACGTTCCATTTTCTAACGTCACAGCTCCACTCACTATCATCAAATGAGAGGATGACACTACGCAAACTCAAATAACAAACAGCAAATAAAAAGTGACAGCTGATAAATAAATCCATAGCAAGCGCAATAGCAATGTGCAAAACAAAAATGTGGCAAAGTTGTGCACCAGCCTCATATTTTAGTCATCTTTTCACTGGTATGAGAGTTAAATTGGGACAATAATCCTGGATTTTCCTTTGTAAAGGATCAGTTGAAGACAGAGTTAAGCATTTCTGCTTTTTCTTTGCTATCCTCAATTTCAGTTCCTGTCTCGTTCGCTAGGAACTGGATATTAACTTTGGTATCAAAAACAACTGTTACTTGCAACCAGAATTTCTTGGAGTTTTGTGAAAGATTTTTAGACAATATTCTGCTATGGTAGTCACTTTAGGTTTTATGGATTCCTCTCCTGCCTGCCAAAAGGAAATCATTCATTATCTCTCTATGCTCTGTTTTATACCTGTTACGCAGTAGTCTTTGTTTCTTTAGAAGTTTCTTTACAGTGACTATACACCATGGAGGATCTATTCCATGATGAACTGTTCTACTGAGTAAATATCTGTCCAGTGCATGCTCAAGTGTTCGTTTAAACTGAAGCTATAGTTCCTCTACATTCTCCTTTCCTGAGCTAAAATTTCAAGTTCCTCATTGAGATATCACACTACGGCCTTTTTTGGTCTAGGTTGCTGAATACATAAATCTTTCTACTTGTTTTAATTGCTCTTTGTACTTTGATATTTGAATAATGCAGTACGCTCAAAACCTAGCATGGTAGCCATCCCTTTGTTGGAGAAAGAGGATGGGGGAGGGGGTTGTCATGAAGTACATGCATGATAGTAACCCCCTGAGCACACAGGGATTGCCCCGTTGGTGCCTGAGCTGAAACATCCCCATCTATGCCAAAAAATACATGCCTGTTATGGCTGGGGCACAGGGTTTCAGAGTAACAGTTTATTGGCTTGGTACCCAGTTGAGGCCGGGTGGTACCCGTGGGGAGAGCCCCGTTTGAGTGGGTGGCACTGTGACTTGCATATGAAGTGGATGAAGCTGCCTCCTGCTGGTTGTCACATGACCCCATCAATTTCTTCAGAAGGGCCCTCCAACTGCATTCCGGGCAGAACGGCTCGCACACCTTACCCCCGTCACTCCCCTCCTACTTCTCCTTGATTTTATCTCTGTCTTATTGTATCTTATTTACAATCAGGTTTCCTGGATTTGCCTTTTGCATCCTCATTTTGAGGATTATTCCTGCATACAGGATGAAGGAGCTGACGACTTCGCGGTTTGGTCCTTTTAACTTCAACAATCAATCAATCTACAGTTCAACCAATCTACAGTTGCCCAATAATGGCCTTTTATGTTCTGATGTCTGGGTCTTACCTCAAATGTCTTTTATTGCTTTTGGTGAGTTTTTAGAAATGCTCTTTGAAATTAAAAAATTCAAACCTTTTTTCTGTAACAGTGTAAAGTTTAATTCCTTTAATGTATTGGTTGTACATCAGCTTTTTTTATTGCTGTTGTGTTATTATCTGACCAATCACATGCGTGCAATGTGGTCAGCAGTACGCATTTTGAATCTCTACCTCATGGAAACGAATTAATAATGTAGTAAGCCATCAATTATATCTGTAGCATTATTCTACTGTGTTTGTCTGTGATGTAAGCAGCCCCCACCCCACCCCCCTCAATTTCCATCCTCCATTACTATTTTTCTGCCTACCACATGGTTATTTTCATGTAAAACATCTGTTCTTCACTTCTGCATGTCTTCTGGCTATTAATAACCTTTCTTTTGCAAACTGAAAGAGTGCGTGCTAGTTGGTGATATACGTCTACATCTACACGATTGCTATGCAGTTTGCACCTAAGTGTATGATGCAAAGTTCATAGATCCACTAACAGGCAGTTTACCTTCTGTTCCACTCTGGAATGAGGGGAAAAATTAACAACTAAATCTGCCTCTGTGAGCTCTATTTTCATCACAGTGTTCATTTCTGTCTAAGTAGCTTGTGGTCAATGTACTATTTTGGCATTTAAAGGATAAAGTTGGTGATTTTAATTTCATCAAAAGATCTCACCACAAAATAAATCCCTTTATTTCAGTGATTGCTACCCCAACTTAACATACCCATGACACTCACTCGCCTGTTTCATGATAATACAGAATGAATTGCCCTTCCTTAGACTTTCCCACTGTACTCTGTCAATCCCGTCTTATAAGCACGCTACAGTACATCAGTAATGCAGTAGATGGACAAGTATAGTGTTGACAGTCTTGTTAGTAGATTTGTTGCATGTTCTAAGTGTTGTGTGACAGAAAAAATTCATTGGTTCACCATCTCAACAACATTTTCTGTGTGATGGTTGCAGTTTAAGGTGTTCTTGATTGTAATCTGTTGGTAGTTAGTTTATTTGACAATCTTTAAATTTTTATGATTTAACATGTAACCAAAATGTAATCTAATTATTTTAATACTCAGGTGGAGAACCTAACAGTTCAAGGTCAATTGCCATTTACAACATGCGGGTGCCTCGTTAAAATACTTTTGCAATTTGTTTTGATCTTCTTGTGACTTTGCTGGACACTAAATGACAGAATCATTTGCAAACAGTGGAAGGAGGACACTCCAATTGTCTCCTGAATCATTTCTGTAGATTAAAAACAGCTGGTTGCACGTAACCCCACATATATCTTCAGATTCACCAAGTGATTTTCCGTCAGTTACTGTAAACTGTGACCTTTATGATGGGAAATCGCAATTCTAGTCACATCTATGACACAGTACTCCATAGAAACACAATTTAATTAGTAGCCAATTGTGACTAGTGGTGTCATAATCCGCATGGAAACTTAAAAATCAAACAATGGATAATGTGGATCCCATCTCGATAGCACTCATTATTCCATTTGAATAAAGAGCCTGCTGTGTTTCACAAGAAGAATATTTTGTGAATCTTCCTCAAATTTACTTGATGTCGCCCGACACACCCCTTGATTTCTTCAAGACTGACACTGTTCAAACACCACAGGGGTATTAGAATGGACACGAAAGATGTTTGTACAATGGTGCCATGCCTTACACTAACATGCATTGACACTAGGGGATGCCATTTTCAACAATTATTCTGAATGTAACAGCTTGTGAAGCTTGTGCAGGTAAACGGGGATCATTATTTTTGTATCATAGACTTAGAATTTTTGGTCTTCCTGACATAAAGTTACATGTACTGTTACTAGTGCATCGACAAAGGAAAGTATTGGAGGATACTACAGAGTCTTCAGAATTCTGTTAAGTCATGATCAGAATACGAAAGTTGGACCTTTAGTTCCAGTACTATGTGAGACTAAGGCAAAACTTGACTAGAACTTCAGTTATACCTTTCTACTTGGTTGTTTCCGGACTAGAGTCCCTTAAGTCAAATTGATACATTTACACTTCTCCATCATCCCTGTATGTTTGTAACATCATCATGAAATCACCCTATATATGCATCATCTTGCATATCATTATGCTCATTATATATACCACATTCCCCTCTCTCCCAACTCCAATTCCTTCCTCTAATAGGAGATTTCATACACACAAATTGCAGTGTCTCACTAGAGAGACTGGATCATTTCAGTTAGGAAATTTTCCCATCCCTCATCACACAATGAGAGAAATTCAGTTTCAAAAGAAAAGGTGAGAAATAAATCCCCTCAGTACCTGGTTTGAACCTAAAGAAATGGCGAATTATTTTTTATCACAAAATTGTTGCTTTTTGTTGAACAAATTGAGGAAAAATTCATGGAAGTAACCTCATTTATCAAAATGTGAAGGAACTCCATCGTGATTAAAGTGGCAGCCCTTACTCAGTCAAATGTATTCATCTCCTGTGGGAAGCAGTGATGTTCCTGTCACCATGACTCTTCACAGCAGCCTCAAAATGATTGAGGGTGCTATTTTTAACCTTGTGGACTGTATACAACAAAGTCGAGAAGATAACAGTTGACATTGGTGCTTTTATTGTGTCTTCTGAAAGGGATATATGTGAAAACGTAAACATAATGGTTTACCACAGTGGTGTAAACCATGTGTTTCACCCTCATCCGGTGTTTGCTAATGACAGTAAACTTTGCAAACACAGTGACCAAGTCCCTGTCTATAGTAAGAATAAAGATATTCACTTCTACACCCGTGTCTGGTCCCGAAGGCCATGTAAATAAGTCTTTTTGTGAGGCTGACGATTTCCTCGCCTCCTGTGTTTGTCTACTCTCTCACAGGGGCCTGCAGTTCCCAACCCGCCTGCCTTGAAAGAGTTCTATTCAGCAAGTACACCTAGCAGAGGATTACCTTCTTCTGGCCGTATTTGACAGACTAACACTATCTCACAGTCCAACACAACCGGTAGTTGACAGAAGCATTACCTGTGGGTCTCAGAAAAATCTACTCATCTTCCTTTTCAAATACATAATGTGATACTCCCAACCAGAGATAAAATTATTTGAGGAGAATAAGGATAAAAATAAGAAAAACGTAAGGAAAAACCAAAGGTGAAGAGGATCAGGGGCCTCAGCAGCAATGGACATGTCTTCTCTCCTGCCGCTGATGGAATTGTGCGTGCTGATGTCATACATAATCAGTAGGGGGTGCATGGAGGAACTGAAATGTCACCTATCTTTTCACCTCTTTCCCACTACCCCTAGTTACACTTGCAGCCATCATTCACTCAATGAAACTCGGTCCTACCATCACTTAACCCAGCAATATGTATTGAACTTCAGGAAAAACAGATCGATTTGGGTACACAATGACACCTGCCAGATTAATTATTTCATGATTAGCATGTGTCTCATAAACCATTGGCCAACAGAGCACCCACCAAAATGAATCTTCAAGAAGGGTAATAGGTCATGCTTTAGACAACTCCCTACCTGCAAATGCTATTCTGGAATGGCGTTTCACCAACATAATATGGGATAAACCACCACATGATCTTCTTACTGACATCCACCTTACTGAGGGCCTGATTGTATTCCTGTGGACCTCAACTATTTCAAGATTCTGGGAATGAGCTTGTCGATCAGTTGAGCAGAGTAGGTTGACGAGGTGGGAATCTTCAAAATGAGATTTCAAAATGTGGCTTGCGGTCAACAATGTGCCTTCTGCTTTTGGAGGCTTTGAATGTGTTATGGTATGTCGTAGCCTCTACAAACAATAAAGTAGTCCAGTGTCACATCTCTTCTTAGGGAATAATACTAACCTAAACGTGGCTGACTGATGGTCACATCCCCAGATAAGAATACCAACTCCATTGTCATTGTGCTGTCCCAATGTTGGTGGCCTATGTCCTAGTAGAGTTCCCCAACATTGCTGCTTTGCAGCAAATGTAGCCACTTGAGGACTCATTACCTTTGTTGATAGGTGAAGATATTTAAGTGGTGGATCTAGTTTCACATATTATCTGACAAAGTGGTTTACTTACCTACTATGGTTTCATCAACTCTCTTTACCTTTCTGTGATGCAAACATTCTACTAGTAACTACAGGACTGCCAGTCAGGGTCAGAAGTTGACCTTGTGCACTGGCTTTTGCCCCAGAGGAGTGTCTCGTTACTCATCGCTGGCACTCATCACTGTATTTTATTACTTTTTGATAGTTGATTTTCCTTCGCTCTGCATCTTATCTGCTTTTTTGCATCAAATGATACAGCGAAAGATTAAATTGGCTGTCCATCCATTCTTCCTTATGGAATCCTTTAGGCTTTAATTGTAAAAGGAAGAAGTTACTGAAGACTGAATTGTTTAGTCCATATAACTCCTCTAATCAAACATTGGTTCCCAATGAAAACCTTATTCTATGGTGGAAAGTGTTGCCACAGGGTCAAATCAATCGTATTGAGACCAGATGTGAAGCTACTTGAATAAACAAACATCAAAATTAAAACAGAAGCCACCAAAGTGGTGTCAAATCAAAATGCTTGCATCAGGTACAAATAGCTGATAAGGCATTTTGAAGCATAATTCAGTAAGTAGTGGCTTGGTTGGTAATGGGAAAGTGGAATAACAGCACATCTGCATAGTTATATCTTTCTCTAAACATAATTATATACTTGTGACATTCATATGAAAAACTGTCAAAAATATTTTTTTTTTTTGAATTCTGGATAAGGTGCTTATTTTGCTGTACTTCGTGAGTGTAAATTTAGTAAGAAGTACCGTGACTTAATAGCCGCCTTGAAAAAACTAGGTATGGGACCACACTGATTCATACCTGAGGCCTTTCTGATGCCCTAATTATATAATGTGTCTCTCCTGACAATTGTTAGGTGTATTTTCCCTGTTTTTCAGCAGATACACTCCTGGAAATGGAAAAAAGAACACATTGACACCGGTGTGTCAGACCCACCATATTTTCTCCGGACACTGTGAGAGGGCTGTACAAGCAATGATCACACGCACGGCACAACGGACACACCAGGAACCGCGGTGTTGGCCGTCGAATGGCGCTAGCTGCGCAACATTTGTGCACCGCCGCCGTCAGTGTCGGCCAGTTTGCCGTGGCATACGGAGCTCCATCGCAGTCTTTAACACTGGCATGCCGCGACAGCGTGGACGTGAACCGTATGTGCAGTTGATGGACTTTGAGCGAGGGCGTATAGTGGGCATGCGGGAGGCCGGGTGGACGTACTGCCGAATTGCTCAACACGTGGGGCATGAGGTCTCCACAGTACATCGATGTTGTCGCCAGTGGTCGGCGGAAGGTGCACGTGCCCGTCAACCTGGGACCAGACTGCAGCGACGCACGGATGCACGCCAAGACCGTAGGATCCTACGCAGTGCCGTAGGGGACCGCACCGCCACTTCCCAGCAAATTAGGGACACTGTTGCTCCTGGGGTATTGGCGAAGACCATTCGCAACTGTCTCCATGAAGCTGGGCTACGGTCCCGCACACCGTTAGGCCGTCCTCCGCTCACGCCCCAACATCGTGCAGTCCGCCTCCAGTGGTGTCGCGACAGGCGTGAATGGAGGGACGAATGGAGACGTGTCGTCTTCAGCGATGAGAGTCGCTTCTGCCTTGGTGCCAATGATGATCGTATGCGTGTTTGGCGCCGTGCAGGTGAGCGCCACAATCAGGACTGCATACGACCGAGGCACACAGGGCCAACACCTGGCATCATGGTGTGGGCAGCGATCTCCTACACTGGCCGTACACCTCTGGTGATCGTCGAGGGGACACTGAATAGTGCACGGTACATCCAAACCGTCATCGAACCCATCGTTCTACCATTCCTAGACCGGCAAGGGAACTTGCTGTTCCAACAGGGCAATGCACGTCCGCATGTATCCCGTGCCACCCAACATGTTCTAGAAGGTGTAAGTCAACTACCCTGGCCAGCAAGATCTCCGGATCTGTCCCCCATTGAGCATGTTTGGGACTGGATGTAGCGTCGTCTCACGCGGTCTGCACATCCAGCACGAACGCTGGTCCAACTGAGGCGCCAGGTGGAAATGGCATGGCAAGCCGTTTCACAGGACTACATCCAGCATCTCTATGATCGTCTCCATGGGAGAATAGCAGCCTGCATTGCTGTGAAAGGTGGATATACACTGTACTAGTGCCGACATTGTGCATGCTCTGTTGCCTGTGTCTATGTGCCTGTGGTTCTGTCAGTGTGATCATGTGATGTATCTGACTCCAGGAATGTGTCAATAAAGTTTCCCCTTCCTGGGACAATGAATTCACGGTATTCTTATTTCAATTTCCAGGAGTGTATTTGCAATTTTGTTTTTGTGTTGTGTAGCTGGAGTCACTCAAACAAATAGTGCTCATCACTTCTTTCATGCAGTGCCCATTATTGAAGGAAAGCTTTGGTTTATTTCTTATTACAAACAGAATTGAAGCAGAATTTGACATGTCCATTTGATAGAGCAGTCCTGGATTTGTCAAGTGTGATATTATTTTATTGATATGTATTAGCAGGGACAGTAAAACATGAAGAATAAACAACTGTCCAGCAGCAACTCAGTAGTGCCACATGGCTGGCGATAGTACTCAGCATGGGCCAAGGTGGAGCTGTGACTTCTGGAGTACTGGTTATTGTTCATGTATTACTGTCCATGTTTTATACATATTGATGAAACAGGCATCGCTCTATACTGATCTAAGACCCCCACCCCCTATCAAATGAGCACATAAAAATCTGCTATAAAAATAATTTTTTTTGTAATGGGAAACAGACTGACATTTTCCATCAACACTGGGTGTCATATGTAATACATGATGAGCAGCTACACATTTCAAAACATAATTTCAAATATCTGCCAAAACACAAGAGAAAATATGCCCGATGACTCTTAAGACAGCGAGCCTGTAGATTTCGTCTAAAATCTTTAAGTATGAAGATCTAGCTTCTCTGTACACTATATAACCATAGCTAAGGAACTTCACTGAGATTTTGAAGTTTAGAATGATGTCCCTCATTCAAAGTTCCAGTTAATTAAAATAGTAGTGTGAAGAGTGTTAATATATGAGTCAAGTCTTCCAGTCCCTTAAAAGTAAACTGTAGGTGACGTGATGCTTGTGAGATTGTAAGAAGAACAGAAGATAACAATTCGATAAATCGAATAATCCTGGGAACACCATTCTGTCAAGAAATGTAATAGGTTCATAAGGAAGAACTCTTAAACTAGAAACAATAAGAAAAATAAGAAAAGCCACCCACAAAAAACCTGCCCACGTAGGTGGCGGATAATATCAAGTTTCCTCTAAATTTGAAATGGTGCCAATAAAATAATGTCAGTTTAACAGTCAGTTTAACGATTCTAAGTGGATGAGTTTGCCAAGTATGAAATTACCCTTTTTTTTTTAGATTCCAGGCTGAAAACAGCTAATTAATGTTCTGGTTTCAAGAATCCAGACTAGGTGTTTGTTAATCAGCTGTCCATGAGTCTTTGCTATACAGTCGGTGAGAGGCAAATGGCTCTTCCTGGGATCTAAAAGCAGTATCATGACTGCCTCCCATCATGAATTCAAGTAGCATCTTTCTGTCCAGATGCTTTTGAAAAAGCATGGGACAACTTCCTTAAACAACATGCGTAGTTGGTGCAACATACAACATTTAACCTATTTGGTGCAATTGCTGTGTTGCGTGTACCAGACAGATCGAAATCTGCATGTGGACTAGAGGCTGTGTTTTGAGTTGAAATCCTCAAGATTATCCTGGTGTGCTGGGTGATGAAATAAGTCAAGGATTTATTGCTGGATCTTACCCAATTTTTTGACAAACAGTCATAATGTCAATTTCTTTTGCGTGGGCACCAGGCCCACGATAAATTTGAAGGATGACTTTGCTCCAACAGGCTGCATTCTAAAATTATATTTTGTCAAGCACTACTAGTTTCCAGCCTATGGCTAATTCTCGAGTGCAAAGCACAGCTGTGAAAGTGCTCACTCTCACATTGCATAGCCACAAAGAACACCTACAAATGCACATAATGTGTTTGATGTAGCCTCATCTCTGGTATATACACTTGGGAATTGGCTGTGCTTGAAACTAATAGCACTTAATAAAGTATAATTTTAAAATGTATTTCTTCAACCATATTGCCATAATCAGGGCAGGCACATAGTGCACACATTTTCTGACCCAGCAAGAGCAGCTTCGCCTGTTGCAGCAGTGGCCGGTCTTCCGTGGGAGGTCCGGACAAGCGCAGAAAGTGGGATTGCTTGTCATTGGGAGCTCCAAAGTTCGGCTGGTGATGGAGCCCCTTAGGGATATGACAGGTAAGGATGGGAAGGTAGCCAATGTGCACTCTGTGTGCGTACTGGGGGGAGTCATCCAAGATTTGGGAAGGGTCCTTCTGGATGCCATGAAGGGTACAGAGTGCAGCCAACTGCAGGTGGTGGTTCAAAAAATGGTTCAAATGGCTCTGAGGCTATCAGTCCCCACAGGTGGTGGCTCATGTCGGCACTAATGATGTGTGTCGCTGTGGATCAGAAGAGATTGTCTCTGGTTTCCTGCGGCTATCTGAGTTGTCGACAAGACCGATTCTGGACCATAGGTACAGAGCTGAGTGGAGGGTCTGAATCAGAGGCTCAGACAGTTATGCGACTGTCTAGCCTGCAGATTACTCGACTTTCACCATAGGTTGGTGGGGTTTCGGGTTCCGCTAAATAGGTCAGGTGTCCCCTACACACAGGAGGTGGCTACACAGGTAGCAGGGGCTGTGTGGAATGGACTGAGCAGTTTTTTAGGTTAGACAGTCTTGGAAAGATAAAAAAAGGCTCCAGTCTCAAAGGGTGCAGGGCAAAGAAACGACGAGAATCAACCGGGCAACAGTCGGTATTGTAGTTGTAAATTGTGATAGCTATGTTGGAAAAGTATCAGAGCTTCAAGCGCTGATAGAAATCACTGAAACTGAAAGTAGGTAGTGGTGTGTTTGTGTCTGTTGGTAGTAGTTTTATCTTGTAGTGAAGTTGAAATAGATAGTTCCTGCGAATTACAATGGCTAGAGGTTATACTCAACAGCCGTACCAAAATAATAATTGGCTCGTTCTACCGACCCCCCGACTCAGATGATATAATAGTTGAACACTTCAAAGAAAACTTGAATCTCATCACAAATAAGTACCCCACTCGTACAGCTGTAATTGGAGGAAACTTCAATCTACCCTCAATCTGTTGGTGAAAATACACGTTCAAAGCCGGTGGTAGACAGAAAACATCTTCCAAAATTGTACTGAATGCTTTCTCTGAGAATTACTTTGAACAATTAGTTCATGAGCCCACACGAATTGTAAATGGTTGCGAAAACACACTTGACCTCTTAGCCACAAATAATCCTGATCTAATAGAGAACATCATGACGGATACAGGGATTAGTAAACATAAGGTCATTTTAGCGAGGCTCAAACCCACTAAAAATAAACGCAAAATATATGTATTTGAAACAGCAGACAAAAATTCTGCTTGATGCCTTCCTAAGAGAGAGTCTCCATTCCTTCCAAGCTAATTATATAAGTGTAGGCCAGATATGGCTCAAATTCAAAGCTATAGTATAGACAGCAATAGATAGATTCATACTACATAAGTTAATAAGAGATGGGACTGATCCATCATGGTACACAAAACACATCAGAACACTGTTGCAGAAGCAACGAAAAAAGCATGCCAAATTCAGAAGAAAGCAAAATCCCCAAGACTGGCCAAGTTTCACGGAAGCTCAAAATTTAGTGTGGATGTCAATGCGAGATGCTTTTAATAGTTTCCACAATGAAATATTGTCTCAAAATATGGTAGAAAACCCAAAGAGATTCTGGTCCTATGTAAAGTACACAAGTGGCAAAAGACATTCAATACCGTCACTGTGTGTAGCAATGGAAATGTTGCCGATGATGGTGCCACTAAAGTGGAGTTATTAAATACAGTTTTCGAAAGAAGACGAAGTAAATATTCCAGAATTTGAAACCAGAACAGCTGTTAGCATGATTGACGTAAAAGTAGATATCTTATGTGTTGCAAAACAACTTAAATCACTTAAGAAAGGCAAGTTTTCCAGTCCAGATGGTATACTGATCAGGTTCCTTTCAGAGTATGCAGACACAATAGTGCCTTTCTTAGCAATCATGTACAACCACACACTTGACAAAAGGTCTGTTCCTAAAGAGTGGAAAGTAGCACAGGTCACACCAACATTCAAGAAAAGAAACAGAAGTAACCCATTGAATTACAAACCTATATCACTGACCTCAGTTTGCAGTAGGATTTTGGAGCATATACTGTACTCAAACATTATCAATCACCTTGAAGAAAATGACTTACTGATACATAACCTACACAGATTTAGAAAACATCGTTCTTGTCTTTATTTTCATTAAGTAATGAGTGATGTCGACAAGGGATCTCAGATCAATTCCATATTCCTAGATTTCCAGAAGGCTTTTGATACTGTTCCTCACAAGTGACTATTAATCAAATTGTGTGCCTATGGAGTATCATCTCAGTTGTGTGACTGGATTCGTGATTTCCTCTCAGAGGAGTCACAGTTCGTAGTGAATCATTGAGTAGAACAGAAGTGATATCTGGCGTTCCACAAGGTAGTGCCATAGGCCCTCTGCTGTTCCTGCTTTATATAAATGATCTAGGAGATAATCTGAGCAGCCCCCTTAGATTGTTTGCAGATGACGCTGTAATTTACCATCTAGTAAAATCATCAGAAGATCAATTCCAATTACAAAATGATCTAGAGAGAATTTCTGTATGGTGTGAAAAGTGGCAATTAGCACGAAACAAAGAAAAGTGTGAGGTCATCCACATGGGAACTAAAAGAAATCTGATAAATTTTGGGTATAAGATAAATCGCACAAATCTAATGGCTGTCAATTCACCTAAATACCTAGGAGTTAAGATTACGAGCAACTTAAATTGGAAAGACCACATAGATAATATTATGGGGAAGGCAAAGCAAAGACTGTGACTTGTTGGCAGAACACTTAGAAGATGCGTGAAACCCACAAAGAGACAGCCTACATTACATTTGTCCGTCCTCTGCTGGAATATTGCTGTCCAGTGTGGGATACTTACCAGGTAGCATTGACAGAGGACATTGGAAAAGTGCAAAGAAGGGCAGCTCATTTCATATTATTGTGCAATAGGGGTGAGAGTGTCACTGATAATATACACGAATTGGGGTGGCAGTCACTGAAACAAAGGCGGTTTTCATTGCCGTGAGATCTATTTATGAAATTTCAGTCACCAACTTTCTTTTCTGAATGTGAGAATATTTTTTTGACATCCACCTACGTAGGGAAATATGACCATCATAATAAAATAAGAGAAATCAGAGCTTGAACGGAAAGATTTAGGTGTTCCTTTTTCCCCACGCGCCATTCAAGAGTGGAATGGTAGAGAAGTGGTATGAAAATGATTCGATGAACCCTCTGCCAGGCACTTAAGTGTGAATTGCTAACCATGTAGATGTTCCCCTCACCCTCACCCTCACCCCACTCCTGTGACTCACTGCTCGATCTTGGTGTGCATTCAGGCAACCGGCTGCCAACGTCAGTGTGTTGTGGCAATGATAATGAACTTACTTCAGGTGCAGGTGAAGCACCAATACAAATATCTCCTGCACAATCTGTGGGTGTGAAACTAGAAAGGAGAAGTGAATTAGATGGAGGGGGGGGGGGGGGGATCCACTGGTGTGCCTGATGATGGTAGTGAGCTCATTTGATGAAATATTGGGCCATTTGAAACAGTAATCCAATTGTACAAACATGAATTCTTTTACTTCTAAGTTTTTAAAGACAGTGTTGGGTTCCTCCCACGCCCTAGTATTGACAAAAATTGTTATTTAAATATTGAGAAAATGCCAAATAAAAAGATTTTAAATTTAAAAGAGTACAATACAGTACACAATTGGTGAATATGGTATACGTGGGGCATAGATTGAATTACCCAAGATTTTCCTATTTGAATCCAACATATATACTTCTCATGAGTAGCAAGTCTTATGGATGTTAGGGGAAACTCCAAGGCCTAGTTTTAGTCTGCTTTCTAACACACATAGTTTCTGTCCTTGCCCTCCAAAATGCTGCAACGTTCCCACCAGTTGGACTGTTTTTGAATTTATGCAGTTTCATTTGCCCATCACTGACTGCGAAGAGACATTCCTCTTTCAATCAGGGAAAGGGCGTCTTTTGTTATGACCAGCAGATACTGATATGATGGACCACATTTGTGAAGTGCTCCTCCCAGCCTTGGCCACTATTTTAATGTTGAAAATCAATCACCTGGCTTTATTGCATCCAATCTGCCTGCTAACTATTCATCTAAATGTCATTGTTTTTTGTGCAGCTGTGGCTTCTAGACATAGTTGGGTGGGAAGGTTACCACTGTAGATTGATGAGCACTTCCAACTGAAAAATGTGTGTGTTTGGCTGGAGAGCATAGGGAAAGATGTATAGTGGATAACAATTCTGCTGCAATGCTGAAATTTCAACTCTACGCCATTTAGCTTGCGAACATAATCTGAAAGTAGGAGTGCTCAGTCACTCGGACCAAATGAGGTGGTGGACACTTTGGGAGGACAGTGGTTCAGATCCTTGTCTTGGCAGCCACATTTAGGTTTTCCTTGGTTTCTCTAAATCATTTAAGATATATATTGGTCTGGTTCTTTGATAAGGACTGAGAATTTCCTTCCCCATCGTCTTCCAAACTGAGCTTATGTTCTGTTCCTAACTACCTAATTGCTAATGGACCTTTATAATCCAGTCTTCCTAAATTTTCATTCACTTAAATTGTGACACAAATTGTAGAAGAATATCATGGCATTTTATGCACATTGATGTCTCCTGGCAAAAGGGGTGAATGAGGGGGTTGTCTCACAAATGTGGTAAGGTCTATAACCTCAAGAGGTACTTGTGATTTAATATACAAGGAATGTATTTATAATGAAAGTGTAATGACTTGCCATTAGTGAGAGAGAGAGGTGAGTGGTGATATGTTCCTCTAATGAACACAGCTGTGCCATGCTTTGCTCATCCATCAGTGAGGTCACGCTTCATGTAGAAGTTCTTTACATGCAGCAGAAGATTTGAGGAAATGTAAAGTGTGTCTCCTGAAGGTAAACGAAAATAGGATTTCCCTGTATTAACCATATGAATTTCTTCAGTTGTGTCTTATGTTTGTAAAATTTC
The DNA here is from genome assembly GCF_023897955.1 of Schistocerca gregaria. Classification (NCBI taxonomy): domain Eukaryota; kingdom Metazoa; phylum Arthropoda; class Insecta; order Orthoptera; family Acrididae; genus Schistocerca; species Schistocerca gregaria. Next base: position 260,364,251 of record NC_064921.1, read on the forward strand.
ATTAAGGGATGGGAGCCAGTTTGATGATCAGGTTCCACTCTCAACTTTATCTACTACCTGGTAGAAAAGTTAAAGATCTTGGGCGAGTGACAAGAGGACTTGACAGTGTGTCTGTACATATTTCTGTTTTTGACAGAATTACCAGTCAGACATTTTTTGAGCCTTTTGGTCACTGCATTTCACATCTGACTTCTTGAATCTATTTTTCTTGCCCACAATTTTCCACCATTGTTGAGAGGATGGTGGTGATATGGGTTGGAGATACCTTCTTTAGCTTAGTTTTTTGGGGTAAACTTGTGAAATAATGTCTCTGCTCACTGTTGACTTGGCGGGGTTAGCTGTTAATAAGTAGCAGTATCTTTACACACACATGTATTTGTGGTAACATCCCCAAGGAGCATTTACATGAAGGCTTCTGACTGCAGCCGATTTCATTAGGGAAGTTAAAAATAGGTTGCAAGCACTGCAGGTTGAATAATGTAAAAATTCTTTCTCACTTGCAGGTAAGGTATTTATCTTGTGGCGCTCAGTTCCTGAATTTTTTGTCACATGAATGAACTGAGCAAATCTTAGGGCATACCAGGTGATTGCCTGAACTGTTGTCACAATATTGTGGTGATGTGCCTAGTGAGCCATGATTATGAGCTTCTACAATAATTTTCTGCACGTTGACTCCCCATTTTGCAAGACTGGACAATGGGTGCCTATACCACCTGACAGAGATAAATGCATTAGATTATGGGCCTACTGATGAACCCTCAGATATGTGAACTTACACTTTTTTAAATTATTTATTTCTTTTCTCAGAAGTACTGTCTTCTTTGTCGACTGGACTTCTTATTGTGATATCACATTGTCATTTTATCGTATAGTCAATAGCTGACAAAATGTATGGACTCTTGCCCAATTTAATCTGTTGACATGGTGGTTCTTTTATTTGTTCTCATGGGGGTCTTCAATGATTGCACACGAGACTCTTACTCGATGCCATGGTTCATGTTCACAGTGGCTTTTTAATCTAGATGCTGAGTCATTGGCCTCAGGGTATCCACTTTGTCTTGTAGTTTTTGTGTGAGCTCTTGGATCATGACTTGAAGTGTGGCTATGTTCATCTCTTGATGCATGTCCCTGACATGATCCCATCTGGCTGCCTGAAGTATTAGACAGAAATAACTAGTTTGAATGACTTGCAAGGTTTTGATATTAGGTGAACAAGTTGTGCCTGAGGAGGTGCTGTCATAAACAATGGATGGTAGTATGATTGCCTTATGCAGTTGTAGTTTGGTGATTGAACTCATGCTTGTGATTGTCAGTAATGGATGTATGGTGTGAAACTCATACTTTTTGGTATGTGGACAGTGTGGCTGAGTTAAATGTAGATATCAAGGCAGCTGTTTTCTCTAGTTCACACTTTACTCTCTTTGCATAATGTCCTTAACTTCTTTCGCCCATTTGTTTTGACATTCATTTTAGAGTTCTTTTATATCTGGAGTTCATAATGTCATGACGTACCGTTACACTTGTACTATATTTGAGGTATTGGGCTTTTCAACAACAGGATGTTCTCCAGTGTTTTTGTTCATGATTGCTTTGGTCTCATTAATGGATACAATTACCTTTTCTATCAAAATAATTTTGTATTCACTTTAAACCAATATTGGAGACCCAACGATTCCCATTGCACATCTTTATATACACCATCTGTCCAAAAAGTGCTAATACTAATTTCATTCTTGGTGTATAAGTGACATCAGTGCAGTAACTATGGTGACGGCTTAAACTAGCAATCATAAACAACTGATTTGACCAGTCACTTGTGAGCAAACCATGCTTGGTAGTGGACATTCAGCCATAGTGCATCTACATTGTAGTGTCACAAATTGCTATGGAGCATCGTACTGAACATCTCTAAATTAAATGTTCAAGACTTTTTCCCAGAATGTTTCAAAGAAGCTCCCCTCTCCCCCTCCCCCTCCCCCTCCCCCTCCCTCTCCCCCCTCCCTCTCCCCCTCCCTCTCCCCCTCCACATCCCTCTCCCCCTCCCTCTCCCCCTCCACATCCCCCTCCCACTCCCCATACCCCACCCTCTCCCTCCTCCCTCTCCCCCCTCCCTCTCTCCATACCCCCCTCCCCCTGCCACTACCCCCCCTCACCCCCTCCCCCTGCCCCTCCTCCCCCCCTCTCTGTGCATGCATGTGTGTGTGTGGGGGGGGGGGGGGGGTGGAGATGGGTGCATGGTTGTAGGAGTGCATGCATCCGTGCATGCGCATGCGAAATACATCAGTATGTTTGGGCTCAGAATAAATTCTAGGACGCTACAACAGATGTACCTCAATGAAATTCCTCGATCACTTCTGCTATCTTCTTGTAGTTGGATGTGGTCTGTGCTTTTTTCCTAACCACTGGGCATAATTTTTTGATTGATGGATCTACAGTATACTATGGTTAAAATGGGGAACTAACTCAGCTGAAAATTCCTTACAGAATCTGACAAAGGTTCCATTTGGTCCTGAAACATTTCATTTTAGTGATTCCAGCTTTCTCCCAGTGCTGCCGACACTAATTGCTATATCACTCATCTTTGAAGTGATGTGAATCAGTGCTGACCAAGTTATATCCACATATCTACCAGCTACATTTTGTACATCATCCTAAGATATGATTCCATTCCTTCTGCCTGTAAGAATACGTGACTGAGTAAATATACCTATCATGTGCATGGCTGGTGTGCATGATCTGAAGACCAAAATTTTGTCAACAAGTAACTTTCTTTCCATTGAAAAATACTAGAAACACAACTGATAAAGATGGTTGAGGATTCAAAAATTCTATTTTTGTCTCTGGTACATGGATTTGCTACAGTTTATGACCATCAGTTGCTAACAAGGGATTAATACTGCAGCTCTCACAAGTTTGAGCTTCCATAAATGTTGATTCTGCTCTAACATTCTGTGCCACTTGTTTTTCATTGATTTTGTGTCCAACAACCCATTCGCATTTGATAGTAAAGTAATACTAATGTTTATAAAAATTATAACCCACAGCAATAATAGCATGAAAGAATTCATCTTGACACAGTGCAGGGAAGGTTTACCAGTGACACACACTTAGGTATAGCAGTGTCATCACCCATGTGGCTAGGGACATTAGTTTTGTGCTATGCTCATTAAATGAAGATTTAGTAGAAAAAATGCCTGTGCACTTCATTGGCAATAAAGGGTGCTATATCTGCAGTGAGACTGAATATGGCAAAATGAGCAATATCTGGCTGATGGGTTTATTGGATGGTCACATTTTAGAGGCCATCTGACAATGATATTTATATGGAACTAGTGCATGGAGTAGGTGAAATGTGTCAAATATCGATTGTTGGGCTATACTATCTGACTACTGCATGAGAGAGAACCACCAGCATGTCTGCATAGCTTCATTGGTTCGTACACTTTAATACTATGTATTAGTTCAGTGCTGGAAGACTGCAATAGGTTTGAACCTTTCTGCATCAACTGTTTTACATTATCCACTGCATTCTAAACTGATGACACACCTGCTATTGTTTTGACTTACATTGTCCTTGTACTGCAGTGTATGCATGCATGCCCCTGTTGGTGTGCTAATTGACTATGTGATGTTTCTGGATGATCTGACATACAGTAATGGCCATACAGCTGTTAGATATCGGTGTGATAATCACAATCTGGAATCTGCATTATTGAGTGAAATAGCAAATAAACATCTAATTTGTGGCTGGATACAGCATGCAATCTCAATTCCTTTATAGTAAGGCCTGACTAGACAGAAACTGTTACATCAGTTAGGTTGTAGGGCCAAACACACTGCTGCCTCTCCTTCAAACAACTCTATATGTCATACTTTAACTACACAATGTTCACTCATGTGTGGTGAGAAATGTGCAAGAATTTCCAATGATGATTGAGTACCATTCTTTTGGTACTCTATATCTCGTTGACCATGGAGTGTGTCTAGGATATGGTTGGGTGGTAATGTATTAATTAATCGTGTTGATGCTTTGTGGAATTGCAGTGCATACCAGAAACAGGAAGATTCTCAAGGAGTACAGATATATGCTCTTTGATGCCATGGCTTCTATAGGCTCTGATTGCAGCATGTGATTCACACTTCACTTAATTCTCAGTCACAAATTACAGTTTTTTGTATCATCAATTATTTGTATTAGTTGTGTATATAATCAGTGGAATAAAGTTTGTTTCAGTCTCATAATTCCTTTTCTGTGCTGTGATTTCACAGGTGGTTAGTGTGACACACAGGTTTCCTTACTCTTCGTAATACAGCTACTTGAATGTAACCAGGCCTGAGTTAATGATAAAATTGGTGTCAATACTGCTGTTTTATTATTTATAAATAGCTTCTGTAGCACAAATTACATTATTTTCTTTTGTGTCAGCAATTTAGATAGTGTTTTGAGCTAGATTCAGATGATTTTATAATTTACAATGAAAACAGTTAAATTTTTGTACCGTCAGATGAACAAGATGACTATGGGGCTCTTCAAATGAGCTTATGTTTCCAGAAGTAATTTGATTATGAGCAGAATACATTCCTGTAAATGACATCTAAGCTCTCTATGAGCAATGAGAAAATAAGTGAATGAGAACTGAGAAGAAACTCAGCGGTGTCTGGGAGAGTAGTAGTGGCCTAGTTTCCTTAGTCTTGCTGATGTATGTGAGGTTCTGTTAAATCTTCAGCTGCTCATCTTACCAAAATGAACTGCTGTCAAAAACCTGAAGTTCTTTCAGCTGCCAAAAATAAGAGTGTTGGAAGCAAGCCCACAAAATCAGATTTTTTTAAGCATTTTTGTTTTCGGTGAAAAGGCCCATTTAATATCTTAAGATGTGCTGAGTATAATAAAAAAATGAAAAGAGGCTATGATGAATGGCTTCTAAATTTGTAAAGTTAAAAGGGAATTGTTGAAATCTAAACAGATTGAAGAATATGAGTAGTAAAATCTTCTCAGCGGAAACATGAACTTGTCGTTAATGTACTAAATTGGTGAAAAGCAAGAGAACACTCCACAGCAGCACAACAGTGAAATAGTTTCTGTTTTAGTAAAGATATTTAAAGGCACAGGCATCTGATGCACCACTGTTAAGTTTCTGAACATACAAAAATGATATATGTTGAAAAATTTCCATATGACAAATTAATAGAGGAAAGAGTAACTTCCACATTAAATGCCTGTTTTGTTAGTCCTATTGGTATAAGTTAACATTCTTCAATATCAAATGCAATGTTTTTTTTTTTTTTTGCCATTAGCCTACTGACTGATTTCAAAAGCAGCCTGCCATGCATTCCTCTCCTGTGCCATCTCCTTCAACTCACAGTAGTACTTGCATCCTACACACTCAGCACATCTCAAACGCTTAAATTCCCCTCTTTTCTGGTTTTCCCACAGTCATCATTCACCACCATACAATGCTGTGCCCCAAATGTACAGTCTCATAAATTTCTTCCTCAGGTTAAAGCTTTTGTTTGATGCTCTTATTTCTTTTGCCCAGGAATGGTCTCTGTATTTACACTAGCCTGCTTTTTATATCCATAATGTTATTTTGCTTTCAAGGATATAGAATTCCTTTACTACTACTACTACTACTACTACTACTACTACTACTACTACATGGTCACCTGTTTTGATGTAAAATTTATAGATAATATCATTTCTCCTGTGCCTTATTACTTTTGTGTTTCTTTAGTTTACTCTGAATCTGTATTCTGTACTCATTAGACTGTCATTCCATTTAACACATCCTGTGGTTCTTATTAACATTCACTGAGGATAAGGAATGTTGTCAGCAATTTTTGTCATTGATGTCCTTGCATCCTGAATTGTAATGCCACTCACAAACCTTAATTTTATTTTTGGGCATTTCTTCTTTGATGTGTATATTGAACAGCAGAGGGCAAAGACTGTGTCCGTATTTAATTTGAGTACATCATCTACAGCTACATCTGCATGGATACTATAGAGTATAGCAGAGGGTTCATCAAATCACTTCACAATAATTGTCTATTATTCCAGTCTTGAACAGTGCTCAGAAAAAATAAACACGTATATTTTTCTGCATGAACTCCGATTTCCCTTATTTTATTATCATGATTATTTTTCCCTGAGTAGGTCGGCATCAACAAAATCGTTGTGCATTTGGAGGAGAAAGTTGGTGTTTTAAATTTCATGAGAAGATTCTGCCACAATGAAAATCGTTTTTGTTTTAATGATGTCCATCCCAAATCCTGCATCATCTCAGTGACAGTCTCTCCACCATTTCTCAATAATACAAAACATGCTGCTTTTTTTTTTTTTAATTTTCTCGATGTACTCCATTAATCCTTTCTGGAAAGGATCCTACACTATGCAGCAGTACTCCAAAAGAGAAAGGCCAAGTGTAGTGTAGGCCATCTCTTTAGTAGATTTAATGCATCTTCTGAGTTTTCTGCCAATAAAACACAGTCTTTGGTTCACCTCCCAAAAACATTTTCTGTGCATTCTTTCCAATTTAAGTTGTTCATATTTGCAATTCCTAGGTATTTAGTTGAATTTACAGTCTTTAGATTTGACTGACTTGTCGCGTAACCAAAGTTTGATGGATTCCTTTTAGAACTCAAGTGTAATATCTCACAGTTTTCATTATTTAGGGTCAGTTGCCAATTTTCCACCATACAGATACCTTTTCTAAATTGTTTTGCAATTTGTTTTGATCTTCTGATGACATTCCTGGACAATAAATGATGGCATCATCTGCAAACAACCTAAGACAACTGCTCAGATTGTCTCCAAATCATTTGTCTAGGTAAGGAACATCAGAGGGCCTATAGCACTTCGTTGGGGTTGCCAGAAATCACTTCTGTTTTACTCAATGACTTCCCTTCAATTACTATGAACTGTGACCTCTCATGAATCCCATCACATAACTGAGGCTATATTTCATAAGCACGCAATTTGACTACAAGCTGCTTGTGAGGCACAATGTCAAAAGCCTTCTGGAAATCTAGTAACATGGCATCAATTTGAAATTCCTTTGTCACTCGCACTCAACACTTCATGTTAATAAAGAGTAGTTGTGTTTCACAAGAACAATGTTTTCTAAATCCATGCTGAGTGTGTATCAATAAACCTTTATCTTTGAGATAACTCATAATGTTAGAATTCAATATATGTTCCAAAATGCTGCTGCAAAACAACTTTAATGGTTAGGGCCTGTAATTTAGTGGATTACTGTTACTGCCTTTTTGTTACCTCGTGGCTCTTGAACATGTTGAATATCACCTGTCTTTCCCTATAGCCTACTCCTATTTTCCTCAGATTTTTGAACATCTTGTATCATTTTACAATGTCAAGCACTTTCATAGTCAACAAATGCTACGAAGGTGTCTGGATTTATCGTAATTATTGCTTCCCTTATCAGTTGCATCAGAACTGCCTCTATCTTCCCAAAAGCCAAACTGATTGTCATGTGACAAATCCATTCATTTGTACATTATTTTTGTTAGCAATTTGGATACATGAGCTATTAAGCTGACTGCGCGATAGTTCTCACACTTATATGCTCTAGCTGTCTTCGGGACTGTGCAGGTGCTATTTTTGCAATAGTCTGATGACATGTTTTCAGACTCATAGTTTCTGCCCACCAACTTGAATAGCCATTTGGTTCCCACTTCCCCTAATTGTTTTAGAAATTGTGTAGAAATATTTTCTGTCCCTTGTACTGTGTAGAAATACTTTCTATCCCTTGTACTGTGTAGAAATATTTTCTATCCCTTTTACCTTTTTTGATTGCAAGTCTTCCAAGGCTCAGTTAAACTCTAATACTGGATCCTGTATGTCATCCATATCAACTCACTTCTTTTTCGATCACATTGTCAAACTACTCCCCCCTCATAGAGACATTCAGTGGACTCTTTCCATCTATCCACTCTGTCCTCTGTGTTCAACAATTAACTTTTCATTCAACCTTGACGTTTATACCCTTGATTTTAATTCCACCTAAAGTTGATTTGACTTCTCTAATTACTGGATCTGCCCTCCAGATGACCATTTCACTTTTGATCTTTTCACATTTTTCCTTTGGCCACTGGCTTCTCTACACTTCCTATTTATTTCATTCATAAGTGATTTATACTCCTGTATTCTTGTATTTTCTTGAACATTTTTGTACTTCCTTCTTTTTTTCAATCAGTTCAGTTATTTATCATGTTACCCAAACTTTCTTTGCAATTGCCTTCCTTGTACCTTTATTCATGTGTCCAACTTCTGTGATTACTTTTCTTAGATGTACCCATTTCTCACCAGCTGAACTCCCTACTGTAATATTCATTGTCGCAGTATCTATAGCCTTAGAGAACTCCAAGTCCACATTGTAACTCCTCGGTACTTCAGTATCTTGCTTCTTTCCACAGTGATTCTTCTGGACGATTCTCTTGAACTTCAGTCTACTCTTCATCAGTACCAAATTCTGATCCGTGTCTACATCTGTTCGTGGGCATTACTTAAAATCCAATATGATTTCAGAATCTCTGTCTGACCACAATGTAATCCAGCTGGAAATCTTCCCGTATCACCATTGTTACACTTGTTACAGGTACCAGAAGGAAGCTATTTATTTAAACTGATCAGATAGTATGATTGTGGTTCGATGAACCCTCTGCCAAGCACTTAAATGTGAATTGCAGAGTAGTCATGTAGATGTAGATGTAGATTATTACGTTGAGACCCTCTCTTGCATTGGTTCTGGGTTTCACACATTACCGAAGAAATAACAATTTTAATTACAAACAATAATAAAATAGTATGTGCAGAACAGATACAGTTTACTTGTTATTCAGTGTTAAACAACAGAACAGTGTTAATAGGATGATAAATTATTTAAATGTATGTAGATACATTGGAAATAAAGAATAATAAACCTAATACTACTAATGCTATAGCCACTAATAATAATAATAATAATAATAATAATAATAATAATAATAATAATAATAGAGGCAGATAAAAAATGTCTCCACATATGTACAAAAGTGATATTTTAGGACATAACGAGTTCTGAGGGAGAGAAATTTAGATAGGTCAAAGATAGAGATTAGGAACAGTGTATGTTGATAGAACAGTAGAGGAGATGGAGTGTGTGGAAATCTCTTCTTTTTTCTGCATGTGGCCAGGATAGCTGTACATAATGTGGTGAAATACGATTGAAGAGTTGGACATCATAGGTACATTGATCGCAGGCATTCATCACCAGTTGCAAGTGCTGTGAGCTTTACTGAGAAAGAGCTTGCAGGATAACATCACTGCAATCAACAACTGGAAATGTGAGCATTTGTACAAGTTTCTTTTCTTGGTCAGAAGGGGAGAGCTTTTTATATTTTTGCAAGGCATGGAGAGATGCTGATGACTTCTATATTTTTGCGAGGCATGGAGAGATGCTGATGACATCTATATTTTTGCGAGGCATGGAGAGATGCTGATAACTTCTTGCACATTGCAGCCATCCACTCAGGCCAATTTAGCTTTTCAAGTTTTATCATGCATAGACTCTGCTGAGGGAAAAGGTTGATATTTGTGCCATTTAGTATTAAAGATGGTAGGGTTCCTGATATATCGGATCAATCATCTTAGAGTGATCAACTAGATCTGCTTGGGTTTTAGAGGGGTTGAGCTTAACCATATATTCTGTGCACATTTTCATAGTGCACACCAGCCAGTATTCAAATTCTCGATAGTGTATTCAAGGTCATTGGTTTTCCACTTAGATAAACTGAAGGCCACCAGGACACATACAGTATTTACAGTAGACAAAACTGACAACATATCATTGACATACAATGAAGAGAGTGTAGGACCTAATACCAATTTCTAGAGGATGCCTGATACTACCTGTATCCATCGTAGCTTTATAGTGATGAACATGACAGATTGCTGGCTAGTTGTCAGATATGATCGAAACCATTGCACCGCAGCTGGAGAGAAATTTAAGCTGCTACGTTTGGCAAATAAAAACTTGAAAGGTCATCTGTTTCTTTGTATTAAAGCAAGTGTTTGTTGTGATATTTGCAGAAACCTGATTGATATTCGTCAAGTATGTAGTTTGATGTAGACTATATATTCTAAGGCTTTGGACAGTGCGAGAAGTGCGCAAATTGATCAGTGCTCTGTGGATACCACGGCAATGTCCTTTTTAGGAGTGGTTTAACATGTCCCTGTTTCCAGTCCTCAGGGAAATTTAATTAAGAGTGGCTGAAGATATTTATTATATTGAACAGTAGTGGGTCAGTAATAACCATCATCATTTTGACTGTGATGCCATTGTGTCCGATAGATGCTGATCTGATATGCATTGTGGATTTTTTGTTGGTATTGTCAGTAACATGCTTAAGACAGAATTTTTTTTACGGCCCTGTCATTTATCCCCATTAAGTATTTGGTAAGTCTCTGTTTCATATCCATTCAGTGTGGTTGTTACTCTGGCATGTAAGAGGTAAATGAATAATGAAAGGTGTAACATTGTATAACAGCTGAGTACATCTTGAAAAATGTGGCAAGAATAAATCTTCTAGTCTGCAGTTGAGTGTGTATTGTTGTGAAACTTTCAGTAAGATCAGAACTGTGTGCTAAATTGGGATTAAAATCCAGACTTTTGCCATTTTCAGACAATACATTTCTTAATGAGCTCATCAGGCATGACAGCCAATCTACTTTCATATCTTCAGTTCTGCTTATCCCTCTCCCCTATTTTCCATATCTCCTAGTGGCAGGAGATAGTTATTGGCAGAACTGAAACTGCAAAGGTGGGTCGACTATGGATGACTTGGTTGATAAGAGTATTGCCTATAAATGACAAGAGTCTTGTTCCAATCTCTCAGTAAGTTTTGTGGATAATTTTTAGCATTCTTCATGGAAAAACAAGAAGATTGAAGAGCTCTTGCTGTGAGACTAAAAATTAGTTTAAACTCTAATTCCTGCATTTATTACTTCCCACTCTTCAGGTTTATAAGATGGCGCAGATAGTTTTGCCTGCAAGTTCACTTGCACATGCTAAAATTTGATCTCAAACAAGTGCCATTGCATAGTAACTGAAATTCCTCATATCAAACTAAAACTGTAAACAAAAGTATACTGGGTGCCCCTTGTAAGAGTCGTCAGGCACATTTTCTCTGGTGTTCCAGCAGATGATAATTTCATTTTCACACAGTGTAGCTGGACTCAGCCCAAAAAGATACTGCTTGTCACATCTATCATGTGATGCCCATTGTTGATGGAATACATCCATTTATTTCCCATTACAAACAAAATAACTTTTAAAGGGAAATTTTACACACCCATTGGATAGAGCAGTTCCAAATTAATCTACTGTGATCTTAGTTTTATTAATATGTATTAATAGAGACAATAAAACATGAAGAATAACTAGAACTCCAGCAGTGACAGCATTGCCCTGGCCTGCACTGGTACACTGCCAAGTAGCAGTGCTACTCAGTCTCTGCTGGGGTACTGGCTATTATTCGCGTACTGCTCTCCCTGTTAATACATGTTGATAAAACAGATATTGCAGTAGACTAATTTGGGAGTGCACTATCGAATGGGCATGAAAAATTCCACCTAAAAAATCCGCTTTTGTGTAACAGGTAACAAATCAATGTTTACCATTGACACTGGGTGTCACGTGAAGAACATGATAAGCAGTATTTGTCTGTGCTGAGTTTCGTTACACATTGTGGAAGTGTAATTGTAAATATCTGCTGAAAAATCAGAGAAAATGTGCCTGTCATCTCGTAGGAGGGATGTCCACTGCATCCCATCAAATTAATATATTAATATCATCTCTTCTATAGAGATGGAATGGTACTATTTATTTAAATACAAAATGGCAGAAAGACAAAGGTTGCTACTAATGTACAGTGTTAAATAATGGTCCACCATCTGGCCTGTTTTGTTTTCCAACCCAGAAGTGGCATACAGCAATAACACCAGAAGTCTGTGGAGACTTCACTTGATGGTCTGTAAAGCACCTGGGTCGTGGTAGAAGGTATCTGTCTTGAAGTTTGATCTGAGCAGCAGCTTGAGAATGACACACAAATGAATGAAGGGATTCCCCTGACAGCCCCAATTTATAGACGGTGGTGAATGGGAGAGTAGCCCAGATGATGTCACAGCCTTGTGTTATTTAGCAGGGGTTATCCACTTATCACCCATTTGACGAAGACTCACTATCAAGAGAGGCAGGAGAGTCAAAGTTAACCATTAATAGTAAATGACCCCTTCTTCAGTGGCATGCTTAAGTGGGTTCAGACTGTGTGTGGAGGAGTACACAGTCTTTGTACATAATATTCTGTTATGTGTGTGCTTTCTTAAGGCACCTCATACATGATATTAAGTTGAAAGCCATGAGATGGTGCTTGTCAATAACATTTCTCTCTTAAGTTATGCTGCCCTCATTGTGTAGAGACCCAAAGTTGCAATCAATGTGCAATTACTGTTATTCCAACACAGTGTGCTTTTAAATGTGATGCTGTCATGGGAGAACACACTCAAGGTATTCCCCCCCCCCTCCTCCCCCCCCCCCCCCCCAATAGGACATTTTAATGCATGCTTTGTCTCTTGAGTATCCTGTTCCTACATGGCACATAGAGTGAGTCCTCTTTTTCAACAACATTGTATTGAAACCCAGGTAGGCAACATATTGTATTACTGCAACTAGGTCATTCTGCATCACTGATCTCACTTTTGCTTTATTGCTTTCAACATGTATTGCTTAGTGGAACACCTACAACTGCCATTCTATTAGCATTTGATCAGTTTATTTATATTATGAGGTCAAGAAGAACCCAAAATTAAATTATGAGTATGGTTACACAGTGAGTCCATTTGGTTACAATAAAATTAGTTGGCTGTACCTGAACGCTATAGTAGGATTTGCGACTGGTGACTAGCAGCCACTGATGAACTCTAAAGGTTTTGGCATTTTGCAGTTAGTAGGCAATAATGATCAACTGATTAAAAAAATAAAATAAAGTCAATGAAAAACTTAGTACAGTCTTATAAAACTACTTGTTCATACCTCTAAATGCCATAGTAAATAGCAGTGTACTTGCAGCAAATATAAAAGGTAAAATAAATGTAATATATACATTCTGAAAAGTATCACACACTCATTATTTGAGCCATATATTAGTGCACTACTGGGAGGTCAGAAACATGGTTAAAAGTTGTATGAATTGAATTAAATTACCTGAAATGAATTAAATGGATTGTTGAGGATCGAAACATAACTGACAATGGAAGTTTGAGTCAGACCTGGTGGCTTGCTCGTGTAACCTAATGGTTGAGGTGTCTACGTGCAGGCTTTAGCCCTAGTATGGCACAAAACTTCAATTGTCAGTACATGTTAAGTCTTAGGATCGATATTTAATTAAAAAATTATGGAAATACAGTTCTCCCTCATGTATAACAGGAATCCAGTGGTGCCTTTTTCTGTGGCTTACCAGGTCATCTGCCACCTGAGATTACTTATGATAGCAAATGAAATCTGAGCCTACAGTGAAAAGTGATCATTATGAGCTTGTTACCATAACTAGTGAGAAGTAGACCTGTCCGTATTCTTAAAAACTTTTGAAAGTATGCGTTAACTAGAGCACTAATTCATAGAAATGCTCTCAACAAGGCGAAAGAAAGATTATACTGTGTGGGTAACTGCTGTCCAATATTCATGGTTGAACAGAGAAAGCTAAATAGTCTCTTCTGTGTTGTTATTGGATGTCATTTTTTCCTGATTAACTTACTCACTGAATGGAATAACATAAGTGCATGTTCTATCTAATTAAGCCCTCATCTTTTAGCTTTATGAATGATTTACTTTTTTGGGGGAGGGGATCCTTACTTGAGGAAAACACAGTTGACTCTGGACTTGCTGTAAGGATGGGTGTGTCCCATGCTCTGTAGAGCACTACTGCTTTAAAAGCTGATTGGTAATGTTTGACAAGTGATTTTTGTAGCTATGTACCATGCCATGCTTGTTCTGTACCATCAGTTAGCTGCCTTTATTAATCCCGTTGTTAATATTCCACATAGCAACGTTAAAAGTAGTACAGTGTGTGTGCTGTGAGTATGACACTCTCTTATCTCTGCTTTGTTATCTCTCACAGTGACTGTTTCCACTGACAATATTGACTGATCTTGATAACCTATCACAATGTATGACAGCTCAGGAAGTTATTTATGGTGTCCCCACAAATATTTTGCGCCTTTAAGGAGTAAGAGTAAATGTAAAGTTACAGAAAAGCTTCAGTTAAAGTTTCTTTAGTATTTTAATTCTTAATGTAATGAATAATTTATTAAATGAATAATTATTAGTTACAAATACAATTTATTAAACCTAAAAAAAGCTTACCTTCACTAATGCAGGTATCAAAAGAAAATTGGAACTTACGATAAGCAGCAATGGGAACACACAATAGAACAGCGGATTATCCATGGGCTTACCCATGTGCCAAAGAAGACAGCAAAACTTAAGACTGATCTTATAGATGTGGATCTTGTCAGAGGTACGTCCTACCTATTCATTTTATTATTTGTGGACGTTTCTATGCCCACAGTAATTCTTACTACGCTTTTGTCATGTTAATTAAGTACAGTTACTTTCCATTTCTAGTTCTTATTTTTCTGTGACAGTGTTGTTATTAACTCAGTCAACTACTGCACTCAATGACTAGTAAGCACTCTCTATTAAAATATGTCATCACACTGTAAAGCTTGAGGGGACTGTATGAATTATTATTATTATTGAAGTACATCTGTAAAATATTTATTTCACATCAGTGCCAAAGAAACTTTTTTGTGGATGTGGTACAAAAATTAAAAATTTAAACTTCAACCATCAAAATTAAACAGAAATATAGGAATCAGAAATTGAATTAAATAAAGTCATAACAAAAGTGGTATAACTGTTACAAGGAATTCCAAAAGACTGAATGTAGAGTGTCATAACTTCACTTTTACTCAATAAGGAGAATAATGCAAATATTAAAACTCTGAGAGTTTGTTACAAAGTTCAGTCAACATGACTCTATTTTTATGAGTTATAAAGTAGATTGCTGTGCTAATCTAAAAACCATTTGGGATGATATTTTACATTTGAAAATAATAGAATTTTAAGATACACACATACACACTTGCTGGCCTTACAATCGTAATTTTTTTAGTTACTTTTTCATATATGTTTTTGATCATCAAAAAATTCTGTCTTAGATGGTTCCACTAAAGATGAGAAAAAAAATAAATGTTGTCATATGGACTGTGGCATTTGGGCAACAACAATGCAAAGTTTCTAAACATATAAGGACTGATTTTTTTTATCTACCAAAGGCTTTTTCTTTTTTCTTCTTCTTCTTCTTCTTCTTCTTTTCCCCTCAAAACAACAATATTGTCCTCTTCAAAGCAGTTCCCTTCAGCAGCTATACTCCAGTAGAGTCCAGCACAGAAAGACTTCAACTGGTAGGGCTTTCAGCCTGTCGGTCACATTCTTTTGAGTGTTCCCCAGTCCCAAAATGATATCCTTTTAAGACATTTTTAATTTCAGGAAAAGGAAAAAGTCATAAGGATGCAGATCAGGCAGAAAAGGGCGACTGTAGAACAACAGGGATGCATTTTGAGGTAAATGGAACTGGTCATGTGGGATTGGTTATTGTATGATACAGTGTCCTCTTGTCCCCATTGTCCAGTCTCACTAACTTCGCTTTTTTCCTGAGCCTTTCAAAGATATGTTTATAAAACACTTGGTTGACAGTTTGTCCTGGAGGAACAGTCTCACAAGAGCAATCACATGTTTGACATCTTTGCCGGTTTTTGAAGTTGAAGATCTCCTTGAGTGAGGTTCGTCTTCAACATGTTCTCGGTGTTCCAAAAATAATTTGTGCTGGTGAAAAACTTTAGCTCTTGATAAGGAATGTTTCCTATAGGCCTGTTTCAACTTATCAAAGGTCACACTCACAGATTCCCCAAGTTCAACACAAAACTTGATTTCGTAACATTGCTTTAAATTTCACTGTTTCATTTTTGTAACACACAACAAAAACATAACTTCACTGATTGCACTCTCAGAGAACTTGTGATGGCCGTACAGAGCTGAGCATCCGGAAGGAATGGACACACTGGTCTACACAAGTAGAACAACACAGCATTGCCAGATCACTCGCAGTATTGTCAGTCTCATTACTTTTCTCACATACCTTGTATAACTTTATTACCTATTACAAGTTTGTTATTGACTTCTTATTTTGTTCAGTGATTCCTCTATGGTACACAAGGAATTGTCAGATGGATTAATAAATAGGTAAATCCTTCGTGAGTATATTCTTGAGGAGGTATAATATGTCATAGAAGCAAAAATACATTATACATACTTACAACAAAAAAGAGATAAGCTAGTGTTCTGTCCACAGATCCTAAGTGAAGTAGCCCTCAGAGATACGGAACAAATAATTCCAAACTCGCCACACACACACAAAATGTATACAAACTAAATCACATAAGATAATTCTTAGGCTATTGTAGATACACCTCACCAAGTGGAGTAAACAGTGTTGGTAAAAGTTTTGGTGACAAGTAGTTCCTTTACGTTCTTCTTAAATTGTATTTTTTGGCAGCTAAACTTTTTGTGGTTGCTGAAAACTTTTTGGAAATATACATATCTGAATAATGAACATCTTCCTGGGCCCAAGGAAGTGACTTTAAATCTTTATGCAGATTATTTTTATTTCTAGTATTGATTCCATGAACTGAGATGTTGATTTGAAAAAAGATATATTGTTTGTAACAAATTTTGTAAATTAATGTGGAAGGACTTTCTTGAACAGGTCTCTGCAGAATTTTCTTGAGTTTACGTCTCTCACAACTCTCATTCGTGAAGAAATGTACTGTTGTCCTGTAGTTAATATTCCCAGCTGCTTAAACAGATACGAGATATATGTGTGTGTTTGGGGGGGGGGGGGGGGGTTGTCCCAACACAGTTATAGTTAATTCCTTTTTATTGCAGTAAACAGTTTTTGCCTAAGCAATAAGTTGCTGTAAAATATTGTCTTTAGAACACTAGTGAATGAAAATATGCAGGTTATGACATTTCCAAAGTCGTGTTTGTTGTTGTTAATTGTTGTGTAAAAAGTAGATGAATACATACATTTAATGTGTGTACGTTAGGGTTGGCAACTTTTGAGCGTGCACATCCAAGAACTTAGCACTTTCTACCTAGAAGACCAATTCTTGTTAGTAGCTTTGTAAATTAGGGGCTGCTTATTTTTAACAACACAGTCCTGAATGATCATTGTTTTTTGAAAGGTGAAAACTTGTTTACTTTTTTCCAAAAATTTAAAGCAACATCATTTGTATAAAACTGGTGTATCACTTTTTAACATGGATTATTATTTCTTCTGTTGGTGTCCATTACGTAATATGACAACAATGGTTGTATCATCTACAATAAGAGCTAACTGTGCTTCATGATCCATGTTAGATGTCAGAGCATTAGCATGGAATAAGAACTGTAATGTATTAGAATGTTCTGTCGATGTAATTAAATGCTTTAGACAAGACACAGATTATCTTACCAATTAAATGTTTTATTGTGTACTCAGCGAATGTATAAATCGTTGCCGCAATAAAAATGTAAAAAGCTTTCCGAACACCATGTATTAATATAAAACACAGCCAAAGTCCTTGATGATATCTTGCTGGTATGAGCAAAACTAGTCATAGTTGTTTTTTTTTTTTTTTTAAGCAAGTTGGAGCTCATTATTGTTTCTCTCAAGTGCGTACCCTTACTAGCTTTAGAATATACAAGATACGAGACCCAAGATCCAATCCAAAGAGTCTGTATGGTAAAAAATGACTTGATGAAGTGGTAGCCAGTCATGAGCAGTGTAGCCAACTGGTGTTATGACCTCTGCAGTATCCCAGTAATCTGTTGCAATGACATGTGATTGTACATTAGATTGGCCTTAAGAGGAAGGTGTAGCCAGACATTCAGAACCTTCCTGCTGTAATCACATAATGAGGATCTCTTATGAGTTTGATATGTTATTTTATTCCAACTAAGATACAATGAAAGCTGCTAATATGAACTATAAAAGTGTGATTGATTGAATATACGATTATTGATCAGATGAGTTTCTCAAAACTCACATCAGGAGAGATTGGCTGCTAGTAGGTGACATCTGTATTTAATTATTATTCTTAGATTACATTCCAATAACGGAAATTCCCCTGGATGGAAAACAATACATAAAATAAAGGAAAGACAAACATTATCCTGTAGCAGATTGATATATGGCACACAGAAACATAGAACGGAAAACAGTATTCACACTAGCTTTTGAGCTCTTGCTCTTTCTTTGGTAAAAGTATGCACACATTCACACAAAAAACCACACAGACATCCAAATGTGTGCTCCTACAGTTGTGGTGAGACTGATTATTGATTATGGAGAGCATTTGTCTGGGCAGATGGAAGTAAAGATGGTGTAGGGAAGGATGCATGAAACGAGGAGGGGGTAGTGGAATAGTATGAGGTAGGTCTTTCAACAACTGGCTTAGCACCTGCACAACAAGATAAACATGAGTTCAAAGGGTATAGCTTATAAGAGACAGAGGGGGAGGGGAAAGGAGTGAAGAGATCTTTCATGATTTTGAAACAATCCAGAGAAACAAAATATGTAATACATATCTTCAAAATAATTGATATGATAATGTGCCTTCCATAGGCCGTAAGTGAAATGATCCTCAGCCTTCCATAGGCCCTAAGTGAAATCACCCACAAAGATGAGAAACAAGTTACACACTTTTAATTTACACATTACTTAAATAGTATACTACAAACACTTAATGTGTAAATATGAAAGTGCCTAAGAGAATTTCTAGACCATTATAGCCCAACATTAACAAAACAAAAATAATTTTACAAGGTTTACTCACAAAGACTGAGTTATTGCATTGCACTAAGCCAAAGTCTGGTATTACACATGCCATGTTAGACCACACACACACAAACAAATCGTTAACTACATTGGTTGGTTTCACTAAGCAATTTGTCAGTGGAATAGTAGGAATTGGCCACGTATAAATCCTTGAGGCTTCACTTAAATTGTAGTGTATTAGTAGCCTAAATTTTTGGACAGCTTTGGCACTATGGTAACACTGGTTCCCATCAGATCACTGAAGTTAAGTGCTGTTGGGCTTGGCAAGCACGTGGGTGGGTGACCCTCTGGGTCTGCCCAGTGCTGTTGGCGGGTGTGCCCAGTATCGTTGGGCTTTCTGAGGCCTGTTCAGATGGAGAGACTAGCTTAACTGTTAATGGATACTAGGTAGTTATTGAAAATGAACATCCTTGAATAATATATTTCTAGACCAAAGTGAGTTATTCTATGTTTTTGTTACAATTCTTCTCATTCTTAGTACTGATTATGTACACCGAGCTGTGGAAGAGAGGTGCATTATTTATGAAAAATATCATGGAGTAGTACATATTCTGAGAAGTGTGGGTAGGACACCCAGTTCTTTGAATGAGGTGTTCTTGACTTTGTACCACTAACAATTTGTATTGTGTAATTTTTTACATCACCTTTGTTTATGACACCCACATTGGAAACAATAATTTCACGTGCTCCTTCCAACTGAATTTGTTAGCAAGTTGTAGAAAAATGTAAGTTAATGCATATGAGAAGGAAAAACCAACCTCTAATGTTCAGATACAGCATTACTAGTGTCCTGCTTGATACAGTCAAGTCTTTTAAATATCTTTGCATAACGATGCAAAGCAATTTGAAATGGAATGAGCATTTGAGGATTGTGGTAGGAAAGGCGAATAGTGAAATTCAATTTGTTGGGAGAATTCTGGGCAGGTGTGAATCATCTGTAAAGGAGACCACATATAGAATGCTACTACAACCTATCTTTGAGTACTGCTAGAGTATTTGGGATCTGTACGAGGTCAGATTAAAAGAAGACATCGAAGCAGTTCAGAGGCAGGCTGCTAGGTTTATTACTAGGAGTTTCGAACAACACACAAGTGTTACAGAGATGCTTCAGGACCTCAAATGGGAACCCTGGAAAGAAGATGACAGTCTTTTTGAGCAACACTATTGAAAAAATTTAGAGAACTGGCACATGAAGCTGAGAGCAGAATGTTTCTGTTGCCTCCAACATACATTGCGCGTAAGGACCATGAAAACATGAGAAATTTTGGCTCATATGGAGACATGTAAACAATTGTTTTTCCCTTGTTCTATTTGTGAGTGGAACGAGGAAAGAAAAGGTCTATTAGTGGTATGGGGTACCCTCCGTCATGTGGTGTAAGGTGGATTGCAGAGTATTGGTGTAGATGTAGAGATAGGAAGCAATCGCTGTATAGATGTAAAAAGATACCCTTTTCCAGTGGATCTTAGGAAGACAAAGTGAATTTTAAAAAGTTTGTTAGATCTTCTCCAAAGGTAAATCTAGCAACGGGTGCACATGGGACGAGGCTCATCAATTTGACTAAAGCTATGTTAATAGAGGCGGGTAAATGTCCCTGTCAAGTTACTAGAATATTTTATCTGATTTGGCCGTACGAAAAGGTAAAACTGTCTCTAAATATTTAAACAATGGAAAATCCAGGATGGAATGTAACAATATTATGAGAAGGAAAGTTGCTACTCACAATATGCCGGATATGCTGAGTCGCAGATAGGCACAGCAAAAAAATTTTCACACTTAAAGCTTTTGGCCAATGGTGTTTGTCAACATTGGACACACACACACACACACACACACTCTGTGATCAGCAGCACCAGTGCATGATGGGAGTGACGACTGGGTGGGGGAAAGGAGATGGCTGGGGCGGAAAGGCAGAGGAATAGTATGGTGGGGATGGCGGACAGTAAAGTGCTACAGGTTGGGCGGCGGGGAGGAAAGAGATGGGGAGGGGGGTGGGGGAGTAGTGGATGAGGAGAGACAGAGAGAGAAATACCGCCACTTCCCCCTCGCCCCCTCCCCACCTCTCCCCTGCCTGCCACCCAACCTGCAGCACTTCACTTTCTTCCATCCCCACCATACTATCCCTCCCCCCTTCCCGCTCCAGCCTCCTCCTTTCCCCTACCCAGTCATCACTCCCATCATGCACTGGCACTGCTGCTCGCAATGCGGTTTCAGTTGTTTGAGTCTGCAGTCGTGTGCGAGTTGCGTTTTCATGAGTGTGTGTGTGTGTGTGTGTGTGTGTGTGTGTGTGTGTGTGTGCGCACACACATGTGTGTGTCTATTGTTGACAAAGGCCATTGACCGAAAGCTTTAAGCGTGAAAATCTTTTTGTTGTGCCCATCTACGACCCAGCATCTCCACTATATGGTGAGTAGCAACTTTCCTTCTCATAATATTGTCTCTAAAGATTTACTTACAGAGTATGAGGAAAATTTGAGCGACCAATGTATGACAGGAGCAGCAGGTGAATGGCTAATAGTACAGACTTGCAAACATGCCATTCGGCAGCTTGGGCTTGGTTCCTGTTGTTTCCATAATTTTTTCTTGTATTTTATTCCTTGTAATGTTAAATAATTAATTATAAAATTTAAATATACTTAAACATTTCAATTTATACATTTAAAATTAACGTATTCAATATAGTTACTAGTACTACCCTTGTAAATCAAAAGGCTATTGGCCACCACTTTGAAGCACGTTGTTGAAATTTTGTACGAGCCACCACTGCTGCATATAGACTTTTTTTTTCAAGTTGAATGATAGTGAATTGTCAAGGAACCATTTATTAATGTCGGTGAAATATTCATAAAAAAAATTACGTCATCAGTAAACAAAAGAAGCTTACCATGTAGTAATGTTACTGTTAAGAAGCCATTAATATATACAAGTAAAATAAGGACCCTAGGATGAAATCCTAGGACACATCTTTCAATTAGTTCAACTTATGGTGTAGGCTAATAAGTTAATTATGACTATTTCTATTGACACATTCCATTTTCTATCAGATAGATATGATTTAAAGTATTTTTCATTACTCTCTGCAAGACCATGATATTCTATTTTATTTAGAAGTGTGCCTTGATTTATATAGTCAAATGCCTTTGATATGCCACAAAATATACTAGTAGCATATACCTTACTCTCTATGGAATTAAGTACATTCTCACTACATGTTTAAATAGCCATGTCAATATCAAAATCGTATTGAAATCCCGTCCTGCAAGTCTCCTGACTCAGGCTTTTGGATGATTTTTCTGAACTGTACCCCTTTCCCTAAAGCTCTACCGTCGTTTTTCTTCACCCCCCTTTCTTCCCTTTCACTCTTCTGCCAGAAGAAGGCTCTGAAAGCTTGTAATAGTTAAACCATTTTGTGTGTGTGTTCCCTTGCTGCCGCTTGGTGAGTAGATTTTTTATTTATTCACTTACATTAAACTGTAGCAAATGTTGATTGTAGGCACATTGCTAAGAAAGTGCTTATGTGTTAATATTTCTAAACTTTTTAAGACAGCAGCCATAAACTAAAGCTGGACAGATGTTTGAATGTTACTGCTGTAACATGTTTTGTATATGGTGGTTTATCTTAAGCGCATTTCAGCCAGTTGAGGAATACTCCACTGATAAATGCTACTATACTTAGAACATTACTCTTTAATTATTGCATTAACTCTTCTAAAACCTTACTATAAAATATATACCAAACTAATTAACAATATACAGGGTGTTAAAAAAAGGTACAGCCAAACTTTCAGGACACATTCCTCACACACAAATAAAGAAAAGATGTTATGTGGACATGTGTCCAGGAACACTTAATTTCCATGTTAGAGCTCATTTTAGTTTCATCAGTATGTACTGTACTTCCTCGATTCACCACCAGTTGGCCCAATTGAAGGAAGGTAATGTTGACTTCAGTGCTTGTATTGACATCGACTCATTGCTCTACAGTACGAGCATCAAGCACATCAGTATGTAGCATCAACAGGTTAGTGTTAATCACGAACGTGGTTTTGCAATCAGTGCAATGTTTACAAATGCGGAGTTGGCAGATGCCCATTTGATGTGATGTATGGATTAACATGGGGCAATAGCTGTGGCGCGGTACGTTTGTATCGAGACAGATTTCCAGAACGAAGGTGTCCCGACAGGAAGCAATTGATTGGCGTCTTAGGGAGCACGGAACATTCCAGCCTATGACTCGCGACTGGGGAAGACCTAGAACGACAAGGACACCTGCAATGGACGAGGCAATTCTTCGTGCAGTTGACGATAATCCTAATGTCACCGTCAGAGAAGTTCTGCTGTACAAGGTAACTTAGACCATGTCACTGTATGGAGAGTGCTACGGGAGAACCAGTTGTTTCCGTACCATGTACAGCGTGTGCAGGCACTATCAGCAGCTGATTGGCCTCCTCGGGTACACTTCTGTCAATGGTTCATCCAACAATGTGTCAGTCCTCATTTCAGTGCAAATATTCTCTTTACGGATGAGGCTTCATTCCAACGTGATCAAATTGTAAATTTTCATAATAAACATGTGTGGGCTGAGGAGAATCCGCACCCAATTGTGCAATCACGTCATCAACACATTTGGGCAGGCATTGTTGGTGACGTCTTGATTGGGCCCCATGTTCTTCCACCTACGCTCAATGGAGCACGAAATCATGATTTCATACGGAATACTCTACCTGTGCTGCTAGAACATGTGCCTTTACAAGTACGACACAACATGTGGTTCATGCACGATGGTGCTCCTGCACATTTCAGTCGAAGTGTTTGTACGATTCTCAACAACAGATTCAGTGACCGATGGATTGGTAGAGGCGGACCAATTCCATGGCCTCCACACTCTCCTGACCTCAACCCTCATGACTTTCATTTATGGGGGCATTTGAAAGCTCTTGTATGCGCAACCCCGGTACCAAATGTTGAGATTCTTCTTGCTTATATTGTGGACGGCTGTGACACAATACGCCATTCTCCAGGGCTGCATCAGCGCATCAGGGATTCCATTCAACGGAGGGTGGATGTGTGTATCCTCACTGAAGGAGGACATTTTGAACATTTCCTGTAACAAAGTGTTTGAAGTCATGCTGGTACATTCTGTTGCTGTGTGTTTCCATTCCATGATTAATGTGATTTGAAGAGAAGTAATAAAATGAGCTCTAACATGGAAAGTAAGCGTTTCTGGACACATGTCCACATAACATATTTTCTTTCTTTGTGTGTGAGGAATGGTTCCTGAAAGTTTGGCCGTACCTTTTTGTAACACCCTGTATTAATCCCTGTTATCAATAAACAAATTTCAGATGTCCATTGTGGTTTCAGAAATGAAAGATTTTGTTCAGACTATACTTTTTACACATACACAAATAGTTTAATTTATCAATATACTTTGTTTACTTCTCCTTTGAAGTGAAATTACACAAACAAATATGTGTCACAGCCATGGACACCCGCATTGCACCCTCTTATGCCAACCTATTTGTAGTTCATCTAGAGGAGATCTTCCCAGCTTCCCAGAACACCAAATCCCTAGTCTGGTTTAGGTTCATTGATAATTTCTTCATGATCTCGACTCAGGGCAAAGACACCGTATCTTCACTCCTTCATAACCTCAACATGTTCTCTCCATCCTCTCCACCTGTTCCCCCCTCACCCAGCATAACTCCTCCTGATGGCTCCATCCACACCTCTGTCCACATTAAACCCACCAACCACCACACCAACAGAACCTCCATTTTGCCAGCTGTCATCCCTTCCCATCCATGCAACCTGGCTACCCAGGGAAGGTGTATCTGCAGTAACAAGAACTCCCTTGCCCACTATGCTGAGGGTCTCACCGAGGCCTTACAGGCACCCTGTCTGTAATCTGATCTCCTGTGCCATTTCCCCTCACACCCCAAGAACCAGCTACAAAGGATTGCCCCCTTCATTACCCAATACCACCCTAAGCAGAACCAGGTCCTTTGTCAGGTCTTCGATTATCTATCATCATGCCCTGAAATGAGGGACATCCTATCTAAGATCATTCCCACCCTTACTAAAGAGGTATTCCATTGCCCATCCAACCTCCCCAACATCCTAGTCCATTCCTATGCCATTCTCAATCCCAACAGCTTGCAACAGGGATCATATCCCTATGGAAGACACAGTTGCAAGACCTGCGTAGTCCACCCACCCAGCACTTCCTATACCAGTCCTGCACAGGATTATACTATCCCATCTCAGGTTGGGCCACCAGTGAAAGCTGCCATGTCATATACCAGCTCTGCTGCAATCATTGCACAGCTTTTTATATTTGTATGTCTACTAACCATCTGTCCACCAGGATGAATGGCCTCTTCCAAACTGTGGCAGAGAGCAAAGTAGACCACCGTGGGGCACAGCTTAGAGCTGAACATAACATGCTTGATTTCAATTGCTGCTTCACTACTCAAACCATGTGCATCGTCCCCTCCAACACCAACTTTTCAGAACTCCACTCTTGAAATTATCCCAGCCACAACATAGAATAACCTACTGTCCCCATACTCTCCACCCAACAGTTTCCACCCCATCTGTCCTATCACCTCCTCTCTTTTCACATCTCCCACCGTCTTTGTGTGCCACCCCTTGACAACGCAACTGCCTGTCTTTCCCTTTACCCCTCCTGTCCTTTTTCACTCCCTTCACTACCTCCACCTCCCTATCCCACAACCTCCTGATGTTTCACCTATTGGCAGTCTAATGCCTGCACACTCTGCCAGACAGCATTCTTCTCTCCCCCCCTCCCCCCCCCCCCCCCTTTCACCTGTACACTGCTGTCCCTTCCCTTTCCCCACTCCACTCCCTCCAGGTTGCCTCAGTTGCATTCTGGCCAAGCTGCCATGGATAGCTGTCTTGTGTGCATGAGTTATCCTTGCTTGTTTCAATAACTGTGTGAGTGTTTTCTTTGCTGACGAAGGCTTTGGCTGAAAGCGGTTGTGTCGGTGCCTTTCCATTGTGCCTTAGTGCAATTCAGTATTTCATATTTACTATGAGTAGCAATCTGTCTTATTCGTATTGTCAAATAGTTTTATATTAATTCTCATGTCACAAACGTACATAGGTGCACAGTTAACATGTCATATTGTCTTTGACCAAAATTTGGCCAAGTCTAGTCCATTTGCTGTCGGTTGATGGAGGTGTTCTGCAATATAGGAGGCTGGACACAGTTGATACTGAAGCATGTGCTGAACAGTCTGGACTTCTCAACAATGAAACGTAATATTGTTAAACCTTGACCCACTCCTGATCTCAGCCTACTCAAAGATTTCCAGTTCATCCATTCCTTGTCATGTCCAGAGGCAGAGTTTCAGGAACTCTTTTCCAGCCATAGGTAAGGGAAGTCTTATCCCTCCAAAGTAGCACCCTGGACTTGTCAGTGGTGATAGTAAGGACCTTTGATGTTCTAAGGAAATTCTTCTTTGACTTCAATCTCTGTGAATGCGGTTTATGCCCATACAGAGGATGGGTTCATTCTTGTTTCACTTTCTTTCGTTCCTTATTCATCACAATTTCTCTTCGAATGGGAGGTGGTGCTATTCCACTAGGTGGTAAATCCATTTGACAGGAGTAGATTTCAAACAACCTGTTATAATTTTGCAGGTGTCCTTGAGATCTATGTCTACCTGTTTGGCACATGATGAATTATACCGAACAGGGCAAGTGCACTCTGCTGCAGAACAAGCTAATGCAAGAGCAGAGGTACATATAGTTTCAGGTTGACTGCCCCACTGTGATCCAGCCAATTTTCTTAACAGATTGTTCATGGTGGAAACTTGCAACTTGCAATTCATGCAGTCTCTCTTGAAAGTAAGAGATCTGTCCAGTGTCATTCCAAGGTATTTTTGAGTGTAGCATTTTTGTAGCTCAACTCTTGACCATACTGTCATCAACTTATGAGTAGATTCCCTACTTCTCAAATGAACACCATACACCTGAGTCTTTGAGGGGTTTGCTTTAAGCTGATTTGTGCTATTGGTAGATCTTAAACGTCTTTGTGAGGGTGTTCTCCACTGGTTCAAAGTCTGAGTTCTGAATGGCAAGAGCAAGGTCATCAGTGTGTAAGAAACTCCTGGTGATGGGCGCTGTAGCTTGGTCGTTTGTATGCATGTTGAATGGGGTTGGAACCAACACACTTGGATGGGGAAGACAGTTTTTCTATAGTTTCCATCAACTGTGCTGCCCTCGAAAGTCAACGAAGAACCTGTGGTTTTGGAGAATTGCTGTGATAAACCTGATTGGGCTAAAATCCTTGGTCACATTGTGTACCTAGATTAGTAGTAGCTTGACGGTTTACTCCAAAAATATCCAAATTTTCAAGTAGTATATAGTGGAAACATTTATTTTGGATATGAGCATCATGACAGGTTTCCCTGCACCCTGTACCGTATCTCCGCCTACCAGCTCTCTTTTGTAGCACCAGTATTCTGCTTAATAGCACATTAGCAACATGGCCTACACCTATGTCTCATAATTTATTAATAGGAAAGCTGCCCTAAAGAGACAAAGAAATGGTACACCTGCCTAATATCAAGTAGGAACCTCACAAGCACGCAGAAGTGCTGCAACATGACTCGGCATGATTCGACTAATGTCTGAAGTAGGGCTGGAGGGGATTGACAGAATGAATCCTGCAGGGATTTTCACAAATCCCTAAGAATACAAGGGGGTTGAGATCTCTTCTGAACAGTACATTGCAGGGCACCCCAAATGTGCTCAATAATGTTCGTGTGTTGGGAGTTTGGAGGCCAGCGGAAGTGTTTAAATACAGAATAATGTTCCTATCACCACTGTGTAGCAGTTCTGGACATGCGGGGTGTTGCATTGTCCTGCTGGAATTGTGTAAGTCCATCAGAATGCACAATGGGCATGAATGATCAGACAGGACACTTACATACGTGTCACCTGTCAGAGCTGTACCTAGATATATCAGAGGTCCCATATCACTCTAACTACTCAAACCCCATGCCATTACAGAGCTTCCACCAGCTTGAAGAGTCCCCTGCTGCCATTAAGGATCCGCGGATTCATGAGGTTGTCTCCATACGCGTACACATCCATCCACTCGTTATAATTTGAAATGAGACTCGTCCGACCAGGCAACATGTTTCCAGTCATCAACAGGCCAATGTCAGTGTTGATGGGCCCAAGTAAGGCGAGAAGCTTTGTGTCATGCAGTCTTCAAGAGTACACAAGTGGGATTTCTGATCCGAAAGACCTTATTGATGATGTTTCATTGAATGGTCCACATACTGAAACTTTTTGATGGCCCAGCATTGAAATCTGCAGCAGTTTGTGGAAGGGTTCCATTTCTGTCACGTTGAATGATTCTATTCAGTCGTCGTTGGTCCCTTTCTTGCAGGATCTTTTTCCAGGTCAAAATGATGTCAGAGTTGATGTTTTATCAGATTCCTGATATTCACAGTACACTCATGAAATGGTCATACAGAAAAATGTGCACTTCATCACTACCTCGAATATGCTGTGTTCCATAATTTGTGTGCAGACTATAACACAATGTTCAAACTCACTCACATCTTGATGACCTGCCACTGCAGCAGCAATAAGCAATCCAACAACTGTGCCAGACACTTCTTGTGTTACATAGGCATTGCTGACTGCAGTGCCACATTCTGTCTGTTTACACATCTATGTATTTGAATACACATGCCTGTACCAGGTTCAGGGGCACTTCAGTGTAGATACTACTTTCAACGACTGGTTAAATAACTACAATGCACTGCTTTATTTTCATATACACAAAATTTATATGGTTTTCCCATCAAAGATTTTCATCCAAATACTGACCAATGAATTTACAGTTTTCGTTGTACATATATGAAATTCCACAAATACTATCTATATATATGTAGTATGTATGATTTGCATAATTTGAACCTTAGTTAACAATGAGCTTGTGGTATTGGCTTTCAAACCATGCTTCCTAAAATATTTAGTTACCTCTGATTTTCCATGGATTACTGTCTTGTTGTCACCACAAGAAATGGAAATTAGAAGGTTGTACAATGTCATTTGTATGTTGGAGAAAAATAAATGGCCCCAGTACTGACCTTTGTGGCGAGCCCTACTTTACAGGTTGGCATGGACTGAACATTGATTTTTCCCACACAATTTGATAAATTATAACTCAGCAGGGGATAAGTAGACAGAAGTTCAAGTAATGTGTGTCTAATACTCCTTGCCCTCCATTTCTGTAAGAATAACACATAATTGACTTGGTCAAATACCTTTCTAATATCCAAAAATTTGCACACAGCACTCATATTTGTTCTTCATCTGGCAAGCTATAGAGCTTGTGCAAAATTCTTCAGCAGCTGTTTTGATGTTGCAATCTTTCTGAAGTCCACATTGTGTTTGTGCTACAAGATTGTTTTTAGTGAGGAAGGTACTAAACTTAGTCAGCATCACTGACTCAAGGATCTTACTAATCATTGCTGTTGGTTGGCAGACGGATGTCTGATACTTCTACATTCAACCCTTATTTTATCTATTGGTATGACTAAACTTCTTTCCAGTGCACTGGGACATGTGTCTTTTGTGATGCCACAGTGAATGGGATACGTAATTAGTTTAACTGCTACAATGATACATTTCTGTATAGACCATCCCACTGACACACATGTGTGGGTTTTAGCTGCAGAATTATTTTGTTTATATATTGCTCTTTTACTGCCTCAGATCCAAAGCCTCTAACTGACATTTAACTGTGTACTGGCTTACTATGTGGGTCTGAGTCCAGAATTATGGTACCAGCTGTGGAAATAAAATGTTCATTGAGAATATTGCAAACTATATTTAGATATTGTATCAGTTGACTTCCACAGCTGTTATTTATTATTTGCCCTCTTGTGTTTAAAGATGCTTTGTGGTATTTTTAATGAGATTGTTGGTGGTATTGCTTACATTTGCTGGCTTTGCTATTGCACAATGTTTGCTTTTTTTTGTAATATTTCCAACTTCATTTGGCGCTGGTATACTATTCTTGGAAAATGCTCAGCCAAATGATTTGTCCAGTATATGTAAGACAGAATGTGAAAAGGGACCTCTTTTCGAAAATTTTTGATTTTGAGCTATTATAATTTTTTACAATTTGTGTTAAAAAAAATTCTCTCTCTACATAGCGGGTTATGACATGTTGAATAATCGGGATGGAAAAGAGGTGTTACATAATGCATTTTAAAGTTTCATTTTATTGCCATTGTTTAAATGGACATATTTAAGAAGTAAATTCTGTGTGTATATCACCCTAAAAATTTTATTTGCAGAATGGTACAGAGTTTTACAAGTTAACATTAATATTATATGGTTAACCCTTCCAGACCTATAGCACACTGCAGTATACATAAGCTTACGACCAAGTAAATTGGGCCAGTAGTGAGATAAATTAGTGAGCCCTGTGCCATTTTATTTTGGCAAAGTATTGCTATTTTTGGTATTCTTATTCTACATGATCTTACAAAAAGGTACGGCCAAACTTTCAGGAAACATTCCTCTCACACAAATAAGGAAAAGATGTTATGTGGATATGTGTCTGAAAACGCTTAATTTCCATGTTAGAGCTCATTTTAGTTTCCTCCACCTACACTCAATGGAGCATGTCATCATGATTTAATACGGGATACTCTACGTGTGCTGCTAGAACATGTGCCTTTACAAGTACGACACAACATGTGGTTCATGCACGATGGAGCTCATGCACGTTTCAGTCGAAGTGTTCGTACGCTTCTCAACAACGGATTCGGTGACCGATGGATTGGTAGAGGTGGACCAATTCCATGGCCTCGACACTCTCTTGACCTCAACCCTCATGACTTTCATTTATGGGGGCATTTGAAAGCTCTTGTCTACGCAACCCCGGTAACAAATGTAGAGACTCTTCGTGCTTGTATTGTGGACGGCTGTGATACAACACGCCATTCTCTAGGGCTTCATCAGCGCATCAGGGATTCCATGCAACAGAGGGTGGATCCATGTATCCTCGCTAACGTAGGACATTTTGAACATTTCCTGTAACAGAGTGTTTGAAGTCACGTTGGTATGTTTGTTGCTGTGTGTTTCCATTCCATGATTAATGTGATTTGAAGAGAAGTAATAAAATGAGCTCTAATATGGAAAGTAAGTGTTCCGGACACATGTCCACATAACATATTTTCTTTCTTTGTGTGTGAGGAATGTTTCCTGAAAGTTTGGCTGTACCTTGTTGTAACACCCTGTATATTATTGGCAACTGCAAAGTGGCAGTATCTGTAAGCTTTCATAACTCTAATATAAAAAGTGACCACATGTCTTATTTGGTATTAATGTAATCACAGAATGTTCTTATTCTATACAAAACTACTCTGCGATCCTTAAAATGACTCTGCATTTTAGAAAATACTTTTTTATGAAGCATTACATAGATACCTGTCAGAATTTGAATAGTGTCCTCTTGTCATAAAAATGTTGTTTCCCAATAACAACAAGAAGTCTGTTTTCAGGAGAATGATATAAGGTGACTCCTGTTGGGTACAAACATCATCAAATCAATATGAAGGAAGTAAATTGTTATGATACACAAAAAATGACAATGGATGTTTTAGAACTTATTGAACATTTTTGCTTGTACTGAAAATTTTACCACTCCAACAGGAGGTCTGTTTTCACTTCCCATTTTGAATGAATACAAACATGAATGAATTTGCTGGAAATAACAATTAGAGTAATGGAATTTTAGGTTGCTAAAATAAATAGTATCATCAACATATTTGATGATTATTTAATAGTCTAGCCCATTGGAATATGAATATGTAATAATGGTATCTGAAGTCACCATCTTTGTAAGATCATATGAACTGAATATCTCAGACAATATTAAATAACTAATATTACAGGAAATTGCATAAATATTTAAATCATACAGTTGTGGTGTTAAGGAAATGATCCAGCTCTCTTTTGGTGGGTGATACACTATGTGATCAAATGTGTCCGGACACCCTCAAAAACATAGGTTCTTCGTGTTAGGTGCATTGTGCTGCCACCTACTGCCAGGTACTCATAGCAGCAACCTCAGTAGTGTGTATCAGTTTACGGAAGATGTGTGCAAGTGTATTATCTAATCTTTGCTTGACAAGCTTGTCCAGTTGGTGGCTGAAAGATGAACGACCTTTGAAAAAGGAGGTATTATTTCGTCCACTCAGCATATCAGCAGAAAGACAAGGGATACAAGAAGACACTCCTTCCTGTTCCAAATTTTGTCAAGCTCCTTAATTTTACTGTACATCTGCTTCCTGTAGAGGTATTCGATGTGCGATTTAAGATATCCCTAGCATGGGCAGAAATTAAGTATTGCTCAGGTATTCAGCCAGGTGGCATCATCCAGGCTGTAGTCCTGGATTCTTTGGTCTTATGGCACATTGTATCTGACAGCTGCTCTAACCATTTGGTTGAAACACTGCTTGTAGGTGCAGCAATTCAGCTAGTGTGCTGAGGACACCTTATCATTGTGACTTCTGAAGGCATGCAAGAAGAAATTATCACCTCCAGAAATGGAAGTCATTTTTTTTCTTCTATCTCCAGTATGAATTTGATGTTTTGGTGCAGCAAATTCACTTGTTGCAAGAAATCTTGTAGGTGATGTTGTCTCTGCATTCAGATTGCGAATGTATTATCTCAATATTGGGAAGAACAAAAGGATTTGTAGACTACCACCTCTATGGCTTCTACTTTGAATGCCTTCATAAACATATTGACCACCACTGGTGATAGTGGGCAGCCCATTGCCACCCTCTTTGTCCATAGTAATTTTCACTGAATAGAAAGTGGGTTGATGTATGCATGAATTCAGACAGTTTAATTAGTGTAGTAAATAATCTTCATGGATTTCATTAGTACTGGGGAGTGTCTTAGAGATCCTTGTGTAAAGAGGGATACCAGATAAAGCTCACCGTGAGGTCATCCTGGCCCAGCATGAAGTTCTGGAGCTGCTGGGTGAAATGCGCCGAACTTCGTATATCGTGCTAGCATTTGCACACAAAGGGGCTGAATATTGATATCAGGTTTTTGGTAATTCATATGTTGGTGTGCCTATGTTGTTAATTGGCTGAAGTGACATTCCCTCCATGTGGACTTAAGTCAATAAAATCTAGGCAGTGAGGCTGCTTGTGGCCAAAGTGTATTCATTGTCTTTTTGTCATGCTAACACCGTGAATTCATTGCCCCAGGAAGGGGAAACTTTATTGACACATTCCTGGGGTCAGATACATCACATGATCACACTGACAGAACCACAGGCACATAGGCACAGGCAACAGAGCATGCACAATGTCGGCACTAGTACAGTGTATATCCACCTTTCGCAGCAATGCAGGCTGCTATTCTCCCATGGAGACGATCGTAGAGATGCTGGATGTAGTCCTGTGGAATGGCTTGCCATGCCATTTCCACCTGGCGCCTCAGTTGGACCAGCGTTTGTGCTGGACGTGCAGAGCGTGTGAGACGACGCTTCATCCAGTCCCAAACAAGCTCAATGGGGGACAGATCCGGAGATCTTGCTGGCCAGGGTAGTTGACTTACACCTTCTAGAACACGTTGGGTGGCACGGGATACATGCGGACGTGCATTGTCCTGTTGGAACAGCAAGTTCCCTTGCTGGTCTAGGAATGGTAGAACGATGGGTTCGATGACGGTTTGGATGTACCGTGCACTATTCAGTGTCCCCTCGACGATCACCAGAGGTGTATGGCCAGTGTAGGAGATCGCTCCCCACACCATGATGCCGGGTGTTGGCCCTGTGTGCCTAGGTCGTATGCAGTCCTGATTGTGGTGCTCACCTGCACGGCGCCAAACACGCATACGACCATCATTGGCACCAAGGCAGAAGCAACTCTCATCGCTGAAGACGACACGTCTCCATTCGTCCCTCCATTCACGCCTGTAGCGACACCACTGGAGGCCGGCTGCACGATGTTGGGGCGTGAGCGGAAGATGGCCTAACGGTGTGCGGGACGGTAGCCCAGCTTCATGGAGACAGTTGCGAATGGTCCTCGCCGATACCCCAGGAGCAACAGTGTCCCTAATTTGCTGGGAAGTGGCGGTGCGGTCCCCTACGGCACTGCGTAGGATCCTACGGTCTTGGCGTGCATCCGTGCGTCGCTGCGGTCCGGTCCCAGGTCGACGGGCACGTGCACCTTCCGCCGACCACTGGCGACAACATCGATGTACTGTGGAGACCTCACGCCCCACGTGTTGAGCAATTCGGTGGTACGTCCACCCGGCCTCCCGCATGCCCACTATACGCCCTCGCTCAAAGTCCGTCAACTGCACATACGGTTCACGTCCACGCTGTCGCGGCATGCTACCAGTGTTAAAGACTGCGATGGAGCTCCGTATGCCACGGCAAACTGGCTGACACTGGCGGCGGCGGTGCACAAATGCTGCGCAGCTAGCGCCATTCGACGGCCAACACCGCGGTTCCTGGTGTGTCCGCTGTGCCGTGCGTGTGATCATTGCTTGTACAGTCCTCTCGCAGTGTCCGGACCAAGTATGGTGGGTCTGACACACCAGTGTCAATGTGTTCTTTTTTCCATTTCCAGGAGTGTATATTGCCTTTGTGGCATCCTGTTGCAGTGCAAGGACAGCCTGTTCCAGCATGTTGATAAATTGCACTATTGGTAGGATTATTTGTGTTTGTGCAAAATTTAGTCCCTTTCATAATACAGAAAACATAGCATCATCAATTATTTTCTTGTCTACATCTACATAATTTCTCTGCAAATCATAATTAAGCACCTGGCAGAGGGTTCATTGAACCACCTTCAAGGTATTTCTTACGATTCTACTCTCGGCCAGTGTGAAGGAAAAACAAACATTTTAATCTTTCTGTGTGACCTCTCATATCTCTTTTTTGTGATGATGATTATTTCTCCCTCTGTTGGTGGGCACCAACAAAATATTTTCATACTCTAGTGGAGAAAGCTGCTGACTGAAATTTCATTAGAAGATCCTGCCACAGTGAAAAACATCTTTGTTTTAATGATAGCCACCCAAATTTGTGTATCATATCTGTGGCACTCTCTCCCCTTTTTCATGATAATACAAAATGAGCTGACCTTCTTTTGACATTTCTGATGTTCTCCATCAGTCCTATCTGATGCGGATCCCACACCACACAGCAGTACTCCAGAAGAGGGCGAACAAGAATAATCTAAGCACTCTCTCTAGTAGCCGTGTTGAATTGTCTTAGTGTTCTGCCAAAAGTCACTGTCTTTGGCTTTGATTCCCCACAACATTATCTGTGTGTTCATTGGAATTTAAGTTATTAATAACTGTAATCCCTAACTATTTAGCTGAATTTTCAGGCTGTAGATTTGTGTAAATTATTATGAACAACAGATGGAGTGGTGATGGACTGCCCACTATCACTTGTGGTGGCCAGTATTTTAAGAAGGTATTTGAATAAGTAGCCCTGGGGGTGACAATCCACACACTCTCGTGTTTTTTCTGACGTATAAATGATGCATTTGTGGTCTGGCTGCACAGACATCACCTACAAGATTCTTGGAACACCCGCATTTCATGCACCAAAACATTAAATTCACAATGGAGACAGAAGGGTGAGTACAGGAGAGATGCACAGAGCATAAACACCTCACAGGCAATGAATAGCTGACATAGTCCACTGAGACATGGTACTGCATCTCCCATGTACATGTCATGAGTTACTGCAGCACCAAGTTGTTGCAACAGTCCATCACCTTATGGGACTGCATTCTATAGAGGCTGTAGAGATCCAGCTAAATGAGGAAGTAGTAAATAAAGGCAGCAGTTTTCAGTAAAGGCATAGCCCATATCAATTCAGGCAGTCTAGGAAAAAATCTTGCTGTTGTAGTCTTGGATGTTATTGAATTTAGCATATGTTAAAATGAAGGACTAAGTAACGAACACACACTTTTTTTTTCCTCCAAAAAACTTCTGTTCCAAGACAGAGCCCTCCAAAGATGACACTGCGCATACCATTTTGAAGATGCGAATTTTGGAAAAATTTTAAATGATGTACCTCTGGAACAGTTCTAGATATTTAGTTGGGGTTTTTTCTTATTTGAAAGATAATTGCTTTATGATTACAAAGAAATCCTCCATTTGGACTTATCTGTCAAAGTTCTTTTTATCAAAAATGCCAATCCAAAAAAATTTAATTTTGTCTGTTGATTAGTACCATGTAGTTCTACATTCCCTGAAAAGGAGAGCTTCCACTTTTAGGTTGAACAGGTTTTATTAATAATTGAAATTTTTGTCATACATAAAACCTGTTTTATTACCACACTATCATATAACAAGCTCATAAAAATCAAAACCTAGCCTTATTTATCATAATTTTAGATTTGAGAGATGAGTAATAGACTCATTTTTTCAAGCATTTTAAATGGTGCCAAAATGTATGTGAAAAGTCCAGAGACTTAAGAGTTTGAATTTATACAACTGTGCACTCTGTTTTGTACTGAAATTAGCCAGTCAATGAACTAAAAATGAGTTCCACTGCTTCAGTATCTTCATTTGATATAGAGTGATGCCTTCCTGTTGAACCAATAGGAACTGGAACAATTACAACCTTCAATAGATTGTGAATAGGAAGTGAGCACTGATGGCATTGTTGTTGTCCTTCATCTGGAAACCTATATCCAGCAGCTGGTCCATGTGGTAGCATAAAGTTCACTACAATTTCGTTTAACTCATAACTGGTGTCTACAATCTCTGCAATCCACCAGTCGCAGTCATATACACATGCCACAAATATCCCCTTTCTTAAGTCGTGAATCTGAATTTTATTCTGCTGTTTCTGAGGTGTTGGGCGAACAAATGAAATTTCTTCTTTCTTGCTCATTAAAGTGTGTGCAATATGAGTTTTCCCATAACTTTGAGTCCAAAAATGTGTCTCCTTAATTCCTTTCACAGAAGTATTTTGTTTGGACCATTCTTATTTTTTCTGCTCATGGAATTCTTCGATTTCCTCTTTGGACAAAAGAATGAGGGCTGCAGATGTGTAAGATTTCATCGCCCTCATAAGATCCTCAGCATTCTGAATTGCAGCTGTATTTGGTCTGGAAAGATTATGTTTCGTAGCATGGTGCTTCAGCAGACTTCTTACACCATCACAAGGCCGCTTCCTGTGACCAGTAGCACTGTATACCGAGTCAGTTGGCACAAGCGCCTTACTCAATTCAAACAGCTGGTAACAATTTTTAAAATGACTAGAAGCACCATCAGAAATAATCATGATCTTCTCTGCCCCTGTTTGCAATTGAAGAAGTTTGCGCATTGCTAGCAAAACATGTGCTGAGTCATGCCATGTCATCACTTATAACTGCAACACTTGTGGTCTTGTTTTGAAAATATGTCACTCCTGCAAAAATTGAAACATGGCCAATGATACACTTGTACTTCTTGTGGGAGAATTACAGACCATTTCTCAGCAAAATCGCAATAAAGCACTAAACATAGTTCTTCAGCCTGTACACACCCTTTTTTTCTGCAATGTGGTGTTGTTGCAATTTTTCAAATGTTGGTGTGTTACTGCTTTACCAAGTTCATCAATGAAACTGTCAAAGGCAACAGTTTTCTTAATTAGTTTATTTTCCTCCCATGTTGCATATGTACTTTCTGCAGAGTTACCTGCTACGTCTTCCAGGCAAAGTGTCTGTAAAGACAGTCCTCCATTTCCAGGACAGTCACCACATTCTTGAAACTTTGTCACAGACTGCTAATAACTTCACACGCCCAACCTAGGTGTCATATATCACATGCTCCAGTAAGTTCTTCGAAGTTACCACAAAAATTTCAAAATTTCTGCAGTACACGCATAAACAAACACCTCTAGGTGGCTGTGAAACTACCCATTAGGTCGTAGTGCATAAAATTTTGATCTTCCAATATGTGAAGTTGTATAGTTGCTCTTATAAATTGCAAAAGTTTCTTTAATACTGTGAGTCATGTAACCTTCACTTTCACAACTTTTTGACCTTCAACTGTTACAGTTATAGCGTCTTTTTTTTTTTTTTTTGGCGCTTTGGCGAGAACAGTCCTTTTTATCTTCCAGATAAAATATAAAATGACTGCACTATCTGAACTTCAGCTGCTTCTACAGGATGACCATAATAGGGGTCTGGTTTTCTGAAGACTGTTTTTACAGTCCTCACATTTCTTGACTTGTCCCCCATGTACTTTGATACTGATGGAACGTGGTTCAAAATTGTTTTCTTTGAAAATGCCTCTAGAAGAATAGTTAAAACTTTCACCTTTTCACTGTAGGATGCACAATATTCAACAGCGGAATTGATATTTGTGAAAAATTCCTGGCAAGAGGTGCAAGAGTGCTTTGGTTCATTTTCTTCTGAAGATGCAATTTCTACTTTGAAAAGTGTGGTCAGTTTTGCAGTAGTGTATTCATCCATAGCTTTAGTAATTTCTCTGTGCTTTCTTGATGCATAGATTTTATGACTCGACTTCACTGACCACGGTTTCTTAACAGGAATAACACCTACCTCTCTAGTTGACTGAATCAGAGTATTTAATTCTTCATCTATTGATGCAAAACTTGCATCATCTGCACCATGGGAGGCTTCACCTTGTTCAGATACTATCATTGTTATTGTGTCAAAACACACAAAGTCATGACTGGAAATGTCTTCATTTTGAAACAGAGTCTTCAAATGAGAATACTTATTTCCAACCTGAATGAAGTCTGTTTTTTGTTTGTCTTATATATCACTCTTTTATGGATATGCAAATAGTCAGTACACTTCACTCTCCTGTGGTCCACATCAGAAGACATTTCAAACAATCCTTTCAGATTGGAGATTAGATTAGTTTTCCGTTCCATAGCTCCTCGCTCGTGGATGTGGAACATGCACCTTTTTTTTAAAGCTGAAATAACAATACTAATAGTATGAATATATACAATACATCATTGGTTTCTATTTAAAAAAATCATCAATTCAGTAGAAGGAGTTGGCCACTAGTAAGTCTTTCAGGCTTCTTTTAAACTGATCTTTATTTGTAACTAAATTTTTTATGTTTGCTTGCAAATTATTGAAGATGGGTGTTCTTGAGTAGTGGACCCCTTTTTGAATTAAAGTAAGTGCTTTTAAGTCCTTATGCAGATCATTTTTGTTCCTGGTATTATATGTATGAACTGAGCTGTTTGTTGGAAAAAGAGATATATTATTTACGACAAATTTCATTTAGGAGTAAATATACTGAGAGGCAGTAGTTAGTATAACCAGTTCTTTGAAGAGGTTTCAGCAGGACATTCGTGATTTTACTCCACAAATAATACATATTACACGCTTTTGGACTCAGAAAACTTTGGTTTGACTTGAAGAGTTACCCCAAAATATTATACCATATGACATTATGGAATGAAAGTAGGCAAAGTATGAAAGCTTTTTCATTTTTGTGTCGCCTATGTCTGCTAACACTCGAACTGCAAATACAGATTTGTTAAGGCATTTCTGCAGTTTTGTGGGTGTGCTCCTACCAATTGAATTTATTATCAAGTTGTAATCCCAGGAATTTAAGATTGTCAACCTCTTCTATCTGCTCTTCTTCATACTTTATGCATATGCTGGGTGGAAACCTCTTACAGCTTCTGAATTGCATATAGTGAGTCTTTTCGAAGCTTAATGTCAGTAAGTTGACTTTAAACCATTTATTAATACCCATGAAAATATCATTAGCAGATCTTTCTAGAACTACACTTGACATACTATTTATTGCAATACTTGTGTCACCTGCAAACAAAACAAACTCTGCTTCTGGCAGTGTAACTGATGAGAGGTCATTAATGTACATAAGAAAAAGCAATGGCCCTAAAATGGATCCCTGTGGGACACAACAT
This sequence comes from Schistocerca gregaria, assembly GCF_023897955.1. Taxonomy (NCBI): domain Eukaryota; kingdom Metazoa; phylum Arthropoda; class Insecta; order Orthoptera; family Acrididae; genus Schistocerca; species Schistocerca gregaria. Next base: position 260,404,195 of record NC_064921.1, read on the forward strand.
GTAATTTCTTCCCATTCTGATGATGACTAATGACTTAATTCAATAGTCCCTTGCACTGACACCCATTGTTTCGTGTTACCGAGGTATGACTTGAACCATTTTGCAGTGCTGCCCGTGACACCGTAGAATTCCGATTTATTTAAAAGGACGTTGTGGTTCACACAATCAGATGCATTTGACAAATCAAAGAAAATACCTACTGCTTGTAATTTGTTATTTAATGAACTAAGTACATTTTCACTGTAAGTGTAAATAGCCTTCTCAAAATCAGAACACTTCAGAAATCCAAACTGTGTTCTTCATAATACGTTATTTGTGGTCAGATGGTTGAGAAGCTGCCTGTACATTACTTTTTCTAAAAATTTTGAGAATGCTGACAAAAGTGAAATAGGTCTGTAGTTCGATGGTATCTCATTATCCCCTTTCTTGAATATAGGCTTAATATCTGCATTCACAATGCACACTGCAACTGTGTCTATTCGCATATTCCTCACGAAAATGCAGAACTCACTGGATGGTCTCAGATTTCTTAGAAACCTCATTAGTAAACAAATTAGCACTGAACAACTATATTACAGAAACCTGCAATGAACAACCACGACAAAGAAACTGACAAGAAGCTACAACAAAGTGTAAGAAATATCTGCAACAATGAAAGTGAAAAGAAATAATTGCTTCAACATCAATAGAAAAAAACATTGTAACAAAGAAATTAGTAAGAAACAACTTCAATGAAGAGATACATTACCCTTGAAAGCTTAAATTTTTTAAAAAAATAAGACCTGTCCAACTAAAAGTGGAAGCTCTCCTTTACAGAGAATGTAGCGCTACATGGTACTAATCAACAGGAATAAATCTAATTTTTCTGGATTGTCATGTCTGGGGAAAAAAAAAGAAAAGAAAAAGAACTCACCTGTAAATTGTAAAAAAAAAAAAATAGTTCAAAAGGTGACTATAGAAGAACTTTGACAGATATGTCCAAATGGATGACACCATTTTAACCATTAAGCAATTATCTTTCAAATAAAAAAACTCTAACAAAATATCTAGAACTGTTACAGAGACAGGATTTTAAGATTTTTTTCCAAAATTCGCATCTTCAAAATGGTGTTTGCAGTGTCATCTTTGGGTTCTTGACTCTCAGGGCAGGAATTTTTTTTGGGGGATACAAAAAATGCGTGTTTACTACTTACTCCTGAATTTTGTTGTTGTTGTTGTTCTTAGGCTGGTTTGATTTAGCTCTCCGTGCTACTCTATCCTGTGCAAGCTTCTTCATCTCTCAGTACCTACTGCAACCTACATCCTTCTGAATCTGCTTGGTGTATTCATCTCTTGGTCTCCCTCTACGATTTTTACCCTCCATGCTGCCCTCCAATACTAAATTGGTGATCCCTTGATGCCTCAGAATATATCGTACCAACCGATCCCGTATTCTAGTCAAGTTGTGCCACAAATATCTCTTCTCCCCAATTCTGTTCAATACCTCCTCATTAGTTATGTGATCTACCCATCTAATCTTCAGCATTCTTCTGTAGCACCACATTAGGAAAGCTTCTATTCTCTTCTTGTCTAAACTATTTATCGTCCACGTTTCACTTCCATACATGGCTACATCCATACAAATACTTTTAGAAACGACTTCCTGACACTTAAATCTATACTCGATGTTAACAAATTTCTCTTCTTCAGAAACGTTTTCCTTGCCATTGCCAGTCTACATTTTATACCCTATTTACTTTGACCATCATCAGTTATTTTGCTCCCCAAGTAGCAAAACTCATTTACTACTTTACGTGTCTCATTTCCTAATCTAATTCCTGCAGCATCACCCGATTTAATTCGACTACATTCCATTATACTCATTTTGCTTTTGTTGATTTTTATCTTACATCCTCCTTTCATGACACTGTCCATTCCATTCAGCTGCTCTTCCAGATCCTTTTCTGTCTCTGACAGAATTACATTGTCATCGAAGAACCTCAAAGTTTTTATTTCTTCTCCATGGATTGTAATTCCTGCTCCGAATTTTTCTTTTGTTTCCTTTACTGCTTCCTCAATATACAGATTGAATAACATCGGTGATAGGCTACAACCCTGTCTCACTCCCTTCCCTACAACTGCTTCCCTTTCATGCCCCTCGACTCATATGACTGCCATCTGGTTTCTGTACAAATTGTAAATAGCCTTTCGTTCCCTGTATTTTACCACTGCAACCTTCAGAATATGAAAGAGAGCATTCCAATCAATATTGTCAAAAGCTTTCTCTAAGTCTACAAATGCCAAAAACGTAGGGTCTGTATTGCCTCACATGTTCCAACATTTCTACAGAATCCAAACTGATCTTCCTCGAGGTCGCCTTCTACCAGTTTTCCCATTCCTCTGTAAAGAATTCGTGTTAGTATTTTGCAGCCATGGCTTATTAAACTGATAGTTCGGTAATTTTCACATCTGTCAGCACGTGCTTTCTTTGGGACTGGAATTATTATGTTCTTGAAGTCTGAGGGTATTTCGCCTGTCTCATACATCTCGCTCACCAGATGGTAGAGTTTTGTTAGGGATGGCTTTCCAAAAGCTATCAGTAGTTCTAATGGAATGTTGTCTACTCCCAGGGCCTTGTTTCTCCTTAGGTCTTTCAGTGCTCTGTCAAACTCTTCTCCCATTTATATTCTTCTACCTCCTCTTCCATTTCCATAATATTGTCCTCAAGAACGTCACCCTTGTATAGACCCTCCATATACTCCTTCCACCTTTCTGCTTTCCCTTCTTTGCTTAGAACTGGGTTTCCATCTGAGCTCTTTATATTCATGCAAGTGGTTCTTTTTTTTTGCAAAGGTCTCTTTAATTTTCCTGTAGGCAGTATCTATCTTACCCCTAGTGATACATGCTTCTACATCCTTACATTTGTCCTCTAGCCAACCCTGCTTAGCCACTTTGCTCTTCCTGTTGATCTCATTTTTGAGACGTCTGTATTCCTTTTTGTCTGCTTCATTTACTGCATTTTTGATTTTCTTCTTTCATCAATCAAGTTCAATATCTCTTCTGTTACCCAAGGATTTCTATTAGCCCTCGTCTTTTTACCTATTTGACCCTCTGCTGCTTTCACTACTCCATCTCTCAAATCTACCCATTCTTCTTCTACTGTATTTCTTCCCCCGATTCTTGTCAGTCATTCTCTAATGCTCTCCTGGAAACACTCTACAATCTCTGGTTCTTTCAATTTATCCAGGTCCAATCTCCTTAAATTCCCACCTTTCTGCAGTTTTAATCTACAGTTCATAACTAATAGATTGTGGCCAGAGTCTACATCTGCACCTGGTAATGTCTTACAATTTAAAACCCGGTTCCTAAATCTCTGTCTTACCATTATATAATCTATCTGACACCTTCCAGTATCTCCAGGCTTCTTCCATGTATACGGCCTTGTTTTATGATTCTTGAACCAAGTTTTATCTATGATTAAGTTATGTTCTGTGCAAAATTCTGCTAGGCGGCTTCCTCTTTTCATTGCTTAACCCCATTCCATATTCAGCTACCATGTTTCCTTGTCTTCCTTTTCCTACTATCGAGTTCCAGTCACCCATGACTATTAAATTTTCGTCTCCCTTCACTATCTGAATAATTTCTTTTATTTCATAATACATTTCATCAATCTCTTCATCATCTGTGGAGCTAGTTGGCATATAAACTTGTACTATTGTGGTAGGCATGGGCTTCGTATCTATCTTAGCCACAATAATGCGTTCACTATGCTGTTTGTAGTAGTTCACCCACATTCCTACTTTTTTATTCATTATTAAACCTACTCCTGCATTACCCCTATTTGATTTTGTATTTATAATCCTGTATTCACCTGACCAGAAGTCTTATTCATCCTGCCACCAAACTTCACTAATTCCCACTATATCTAACTTTAACCTATCCATTTCCCTTTTTAAACTTTCTAACCTACCTGCCCGATTAAGGGCATTTCAGTAACACCTGAGACTATGAAGGTAGCCCCCCCCCCTGCATGAAGTGATATGGATTATGCCTAAAGCAAGGACTGAGATACAGTCTTGAGTGTGGTCAAAGCACAGCAGCAGCTTTTGAGCAAGATTCAAATCTGGTGGGCATAAAATGGTAATTCCATCCTTCTCCCACCAGACTCATCTCCTGCAGTCACTAAAAACTTTAGAGAGAAACTCAGTCCACTTCAACGTAAGTTCTCCAGTCACACAGTAATCATTGAGTGGAGACTTTAATCATCCAATAATTATTGGGAAAATTAGTTTTGTTAGGGGTGGGCATAATAAGACATCCTGTGAAACTTTACTAAATGCCTTCTCTGAAAACTGACGAGAACAGTTAGGAACCCCACTCACGATGGCAATATATTGGATCTAATGACAAGAAATAGACTTGACCTCTTTGAGGATGACCACATTGAACCTGAATCAGTAACCATAATGCAGCTGTTCCAACAATGATTATCAAAGTGCAAAGGACAGCTAAAACAAGCAGAAATACACACATGTTCAGTAAACTAGATAGAAAATCAGCAGTTTCATATCTTAATAAGGAACTTATAACGTTCAACACAGGGCAGGAACTTGTAAAGGAACTCTGGCCCAAGTTTAAAAGAATAGTTGACCATGCAGTGGATAGATATGTACCCAGTAGAACAGTTCATAAAAGAATGGAACCTCTATGGTACACAGTTGTTGTAAAGAAACTTCTAAAGAAACAGAGATTACTGCTTATTAGATGTAAAACAAAGTATAGAGCTATATATAGTGAGATGCTGAATGAAACACATTTGGCTGTCAATAGAGCAATGTGTGATGCATTCAATGACTACCATAGCAGGAAACTGCCAAGTGATCTTTCACAGAACCAAAAGAAATTCTGGTCATATGTAAAGGCTGTTAGTGATATCAAGTTTAGCATCCAATCTGAAGCAAATGAGACAGGAACTGAAAGTGATTGTAGCAAGGCAAAAGCTGAAACACTTAACTCCATTTACAAATGTTGCTTTACAAAGGAAAACCAACAGAACTGCCGCAATTTAATCCTCATAGCACTGAAAATATGAGTGAAGTATGTATTAGTGTCAGTGGGGTTGAGAAACAGCTGAAATCATTAAAATTAAACAAAACTCAAGGCCCCGATGGAATCCCTGACAGATTCTATACTGGCTTTGAGGTTGAGTTAGCCCTCTTCTAACTATAATGTATCATAGACCCTCGAACAAAAAACCTTGCCCAGTTCTTGGAAAAAGGCTCAGGTCACACCCATCTATAAGAAGGGTAGTAGAAGTTATCCACAAAACTAATGTCCAGTATCCTTGACACTGATTTGTTGTAGGATCTGAGCCCAAACATAATGAGGTATCTTGAACAGAATGACCTCCTCAATGCCAATCAGCATTTCAAAAACACTGATCATATGAAACCTAATTTGCAATTTTCTCACATGGCATATTGAAAGCAGTATTTTTGATTTTCAAAAAGCATTTGACTCGGTACTTCACCTACGCTTATTGTCAAAAGTACGATCATATGGGGTGTCAAGTGAAGTTTGACTGGATTGAGGTCTTTTTGGTAGAGAGGACACAGGGTGTTATCTTGGGTGGAGAGTCATTGGCATATGTAGAATTTACTTTGAGTGTGCCCCAGAGAAGTGTGTTGGGACCATTGTTGTTCATGTTGTATATTAATGAACGGGTGAACAATATTAATAGTAAAATCAGGCTTTTTGCAGGTGATGCAGCTATCTATAATGAAGTACTCTCTGAAAGAGGCTGCATAAATATTCAGTCACATCTTGATAAGATTTCAACATGGTGCAGAGATTGGCAACTTGCTCTAAATATTCAGAAATGTAAAATCTTCCACTTGACAGACCGAAAAAAATGTGGTATCCTGCGACTATAATATCAGCGAGTCACTTTTGTAATCCACCAACTCATATGAATACCTGGGTGTAACACTGTTTAGGGACATGAAATGGAATGATCACATATGCAAAGCAGGTGACAGACTTCAGTTTATTGCTAGAAAACTGGGGAAGTGCAATCAGTCTACAAAGTAGATTGATTACAAGTCACTCATGTGACCAGTTCTAGAATATTGCGCAATGTGTGGGACACGGGGGATAATGAGTGTATACAGTGAAGGACAGTACAAATGGTCACAGGTTTGTTTAATCCATGGGAGAGTGTCACAGAGATACTGAAGGAACTGAACTAGAAGACTTTTGAAGATAGACGTAAACTATCCCGAGGAAGTCTATTAATAAAGTTTCAAGAACCACCTCTAAACGATAACTCTAGGAACATACTACCATCCCCTACATATCACTCACATAGGGATCTTGAGGATAAGATTATAATAATTACAACACACACACACACACACACACACACACACACACACACAAAGACATTCAAACAATCATTCTTTCCATGCTCCAGACATGAATGGAACAGAAAGAAACCCTAGTGCAATGGTACGTACCCTCTGCCATGCACCTGATGGTGATTGGCAGAGTTAGATGTAGATGGGAATATGCTCCAGTCATGGCAACTGAAGAAGACGAGTATGTATCGCCACACCAGCAGAGACTCGTGTCTAGTGATGTGCTTCCCCCACCACTGCTCCAGGCTCATGCCTGTGGGCGGCCGGCTAGGGGCTGCAGATGGGGTGTGTAGGATATAAAGCTGGAGACCAGTAGAAGTTAGCCAGTCATCAGGAACATCTGTAGATGGCGAGAAACTGTCTTGACAAAATATTGCACCTTCTGATGGTGCAATATGGCTGAAAACCTGAGACATATTCAAAATATGCCTATGCCAGGAAAATCTCAAATCTTTCTTGAAATAGTTAGCAACTGTCTTCAAGTTTGTGACGGTTCAATTTCTTCAACTTGTCTTTGACACTCTCCTACAAGTTACAAAAACCTGTGACCATTTAAGCTGCCCTTCTCTGTATGTGTTCATTATCAACTGTTAGTCCTACTTGGAATGGGTTCCACACACTTGAGCAGTATTGTAGGATGCGTCACATGAGTGGTTTGTAATAAATCTCTTTGTAGCCTGACTATTTCCTTAATATTCTACCTGTAAACTGAAGTCTGCCATCTGCTTTACCTATACTAAGCCTATGTGATCATTTCATTTCACATCCCTAAAACGTGGTACACCCAGGTATTTTTATGAGTTGACAGATTCCAATTGCAACTCACTGATAAAGTTAGTCATGGAATACTACATTCTCTATTGTGAAGTGCACCATTTTATATTTCTGAACAAGTAAAGCAACTTTGAAATCTTATCTCGAACTGACTGAAAATTTGTGTTCCCCCCCCCCCCCCCCTTCCCCCAAAGGCACTGCTTCATTATAGATAAATGCATCCTGTCTGAAAAGTCTAAGGTTACTATTGATATAATTGTTAATAAACAATATGAACAGTGAGGGCCCAGAACACATCATTGGGGCACACCCAAAGTTACTTGAACTATCAATGACACTCCAACATGCTGCGTCATCCCTACCAGGAAATCCTCTATCCAGTCACAAATTTTTCTTGTTACTGCTTATGATTGTTCCTTTGATAATAAGCATAGATGTGATACTGAGTTAAATGCATTCAGGACATCGAAAAACACTGCGTCCATAGGGATTGGACAAAAATATGGAAACACTGTGTGAAATGCATGCTTGAATGTAAATGCAGATGCTAGCCAAACCTGCAGGTTGCACTTGTGAATTGTTCTCAATAGGTTTCAAGTGTCAGTCATGGTCAAAACAGTATTCTGAGAAGTTGTGAGTGCATTATGTTTGAGCTGACTGACTTCAAACGTGGGCAAATTATCAGCGCTGATGTGGTGGGTGGTTATGTAACAAAGGTAACTGAAGTATTTGGTTCTTCAAGAGGCTTGGTGTTGAAGATTTATACTCTTTAAAGAGAAAGTGGAAAAGATACATCCGGTAAGTCACACGACAATCATCGAAGAGGGTTGTGATAAAAAATAAGAGGACAACAGCTGCAAAAGTCACTGCAGAACTGAATGTTGTACCCATTGAACCCTGTTGTCACTAAAACAACACAAATGGAGCTCCAGGAGCTGGGAATTGTAGGAAGATATGGAATTCAAAAAACCACCCACTAGTGATGCACATGCCCATAACAGGAAAATTTGGTCCATCCTTAGATACAGTGTTTGTTCTCCAATGGTGATGATGTGTTCCAGAACAACAGAGACCCTGTTTAGACAGCTCGCAGTGTCCAGGACAAATTTTATGAACATGAACATGACTTGTTTCAACTTCCATGGCCATTACAGGCACTGGTTCTCAATATTTGTTGCCTGCTTTGGAGGGTGGGTGATCACTAGCCACTTCCATTGTAGTTACCTGAACGTCTATATCTTACTGCCTTGATCAATGGCTTTCAGGAAGTTATGAAAGAGAACTGCAAATTGAGTTTCACATGATTGGTGTTTTCGGAATCTGTGCTGGTTTCCATGGAAGAAGTCATTCTATTAGATATAACTTATTATGTTTGAGCTTGCAATATGTTCTAAGGTTCGACAACAAATGGGTGTCAAGGATATTGTATGGTAGTTTTGTGGATGATCTCTGTCATCGTTTTTACACGGAGGATGACCTATGGCTCTGTTTTCTGTTTAAAGAACTGTGCTTGAGTGAGGCTGAGATAGGGGCTAACTGAGCCACAAATTCCATATGGAATGTGATAGTGATTCAGTTGTACCTCATCATGTTGTCAACAAAGCCTTTGTGATGCACCATAATGTGTGACCCTACACTGCAGTACTATTGAAGAAATAATTTTTTTAAATACATATTGACTAAAAGTGTCATTCCATTTCCTTTCTTATGGTGCCTACAGTAGCTACATTCTAAGGAATATCCATCTAATTTAAATCACTACTAAATTGTTTCACTGTGCTCCAGATAATGTTCTGTTATTGCCAATATATGTCGCTCATTCTCACCTAGGCAGTATTTTGCAATTCAGACCTGTCCTCATTGTTGGACAGCACCATGACCACAGCCAAACAAAATGGAATTATGTAGCATTTGTGAAGACCACAATATTTCTGACTCCACTTAGCAACTTCATGCCAATGAAGACTAAATATCCAATTGAGGGGAATCACAGGTCGTCATTTCTAAAAATGTATGACAACAAAATTCTGCAAAAAATATGTCTGTAAATCGCATTCCAGGACGGGACAAATGCTCCCCTTCCCCCCCCCCCCCCCCCCCTCACTGATGCTGCTGCGTGACATAATTTTTCTGCATTACTGTGATAGATATCCCACCTGATCTGGCAAAATGGTTCTGTTTCATAATTGTATTAATGTTGCAGTTTTGCATATTAAAAGCGTGTTCAGTGCCATCTAATCAACTTGTATTTCAACTTTCGTAACATTTGTAGCGGTACTCTCACACTACTTGTACATGCAAATCAAATTCTGAGCTCTCATTTTGTCTTAGACATAAAATTCATGATTAATGAAAATGCTAACTTGAGCATAGTCTCCTGCCAGACGTGTTAACTTGGAGTTTCCTAATTACTTTGAGTAATGATTTTTCAACATTCTTTGACTTCGGTACCCGTGGAATTATTTCTAGTTTTGTTAATCTCACGATAGATTCCCGCGGACAGCAAATTGGTTGAGAAAAATCCGTGAGGATTGGTTGAAGAGTTGCATTTTTGTGAGTAATGTATGTTATCCATGTTGTATACGATTTCGCGTATACATTACCATTCTCGAACTAACATTCAAGTAGGTGCCAGCTGGCTCGCTGATGCCTAGATCGGAAATCGCGTGTAAGCAGCGCCTTATTCCGATTCTAGCTACTGTTTGCAAGCCAGACTACACGGGAAAGTGTTACAGGCGTTCCTAGCTGTCAGACTCAGGCATGCGCAGAGCTGGGGACTAAGAGTGGGGGTGGACTCTACGTCTCTCGTATCTTGGTTGTGGCGGGTTCTTCAGTTTTTTGGAAGCTGTTCCAGTTTCCGGGTGCCATTATTTCATGTTTACGCTTCATCGTTAATTGTAAGGAAAGCATTTTTACTTATTCCTGTAAAATTACCTTTCTAAAAGTGCAAAAGAATAGCAGTTGGTTGAAACATGAAACTTATAACTGTCTTTTACTCAAAATGTTCAGCGAATCGGAATCTGATTTTCTGTCGAGTGACGAGAAGCTGGAAGAGTTACATTGTACCAAAAGACAAAAAAACGAAACTTTTACGAGAATGTAATACTACAGTATAGCGACATGGATTTTTGCAACATACGTGTGCGGCGTCATGTGGTAGAGTCATTATAATAAGCATCAGGCAGGGGGAATAGGAAGCTGCTTGCACTACTGCACATTCTGATCTGGCCACGACGCAACAAGCTTTAGAGAGCTGGCAGACAGAGTTAACATCTGTATTGGTTCTTTGCACTATGTCATAGAAAGAGTGACTTTGTTTGTCGTTTAGAAGTCGACGTCTGACGAGGAAAGGACACAAATTGGCCTCGGAAAACGACTATATTCCCTTGCAATTACAAATAGTCTGTGATCACAACCGACAGATTCGGGACTTACTCGTCGTTTATACGTGTTCTGTCCATGACGGGAGAGTGTTCAGGACAACACTTTACCAAACACTAGAAGAAAAGTGCGAGGATTTTTGTCTTTTGGGTGACAATGCCTGCCCCTGAATTATCAATTTATTAATCCTGTTTAGAAATACAAGCCATTTGATGAAAAAAGACAACCAGAGTTCGAATAAAATAGATGTTTATTCCGTAAGTGACTGTTTTCGAGTTAATACCAATTTTCGAACCAGCCAAGACTTGCAAAGTTAAATTTACGTCCCAAATAACGATACATAATTTGTGTGTGTGTGTGTGTGTGTGTGTGTGTGTGTGTGTCCGGTCCCAAGTGTACGTGCCATTTATGTATCGGCGTTGTGTACCGTTATTTTGGACGTACATTTAACTTTTAAAGCCGTGGTTACTTCGAAAATTGGTATTAACTCGAAACCGGTCACCCACTGAATAAATGACTATTTTATTCGCAACTCTGGCCGTCTTTTTTCATTGCAATTCAATAAAAGTTGCTGTCTCATAACATCCAGCATGCTAGGAGTATGCAAATACAGGGAATTTGTGTAGAGTTCTAAGTTATTTTAACATGATGCAGGAAACACCTGTGGCGTTTGTTGATCTAACTGCCGTCTTCGACAGTGTCGAGGGAAGGCCTTATGTACAAATTTCTCCGCACCATACCCTGCAGAACAATGGTTTGACTGGTTAACAGCATGCTAAGCGATCGGACGTTCCAGGTAATCACTGGAAGCAACATAAGTAAGGAGGAGAAGCTAAACGACAGATTGCCCCCAAGGATCAGTTCTCTCACCATTACCGTTCGACCTACATCATCTACCCGACACTTCGTCCAGAAAATCCTGCTATGCCGATGACCTGGCTCTAGCTGTACAACACCAGGAAATACAGACAACAGAAGAGATTCTAACCAATGACCTGTCTGTATTAGACAATTTCTTCAAAATATGGAGACTCCAACCCAGTGTGAGTAAAACAGAAGTGTATTGCTTCCATTTAAATAATCGGTTGGCGAACGTAAAACTGGAAGTAAGTTTCAGAGGCAGAATTCTACCGTGCATAGCGACCTGCCACTTTTAAATCGTCAGAGACTGAAATCGCGCCGTCCAACTCTGTGGAATGCTGCTGACTTGGTTACTAAGGATTTCAAATCGCTTGAAGAATGGAAAGGTCGGTGGGAAGCAGTGACAGATGTGCGCCTGCATAACATCTCAGATGCTAAACCTCCAAGTGGATTCGACCTACAACGAAAGACCTGGACTAACCTGAAACAGAATACGTACAGGCCATAGCCGATGCAGGGATGCTCGCTGTAAGTGGAAGAAGCTGCCTTATCCAGCTTAGACTGCGGGCCTCCATATCAGACTGTTCACCACATTGTCAGTGAATGCAGGATTCGAGCCTATCACGGTTCTGAAGAGGACTTAATGCTGGCAGCTCCAGGTGCAGTGCGCGGAATTGAAGGACTGGATATTCAGTTGTAAAGCCAAACTTAAGTTTCTTGTGTATAAGTTAGTACATATGTGTGCGATTTAATTCTATTGTAAGTCTGTACTAGCCATACGCTAAATAAAATAAATAAATACAAATGGCACTCTCAAAAAGCAAGTGTGTTGTTGAGCACTGTTCTGTACGGTTAAGACAGCGTTTTAAACAGTTGTGCCATCTAAATTTGAGGGAAGTTGAAAACATAGGTCACTTCATTCCAAACTGTCGTGATCTGCACAATCTCGCCGTGGGAGATAACTTAATATTCGAAGAAAACTGAGTTACATGTAGTAATAGCTGTATTACTGTTTGGTAGACTGGTTTACAACATTTAAGATTTTCTAAAGCTACTGATCCGCCACTACGCGCGACGGGAAAGCAGCCAGAAATGGGACGATCAGCATTTAAACAGAGCAAACACGAAGGGTTTCTTCGTCAACGGAGGTACGCATGCGCAGTCATGCCAGTTCGGAGGTTTGAAAGTAGCATACTGGCAGCTGTTTGAACAAACCAGTCCAAATCACACGGACAGGATCTGACGTCACGAAATGTGTTTTGAAGCGGTCAGCGGGACTTGGAACTAGGGAAGCACGTGGTTTGCAGTAGTGGAACGGAATTTGTTATTGCAGTGAACAATCTGGTGGCTAACAGTTAAATAATGCTGGGAAGTAGAAAATTATCAACTTGTATTGCGCAAGAATACCTTCTAAAATTTCCATGTGCGTTATTTAAATCTCCCTTGAAACCATCGGAGCTGAACACTTGATGAATTTCATCTCGCTCGGAGCTTCGCCTGTGAAAGGTATTTTGTACTTTAATATTATTTGAAAATAATATATGGTAAGTTCGTTTTATGAACAACAAACTTTATTAAACACGGCCGCATTCCACCCAAATTTGGTGTTACGACTACAGTCAACGATGCAACTTCAAAATTTGTTTACTGTTTGTAGTAGTTAACCATTGAGCTACTCCATATTTTATTCGAAGAAAATCACTAGGTAATTACAATTATAAGGTCTCCAATGTTACGTCGCATTCAAAGTAAGTACAAAATATAACCTTTACTGACGACACCGGATAGGCGGGAACCTCGAATTAGTGCCAACTGCAATAGAAAATTTTATGAGACTAGTATTCTAGGGTTACCGCAATTTTTTACAAGACGTTGCGAAATTTTGTGAAGGTGCAGCGTCCTAATATCGTTGAAGGGAAATTGTGGCTGAGCGAATTGAATTAACAAAAGTACACATGAAACACGAAACAAATTGGCATCAAATGTTATCATTAATTTGCGACAATTCACGTGCAAAACATGGTCAGGCACCAGTTATAGCTATCATGGAAACAACTGCATTTCTTGAAAGTAAATTTAAAAGGCTTTATTATTTTCAGTTACTTGACTATATATCCGTATTGACGAAGGGTAATCCAATACTGGGCACTGGCACAATATTAGAGAACTGATATTGTGGCACCAAATGGTTACAATTAATAAATTGGCAACCTGAGGTCCTGCTTTATCTCATGCTGTACATGGGTACTTCACAAATACTATGAAAATGTGAAGAATCATAACTCATTAACTTTGTAATTGAAAATTATTATTATTGTTGTGGTCTTCAGCCCAGAGACTGATTTGTTGCTCCTCTCCATGCTACTCTGCACTGTGCAAGCCTCTTCATTTCTGAATAACTGTTGCAACATGTGTCCTTCCGAATCTGCTTAGTGTATTCATCTCTTGGTCTCCGCTACGATTTTTACCCTCTACAGTTCCCTCCAGTACTAAATTGCTGATCCCTTGATGCCTCAGAACGTGTCCTACCAACTGATATCCTCTCCTAATCAAGTTGTGCCACAAATTCCTCTTCTCCTCAATTCTGTTCTATGCCTCCTCATTAGTTACGTGATCTACGCATCTAATCTTCAGCATCCTTCTGTAGCACCACAATTCGAAATCTATTCTGTTCTAGTCTGACCTAGTTATCATCCATGCTTTGGTTCCAAACATTGCTACACTCCATACAAATACTTTCAGAAAAGACTTCCTGACACTTACATCGGTACTCAATGTTAACAAATTTCTCTTCTTCAGAGATGCTTTTCTTCCCATGCCCTGTGTAAATTTTATATCCTCCCTACTGTGAGAGTCATCACTTACTTTGCTTCACAAATAGCAGAACTAATTTACTACTTTAAGTGTCTTGTTTCCTAATCTAATTCCCTCAGCATCACCTGATTTAATTCGACTGCATTCCAGTATTCTTTTTTTGATTTTGTTGATGTTCATCTTATATCCTCCTTTCAAGACACTGTCCATTCCGTTCAACTGCTCTTCCAAGTCCTTTGCTCCCTGACATACTTACAATGTCACTGGTGAACCTCAAAGTTTTTATTACTTCTCCATGGATTTTAACACCTCCTCCAAATTTTTCTTTTGTTTCCTTTACTGGTGAATAACATCGTGGATAGGCTGCAACCCTATCTCACTCCCTTCTCAACCATTGCTTCCCTTTCGTGTCCATCAACTCTTATAACTGCTATCTGGTTTCCGAATAAATTGTAAATAGCATTTTGCTCCCTGTATTTTACCCCTGCCACCTTCAGAATTTTAAAGAGAATGTTCCATTCACTGAACATTGTCAAAAGCTTTTTCTAAGTCTACAAATGCTAGAAACATAGAACACTGGCCTCATATTCCAACACACAGAATTTGCTCCTACCATCCTGATGTAGGTTTGCCATAGTTTTCCTAAACAATGCTGGGGTGGTTCAATCATCAAAGTCATGGCCGATCACCAGCTACCCAACTTATGTTCTGCGTATGTAGTCAGGCGCGTTCTGGAGGATTCCAGATGCCACCATTACATCCATAAAAGCAGAACACCATGTCATCCCTGGCAGTCAGTGATTTCATCTCCTGATGATGTGGGCAGAGGCAGCTATCAAAAGCTTGAGTTTTATTCGAAATGATGTGGCTTGTAAAACGGAAGAGATTTTATTAAAGCATGCCAACATGAAAGAGTCAGGGGACACGCACCAGTCGTATGGTCAGAAAGCATACTTACTCCCTCCCTCCGTGCGCACACATGCATAAATGAAGAAATAAAATTAGTGTAACTCTGATGGGTATATGATATCTAACACGAACATGTTGTAGTGGCATTAGGCCCAATGAAACAGTAATTCAGATGATTTTGCAGAACAAGTGAAATTGGGTGATGAACTGTTTTTTGCTAATTATTGTCTTCTGTGATGTGATTGGGGAGAAGAAATGAAAGAGGAAGCCGCCTGGTAGAATTTTGCACAGAGCATAACTTAATCGTACTTAACACTTGATTCAAGAATTATAAAAGAAGGTTATATACATGGAAGCCTGGAGATACTGGAAGGTGTCATATAGATTATATAATGGCAAGACAGAGATTTAGGAACCAGGTTTTAAATTTTAAGGCATTTCCAGGAGCAGATGTAGTCTCTGACCACAATCTACTGGTTATGAACTGTAGATTAAAACTGAAGAAACTGCAGAAAGGTGGGAATTTAAGGAGATGGGACCTGGATAAATTGAAAGAACCAGAGGTTGCACAGAGTTTCCAGGAGATCATTAGGGAATGATTGACAAGAATAGGGTAAAGAAATACAGTAGAAGAATGGGTAGCTTTGAGGGATGAAGTACTGAAGGCAGCAGAGGATCAAGTAGGTAAAAAGACGAGGTCTAGTAGAAATTCTCGAGTAACAGGAGAAATATTGAATTTAATTGATGAAAGGAGAAAATGCAGTAAATGAAGCAGGCAAAAGGAATACAAACTTCTCAAAAACGAGATTGACACTAAGTGCAAAATGGATAAGCAGGGATGGCTAGAGGACAAATGAAAGCATGTAGAGGCTTATGTCACTAGGGGTAAGATAGATACTGCCTGCATTAAAATTAAGAGCGACCCTTGGAGAAAAGAGAACCACTTGGATGAATATAAAGAGCTCAGATGAAAACCCATTTCTAAGCAAAGAAGGGAAATCAGAAAGGTGGAAGGAGTATATAGAGGGTCTATACAAGGGCGATGTTCTTGAGGACAATATTATGGAAATGGAAGAGGAGGTAGAAGAAGATGAAATGGGACATATGGTACTGCGTGAAGAGTTTGACAGAGCACTGAAAGACCTTAAGTCGAAACAAGGCCCCAGGAGTAGACAACACTCCATTAGAACTACTGACTGCCTTGGGAGAGCCAGCCCTGACAAAACTCTACCATCTGGTGAGCAAGATGTATGAGACAGGTGAAATACCCTCAGACTTCAAGAAGAATATAATAATTCCAATCCCAAAGAAAGCAGGTGTTGACAGATGTGAAAATTGCCGAGCTATCTGTTTAGTAAGCCACAGCTGCAAAATAGTAACACAAATTCTTTACAGACAAATGGAAAAACTGATAGAAGGCGACCTCGGGGAAGATCAGTTTGGATTCCGTAGAAATATTGGAACACGTGAGGTGATACTGACCCTATGACGTATCTTAGAAGATAGATTAAGGAAAGGCAAGCCTACATTTCTAGCATTTGTAGACTTAGAGAAAGCTTTTGACATTCTCTTTCAAATTCTGAAGGTGGCACGGGTAATATACAGGGAGCAAAAGGCTATTTACAATTTGTACAGAAACCAGATGGCAGTTATTAGAGTCGAGGGGCATGAAAGGGATGCAGTGGTTGGGAAAGGAGTGAGACAGGGTTGTAGCCTCTCCCCGATGTTATTCAATCTGTATATTGAGCAAGCAGTAAAGGAAACAAAAGAAAAATTCGGAATAGGTATTAAAATCCATGGAGAAGAAATAAAAACATTGAGGTTTGCCAATGACATTGTAATTCTGTCAGAAACAGCAAAGGACTTGGAAGGGCAGTTGAACGGAATGGACACTGTCTTGAAAGGAGGATATAAGATGAATATCAACAAAAGCAAAACGAGAATAATGGAATGTAGTCGAATTAAGTCGGGTGATGCTGAGGGAATTAGATTAGGAAATGAGACACTTAAAGTAGTAAAAGAGTTTTGCTATTTGGGGAGCAAAATAACTGATGATGGTCGAAGTAGAGAGGATATAAAATGTAGACTGGCAATGGCAAGGAAAGCGTTTCTGAAGAAGAGAAGTTTGTTAACATCGAGTATAGATTTAAGTGTCAGGAAGTCGTTTCTGAAAGTATTTGTATGGAGTGTAGCCATGTATGGAAGTGAAACATGGACGATAAATAGTTTGGACAAGAAGAGAATAGAAGCTTTCGAAATGTGGTGCTACAGAAGAATGCTGAAGATTAGATGGGTGGATCACATAACTAATGAAGTAGTATTGAATAGGATTGGGGAGAAGAGAAGTTTGTGGCACAACTTGACTAGAAAAAGGGATCGGTTGGTAGGACATTTTCTGAGGCGTCAAGGGATCACCAATTTAGTATTGGGGAGCAGCGTGGAGGGTAAAAATCCTAGTGGGAGACGAAGAGATGAATACACCAAGCAGATTCAGAAGGATGTAGGTTTTAAATGTCATATTACGGAAATGCTTCGTGAAATCAAACGAGAATCCCTGGAGGGAGGTGAAGAAGCTTGCACAGGATAGAATAGCATGGAGAGCTGTATCAAACCAGTCTCAGGACTGAAGACCACAACAACAACAACAACAACAATGTGATGTACTAAGAAAAAATATTTGTCCTCCTTTTTGGCTGAGTAAATAATACAAAATTAATTATTGCCCCTGCAGTTGCATGAATTACTTAATTAAAAAAGTCAAGATATTTCCAAATCTTTGGCCCTGAGAAGGGTCGCATATAATTGGTAAATAAATACCACACGTAGGTGTATGCAAGACCAACTATACCTGGATCTAAATAACAAAGTGACTCGAGCTAATTGTTTAAAGGACAACTATCAAAGCAGCACCCAGAGCAAGACTGCAGTAACACTTCTGTCTGTGCACAGTTGTACTGCTATGCCATCTTAGTTGCCAATTACCAGTCAGCTAAGGATGACAGTTTTGGTCTTTTATCCTTTTTTTAAAATTTGTTTTTAAATTATTTGTTTACCTGTGTGGCGTTTTTCTTGTATGGAATAGGTGGAATTGCTGAGGGAAGTGATGAGACTATTATGATACTTTTTTTGAAGGACGTCATCTTTACGCCAGTCAATGTTATAAGCTTTTATTACAGTATTGTAATTTTGACCTTAGGCCATTATCAAGTGCTGCTGAAAAAAACAGAATGTTTAAAAAATTATTTACAGATTCATTATGTATATCGACATTGTACCGATTATACAAGACAATTTAACTACCGTATTTGCTCGAATCTAAGCCGCACTTTTTTCCGGTTTTTGTAATCCTAAAAACCGCCTATGGCTTAGAATAGAGTGCAAAGTAAGTGGAAGTTCTGAAAAATGTTGGTAGGTGCTGCTACAACTAACTTCTGCTGTCAAATATATGTAGCACTACACAGGCATGCTTTGCAGGCACAAAGATAAATACTGGCGCCAAAACCTCTGCGTCAGAAAATAAATTTTAAAAAAAGGTGGAAGACAAGTCCCCCCCCCCCCCCTCCCCCCCGCGCCCTGAGTTTCGACCACTGCATTTTCATACATTATGCAACGAAGTAGCCTAAATACAAATTCTGTATTGTTCATCTTCGAATGTAGCTACATTTCAATGTACTACGAGAATCCGACTGGCAAGACTGTTTTGGATGTTTGTCAGTATGGCCATTTCTATGTTCTGAATTTTTTCCTACCTGTGAGGAGAGATAGTTGCTAAAAGGAACTTTTATGAATTATGAATCTCATGCTAGTATTCTTTTCACCATAAGAATTGTTGTTGTTGTCTTCAGTCCTGAGACTGGTTTGATGCAGCTCTCCATGCTACTCTATCCTGTGCAAGCTGCTTCATCTCCCAGTACCTACTGCAACCTACATCCTTCTGAATCTGCTTAGTGTACTCATCTCTCGGTCTCCCTCTACGATTTTTACCCTCCATGCTGCCCTCCAATGCTAAATTTGTGATCCCTTGATGCCTCAAAACATGTCCTACCACCCGATCCCTTCTTCTAGTCAAGTTGTGCCACAAACTTCTCTTCTCCCCAATCCTATTCAATACCTCCTCATTAGTTATGTGATCTATCCACCTTATCTTCAGTATTCTTCTGTAGCAACACATTTCGAAAGCTTCTATTCTCTTCTTGTCCAAACTAGTTATTGTCCATGTTTCACTTCCATACATGGCTACACTCCAAACAAATACTTTCAGAAACGACTTCCTGACACTTAAATCTATATTCGATGTTAACAAATTTCTCTTCTTCAGAAACGCTTTCCTTGCCATTGCCAGTCTACATTTTATATCCTCTCTACTTCGACCATCATCAGTTATTTTGCTCCCCAAATAGCAAAACTCTTTTACTACTTTAAGTGTCTCATTTCCTAATCTAATTCCCTCAGCATCACCCGACTTAATTCGACTACATTCCATTATTCTCGTTTTGCTTTTGTTGATATTCATCTTATATCCTCCTTTCAAGACAGTGTCCATTCCGTTCAACTGCCCTTCCAAGTCCTTTGCTGTTTCTGACAGAATTACAATGTCATTGGCAAACCTCAATGTTTTTATTTCTTCTCCATGGATTTTAATACCTATTCCGAATTTTTCTTTTGTTTCCTTTACTGCTTGCTCAATATACAGATTGAATAACATCGGGGAGAGGCTACAACCCTGTCTCACTCCTTTCCCAACCACTGCATCCCTTTCATGCCCCTCGACTCTAATAACTGCCATCTGGTTTCTGTACAAATTGTAAATAGCCTTTTGCTCCCTGTATATTACCCGTGCCACCTTCAGAATTTGAAAGAGAATGTTCCATTGAACATTGTCAAAAGCTTTCTCTAAGTCTACAAATGCTAGAAATGTAGGCTTGCCTTTCCTTGATCTATGTTCTAAGATACGTCATAGGGTCAGTATCACCTCACGTGTTCCAATATTTCTACGGAATCCAAACTGATCTTCCCCGAGGTCGCCTTCTATCAGTTTTTCCATTTGTCTGTAAAGAATTTGTGTTACTATTTTGCAGCTGTGGCTTACTAAACAGATAGCTCGGCAATTTTCACATCTGTCAACACCTGCTTTCTTTGGGATTGGAATTATTATATTCTTCTTGAAGTCTGAGGGTATTTCACCTGTCTCATACATCTTGCTCACCAGCTGGTAGAGTTTTGTCAGGACTGGTTGTCCCAAGGCCGTCAGTAGTTCTAATGGAATGTTGTCTACTCCGGGGGCCTTGTTTCGACTCAGGTCATTCAGTGCTCTGTCAAACTCTTCACGCAGTATCGTATCTCCCATTTCGTCTTCATCTACATCCTCTTCCATTTCCATAATATTGTCCTCAAGTTCATCGCCCTTGTATAAACCTTCTATATACTCCTTCCACCTTTCTGCCTTCCCTTCTTTGCTTAGAACTGGGCTGCCATCTGAGCTCTTGATATTCATACACGTGGTTGTCTTCTCTCCAAAGGTCTCTTTAATTTTCCTGTAGGCAGTATCTATCTTACCCCTAGTGAGATAAGCTTCTACATCCTTACATTTGTCCTCTAGCCATCCCTGTTTAGCCATTTTGCACTTCCTGTCGATCTCATTTTTGAGACGTTTGTATTCCTTTTTGCCTGCTTCATTTACTGCATTTTTATATTTTCTCCTTTCATCAATTAAATTCAATATTTCTTCTGTTACCCAAGGATTTCTAGCAGCCCTCGTCTTTGTACCTACTTTATCCTCTGCTGCCTTCACTACTACATCCCTCAGAGCTACCCATTCTTCTTCTACTGTATTTCTTTCCCCTATTCCTGTCAATTGTTCCCTTATGCTCTCTCTGAACCTCTGTACAACCTCTGGTTCTTTCAGTTTATCCAGGTCCCATCTCCTTAATTTCCCACATTTTTGCAGTTTCTTCAGTTTTAATCTACAGGTCATAACCAATAGATTGTGGTCAGAGTCCACATCTGCCCCTGGAAATGTCTTACAATTTAAAACCTGGTTCCTAAATCTCTGTCTTACCATTATATAATCTATCTGATACCTTTTAGTATCTCCAGGGTTCTTCCACGTATACAACCTTCTTTCATGATTCTTTGTATAAGAATAATACAAATATTTGCATTTTGCCATGTATTCTTTTTTGTTTGATGCTATCTCATTTAAATCCTGTGTGCCTAATAAACTACGAAACTAGAGTGAGACAACAGCAAACGCGGAAGAATATACATATCACGTCATGTTCATATTCGTGTTATTCTTATGCCTAATAGTGATACAGTCAGAAATGAACCACTGCAATTGAGTAGATTTTTAAATATAAGATGACTAATTCCTGTGCAGAATGTAATGTACATGAGAGGCGTCTGATTTTCAAACGGAGAAAATTTTTCGCTAAACTCTCGTTCAGAACATCTACTATCATACGCAATCTATTATTTGGTTCTTGTTGATCATTATCAAAGAAAGCAGCAGTGTAAGTAACAACAAATAGCAGTCTCTTGCCATTGTTTCGCTAATGAGACATTTCCTCTCTTTTTTTTTTTAATTGTAAGAGGCGGTAGCGCGCACAAAAGCAAGCCATGCCGCGAGCGGCGACAGGCCGTAAACACTCATTATCAGAATGCGGCAAAAAATGCATGACACAGTACATTAATGCATTTTCAGCTTTGAGTGACGTAAACACCTATAACAAAGAGAACGGCACGTATCAGATCAAAGAAAAATAAGCAATCAATTCAAACCAGACGAAGCACATGAAAAAGTAAGGGTACCCGTATAAATACAGACGGAGCGCCTGACGCATAGCAATGGTTACCTGGTAAAGCTTAACTGCTAAGCTTACGACTCAAACCAAACTACTGTAGCTGTATCGTCATTCATTCAACCTAAATTGTGTCTCGTATGGCAATGGACCAACTTCGTTTTGATTTGGAGGTGTGGCCTAAAACTTTTCTCTCCCCTTGAATTACGAGTCTCAAATTTCAGGTGCAACTTAGGTTCGAGTAAATACCGTATGTAGGCATATTACTTACATATTATAGCTTTAAGCCACGTCAACCTAATGTAAGCTGGCACATTTGTATGTCGTTGTCAATACAGTTAAAGACATTCGTGATATTACATAGTGCG
This sequence comes from Schistocerca gregaria, assembly GCF_023897955.1. Lineage (NCBI taxonomy): Eukaryota > Metazoa > Arthropoda > Insecta > Orthoptera > Acrididae > Schistocerca > Schistocerca gregaria. Next base: position 260,426,497 of record NC_064921.1, read on the forward strand.
AGCACACGTATTCAAACATCGTAAAACAGCATAATCTGTAAGTGCACGTGCAAATCAGTAGAAATATTGTGATCCACTGTAGGTACAGATATATGCTAACATAATTAGATTTGCCTTGTTAGATGAGTGGCATTTATTTACAAGGCGTGTCTAGAAAGTAAGTATTCTTTCAAACCACATTTTATTTTTACAAGGAAGAGTATTTCTTAAAATCTTCTTCTACATGCTAGCCACCATTGTTCATACATTTGCCGCTGCGCTAAACAAACTTTTCTATGCCCTCTTCATAGAAAGATGCCATCAATGAAGACATTCCTCCAATAGCTGTCAATGTGGTACGGTACTGTGAAACATTGAGAAAATTTTGGCATGCATAATTCAAAACGAAAGGCATGGAACATTCAGTTAGGGCTTTTGTTGCTTTGTGACAACGCACATCACCGTTCTGCTGGTGTCACTCAAAACCTTCTTTAAAAAGCAGTTAGATTGCCAGCTGTGTAACTCTGATCTCGCACCTTCTGACTACCGTTTCTTCTCGGACTTTTGGAGGAAGGCACTTTGAGAGCGACAACTACGTGCAAAATTGTATTCAAGAGTGGATGTCTTCACTGGCAGCATTTTTCTATGGAGGCAGCACTGAAAAGTTGGTTGTCTTAACAGTGTTGGCAACGATGTAAAAAAATGAAGAAATGCTTTTTCCTGTATAAAATTGTTTGAAAGAAATTTGTTTGTATTTTTTTCCCAAAATAGTATCTACATTCTGGATGTGCCTTGTGCATATTCACTGCTTTTTCAGGCAGAAGTTGTAGTGAAGGGCTTCACGGCAAACATGCTCCATGGGTAGACAGTGAGCGCAGGCCTACGAGCTGCGAGTACTGTACCCCATCCATTGTCAAAGGGCTGTGGGAAGCCATATGAAGACTTGTGTAAGCAAGGAAATCAATCCTGAGTGGAAAATCCATTTCACATTCCAGATAATTTACTTCAAACTGTATATCAGCACAAATCGTCAGCAGAGGATTTGTCAGTTTTCCATTCAGTTACGCTAGGAATCCTGATTTTATTTCCCAATGCGACTCGTGCTCCATCTATAGACATGCAATCTAATATATGTCGTGTCAGATGCACATTTTCTACACTTTCATCAACACTGCTAAGAATGTCACATCCAGCTGTGTGCTTGTATTATTTACATATAGGATACTAAAAAATATGCAACAGACTCTTTACAAAGGTTTTGCGAGTGGGTTGTGAGTGTCATTTGACATAATCTGTGTGCTATGCATGACTGTTAGATTTGATAATGACACCACACAAAACTGTTCTACCATAAGATATAAATGTTCAACTACCAAGCATTTTTGTATTAAATCACCACCCGTTATCCTTATCATTTTGCACTTCCATATTCTTTGACATGGTAAGACAAATAGCGTCTGTGTAGATTGAATGTACTGCAAGTATTCCGATGATACACTAAACATTTTCCTGTAAGAAGATAAAGTTCATCACACTGCAAATTAAAATATGAAGATATTGTCGGTGTTATGCAATGCCAACTCGCCATAGCTACTCTTAGATGGCACCACTGTCAAAACAGTTTGCACTTTTGTGTTGTTGCGACCACCTGGTGTGTGTCCAATTCCCTAACTCCCTGCCACGCCACAATTGCTCTGCTTGTGAGTAAAAGCATCAGCAGCTGTGAGTGTTCACTATAAAATCAGATAGTTGTTAAGCTCTGCTTTAGTTGATAGTTGACTTATCTGAATTCTTTTTATAAAGTGGACATAAACTCATTTCTAGTTAATATAAATTAATAATTGTCACTGCATTCAGTAAAGTCGTCTGTCGCCAACGTCATTTGTGCATGTTCTGCATACTTGTGCTATTGAATATTTTCGCTCTCCAAGTCTTTCCTTTTTAGTCTTATTGTTTCTCAATTTGTGTTGTAGGTTCTTCGTTCCCGAAAGCTAAACCAAAACATGGTCTGATAACAGTGACGAAGTTGGCCTGCCTCAGGTTAGTTCTGCTTCCAGCCTACAGTCACTGGTGGATTCAGCAAACTTCACCACGTGTCTTCGTATTGCTGACAACACTTTATGTGTTGCAGTTAGTTTGCGGAGTTACATATTTTTACTACTGTTCACTCACTGAAGATGGAACTCTTGAGGTAAAATTTTGAACTCTTTATTACAGAGGAAATTAATATTTTCTGCTTTGTTGTAATCAAAGTCAGTCCCATGCGGGGCAGGGGGACTGAATAGTGCTTGTGTAGTGCAGTGTAGCATTTTGTTATGTTTTTTTGGATGAAGGGAAGGAAGAAAGCAAGCTGCCTCCGGAATAGTGTCCTGGGGGTTGTTGAAATGAACCTCCCCATTCAACGACCAAAACACCATTAACCTTGCACTAGCCTGGAGAAGGAAAGGATACCATAAGTGTTGTGAGGTTTCTGACACTTTAAGTCTTTCTTGCGAAAGCTTAATCTGGATATATTCCCTCTACAGTTTTACTGAAGTAAACTGAAACTATTACAGTTTTTTGAACATTGACTGGAAAATGCTTTTAGTGAAATTAAAATTTGTCATTTTTATGTTCAAAAAAGGAGAAAAGCATAGCTTCAAGCCAACGTTACTGTCATTTCTGTGCTTCACTAAATAAAACACATGGTTAGAGGTAACATCATTGTGATGAACTGTAACTCTATAAAAGTACATATCAAAAATTCTGACTACATGTCAGAGTTCAGGTGGTACTCAGTAATTTTCAGAAATGCAGGCTTCACACATTTTGTAACACAAGAATTTTTTGCACAGAAACCTTTTTTTTTTCTGTCTTTTGACTCACGAGCAGCAGTGGCCAAGCAGTTCTAGGTGCTTCAGTCCAGAACTGCACTGCTGCTATGGTCGCAGGTTCGAATTCTGCCTCGGGTATGGCTGTGTATGATGTCCTTTAGGTTAGATAGGTTTAAGTAGTTCTAAGTCTAGGGGCCTGATGATCTCAGATATTGAGTCCCATAGTGCTTAGAGCCATTTGAATATCTCAAAGTGTGTTAATTATATGAATGTCATTCCATTTAAATTATAGGTGTTTAAAAACTGCAGTTAAACTCCTGATTGTGATTACTATATAGCTCAGTTGAGAGGAAATAAAAGTTGTTAATGTTGTGTGCTGCCCTCCCTCTCCTCACTCGCCATTAATTTATCAGGAGCTTCGTGACACCATCTTCCTCATCACACATGGAATTCCAGGGATTTTATTTCTTTTCCCCCCCAAATTTGAGTAGCCACCCTGATTCAATGAAGTTAGAGGCCATCTTCTTGGGATTATGTCACATCTTGTAACTAGAACACTATTTGTCCACTTCATTCACACACCCATTTGTCTTGGTATATTCGCAAGCAATGATCATTTTTGGCATCTAAGCTGTCCTTATATTTTGTCTATTTTCTCATTATTATACATCTTCAAAACAAGCAATACACTCCCTCTGAAATATAAGACCCATTGTCAGTACTTTTTGGGAGCAGAACATGATGGTATTTGTAAGTCCCTTTGTGGTTCAGTTTGAGTAAGGATGAATTTACCTCCTCTTCCTCCTTATTTTTTGTAGAATAATACCAAAACTGGACTGGGCATGTTTACGTGTACAAATACTTTACAACAATTAAAGTCAGTTCTTTGGTGTCTTTCGTTCAACGGCAAATCACATAGTATACAAAGAGACAAACTGTCAGCAATTACACAGTTTTCAATCTTTTTGTTACCACATGAAAGCCATATTATTCAACTGGACAAATGGTTTCCCTTGACTGAATGTAGTAAATTAACCACGTAAGTATGTCATTCAAATTTTCGGTCTTACATTAACCAGAATCTTGTGAACACAGAATCTACAAATATATGTAGGAAAAGAACCAGCAGTGCCACACAATCTTCGCAATGCCATCATTGTTGTAGCTGAGAGGACAATATCATCCATACTGGGCGCAAGGAGGATAATTACCTATATAACTGGTTAAACAGAATACCTCTTGCAATTAATCTTTTGTGGGTTAGCTACACGTAAATATGCCCAGTCCAGTCTCGGTATTAGCCCAAAAGTCAGCTAGATTTAATCTAAATGAAACAATAGAAAATCTAGGATGGAATGATGACAGTATTATGAAAGGAGTCTGGCATGAGTGGCCAGGGACAGTGGTCATATGTGCGTGAATGTTTGCATATATGGGTTTTTTTCTGCTTTAGGAGAAGGCTGTCTATATTTAATCTGTTTGATAGCATTGCATTGTGCATAATGTCTGTAGAAACTTTTACATCAGATAGTGCTTTTTATTTTATGTTTATGATGTTCATTGTAATTTTGAGAAATAATACCACTATATTTGTTGGAATTTCCCATCATAATCCCCAGCATATTGTCAGTATTAAACAGGTGGAAACAATAGAGTGGAAATGAATTGCTTCTTGCCTAATTTCTAACATGAGGCAGATATGTTCTTTCAATATTAAATGCACTTGTCCCTTTCTTTCTAAGTGGAGCTTTCATGCTCGTTTTAGCTACCCCACATTTTTCCTATCAGACAACCTGAAATTTCATTCTCTTTCTCCAAATTTGAAGGAATTTCAGCATTAGCATTACCTTGATTCTGTGTTATACTCTCTACACGCTGATTGCGTGACAACCAAACACTTTCATATCAACTGTCAACATTAGCTTCCTCTTCATATTTCCATTCTTGATGGAGTTTTGTTATGTGGGAGTGCAGTACTTTGCACATTTACAATATACATTTCTCAACAAATTTTGTAGAACTAAATTATTTGAATTGCAGGGTTGACCATTTTAAACGTAACTATTCTGGTGCGAGTGTGGCGCACGTCAGTTGAAGAATTTCAAATTCATCATTGTTGCTTGTGTCAGACTGACTGGCTATACATTGTTGTAATTTAGATTACAAAACTAGGTATACACACAGCAGGAGAAAATGTTTCCAAATCTAATGTCAGGCACCAAAATATGTTTCATAACGTATTTGAAAGCCCACTAGACCAACAAGGTTAATAGTTTCAGCTTCCCCACTACATGAAACACTGTAGTGAGGATTATAATTTGATCCAAGAAACTGGTTCGTAGTTTTGTTTTCTGGTGATCTGGATCTTGACACATCTCTCTTTCCTCCTCTAGCTGTTAATCTGGGAGGCAAAAATTGCTTTCACCACCAGGATTTGAACTGGCTATCTACTAGCCAAGTGCTACTGCTCAAGCATGCGTTAGTGACCACAGCTATGGAGGCTTAAGTTTATCGTAAGGACGTGGATTTGTAAGTATGACAAAGAAAGAAAGTAAATGATCACATATTTGTGATATAATATTTGTGCAAAATATGGAGAACAGGGGCTATATTGAAGCAGAAAAGTTATTGTGAGGTCTTAGAAAATTATTTGTACTGGAGATAAGTATCGGTGAATTTTTACAAAATATAGCTTGTGTAACTCAAGATCAAGGAAATGAGCGCCAGGTCTCTTGAATAAGAAAGCACAATAATAATGATGTAAATTTACCTTTAATCCTGATAACTGAAGACAGCGCAAGTATTTTAGCCTTCCAAAGCGTTGAACTTATGGGAAAAATAGGGTTCACAACCTTGATTGCTTAAAATTTGGTGAACAGGAGATGAAATACACTGCGGAAAAAAAATTAAAAGTAATTATTGAATGCAACACATGTAATACTACTCAGGCATTTTAGATAGTATCCAAAATATATTAATTAAAATTATGTTGTTTCCTAGATCTTGTAAGTGATTAAGTACTTTGTAAAGAAAAGTATGAAAGCAAAGGGCATTCATGCCGATTTCCATAATACACTGGGGGACTTTGCTCATTCATATTCAACTGTTGCCAAGTGCACAAATGAATTTAAATTTGTTGAGGAGAGCTTATATGAAGATACACGCAATTATCAGCCAAGATGTGTCAGTGCTCCAGAAACCATTGCAAAAGTGCACAAAATGGTCATGGAGGATCACCGATTGAAAGTGTGTGAAATTGCTCAAGCTTGCCAGATGTCATCTGGAAGGGTATATCACATCTTAACTGAAGAATTAGAAATGAAAAAATTATCTGCCAGAAGGGTGCCGCAACTATTGATGCGCACCCGCAAACATGCCGTCGTCATGGCAAAATTAAATGGACTATAGCATGAATTGATGCTGCACTCACTTTATTCACCTGATATGGCTCCGTCAGACTTCCATCTCTTTCCAAAATCGAAAATTTTTCTTGGTGGACGAAGATTCACTTCAAACGAAGAATTGATAGCTGGAGTTGGACAACTATTTCTCCTGGCCTGGAGGAAACTTAATTTCGAGATGGGATCAAGGTACTTGAACATTGTTGGACCAAGTGCATTAATCTATAAGGAGACTACATTGCAATTAAAAAACATATTTTTTTCCTGTTCCGTTCCGAGAACTTTTGAACCCACCCTTGTATGTTGCATTATGCAGCATTGTATCTTAAATAAACCATTTGGCTATCCACTTATGACATGGCACCAGAGCATTGAGGCACTCATACATCATTGCATTTATACACTTTTTATTTTGCAAACATGTTCTGCTGTACATTATCTTTCCAAACTGGGCTTCGCCAGATGTTGAGTGATCCCAACAAATGAAAAGCCCTTGTAATGAGAGATTTGGGTGACTTTCAGCTTTGCAAGCCTTACAAAATGTGATGAAAGTAGTCAAAAGAGAGCAGACTGAGGCTGCATGCTTCAAGGAAACTTTCAAAAAATTTCAGACATGGCTTTATTATAAGCAGTCAGTCATTTGAATTCATGTGTTCCGCGAGGCAATATTTTGAGAGAGAGAGAGAGAGAGAGAGAGAGAGAGATGCAGTGGTGCCTCTACTTCCTGTAGATAAAATGATGGAGTGAATTGCAGTTGTCCTACAAATCAGCAAATGATGGCTGATAAGGATCTGCAAGGAGAAATTCACTAAAGAAGAATCAGGTGAGTCATCTAAATTGGGGATACCTTAGAAGAAGAGGTGCCTCAAGAAGAGGGTCACAAATCTCAACTTTTTTCAGGAAGGTTAGATTTGTTGTATAATATATACATATTATTCAAGGAAAGACTATCCAGCATTCAAAAATCTACATGCTACCCTAGTTACAATGGATTTATCTAACTGTAGTAAATTGTCCTTGACAAGTCGTGAACACTTAGGATTCAACTAGAAATCTATTTCTGGCAGCAAGTTATTAATGAAACACCACAATATTGCAGCCTGGTGCCACTTTCTTAGAAAATTAGTAGGGAAAAATTGTGGGGATATTGTTTGGCTTGATGAAATATAGGTGAATGTGGGTCATAGTATTAAAAATGGTGACTGTTGATACCATCAGTGATGGTGCGGCAACTCTGATCAGCAGAAGAAAAAGAATAATTGAATCAGATGCTGGCAATTCAGGTTTCATTTCTGATTGTGTGCCGGTGTTCACTTCAAACGAGGCTTATGACTACCATCAAGAGGTGAACCACATTACTTCTGTGAAATGGTTTAAAGGCACTGTGCTTCAAGACGAAACAAATAACTTTATAATTGTCATGGATACCTCTCCATATCATGTAATTATACAGGACACGGCGCCCACAAAGGCAACAGAGGAAAATTATGTTTGCTGGCTGGAGAAATGTAAGATACGGATTGACAGTAGCTTCACAAGGGTGGAATTATAAAACTTGTCACAACATAATCCAAAGGACCCAGTTCACATTGTGGATGAAATAGCAAAAAAACACTGGCATAAAGTTCTCAGATTGCTTCCCTGCCTTTGGCACTTCAACACAATAGAACTGATTCAGGCACAGGTTAAATGCTATGTTGTTGCAGAAAATAAAAAAGTTACATTGACTGTCGTATAACAGCTTATGAAGCAGGCAGTTGAAAAAAATGACACCAACAGGCTGGCAAAAAAGGGGGGGGGGGTAGTGAATCATGTGAAAGGAATGCTACAGGAAGCATGGAACAGTGATGGTGTGTTAAAACAGTGTGTTGAAGTCACTGATAGTTTCGCTGGACTCTGAATTAAGTGGTGTCTCCACATTGTTGGACTAGTATGTAGTGCATAGTGAACTTTCAAGAATGTCTTACTTCCATTAAATTTTATGTTTGTTTCGATGAATTTCTCTTTCCTGTTACGAGGCTAAATAAAACTTTTCAGCCACCTTCTATCACTACCTTATCGTTTTTTAGATACACAATTATAGAAAGGAAACTTTTGTAGGCACGATAATTTCTCCTGTGTCAATAACCAACATAACACCGGCCATAATTGAAATTAAGAAAAATATTTGACATGCTTAGAGATACCATTTAAAGCTGTACTGTACATTTCAGAATTTTTATATTATTTTTGTAAGAGATGGAGACTTTAAACTTCATACTTGTTACAAAGTTAGACTCTGGCACAAATACATAAAAACACCATTTTCAGAAGCATATATGTAGGAAATGCAATGGAGTATGAAAATTTTAAGAGATATGTTGCCAAGTGAGTTATTTTAGTAATCAGTTGAAAAAAGTATCGCTGTGAGAGTATTAGTTTTTGAGATATGATGTGGAAAGTTTGAAGCAGTTTACAAGCAGCAAAAATTAATGTAACTTATATTCTTATGTACTCATGTGGTTTCTGGATTTATTGCAGACCACTATTTACTTTATAGTGGCAGCATTGTGCTATGATCAAGCACTTGTGGGAAATTGAGAGGTTTGTGTGCATTGTTAAAACATTCATCCTCTTCACTAAATAAGAAAGAGTTTTACTTCCAGGTGATGAGTATCTAAAGTGATTTGTATTTAGAAACTAGTTTTGCAGGGGAGTGTTATTAATCTCCCAGAATTGCTCTTTAAGGATGAAATCTATTCAATGAAAAATATTGGGTCCAAATGCGTTGATCTAAAAGGGGTTGGATTGAATAGGAAGTGCTTTTTGAGCTTAAAAGTTCAGTCTTGTACTGCCAGGTTGGGAATTTTTCGCCATACCTTCTTACATTTCTGGGATTATGTAGTGTCAGACCAAATGATGCAGGTTTGTTTTTTCCAGTGTGTTGTTGCTGTCCTTAGATTACTTTGGTATACCTGCTTTCGGCCACATACAACTATTTTGTTCCTACTTTATTTTATATGCTTTTTATACTGTTCTTGTAAATTATACAAACTTATGACATCACTTCCTTGGATACTGAAAGGTCTTGTTAGTTTATTGGACAAAATGTTGATGGGATTGTGTTATACATTTCCTTAACCATTTCAAATTTTCTTAATTTACATTTAGATACCAAATACCCTGTCACTTAGGAGAAATTGATGGTAGTGCAATTGGGCTTGAAATGCTCTGCATATTCCTTGAGTTCTGCAATGAGGTTTATTAATCTAATCAGATTTCTAGATAGCCCTATTTGCACAAAATGTGACAATTTATCCTTTACTGTGCAATTAACCTATGTGCCTTTCACAAATTTCACAGCTAAAAATTGTTACATTATTTCTGTATTCAGCAAACATTATTTCTGTATTCAGCAAAAAAAGCAACATCATTATTTATTAATTTTTGCTTCTGTCTACAGAGGGTCACAGCATCAGAAGTGATGGTACCAGTTGCCATGATGATCATCCTAAGTGTAATACACTCACAGATAGTATCAACTCATATTGGCCCATGCAGGCAACCATCAAGCCAAAGGCCACGTCGCAGCAAGCGGACACGTCGACGTCATGCAAGCAGCTCACGATCACGTGCTAGTCACGGTTAGTTTCTGACTGATATATCTTTATTAAAGGTGATTTTTTTCTGTTTGGTTCATAGATAATTGACTGTAGAGATAAGGTATTGATTCCAGCAACTTGTGACAAGTACTGAGTAGTCTGCTAGAGGATATTGAATTTAAAAGAAAATTAGCATTTCCTCAAACCACTATAGACCATTTAGGTGCTTCGCAAACTTATAATGGTAATTTAGTGTGACAAACTGCCTGTTGGCTTTTCTCGGGTTCTTTGGCCGATGTTTGATGATTTTCTGACATTTCGCCAGCAGGTGTGGCCGACATTGTTGGTGGTGGACTGGAGCTGAGCTCAAGGCCACAGATTATATGTACCTGGTGTGCCAGCGTCCAGGGGCTTTTTTTGGTCATTTCCAGTGTGGTTCTCCTCTTGCTCCTTACAACAGTTGTTCGCTGCAGCACGGTAATCCAGAATCCGTTCTCCTTTAGGAATTTCTTCTTTCTTCCTGAAGCTATTCTCATGTTTGTGTATTTCTATAGCTTCTCTGAACAAGTGAGTGTGATAGCTCTTCTCTGCAGCCAGAAATTTTGTCAGTGAATTTTACTATGTGATTGACCTCACACAGCTCGTGCTCTACTACAGCCGATTTCTCCACCTGCCCCAGCGTACAATGCCTCTTTTGTCAATCTGATACACTCTTTCATCTTCTTTGTCAGTTTATAAATAGTCTTTATGGAGTGTTTGTGCAACATACGGCTGACTCCGTCTATCACTCTGGGAATTGTAACTTCCCCTTGTATATTGATTTATTGTTAATAAATAATGCTCAGGCTCCGGCTAGCTTGCGGTAGAATGTTTGCGAGGAAAGTCACAAAAAAGAATTGTCTTGCTGCACTATAAAAATATGCCGAGTGCGTGTTAGTTGTACCGGCTTACTCAGATGAATACTTGCTCCCCGACGTATAGGAGCCTAGCTACACTTGAATGCATACAAACTGAGATTATTGCCCTAATCATGACTACAGTCTGTATACCTCCATAGTTCATCTATGAATGTCTACAATTCGCATGAGCTAAATAGTCTGAATCAGTACGATAACTTTCCAGAGCACCAAACAATATCTATGAATGTTCTGCTCTGTTGATAATCTATATTGTCACACAGATAAATGTTTCATGAACACGTAATATTAAATGGTTTGAAAGAAATGTCAGCCACTGTAAATTCACTTTATGCTGGTTAATTCTAGTCTATCATTGTCTTAAAGAAGTAACCTTTCTGGTCCAGATTACACTTTTTACTTTAATGCAGTTTAGATGTATTCCTCGCAGTTTACCCTATTCATCACTTCATATCAGTTAAACTATTAATTGCCCTATCGCATTGTGTCCAAGTTCAGTGTTTCGTTGGTATAAATCAAATTAAGACAATATATTCGGTTATTTTCCGAGCCTGAAATACTTCAAATATATTTTCAAAGTTGATGATTTACCTCTTTCAGTTTTTAATCATTTCTACCAGATCACAAATCTTCAAAATGTAACAAACCATCTCATACCGCTTACCAGTATTATGTATGAGCGCACAAGTTCAGTTACGACGCAACAAGGCAGGCGCCAGAAGCACATTAACAATGTGCAACTTTAGCTTCTGTATTTCACAGTGTCCTCAAAGAGTACTCACAAGGAGTATACTTTGAGGTCACTTGCTATACTCCGTGACCTACAAGTCTACCACCTTGCAATCTACACTATTATTTTATCTTGAAACTAATGGATTCTATTTCTTTTTTATTCTTTTTTAAAACATTAATTTACTTTGCTTCCAATGAAGCAGGCAAAACGGAATACAAACGTCTCAAAAATGAGATCGACAGGAAGTGCAAAATGGCTAAGCAGGGATGGCTAGAGGACAAATGTAAGGATGTAGAGGCTTATCTCACTAGAGGTAAGATAGATACTGCCTACAGGAAAATTAAAGAGACCTTTGGAGAAAAGAGGACCACTTGTATGAATATTAAGAGCTCAGATGGAAACCCAGTTCTAACCAAAGAAGGGAAAGCAGAAAGGTGGAAGGAGTATATAGATGGTCTATACAAGGGCGATGTACTTGAGGACAATATTATGGAAATGGAAGAGGATGTAGATGATGATGAAATGGGAGATACGATATTGCGTGAAGAGTTTGACAGAGCACTGAAAGACCTGAGTCGAAACAAGGCCCCCGGAGTCGACAACATTCCATTGGAACTACTGACGGCCTTGGGAGAGCCAGTCCTGACAAAACTCTACCATCTGGTGAGCAAGATGTATGAGACAGGCGAAATACCCTCAGACTTCAGGAAGAATGTAATAATTCCAATCCCAAAGAAAGCTGGTGTTGACAGATGTGAAAATTACCGAACTATCAGTTTAATAAGTCACAGCTGTAAAATACTAACGCGAGTTCTTTACAGACGAATGGAAAAACTGGTAGAAGCCGACCTCGGGGAAGATCAGTTTGGATTCCGTCGAAATGTTGGAACACGTGAGGCAATACTGACTCTACGGCTTATCTTAGAAGCTAGATTAAGAAAAGGCAAACCTACGTTTCTAGCATTTGTAGACTTAGAGAAAGCTTTTGACAATGTTGACTGGAATACTCTCTTTCAAATTCTGAAGGTGGCAGGGGTAAAATACAGGGAGCGAAAGGCTATTTACAATTTGTACAGAAACCAGATGGCAGTTATAAGAGTCGAGGGGCATGAAAGGGAAGCAGTGGTGGGGAAGGGAGTAAGACAGGGTTGTAGCCTATCCCCGATGTTATTCAATCTGTATATTAAGCAAGCAGTAAAGGAAACAAAAGAAAAATTCGGAGTAGGTATTAAAATCCATGGAGTAGAAATAAAAACTTTGAGGTTCGCCAATGACATCGTAATTCTGTCAGAGACAGCAACAGACTTGGAAGAGCAGTTGAACGGAATGGATAGTGTCTTGAAGGGAGGATATAAGATGACCATCAACAAAAGCAAAACGAGGATAATAGAATGTAGTCGAATTAAGTCGGGTGATGCTGAGGGAATTAGATTAGGAAGTGAGACACTTAAAGTAGTAAAGGAGTTTTGCTATTTGGGGAGCAAAATAACTGATAATGGTCGAAGTAGAGAGGATATAAAATGTAGACTGGCAATGGCAAGGAAAGCGTTTCTGAAGAAGAGAAGTTTGTTAACATCGAGTATAGATTTAAGTGTCAGGAAGTCATTTCTGAAAGTATTCGTATGGAGTGTAGCCAGGTATGGAAATGAAACATGGGCAATAAATAGTTTGGACAAGAAGAGAATAGAAGCTTTCGAAATGTGGTGCTACAGAAGAATGCTGAAGATTAGATGGGTAGATCACATAACTAATGAGGAAGTATTGAATCGGATTGGGGAGAAGAGAAGTTTGTGGCACAACTTGACCAGAAGGAGGGATCGGTTGGTAGGACATGTTCTGAGGCATCAAGGGATCACCAATTTAGTATTGGAGGGCAGCGTGGAGGGTAAAAATCGTAGAGGGAGACCAAGAGATGACTACACTAAGCAGATTCAGAAGGACGTAGGTTGCAGTAGGTACTGGGAGATGAAGAAGCTTGCACAGGATAGAGTAGCATGGAGAGCTGCATCAAACCAGTTTCAGGACTGAAGACCACAACAACAACAACCAAGATTCATTTCTATTTCTTTTTATGCTACTTTATTTTCTTTCTACTTGCTACTGGTCATGCAATGTTAGTACAAAGTTCTTGTTTGTGAAATTTGGATCTTGGGCTTGAGCTTGTATTGGGGTGTGAGGACTAGATTTATATTTTTCATTTTTCTGTTCAAATGGTAGTGGAGTTAGAGAATGTATGGCAAAAAGGCCTTACCTGACATTTCTTTTTCCAATGTGTCACTTCTCTGAATTTGCCATTCCACATGAAACAGCTCATGATGAGATATGCATGAAACAGCATAGTACTGTCTCACAATGAGCTATATCACATGGCAAACTCTAGGAACAGCTGGAAGGTATTACATGGGTAGTTCTCTTAGTCCGTTGGTGGCCAACTTCTCCGTGGAACATTTCGAAGCACAGGCACTGGACTTGGCACCTTGTAAACCTAAGGCGAGTACAGGTACGTCACTGATGCCTTTGTTGTGTGTAACCATGGTGAGGAACAGCTCAGTGACACTTAAGACACTTGAACAGCCTCCATGCCAACATGAAATTTACCATGGAAGTAGAAAAGATCAAATAACTACCCTTTCTAGATGTGCTGGTCACAAGGAATTGTGAAAACTTGGGACACAGCATGTATCGAAAACGACACACACTTCCCGATAGCTGCACATACTGTGAAATCACCGGAGCCAGAAAAGGGGTATGATTAAGACACTCGTAATGCGAGCAAGATGACAATGTTAGCTGCAGCACCTCTGACACAAAAGGCAACACCTGGAAAGTATTCGGAGCAGCAATGAGTACTACATCAATTGTATTAGAAGTGTAACAGATTCAAACACTCTGTGAAGTGACACATCAGAAAAAGCAATATCAGGTACAGCCTTTCTGCCATACATTCCCAGAGTGAAGGACAGAAGCAGCTGTACATTGCGCAAACAGTTTTCTCCTTTTGAAAATCTTTGCAGACGCCTCTCATGTACATTACATTCTGCACAGAAATTAGTCATCTTAGATTTAAAAATCTAGTCAATTGCCGTGCTTCATTTCTGATTGTTTTACTATTAGGTGTTTTACTATTAGGCATAAGAATAATACGAATATAAACATGACATGATACGTATATTCTTCCGCATTTGCTGTTGTCTCACACTAGTTTCGTTGGTTATTAGGCAGACAGGATTTAAATGAGATAGCGGCAAACACGAAAGAAAACATGGCAAAATGTTTATATTCATATTATTCTTATGGTGAAGAGAATACTGCATGTGTTTCACAATTCATCAAAGTTCCTATTAACAACCATCTCTTCTCACAGGTAGGAAAACATTCAGAACGTAAAGTTGGCCATACTGACAAACATTCAAAACAGTCTTACCAGTCGGGTTTTCGTAGTACATTGAAATGCTGCTACATTCGAAGCTGAACAATACGGAATTTGTATTTACTTCGTTGGATAATGTATGAAAATGCACTGGTCGAAACTCGGGGCGGAGAAAAAAGCTCGTCTTCCACCTTTTTTTAAAAAAATTTATTTACTGACGCAGAGGTTTTGGCGCCAGTATTTATCTTTGTGCCTGCAAAGCATGCCTGTGTAGCGCTACATATATATTCGACGGCAGAAGTTAGTTGTTGTGGCAGTTGCCAACATTTTTCAGAACTTCCGCTTACTTTGCACTCGATTCTAAGCCACAGGCAGTTTTTTGGATTACAAAACTGGAAAAAAGTGCGGCTTAGATTCGAGTATATACGGTACTTTCAGCGTCACATGCTGAAATTGCAGACACCCATCCCATCCCAATACTCCATGTGCCCTGCCTCCCATCTGTGTCAACTGCAGAGAGCACCATTTGCCTTGCTCGCAAGATTGCAGGATTCTCCAGAAAGAAAGGAACATCATGGAATACAAGATCCTGGACTGACTGACCTACACTGAAGCTAAGAGAAAATTTTGACACCTGCATCCTGTGCGTATGACATCTTACGCCACTGCTACAACAGTTCTGACACCATCAGCTCTGCCAACCCAAGTCACCTCTCAGAGCCGGAATAGTATACCTGCCCCCTTGATGGTTGGGGGACATTTCCCTCCCTGTTGCTCCTGCACCACCTACTTCAGTAGCAACAGCCCCCCAACCATTGGGGACGTCCGTCCCCACTTCTAAGCCGGAGAAGTGTAAGTCATCTTTAGCTTTTCTCGCTAGGAAGGGGTCCCTTGGGTCACTCCCTTCCCAGGTTTCTGCTAGTGGGAAAGACAACACCTGCCAGTGGCTGAAGAGCTCAAAAGCAGCTGGTCATAGGGCTTCACGCTCATCCTCAGTACCAGAGACTGAGCCAGTGAAGTCCTCCCAGCCAGGGAAACCCAGGAGCAGTGAGATAAATCCAAAACAAAAACCCCTAAGACCAAGGAAATTGCAGTGGAACCCACACCATCGCTATCTACAAGCTCTACGTCTAAGGATGGGGTGGAGATTTTGGCGTCAGCTGAGGACGTAGATCTCGCCCGACCGTCAGACACAATGGAGATAGACTGCTCAGGCAATAAGTCAGTGGCAGCAGGTGACTCTGAGGCGTAAACTGCCTCATTGAATGTTCCATGCCTTCCCAGTCTCACAATGTCATCCTCCAGTGGAATTGCCCTCTTTCTTTTTTTTTTCCCCCCTCCCCCCCGCCTGGCTGAGCTACGGCAACTGTTAAATTTTAAACCTGCTATCTGCATTGCCCTCCAGGAAACCTGGTTCCCAGCCATGCGGACCCGTGCCCTCCGCTGCTGTAAGGGATATTACAAGAACTCTAGCGACTATAATAGAGTGTCAGGTGGAGTTTGCGTTTATGTCCTAAACTTGGTCTGTAGTGAACATGTGGCCCTTAAAACCCCTCTTGAAGCCGTGGCTGCAGCTGTACAGAGCCCTTGTTCAATCCTGGAATGATTATGAGAGTGTGTTTTATGGTGCGGCAGCACCTTCAACATTGCATTTACTTGTCCCTGTGCACCACTGCGGGGTACGACTAACGACAAGAGCTTTTAGGATGAGTCTGGTGACCAGTGTACTGGTGGAGGTTGGTGTCCCTCCATTGCAGATCAGACATGCGCAACTGCTCACTAGTTACGCAGCGCACATTCGTAGTTCCCCCGAGCATCCGAATTACCATCTCTTTTCCCCGCCTGCGGCAGTCCATCTCCTGCATTGGTGGTCGAGGTCGGGGCTAACGATTGCAGTTCACATGTTGTCCCTTCTCTTCGAATTGGAGTCCTTCCCTTTACCACCTCTACCTGCAGTCCGTTCACATATGCCTCCATGGTGTAAGCCTCGGCTGCAGCTTTGTCTGGACCTTTCACATGGCCCTGAGGACTCCATTAACCCTGCTGCTCTTCGCTGTCACTTCCTCTCGATTCTTGATGTGTTCCGGGGCTCTGAAGTTGCTTACACCGACGGCTCTGTGGCTGATGGTCGTGTTGTCTTTGACTATATGCACGGTGGCCATATTGAACAGCATTTCTTACCTGAGGTCTGCAGTGTATTCACTGCAGAGCTGGTGGCCATTTCTCGTGAACTTCAGTATCTTTGTTCATGCCCTGGGGAGTCTTTTCTTTTATGTACTGGCTCCTTGAGCAACCTGAAAACTATCAACCAGTGCTACCCTCGTCATTCTTTGGTAGCGTCCATCCAGGAGTCCATCTATGCCCTGGAACGGTCCAGTCATTCAGTGGTGTTCGTCTGGACCCCTGGTCAGGTCGGAATCCCAGGAAATGAACTTGCTGACAGGCTGGCCATATAGTCTACACGGAAACCACTTCAGGAGATGGGCATCCCCACAACTGACCTGCATTCATTATTACTCTGCACGGTTTTTCAGCTTTAGGAGACAGAATGTCAAAAACTCAGTATGCACAACAAACTGTGAGCCATGAGGGTCCCACGAATTTGTGGAAATCCTCAATGAGAATGTCTTGCAGGGACTCTGTGATTCTCTGCAGACTCCGCATTGGCTATGTATGGGCGACCCATGGCTACCTCCTGCACCATGTGCCATGAAGACCCACCTTAGTGCTGTGTGCCGCCTGGTTGCCAGTGGCCATATTCTTCTACTGTGTCCTCCTTTGGCTGCCCTGTGACTTCATCTTTGGTTTCTGGACTCGTTATCATTGATCTTAGCAGAAAATACCTCATTGGCTGATTTGGTTTTATGTTTCATCCTTGAGGATGGGTTTTATCACTCAATCGGAGTTTTAGTGCCTGTCCTTCGTCCCTCTGTGTCCTACACCCTAGTGCTTTTAGGGTGAAGGTTTTAATGTATGGCAGGGTGGCTGGCTTTTCCTTCTAATTGTCGTTGTCGGCCAGCCACTGTAATGTGCTTCCTTTTTTACTCTCTTCTAACTGTTTTTTGCATTTCTCTGTTCTCTTGTCCTCATTTGTTCCTTTAGTGTTCGTTGCCTTTCCTTCATTCTTGTGGTCTTTCCTTTCATTCCGTTTTGTGTTATATGTCTCATCTATTTTATTCACACACTAGTGGCATTTTTAAATTAGGAACAAGGGACCGATGACTCGTAGTTTGGTCCCTATCCCCCTCTTTTAACCAAACCAACCAGTGTTGTCATTACTAGCGTATGTGTAGGAGCTAATTGATCACCCCCCCCCCCCCCCGTCTCTCTCTCTCTCTCTCTCTCTCTCTCTCTCTCCCTCCCTCTCTCTCTCTCCCCGCCTCTCCCCCCCTCTCACCCCCCCTCTCTCCCCCCTCTCACCCCCCTCTCCCTGTCTCCCCCCGCTCCCCCTTTCCCCCAGTCTCCACTTCTCTCCTCCCCTACCCATTCCCTAATTCTTCCATTTCCTACAACTCTCCAGTTTTCACACTCATCCATACTCTCCTCCCCTCCCACTCAGACGCTCTCCATTCCCACACACTCCCACTCCCCCCCTCCCCCCAACTATTCGCCCGCCCTTGGACTCCCCAGGCAGGCTCCCCTCGGCTGCTTGGCCCCCTATCTGCTCTCCCCCCCCCCCCCCCCCCCCCCTCAAATCTCAACTGCACATTCCAACCCCATAAAACTAAACTCTGGGATAATATGTAAAAGACTCCCTGATTGTTAAATGTAAGTTTGATTTTATGTTCTTTCTCTTTTTAGTCTGCTTTTTATATCCTCTTTAAATTGTTTTTGCTGTTCAAATTGCAAAACTCCATGGATTTTAATTCTTCGCTAATTTTTTCCTTGGCCTCCTTTACTGTTCGGTGAAAGTACTGATAGAATATGGGCTGCAACAGTGCATCTCCTTTTTCAGCTACTGCCTCCTTTTCATGTGCTTCAACTCATAACTGCTGCCTGTTTGCTGCACAGTGCCGAGAATACAATTGTGATCTCTAAACACAATAACTGACCATTATAATTGCCATCTATTTCAGAACAACTATTTTCAGATTCCAACCCATCATCGTCAATTTCTGATCCAGATTCTTCGAGCAGCCTCAGAATTTCCTCTTCACTCAAACTGTCCCACAATTTACAACAAATGTTTGCGATAAAGAGAACTACAGAAGCACACTGCAAGAACGAATGCGCGGGAATGGTTTTGGTGCCTTTTTTTGAGTTACAAATAGGCAGGAACACAATCTAGCACTGACTGTTACAGCAATAAACACGCGCTCTTAGGTTTCTACGGGCAGCGACCGGAATGTGTTAAATATTATGATAGATAAAATAAATTCACACGCACAAAGATTCCACATGGAAAAGGAATGAGAGAAAGGAAAAAATGAGAGCAATTGAAACAGTTAATACAATGACTAAAATAACGTGACAACTGAATTAAAATAACAACAAAGTCAGTTTGATAAAGATTTAAAAATTAAAAATTTCAAAGCACATAATAAGATTCAAACCTACAACCTTTCGCATGTGAGGACTGTATCTTAACCATTAAGCTACACTACCAACCTGTGTAACATTTCTATTTTTAAAGCTGTAGACCATCACATGAAATTCCAATTTTTTCCCCCTCGATTACTAGCAAACAAGGGTCCACCAGGGTGATACCTTGGAGCTTAATCTGTATGGATGGTTCAAAACGTCAATCCCACCTCTGGGTACCTCTCCTTGTAGGAAATGAGTGTAAGGTTACATATAGAAAATAAAGATAATATTATGCAAATGATGGCGGAGGTCAATCAAGAGTGAAAAATTAACAGCACATCAAAGAACTGATATTAAACACTACAGTTGGAGTAGGTGGCATTCCTTCAAAATTATTAAGTTGATTGACAGAACAACAACGACAAACTTCGAGAGTTAAAGGAGGATGGAATTGCCCCAATGCCAAAGAATGCCGATACTGACAGGTGTGAGAACTACTGTACCACCTTTGGTTTAATAAGCCATAGTCGCTAAATCCTAACTCAAGACTATAAATAACACACAGTAGAATGAAAAATGATGCATTCTGAAAAGATCTTTGATGTGTGGCAGTCACATTTACTTTCCATACATTTTTGTATTATGAAAGTATAAATATGAATTCCAAATACAGCACAATAGCTCCTAAAGCACTGAAATCTAAATTGCAATGCACTATTGTCAGCCAATCATAGTTCTTGCCAGCCAATAAGAGCACTTACACAGAGCAGAGGCAATTCACTTTGAAAGTAACCTTTTTCAAACCACCATTCACACAGTATTTTCAAGCTATCTGTTAGAAATGTAAACAGTTGGGATGCTTGTTGTGAATAACAATTATAATTACATACGAAGGGGTCAACCAAACCATGAACCTATACACAAAATCCATTTTTTTTATAGCTTTGTACTGCAAAGCAAAAACAGTTTTATCCTGGCAAGAATCTCACAGTTGATGAAGGTTTATGTCCATTCAGAGGGAGAATTCGATTTCGAGTATATATCAAGAACAAACCAAGCAGGTACGATGTAAATTTTTTTCATTCTAGGTGATTCAGCAAAGGATATGTTTTGAACTGTGAAGTGTACACTGGTGCAGGGGAAAAACACAACAGTGCAGATTCAGTGGTGTCATGTTTGTGCAACAGTTATCTACATAAGCATTATAAACTGTACACGGACCAATTTTATTCTTCTGTAAAATTATTTGAAAGATTGTTTGATGAGGGCACATCAGTAATGAGAAACAGAAGAGTCTTACCACAGGAATTTGAATAGAATAAGCTAAGAAGCGGTGAAATGGTATTCAGGAGAAAAAATACCGTACCAGCTTTGCACTGGAAAGATACTATGGATGTGTGATGTGTGTGGTCAATTCTTACATTCTGTACAAGAAACTTTGGCCTGTCTCTCACAAATGAACCAGCTTGTCTACTTTTATGATGAACCTGGGGAAACAAATACTCGAGAAATCAGGTGCAGCTCTCAACGAAAATGAAAATCGGCTTCAGCAGCAAACAGGTTAACAGCAAGGCATTTCTCCACTCATGTACCATTGACAAAAAGCAAGAAGTATGCATCAAGATACTGCATAGTTTGCTCTGAGAAGGGCTCATGCAGTACTGGCAAACTAGCGAAAAGGGAGACCAGATGGTGGTGTGAAGAATGTAATGCAGGATTGTGTCTACGTAACTGTTTCAAGCAATATCACATAGAGACAAATTTGGCTTGATGAAAAGAGTTGTATAAATTCAATGAAATAGTTTTGTACATTTATTTTTTAATAAATGCTGATTTATTGCAATTACAAACTTTTTTCCTATTTCTGAATCTTCTAATTATCAAAATATAATGATTCTGTAAATATGGGATATCTCTCAAAAAACTTTAAACAGATGTTGAGGTATAGGATGAAAATACAAACATCAGTTAAAAGATTTTGCTTTTCTTCATTATCTTTTGGTCAGGAACCATGCAAAAAAGGTGCAAATGTGTATTACTTCTAAGGGATTGCAGCAGTCCCTATGGCCAGACTGCAATGTGTTGAACATTTGGAAATGACGATCTATTAGTTAAAAAACAAAAGATGAAATAATCTATTCATATTGACTGCTATTGTGTCAAAAGTGTATTTTTTGTTACAATATATAGATGTCTTTTGGATGGTGTTCACTATCCAAACATTTCACACAAATTCTTATTCCACTATGGACAAAATAAAGTAGATGAAGATTTAAATGAAAGGAGGGATCATAAGTAAAATGTAATTCCAGCAAAATGAACAGAAACAATGAATGGAGTCACATGGACAAAAATATAAGATGATAAAACAGAAGAAACTGAATGAAAGTTAATACATAATAATAATAATAATAATAATAATAATTATTATTATTATTATTATTATTATTGTTATCATCATCATCATTATTATTATTATTATTACTATTATCAAAATCACATGTACAAAGATTCCAAATGGAAAAACAATGATAAGAACCTAAAATGAAAGCAAATGAAAAAGTTAATATGATGATTTATATGATGTGATAAAGAAATAGAAATGAAATAATTACATTTAAACTAATTAATTGAATAAAAATAATGATTGAAGTCACTTTAATAAAGATTTAAAAATAAATTTCATAGCATTTGCATGTGAGGAATATACTTTAACCATTAACGTGAGCATTACATGCAATTCCAAAATTGTTTCTTTGATTACTCGCAAACTAGGCTTACTATGGTGTGAATGGCCAAAGGATGATACCTTCAACCTCATCCTACATCACCATGTAGATGCTTTCAAATACTCAATCCAATCGCTGGGACCTCTCCTTTGTTAGTATTGATTGCCATCGGTAGTCCTGATGTACCTATAGCTGCTTTTCTTTTCTTCAAAGGTTTCTTTAACTTGGTTATAAGTTGTATCTGTGCACACATCTGTTTTGCATGCATTTTTTTATTTGTCTACATTCCCTGTTGCCTATTTTGTTTATATATTTTATATTATCTCCTTTCAGCAGTTTAAATAACAAAATTAATTAAATATATAATCGCTCCACAAAATGGCCATATCTACTGAGTCCCCTTCGGTCACCAGCTTTTACATAACTGCCTTGCCAAAATATGCACATAATATGATTTAGTAATAAACCTCATTGTTCATTGATGCAGCTTTCCACACTATTCTTATGCTGTGCAGGTGTCATCACCTCTGAATAACTACTGCAACCTACATCCTTTTGAATCTACTTGCTGCATTCATCCCTTCGTCTCTCTCCACAATTCTGATCTCCCCCCCCCCCCCTCCCACACACACACACACACACACACACACACACACACACACACACACACACACCTTCTTTTAGCGAAGTTTTGTCACAATTTTTTTTTTCTATTCAGTACCTCCTCATTAATTACGTGATGTAACCATCTTACCTTCAGCATTCTAAGTTTATTTGAGATAACTATAAAATTACAATACTGTGGATAGTTAGTACTTACCTTCAGGAAAGGAAATTCTCACTACTACCAATAGATAGATACACATAGAAGTAGAAGAAACTGGGGATACACATAGAAGTAAGAGAAACTGTCCCAGCTTTCAGAAGTAATTGTTCCTCACTTGGAGATGAAAGAGAAAAGTGGTGAACGTAGAATGGGAGGGAAGGTTACCCAGACACTGTTTACATATCGTAACCCTTTCAGACTCGAATTTTTTCTGGTGGAAGGAAAATTTTTTTAAATACTGTAATGGACTTGGATGATTTTTTAATGATTTTAGAAGCAACATTTATAAAAAGATATGTTACAATTTCCGGGGAAAAAAAATTGTACACATTTGTGTACACTGGGTCTCAATCAACACTGAAATCATAGGAGACAAAACTAACTTATTTTAACATTACACATAAATTTGAAATCATTTACACACAGAATACATGCAAAATTCACCATAGTTTTAATAAAAAATGAAATGATTCAGGAATAAGTTCATTATGTGGTTCTAATTGACATGAATAGAACGGAAACAGGTTTTTTTTTTTTTTTCCCCCTTTGACAAACAAAGATGTACATTACATTTTTCGCATTTTATTCATGAACGTCCGTTGCATCCCGGAAATTTGCACCTGGTAGGCAGTGCACCATTTTCGTGAAGAGGCAAGTATTGTGTTCCATCAAACTGAATCTCTTCAGGAGACCTAGTTTCTCCTTGTCGTCTTTGAACAGGTGTATCTGGAGGTGTGGCAGATGGTTGGCCTTGTTTTTTATTCGAGAAATCCTATTACGGATGGCAGTATATAAAAGGCCGAACTTTATAGAACCTGTCTTTATTTACTGCTGGTATAGCCATGTTGTTAACAAGATGTAAATTTGTTGTGAGTGGATCACTGTCTTGAATATCAATATTGTTATCATTGTCGCTGCACACACCACTTTCATTACTTGCAGTTGACTCATCATTGGTTTCTCCCCTGTTTATTTTGTCAGCCCCCACTCTGACTTCCTTCTCTCTTGAAGTACAGTAGAATTCTACATCAAGAAATGATTCTTCATCTGATGATAAATCGATATCAGACACCTCTCCATTCAGCAGCATCTCTAAAATGGCAGCTGCATCTCGCTCATTGTTGAAATACTGTTTCTTTGACGTGATCAACAGAACTGAAATATTCACAAATAATAATATCAGTTGTGGTATTTCCCTAAAATAATAATTTACAGTAGACCTAACGACATTGTCATCAACAAACTGTTCCTACAAGCACTTCATATGAAGGAAATACAAGATACTCAAAAGTTATGTAAAACATTGTTCTTGAGACCTTATGGCTACAATTGTCCCCACAGAAGAACATCGCTTCTTTTTTGTTGACTAAAACAAATGATTTTGAAATTTTGTTTGTTGTAATAAATAAATCAAACATTTTACAATGTTCATGCAAAACAACAATACTGGTGCTCAACTATACTGTGGGTTATAGCTTACAAAGACTACCAGTTACTTTGAAGGTCACAGACTGCTCTGCACTGCTTCATTAATCTGTTGATATGTTAATAGCGCTGCGCAACAGGTAGCAGCACTTGTGCATGGTGAAAAGAATGAACATTCACAAATGTGTACATCAGCTCCAAATATTTCTATTGCAGTTAAGATGTCGTGAAAATTAATGTACACAATTGTAACAACAGGGTCTGAAAGGGTTAAATAAATGGAACCAGCGTTCTAATCCTTTAAGTAGAAACGTTGGTCAGCCTGCTCATAAGAATGAATAAGATCTGTGCATAATTTTAATATGAAAGAATGAGACTGAAGTTTAAAGTGAAAAATAATTATGACAGAGCATTTGAAGGAGTGTGACTCATTAGAGGGGCAAAAGTAAGTGCGATTTGAAAGAAAAATTAATACAAACATTTATGAACCTATTAAAATTAAAAGCTGATGTTGGCAAACAACAGCCTGATTAACTGAAAAATTTTATACCATGGTTGGTTATAAGATGATTAGGAAATGGGTAGCAGTTTTTATACAAAATGAAGGGTACCAAATTCTTTTTTTCATAAATTCTGGTTAAAGTGAGCTCTTGTTCAGTGTTCCGTGCAAGTAACAAGAAGGGTGCTAACATCAGCTCCAGTGGATAACATTGAAGTTTAGCACTGGGAAGTTCATGTTGGAATATCAACAATATTAGGAAAAGGATAGATTGCTATTGACCGTAAAGATGACCTATTGAGTGCAGACAGGCCAACGAAAAGCCTGTTACACATTCAGCTTTCAGCCAAGCTTTCTTCAGAAAAGATAACACACACACACACACACACACACACACACACACACACACAAAAGCAGGCAATGCACACATGACCTGCAGCTTGTACCAGAGCTCTATGTGTGTGTGTGTGTGTGTGTGTGTGTGTGTGTGTGTGTGTGTGTGTGTGTTCGCAACTCGACATGCGATCTTTAGGTCTGCAGTGATTAGCAAGCTGTAATTTTCCTAATATTGTTACATTAAAGTTATTTTACTATTAAAGTCTTCACTATTAACATATTAATTAACATATTAGAATGGAAAGTGAAATGGATCATAGTCCTCTGTTTATATCATTTATAAGAGATTTTGCTTTTCTTCCAGTATCTGAAAAGACTGAAGACATAGATGACCAGACACTCAGCAGTTACCAAAAACTGCCACTAATTAGGAGGTACGTTGCCATTATAGTGTTATGTGATCTCAATTTGTTATGGAGGACATGAATTACAAGATGTCCACTTAAGAAATATTTTATTTAAAAGTATAAAAAATATATATGTATTTTAGGTTTTCGTCTGATGATGTAAAGAGGTCTACAGTTATGTGGGACATTTCATGCAAACAAAAGAAAAAACCTGATTTGTTAGGGAAACCAAAATCTGTTGGAGACAGTAATAGTCCCTCTGAGAGACAGCAGCACAGGAACAGGTTTGTATTACATTCTCTTTTTTCTGAGCATTGGTAACTGTGACACTAATCCCTCAGGTTTTAAACTGTGTACTTGTGTGTGTTAGTAAACACAATTGAATTGAACTTAGTGTGATATATTTTATAAGGAATCTCTCTCCAAGTAAGAGTCCACTCTTTATCATATCATCTTATTATTGTACTTTGTATTTCCTTAACAGTTGAAAATGCACTGTAAACATTTTAGCACTTGGCTTTGCTTTAGGTGATTCCATTTGTTTTCTGAATTTTTACATGTATGCTGTCCCACCTTAACTTTGTTTCCCTTTTGCATTGAATTTATCACCAATACCTTCGTGAACTTTCAATTGAGAACCAAGAAATTTGTCTGATATTAAAATATGTAGCTCTGAAAAATCCCCTCTATCACAATTAAGATTTTTAGGCCTGTGGGTCCTGGACAATTTAAAATGCCAAACACACATCAGCAAAACTAACAGAAAGCTGAATCAAGTTGCAACACTTCATGTAACTTTGTATACTGCACAAGCCCAGGTATTGTTTGCAATGTTTACTGTGTGCAGTTTCATTATATAATAAAGTATGCTGTCATACTCTGGGGAGGCTGCCCGCATATCTCAGACATTCGCTTCGAGCTGTGAGAGTAATGAATAGTGCAAAGTCAATTGACAGCTGCAGGCCTCTCTTCCTAAAGTCAGTCTCTTATGTATTAGAAATGTGCAAGTTCGAATAAAACATCATCACAAAATTTAGCAAAAATGTATGTCTCCATGACCACGGTACAAAGCAGAAAATGTGCCTCTAAGTGCAAAGAATACATACTTCTGCCTACAAAAATTCACCATTTAACTAATGTATTCAATTTTATAACAGTCTGCCATCAGAAATAAATACAAAAATTAGCCTCCGTTTAATAGGAATTTGAAAACCTACTTTCTTGATCATTGATTTTACACTGTGTCTGAATTTTTCTCCATGTGTGTGTAATTAAATATAAAATTGATTGCAGGAATGGTTTTTGCAAAAGAAATAAACACTAATGTAAAATATGTGTACAAAAAGTTATGTGTTTATACCATCTGCAGCAATACTAAGTGTGCTGTGCTGTATTTTACCAGTGGGGCGGGGGGAGCACCCTCACAGTTGTCTTGTCCAGCATCGTTATGTGCATGTTCTATCCAAGTGTGATTCAAAAGACAAATAAGTAAAATGAATATTATTCGTTCATGTCCCAGTTGATTGTCCTAGGGCAAAGAACAATTTCAATGCTTCATTCTCTGCTGTTCAATTATTTTTCCTCCAGAAATTTTTGCTCTCTCTCTGTATATTCTATCCTGGCCTCCCCTCAGACCACTTCATTCCAGTCTCATCCTTCCTTTAGGGTTTGATACATTCTTCCTAAATAGTTGCTGTGGTCAGAACCACCCCAGTGATAATGACCACCACCACCACCTTTCCCTCTACTTACATCCATCTCATCTGGCTTTTGAAATACAGTTCTACTACTATTTATATCTTTCATTATGTAAGTGTTGTGGATAAGTAATAGTACCTATATTGAGATAGAATAGGATGCAAATCCCAAATATTAAATTAGTCATGTACTCCTTTAAAGAAGCTACCTTCTTCTTTTTTAAAACTGTGTCATGTGGTCCTAATAAAATGTGAACGGGGACAACACTCTCTTTGTAACTCATTTGGAAAATCATTACAGCCTCTCATAACAAAATAAAATATTGTACCTTATTCAGAGCTTAGTAATAATTTTTACTTAAAATCAGCATGTTTATGTATCCACATGTGCTAGTTCAGTATAGAACCCTAATTGAAAATTTGTTGCTCAAGTACAACAAGAGCTTGTACAATGATGGGATTTAATGGTGTTTCTTGAAGGTGTCAATTGTTAAACAGAATTCTTGCTTATTGTTGTGGCTAGTTCATAGTATCTCGCATGTCTAATTCACTTGTTCAAATGTCATGTAATTGTTCGATTATATTCAATATTGTATCAAATACTAGTATCACGTGCCCAGATCTAAAAATAAATCTGCATGCGACTTCAATTGCCAAAGCTTCATCTGTAATTCTAAGACGACCTGTACATTGCTCTATTGCACAATGTAAAAGTGTTGACCTCCGCAGTGATGGTTTAGTCTGTGGATGTAAGATGACCATGTAAATTTTAAATCAAGAGTTTGGGGGAAAATTGTTGTATAATCAGGTCAACACCGTATATAAGAGGCAGACAAAACGCTTCTTTCCTCCAAACACTTCTCATATACCTGTATATATTTTGGATTCACATGCATCAAATGGTATTGTCATTATTCCAGGCAAGGACACACAGACAGGGAAGCCCAGAACCATTGCAAAGTGACACCTTTGGATGATGATGGTTTTGAGAGCTTAACAGGTAATGGCTCAAGTGAGAATGGTGAAGAGGCTGTCGAAGAAGGCGATGATGTAGAAGAAAATAAACAAAGTCCGAGTTTAAATAAAAAAGGTGAAAATAGTTTTGCCAGCAGCTTAAGCAATAGTGATTCAAAGACAGAGTTGAGTCAACAGTCTGCACTCAGTTGTGTGTCTAGCGAAAAAAATTCACAGGACTCAATTTGTGATGTTACACCAGAAACATTGCCTGAACAGTCATACTGTCATCTATCAGATACTCCTGAAGCAGCTGTCCCACTTTGCACAGAGGATCTGAGGAAGGAGAAACAATTCAGGAACAGTTGGTCACCAGAGATTATCACATGTCATAGCTATGTTCCTGACGGTAATCATGCTGACAATGAAACAGATGGCTCCGATACTGAAATAAGGACTCCTGTTCAGGTAAGAACAAATAATCTTTCAACTGTAGTTGTCATTATAATTATTATTATTCAAAAATAAATATGTATTGTTCAGTTTCAATGGAATAAGTTAATTGCTTATGTCTCAGGTAATGGGGGCAATTCTTCTGGAAAACTGTAACTCTCAGAGAATTACATTTTACGTGGAAAAATCTCAGGGAATTCTGCAGTTTTAACCTAGCACTGAAATTTAATTTATTGAGTTTTATATTCACAAATTTTAAAATACTGGATGTCTCGAAGTACCGGGTGATCAAAAAGTCAGTATAAATTTGAAAACTTAATAAACCACGGAATTATGTAGATAGAGAAGTAAAAATTGACACACATGCTTGGAATGACATGGGGTTTTATTAGAACGAAACAAATTGCTAGATGCGTGAAAGATCTCTTGCGCGCGTCGTTTGGTGATGATCGTGTGCTCAGCCGCCACTTTCGTCATGCTTGGCCTCTCACGTCCCCTGACCTCAGTCCGTGCGTTACCTGAAGTCGCAAGTGCATCGTGATCGACTGACATCTCTAGGGATGCTGAAAGACAACATCCGACGCCAATGCCTCACCGTAACTCTGAACATGCTTTACAGTGCCATTCACAACATTATTCCTAGACTAGAGCTATTGTTGAGGAATGATGGTGGACATATTGAGCATTTCCTGTAAAGATCATCATCTTTGCTTTGTCTTACTTTGTTATGCTAATTATTGCTATTCTGATCAGATGAAGCACCATCTGTCAGAAATTTTTGAACTTTTGTATTCGTTTGGTTCTAATAAAACCCCATGTCATTCCTTTTTTTTTTTTTAAATAATAGGTGGAGCCCCTCCACGCCCACACCGGCATGATGGCCAACACATAAGGTCTACTGCCATCTCTACATAAGGGTTAGTATTCACTAAAGTGAGGTGTCGCAGGATGTGGGTACTGCGATGTTTGCGTACGTCTGGTTAGGATTAACCATTAATACGCGCTCATCTGGAGATAGATTGGTCGAAATCGGACGAAGGGTAGCGGTTTTAAGGGCAGAGGGAAAAAAGTGCCAGGGCAAGAGCCAAGGGAAAAAACCTCTGCGATAGTTAGGTTGGGTGGTAAGAGCAGTAGCGGTTTTCTTGCTGTCTGCGATAGGTTGGGCAAGGATAGGCTTTGTTAGTAGTGGGTATCATGCTTGTCGATACCTTGGCGTTGTGTGTTGTGCTGCTCGGCAGCTGGCGCTGGGTGCTGGTCCGGAGTCCTCGTTCAGCGTCAGCAACCTGTAACAGTTAGGTTTGTTATCGATCTTGTGTCCGATAGGTCATATACCGGGGACACAGTGTGAGGGAATGTTGGCAGTTTGTTTGTGCGCCTGTGGGTGAGCTCGGTCGGTGTCCCTGCTGTGGCCTGTTGATCGGCTCTAGTAGCAGCTGGTAGTTGCCAGTCAGTGTTGCTGATGTGCAGGGGCTTACCGACGTTTGTCGCTGTTTGCGTATGTTAGTTTACCACAGGTGGCTATGCACTAGCTACCAGTGTCTTTGGCCGCTTGTGTTTCCACCTGTGGCTGCATGTGTGTGAATTTGTGCCTCTCTATCTACATTATTCCGTGATTTGTTCAGTTTTCAAATTTATACTGACTTTTTGATCACCCGGTATGTTAATTATATGAATATTAATCCATATCCATATAAATTATTGATGTTTAAAAAACGATTAAACTGCTGTTTATGACTGGTGTATAGCTCTGCTGAGAGGAAAGAAAAATTGTGTGCTGTCCCCTCCCCCCTCTTGCTCACCATTAATTTATCAGGAGCTTCTTGACAACATCTTCCTCCTCGCACCTAGAATTCTCAGTTGTTTTTTTCCCCCTCCTCCAAGTTTGAGTAGTCACCCTGTGGTGACTTAATGGCATAGCTGTCTTGGATTGCAAATCTGTCTCCCAGTTTAGACGCTTACAGTTTCCCCTAAATCGTATAAGAAATATGTGAGGATGGTTTCTTGAAAACACTTTATCTTATTTCTTGTCCTGACCATACTGGTGTGTAGTCCCTGACTTTTCAAAAGTGCATTGAACTTGTAATATTTCTTGTTTCTCAGTGACTACTAAAAGTTGTGTAACCTTTTTGTTGGGCACTTTGTTTGGGCTGAGGATATAGTGCTTTTGGTATTTGAATGTAACATTTGTGAAAAAAGGTACATCCACATGCACGTCTTTGTTTACACTTTCTTCATTGGTACAATATTTTGTCTAGATATTGTGTAATGATCTGTAATTTTGTGAGAACTGTGGACAGCAAAGTACATGAATGTGAAACAGTGTGTTGTAAGGAAAATAGTAACAAATAAATACATTTTTCTGCATTCTTTTAAATATATGTAGTTTGTATCATCCCAACTCTTCCTGATAGCAATATGTTTTTAATGTTAACAGTTTTGTATTACTTACAGAGAGTTGCAAAAGTACGTTCTGGAGCAGAGAGCAGCTACAACAGCAGTTGTGATAGTGAAGGTCAAGCCACTGAAGGTGGAAGCTGTTGTCCATTGTTGACAGAGATTACTACTTCGGCGGGGGAATGGATGGGTGTAACGACAAATAGTGAGGAGTGTAGTTACAGCTCAGAGCTGGATGAGACGGACAGCCAGCATGGCAGCACAGAGCTGAATGATCACCCTTTTGCTTGGGAGATAGGTTTGGTAAGTGCGTGTGTGGGGGGGGGATTGCATGTGTACATATATTTTAGAAAAACTATCACTTCTTAAGTTTAGTTATCTGAATGCCTTATTCTACAAATTCTGTTTAGTTATAACACTTTTTCCATCAGTCCAATTGATTTCAGTACTACATACAGTGGCAGTAAAATAAGTAGCTGGTGTTGTCAAAAAAATAACGAAAGCCTTACACATTTACAAAGGCAACGGCCTTGCCGCAGTGGATACACCGGTTCCCATGAGATCACCAAAGTTGGGTGTGGTCGGCAATTGGGTGGATGACCATCCAGGCCGCCATGCGCTGTTGCCATTTATCGGGGTGCACTCAGCCTCGTGATGCCAATTGAGGATCTACTCGACCAAATAGTTGCAGCTTCGGTCAAGAATACCATCATAATGACCGGGAGAGCGGTGTGCTGACCCCACGCCCCTCCTATTGGCATCCTCCACTGAGGTTGACACGGCGGTCGGATGGTCCCGGTAGGCCACTCGTGGCCTGAAGATGGAGTGCTTTAAGCATTTACAAAACAGCAAACTAAAATGTTATATAAATCTGTTTATTACATTCTGGCATAGCCCTCTGAAGGAAATAGTCTGTTATGCTACACAGATCTACATCTTCTCTTAGAACTGCCACACACTCTCAGGAACTTCAATACCAAGTTTTTTTGAGTGTATCCTGATGTTCATGAAGTTTGTGGCTGTTATTCCACAGATAGAAACTATTCTCACCAGAACCCACTCCATTTAACTACCTCATTCATTGCTCTTGTTTCTTCTAATCTATTTTTACTTCTCACTCTGTCCCTTTTATATTCTTTCTGTGAGAGGAAGCTGCTATAGTGCTTACTGGTGTATTGTCATTGATGTACAACTCTAATAGCCTTTTCCTTCATTTTCACCCCACTTTCTCCTTCCAAGCGTTAAGGTCTGAATGGCCTCCTGCATACCCCCTACCAAGAAACCATACCCAGTCTCCCCCAATGCATCCCTCATTCCTCCCTGACTGAGCATGTTGTTCCAGTAGCTATATTTTATATATTGAGCACTTTATTGGCGATACTGGAAGTTTGCTTTTTATAAATGAGTCCTTGTAAACATTTATCAAAAATTTCTTTTTAATTTGCAAATTGCTCCGTATTTATTTGTAAAGTAGGCTTTTCCTTAAAGTACTGTTAAGTTAAAATGAGAGAAAATACCATTGTTTTTATGGCAGTTTCTCTGGAACCGGCAAAACTTATTTATTTAATGTGAGAATTTTCTAAATTGGGTTCATTAACTCAGTATTTTACTGAAACAATATACTGCAAAGAAATTATGCACAAAATGGGAATTGAATTTACTACAGTCTTGTTTCCATTCCATTCTTGTTTCAGGCACATCTTTTATCTAATGTTTGACGTGATTTATTTTATAGTTTCACATACATATTTTGTTTTTTGTTTTATTTGACTGGAATTGTATGAAGGGAAAGTGAACTGTATATGATGATAACAAGTGTAATGACAAAATTGATTATAATCAACATGCACTACCACCTGATTCATGCAGTTCCCTTTCATACACGCTTATACCTTCTTTATCTTAAGTGATTTCAGTTCATTTTCTTGTTTGTTTAGCTGATTAGAAGGGGGTGAGACATAATGCTTTAAGAGAATAGTATTTTTTAAAAAATATTGTGTGCTTTCAACTTGATAACTTGTGTTTTTTTCTTTCTTTTTCAGTCCCCAAATGTTATTCTTAGCCCAAGTTGTGCTACATCTGATAAAGGTAAGAGCATTTTAGCCATTACTATTTTGTAGTATTTATACTTTTCCCCAATCTGTTCCGGAACTGTTCTGTTAGGCAGAAAATGTAATTTTCCTGCAAATTTTAATCTCTAAGGCAATAATTGCTATGTAAGAGTATACCTGGATGAGAATAAAAAAGTGATTGACAGTGAAGCACCGTTGTGTGGATGGGATGATGTTGGGGTTCGCAGGTGTGTTTGCGCACCATGTGACTAGCAGCAACAGCTGTCGTGTTCCATTCTTCTGATGCTCCCAGTTAACACGAAATATTGAGTTTGGTCTACAGGATCATTATATCATTGTCAATTAATGATCACACTCCTGATTATAAAATGTACCAGTTTCCTGTTCTTTAGATATTTCAACAAAGGCAACAGGTTGTGCAGTGTCTGTTACAATAATCAGTATGATTCAGGTTTAGTTCCTCTACCAATTTGTGAATTTCTGTCACCGCCAAGGTTTTATTATTTGTTGCAATGTAGTGTTGGATCTTCACCCAAATCATTTCAGTGGTATTAAAGTGATAGTGGTATAGTGGAAGCCTAATAATCAGTAACAGCTTTCTTTACCCCCCTTCTCTTGAACATACTGTTGAAACTGCAGCTTATTTTGTTTCACAAGTCCCATGACCTCTTTCTCATGCACGTCATCGCGAACTTACTAATGTTGATATTTTAATCATTCAGCAGTGTTTACACCAGAGTGAATGAAAGTGGATACTAATGAACAAGCATTCACAGACAGTTTTCAGTATCATTCATTTTTACTCTAATATGTACATAATGGTGTCCCTTGTGCATGTCACATTTATCTACGTACAGACTATGGAACAATATTAGCCAGTATATGCCATCCCATTACACCGCCAAGGGCTACCCTTTGTCTTTGCAGTTGTCTACAGGAACAGGCTGCAATCAGCACTGTGTGTGTGGGAACAGCTCACTATGAAGCAGGCTGTTCTGTGTGGATGTATGTACAGGTTCTTGGCAGCAGTGTACTGTGCACTGTAATTTGTGTCACTATTGTAATCGTGATATTAATTTACCTGTCTATCCGTTCTATGCCTTCAACATGGTATTCACACATGAGAAAATGGTTGATGTGGTATTACAGTATGGAGAATGTCACCAAAGTGGCACATGAGCAGCACAGATGTTTGCCCAGTGGTACCCTAATAGAAGTCTCCCGACCTGCCCTATCTTCATGAATATTGCAAAAAGGCTTCACATAACAGGACAGTTGACCCCACGAATGTGAATACGGAGCAGTGGCTTAACACATGAAGCACTAGATGTAGCTGTTCTGGCGGCCACTGCAATAAACCTTCGTGCAAGTGTTCAAGAAATGGAGAGACATATGGGAATCCCTCGAACAAGCATAATGCATATTGTCCACAGTGTACTGGTAGCTCTGGGGAGAACAATATTTATTCATATGGAATTACAAACAGTGCAATGGATATGAATTAGACTTTTATGCTTCTTGAAAGACATATATAAAAATGTACAGAAAAAAGTTCATTATTCAATGTAATTGTATTTGAAAACAATATCGATTTATTATGTGTATTATTCTTCAGTCTATGCTAAAAATAGTAGTAAGTGTGAAATAGTCGAACGATTTTATGTAATTACATACTCTATGGTCTCAATCTTGGATGACAGATGTGAGCCACATTGTAAGTGTACAGACATTGCATTTTGGTTGAATATGTGTGTTTATTTGCTCTTAAAACCATTATTTATGTATCTTTAGCATCTCTGAATGTTACGAAACTAATAACTTATTTTGTTAAGAATATCAGAAACACAACATGAACCTATGATTGATTGTTGTCAGCCATTTGCGTGACTGCAACGTCTTATCTGAATATTGCCGATATAAAACAGCACAGAGCCAGAAAAATAACTTATAAAGTTCGCATTTTAATTATATTATTTAACTACAGTGACACTGTAATTTATTTGCGAAATTAATAGCAATTTTCATAAAATTCTTTCGGTTGCTGCATGCGACAAATGCTGTAGTTACATATTGTTATGTATACTGTTGGTACATGGACTGGGAAACATATGGATGTTCGGTCACCGACAACGAAGACAAGGACATGGTTTACTCATGCATGCATTCTTTATTGAACTTTTTGACAGAACTACAGTGGACACAATGGTAACGAAATACCAATAACCAGCGACCAGAGTAAACAAAATTAATGGCTGTCAAAGAGCCATACAGAGGGATACTTGATATTTGTATGTAGTTGTACATCAATTACACAATGGTACATGCCACATACAGGCCATGTCACTGAACGCCTTTAGTGACTACATCATAATAGAACCGTTGCAGATGGTATAACACAAACATAAATGTACAATAGTACCAATTAAACAAACACATGTCTTATCTTTAATACGCAAAGTGTGTGCTGGTGTGCAATCACATGTGTGTCAGCCGAAACAATACAATTTATGTTTGAAGAAATCGCCATTTGCTTGCTGCTGTGCACACTTATCACGGATCGACTCACAGCTCTCAGCGTTTGTGGTGTTATTGCAACACTTGCAACGGTAATATGGGCTTTCATGTTGGCCATTGTTGTTGAGACCTGCTGATACACCATATTTGTCACGTATCCCCAGAGAAAAAAGTCCATGGGGGTTAGATCCAGTGACTGGTGGAAATCCCTGAATGGGATTGCCCCATCCAATCCATCGATGTGGGAATTGTTGGTTTAGTCGTGCCACATGGCATTGTGCACAAAGCATCCATCATGTTGATACCACATTATTTGATGCAAATGAAGGGGGTAGGTCTTTCATTCGTCCAGAGAAGGTGCGTTTCAGGAACCGCTCGTACTGTTGCTCAAATGCCAGTATTGAAATTTGGGCCAATGACGTGGTGTCCTACTCTACCACATCATACATTGACATTCCACTGACTATGTTCAGTCTTCCGAATTCGGTGTGGGTTGACTAGTGACCAGTGTAATTTGACTTTCCCATGGTTTGTAAACAAGTCCACGTCACTTATCAGTACCCTATGCATAAAGTCATGGCCATGCCTCAGAACCCACTGACAGTATTCTAGTCGATGGTGAACTTCGTTGCCATGGAGGCCTTGATGTAGACTCCACGTGGTACGTGTTGTATCTATGTCTGTTGTGTAGTTTTTAATATGTATGTAGTTGTGTTCCGTTCTGTACATCAGGTGGTTGTGTTCCGTTCTGTACATCAGGTGGAGTGCTTTAATTGTGTGTACAAGTGCAGTTCATTAACCTGAATGATTTCTTGGCACATATACGTATAGTTACACACCAGGCAATACCACACAGTATTTTGACAACACAACTTATCACACGCAAAATTATGCAGTTTTTTTTATGGGAATATTATTTGAAGGTTTAATGCCTGCAATTTGTGGCATGTAAAGAGCGGTGTGAAGGACAGTACTACCTCGTATGTTATCAAACCATCACAGATTCTTTCTGCATTGCAATTTCATTGAAATTAATATTGCTTTAATGTCATGGGTAGCTTAGAGAAATATTATTGTTTGGCCTATTTATCACTGGTCATTTCAGAGTAAGTTAATTTCTGTGAAATTACTTAGCTGAGATAAAAGATAGTTGCTTTGCAGCAACCAAAAGAATTTTATGAAAACAGCTATTAATTTTGCAAATAAATTACAGTGACACTGTAGTTAAATAATATAATTAAAATGCGAACTTTATAAGTTATTTTTCTGGCTCTGTGCTGTTTTATATCGGCAATATTCAAATAAGACATTGCAGTCATGGAAATGGCTGACAACAATCAATCATAAGTTCATGGTGTTTCTGATATTCTTAACAAAATAAGTTATTAGTTTCCTAACATTCAGAGTTGGTAAAGATACATAAATAATGTTTTTAAGAGCAAATAAACACACACATTCAACCAAAATGCAATGTCTGTACACTTTCATTGTGGCTCACATCTGTCATCCAAGATCGAGACCACAGAGTATGTAATTACATAAAATCGTTCGACTATTTCACACTTATTACTATTTTTAACATAGACTGAAGAATAATACATATAATACATCGATATTGTTTTCAAATACAGTTACATTGAATAATGAACGTTTTGTCTGTACATTTTTATATATGTCTTTCAAGAAGCATAAAAGCCTAATTCATATCCATTGCACTGTTTGTAATTCCATATGAATAAATATTGTTCTTCCCAGGGCTACCAGTACACTGCGGACAATATGCATTATGCTTGTTCAACGGATTCCCA
This sequence comes from Schistocerca gregaria, assembly GCF_023897955.1. NCBI lineage: Eukaryota > Metazoa > Arthropoda > Insecta > Orthoptera > Acrididae > Schistocerca > Schistocerca gregaria. The sequence goes on from NC_064921.1 coordinate 260,463,929, forward strand.
CCTTGACGATGGTCCATTTCTGTTGGAGTGCGCCCTTTTAACTGTGCTCAGGCAGACTTTTGCGCTGCCTGATACACTCTGCGCTTTTATCTGGCGACTCTTCCATAGCGGACATAGTTCTGCGTTTTATTCGGCAGGGGGATTTTATCGCTTAATGTAAGTGTGTGTGTGTGTTTGTGTTGATTCTGGCCTATGGCCTATGATTTGTCTGTGTTTCTCGGTGGTTGGCTTTTCCCTTTTTGTTTGTAGGGTCGGCCAATCACCGTCACACTCTGTGTGATTTTAGTTTGTCTTGTCTGGTCTTTGTCTACATTTCTCTTGTTCTGTGTCATCTGTCTTATCGTCTGTTGATCGTTTTTATTCTCTGTGGGTGTTTTTAGTATTTGGAAAAAGGGACCGATGACCGTAGCAGTCTGGTCCCTTTAACCCCCACAAACCAACCAACCAAGGGATTCCCATATGTCTCTCCATTTCGTGAATACTTGCACGAGGGTTTATTGCAGCGGCTGCCAGAACAGCTACCTCTAGTGCTTCATGTGTTTAACCGGTGCTCCGTATTCACATTCCTGGGGACAACTGTCCTGTTATGTGAAGCCTTTTTGCAATATTCATGAAGATAGGGCAGGTCGGGTGACTTCTATTAAGCGTATCTAGACATGTGCACATGATGTTTTGTCTTGCTTAACCCTTTTAGTGCCAGACGTTTTCTCAAAAGATCATGTTAAAAGTGCCATGCGATTTTACCGTATAATGCAGACCTCTGCCATACTTGCAATAAAATCTAAACTAATGCATAAAGGAATGTAATTTTTTTTTAATTTTTAGGGAATGCTGCTGGCTACAGTAATATGTGCAATACACATTGTCAAAGAACATATTTTCAGAGAAAAAAATTATTTTCATGATGAGGTTTACCGAAAAAAATTAAAACTTTGATTTCAGTTTACTCTGAGACCCATCAAATGATGATATACTCAAAAATTTCAGGTATATATAGAATCTCTGTAGTTTCCTTAACAAAAACACCATAAAGCAATACAAATTTTTTTTATTTCACTAAGGAAAAAATCAAAAAGAACATTACATTACAAAAAAAATTGTTTTGCTGTGAACGTGTTCTCAGCTCTTCAGTCATAAAACACTGACAAATGTGAGGTTGCAGCTATGACAACTACTTGCACACATGCTGACCAACACATGAAGGATGCAGTCCTTTCTTGCAACAAACACATACTGTTCGTGAACGCCGCTTCTCATCCTTCGTAGAACAAACACTACAGTAGCGTTCCTTTCTCCCTGGAAGAGTGTCTACACCATATATTGTTGGAGCAGGTACATTTGTGTCTATTGTACTTGTGGTTGCAGTCCTTGCCTGCAACCACTGTTTAGAAAGTTTGCAAATGACTGTGCTGTTAAACTTCAGCCGTGTCAGTGGTTTGTCGCTGGGGTTTAGGCTTTCCTTATACAAAACATATGCATTCAGCAACATCCTGGCAATTATGCTGAACACTACCTTCTTCCACATCTTGACAGTCCTCCTCTCATCTAAATAGCAGTATGCCATCATATGAGATGAGTCAATGCCACCCATATACTTATTATATTGAAAAATAACATCTGGTTTCTTGACCGACTGTCTATTGCAAATTGTCTTTTCTGATGATGTAGCAGAGGATGATGTACTCACAAGGAGGACTGGATTTCTCTGTGATTTCTTCTGTCTGAAGCCACAGAGAAGTATAAAAGATTTCTTGAAAAACTTTAGCTGACCTACAGCATAATTCAACAGAAGACCACGTGGCAGGAATTTTCTGTTTCATCTAATTGTTCCTGTTAGATAAGTACCAACTGAATACAGCTTTTCTGCCAGAGGAATAGATGTAAAAAAGTTATTGCAAAACACATGGTAACCTTTTTGCATGTAGCTCCCAAGAGCTAGTAGTTTCATGACGACTACATATCCCAGGCCATTCTCTTTTATTTCGTTTTTGTCATCCTCACTTTTTGCACCACGATATGCATAAAACCCTAGGCAGTAATTTACGACTGAATCACACAGCATACAAAATTTGACTCCCCATCTGTGAAGATGTTTTTTGGGAAGGTACTGGATTAGCTGTGAGTGCGCCTTTGTCCCAACAAGACTTTCATCTACACTCAGTTGCTGGTGTCAAGTGTAATAGCGACAGAAAACATTGTTGGCAATATCCACTAACACTTGAAATTTGGCTGTTGGATCATATAATGGGTGACCAGGAGGGTGAAGTTTCGAATTGTCTACAAAATGGAAAAACCGCAGCAACAACTGAAACCTGTTGCGTGAAAACCACGGTGTCAACAGGTTTGCATCAGTTGACCAATAACTAAAAATTGTCGGTTTTTTTATCAGTCCCATATTCAAAATTACTGCTATAAAAGCCCTCATTTCTGCTACAGTTGTTGGCTGCCACTGTTTGAGTCTCGTATTTGGCGATAAATGCGTTGACTGAATCACCTGGCGAGCGTATCTGCTAGTCTCTGTCACCATAATTGTAAAAAGCTGCAGCGAGAAGAACAAAATGGAAAAAAAACAATTGGTGTGGCGTTTGTTGGTATATGTTTAGGGTCTGGTACTTCTGCATACACAAAGCTTGGAGGAGGTGGATTATCTGATGCCTCATCCATTACTTCAAAAAAAGTATTTGCACTGCAATTTAGTTGTGTTTGGTCGTCGTCGTCATTTGCTGACGCACAATCATCACTTGAAGAAAAAAACGAAGAGTCCTCTTCTCCATTGGACATCTCATAATCCGATTCACTTCCTGCAAATCCATCTTCACTTCCACTACTTATCATGTTATTGTATAAATCACTTGTATCGAACCGCAACTTCTTACTTGGCGATGCCATGCTGCCGCGAAATAATCGGTAAATAAACACCACCAGAGAAGTTCATTTTACTCGAAATATCGCACTGATAATCGAAAAGAAGATCGATATGCTGTGCCTTCGACCTACCTTCTGCGTCTTGGCTAGGAAATACTAACAACTTTGCCTTCAAGCGCGGAAAAAATGAATGAGAAGAGCATCACGATCAGATAGTTACTGGCATTTTTCGCCGAATATCTGGATCACGATCAGATCGTATTTGGCACTAAAAGGGTTAAGACACTAGTCTCCTAAATTTTATTTTTTGTCTCCATACTATAAAGCACTTTTCATTCAAGAAGACTTAAGTTTGACCAAGTTGATAAGTGATTCATAAAGCTCATAATATGCCTGTAAATTCAGGACACCTTGAGTTTTTCTACATAGTTGCTGATTTTTTCATCTCTGAATATATTCTTACAAATTAGGGTGAAACGTTAGCTGTTGGTCCTGTGCATGCTTTTTCAGCCAAAAAGTTTTGACAGAGGAAACGTTAGCTGTTAAAGACTTAATTTTATTACACAACTGCGGCATTAGAGAAACAGCTGCTTAAAAAGTGCCTTTATTCCAAACCTTCCCATGTTTCTTCTCTGTGAAATGGAAATGAAACACCCACCCCATGATTGTATCCTATCAGCTGTAAGTTACATTCTGTTATAACTCTATTGGAAAACCATTAGACTTAATTGTTTGATGGTTTTTTCTGTTGTTTTTACAATTCAAATAATTAAACCCTCCACTTTGGCTCTTAACACAGCTGTTTGTTATTATGCGGTCCAAGCTCACTCTTTCCACAACCAGAAGAAATAGAACAGAACAGTTAATGTTGCGAGATGATAATTTTGAGTTTGGGAGTCAAGTGTGGTTGGAGTTACAAAAGGTCAGTTGTGGGTGGAGTTACAAAATGATTGCTTATATTCATTACACCCACTCTTATCCTAGAACAGTGTATGGTGCATTCATTACTTTTTTAAGAAAAAGTGTTATGTAATTGGTAATCCATTATAATTTATGAAAATAATGTAGAAAACTTGGTCAACGTTGAAAACTGTATCGGCTGTAATGACTTAGCTATTGTTTTCCCTCAGAAGAAGGCAGCCAGTTAACCCTTCACTCCCAGCTGTGATTCATCTTCTCATCGAATTACGTTTATTGCTTTGTCTGTATTGTAACTTTTTGATACATGCAGTTGTTCAGTTCATATGTTCACTGTTAACTGATCTGGTTCTGTGTACATGTTCTCACTGCTTTGTTTAAGTATCACATTCGTTGTTCTTGGTTGTCTAGATGGGAATGCAACTGCAAATGATGAGAATGTGTGCAATGATAAGTGATTATAACAACATGCACTACCACCTGATGCAGTTTGCTTCCAATCTGAAATTAAAGCCCTCCAGTATTGGAGAAACAGCTAGTTCATTCTGCAACATTTCACCTTTCTGTTTGTAATGGAAATTACAGTTCTGCCCTTTACCAAATCATTTCCTTCCATTTACTAGGTATGAGGATGATAACAGTAACAACCATGTCATTAATTTAAACCATTAACTTTTCCTATTTGTGTGTTCACGCTACTTAACAGTGATGTTGCTATTGGCTGACTACATAAAGTGTCCTATGCTCTGAATATCTGCTGTCATTGGCTGGCAAGATCAACGTGACATGAGCTATGACTGGCATATGAAATCACATTTCAGTCTGTTTAAATGCTTCGGAAACTGGAGAATTCTATTCTAGTGTATAAAATCCTAACCATTCACGGGACTGATATTTTTTACTGCTCTGAGTGAAAGTACACCATCGCTTATCATGGAAAAAGTGTATTTTCACCTTGGAAGAATATACACCCTGTATTACAAATGTATGCTACAAGTCCGTGCTAAATGTTAGCTCCATAAGTTGTCTGGAGTAAGTGTTTGTGTTTCGTCTATCAAAACAATTTTCAAGTCTGAGACAGTCGTTATCTCCACCTCATTTGAGGGCAGCAATGTTGTATCATGAATAAAATGCAATTCCCTCATGTTTTTACTCTGCCATATTTAATTTAATGGCTTTTTAAAAAAAAAAAAAATCTACATCTACATCATACTTCTGCAAGCCACTTAGCAACAATATTATTAAAAGGATAAACCGCTACTCACCATGTAATTGAGATGTTGAGTCACAGACAGGCACAACAAGAGACTGCTATCATTTTAGCTTTCAGCTAAAAGGGGCTTCTGAAGTAGAAAACTTCACAAGACAACTCGCTCACAGATGACCACTGTCTCTGGCCACTGTGGTCAGACTCAAGTCTGGCCACAGTAGCCAGAGAAAGTGAGGGTGTATGTGTGTGTGTGAGAGAGAGAGAGAAAGAGAGAGAGAGAGAGAGAGTTGTGTTTTGCGAATGTGTGTGTTTTCTACTTCAGAAGGTCTTTTGTAAGCCACATACGGCCCATCCTAGACAACACCTAAGCAAAAGAACGAACCGATGCCATCCTTCCAATAGGTATACAAATGGTTGATAGACCTTGGCCTGTGCAGAACACTTGACCCTTTATCTCTTTGATCGATAGAATGATCATATGAAACCCCCCCTCCCCCGGAGAATAACATTTTCCCACATGGCTTTTTGAAGTATATTGGAATGGTGCATTGTCGTGCACAAATCAGTTATGCCTCTGTGAAGTTGGCAACCTTTTATAAATTTCTGTTGCCTATCTATACATGCACACATGTTTTGTCTTGCTTAACACACTAGTCTCCCAAATTTTATTTTTTGTCTCCATACTATAAAGCACTTTTCATTCCAGAGGACTTAAGTTTGACCAAGTTGATAAATGATTCATAAAGCTCATAATGTGCCTGTAAATCCAGGACACCTTGAGTTTTTCTACATAGTTGCTGATTTTTCATCTCTGAATATATTCTTACAAATTAGGGTGAAACGTTAGCTGTTGGTCCTGTGCATGCTTTTTCAGCCAAGAGGAAACGTTAGCTTTTAAAGACTTAATTTTATTACTCAACTGTGGCATTAGAGAAACAGCTGCTTAAAATGTGCCTTTATTCCAAACCTTCCCATGTTTCTTCTCTGTGAAATGGAAATGAAACACCCACCCCATGATTGTATCCTATCAGCTGTAAGTTACATTCTGTTATAACTCTATTGGAAAACCATTAGACTTAATTGTTTGATGGTTTTTTTCTGTTGTTTTTACAATTCAAATAATTAAACCCTCCACTTTGGCTCTTAACACAGCTGTTTGTTATTATGCGGTCCAAGCTCACTCTTTCCACAACCAGAAGAAATAGAACAGAACAGTTAATGTTGCGAGATGATAATTTTGACTCTGGGAGTCAAGTGTGGGTGGAGTTACATAAGGTAATTTGTTTGTGGAGTTACAAAATGATTGCTTATATTCATTACACCCACTCTTATCCTAGAACAGTGTATGACGCATTCATTACTTTTTTTAAGAAAAAGTGTTATGTAATTGGTAATCCATTATAATTTATGAAAATAATGTAGAAAACTTGGTCAACGTTGAAAACTGTATCGGCTGTAATGACTTAGCTATTGTTTTTCCTCAGAAGAAGGCAGCCAGTTAACTCTTCACTCCCAGCTGTGATTCATCTTCTCATCTAATTACATTTATTGCTTTGTCTGTATTGTAACTTTTTGATACATGCAGTTGTTCAGTTCATAAGTTCACTGTTAACTGATCTGGTTCTGTGTACATGTTCTCACTGCTTTGTTTAAGTATCACATTCGTTGTTCTTGGTTGTCTAGATGGGAATGCAACTGCAAATGATGAGAATGTGTGCAATGATAAGTGATTATAACAACATGCACTACCACCTGATGCAGTTTGCTTCCAATCTGAAATTAAAGCCCTCCAGTATTGGAGAAACAGCTAGTTCATTCTGCAACATTTCACCTTTCTGTTTGTAATGGAAATTACAGTTCTGCCCTTTACCAAATCATTTCCTTCCATTTACTAGGTATGATGATGATAACAGTAACAACCATGTCATTAATTTAAACCATTAACTTTTCCTATTTGTGTGTTCACGCTACTTAACAGTGATGTTGCTATTGGCTGACTACATAAAGTGTCCTATGCTTTGAATATCTGCTGTCATTGGCTGGCGAGATCAACGTGACATGAGCTATGACTGGCATACGAAATCACATTTCAGTCTGTTTCAATGCTTCGGAAACTGGAGAATTCTAATCTAGTGTATAAAATCCTAACCATTCAAAGGACTGATATTTTTTACTGCTCTGAGGGAAAGTACATCATTGCTTATCATGGAAAAAGTGTATTTTCACCTTGGAAGAATATACACCCTGTATTACAAGTCCGTGCTAAATGTTAGCTCCGTAAGTTGTCTGGAGTAAGCGTTTGTATTTCGTCTATCAAAACAATTTTCAAGTCTGAGACAGTCGTTATCTCCACCTCATTTGAGGGCAGCAATATTGTATCATGAATAAAATGCAACCCCCTCCTGTTTTTACTCTGCCATATTTAATTTAATGGCTTCTTTTTTAAAATCTACATCTACATCATACTTCTGCAAGCCACCTAGTGATGTGTGGCAGAGGTTACTTCTGATGCTACACTTTAGTTGAATAATAGTCCTTTACGTAAATCTTAAAACTTTCAGTTTACGTGACATTGCATTTGTACGATCTGACTTGGCTGCTTGTAGTAATAAGACTCTCTCTCTCTCTCTCTCTCTCTCTCTCTCTCTCTCTCTCTCTCTCTCTCTCTCTCTCTCTCTCTCTCTTTTTCTCTTTTAACAAAGATTCCAAGACTTACCAAGCGGGAAAGCGCCGGTAGATAGGCACAATAAATAAAACACACAAACACACGCACAGAATTTCTAGCTTTCGCAACCGTCGGTTGCTTCTTCAGGAAAGAGGGAAGGAGAGGGAAAGACGAAAGGATGTGGGTTTTAAGGGAGAGGGTAAGGAGTCATTCCAATCTCGGGAGCGGAAAGACTTTCCTTAGGGGGAAAAATGTACAGGTGTACACTCGCGCACATACACACATATATACATACGCAGACACAAGCAGACATTTGTAAAGGCAAAGAGTTAGGGCAGAGATGTCAGTCGAGGCGGAAGTACAGAGGCAAAGAAGTTGTTGAAAGACAGGTGAGGTATGAGCGGCGGCAACTTGAAATTAGCAGAGGTTGAGGCCTGGCGGATATCCTCTCTTCTCGATATCCGCCAGGCCTCAACCTCCGCTAATTTCAAGTTGCTGCTGCTCATACCTCACCTGTCTTTCAACAACTTCTTTGCCTCTGTACTTCCGCCTCGACTGACATCTCTGCCCTAACTCTTTGCCGTTACAAATGTCTGCTTGTGTCTGCGTATGTATATATGTGTGTATGTGCGCGAGTGTACACCTGTACATTTTTCCCCCTAAGGGAAGTCTTTCCGCTCCCGGGATTGGAATGACTCCTTACCTTCTCCCTTAAAACCCACATCCTTTCGTCTTTCCCTCTCCTTCCCTCTTTCCTGAAGAAGCAACCGTCGGTTGCGAAAGCTAGAAATTCTGTGTGTGTGTGTTTGTGTGTTTTATTTATTGTGCCTATCTACCGGCGCTTTCCCGCTTGGTAAGTCTTGGAATCTTTGTTTTTAATATATTTTTCCCATGTGGAAGTTTTTTTCTCACTTTGTGTTGTCATTGTGGAACAAAGGGAGCTTAAAGTGAGCTTCTATTGGGCAGCCTTGTAATTAAGGGTTCATTTGCTGTGGTAAAAGCGTATTGCATAAACTTTGTGTATGTTTGATTTTTAGCTCGTATATTTTAGTGTGTGAAATGTAGACAAGGTATTGAAATTTTATTTTGAATTAAGAGCAGACAATATCTCATGTTGTTCACAAGTTATTGGCTCTTACATCCGACGAATGGTCATGTGAAAAGCACCAGTTATCATCTATGCACATAGTGAATCGTGTGACATAACGATCATCATATTTCTTTAACTGTTCAAGATATTGAAATGGGATTTTCTGCAATTGATAGCATGCAAAGAGGCCCGTACATTGTATGGTAAATACTCAAAACTTTTTTATTCACCAAGCTATGGAAGAAACTTACAAGCAGCAGTGAGAAGTCGGCAGAACGGAACACTTAAAATATGTCAGTTGCAGTTCAGGACTATGTTGAAATATGTCTTCAACACCTGGGAAGTGGCAGAGCATGACAAGTTAACTTGTCCACAGAAGTTAAAGTTCTTATTAGCAACTGGAGCAGCACTTTGTTAATTGGACATATAATTGCTGAATCAGCACCCTCTGAATGTAGAGGAACTAATAGTTTCTGGTAATGTCTCCATGAGAAATTATACTTGTGACTGAGCTTTTGCAAACAGGCTTTTTTGGGAATTACTTCATTCATTTGAAAATGCAGGAATCTTAATTTATGCACTGCTGTGTATGGGATGTGCTATAATTTCGAGTAAGATATTAATTTTGTAGTGCAGGAGGACTGTTTTAAATAACATCATGCTAGAACTAGTCTGTGTGTTTCAAAGAGATGTAAATAGATGAGAAGTCAAGCATATTGTTTAGCAAACTTCTTCTCATACGATATACTTCTGTTGTAATATCATCTCATAGAAAGACAAATTTTGCACGATATGCATTTATGTGCTCACTGAATTAGATTTGCCCTTAAAATTTAGTATATGTAATACATAACTCATATGCAGAAGTCTCATCTCTGGTGTGGCAAGCTTGCTTCTTTCAGCAACTGGAAAAGCAGTTAGTATGTCCAAATGATTATTTTCGGTTCAGGATGTAACTATAGAGGGAGCTACTAAAGGGATACTTATATTCTATCTGTCCATGAAAGTGTATTTGCTCATGTTCAAATTCAAATGTTAAAGTATGTGTTCAGAGAAACATTACTTTTAAGGAATAGTATAGGAAATATGGTAAGTCATTTTAATATTGAAAAATAAATACCAAAATCAATGACAAATGAAATTTTGTGGGCTGGAATGATGTAGACATCATCCTCTCAGAAAAAAATGACCCACAGATCCACAAGTGCCTAGTATCTTCTTGTGTAATGACACTTCTTTTACCACTATTGGCTCTCTCTCTCTCTCTCTCTCTCTCTCTCTCTATCTATCTATCTATCTATCTATCTATCTATCTCCCCTTAAATACACCTGGTAATTGATATTGTTCCAAGTACTTGTTTCTCAGTGCTTTGCTTATGCATAAGTCTCACTATCTTTATCCAGAATTGTATAAATGGGACTGTGACTGCATATGATGAGAAGTTGTGCAATGACAAAAATGATTATAACAACATGCACTACCACCTGATGCAGTTAATTCCTAGTTTGAAATAAGAGAGTGTCACAAAAAAAAGTGATTAATGACATATTCATAAAGTCTTAAATGTGCTTGTATTTTTACATTTGTACTACACATGTAGCTACTAACATAATAGTGAGTATACAGTTAATTTATTTGCGGAGAGTTGTCACATCATTTATAGTGCTGTTCCATGGAAAGTTATGGGAACCACAAGAGTTCTCTCTCTTAGAAACATCAGATTAATTATTGTATGAAAAAGATGTCTATCCAAGATCATTGTATTTAAGCAGTTGATAATGCACTTGCTCTATCACTTCAATACATGTTAGAAGCAAAGGAGTATCTAATAAACGTGTCTACATCCACATGTTGTCACACATGGTTCTGCGAAGTTTCCTGACATTAAAGTTGATAGGTACACACTTTTTTTATATTAAATTTGAATAGTTATAAAAATCTTTTATCTATGTGAACATTACTAAACTAGTGTTATAGCTGCTAATTTTGGCGTTGATTGTTTTGATAGTGTTGTTGCCGTGAAATAAAAATTTGAAACAAATCGGAGGCTGAAAATCCTGAATTACCAACAAAACATCCAAAGGGGGCCCAGAAAAAACTTTTATTCCTGTAAGAATACCTTTGACCTCTTTCCGGAGAGTGAAAATAAAACGAGTTTCATTGAAAGAAAACGTAATAGTGATGAATCAGGAGGTTTCTAGAAAACAAATATGCTCACCAGCAAGCTTTGTGCTGAGTTTGTTCAGTGGAAATGAGTAGGTACTTATTTCAGGTGTTACCTGGAGTATTTAATGTACTGATTAAAATTGGACCTTTTACATATGACAGTTACTCACAAGGTATTTTTCCTTGAGATAGTAAAATGTAACAGCTTGGATACACGTTAGAGCAGATACACCTATCATTTCCATCGTGCACACCACTAGAACTGAGACCCCTGTCATACCATGGTATCAACTTTTCTATTTGTAAAGAAATTTGCCAACGAGCTGTGAAAGCATTTGACCTTGTCCATCAACTATTTTGTTCTTGTAAAATTGTTCGCTAGCAGGAATTTTTCCAGGTGAAAGTAAAGTTAGAAATTAATGGGAGCAGAATGAGAATTATCAGTTTTAATTAGAAACCATTGTGGGTTGTTTTCGAACATAGTAACTAATCAGGCTTAAACATTATCTCTGAGATATTTGACAACTTAACTCCTTATGAAATTCTACAGCATAAAATCTGAACCAGGTCATGACTGTTGAAATTCATCAGTGTCGAAGTGTTAGGAAAGAGAGATATTTTTCATGTACTTGAGAAGATGAAAATCACTTGGAGCCATACCGGAGCTGTAACATGGTTGTTCAAAAAGTTTTTACCCTCTCAGTAGCAACACTTCTGAACCCCAAAGATGAAAAATAGCCCGCTGACATTTTACATACATTTAGTTTATTGCTATCTAGCTCTTTTCATTTATGTTTTGCAGCTCTCTGTTTGCCACCCCATACCTCTGTTTGCATTTTTCCCCTGTCTGATTTTATCCTTCCAGCTGTTGTTTCCATTTAACCTCTGTGATACCTCTGTAGATTTTAGTTCTCATTTCTAATGTGCCATTTCTCTCGATTAATTATGGTATCATGGGAAATTTGTAGTCATTATTCCCATTATCTTGGCTCAACCTGACCTTGCTAACACTGCACCCTTCAGATGCACAAGAGTGACTATATATATACCGTCTTCTCTCCATATGTAATTTTCTTCTCTCCATATGTAATTTTCTTCTTTGCATTTTAATGAATCGCTTCTCACTATATCCTGATATCAGAATTGGTTCTAAGTTCTGGTAGCTCAGGATTTGATGTGTGATTTGGGGGTGTTGATTTTTGACTGTGCCTCTGTTTTCCATTTTCTCTGCAGTTGGGAAGCTTTGTCAGTCTCGTGTATCATCCAGATATTTGACTGTTTCGTGGTGTTATGTGATTGAAAATAATTATAGGCATGTCTTATGTTTATCATCACAGCTCTTAGGTAGAAGTGCAAGTGTGCATATTCTTTTGCATAATAATATTGCCCATATTTTATTAAGAGATTGTACTTTGCACATTTGTTTCCTTTGTATGTCCTTATATACTTGGCAAACTCTCCCCATCCCTTACCATCATCTACCCATAGGAACTGTTCCTATTAATATACAGTAGAAGGTGAAAATAATTTCAAATAGCAAATTTGGCAATTGTTTCTAAAATGTACCATTTTCTCGATGATGTTTGCTGTATACTTGAACATTGATGCAAGTATATGACTAGTTTGCATAGTCAGAGTTGTGTGTTCTACATGTTTCCTTTTTGTTACAAGCTTTCTTATTTTTTAATCTGGGTGATAGTATGTTCTTTACGTAACTGCCTGTTACTCTTGTCTTATGGTTGACTTGTGGTTTGTCTTTTCAATATAGTTCAATTCTGTACATAACATTTATAATATTTTTTATTTTAAGAAATTTACACTGTATAAATGATGCAAAAATGCACAGTATAAAGATATAGTCTGTACTATAAAATGGTGCTTTACTTTTGTACCTTAAATTTATTTTGTGTTTCTTTCAGTCAGCTGTACAATATGGGAAAATCATGATGTGAAGAAGGCTGATCTTTCTGTGCTAGATATCAGTTCCGCTATTATAGCCAGAGTGGAAACTATGCCTGAAAATATGGACTATTTTTATGCAGGTAATATTACAACTTCCACCTTCAGTCCACAATCATGCTGAGAAGGTTGCACAAAAAAGGTATCTCTCTCTCTCTCTCTCTCTCTCTCTCTCTCTCTCTGTGTGTGTGTGTGTGTGTGTGTGTGTGTGTGTGTGTGTGTGTGTGTGTGTGTGTAGGAGGGGGGATTTCCCCTCCCCAGTGCTCTCTTCTTAACTTTTTTTGCTGTTAGGAGATTGGAGACAGGTTGAGAGAGCATCTTGCTAACCATTTTCTTACTGGTTAGGATGGACTGTGTTTCTTTTTATAAATTTATTTTAAGTGTTAATTAATTAGTTGTGCTGTGCTCCTTGAAAGATGTAGGAGGATATTAACATGCACAGTTCAAGAAATAGAATAAATTTTTGTACACTCATAATGACTTAAGCAGGCTCCTGTTCAGTTTTGAAGTAGTCCATCTTTGACATGTATGCACTAAGCTCCAATCAGAACTGCAAAGAAATAGCTGCCAGTCACTTCGATATTCTTATTCAGATACATCACAGTGTCTGAGAAACCAGCAAGTCATGTGGGAGCCCATCTTCTTACATTGAGTTTGGAACTATCTTACTCGAAACCTTTATCATCAAGTTCAGATATCAAAAAGGAATGTCAAATGGGAGTGAAATATTTCATTGTATGGCTCATGGTGCTTTTCTGACGTACAGTAAGGTCTCACTGAAGTCCCTGTACTGACTTGTTGTGCACCTGCTTTGTTACAGTTTCTAGACTGCTGTGTGATATTCAGAACGCTGTTTCGTGGGAAATTTTCATGCCTGTAGGTGAATCCAACTTTACATGGCAATCTGTAACATTAATGACCAAAGCACATATAACCATTATGTTTCACAGTCGAACCACAGGCTGCATATGTCATTTTAACATGAAAGTATTGATCATTTTGAAGATCATAAAGTGCATGCTACAAAATGTGCAAAATTTCTGTAACAGACTTTTGCAGACTGAAGAAAAACATCAAATATTGGTCTTGATGTGTTCGCTTCACCTCCCTTTTTCTAAGGTAACTGTCGTGCTTTGTTTTGGTGTAAAAGTTTCATTAACACCAACACCCTGATCAAATAAGAGACCCAACTGATTTTAAAAATTACAAAACACAAGAAATAGTTTGCTTCCAAGTTTTTATTTTAATTTTTTAAATGTTACATGTGTACTGATGGTTCAAACAGATATAATTCTCCAGCTAGTTATTTTTCCACAAACGATTGATAATACTTGGTGTATATGTCACTATGTAAAAGGTACTTGTGTTGGTGAGAAGTAACGATATTCTGAAATTTTCTTCTTGGCTCAGGTTGTCGTCCTCAGTTGATATTGTTAGAGTATCCAACAGGAAGAATCATTGGAATTTTGAAGACATTCTATTGAATATTCTAAACTGAGGGAATTAACACTTTTTGTATTGGTTACCATGGTGTGTGGGAGCTGATGTCATAGGTGCAGCAGCCAATGACTTGTGTGGGGTTACATCTATGTAGTAGGATTATGCCATCTCTGTGCATATTCTCCACTCTAAAGCGAAAAAGAAAAATAATTTTTTGTGGGAGGAAGAGTCATTGCAAATGAGAACAAGCTGTGACCAGTAAAGCCAATCATTTGCCAATGTTGCCCATCTTTCTAAATTCAAAGATGGGAAGAAGAAATTCTGATTAGACTGAATATGCAATTGCCTCGCGACACGTGCTTTCCAAATAAGAGGATCCATCTGTATGGGATGATTTAACAAAATATGCACTTTTCACTGATAGGAAGTCAGTCCTCAGATACACAGGGTATGCACCATAAATTTTATGTGATAAAGGTATGTCCACACAATGAGTCTTTCATTGTATGCAGTCACAGACGCAGCAGAATAAAAGGGCATACACAAAAATCTGTGGAAAGACCGCATGTATACATGGGCATTCTCGTATCCACAAGTTGCCTCAAGACACAATCAGTCTACTTTAAATCTCCTTCTTTGCTTGGGGGCTTCTGTTTCGCTTATTTCAGTGAAAAGTTGACAGGAAAAGAAAACTCAAAAGTGACTGTTGATAAGTAAATATTAAACAACAGAGGTATGAGAAGTACAAAGTGATAACGTTTTGTCTGCAAATTTTCAAGATGAGGTCATCACGAGATTTTAGATTTTCAGCTTGGGAAACTACAGTGATAATGCTGACAGTAAAATTTTGTTATCTATTAGCTGGCGACTTATATACTTGTTTGAATTATGTATTTCTCATTTCAAAATAATGCTATCAAAAATGTAACTTGTGATATGGAATAATTGCATTTATTATTTAATTGTTCTATACCTCTTTTCACTATAGGAAATGCCTAAGCTTGTGCTTGTTAGCATATTTTGTTTCTATACAGTATTACAAATGGCTCTGAGCACTATGGGACTTAACATCTGAGGTCATCAGTCCCATAGAACTTAGAACTACTTAAACCTAACTAACGTAAGGACATCACACACATCCATGCCCAAGGCAGGATTCGAACGTACGACAGTAGCGGTCGCGTTGTTCCAGACTAGCACCTAGAACTGCTCAGCCACTCCGGCCGTCACAGTATTACAGTTTGTATCTATTAGCATCTGTAAGGACTGTTTTCATGTATAATTATGATTCATTCCATATACATAGTTGTTTACAGAATACAAATACATAAAAATAAAAGTGATTGTTCCTGAAACTGATATATACCTGCGGGAGGTCCATTTCTGTTATGTGAAGGTTAGTTGACTTTCAGTGTGTCATTTGTATTTAGTCATGAAATATGATATATAGATTAACATCCTCAGAGTTGGCAAATTTGGGAATTTCGTGGAAGCCAGAATCCACCATAATGGAGGTTTTTTGGGATTATCTTTTGCATCATCAGTGTGCTTCATTTCTATTTTTAGTAGTTTGTTGAGGAGCTACACATACCGCATCATTTCTTTTGTTCAGATATAAGGCTGTTCAGTTGTTGTGCTTTTGAGTTGCCAGACAATGAATATTTGTCCACAGTTTTCATATACACTTTTCACTAGATTGTTATTCCCTGTTGTCCCACTTCAGAACTTACGATATCTCATTGTCCACAGAAATATGATTGGAGACTTCATCTAATATTTGATAATCAGGGCAACACATCTCGAATTTTTATTAAATAATCTTCAGAAGCAAGCGTTAGATATGATTTCTTTCTTTATCTGTAATTATCTGTAAACTTCAGCGTGCTTCCTTTGGAGTCAACAGACATTATTGCACATAAATCGCTGTAAGCATAACCACAGCACACTACACAATCAAGCAGATACCGACTCAAGCTGTCCGTCATCTGCTAAAACACCCATAGATTCCCACCAAAGGCAGGTAGCAGTAAACTTTATGCTTGGCCTCCATTTCCTGGAAATTATACTTGCACAAATGCGTATGTATAGTTACACAAGTGGAAAGTTACAGGCATGTGCACCTTTTGTAAGAAGACAAAACACACTGCTCTGGCTGTAGAAAATTTTTATTAAAACCACGACTGGTTTCACACCAAATTAGACGCATCCTTGGATGATCTAATCAGAGATTAGAAAGAAAGTATTTTACTTTTTTTTACTTCCCCCCCCCCCCCCCCCAATTTTGCATCGAGTCAGACCTCCCTAAACTATTAAATGGGAAATGTCAATGTGTAATAGAAATTGGGTTATCCATATTTATCAGTTGCCATTTACATTGTCTTCTTTCATCTGACAGTCACTTTTATTTCATATATTTTGTTTTACCACTTTGTCTTTTTATCTCTCCTTTTGCTATCTGTTTTATTTATTATTCAGCAAAGTATTCTTGTGCAAACAGTGAAACACATTAAACATACGAAATTTTGGATAATAGTTACTGAACATATTAAATTTCTAGAAGTTTTATGTGATTTTTACATGATAGACTTTTAGAGAAGAAAAAGGCTGTTGTCTCCATAAATGATATTCTGCATCACCAAAAAGAATGACAACAACTTGTCCATATAACTACTAATTTTCTGCTTCATCGTTACCCTATTAGATTTGATTCTTCTTTAAAAAAATTGTTCTTTTTCTGCTAAAATGCATTTTGAACTAAGTTAATGTCTCCTTAAAACGGCCTTTCCTCTTCCGGAAAATTTGTTATTGGACTGTATATGATGACAACTGCTGTATGACAAAGTGATATATTAACATGCACTTCCAGCTGATACATCCAATTTAAAGTAAGGTCGTTTAACATTTGTACAGAATATTGATTGTATAGATTCTGAAATAATGAATGCTTAATGCATGAAAAGTGATGAATTGACTGTGTGTTAACAGCAACATAATTCAGTACCTTTCAAGAAAGGCTGTCAATGTGTCTTATGTTCATTTTACATTTCTGCCCTCAAATTATAAAAAAAATTGTAATGATTCATATTTTCGTTAAGTGGTTTTGTACTTGCTTCATTTTTACAGGTGTAGTAGTTTCCGTGGTGATTTCCCTGCTGCCTTCAATATGCCGTTTTGTTGATGTTTTATCAGAGACACAACCAACAACTCCTGTCAACACAGTTATGCTTGCCAATGTGTCATCATCCAGCACCCTGAATATTGGAGGACTACTGTCGCATTTTTCTGACTCTCTTATTTATATTTCTGAGGCTGCTGTTGGGGGAACATTATGGTGAGTAATTTTAATGCTTTGCTTGTACACTAAGTGGAAATCTGTTTCGTGTATCTGTTTGGACTAGTCTGAAGATGCTAGTTCCAAGCATTGAGGTGTCAGCTAGCTGAAAAGCCCTTCCAGTGTTGTGTATTCCTCACACTGAAGTACCACAGTAGTGAAGCCTTTGTCTCCACAGCAGATGATGCTGGACCTGTCTACCTTCAGATTAGAGGACTCGGCTTGGATAAGGGTTGGAGTTTCTGTGTTATTTTTCGTGAAGGCTTGGTAGGCTATGTTGGAAGTAAGAAATTCCTTAATAGTTTCTGTTCCATAATGACCTCATTTCTTTGAAGCAGGCCAAAGTGCAAAAAGTTCTGAGTCCTAGGCTTCTCTATGGGACTTGCAACTGCCTCCTAACACCTTATCCACCAAGGGACGTGAGCGCCCCCCACCCCCAAACACACAAAAACACACGCCTTCTACGTATTATCCAAGCTACACAAAAACAACATTTTTTGTCATCCCATAGTAAATGATTTGAAAGTGCTAACTGAACTCATCTCAGCTCTGGCATGTCAGTACTTCCATCCCATCACACAGTACCCTATCTACATAAAAGACACCAGTCACTTCCTGGAATGTCTTAAATCCATTTCCAGCTGTCTCCCACCTGAGATCCTTGCTGTCATTATTGGTGCAGCCTAGCTCTACACGAGCAATTGCCATACATGCAGCCTCTCGCTACCTCTACTAAAGACAACATGAGAGGCTCCCTAAAGACTAGTGGTCACTGTAGCAGACTTCATCTCAATCACAAGTTCTGTAG
Source organism: Schistocerca gregaria (assembly GCF_023897955.1). Classification (NCBI taxonomy): domain Eukaryota; kingdom Metazoa; phylum Arthropoda; class Insecta; order Orthoptera; family Acrididae; genus Schistocerca; species Schistocerca gregaria. The sequence continues at coordinate 260,482,382 of NC_064921.1, forward strand.
ATTTGAGGAACATATCTACACAGAGGGGCCCACTATGGAAACAAGCATGGCCCCATTGAATGCTCACCTTTACATAGTTCACATGGAAGAGGCATTCCTCTTGATCCAGATGCTGGGTCACTGACTTTTACATATTTATCAATGGCATTTTTGTGGTCTGGAATCAAGGTGAAGAAGAATTCTTCCATCTCCTGTAACAGCTTACCTCCTTTCCCATTTAAATTCATGTGGACCTATCCAAAATCACCTGCCTTGACATTGACTTGCACATCACTGAAACCCACATACAAACTGTGATTCATGTAAAACAACCAATAACCAGCAGTACCTATTCTTTAACAGCTGCTAAATTTTCGAAATCAAACTCTCCATTTCCTACAGCCTATACATTTGTGGCAGGTGTGTATGCTTCATCACTCAGTAGGTGCATCAGCCACCTATACCTGGCTTTCCTCTCCCAAAACTACCTGACAGATCTTGTCCTTAAACAAATCTTCTGGTCAATATGCTCATCTCACCTTCTGACTAATACAGCTTCCACTTCAAACACACTCGGAAGTACAGCGTGCACACACACACACACACACACACACACACACACACACACACACACACACACACACACACACTTACCTTTAAAACATCCTTTCAAAACTCCGTCACATGTCTAGGTTACTATCCCTAACGCTGCAATTGTTCCTGCTATAAAACAATTCGGCACACCCACCTGCTACAATTTCTTCAATGCCACCACTGGCACATCAAAGGCAGATTGATGTGCAAAACCATATACATTGTTTACCAACTAAAACACATCCATTGCATGGTGTTGTGTATAGAAATAAGCCCTATGAAAATGGCTGAACTCTTGAATGAGGATAGTAGCATTGTTTGCTTTGGGAACTACTGCTTCAGAATTGCTGAGCGTACTGTACATCATGACTCAAGGGATCTGAATGACTTCTACACTGCATGGGCTTGTCATATCCTCCCGTCCAACATTAGTTTCCTTGAACTCCAGAAATGAGAACTCGCTTTCCAGCATATCTTTGCATTCTGCAGCCTCCTCAACTCTACTAACTTACAATTCGGAGTACACTCTTTTTATTATTTATTTACTCAGTTGCTTTCTTTATTCATATTTTCTTTTGTATCCTTGTCTCCCCCATTCCACCTCCCTCAATCTCTAGTTTGTCTCTGATTCATTCTCGACTTCTTAGCACTCCTTGGACTACTGATTTCTCTTCCTCTTAATTCATTTTTAAGTCCCACACAATCATCCTATCATCTTGGGACTGAAGGTGGCCTAGTGCTTACCAGTGCACAATTTTTGACCACCTCTTCCATATAGCAGTGTTCGGAATATCACCACCTGAAGGTGAGCACTGGCCAGCCATTCAATTTCTTTATAATTGTTTTAATTTCCTAAAGTGCATTTTCCATGAATAAGTCTCTTTGTAAGATTAAGTGGTAAGGTTTTAGATGTTAACCAATTGTAAGCCTGTTCCATTATTCTCGTGCTGTGTTTGGGTCCTTTACGAATATATTCCCGTCATCAGCGATCATCACAATAGTGTTTGCCCACTCCAAAGTTTGTTTTATTGTGTTAATGTTTGTAGAAGAGGTTGTGGTTCATGTTGTTGCAATTAGACTCCATCTAAGGAAACAGGCTTGATTTAGGTCAAAACAGCATTCTGGCACTTCCCCATGGAGGTTTTTTGAATTCACAGGGACATGTTGACACTGGAGTTTTAAAATATACTGAAGCACCAAAGAAACTGGTATAGGCTTGCATATTCAAATACAGAGATACGTAAGCAGGCAGAATATGGCGGTGTAGTCGGCAACACCTATATAAGACAACAAGTGTCTGGAACAGTGGTTTTATACGGTGACTGGCAACAGTAAACTTGTTGTTTCATTCAATGTCAATGACAGTCACAGTAAAGCCTAATCTAAAATGTTCGCATTTAAATGTTATTTTTAGCTGCATGTTGTGCCATGTTCAGCTGCATATTTGTGTCACAGGGTGGTCCACATGCTCTTGGCTACAGTTTGCCAGTGGCTGTTCATCCTGCGAGACAGCTGGTTGACCTCTGGGCCAGTATAAAAAGCTGTGCAATGACTGCAGCAGAGCTGGTACATAATGTGGCTGCTTTCACAGGTGGTATGTGCTCAGATGAGTCAGGGTAAGCTTGTGACAGTGCTGGAATAGGAAGTGCTGGATGGGTGAATTGGGTAGATCTTGCACTTGGGTGTTCCCCAGGGATGTGATCCCTGTAGGAAGGGGTTGGGAGAGGGTGTGGTGTGGGGTGGAGTAGGATGTTGGGGAGGTAAGGTGGGTAATGGCATACCATATTCGGTGAGGTGGGAAGTATCTTGGGTAGGATGTCCTTCATTTCAGGGTATGATCATAGATAATCAAAGCCCTGACAAAGGATGTGGTTTAGTTTTTCCAGTCTGTGGTGGTAATGGGTGGTGAAGAGTGTGCTCCTTTGTGGTCTAATTTTGGGATTGGTGAGAGGATTGGGGGATATGGCATGGAACATCTGTTTATGGACTAGGCTGGGAGATAGTGCCTCTCTGTGAAGGCCTTGTTGATACCTTCAGCATATAGAGCAAGGGAGTTTTTGTCACTGCAGATACACTGACCCTGGGTAGCCAGGCTGTGTGGGAGGGATTTTTTTGATGTGGAAGGGATGGCATCTGTTGTCAGTTGGTTGGTTTAATGTGGACAGAGGAGTGGATGGAGCCATCCGAGAGGAGGTGGTTAATGCCCAAACAGAGCAAATGCTGGGTCGAGGAGAACCAGGCAAAGCGGATAGGAGAGAAGGTGTGGAGTTTGTGAAGGAATGCGAAGGGTGTCTTGGACCTGAGTCAATATCATGAAAATATTATCAGTAAACCTAAACCAGACCAGAGGTTGGGGTTTTGGGAGGTTACGAAGGTTTCCTCTAGATGGCCCATAAACAGGTTGGCGTATGAGGGTGCCCATGGCTGCTCTGCAGATTTGTTTGTATAACTTTCCTTCAAACAATAAGTAGTTGTGTGTTTTGAAAAGGTATATGAGGGAGTGGGTTTGGAGTCTGAAGAACATTGTGAAACATAGTGTTAAGAGCAGCAAGGCTATGGGATGAGGGATGTTGGTGTATAAGGAAGTGGCCTCATCAGTGACAAGTAGGGATTCAAGAGGTAATGGGATGGGGATGGTTGAGAGTCAGTGAAGCAAGTGGTTGGTATCTTTTATGTGGGGTTTGGACTTCGGACAGTTTATTAGAGATGTTGGTCAATGACAGCCAAAATTCTTTCAGTGGGGGCACAATAACCCGCTACAGTGGGGTATCCAGGATTGTTGGGTTTGTGGATTTTTGGGAGCATGTGAAGGCGAATGTTGTCACAGGGGTGAGGAGAGAATGGGATTCAGGGGAGAGGTTCTGTGAAGGGCCTAAGGGTTAAAACAGAGATCAGGGGTTATTTTAGACTTCTGAAATGGGATCACTCTCACAGAGTTTGTGGGTGAGATAGTCAGATAATTGCAGAAGCCTTCCGCCAGGTAGTCGGTGCAGTTCATAATGATAGTGATGGAACCATTGTGATCAGGTAGAGTGATTAGTTTAGGATTTGTTTTGAGGTCGTGTATGGCTATTCTTTCTTCTGGTGTAAGCTTGATGTTCTTAAGGAAGGACCTAGGGAAGCATGGTCAGGCAAAGTTAGAGGTCGGTATTTCCAGGAAAGTGACCAGAGGGTGATTAGGTGGGATGGGAGGAGGTGATAGTGGTATAAACTATGAGAGGCAGGGGTCAGCATTGGGATTAGGGTGGCTTTGGTTGGAAGGATTGGTGGCAAAGAGGTGTTTCCATTGCAGGGATCAGGAGATGGGTTTAGGTGACTGACAAGTCCAACTTGCTAAATTTGGGTGTGGCCTAAAAGTGAAGCCTTTGGATAGAACTGAAACTTTTGTTGGGTTGAGGGGTTTGGTGGAAAGGTTACTAACAGTGTTTCAGGAATTTTGTGGCTCTGAATTAGTGGAGTCTTGGTAGGAAGGTTTTGGGCCATGTGTGAAGTTGAAAAGGTCAGCTAAACTGGATCTGCGTGCTGTTGGGATTGACAAGGAGGAAAACTGTGGGCAGGATAAGGGTTGGATAGTGGTGCCCTGAAGGGCAATAGGTTTTAAGCAGGTTGGGTAATTTATGGAGGTGTCATCTGGAATGCTCCTCTAGGTGCTGAAGGTCAGGGGATTCCATTTCAGTAGGTATCATAAAAGAAGCATTATCTAGCAGATGGGGTTCTGGGATGCCTGTGCTATAGAGATGTGTTTTTGCAGTACCAGGTTTTTGAGGGCCAGGGAGTGGCAGAATCTGAGAAGGTGATAGTGTAAAAGTGTGTACAGACATGTGAAAATATGCACAGATACATGAAGGCATCCTGTGGGTTTTGATTACTTATCAGCATGCCATGAAATGGGGTATCCTATGCAAGATCCTTACCAACACCTCCGATTTATTATCCCGACTTGATCTGATCGAATAGCAGCCCAATGTTTATAATTAACATGACTGTGAACCTAATGGGAGTGGTAATCGGAATTGACTGCTACGGAAGTTGTTACTTTCCAGTTCGCCCTGTTCAATATTATAATACTGAATGTCTGGTAATAAGGAACACCAACCCAGTTTACTAATTATGAACTTATATTCTTCTCAAAACAACAAAAAGGAGATAGCCACTGCCTTCATCATACATATCTAATTACGGCTAATCTCAGCACAGGCTTTCTTCATTTTCCATTATCGTCACACGCTAATCCAACACTGCAATCCAAGGTTAGGCCGGCGCTGTAGACGCAAAACCAAATATCGGCACTAGTAATGTCACTGATCACTTTCGTAATGATACTTCTTCACTTTCCCAGTATTAATCTATTACATAGGGGTCTAACCACAGCGATGGCGACACCCTTCTTTGTTAAAGACCCTATTTCAACAATGGCCTTCATACACACACTACACCCGCCAACCACGCTGACGCAACTCCACACTCGCTCTCGCAACACGTCACAATCAATTGTTTGTCCTATCGACCTCTGCCGAGTGCAAAGTTATAGTAAGGGCCTATGAACCCCTTACGCAACCCCCCCTCCTAAAGTGAGATGCCTATGGAAGATCCTTCCCACCCCCACCCCCCCTACTAAAGTGATATGCCTATGCAAGATTCTCCCCCCCCCCCCCTTCCTAAAGTGATATGCCATCACCAACCCAACCTCCACAACATCCTATTACATTCCCATTGCCAGTCCCAATCCCAACCAGCCAGGTGTGATGCTTTCCCACCCAGCACTTCATGTTCCAGTCCTGTTAAAAGTTTATCATACCCCATCAGAGACTAGGCCGCCTGTGAAAACAGCCGTGTCATATACCAGCTCATGACGACCAATCACCTGTCCACCAGGATGAATGGCCACTGACAAGTTGTGGCCAACAACATGGTTGACCACCCTGTGGCACAACATGCAGCTGTACATGACATGCTTGATTTGAGTGGCTGTTGTACAACCCAGACCATCTGGATCCTCCTATCATCAGCTTTTATGAACAGATGGGCATTATCCTTAAAATACATTTTCCACTTCTGAAATAATTCTGGCCTCAACCTGCAGTAACCTACTGTCCTATCACCCCCTCACTATATTTGTTTGCTGCCATCTGCCAACCCATCCATCTGCCTTTCTGCTTCCATGCTTCTCTCTTTTTCTGCTCCCCCCTCCTCCCCCCCTCCCCCCACACCCGCCTCCTCCCCCCCTCCCTCCCCCCACACCTCACAGCCTCCCAATGTGGCATCTTGGCAGTCTTCTCATGCCTCCATTAGTTTCTGTATGCTCTGTCAGCACTCCTAACTCCCTCCACCTGTACCCTGCTATCTCCCTGCCTCACTCCAGATTTCCACTGACAAGGGAATGGTCCAATAAGACTCGTCGAAACCTACCCTGACATTTTTTTTACATAGGAAGAAAACGAAAGAAATGCACTGCCAAAATTTTAGCTGATAAGAAGCATTGTAAGGATTAAAAAGAAAATAGCTGAAGATTGCCAAATTCGTAATTCTCCAGGCAGTAGTAGAAATGTACACACCTACTGGCACTGCATGCAATTAGGAATGTACACAGCTGAGGTTGGCTGTACATTTGTAGACAGGAAACATGACACAACCCGTAATTTGTAAGGGCCATTTCAGGTTACCATTCATTGATAGTTTTTTGAAGCTACAGTACACAGTTACTATTCTCTCGAATTAGCCACTCAAGTAGCATCTATTACAAATTATCAGTTGCTTTTTGCAGTATTGATAAGTATGCTGAATTTAAAAAAAAAGCTGAATTAATATTTATTGTGCTTTCGTAAGACATGCTTGCTAATAGTACCTTTTTTTAAATCCAGTTTCACAGTAATGTGGAATCCAGTTAATGTTCTCAATTTAGCAATGGTGAAATATGAAGAATGTGGTATCCAGCCAACATCACCTACTTCTCATTAGGACGTACATATGTGTCATTTGTTGGTTGATTTCCTTGACATTCATTCGTATGATATGGACGTTTCGTTTGAGAAATCGTGGATACGTTAGAAGAAATAGGAAATAATGTGACGATTCCATGAATTGTGGTTCGGGTGATGTCAGTTGTGCGAGTAACAGTTCTGAAGAAGAAAACCTTCAAAGCCTAAAAAGAACACATACTGTAACAGCTTTCAGGGACAAAGAAGAAGAGTGAATTACATGAAGAAATAAACACCAAACAGAAACCTGAAACCATCTGAATGAAAAACTGTTCGGAAGATGTAGACCTGCTTGTGAGAGGCTGTGCACTGTTACCAAGAGAGATCTACAAGGCTGAGCCCTCTAAATGGCGTCTGACATGAACATAGCAATTTCCAGGCTTCGTCGACCTGGCTACACAGGTTCAAGAAATACAGAGTAGGAAGTCATAAAATTACCAAGTTTATGTCACGTAAAAATGTAGAGCAACTGCCAGTGATAGACTGTGCTATACAGAAATTCATAGCTGACATAAAGGCAAAACTTGCTATTATCGCTGTAACTTCTGTTTATAATGCTGATCAGTCAGGTTTCGTAAAAGAACTGCATGCACACTGCACTTTATCATTTTGGGGTGAAAAAACGACAGTGTCAGTTGCCAAATCAATGAATGCAATGACACATTCATATATGATAATGCCAGTGATAAGTATGATTGGTTTTGCTGTTCATGCAGCTGTATATCTGTCTTCAAGAACAGCAAGGCAAATTATGACCAAAAATAAAAAAGGGACTGTTTAATTGCAAAAGTCTTGTAATCGACTATCAAATTCAGTAAAGACGTAGATGTAATGTGGAGTCTGATTGGAACTACCAGTGCAATTCAACCTGTCAATAACGAATTTATTCGACAGTGGAAAGCATTGTTCAGGAAATCATCAGGCAACCTAATTTCCGATACCTCTCTCTCATTCAGGTTTATCAGCGAAACAGTATTCTTAAGCTGCAGTCATTTGTGTATTACCAGTTTCCTTCGCTACACTTTACGAAGTTGATCAAGTATGCCTGGTATGCAGAACAATGGCCAGGACCATTTCTGACTCCATCCCAGACCTGTCTAAATAAAACTAGTGGTTACTACAAAGTGCCTGATTGCATCAATTTTTCCTTTGTCCACTGCGCCTGGTGCAAGAAAAATGTTTATTTTTGTCATTCGATAGACACTTCTCATTTTTGTGATGTCTACAGGTAATAAACAAGTGTTTCACTGATAGTCAGATGTACATCATTCAAACATTGTTATGAGGAATGGCCTACAGGAATTGTTATAAAATGTAGTACTACAAGACAGTTTCATTTCAACAAGTTACAAATGCTCATTGATGACTATAATTTGTTGAAATGAAATCTGGTACAAAGGCTAGGCCACACGGCATCAGCCGAGCGGTCTAAGCTGTCGCAGTTATGGACTGTGTGGCTGGTCCCGGCAGAGGTTCGAGTCCTCCCTCGGGCTTCGTTGTGTGTGTTATTCCTCAGGATAATTTAGGTTAAGTGGTGTGTAAGCTTAGGAACTGATGACCTTAGCAGTTTAGTCCCATAAGATTTCACACAATTTTGAACAAAGGCTGGGGCATCTCCCGTAGGTGACGCACATTGGCATGGCCCAGTCGGCGTGAGAAATACGCATAGACATATGTGCAGTTCAAGAAAGATGATGGAGTGGAAGCAAATCGTACAATATTGGATGCGGTTACAAGCTGATGTATAAGGGCACACATAGAGCAGCTAGTGGGATTGGCATCATAGTATCATCCAAGTTTGACGGCAATACGACTGAAGTGAAGTGCAAAGATATGGTGATCACCTGATGAAGATTGTGTACATCACAGATGGCAGAAAAATCCACTTTTTCAGTGCCTAAGCTCCACAAACTGGCCAAGCAGCTTCCACCAAGGATGCCTTTTGGAGGATGCTTGATGCTGAAGTGCCCCCAAAAGAAGATTACATCTTCATGCTGGTGATCTGAATGGGCACGTAGGGTGCAGAAAGGAAGAACATACTGCTCACCGTGGGCATGAATTCGGAGAAAAGAATGACGGTGGGCAGCGTATCCTCGATTTCTCAGAAGCTCATAACCTGGCAATGGCGAACATATGGTTCAAAAAGCATGACTCACATCTAATTGCATATTATAGCGACACTGATGCCACGCAGATTGACTACATCTTCGTGAGATGCCGTGATGCAGTCGTCATCCCCTGTGAAACAGTTGCAACACAACACCGTCCATGGATCTGCTACAAACCAAGTTGCCAACAAGCAAGCACATAGATCTCACAGGACCTGCGAGAAACAGATGGTGGAAATTCAAGGATAAGGAAGCCAAAATCACAGCCCGAATTACTTTGCCACCAGTCACCACAGTTGAAGAATGCTGAGAGAAACTGAAAGTGTCTGTCCATGAAGCTGCACATGCAATTCTTGGGATAACATGACAAAACCAGGATGTTGGAGGTTCAATAGAAATACGTGGCTTTGGAATGACACCGTCAAAGGCACAGCGATGGAATGCATACAGAACAGCCCAAAGAGATACAAAAAAGGTTATAGCAGCAACCAATCCTCATGTTATGCTAATCTATATGCAAAACTTGACACACATGAAGGAGAGCGGGACTTACATTGACTCACAAAAACAAGACATCGCAATTCGGAAGAGGTTCATAGGTTCTACAGAGTCAATCATGAGACCAGTAATCTGCTAGTTGACTGGAAGAAGGCCAGAGAATGATGATGCAGTTACTTAAAGATGATCTTAACAGAAGAGTTCCTCCATCCACCAATACCCACCGGCCGTGTGGTATTGAATGGCCCGCAATACAAATTGCAGTCAAAGAGGTTAAGACTGCTTTGAGGAAAATGAAACCTGGGAAAGCCACTGGCCCAGATGACCTTCCAGCAGAGTTATGGTGTTCCCATCATGGCAGCCAAATGGTAAACGGAACTCTTCAACAAGATAATTAATGAGGGACAACAGAGCACCACCATGCCTATCTTCAAGAAGAAAAGAAATCCCACTGAGTGCACCAACTACCATCCAATTCAGCTTCTCCGCCACACCATGAAAATCTTTGAGCATGTTCTGGACCAAAGGATCTGTGAGATCACACAATTCCCAGAAACCAAGCTGGATTTGTGAAGAACTGCAGCACAACTGATGTGATTCATGCTGCAAGACTCTGTCGAGAAACATCATGAGAAAGCCAAGCTGCTGCATCCAGCATTCTTGTATCTCGAAACGTCCTTTGATTGGGTGCCACACAGTCTCATCTGGCTAACACTTTGACAGCATGATGTGCCAGAGCAGCTTATTGACTAGGTGCAGTAACTTTATGCACAGCCCAGAAGTTATGTCCATACAACCTCAGGACTATCCAAGGACTTCCCCATTCCAGTTGGCATCCATCAAGGTTCTGCAATATCACCAGTTCTGTTCATTCTCGTAATGGACACCGTGACAGCTGATCTGCACCGGCCATTACCATGGACCCTACTTTAAGCTGACGACATGATACTGGCAACAGAAAACAAGCTTGATCTGCAGAGCCAAACTCCAAAAATTGAGTGACCGGTTGGCTCAACATGGCTTGCACTTTAATTTGAATAAAACTGAGTACATGACATCAGACAAACATGAAATAGAATCTGACTCATGTGAGTAAGTTTAAATACCTTGGTTCCACAATCACCGTTGACGGCCGATGCACCGAAGAGGTGAACAACAACCGGAGTCACTTGCGACCACAGGATGAAAGATAATTTAAAATCAAAAATCTATCCCCCTGTCATCTGACCAGACGTGTTTTATGGTTGTGAGTGCTGGCTGACTACATTTGAGACAGAATGCCACCTAAGTGTGATGGAAACGAAGATGCTAAGGTGTACAGTGGGCCTCACTAAGTTAGATCACGTTTCCAGTGACAGCATTAGAAAACAGTTTGGTGTTGCACTGATCCAAAACAAGATGCATGAGAGTTGTCTTCGATGGTTTAGGCGCGTTTTACGGGCCGGTGATGACTATTGCCAAGGTGGGTTACGTTCTTGAAGTTCTCTGCAGAAGATCAGAAGGACGAGCAGCAATGTTGGGCTGATACGGTTCATAAAGACCTTACATGTGTGAACACCCAACCAGATGCAGCCCATGACAGAATGAAATGGAGACAATGGACCCATGTAATGGACAGTGCAGGTACGCAGGACAAACGCTGAAAGAAAAGAAGAGGAAGACAAGTCCTCATTGATGGAAGTTGTTGGTGACATCAAACACTGCCATAATTTTATTTTCTCTGCTACCTTTTTTATTATAATTGAAAGTGCAAGAATTGAACTGTGCATATGAAGTTATTCAAAAAAATGTTTGTATACTTTAAGCCAAGTTTTCACCGGAGCAAAGCATGAGCAAAAGAGAATTCTGTCTGGTGTACCTATACCCCCGCCGGCGAAACATTGCACTTGACAGTTCTCTTTTTGTCTAGTTAGGTTGGCTATACTGTAATAGCGATGTTGCAACAGCAGCCTCTATACACACAGCAGACGATACAGTTTTCCGTCCCGTCTCGTAAATGCAAGCGATTGAGCAATTACAATGTATATAAAAACTCGTTTTTAGTTGTACTACAATGACAGGAAGTAAACAACCGTATAATAATGCATGTAAAAGCATAACAATGCGCACCCTTTCGATAACGGAGCAAAGAAATACAAAAAACAAGCATCTGACGACTGGTACTTTAAAATCAATAATGTACGTAGTTTACAAAATAAATAATAACCGAGATTGCAATAAATAACCAATATTAGAATTTTTTCACTCACCAATTTACAGCGATAATGGCGCAATTCCATCCAGCTCGCCATCGTCACTGTTGTCCGATTCATCGCTAAAACCGTCTTCATCGTCGTCATCGGCAAGACAAATCATTAATTGTTCATGGCCACTGATAATGCCTTCTATTGTCTGTGCTGCTCGTATAAGCTTCTCGACGTGCTCTACTTTTTTTCTCCACGAGGCTGCATCCACAGTCACAAGAGCTTCACGCAACAGCTTTTCCACCTCTGTTATTGTAAAGGACTTGTTGTTGTTCCTTACATACATTTTTACGTCACTCCATACTAACTCAATAGGGTTGAAATGGCAGTGATATGGTGGCAGCCTTATTACAGTATGACCCTGCTCCTTGGCAATTTCGTCTACTACGTATGTAGGTGTCGTAGGCTTATTTTCTTTAACAAGAGAATATAACAGAACCTTTGTCATACCCATATCCGCTGCAATATTTCGATCCTGTAACCACTGCACCATAACTTCTTTCCGATCATTTGTAGTTGGCGCTTTGTTCTGTATCACCGAATGATATGGAGCATTGTCCATTACAATTGTTGTAGGGACAGGAAATTGTTTTAAAAGGTTCCTGAACCACTCAAGAAATCGTGCGTGATCCATATCTTCATGGTAATCACCAGTCTTTTTTGATCTAAAAACTAAAAGTGCGTCAGGGACAAAACCACTGGAGGAGCCTGCATGGACCACAATTAATCTAGCTCCTCTTCCCGTCGGCTGATGGCCGCTACTGCTGGGTGTGTTATCCGTCCAACATTTACTGACAGCTTCCCCGGCATTAACCCACGTTTCGTCTAGCCAAATTATGGAATGAATGTCTCTGCCCACAATTTTGTGCAAGAAAATGCTACGAGCGGTAACAATATGTGCCCTCTCTAACAGTACTTTGCGTCCGTCTAGCGTTTTGTAACGGAAACCCATATTTTTTAGCACAATTTTTAGTGATGTTTTACCACCCCTGAAGAGTTCACTTTCTTTTAAAGAGATTAATAACTTAGCTACAGTCGGATACTCTTTTCTGCTGTAGTAACCATAAACATGCCTACGAACTGCATCAGTCTGGAAAGAATCTAAATCTGTGACAGGACTTCGCCGCTTTTTCTTCTTTCCCGGGGTTGATAAAAATGTATTATTTGATCCAGACAGCTCGGAATCATTACGGCTCACTTCAGTATCTTCCAAGTTTTGTAGTAATACTCCCTTACTTACTACCGTTCTTGCACTAATACCAAGAGTTTTCGACGTACGTTCCACCACTTTGTCGGCAGGAATTGATGGCTGTCCATGAATGCTTACGTAGTTTTTCTCCTGCTCGTAAAACTCACGAGTTCTGCGTAGCAACTCCAGTGCCTGGCTGTTTAGTGGCACCCCTCGACGCAAAGGATTGTCACTAGGTGAACGAAGTCTTTTCGGTGGCATTTTCCAAGTACGTAAACTCACAACGTAACAAAAGTCACAACGATATAGCACACAGTACAACGAAAACACGCGGTAAACAACACGCAACTCACGTTGTATACACATGCACTAAACAAAGCCGGCAACGCGGGAACTTTGACGTCACAGCACGTGAGTAACAGCAGTGCTCACTGCGCTGTGATTGGCTGGCGCCCCACGCTGAACGCCTAGCGCCTATCGTTCTTCACTTGTTACTCTGTTACGCTGCCAACTTCATACGCAAACGTCAAGTGCAATGTTTCAGCGGCCCGGGTATAGTAGACCTCTTGCAGGTCTTTCAAGTGGGCAGCACTGCAGCTACTTGTGTGTCCCTAACCTTCTCCAGTTACCTAATTGGAAAACTGAGACCTGCAGCGTGGCGTCCGAACCACATGTCTACTGTAGCCTTTCCAACATCTGTGAGAAGTGAATGCTCAGTTTAAAATGTTCCCCTAAGTGGTTATGGGAAGGCAGGGTAAAATGGCAGCCGGCACACAAGGAAAATTTTGGATCAGTGCTTAGGAGAGATGGCGATGCAATTCAGTGTAAAGAGCAGGATCCCCATTCATGTCACGCTTCCATACAAATTGAGACACTTAAATTCTTACTCCCCTGTGCTATTTTGCATATTCTCAAGATCAGAGTGCTCGCCATGCAAAATAATCCTCACTGAATAGCAAAGTTTCACATTGTGCCTCTAACAAGTATGCCGAATATTAGCTCCAAAAACTAACAACACAGCATTCATAGGCAATGTTTGCTACCTCGTGTTTTCTTCCGTTCCCTCTAGTGTAAATTATTCTACCCATATACAAGCGGATGGTAGTGAATTTTCTGCAAATGCTCATTTTGTATGTGTTCGCCTCCAGTTACTGCACTGTAAACCGGGCCTTAGGCACTTAAAATTGGGGCTGTGAACTCCGCTATGCGGCAATGCGTAATTCGCTGAGGTGGGCAGGGCTGTACAAACAGCTGTTATAAGCTGTTCTCTGTGCATAAAAAAAGTGTAACTTCAACATTTTTTGCAAAATACTTGCAGTGCCTCTTACCAGCTAAAATTTTGGCAGTGCATTTATTTCGTCATCTTCTTCTTGTGTAAAAGTTACAGGGAGATTTCGACCTTTTTGAAGATGGTTTGTAAGAAAGGCTAAATGTGTGTTTTTGTTGTGCCTATCTGCAACTTGATGTGTCATCTTTACAGCATTCTGTTCTTTTCCTACTATTGATGGTATTCCAACCTTGACATCTCATTGTATAATTTGAAATTCATCTTTTTGGGCTTTGCTGTCATCAGGAAGTTTAATATCATTATTCATTTCCTGCATAATAATCCAAATTGTCTTTGTTTTTTTCTGGGGAGTTTTGTGAATAGTGTACGGTCTTAGGCCATGTGATGACAGGAAAGAACAAGTTTTCAGGTAGTTTTACTGCAGTTACAGAATAAGTACACAGAATGCATCTGTGACTTAGAGACATGGAAATGCAGAAAAAAAGGCATTGACCATATTTAGTAAGTTCATCCTTGTAACAGTATGCGACATCTATTCGAATTATGATAATGAACAGTCAGGTTTTATGTTATTCATTCAGGATTCCCATTGTGAAGGGGGCTCCTTCCTGTGGTACAAATTGGTGCAGTGGACATTATCAATAGTGTGCATTAATACAAATATATGCATGCATACCAATGGCTGCTTTGTCAAAATCTGGAAGTTAATATTTGTATCATTTGAGACGATGGTAAAATCGCAAAGTAACATGACTGCTAGCCAGCGTAATTGCAGTACGACAATAAGACACATTGAAAGCAGAAAAAAATTGTTCGTAGGATTTGGAACTTTTACTTCTTTCATGAGGAAAGAAGGGAGAGGTATTTGGGAAATAGGAGAAAGTCACTCGGATGACAGGTTGCAAAGAATCCAACTGTGGTTGTACCAGGGAAAACAATACTGAAGTAGGAACAATGCTTTATGCCTTCTTTTATCTTTGTCTTTCCAAGGTGTTTACCCTCTCTATTTAACCTTTCCCAACTTATCCCTCTTTCCTCCTTGATGAGGGAATTAATAGCTCCAAAAGCTGAGGTAGTGCCGTGAACTTTTGTGTGTACTAAATATTTCTGTAGGTAAGTAGTGGCCAGCATGTCTTATATTTTCATATTTCTCTCAAGAGAACTTTGAAAATCATTCAGCCTGATATGTAGCAGCAATTAGTCATCCTCAGTTTTGATGTAGTAATTATATTATTATTTTAGCACTTGGTGGTTCCTTGAAGACTTAACCCATCCTTCAATGACCTATCAGTACAGTTGTCAACAGTTGTTGGAGATGATTTTCCATTATAAATTTTTATAGTTTGCAATATGCTGAAGTTGCATGTACTGTAAGATTGCATTTGCTCTTAAAGTACAAAGAATGTTTTTATACAATTTTACAAAAGTAAAGGAACTGTTTTACATATGAAAGTGTTGTTTCCAGAGTAGTACCATAAGCTTTTCTTGTTTTCTTTTTTGCAGCGAGAGGATACTTATATGGATAGCAGTTTTTGAACGATTTGTGCTCTCTGTCTTGTTTTTCTTTTTATTGGCTGTGGCAGAACGTACATTTAAGCAACGTTTTTTGTACGCTAAATTGTTCTCGCACCTGACATCATTCCGAAGAGCAAAGAAATCAGAGTTGCCACATTTTCGTCTCAACAAAGTGCGCAATATTAAGACATGGTTATCGGTGCGTTCATACCTCAAGGTAAGGGTTTCACAAATCAAATTCAGCTTGTCTGGAATTTTATTTTAATATGTTGGCAGATTTCATTTTTTCTCATAAAGAAACATTTGCACCAACTTCATTTCATTATTAGATGTAACAGCCAAGAAAATTAAAGCCATGAGCTCATGTAATAATTATATTAATCGTATGTAATCACAAGTATCCATATAAAATGCAGCGTCTTTGGAAAATTTGTGAGTGAAGTATTTGTCAGCAGTATGTGTTCATTTCACCTACAACTTGTTTAAAACTCACCCCATCAACTTCATCGCTGCCAACATCTTGGTATTAGAACACAGTGAAAAAGTCTTTTGCACTGGTGCTCCCTTTCACTGGAAACACCTGGAATGAGTTACTTGCATATTTGTTGAAGTTTTAAGAAACATTTTTATGCAGCTCACTATTTTGTTTTCATGTGTTTCTTTATAGCAACTTCACTTCGTAAGTCCAAGGTTGGCTGTATCTTTCCACAGCAAATTTGGGAATCTTCGGCTTATGAAACTTTAGTACTTCTGAATTGCTCAGTTTTGAGATTCAGAGAGAAAATCATTAGTGGTTTGCACTCGTGAACAAACCTCAGAGTATTTTTGGAAATAAGAACAATGCTTCCCTTAAGTGAACCCAAGCTGTTCACTTCCTCCACAAATACTTGATGTTAGTTAACAGTGGAAAGAGATTTAGACCAAGTAAATTAGGGATGATTAATAGTATTAGAATACCACATTCATAGGTAATCAAATTTTGTAGCTGAAATGTATTTTAAAGTAAAGGCAATCAAGTGAATGTTGAGGAGAGTGGATGAATTAAAAGATTACATTTCATTCTTCTGCTGTTTAATTAGTAAAAGAAAGACTCTCAGATGACGAGAAATGAGTTTTCATTATTTGAAATTATGAGGTGAAAATCACAACTGTTACATTGCTGTGCTAGATGGAAGGTCATTGTCTCCACAGGAAAGGAAATCATAATTAAATCAACACCCTAAGCAGCCGACAGGTGTTGGTTGATATACGTGAACGGAGGCAGTTGAAAATATGTGCCCTGACTGGGACTCGAACCCGGGATCTGCTGCTCACACTACCCATCTGAGCCACCGAGGGCACAGAGGACTGTGAGACTGCAGGGATTTATCCCTTGCACACTCCCCGTGAGACCCACATTCCCAACTTAATGTCCACACACTACATTTGTAGTGCCCCTGCCCACTACGCTCATTACTCACGGCAGACAATCTTACTGAATCCCGTAAGAGTTCAGGCAATGTGTGTGTATCTGCACAGGAGGAGGAGGCCAATGGCCCGTTAACCTTAACTATATAGAGATGGTACTTGTTCTTTTTACCATCTCCATATTGGAAAGGGAATCAGTGTTGTTTGATAGTAGTTATGATGATTACAGTGAAATATGTTTGAGTGATCCATATTGCTACTAGTAGACCTTTCAGACGAAATGTTTAAATTGAGCTGCAGTAGTAACATGTGTAGCTGTTGCACCAAGTTGTACATAGACTTAGGCTGTTTATATGGAGGATTTTTTTGGTCCGTGTTTTGATTTTCAAACACAGTCATGTATTCATTAAGGAGATAAATCATGAGAACAGTATGTGCACAATTAAAGGTGTAATGTTATATAAATGTGTTAAAGTGCATGGTGTAGATCAAATGAGTCATCGAAACACTTAATATTTCACCTACAGCTGTCTATAGTTTGTTATATTGTCAGACATAAGCAAAACATGATCTCTTTTCAATCATTTATACAGTTTGTTCATTCTTTTCACTAGTTAAAATAGATATTTTTTAGACTGAAAGAATACTGTGAAGTGATATGGAAAAGACACTCTGTATGATGAATCACAGAAAGTTAATGGTGTTGACAATACAACATGCAACAAACCGGTACTGTGATAGTTGTAGAGAATGCTGGTTTAATAAGAGAGGCACTTGAATATGTGAATGGAGGCATTAAAATGTATTGAAATTGGTTATTACAAGTTTCTTGACTGATATGGAGACTAGTGTAACAGACAAGCACTTCCAGGTGGCATTCATTACAAAGTGAACAGTCCGTCATAAACAGTCCAGAATTTGGGAAAGGTCATTGTAAAGCTTTATAAATCTGTTGAGAGAGTAATCCAAATTGAGAACCATAAACAAGAAAGGTTGTACTCCCATCCTCAGAGTGCAATAAATCTGCCTTCATAGGAAACAAAAGTGCAAATGCAGTTTTGCTTGACTAGGCAAACAAGTATATGTGACGGCCTATCACTGTTGCTAAGTAGTCTCTGCTGGTATTCTGAATTGCTATCAAATAGTAAACATACTGTGTTGAGGAAAAGTCCTCTCAAATCCTGGAAGGAATAGAGGGCCAGGGAAGGGGGGACGTCAATACAGTAAGCAAGCTCAAATGGATGTAGGTTGCAGTAGTATACAGATATGAAAAGATTTGTGTAAGATAGACTAGCTTGGAAAGCCGCACCCAAGAAAGTAGCAGGAATGTAAAGGGAGTGCCATCTTCAGTTAGGGTGAAAACTTTGAAAGAAGTAAGACATTCCATCTTCATTAATGCCAGTTTTGTGTATGCTTTTTCTTGCACACAAAAGCAAAAATATATACATCCAGTTGTATTTTCATTTTTGCAGAAACGAGGGCCACAGAGATCAGTTGATATGATTGTATCAGCTGCTTTTCTCATAACACTACTACTGCTGTCCTTCCTGAGTGTTGAGTTTCTTAAGGTCAGTGTGGATGAAAACACCTGTGACTCAGAGGTAGGCCAGAAATTTCAATGGTTTATTAGCAGAACTGATTGGCTAGGGCTTAGGTGCAGGTTTTATATTTTTTATTTGTGTACTTTTATATCTGTGACTTTTCCTACATTCTGTGTTTCTAATTTCTGTAATGTTTCTTCTATGTCCTCCCATCCCTTACCTCATTCTTCCAATCTCCTTAGTTTCAACTTATTGATCTCTGGATGATGTGTACAATTCTTGGAATAAATTAGAAAGAAATTTCTTTTTCCTTTGTTTGTTGCTATATGTGTCAAAGTTGAATGGCAATTAGAGCTAAGTTGTGTGTGTGTGTGTTAGTAGGAAATGGTGCCAATGCTATTATTTAGTAAAATTTGTAATTAATTACACAAGTTTCAGAATTATAAACATGATTTTGGCATTGTGTGTCACTTTTTTTGTTCTTCAAATTTTAGGATTCATCAAAGCTCCATTCACAGTACAACCTTGAAGCTCTAATCTGGTGCCTGGTTTTGGGTGTTTTTCTTCTACGATTTATGACTTTGGGGACAAAGACAAACAGAAAATATCGTAATCTTTCTGTTCTGCTTACAGAGCAGGTAACATTTCTAGTTTTCGTATGTATAAAGTTTTTCTGCCTTAATTATAAGCAGTGTGATCATTACTTATTTGGATTACTTTAATAGATAGTCATTTTATATTTCTTCGATCAGTATTGTTGATTGCAGTTGGGCAAATAAGAATGGAATCGAATTTTGGTGCAGAATGAAAAATTCATTCTGACAATATTACAGTGTTTTTCTTTCATAGCATTATGCATGTAGCCTGCTTTAAAGTATTAGTTGATGATGGACTGCAAATAACTAACAATTATAACTGAGACCATGGCATTTCTACATACACTGACAAGATTCCAAAGACCTCTCCACTATAAACATACTGCAATTCCACCAACTGAAATTTTCAATATAAGTATGAACAGGAGAAATCATTTTATTTCATGAACTATTTTGGTATTAATACTTCTGTTGATTTCAGTGTTCCTTTTCTAACAACTTCCATTTCCCTTTCCACATTAAAAAAATGCCATCCTTATTTTTATAACATTTTTATATATTGCAAAGTTACAGACATTGCAATACGTTGTGAAAGTGCCGATTTTGTATTGTTTTCCTAAAACCCACTAATTTTGCACGACTGTTTTCGCAAAGTTGTCCTATCCGTAGGAAGCTCTATAGAATTCGCTAATTTGGCAGCTATATCAGCAATTCTGTATATTTATCTGTTTAATACATATGAGTTGTTTTTCAGTTTAAAAAAAGGAAATTAAAAACCTCCTGATTTGTACAAAACCCCTTCCATTCACTACTATATTAAACTCTACCCGAACGGGCCATGAAGGCCCAACAGCACCAACTGATTGCCGTGTCATCCTCAGCCCACAGGTGTCACTGGATGCTGACATGGAGGGGCATGCGGTCAGCACACTAATCTCCTGGCTGTATGTCAGTTTATGAGATCAGAGCTGCTACTTCTGAGTCAAGTAGCTCCTCTGTTTGCTGTGTAAGCACTGAGTGCACCCCGCTTGCCAGTAGCACTCAGCAGACCAGGTGGTCACCTTCCAAATGCTAGCCTATCCCAACAGCACTTAACTTCGGTGATCTGACAGAAATCGTAGTATCGTAGTTACTAATGCAGCAAGGCTGTTGCCTCCCCCTCCCCCTTTTTCATTCACATTAGACCAAGTACTTTGTCCACTTTAACCTACTTAAAACAAAACAAAAAGCAACCTTACAATCCCATCATGAATCAGATGCAGCAGAGCATTTTTGGCTGAATGTCAATTGTAGAAAGTAAAATTCAGCAGCTAAACACATGTTTTCAGAATCAATCCTGGAATGTTTACATACCTAATCAGAAGAGGTAATGATAAACTGCTTCGCCAAAAACTGGATTTGGAAGTCCATGTAAACATACTAATAGTAGTGCCTGGATATCAAAGTTAAAATTCCATTTCAGTCTAGCATTGGGAACAGTTTGCATATAGTGGAGAGATCAGATACCTTACACACTTACTTTTTATACAGGTTGCTGCCACACAGTTGACCATATCAGAAACACAGCAGAGTTACAGAATTGTCCATACTGCTTATTGAACAATAGGGTGTTCACAGTTTTCTGACGTAATTGTGGACATCCTTTCCATGTGCTAGTTGTGTCATGTAAATTCACTGTCTGTGGATTATAGTGTTTTTTTTCTGTCTGTGGCATGTTTTCAGACTATTTTTTACCCCCTTAGATAAATCTGTATCTTCAGATAGAGCAAAAACCGCACAAAAAAGAAGAACTGATGGTGGCAAACAGTGTTCTCAAGTTAGCAGCTGATCTTCTCAAGGTAGATATAATAGCACACATTATTGGATTATACTGTTTTCTTAAATACTGTATAGGTTCTTATTTGTAGTACCACTTAGTCAATAAAAAGTATATCCTTTAATTTTTTACACTGAGACAAAAACAGTAAAACATTTCGTATTGATTATGACAGGAGTTGGAGAGTCCTTTCAAGATATCAGGACTATCAGCTAATCCATATCTCTATACCATTACAAAGGTAGTAATACTTTCGGCCCTCTCAGGAGTTCTTTCTGAGATGCTTGGATTCAAACTTAAGTTGCACAAGATCAAAATCAAGTAAAAATGTTGGAAATAATGGGACTCAACTTCTTTAAACATCCAGGTAATATAAACACTATATTACATTTTAATTTGTTTTGGTCATTATTACCCTAAATTCATTTGCCTACTCATTTCATAGGCATTCTATTGAAAAATTTGTAAAATATTTTGTAAAAGCCTAAAAGTACATATAATCAACTCATAAAGATTAAGTAGCACAGTGGCTGAACTGGTTCCTGAAATTTTGCATAGTCAGTTCTGTACTTGGATCTCTCTTCATTTTGATAAATGCTTTCACATGTGAGGTTAAACTGCCTTTTCTGCACATTTATGAAAACAGCATATGGACCTATCAGCAGTGATTATTCGTGTAACTACATGAGCCCTGGAATCCATTGTTACTGCCATTTTATTCTCTAATTTTGATAATTACGTTTTCTACTACTGTTTCATTGTGAGAAGATTTTACTGTCTCAAGACAGCTATAAAATTACTTCAATTGGTTGCTTCATTCCTGTGTGAAATATGTCAAGTAAATGTCATACCTTTTGGTACTCCTTTTTCTGCTTTGCCTGTTGGCTGGACTCAGGTATGACTGAGGTGTTTGCAAAAGCAAATGCAGTTACCTTTTCTGTTTAAAAATCATGCTGTAATGCCAAGCAGAACTAGAATTAGAAAAGTGAAATGGTGCTAGGCAGTGTCATAGTTAACATATATTTCTGCTTGTGCCAATTCCCAATGCGCTATAGCGCGATCCACACCAGTCTGTCCTTTCGTGAGTAATGAGTGTATCCAAGGACTGTCGTAAATGACTTGATAAAGTCAAGCAGCAGCGAGCAGCTGTTGTGGGAGCACACCTCCAAGAGGTAAAGTCAGAGAAATACAGCAGAAATTGTTTAAAACTCTGTTGAAATGATATTTCAGCTGCACAGACAGCTTGAAAGGAGGAGTGGTAATATTGCATTGGGAACTATCAAACAGCAGTTCCGTACTAGCCGAAGATATACATAGATTTGGGGGACCAGTGTATGGTCATACCAGAGTAGGGTAATAGTTGATGGTGTAGGCATAGAGTATAGTTGTATGGAGAGTTTCCAACAGGAATGAATATAGATAAGTGTAATGCAGTTTCTATTCATGGGCATGGAGTTCAATGAACTCAGCTAGCATAAAGGTTATCTCACATTCAGGCACGTTTGTTCCAACTGTTGTCTGAGCATAAATAATTCTTTGTTCAGATGCAGCATTCTGACTTGGCAATCGTTAGAGCAGCAAGTGTTTGCCAGTCTTTATCAACAGATAGAAAATTGTGGGACTGGCAAGTGATGTACTTTCACAAGGGTTTCTATGCAACAGGAGAAGTCATATGATATATATGTGATGTGATTGGTAGTGTTACTTGAACCATGAGACTGCCGTATAGATTAGTTATCTCAAAATGAACAGTGATTTAATAGTAAAATTCCAGAATGAAATTTTCACTCTGCAGCGGAATGTGCACTGATTGAAACTTCCTGGCAGATTAAAACTGTGCGCCACACCGAGAGCACTCGCCTGCGAAAGACAAAGGTCCCAAGTTCGAGTCAAGGTCCGGCACACAATTTCAATTTACCAGGAAGTATCATATTGTTTGGTCTTATGAAATGTGTCGTAGCTTAACAACCACTGGCACAGGATTCTCAAAAGTTTAAGTGTTGGCACCAAATTCTGGCTCTCGAAGAAAACCAGAATCAGCATTTGTAATCTCAGATGCTTATGGGGTAGAGTTCGATTCATAGTATTACTGACTGGTTTTGGAAGGCAGTACATTACAGAATGACGACTACCACATACTTGACTGGGGAGTAAGGTAACCAATTTGGCTCTATGCTTATGTCAATGCCAGATAATATATTTTTGACTGTGGAGTAAAGGTTTGATACCCAATGGGATGGTATTTCTGCTAAATTGGAAGTGACAATGGTAGTCCTCAATATTTTCTCAGGGATAAGTGCATGGATTGGTAGCTTGAAAATGCAGTTTTAAAAACAAAAACTTATTATGATGACACAAGTGTATTTAGTGAAACTAGAATCAGAATATTCTGTTCCTGTGGGAACTGTTATGCAGGCATACAATTCTTCAGTAACAAGGCAGCAACATAATGCATCACTGAAAGCGAGATAGCTTTAGTCATTATGAAGGTTCAGTGGACATGTTTCAGTCAGATGTCCAAGGGTGTTCAGTAGTTCATCCATGCAATCATTTCGGAAAAGATGCTTTTTGAGTGACAGTGAGCAGGAACACAGATGAGATCAATGAGCGCTTGGAACACGCGATCTAGTGTTGGTTAATACCGTAAGCTTCATACTGGATTGGTGCATTTGGAAAATTCACACCTCATGACAGAATTCGGAAGAGAGGAGCTAGTGGATATGGTAGGGGGATGCAATGTCTCAGTGGTTTTGGATAGGAAGGATGAGATAGCAAAGCTGTATTGCTGGGAGTTTTAGACAGAGAATGGTGTGGGTAGCTCAGCAGGAAAATAAGAATTAGACACGGGCATGCTAAACAAAACCAAGTAGTAGCCGATGACAGTAACCAACCGAAGTTAATTCATGGCATCTGATTGCCCATTCCCTAAATTTTTAATACAAATACCCATTGTACAAGTTCCACTGTTTCTCACTTTTCCACTGTTCCTCACTTTTGATTTCTTAAGATATGTTCTTCAGTATAGGGACCAAGCAATGTAAGTAATACACAGTAATAATGAAGATTGCAAATATGAGACTGGATGGCTAAGGTGTTAAAGCTCGTGTCACCTAGAACAGCACTTCCGCGCATAGAGGTGTAGTGGAAAGGAAGCGTGTGGGGATGAGAACAGAGAATGCGTGGCAGCAGAGAGTAAGGAATTATCCGTCATCTGGGAATAACTCCAGGGAATCTGACCGATAACATCAAAAAGTAACAGTTACTGTCATTTTAGGGCCTTCTCCATTCATGCCTTGAAAATGACAGAGGTTTAAAACATCGTGGGAGAGGCTTAACTTCTCCGTGGACAATATGCTGAACATTATAATCTGCATAATTAAAAGGATACAAAGTCCTAATCAAAGAAGCTAGGAAGTTCTCATTATTGTGTATGCACCTGGTATGTTGACAGACACATTTTTAAACCATCAGTCTTTGAAACTGAGAAATATTATTACTTGGTTCCAAAGCCTACATCATAATACCATCGTCATTTCTATTTGAGTCTGCTTCTGAATGATATGATTTTAAATTTGCGATGATAGGTTCAAGGCTTACATCCATCATCACTTCCCTGTCAAATTCTTCTCTCTAAAGCTTTTCACCATGCCACACAGTCTGTGCCCATGCTTCAGGTGGGATGTTGTCTGTTGCCCCATTGTCTATTGCCTCATGCACAAGCAATTCACTGTATGTTATCTTGAATGTCTTGTTTTTTTCTGCCACATAGCTTTAAAACCCTTTGCCCAAATTAATTTCATGGGGCTACAATCACAGTGACACGTGGGGGTGCAAAACTGGGTGATCCCATTCAGGTGCAAGGAAGTCAGGTTTGTACGTTCTGTCATGTGACTTGTACGGTATAAATTAACGGGCTGCAGGAGATCAGCTTTTCTGGTGTTTGTATTTATTTTTTTCTCTGTAAGAACTGAATTTTAACTGGCAATGATCGACTTTGAAGCAAGGTATGACAAGAATTGTGAATCACGTCACGAAAATGGCAGCATTCATTGCCGAATGGTAATCACTGCTGTTTTTCTTGCACATAAATACAAGTTTATTCACAAGAGTCAGCATGCAGAATAATTATCTGAGAACCTATCCCTGTGAGAACTTTAAAACTGCCAGTATCATCACTCATTTTGCAGCGGGTCATCCTGGAATGATTCTAATTAACCCATGTTTCATCGAGGTAATACACTGTTGAACTACCTCCTTCTCTTGTCTCATGAATCTTTATATGGGATATAGTTCATGCTGCACCTAGCTCACCTGTTTTAACTAAAAACTCTCTTCTTAACACATCTGGAACCAACGTCTTAAAATTCTTTACGTTAGCTGAGCACTTACCATTGAAGCCTGCATAACTGTAACAGATTTTTGTTATGTCGGGTATTCATCATTCATGTGGAGCATTTTAAAACATTGTTGTTAAAACTATCCATTTGTGTTAAAATTTGCTTGCAATTTCAATGCTTTCCAGGCCACACGAAACCAACTGTTTCTACGGTTGCTACTGCTCTGACATTTTCCTCTACAATTCTCTTTACAGGTCTCTTGGCCGACACCTCATGGTTCTGGAGTTTGTTCTTGTGTTTTCCAATGTCAACAGTAGGAGACCTGCTTTTAAATTCATGTTTGAAAAAGCTGTAAATGCGGTAAATAGTCCGCCTCACCTGCTTGTGAAGGACTTTACGTTTATTGCCATCACCAGACTTTTTTTTAATCGCATTTAAACATTTACAAGATACGCATTCACGGCTACACTGCTGCAAGAAGAAGAAAAAAGGAAACAAAAAAACTGGAAGTTGGATGAATAATTTGGTTGTTGCGAAGTGTGGCAACAGTGCAGCATGTAGGAGCGAGATTCTCGCTCTCTAGCTGTAACTCTCTGCTAGCCGCTTGGAAAGAGAATGAATATTATTGCTCACCAGTGGCTAGTGGAGCGGTATGCGCTAAACAGCTGAAAATTGGGCCCCCCTTCTTACATGACACGAACAATAATTGTATACAATGCTAAGCAACTCTGCCAATCTCTCGGTATTATATCAACAAACCTTTTGTTCACCCATTGGCGAAGGGCGTGTGTAGTGTGAGTCAGTTGTCGGGGCTGCTAGTCTTTTACACTGACACTCAGTTGGGGGGGGGGGGGAGGGGGGGGCAAGGAGATTTGAAGTGTATGTATCCCACAAATTAGCCTTTGAGTCGTGAATATACATTAAGTCTGCACACCTTGTCAAGTTCTAAAAACGGTGTGGCAAAAACGCTCTTTAAGTCTGTAGTAGAGTTGGAGTCACACATCCACTTCCAAGCAGAATGCTTACTGAAGTGTGAATTGGGCTCTGAATTCTTGAACTGCTAAAAATGCAGAATGGGAAAATCAGGTGCATGAACCCATAGTTGCAAATGGCAGGCAACTCTAATGAGAAGGTTAAGAAGAATAGGCAGTATCTGAGTGGGCTTAATGGAACTGCATAGTTCGTAGCATGGGGTATTCGGAAGGGAGTTACACAGCACACGTTAGAATGTTCATACAGTACAAACAAAATATTAAAACACCTAAAGCATCATATAATAATTATCACACTAGTTACTATATTGTCCAAAGTAATTGTTTATTATGCTGCCATCATTACATATGCTTTAGAGGAAGTTCAAGTACGGGTCCCTTTTTGCTACTCCAAATGGCTGGCTGATTTAAGCCAGTGCATCTCTAAAAGAAATTCAAGGGCGGAGAGTAAAAGTTCTTATTGGCACACCATCCAGAATTTCAGCTGTATGAAAATTCAGGTAAATTGTACCTTAATCTGTAACCAAGGCAATAATAACACCAGCATAAAACAATCTGCATTATGTAATTCTTGAAGCTTTCCTGGTGTACTGAATGAATGTTCGATGAGGTTTCGGGATATCAGCTGCATCATCTTTGACTTCTTGCCACAATATTTTGGCTGGAAATCATCCAGCCATCTTCAGGCGAGGGTCTATCACTGGAGACTGCAAATTCCTGGTGTCAGCTTTACAGCAAAAAGATGGCGCGGAAACGCTTGCGCACTGGCAGCAGTTACAGGAGTGCCCTCTATCAAAATCTGTGCTCTCTGTAAATACTGTTCTGTCTGTGGTGTGCAGGCACATGCGTAATGGTGAAAACTATATGTCGGCCCTACGTCAGATGTCGCCAGACGTGTCGTTATGAAGAAACTGTCTTCTCTCAGAAGAAATTAGAGATCACTGAATCCCAAGCCTTGTCCAGTTGAAAACCGCTGTCATGATTTATAAGATTTTGTGCTAGGCGTATCCCCACAGATTCTTCAGTTACTGAATACCAAAAAGTTCTCATTGGGACGTAGATTTTTGTGGCAGAAAAATCCATAGCATGACCTGTGGTAACACAATGCTCAGCTGCAGCCTACTTACTGGGCTACAAAAGGTGAGTTTGGTGTTCATGTTCAAAGCACTTTCTTCAAAGTCTTCCATAAAAAGGAAAGGGCACTTGGTTCGGCAGAACTTAAAGCGAGAGTCTTCTGGTGATATGTAGATGACACTTTTGTAGTGTGGCTCCATAGTGAAGAAGAACTTCTCACTTTTATTATGACATCTGAATGCAATCCACAAGAACATTCAGTTTACGATGGCAATAGAGAAGAATGGTTGCTTGCCGTTTATGGACGTCTTGGTTACAAGGAGGATGCATTGGTCATTAGGGCATTCTTTACCTGCAAGCATCTAATTGCCATCACCCTTCACAAACTACCAGCATCCTTAGAACTTTGGTGCACTGAGCTCATGTTATTTCTGATGGAGACAGCCTTACAAAGAGTTGGAATATCTACAGTCAGTGTTCAGAGGTAATGGTTACTCTCCTCATCAGATTGCACAGTGCTAAGAAGGAAGAAACGTGACCATCCACAACATCAAGAAGAGGAGTGTTCAAGTCTAGAGTGTTCCTTCCATATGTCAGCAACCTTTCATCTAAAGTAGGAAGGACGTAAGAAAACATCAAGTTAAAGTAGTCTTTGGCCAGCGGCGAAGATAAGTGCCCTTCTCGCAGATCTGGGTCTGTGGAAGGCTGGGATCTACAAAACTCCTTGCCAGTGTGTCAGACAACACACACAGTGCATGAAAGGCGTGTTGAACATGAACGCCACACTTGCCTTTCGCAGCCCAGTAAGTCAGCCGTAGCTGAGCATTGTGTTACCACAGGACGCACTATGGATTTTTCTTCCATG
Organism: Schistocerca gregaria; assembly: GCF_023897955.1. Taxonomy (NCBI): domain Eukaryota; kingdom Metazoa; phylum Arthropoda; class Insecta; order Orthoptera; family Acrididae; genus Schistocerca; species Schistocerca gregaria. The sequence goes on from NC_064921.1 coordinate 260,510,402, forward strand.
AAAATCTTAGTCCTAGCGAGAAATTTTTGGGATTCAGTAATTGAAGAATCTGTGGAGATCAACTGGACAAGGCTTGGGACCCGGTGATTTCTGTAAGAGAGTTTATTCATAATCTGACATTTGTTTTTAGGGACACAAGCCCACATTCAGACAGAGGGCGGACATGTAGTTTTCACTGTTGTGCTTGCTCTTGCACGCCACAGATAGAACAGTATTTCCAGAGGTTGTGGATTTCAATAGAGGATGCACCTGTGGCTGCTGCCAATATGTATGCGTTTCCGTTTTGCCAGCCAAAATATAGTAGCAAGAACTCATGATGATTCGGCTGCGATCCCGAAACTTCATCAATCAGCATTATAGCTAAACATTCCTGCCAAAGTAATAGACAGCAGTTTTCACCAACAGAATATCGTCAGTGGGGTGATTTTGTAGGGTCACTAGAATTGGCAGCTCAAAAATGGGAGAATCAGTATGGCACCTGGTTATTGTAGGTAACTTTATTGATGGTTGTTTCTCATTCGACCATTTGTGGAGAAACCTTGTCAGATCAACACATTTTTGCAAAGCATTTGCAAAATGCACCTAGGGATAATGACTACTGTGGGGCAAAGGGTACTAATTTTTCTAAGCTACAGCTGTAGAACGGTGGTAGCAGCGTAGTGAGTAGGCAACAATGCACCCATCTGGGTGGACGTCAACAGCTGAACCCGCGGTTTCCAGTCCTCGTCACTAGTTTTGACTAGTATAGCTTTCTTGGCTGTAGGTGAGTCTACAGACTAAGCTCTTAATGACAGTTTACCACTGAATATAAAGGAAGAGACAAATGGAAATAAAAGTGTATACAATGTTGTGTGCATTATTCTAGTGACTTTGTATTGTCTATGTAAGGATGATCAGTTCGAGTAAACATTGCACAAAATGCTACAGATTGGCTATCAGAACTATAACCATGTACCTGCAGATGATGAAACAATTGCTACTAGGAAAGAAGAGAAATTACTTTATCCTACATCCCCAACAATTACGAAATTGTTTCACTTCAATGGAGAGCTCTGATAAATCAATGTCCTGTGGATTATGGCATAGAGTAGAATAGATTACAATAGCGGAGTGAAATAGAAAGAACTGTTGTAACCGTTTAAGAATAGTCCATTGGCACCACTCTGACCATAGTGTTTGTAGGAGAATGGAGAGGATATGTTGGCTATGACATAAACTAAGTTGTGTTCTAACAGCATATGGCTTGTTTTTGGGTGGCTCTTATCAGAGCAGCAGGCTGAGGCATTCCCTGATAAGATTTTAGGCTGTCAAAGTGAACACTCACAGTGTATTTGATTAGTTGTAACTGTGCATTGATTGAGAGATTAAACATTTGATCTGGTAAGGACCTTAAAAAGGGGGAGTAAACTTAATTGTCTTTCCCTTATCGATTGCACAGTAATAGACAGACACCTGCCTGATACGGGGGGTAGTACTGCTTCTGTATTCCTTCTCTTCAACTGTTTGGCTGTAGCTTTAATGTTATTATGTTGTACTTGGCACCAGATTGTTTTAAGTCTGAATGCAAGCTCTGCATCTCCTTTGGGTCTATGCCCGGTGGTAGTGTGTTTGTTTCAAAGGGGGAGCTCATGGGAAGGCTGTAACCTATCATGTAAGGAGTCTGTCCAGTGGATGTGTGAATTGTGCTATTGTCAGCAGGTAGGATGAATGGGACATGCCAGGCTGAAGAGAATGTGTTGTGTTCACATAATACAATGTTTGATAGTTGGTTTTATGAACTCGCTCAATACGGTCATTAGCGTTTGGACTGAAGAGGGTAGTCATCCACTTTTAATTCCAAGCAGTTTACACACTTGGCAAATAATTACATTAAAGTTGTTCTCTCTGACCAGTTAAAATAACATGAAGCCTGCCAAATGGTAGTACCTGGTGGTTTACAAATGCCTTAGACACATTATTTGCTTCATATCAGCAATTGGCATTGTATTAGGTATCGGGAAAGTGATCAGTTGTTGACAGAATATACCTATTCTTCTGCTGGGTTTGAGAGAAGTCTCCCATTATGTTCAGTACTACAGTTTTAAATGCTCTAGAAACTTCCAATAAACTCTCCAAAGGAATTTGCAACCGCATTGGGTGTGACATCTGGGTGCACGGCAAGCATGGGCATATGTACTTATTGACGTCGTGGAGCTGGCCCTGCCACCAATAGCAGATAGCAATGCGGGCATTTGTAATCCCTTTGATGCTATGATAAACTTGTATGCCATGACATCATTAAGCAATGCTTCGGGTTTGGAGCTACTTTGATATTTCTAACAGATTTCCAAAAAGCAGTTTTGCAGTACAAGATACCATCTTGAGACACAAATTCATGCAGTGTGACATACTGTTGGCAATCTGGGTCCTCTCTCTGTGTCTTTTAATTCTGATGTTAACACTTAATCTGCTTGCAGCACTTGAGGGCATTGGCATTCTAGTGTAGTTTTCCGGGCTTTTGGCATACTTTGTAATCATATTTTGCTAACATTAAAGCCCACTGTGTCGGGTGGCTACTGGAGGTTGGCTTGGTACCGTGGCAAATTTCTTCCCATATGAATAACTTATGAAGTAGTTGACACAAACATCAAAACCAACAACTCTTTTTCTGTAGTACTACAGTTAATTTCAGCTTGTTGAGCTGGTGAGAAGCATAACCAATAGGTCTTCCATGACTATGGGGCTCTTGGTTTAGGATGACACCTATGTCAAAGTCCATGGTATCACAGGAGATTAGAAACAGCTTCTCAGAGTGAGGATATATAAGGAAGAGTGAACTTTTTATTGCCTCTTTAAATTTTTACACAGAATTGTCAGTGTGTAAAACTTCCAATGTTTTGGCCACTATTGCAAAGTGGTCTTCTTCGACGAAGGCCACTTCTAATAGTGGCTGAAAAGTCAGAAGTTTTACACATTGCCAATGCAATTACAGACCCAGAAGAATTTTATTGATTGTGACAACAGCTGCAGAAGCCTACACTTACATTTTTATATAGAATTTTCACTTTCTGCAGACCATTAGAAGTTACTCCTTTCTTCAACAATCTGAGTAAGGATTTAGTCACAGTAGCATAATCCTTAACAAATCAATAGTAATAATTTCCTACCTGAGGAAGCTTTGCAATTCCTTTATGTTTGTAGGAGCAGGGAAATTATCTATGGCATCTGTCAGTTGTGGGTCAAGCTTTACCCTGTCGGAGATAAGTGTCCCAAGTAATGAACTTGCAAATCTGCAAAGGAGCATTTTTTCCTATTTCAACCTAATTGCACATTGTATAGCAGAGTCAATATATTTCTCAGTTGTTCTGCATGCTCCTTTGATGATTCAGGAGAATACGAGAACACTTAGTCATCTAAATAACCAGAACAGGTTGTGGGTTTCAAGCCTTGTAACAGTAAATCAGCAAATCCCTCAAATTGGCTAGTGTGTTTCTACAGCCAAAAGGCATCTGCAAAAACTCGTACAAACCTGATGGCACAATGAAAGCTTATTTTTGGCTAGACCTGAGGGGCTATTGGAGCATTAAAATAGCCCAAACACATCTCAAGAGTAGTGGAAAACTTACAGTTGCCTAATCTGTCCAATGTTTCATTAGTACTTGTCAAGGAATAGTTGCCACGTGTCTTCAGCGAATTTACTGCCCCCATGTCTACATGCAGGCGATAGATCTTCTTACTGTGAATTGATTTAAGTGCAATTCCAGTTGGTCTCAGCCAGGGGCTAGCTGATGGTTGAATAATTCCTGCAACAAGTTGTTGTTGGATTCTTTCTTCCACAACAGATTGTAATTTATACAAAATTCAATACAATATCTGGACAGTTGACATTGCATTTCCTGTAGGAAAATTTCATGGCATACATAATCAGTAGTCAGCAAGTATTGCCTCTCTTCAAATAACCACAAATACTCCTCTAAAACAGGATATAGCAAACTGTATGGAATCGGTCAAATGTTATGAGTTTTGCAGTTGCTGCTTAAGTGGTGGTGTGATTGTGTACAGTTTTTGGATTGCTAATAATTTCTCTCCTTTCTTAATTCTCTCTTCCGATAAGCAATCTTCACACTCGGTTACTTTTTGCATACTGGCCAGTATGTGTATCACTACTATGCTTTGTACTTCAGAATTGTCTAGATACACCAGAATTCTCACATTTTCTCCCAATGTTTCTGCTCTACACAAGTCTCATCTCATGTGCACCTGTACTCTGTCAGTATTATCATTTTGGCAGAATAGATCAACCAAAAATATGATCTTTTTAGACTCCTTCATTTTGACTGTCAACCAGAGAATTCTTCCAGTGCCACTATTTACTTTCACAAGAGAGGCTGCCTTTAACGGCAAGATACACAGTGTCCCCTTCCCCAGATTTGCTTGCACCTGTGAGGTTCTGTTGCTGCGAAAATGATGAATTGCTTCATCGAATTTGACAATGGGAAATCAGTCGTGTCCTGAAACCGGCGCAGGAAATCATTTCCTAGTATGGCGTTAAATTCAACCCTTCTCTGCTTTATAGCTTCCATCTCAAACTCATAAAAAGTTGCATCAAATGGTAGCTAACTATGTGGGATTTGTCACTTCATTACATAAACCACTAGTAAGAAAGTGGAGCAGTCTTAATGGACGCTTGTCTCCAGGAGAAAGAAAAACTAAACTTGCTTGGGCACCCATATGTACTAAAAATCCGGAACAGTTTTTCTTTCATTTCTCCATTCACATTCACCATCTACTTACCAGTGGCTACGTTGGGTGGTTGTGCCTGACATCTCTGTGATGAAAGTGTGCATTTTACCGGGCTCAGGATTGACCACTGTGGTCACAGGTTTACCTATATGATGCTGTGGGCAGTGCAATCCCAAATGCCAAAACCCCAGCTGTTAGGGCAGTAAGGAGCCATGCTTTATTGGCCGTCTGACAGGCTTGCCTACATCAGCAGCAAACTGACTCACTAGTAAATACACAGTGCAACTCACTGTTTCATGCCTGGGCTGCAACAAATTTATCTTTCACGTAATAATGTCAAATGAACTGCCTCATGAAGTGAATATAAAAGATCAGTTGCACATGCATCCCTTCTTCTAGAAGCTTGTAGTTTTGTGTGATATCCTGACCAGGGGTATATGTTTTGTATGACATAGTTCTCATGTGGTCCACAAATTATTCAAAATCTTCCCTCGATCTCTGTCTAAAGGTGGAAGTTTTTCACAGTAGTAACAAAAACCTCACGTTAAACCTTTTGTCAGCGATTAAAATTTTTCAGCATTTTTCAAAATGTTAGTTGACTACACCAGGTGCATCCCCGGGCAACTTCAACCATCCTACTTTTGACTAAAAATTGTCTGGCAATGCACATTTGTGGTCCACATCATGGGCATTTTGCAAAAATGTTTCCACATTTTCTCAAGGTTTCCCGAGAACAAAGGGGTAAAATTAACTGCAGAAAAGCTACTTGGAAAGGTAGATGGTGTAGTAGGTGAGCTGGTTTCAGTTCCTTTAACTTCATGAGCGTAGCTTGAACATTGAAATCTACTTTCTGTGTGGATTCTTGGTTTTGCAGTTTGTTATACTGATCTTCCAACTCAGTATTTTTGCCCATAATAAGTTTGTGAATTTGCTGCTGCAAGGGTCCAACCATTTCATGGTTGTTGTTCTCTGAGGCATTGTCTGCCTTAGGAAGCATCTTTGGAGGCATGGTAACTGCAGAAGGGGACATAATAGTTAACAACAATGGATCAAAGGAAAACAGAAAATAAAGACAAGCCCTACAGGAGAGAATTCCTACTCTATCTGGTGCAATGTTGTTCACCATGATAACAGGTGGCGAAGTAAAATCTGATCAGAAGCTGTTATTTAATTTCACTCACATTATTATTTCAATGCATTTGCCAACGTCTTCTGATCAATTCCTTTTCTCAAAGTGCTGCAGTTAAGAGTACAAATCCAACATCCATCTCTCAAAATAAATGCAAGGCTTCTCATCAACAACTTCTCGTAATTCTATTCCCGTTTACAATAACAGTGCATTACAAAGTTGTTGCATCATTTGGAACATTACATGAACATCAGTAAGGACAAAATACAAATCAATGTGTCATAACTGATAGAGGTCAGTTCATTGTTATTAGGCTGGTGCATAAGTTCATAGTATTTTTGGTTCACATGTTTGTATTCCGATTGCTATGGGTTTATTTACTTATTTTCATTTTTTATTTGTAGTTAACTGTTGCTTCATTTTTTTTTCTAGTTCACTGTTGCTATTTGAGTTTACACAGTGTCGTTTGTAGATAATGGGTAAGCTGTGGATACTACAAAATGGAAATGTTCAGATTTCTGCACTTGACGTTCGGACATATTCTCCTGTTTGAGTCCAGTGGAGGGGTGACTCCCAAGATGGTTACTCCCAAGATTACTTTGCATATTGGTATTTTGCATCCTTACTTTACAGTATTTGCTTTCACTCTCTTTGGAACCAAGGTGGATACAAGTTACATTCATGTTTGATGAATTTCTCCTGATGTTTAATCTTTAATCTCCACGTTCTTTATTTAACATATCCAAACCGTCAATAGATGTCGACAACTCATTAACAGTTGACCCCCCCCCCCCCCCACACACACACACACACACACACACACACACACACACACACACACACACACATACAAAACTCTTTCCTTATATAACTCTGTAACCTGTGCACCGTAACCTTAATGACACTCTTCTTGCGTACAGTCTAAATATTTAGGCCTTGTTAAGAGTCACAAATATATTTTAAGATAGTGGATCCAGAAGCTGAAGTGTTAACTTTTCTTGAATACTAGATCATTTTTCCTTTTTATATTCTTCCTGAAAATTGTTCCAATACAAAAAAAATTTCAGCATGACCAGTTTGCCACACTGCCAATTCATCCTCTGAATAACTTAAGGCGATATGAATCCTCCTCGAATCATTCCATCACTCAATTAAAGATTTAGTAAACAATCATGAAAAATACATGTGGTGAACTTCCCCATATGGCTTAAATTTAGGGAATTGGTTGGACAAGCTAGTTCCATTTCCTAGCTGCTATCCCTCGATCATCTCAGCTTACAGCCCACTGTTTGCACTCAACTTCCTTTCATTTAATTCCTGTTCAGTCTTAGTTAACTAGTCCCAAATTTGTTGTAGTTCTCTCTCTTTTACATCTGGTTCTGCATTAGAATGAGGTTTATCTACAGACAATGCAATCTTTTCTCGTACTTTATTATTGACTAGGTCAGCTACACACTGTTCCGAAGCAGCAAGTGTATAGCTTGAAATAGCGGCTACATCTCAGTCTTTGCTTTATTCCAATACTCTCGACCTCAGTTGAGTGCCTCAGATTTGATCATATATTGTTTTAAATTCCTACTCATTAGAATCTTTTAATTTTTTGAAATACATGGTCACCTCTTTAAACTGCTCATTTATTTCCTTTCAAAATAAATTACGATGTTTCAATATTATCAGATTTAATTCAGCCAGTAAGGTAGTAAGTTTCACCTTTAACTAACTGGGGGTGCTATTCTCTATCTCCCGCTTTTTCCTTTCTGACTAAAATAAACCCTGTTTTAGTGGCATGTTTCAGTTCTTAATTCTGCTTTAGTGTTTTTATTTCAGTTTTATATCATTGACCACTTGTTCACTAAATGCTTTAAACCATACCAAGACATCTAAATTCATGGCGTGCAATGTCTACAATATCACGTTTAATTGGTCTGGGCTTAATATTATAACAAGGCTAGGTACATTGCTGTAGTCCACCGACCAACTCTGGTTTGAAAATCACTTGCGGTTTACGAAGAGAGAGAGAGAGAGAGAGAGAGAGAGAGAGAGAGAGAGAGAGAGAGAGAGAGAGAGAGAGGAAACCAGTCAGTCAATTCCTGTTATATACGGCTCACCAAGATCTCACTGTATTGGGAAGCTGGGTCGGTGAGTAGGTAGCTGACTGTGAATGCACCATAGATAGGCCATGCAGAATACCATGACGAGTTGATGCCGCAGTCAGCGGGGCATATGTGGAGAAAATTGTAGTGGTGGGGGTTACGGGCAGGTGCTGTAGGGGAAATGCCCAGTGCTGGAAGGGAAGTGCTGCTTTAAACTGAAGCCTTACATTCGAATTTTTGTAAATATTAAGTGGAGCCCCTCCACGCCCACATGTGTATGGTGACCATCCAAAAGATCTATCACCTCCACTTTGATTAGTATCTAAAAAGAATTCTGCTGAAAATGCAGCAATTTATTTTCGCTTGGCCTGTTAACCATTTGTAGTTTTCAGAGAAGCATCATGAGTGGCAAATTTTAAGTGAAACCTACACATGTTACTATGTTAAGATTTGCTTCTTTTGCCAAAAAAACAGTGTAATTTACAGTGTCATCTCTCTAACATGTGCAGACGCAGTTGCGAGAGAATCCTGAAACAGTGCTTTATTAAATTTGCCAGTACCTTATTAAAATCCACACCCTCAGCACAAAATAAATGTGTCATGTCTTCATTTGCATATTTTTAAAACCCATAGCATTTCTCATTTCACCAGTATCTAGAAATTACATTCTTTCATTGAAAAAGTCTGTTTTTAGTGGTGTAATACAGTTGATAATGAAGTTTTGCATAATAATCACTTGGTAAAATATTCTCGTCATTGTAGGCTATCATTTGCCGAAATCTCATTTCGATATCTCAAACCGTTTATGAAATATGAGGAATGTCATGGATATTTCATTCTGACTTTATTGCTGGCATGGTGCATTTGCAAATAAGCGTGCTACATCAAATCTAAAGAAACTTTCTATATGTTAGCTAAATGTCATATGCAGGATCACATTAAATAATTTACACCAAATGCAAAATCATACCTACCCGTATTTTTCATTGCATTCTTTTTCGAATTTTATGCAGTGTGTTACTTTCATGTGAATATTACAATAACTGTGACAATTAATAAAATGATGGGCACATCATAATAAACCTGACATATAAAGCAATAAGTAAGAAAAATGAATAATTTTTTTACCAAATAGTTTTTCTAAAATCATTTGAGAAAAATTGCAGGGCGTGCGCCTTGATTCTGTCATTGCCGACTGGCCAAAAGATTGCAAACACTGTCGACCTCCCCTTCCACACAAAAAAATGAACTCTCCCAGGGCTTTGGATGAAAATTGGTCACTACAAATCAGTCACCTTATCCTGCACGGACTCTACTGACGCCACTGTAGTCGAAATCTTCTGTCTTGTGAACTAGTTAATTTCTTCTGTCGTAATTGCAGTTGAAGGCTTTTAATTAAACCTCTTCAAACTTCTTGATTCACAGAGCTAGCAATTGATTTTGCACTGCGACTTAATCTTAGCTACTTCTGTAGGTTAAGAATACAAATCCAGCATCCAAATCTCAAAATTAATGTGTGGTTTTATCATTAACAAAAATTTGCATATTGTATTCGTGTTTACAATATCTTTGCTTTACATTATTGTTGCATTGTGTGAACAATTGCAAAAACTTTTATTTTTTTAAAAAAAATCCATATTTTTCTCCTGTCCTTATGACACCATAAGCACTATCATGACTGCTCTTCCTCTATGGCATGCATCATTCCTCCATGGCAGGAACTGACAACACAGAAAAAGCTGCTTGACCTGCAGGTTCATTATTGTCCCAGCTTCCTTCCAGATAAGCTGTGTCTATCCGTCTCAAGTTACACAGCATGAATAAAAAAAAAATAGCTGGTCTCTTGCAATTGATTTTACAGCTTCAATAATGGGATGTCGCAGACTTTCAAGGCTGTCAGGCATAAGGGAATAAAACCACAGTCTTTTATGTAAACCCCTCCCCCCAGGTAAATCACAAAGCATGACGTCTGGAGACCTGGGAGACCACCAGCAATTAAGTTCATTTTCTGCTTCTCCTCTCTGTTGACCTCCCATATCTCCACACCTCACGACTTAACTGTGAGGTTAGGTAAAAGACTACATCTTTATCCCCTGTATGACTAACAGTCTTGGGAGTCTGCGACATATCATTGTTGATGCTGTGATTTCATTAACGGAAGACCAGCTGCTTCACGTGTGGCAGAAAATGAGCCATTTTGCTATTTGTCGTGTAACACATGTTGCCGACATTAAATGCGGCAATAAATGTTTAAAGTGTTCCTTCTTTTTACATAACCTAGTATATTACAAAAACAAACTACTTTTATGGGCGATGCTGAGGGAATTAGATTAGGAAATGCGACACTTAAAGTAGTAAAGGAGTTTTGCTATTTGGGGTGCAAACTAACTGATGATGGTCGAAGTAGAGAGGATATAAAATGTAGACTGGCAATGGTAAGGAAAGTGTTTCTGAAGAAGAGAAATTTGTTAGCATCAAGTATAGATTTAAGTGTGAGGAAGTCGTTTCTGAAAGTATTTGTAAGGAGTGTAGCCATGTATGGAAGTGAAACATGGACGATAAATAGTTTGGATAAGAATAGAATAGAAGTGCTACAGAAGAATGCTGAAGATAAGATGGATAGATCACATAACTAATGAGGAGGTATTGAATAGAATTGGGGAGAAGAGGAGTTTGTGACACAAATTGACTAGAAGAAGGGATCGGTTGGTAGGACATGTTCTGAGGCATCAAGGGATCACCAATTTAGTATTGGAGGGCAGAGTGGAGGGTAAAAATCATAGAGGGAGACCAAGAGATGAATAACTAAGCAGATTCAAAAGGATGTTGGCTATAGTACGTACTGGGAGATGAAGAAGCTTGCATAGGATAGAGTAGCATGGAGAGCTGCATCAAACCAGTCTCAGGACTGAAGACCACAACAACAACATATTGGCGATCATCATTTGTTGGTTTGAAAAATGCTTGTGCAACACATAACTTCATCAAAGTGATATGTTACACTACACTACGCGGGCATGTACATTCACTGTCTGATTGGTGACAGGATGCTAAAGCAGTGGCTAGCTACACCGGTATTAGTAGCGTCATGAGGAGGAGACGGCAGGGTGTTGCGGTAGTGTGGACAGCATGACCCTTGGTTAGGTGGCGGCTTGGAAATGGCTACTGTTAGGTAGCAATGACTTTAGCATTGACATCTGGGCTCTCACAGTGAAGACAATAACAGATGGCAGCAAAGGGTAGCAAACAATGAACAGGGCCTTGCTGCCAGTGGTGCAGTGGCCGCAGCTAACAGGAAGACAGTGGTGGCCACCAATAGCCCACACAGTGCAGGGCAGCACACCCGCACATGTGCCAAGCGTGCAATGTTGCATTGGCAGACTCCACTGTGTAGTGTGGACAGAGTCAGCTACAGGCTGCAAACTGAAGGTATTTCAAAGTAAGTGTCAGTCTCAAGGAAGCAGTGTAGAAATCAGTCAGAATGAACTCATGATAATGGAACCACACCAGGCAGTACCTCAAGGCTAAGTCCTCTCAGCTAATTGAATGCGTGCTGATATAAGTTGGGTCACTATTCCTCAGAATTTATCTTGTCAGCAATGGTGGCATGCCAAGGCAAGGCTAATACTGTTTTCAGTCCAAGACCGGGCAACAAGTGACACAAGGGTGTTGTCTCTTTACTATTTGTGTTGTCCACGAATGTTAATTTCTTGGAGCATACCATATTTGGAAGCATCTAGAACAGGGATCCCCAAGCTATTTTGGACAAGTGACCCCTTTTCCAAAATGAACTGTTACCTCAGACCCCCATGGCCAAATTACCTACTTTTAAGATCAACCCCATCATTCATAATCATTCGCTAACTTAACTGCTACAGAATGTTATTTTCCATTCTTCAATAGAAAAAGACATAGTGAGAATTAGAAATGCTTTAAGTTAGCAGACTATTATGAATAAGGAGTAACACAACATAAACAATACAGTACCTACCTATCTTGAAAGTTTTCAATAAGAACTTGTGTTAATTTACTAGGGGTCGATTTTTAGGCCTCGTCGACCCCAAAATCAGTTTTGGTTTATGTCGACCCCTAGGAAATCGATATCGACCACTTTGGGAATCCCTGATCTAGAATGTTGTGTTAAAAAAGTGTGTGATGTGTACTGGAGAAAATATGCTTTCAGCAAACAAGGAAATTTAAAATATATTAATAAAAATTGGCTAGTAAAATGGCAGACAAGAAATCGACACACATCTGAGAAAGACAGAGACATCGCCGTGGAAGGTGGTTCTAGAGAAATGAAATGTCTTGAACATCAAAAGTAAGGTAAACATACCATTCATCCTATGTCTGTTCTTGTTCTAAGTGAGCATTTATTTCTGGAGCACACAGTCACAAGAGGGCAGCACTCCACTTGAAAGAAATCTGTTACTACTTGACCCCTCCTGTTGCATGGCTGGGTCCCTCATTTGCTTTCCCAGATAATGGTTGATACTTCACATCTTGAAATTGAATTCCTTCAGTTGTAATTCTCATTGCCATGTACCAACTGTCAGCCATTGGCAGTGCATTTTCTTGTGGTGTTTGGGAAATGCACAGCAGCTGACAGGCCAAGCAACTGTAACTGTTGAACAGTTGAATCCTGCCTCTGCAGTGTATTCATCCACCAGTAATTGCAGCAGGCATATGTAAAGTTTTTATGGCGTTGTTGGCTACGATCTCTTGGAGGATCAGCCGTTTAATTCCAAAATGCTTTCTCTGTGTTCACACCTATTGAGCACCTATCTTTATTTTTTACAAGAGCAGTGTTCTGTCTGGAGTGTGATTGTTAAGTATAATTGACTGTGATGAGTGTGTGTTTAGTGTGGTGGTCATCATGATCAAATTATGAAAATGAATGAAAGGTACTTAAAGAGAAGGTAAAAGGTAGAACAGAGTAGTAATGCACAGCCTTCTCCCATCGACTATTACCAGTACGACTGTAGTGCTAAAGGTACTTATGCAACATGAAAATTACCATCTACAATGTCCTATGCTTTCCTTCCTAAAACTCTGCAGAGAGTTTCAAAATTGAATCTAGGGCTTTGGTACGAAAGTCTGATTGTCAGAAAGTTTTTGCTATCAACTGTCCTCCCATTGCTGTCCAAAATACTGACTGAAAATTTCTGATGCCACTACAATTTGAACTGGCTATCTATCCCCTTGGTTGAAAGACTGATGTCTGCTACTGTGGTGAAAATGCAGAAACCAACAATCTCTTTTGTATGTGCAAGCAGCTAACTGCCTGCCAGACCAACCCTTAACTGATGGACAACTGGCAACTGTTTTTCTAACACTGTGATTGATGTGATGTCAGTTAAAAAGTAATTTATCATACTAAAGGCAGTAATTCTGTGAGATAAGGCACACGCATTGCCTCTTTTTTTTCTTTTGTGTGTGTGTGTGTGTGTGTGTGTGTGTGTGTGTGTGTGTGGTTGGTTCTGAAAATCGGTCTGACCCTACTTGGGAATTATCAGTTATCATTTTGCATATATTGCTTTAAAGGGATAAATATTTTACAGGCTCTTTCTCCTTACTACAGATACACGATCATGCTGTGGGTAGTGTCTGTGAGGTTATTTCAAAGTTTTTAAGGTGCAGTTATTTGTGTTATGAGTGCTTATTTGCATTGGCCGACTACTACAGTACTGCCCAACTTATTGTTTGTATTTATGCATCCTGATTATTTGCTGTGGTTATTTTCCATTTTTACGTTTGCATACTGCAACAGTATGGCTTATCTGAACAGAAAAGGATTAACTGAAGAGTTTGAAGAATTCATAAGTGCCAGTTTATTATTTTGTGCCAGAATTACATGCATTTTTATTCTGCTTTGTGTAGATTTCTTACACAGGGTCAGTAAGTCAATCTGTTTGTATGCCTAGATTATAATAAACTGTTCATGTAATCTACATACACGTTCCACACCAAAGTAAACTATTAACCTCGTGTTTCACTCAGGCTTGGCTGGTAGCATCAAAAAACTAATTTTAGTATATCTGTGCAAATGTGGTAATAGTGTAAAATCATGTTGTCTCTACATACCAGTTTCTTCACTGGCCACAAACTAGTTGACATGCCTTAAGTAGATAAATTATCCTAATTCTATAGCAATGGGTGAAATGAAATTTTTCTCAGAAGTTTTTGTGTGAATTTGCACTTGGGTGGGTTTGCTTGCCTGTATGTTTTGTGTGACATGCAGTTGCTATTTTTGGGTTTGTGGACATTGCATCAATAGCATTGAAATTAAAAAATGATCACAAACAATTACAACTCTGATAATTTTCTATGATGGCACTTAGAGTAGCATTGAATCTTTAGTAGAAATAAGAACCTGCTACTATGTATATATCACAAGTAAATCGATTTGGTATACATATGTTTTTCCTCTGCATAATGATGACCAGTATAATTTTCATCTATATTTGTTAAAATCACGAATTAGTAGAATATACAATAAATTTAATTCCTCTTCAGGACGAGGATACAGGAAGAGTGCAGTTGCAATGTTTCTTAAAATATTGGAGACTGCTCTGACTTAGCAGAATGCTTAAAGTTTCAGAGTATGACATGAACTAGGTTTGTTTTACACTTCATTTCTTTGTTCGAGAACAAATGAAATCAAAAGAAAAGGAAACAAACTTTTAGTTGGTAAGTGTATCACAATATTCCATGTTTTGTGTTTTTGTTGCTTTACTACATGCCTTAAGTTGTGTGTGAAACTTAATAAACGACTCGATACTTTTATTTAAAATAGAAGTGCTATGCCTTTGTGCGAGTTTCTAATTTCATAATTCAGTATATAAAGCAAAAATTTTGTAGTACTTTACATGTGGCAAGGGCCTTGTTGACCACAGACTTACTGTATGAGCCTCTTTCATTTCTTTCTGTCAAGTGCACTGTTTGTCTGTTTGATGTTGATATTCAGTCAAGCTGTGTACTCACCGTTGTTATCTCACTCCTCAATTCTGGGTATTTCTCTTCCCCTAATGTATTAGTCTGCAGAAAGCTATACTAGGTTGTCTACTCTCCATGACTTGTTATATGGCCAGCCTAGCCTAGTTCAGCCCTATCTTCTTTAGCATTTTGACAGTGTTGCCGTGTTTTTAAAGCTGTTGTAATAATTTTGCATAATTCTGGTTAATTCTGTTTTTCAATCACTCACTAATACTACATCTTTGAAGTCCAGTCCAGTAAAGCTCACCCCCCCCCCCCCCTTCAGTTGGATCCCTTGTGTATTAGTTTTACTAAATTCTGTTATCAGTATTCCCTAATACAAGGTTAAATAATGTAAGTGAAATGGCATCCTCTTGTCTCAGTCCTTCGTACACCTGAAATATTCAGTTTCTCTTACAAGTGTCTTCATACTACATAAAGTTCCAACTGTGTACATTTTAACTCACTGAGGTATGATAAACCAGTTTGAAATCTAGCTGTAATACATGGACATCTACACTGAATTCCCGTGCCTTCTTAGTTAAGTGTCTTAGAGTGAATAAATTAGTTAATGTGAACCTGTTTCCGCAGAAATTATATTGCTAGCCCCTAACTAGTACAATTATGGAGGCCAGCCTGTCTAATGAACTCGGCCATCACATCTCTGAAAGCATATAAAATAATTAATGTTCTCTAGAAAAAAATCCTCTTTCATAATTGCATGTAATACCTTGATAATGCTAACTAGTAATGATGTTAATTCTTGTTAATATCAAACAATGGAAAATCCAGGATGGAATGTAACAATATTATGAGAAGCAAAGTTGCTACTCACCATATAGTGGAAATGCTGAGTCACTAATAGGCCCAACAAAAAGTGTCTCACAATTAATAGATCTTTTTGTTGTGCCTATCTGCGACTCAGCATCTCCGCTATGTGGTGAGTAGCAACTTTCTTTCTCATAAAGTTGATTCTCATTAATAATTTTCTTCATTCAGTTTAGTTCAGCATTATTAGCTCTGTTTTTGCATTTGTCAAAGGATACGATGTTGCAAAATTAAAAAATACATTCCATAAAAATGTTCATTACCAACCATGCATGTGTGTTTGTTATTGTTGGTGTTTTTCTGGAAATGTAATGAATGAATCTCTCTTCCATTTTTATGTACATCTTATATTTATTTCATTGCAGGTGCTGGAATAGAAATGTAGTGAACGTCCTTTACATCAGAACTGTCATTTGCTGGATTTATTGTTATGTAAAATACAGCAGATAGAAATCAGTACACTGTAATGTGTAGGGTTGTGACTACCAATTATGATAGCATAGTTGCATAAATGAATTAGTAAGGCAGTTGATTGTGATTGACAATTATGATAGAATGTCTGCATAAATAAATTGGTAAGGCAGTACTACTCTGCACAGACGTTATTATATTTGATTAACATCAATGCTTTCTGTACATAGGAATACTGGAACTTTGGCATGTTGGCAATATAAATGAATTATCTCTGATAGACCACAGATTTTTATAGGTTTTGTTTGAACAGTGATTGACAAATGTGTATTTCCTTGGTACTGTGTTAACTGGTAGCCTTGACTTGTAGAGTTTCATTTTATGTTTTAGGGACTATAGAACAAGATCTGCAACGGTGAGATACTATGTGTACATATTTTATTGCAATAGGGTACTGTAAGTGGCAGCTAAGAGGCATATAATGCCAAGAGATCTCAATGTGATAATACATGTTAAATAGTGTATCACAGCTTTAAATAGGCTCAAAAACACCAACCAGGATTTGTGTATGCTATTTTGTTGTTTGTGGAATGCATGAAGCTGAAATCCTAATTGGTTGTGCGTTTTTTCCTTATGTACAACTATTGTCATATTTGTTAAGATTATGAAATTGTGTGTTCCAAAAGTGAACATCTTAAGTATTTAGTGAAATATCTGTGTGATGTTCAGTTGCTTAAAAGTGTTTGTATCAAACATTCAGCTAAATAAAGACAAATGTATGAAGTTGCGTGTTTATGTTGATATTACTTTAATAATGTTCTATAACCAAATTGTTGTGCCAGCCATAGTAATTACCACAGAGAGTTCTGATTTTGCCCACCATTCTAGTACTCACTATCGATATTGTGGAACAAACCCCTCCCGCCAGCCTATGCAAAAAGTTGCAGTAAGGCAGTATGAGAGCCTTCTCTACAGTTTAAAATATAAGGTAATTTGCATAAAGATGGTTGAATACCACTACGTTAGTATCAGTCTGAGTAAATTGCAATATTTGAGGAATCTTTCCACTTAAAATGCCATGTTTAAAGATAATGAACCATTAACTAGTATGTTTTGTTGTCTGCCTAAATGTATGTTTACATGAGCCATAAAAATTCCATATTTCTCCACTATTTATCCAACAGTATTGTCCAACAACATTACAGCCATATTAATTTTAGCCACATGTATACAGCATTAGCAGCCACTACTGTCCGGCAATACTTATGGCAGTACATTTCTGGGCCAGAAGTGTTCACACAACCACACTATTGCCACAAAATGCATGAACATGAAGTACTGAAAGTGGGTGCAAATCTATTGCCTTTACATTTACAGGGAGTAAAGTTAGAAAGAACAAGAGAAGTTGGGCTTGGTGGATGTGTTGCTTTTTAAGGGAATCCGATTGATAACAGATAGCATTTACATCCAACAGTTTGAGTGTGTAACAAAGAGGATGTTGTTTTATGCCAGCACTGAATGACATTAGGTTAACTACCAGTATAAATTGTATTTATCTGTCTATAATAGTTCAGTTTCTACAATAATTTGTTTGTGATGAACTTTGAAGACACATTATGTTTTTGGTACCATTATCTGGTTTGTGTGTTTAATATTGCTCGGACCGTGTCAGGCTTCTTCAGTATCTATAGACTTTTATGGTTTGGAGTATACTACATATCATTGTTGATGGTCATTCTTTAAAAAATTAATGATTAGCTGAAACAGGTTTTTTATTATTTTTAATTTCTCAGACAGGCTTCAAAATAGAAAATTCGAGGCGTAAAATAATTCTATGGAGAGAGGACTGACACAGTTAATTGATATTAGACAAATGATGTCCCATAATGGTACTGAAATTTCAATTTGGCTTCCAAATTCAGCATACAAACAAATTGTTGTTGTAATTAATACTATTATAGA
The DNA here is from genome assembly GCF_023897955.1 of Schistocerca gregaria. Taxonomy (NCBI): domain Eukaryota; kingdom Metazoa; phylum Arthropoda; class Insecta; order Orthoptera; family Acrididae; genus Schistocerca; species Schistocerca gregaria. The sequence goes on from NC_064921.1 coordinate 260,528,522, forward strand.
TAAATATTTGTAATTTATATTGCTACTTAATCCATAGTCATCCAGTTCTGGCATAAAATGCCAACATCTGAAGGGTTATATATGAAGAGAAGTGCACTCTGAAAGTATGAGGTGAAAATGTTACCTCTTCACGAGCAGCTCCCCTTAAGTGAGCAGAATGCAGCGTAAAATTCAAGCTGTGAACTGTCGCTGGCTACACATCTTTCCCGTAATGTTGAATCGTTATTTCGAATATCTCATATATGCAGTTGGTTCAAGAACTGTTATAAGTGATACAGTGTAAATGGATAGATAAAGAATCTATTCATCGAGCGGCGGTGGGAAAAACACACACACATCCCGATTGGTAAGTCTCTCCTGACCTGGGACTCTGAGTGACGTTTATGAACCATATCCATTTCCTTAAACCTCTCCTGTCCTTTTCCATAACCTCCCTTTCTTCCCCTTCAACTCTTTTGCCACAAGAAGGAACCACTGGCTCTGAAAATTTGTGAAAGTTAACCCATTTGTTTGTGTGTTCTCCTGCCGCCACTTGGAGAGTAGATTTTTTTATCTATCCATTTACATTATACTGTCAGTAATTGATTATTATTGTTGTTATAAAAGTGATACCAATATGAGAGTGTGTGTATACCAGTTGCAACTAGATTGGTGACCACCCTTCAGCTTTTATCTGCTGGTGATTAGGAGAGAAATGTAATGTACCTCTTTTAAGTGAACTGTTCATAAATAAGCATCTCAGTACCAGAAGTACGCACTGCCTTGGTAGAACTGCTGAAAGATTTTGTTAAGGTAAGTTTAGGGTATGAGTGTAATATTGATTTATGTTTTTTTTTCCACGAGCGCACAAAAACATACTTGGTAAAGCTCACAATAAAATCAAGCATGATTCAAGACTCATTGGCATCGCCTTGCCAAATGTCCTTTTTGAAATTGCAATCTGTGTGTACATTACTTTTGACATCCTACAATTCTGGTCATAGACAAACAACATTTTTGAAATTCCCTAAAGAAGTGGCTGTATTTATGAGCAAAAACTTTCGGACAAAAATGAAATTATATTGAGAGAAGTAGAGAACAAAAGGTGAGAGTGAGAGGAAAGCATTTACACACATTGAGAGAGATAGATATTGCCTTCCAGTATGACATGGTGGTACTGATTGTAGCACAGTTGCGGCGAAATAATGCTGTAAATTACAGCCTTTGTAAACACACTCTTAGACATTTGTTTGCACAAATAACCTTTTCTTGTTTGTATTTAGTATGAAATTGAAAGTGCAAGTAACAACTGCTTTCCTTCATTTCTATTAATACAAAGAAGTATGCCTTTTAAGCAGTTCAGTCAGTATAGATAAGGAAATGGCTTCTGACTGGGGATAAATCACTACTGTTGTGCCAAACAGTCACATATTGTATCCTCTCCCGTTATTGTGTTGGTCTTGATCTTGATGTGATTTTCAGTCCAAATATGGGTTTGATGCAGTTTTCCATGTTAATCTAGCATGTGCAAGTCTCTCCATCTAACTATTAAACTTACATCCATTTGAATCTGCTTATTGTATTTGAGCCTTGGCCTCCCTGACCTTCTATGTTCCTTGCTTTTGATGTATTACTACTTTAGTCAGGCACGTAAACACTGATATTCGTGTTCAGCTGCCTGTAACATGACTCACCAATGTCTCTTAACTGAAACTGAGTTGACAGCTGCACTATAAAAGGTACACCCTATCAGACAATGGTAATTTTCTAAACCCAATGTGGGTTTATGTGGAGTAGGCTTTCATTCTGTATGGTGCGAAGCAAGCAACCCTAGCAACAGTGTGTCTGTGTGTGTGTGTGTGTGTGTGTGCTTATTCTAAATGGTTTTTACCTTGACCCAGGACAACGTGGTGTGGATTCTAAGAGGAAGAAAATGTTAACTGTGTGCATTTGAGCTTGCTGGTAGCTTATGGGTTTACACGAGATGGTTGATTTACATGGTGAAAGTATACAATGCACAAGATTTTTCTGTAAATAAGTATTGTTGAGTAATTGGGGAAAGTTGATTTGTAATTTTAAACAGCTCACTTCTACAAATTGTGAAAATTAATGCAATACTGGCAGCATATTGAGACTAGTTCTGGCAGCATAAAATCTGTTAACACCTGCCCAATGGATTTGAGAAAGAAAGTAACCAGGTTTCTGTTGGCAGTATAGTCTCATCTTCACTGTAGCTTTTAATAAAGGAAATAACCACTTAATTACAGTGTCTGTTTGTGAAATTGATGCAAAGCATTAGTTCAAGATGTGGTATAGAATAACTCTTAATATATCGTCTTGTGTAACTGATGTGAAGTGCAAGAATGAAAATATTAGCTTTTAAATGAGTCGTAAGCACATTGTAAATAGCATGTACACCAGTACTCCACAAACCACCCGACGATGTGTAGCAGAGGGTATTTCTGGTATCATGAATTGCTCCCCCCTTTCCTTGCATTCATGAATGACACGTGGGAAGAATGATTTAAACGACTGCATTAACTGTAATTTCTTGAAGTTTCTCACTATTGTCATTTTGCATGGTATATGTGGGGGGAACTACTAGTCTTCCCAGAATGTACTCTTTGGAATTTCAGTAGTAAACATCTCTGCAATTCAAAACATCTTTTGTGGCATCAGCCACTCGAGCTTGTGATGAGCATCTCTATAATGATCTCGCACTGACTAAATGATCCCTTGACAAAACATTTTGTTGTATCTTATCTAGGTCTTCTATTAATGCTATTTGTTAAGGGCACCATACTCAGTACTCAAGAATTGAATAAGTATTTTGTAAATCCTTTGTTTCGTAGATGAGTTCAATTTCCTTAAGGTTCTTCCTATGAATCTCAGTCTGGCATCTGCTTTTCCTAGTATTTGTTTTATGTTGTCATTCCATTTTAGATTGCTGTGGACGGTTACTCCTAGATATTTTATGGTTGATAATGTTTTGAGCAACTAGTCATCAGTAGTGTAGTTGTACAGTTGTGGGTTTCTTCTCCTCTATATGTGCAGTATGTTAGTTGCCTATGTCCAAGGTCAACTGCCATTCCCTGCACCATTCATCAGTTCACATGTCCTCCTTACTTCAGGCTTCTGGCTCTCTTCTTATAGACAACTGCATCATATGAAAGCATCATTATGGAGCTTCTGACATTGTTTTACTGCATCATTTATATACATTGTAAACAAGCACCATCCTGTCACACTTACTTTGGATCCTCCTGAAATTACCTTGAGACTTGTCAATTTTGTTCATTTAAGATTGTCGATTCTGTTCATTTAAGATTAAAATGCTGAGTTGCAACTGCAGTCACAAGTCTGGTCTAATATTCTTCAAGTTCATATTTTTGTCATTAATCGACAGTGTGGGATGCTGTCAAATGCCATCACACAAGAACATTGAAATTGTATGTGTGGGGGACTGGAGTAAATATTGGAAAGATGGCAGGTGCTCGCCAGATATCAAATATTGAAGTGTCACTTCTAGTTTCACTTGAACCAATACTCCTATTATGATGTAAAGGTTTTTTAATAGAGCTCAAATCAGCTGTACAAGTACTTGAAATTGGCATTTATTATTAAAAAGTGGTTCAAGAAGGGGTCTTAGTTTACGAGTGTTACTTCCTTCATAAGTTAGTTTGATGCCACTGTGTTATTTCTGCCTAAAATCCACTCCCAAATACAACATTTATGCTTTCATTTTGTCTTATTGGATTCACTGCTCATTTCTAATGCCTTAACCTGAATGACAGCACCAGTGTCCATATTATTAACCTTCGCAGATACCATGCTGGAAACGGTGTCACTAGAGTTTTGACAGGAACATGGTGCCCATGCTGCATCAGCCGTCATGCCACTTGGTGCAGCATCACTTTTGTTACATGTGGAAAACTGCCTTTCGTCACTCAGTTCCCATGCCACTTCTTGCTGTCATGATTATTCCTCCCAACCCCCTCTGGGTTCGGGGGTAAGAATAGGCCCACGGTATTCCTGCCTGTCGTATGAGGCGACTAAAAGGAGTCTCAAACGTTTTGGCCTTGTGAGATGGTCCCCTAACAGGTTTGACCTCCATCCTTCTAAATTTTCCGAAGAGCGAGCCGATTGGGGAAGGGCGCCTTACAAGGAGCGATGTGTCCATCATGCATTACCATCTCTAGCCAGGTTTGTCGTCATCGCTTAGCAGTCCCGCTCACCTACCATCTCTTGGGCGTGGATTTGTTCTTGGGTGCAGTTTATTGCAGTCTGCTATGCTGTGTCGCTTTATGCGCCAATGACGATATTGGACTACATCACCTGAAATCCAGCACGGTAGCCAGTCCGTTGTGGTGGGGCCGCCATGTACCCTGTTGGTTGTAGCCCCCTGACTACACAGGGATCGCTCTGCTGATGCAAGCGCCGTTAACTCCCCACGTATGCCAAGGAGTAGATGCCTATCTCCTTGGGGCATTGGGACTCCCGGCATTGGCCATCCTGCCAGGTGGTCGTTGCTGAGGCTGGGTGGCGCCCGTGGGGAGGGCCCTTGGTCAGAGTAGGTGGCATCAGGGCGGATGACCCGCAATGAAGCGTGGTACATCATCTCTTGCTGGCGGCCAGCCGCCAGCAGTCTCTAAGCGTTCCAGGGCTCAATACAACGCAACTACAAATGACCCCAAATCGTTCCCCTCCCTGGCTACACCATGGGAGGAACGAAAGACTAAGGATGCCAGCGAACCATACTCGCCCCGCTACCTGGTGTGTACGAGAGCTGATGGTGAATCCTTTATATCCATGAAGCCTCAGTTCTTCGTCGAGCACTTAGAGGACAAGTTCGGGGAGGTGGAGGGCTTGTCCAAAATGCGCTCGGGCTCGGTTTTGATCAAATCGGCGTCCTCCGCCCAGTCCCGCCGGTTACTCGATTGTAACAAGCTGGGGGATGTTCCGGTTACAATCAGGCCCCATAAGAGTCTTAATATGGTCCAGGGCATAATATTGCATCGGGACCTTCTATTGCAGTCCGATGACGAGCTTCGCGCCAATTTAGAGCGGCGAGGTGTTCACTTCGTCCGGCGCGTACATCGTGGTCCAAGGGATAAGCAGGTTGCCTTCATCTTGGCCTTCGAGGGTGATACTTTACCTGAGAAGGTCAAGGTGATGGTCTATCGTTGTGCCGTCAAGCCATATATCCCTCCCCCGATGCGGTGCTTTAAGTGCTGGAAGTTCGGGCATGTCTTCCCGCTGTACTTCCAGCCTCACATGTCGAGATTGTGGACGTCCATCACATCCCAATACTCCATGTGCTCCGCCTCCCATCTGTGTAAACTGCGGAGAGCACCACTCGCCTTGCTCGCCGGACTGCAGGATCTCCCAGAAAGAGCGCAAAATCATGGAGTATAAGACCCTGGACCGCCTGACATACACTGAGGCCAGGCAGAAGTTCGAACGCCTCCATCCTGTTCGAATGACTGCCTCTTATGCCGCGGCTACTACTGTTATGGCCCCATTAGCTCTCCCTCAGACTGCCACCTCTCAGAGCCGGAATGCTACACCTGCCCCCTTGATGGTGGGGGGCACTTCACTCCCTGCTGCTCCTGCACTACCTGCCTCAGGAGCAGCAACCCCCCAACCATCGGGGACATCAGTCCCCACTTCTAAGCTGGGGAAGCCTCAAACTTCCCCGGCTCGAATAGCACGGAAAGGGTCCCTTGGGTCCCTTCCTTCCCAGGTTTCCGCCTCTGGGAAGGGTGACATCAGCCAATGGAAGAAAAGCAGACCAGCGGCTGGTCGCAGGGCTTCCCGCTCCTCCTCCGTCCCGGAGACTGGCTCGCTGGAGCCCTCCCAGCCAATGAAACCCAAGGACCAGAGAGACAAGACGAAGAAGAAGACCTCTAAGGCCAAGGACCACGCGGTGGCATCCACCCCACTGCTCCCTACAGGCTCTGCGTCCGAGGATAAGGTGGGGATCCGGGCGTCCGCTGAAGACCTGGATCTCGCCGGACCCTCAGACACCATGGAAGCAGATTGTACTGGTCCTCCATCGGTGGCAGCAGGTGACCCAGTGGCGTGATCTGCCTCCTCGGCCCCTTCACGCCTTTTTCGGACATGGACAAAGCGATACTCCAGTGGAACTGCAGCGCTTTTTTCCACCACCTTGCTGAGCTTCGCCAACTCATCAGCAGTCACCCTTTCCTCTGCATTGCCCTACAGGAAACTTGGTTTCCGGCAATGCGGACCCCTGCCCTACGTGGGTATCGGGGTTATTACAAGAACCGGGCAGCTTATGGGAGGGTATCTGGTGGAGTCTGCGTCTACATCCTTAACTCTGTCTACAGCGAATGTGTACCTCTTCACACACCTTTAGAGGCTGTCGCTGTAAGGATGTGGACGCCTCAGCCTATTACTGTCTGCAGTTTGTATCTTCCGCCAGATGGTGATGTCTCGCGTCATGTGTTGGCTGCATTGATAGCACAACTGCCTCCTCCTTTTGTGTTACTGGGCGACTTTAACGCCCATAACCCCCTGTGGGGTAGCGCCGCGATTACTGGCCGGGGTAGAGATGTCGAGACTCTTCTCTCGCAGCTTGACCTCTGCCTCTTAAACACGGGAGAGCCGACACATTTCAGCGTAGTCCATGGCACATTTTCGGCCATCGACCTTTCTATCTGCAGCCCCGGACTTTCAACATCCATCCACTGGACTGTCCATGACGACTTATGTGGTAGTGACCATTTCCCCACCTTTCTGTCACTCTTCTGAACGCCCCTCCAGATGGGCTCTGAATAAGGCTGATTGGGGCTTGTTCTCCTCTCTCGCCACTATCGCACCTCCTTCCCCTGACACCATTGATGCGGTGGTTCAGTCGGTCACCACCGGCATCGTTTCTGCGGCGGCATCTGTGATTCCCTGTTCATCCGGGTCCCCTCGGCGGAGGACTGTGCCTTGGTGGGCGCCCGAGATCGCAGAGGCGATTAGAGATCGCCGGCGGGCTCTTCAACGCCATAAGTGGCACCCGTCCTTGGAGAACCTCATCGTTTTTAAACAGCTCCGTGCCCGTGCCCGACGCCTTATTCGCCAACGGAAGCAGGAGTGCTGGGAACGGTATGTTTCCACCATTGGCGTCCGTACCTCTGCATCGCAGGTTTGGGCTAAGATTAGGCGACTCCATGGCTATCGGCCGCCTGTCTCTGTCCCTGGGCTTTCGCTGAATGGAGTGGTGTGTACTGACTCTGACACAATTGCGGACCAGTTAGCAGCGCATTTTGCTCAGTGTTCCGCATCTACGAATTACCCACTGGCCTTCCGCTCCCGGAAAGAGCGGTTGGAAAGTTGGAGGCTTTCCTTTCACACGCGCCACGCGGAGTCGTACAATGCTCCTTTCAGCGACTGGGAATTCCAGAGTGCACTATCTGCTTGCCCTGATACGGCTCCTGGGCCAGACCGCATCCACAGCCAGATGCTGAAACACCTCTCTGTGAATTGCCAGCGACGCCTCCTAGATGTTTTCAACCGCATCTGGGTTGAGGGTGTGTTCCCGTCTCAATGGCGAGAAAGCATCGTCCTCCCCGTGTTGAAACCTGGCAAGAACCCGCTGGAGGTGGACAGCTACCGCCCCATAAGCCTCACCAACGTTCTTTGCAAGTTGCTAGAACGTATGGTGAGCCGGAGGTTGAGTTGGCTCCTCGAGTCTCGAGGCCTTCTGGCTCTGTCTCAGGGTGGGTTCCGTAAAGGCCGCTCTGCCGTCGATAATCTGGTCTCCCTAGAGTCTGCCCTCCGTACAGCCTTTGCACGCCGCCAACATCTGGTTGCCGTCTTCTTCGACATGCGGAAGGCGTACGATACGACTTGGCGATATCACATCCTGGCCACACTTCATGGGTGGGGTCTTAGGGGCCCGCTCCCGATTTTTATTCAGAATTTTCTGTCGTCTCGTTCCTTCCGCGTGCAAGTTGCTGCGTCCCATAGTTCCTCCCGGGTCCAGGAGAACGGGGTCCCACAGGGGTCTGTCCTCAGTGTCTCCCTGTTTTTAATTGCGATCAATGGGCTCGCTGAGGCGGTGGGATCGTCCGTCGCAGCTTCGTTGTATGCAGACGACTTCTGCCTCTACTACAGCTCCGCTGGCATTGCAGTTGCTGAGCGCCAGCTGCAGGGCGCTATCCGCAAGGCGCAGTCGTGGGCTGTAGCGCACGGCTTCCAGTTTTCGGCCGCTAAGACCTGCGTTATGCATTTCTGCCGGCGTCGCACGGTTCACCCTGAGCCACGACTTTACCTTGACGGTGAACCTCTTGCTGTGGTAGAGACGCATCGGTTCTTGGGACTGGTATTTGATGCCCGGTTGACTTGGCTGCCTCATATTAGGCAGCTTAAACAAACATGCTGGTGGCATTTAAACGCTCTCCGTTGCCTTAGCCACACCGGATGGTGTGCCGATCGGTCCACCCTTCTCCGGCTGTATCAAGCGCTGATCCAGTCCCGCCTTGATTATGGGTGTGTGGCTTATGGTTCAGCATCGCCATCAGCGTTGCAATTGCTGGATCCCATCCATCACTGCGGGATCCAACTCGCCACAGGAGCATTTCGGACAAGCCCTGTTGACAGCTTACTTGTGGAGGCTGGTGTTCCTCCATTGCGGATCCGGCGCGACCGACTTCTGGCCGCTTATGCTGCCCACGTTTGTAGCTTGCCAGGGCATCCCAACTACCGTCTCCTGTTCCCGCACTCGATCGTCCATCTTCCAGACAGGCGGCCCCGGTCAGGGTGTACGATCGCGGTTCGCATCCGGGCTCTACTGTGTGGGATTGAGTTATTTCCTCTCCCGCCTGTTTTCCGGGCCAATCTCCGTCTGCCCCCTTGGTGTGTTCGCCGACCATGCATTCGGCTGGATTTGGCACAGGGTCCGAAAGACTCTGTCCCTCCTCCGGCCCTCCGCCGCCGCTTTGTTTCTCTCCTTGCCGAGTTTCCCGGATCTGCCGTGGCCTATACCGACGGTTCGATGGTCTCTGGTCGCACTGGTTACGCTCTTACTCTAGAGGATCATTGTGAGCAACGGTCACTGGCACCCGGGAACAGTGTATACACTGCCGAGTTGGTTGCCATCTATCGCGCCCTAGAGTATATCCGCTCCCGCTCAGGTGAGTCCTTTGTCATCTGTAGTGACTCCCTGAGTGGTTTACGAGCTCTTGACCAGTGCTTTCCTCGTTCCCGTCTGGTGATGGCCATCCACGAGTCACTCCATGCTCTTGCCCGTTGCGGCCGCTCCGTGGTCTTTGTTTGGACCCCAGGTCATGTCGGCATCCCGGGCAATGAGCGGGTTGACACGCTGGCTAAACAGGCGGTGAGTTCACCGGCTCTGGAACTCGGCCTTATGGAGTGTGATCTCCTGTCGCTTTTGCGCCGGAAAGTGCTTGGTGCCTGGGGAGACGAGTGGCGCACCCTGCCCACGCCCAACAAACTTCGGGCGGTGAAGGAGACGACCGGTGTGTGGCCTCTCGGAAGGACTCTGTCGTCCTCTGCCGGCTGCGCGTTGGCCACACGTGGCTGACGCACGGCCATTTGTTGCGCCGAGAGGACCCACCGCTATGTCGCTGCGGGGCAGCTCTGACGGTGGTCCACATACTGGTGGACTGCCCGCTTTTAACAGGACTCAGGCAGACGTTTGCGCTGCCTGATACCCTCCCTGCCCTTTTATGTGATGACGTTGCTATGGCGGACCTCGTGTTGAGTTTTATTCGGGCAGGGGGTTTTTCTCGTATGATTTGAGTGTTTGTCCTTTCATTTCCTGTATTGACTTGGGCCTTTGGCCTGTGGTTTTAAACTGTGGGTTTTAATGTCATTTGGTGGTTGGCTTTTCCTTATTTTCATGGTCAGCCAACCACCTTCACACTTGGTGTGATTTTAGTTCCGTTTGTCTGGTCTTTGTCTGTCTTTCTTGTATTGTTGTCTCAGTTCTCCGTTTTTAACGACTGACAGTTTTTATTTCGTATGATTTTATCGTGGAACAAGGGACCGATGACCTTAGCAGTCTGGTCCCTTCAATCCCACACCCAACAAACTATTCCTCCCAAATGAATTTCCAATATAGTTTTTGTCTAGGAATCAAAGATATTACTTTACAAAAGGAAAGCAGTTCTTTACAGCTGAGAACTCACATACGTCTGGCATTCGAAAAAAGTGTCCGAGCCACTGCATTTGCATAACTACTCTGAATATTGCATAGGCTTTGTATCGAACACTGCCATGTAAGGTTTACTTTGCTAAGTTCGGCAGTGTCTAGGCTTTTATACCAGAATGTGTAGGTATGTGTGTCTTTGGATTGCACAATACAGACCTCTTTCGTCAGGGAGATGTTATTCTCCCTGCTACTGAAATGGGGCCACTGTCCATAGTAGGGTTCCATCTTTGTCTTTTAACTCAGGAATGTTAGATACTGAGTAAAACATTCTGATTAAAATGTTTGCTGTTGCTGACACTAAAAGAGTCAACACAAGCCATTAGCCTAGTACTGCTAATACTTAAAAGCTTTTCCATGGCCAACAAAGGAGTGTGGCACTCATTTATAAGCTTATGTAACCACAATCTAGTTGTGGACATGTCTTTATACAAGCAACAAAGTCTCCAGGAATAGTTTGTGCAACTAGTTTTGTTTCCTGTGCTAAGTGGTTTGTGAAGTACATAGTTCAAAATGACAGTGGGGTCTTGTAACACTAAAAGGAGTAAGAAGAATTATACAGATAGCTATACCGTAGGTGCAACCACAACAGAGGAGTATGTGTGGCGAGGCCAGACAAATATGGTTCCTGATGAAGGGCAGCAGGGGAAGCAGTCTAGATGAGGGATCTGACTTTGTAACATCAGCAGACGTGCTGTGCTGTTACTGTGAACAGCTGACAGAAAGGTGAGCTAAACAGGTAATTTTTTTCGCAAGAATGCAGCTCAACTGTAGGGTTAAATGGTGACCTCTTTTTGTGTAAAATATTCCAATGTTGGAGCTCTTAATTGGTTAGGTAAGTTAGATAGTTAAAATAAATTGAAATTAGAACAGAGGAAATTAGGTAAGTTTGACAACTGGATGGCCAGGATTCCAGGTCGCCTCGTTCTATGAACAATGTAGTAAATGTACTAAGATACAGACAGATGAATGCAGGCAGGATAGATGTGTTTAATATGTATGGTTCTGTGTTTCGTACGTCAAGTGGTGTGCTTTAATTGCGTGTTTAACACCCGCGGCATGAAACACGTAAGAGCGGTGTGAAGCACCGTACGTACTAGCTCGTATGTTAACAAAAGATCTCAGGTTCTTTTTGCATTGCAATTTTATTGAAATTAGTACTGCTTTAATGTCATGGGTTCGCGTATGCAAATAGTAGTGTGTGGCGTATTTCGGAGTAAGTTAATTTCTGTGAATTTGCGTAGCTGAGATAGAAGATAGCCGTTATGCGGCAACAACAAGAATTTAATGTAAGAGAGGCCTTGTCTGTTGGTTACAATAGGACCGAACAAGTCAACGGCTGCTAGGTGATGTAATTTCACAGGAATGATCGGATACAACTGAGCATAAAAGGAAGATGTCTTGGCTTTCTGGCATAGTTTGCACTCCATAGGAACGCGACGAATGCGTTTCTCCATATTAAAGAAATATGAAGTTTGACGAAGAATGAAAAAACATTTGCTGGCTCCATAATGAGCGTAACTGAGGTGTATGTACCATATATGTTTGTCAACTAGATGCTCGGGAATGCAGACAAGCCAGATAGGACTGTCAGGTGTTAATCTTTTAAACAAGATGTTATTCCCAACGAGATAGAATGTGTTAGAAAATTTGGTTTTGTCGCACCATTGCCGTTTGATGTCTTTCCAGATCGGATCCTTGTCTTGCTCTTTAGCAATGTCGGTCATCGCCGAAGAAATGAAGTTTTCGAAAGCTACCTATTGAATGTATAATACATTTAAATTGGCGTGACAAAATTCTGTTGAAGAACCAGACGCAGTACCACCAAGTGAGCAGGATAATGCGTCATCGAGAATATTTTAGACACCGGGAATGTAGATGACCGTAAAGCGAAATTCTTGTAAATACCTAGCCCAACGTAGTAAACGCTCATGAGAAAGTTTGCTGACATAAGAAATTGCAACGCTCTGTGATCAGTATAAATCTTGGTATGTCTGCCAAATAAGAGGTGACGGACTTTGACAAAGGCCCCCACGACTGGTAAACATTCAAGTTCTGTTATAGAAAGTAGAGGAGCGGTCAATTAAGCTTGTTTTAAATTGACAAATGCATGCTGAGTTTGGTCGTCCCAGAACCAGTCGGAGTTTTTGCCGCTACGTTGGAGTATCGAGAGCCTTGTAGTGCACAAAATGACGGAATAAATTGACGAAACCGAGAAAACTTATGACTTGACGTTTGGAAGTGGGTGTGACGATGTCATGGATAGCTTGCAACTTATCTGGGTCAGGTTCAATGTCAGAAACAGATATGACGCGACTTAAAAATTTGATGTTAGATTTGCCGAATTCAGATTTGCTCAGGTTGACTTAACACCGTAGTCATAAAAGACTTTTAACGAAGAATTCAAGGTATCATTGTGCTCATCCCAGGTCTTTTCTGATATAAGAATATCATCGACATAAGTGCTAATCTTATTTTTCATATTCTACGGTAAAATAGAATTTCAACCTCTGATGAATGCTGCAGACGAAATGTTTAATCCAAAAGGAAGTTTACGGAACTGATAGCATATGCCAAAACAGAGAAAGGCCGTATACTTGTAGCAATTAGTGAGCTATTCAATCTGCCAGAAACTAGATTTTAAATCAAGGGAGGAGAAAACTGTGACGCCATGAAATTTCTGAAGAATCTCGTCCAAGGTTTGCGGTTTATCGGTTTCCAGAATGTCGTTAATTCGTCTCGAATCGAGAACAAGCCTCAGTCGGCGATCTTTCTTTCGCACAATATGAAGCAGACTGTTATAAGGGCTGCCGGCTCAGTAATACCTTGTTGAAGCATGGAATTTCTTCTTGAAGTTTCTGACGATATACAAAAGGAATGGTGTAGGGCCATCCAACAAAATTATTGTGCGGCTTAACTTGAAATTCATAAAGAAAACCACGACAGTGCCAGGTACTTTATCAAAAACGTGAACATGAGTTTGTAAGATTTTCCGTAATTGTTGTTTATGAAAATCAGAGGTGGCTTTACAGTTGTCAACTTTGTTTTGGAACACGTCTAAAATGTCAATCACAGTGCCGTCAACGTTGTGCTCACAGTATGGGCCAGCAGAATTAAATTGTGTGTACACCAGTCGATATTTGTGTGGTGTCACCTCCAGACACCACACTTGCTAGGTGGTAGCCTTTAAATCGGCCGCGGTCCGGTAGTATACATCGGACCCGCGTGTCGCCACTATCAATGATTGCAGACCGAGCGCCGCCACACGGCAGGTCTAGAGAGACTTCCTAGCACTCGCCCCAGTTGTACAGCCGACTTTGCTAGCGATGGTTCACTGACTTCTACGCTCACATTTGCCGAGACGATAGTTAGCATAGCCTGCAGCTACGTTATTTGCTACGACCTAGCACGGCGCCATGATCAGTTTTTACTGATATTGTAAATCATGTACTGTCAAGAGCGACGTTCGTCATTAATGGATTAAAGTTAAGTATTCCACCAGCTACGTCCGTTTTTCTCAATTCTAATTCCATTGTCATGTTCCAGACCTCACGCCAGCCTGCGTGAGCTGAAACGCGTGCATGTCGGCCTCCTTTATTAACCCTGTGTTTCTTTCCCCCATTCCTGTCAATTGTTCCCTTATGCTCTCCTTGAAACACTGTACAACCTCTGGTTCTTTCAGCTTATCCAGATCCCATGTCCTTAAATTCCCACCTTTTTGCAGTTTCTTCAGTTTTAACCTACAGGTCATAACCAATAGATTGTGGTCCAGAGTCCACACCTGCCCCTGGAAATGTCCTACAATTTTAAACCTGATTCCTAAATCTCTGTCTTACCATTATATAATCTATCTGATACCTTTTAGTATCTCCAGGATTCCTCCATGTATACAACCTTCTTTTATGATTCTTGAACCAAGTGTTACCTATGATTAAGTTATGCTCTGTGTAAAATTCTACCAGACAGCTTCCTCTTTCATTTCTTAGCCCCAATCCATAATCACCTACTATCTTTCTTTGTCTCCCTTTTCCTACTAACGAATTCCAGTCACCCATGACTATTAAATTTTCGTCCGCCTTCACTACCTGAATAATTTCTTTTATCTCATCATACATTTCATCAATTTCTTCATAATCTGCAGAGCTAATTGGCATATAAACTTGTACTACTGTAGTAGGCACGGGATTTCTGTCTGTCTTGGCCATAATAATGCGTTCATTATGCTGTTTGTAGTAGCTTACCCGCACTCCTATTTTTTTATTCATTATTAAACCTACTCCTGCATTACCCCTATTTGATTTTGTATTTATAACCCTGTATTCACCTGACCAAAAGTCTTGTTCCTCCTGCCACCGAACTTCACTAATGCCCACTATATGTAACTTTAACCTATCAATTTCCCTTTTTAAATTTTCTAACCTACCTGCCCAATTAAGGGATCTGACATTCCATGCTCCGATCCATAGAACGCCAGTTAGACTTCAAGAAGAATATAATAATTCCAATACCAAAGAAAGCAGGTGCTGACAGATGTGAAAATTACCGAACTATCAGTTTAATAAGTCACAGCTGCAAAATACTAACGCGAATTCTTTACAGACGAATGGAAAAACTGGTAGATGCGGACCTTGGGGAGGATCAGTTTGGATTCCGTAGAAATGTTGGAATACGTGAGGCAATACTGACCTTACGACTAATCTTAGAAGAAAGATTAAGGAAAGGAAAACCTACGTTTCTAGCATTTGTAGACTTAGAGAAAGCTTTTGACAATGTTGACTGGAATACTCTCTTTCAAATTCTAAAGGTGGTAAGGGTAAAATACAGTGAGCGAAAGGATATTTACAATTTGTACAGAAACCAGATGGCAGTCATAAGAGCCGAGTGGCATGAAAGGGAAGCAGTGGTTGGGAAAGGAGTGAGACAGGGTTGTAGCCTCTCCCCGATGTTATTCAATCTGTATATTGAGCAAGCAGCAAAGGAAACAAAAGAAAAATTCGGAGTAGGCGTTAAAATTCATGAAGAAGTAGTAAAAACTTTGAGGTTCGCCGATGACGGCAAAGGACTTGGAAGAGCAGTTGAACGGAATGGACAGCGTCTTGAAAGGAGAACATAAGATGAACATCAACAAAAGCAAAACGAGGATAATGGAATGTAGTCAAATTAAATCGGGTGATGCTGAGGGAATTAGATTAGAAAATGAGACACTTAAAGTAGTAAAGAGCTTTGCTATTTGTGGAGCAAAATAACTGATGATGGTCGAAGTAGAGAGGATATAAAATGTAGACTGGCAATGGCAAGGAAAGCGTTTCTGAAGAAGAGAAATTTGTTAACATCGAGTATAGATTTAAGTGTCAGGAAGTCATTTCTGAAAGTATTTGTTTGGAGTGTAG
Source organism: Schistocerca gregaria (assembly GCF_023897955.1). Taxonomy (NCBI): domain Eukaryota; kingdom Metazoa; phylum Arthropoda; class Insecta; order Orthoptera; family Acrididae; genus Schistocerca; species Schistocerca gregaria. Next base: position 260,544,074 of record NC_064921.1, read on the forward strand.
CCATGTATGGAAGTGAAACATGGACGATAACTAGTTTGGACAAGAAGAGAATAGAAGCTTTCGAAATGTGGTGCTACAGAAGAATACTGAAGATAAGGTGGATAGATCACGTAACTAATGAGGAAGTATTGAATAGGATTGGGGAGAAGAGAAGAAGTGGCACAACTTGACTAGAAGAAGGGATCGGTTGGTAGGACATGTTTTGAGGCATCAAGGGATCACAAATTTAGCATTGGAGGGCAGCGTGGAGGGTAAAAATCGTAGAGGGAGACCAATAGATGAATACACTAAGCAGATTCAGAAGGAAGTAGGTTGGATGAAGAAGCTTGCACAGGATAGAGTAGCATGGAGAGCTGCATCAAACCAGTCTCAGGACTGAAGACAACAACAACAACAATATTAACCCTGTGTTGGCTCTCCTGCCAACCACAACAATTTGTATTTGAAGAAATAAAATGCAGGCGATTGATATCTTGTTCCTCGCTAGAGAGGCGCTGATCAAAATTTAAAGATATCATATAGTCGTCATTTTGTAATGTAATACAAGAGTTGTTAAAATCCAGCACTGCTGTCTGTTTAAGAAATCGATGCCCAGAGTGACTTCAGTTGTTAATAATGGAACGATAAGAAAGTTGGCGAAAACTGCGTGAGGTTGAATAGAAAATTGTAAATGAGTTTGAGATTAACTTAAACTATTTTACTAGGTACTTCACCATTTATTTTGGTTTTATTAAGAGGTAACGTCGGACAAGAATCATCAGAATTGCAGCGGTTGAATCCTATGATAGTAACAGAAGAACCAGAATATGGAACTGCTTTTAATACGTGTTTGCCAACTTGAACGGTAATAACAGGATGATAAAAATGTTTCTGAGGCTGTTCAGTTTCACGTAACAGTAAATTTCTGATGTCTTCTGAGCAGATCATATCCTCTATAATGTGCGCAGAATGCAATGTGCCCTCTGTTGGCACGTCGTCGGCATCATCTGACGCCTGGTCCGGCAGTCATTGTTGCCCAGCGTCTGCACCGTTCGGTGCGTTGGCAAGTGTGACTTCATGATTTGAAAAGTTCGATGGGGTTCTGAATGATTTTGATTACCTTGACACGGGTGAAAATGTGAATCTGGTTCATTTAAGCGTAAAGACTGGTTGTTATGAAAGTGCCCTTCACTCCTGAAATTATGATTAAAATTTCTGTTTCCCTACTTATTCCCATTGTGACCTTTAAAATGCTGGGCACTGCCATAAGCGTTTTGCTGGTACGGCTGTTGTCTGTCGTTACGGAAAGTGTTCCTGTGTATAAAATTATTATAATTATTATTAGGATCATTTTGCCGTGATGATTGCTGCTGTGACAGCTGTTGCGGCAAAGGCTGATTATGTGTTGCCCGGAATTAACATATTGCTGACTAGACTGTTGAAAATTGTGATTCTGCTTTTGGTAGTTATTAGGAAGATATTGGTTCTGCTGAAAATGTTGCTAATTACCATTTAAATTCTAATGGTGGTTGTCAAAATTTCTGTTACGTCTTTCATTCTCAAACCAAGTTACTTTATTGCGATTGAGAAACTTACCAGAATGACCACCGTTGTGTTTGTAGTGAAAATTGCAGTTGTTAGAAAAATTATTATCGTTCTTCTGCTGAGAGAAGATTGATCAGTCTCAGGTAATTATAAAGCATAAGTTCTAGATATTTGTTGATCTGCTCTTAACGCACATTTCAAATTTCCTGGAAGTTTTGAAATACAGAGGTGGATCAAACCTGACGGCCTGAGTGGCTCAAGTAAATGCTGGTTTTGTTGTACCTTGTATTCGAAATATTGTGTTAACGTTAAATAATTCGAGTTGTTGAAGTTAGGTAAATTCATCAATTTGTCTTTTACAGCACGCCGTGACGTCTCAGAGCAGTACGCTGCGAGGAAAGCGCTTTGAAATTCTTCAACTGAAAAACATTGGCGTGTAATGGGTCGCGTTCTATTTGACAGTTCCCCTTCCAAAAGCCTACAAATAAATTCTAATTTATGAGAGACAGGCCAGTTTGGCGGCAAAGAAAAGGGAAATTGCTGAATCCTGCCCAAGGAATATAGACAATTAGGAACATTACGAAATACTTCGAATTTTCTGAAAAATGCTCGTAATCGAAACCATCGGTTCTAAAATTATCAAATGAATGCTGTCGATTGAAAAAGGTGCGAGAGTTGTCACGTGATTGTAAAACGTCTCTTCTCTGACCGGTTTAGCAAGCTGAGGTTCCGAAGAATGTTCTATATTTTGATCGATACAATGCGTGGCAAAGTTGTGTGAGCAGTCTTAAAAAATGATATCGCTCTTACTGTCAGACAAGCGAGCATTAAATTTATGAAGCTCCTGTTTTGATTTGACGATTAACTTGCAACTGTCCATGCCGAAACTTTTCAGAAATGATTCAAATGGCTCAGAGCACTATGGGACTTAACATCTGAGGTCATCAGTCCCCTAGACTTAGAACTACTTAAACCTAACTAACCTAAGGACATCACACACATCCATGCCCGAGGCAGGATTCGAATCTGCGACCGTAGCAGCAGCGCGGTTCCGGACTGAAGCGCCTAGGACCGCTCTGTCACAGCGGCCGGCCGAAAGTTTTCAAGTGATTGAAATCTTGTCAGTGACGTGTACCGGTTGTGTACCTTCAGCATGATTGTCATGATTTAATTTTAATTGTGCTACAGTTTTAAAGGCACATTTGCATGCTGAGCTTTTATTAGCAGAAAACATAATTATAAGTAATGAAATAAAGAAATAATTTGAGCCACAGACATAGTCTACGGCTGTGTAAATATTGTATGCAGCCGCTGGAAACATTTGAAGATTTTTGATCGTCAGATTATTAGCAGAGGCACCTTTTGTTTTCTGGGTCTTGTCCAGATTGGACGTATTTTGGCACAACGCCATTAATACTACGTATTTCTATTAATACATTCACGACTTGCAACCAAACGGCACTCGTAATTGCATAATTCAAGTCTCAATGTAAGTGTCGTAATGTAATTGTTTTATTTCAGAATATACTGTTATTACTAACATATGCGTGTTTTATTTTGTAACTTTAGTCATATTAACGTTGTTGGGTGACTTGGCATGGCAAAAGGTACTGTACTTCTAAGCAAAAAGTCGCCCAGCTCGATCCACCTTCGTCTTCGGGTGCTGTCTTATTACAAAGTTCAGTTGTAGTAACACACGGAGAGAAGAAACACAGTTAAAAAAATACATGAACGGTCTTTTAACAAAAGAAGCCATGCTCAAGCACCGAGAGTTTGTAAGATATTTAATATTCATTGTATTGTCTCGATGCAGGTACGACCAAGCTAAAATTAAATTGGCGACTTCGAGTCTGGATGCACTGTTATATGTACTATATTGCCTTTCTTTGTTAAATGTTTATTGGTTACTACAAACTGGATACGAGATCGCAATACATAGAAGTAAGACGAATTGTATGTCGCTACAATCTCGGATACAAGGCAAGGCGTCGCATCTTCACATTAGCAAACTTGCGCAAGCGCTTCGTATTGTTGTAGCTTGCTTGGTAGATATATCACAATTTTCCGTTTCCGTAGCAGTGATTTTAAGTCACATCGCGGTTTCCAAAATTATTTTTATTATTTGTACAGTGCAACTATAGTTTTATCAGTCACAATATGGCCGCCTTTAGTTCTGTGCGACGTAATATGGCGTGCTGCCATTAGTGTTCAAAATCCACCATTACTTACGACAATTATTTTCTTTTTCAGGCATTGTCGCACAGCGAGATTAATTTTTACATTCATTCTGATTACACATACGAGCTTCAATTTTTATTATGTCATACATAACGGGTGGCATGGTACTGACCAGAAAACAATTAGCAAAGATGGACAACCAGAGACTGCAAAAACAGACACAATCCGACTCTGACATGCCATTGAATAATAAAAGTGACGTTACGGTTGACTCGAATAGTAACGAGCGGCATATTATTGACTATTCTGGTGAAGTAAATTTAGAAAATCGACCGTCTACCAATAATATGCCTAAATGTAGTTCCGAGTTCCATTTTGGTGTCTGACTCATGTCTAAAGAAAAGCGGGGGCGGAACAGTTGCACATCACTAGTATTGCCAGTATGTTCGATGCTATTATGAAACAGGTGAACGAACTAAAACACATGCTGACTGACAACAAAAATCAGATGGAATCCATTCAGAACCAAATGAAACAACATAAATAGGGCGTTGACGCACGTATCGACCAACAGATGACGACTGTACGCGCCACTTTGGAAACAGCTCATGACGAGATGAAAACACAAGATGAAATTAAATCAGATTTAGCAGCACTTAAAACGTCAAGCGACACTTTGTGTAGCCGTGATGAGCTGATAAATAATAGATTTACTGGACAAGTGCTTACATTAGAACAAGAAAACGCAAATAAAGATTTGACATTATATACAAGCACAAGTAAACAATCTCAGTAAAACAGGTGAATCCGTAGTTAGATTAAATCTTATCCGGCAATGCATGATGATACAAAAACGCGTATTGCCCATGCCGAAAACAAGGTTCAAATGTCTAGGAGCACTATGGGACTTAACATCGGAGGTCATCAGTCCCCTAAAACAAGGTTGATACAAAACTTCCTGGAAGATTAAAACTGTGTGCCGGACCGAGACTCGAACTCGGGACCTTTGCCTTTGGCGGGCAAGTGCTCTACCAACTGAGATACTCAAGCACGACTCACGCCCCGTCCTCACAGCTTTACTTCTGCCAGTACCTCGTCTCCTACCTTCCAAACTTTACAGAAGCGAACCTTACAGAACTAGCTCTCCTGAAAGAATGGATATTGCAGAGACATGGCTTCGGTGTTTTAATCTGCCAGGAAGTTTCATATCAGCGCACACTCCATTGCAGAGTGAAAATCTCATTCTGTAAGGTTGATACAAGTGACAAACAGCTTCTGGAAACATCCCCCAGGCTGTGGCTAAGCCATGTCTCCGCAATATCCTTTCTTTCAGGAGTGCCAGTTCTGCAAGGTTCGCAGGAATGCTTCTGTAAAGTTTGGAAGGTAGGAGACGAGGTATTGGGAGAAGTAAAGCTGTGAGGACGGGGCGTGAGTCGTGCTTGGGTAGCTCAGTTGGTAGAGCACTTGCCCGCTAAAGGCAAAGGTCCCGAGTTCGAGTCTCAGTCCGGCACACAGTTTTAATCTGCCAGGAAGTTTCATATCAGCGCACTCTCCGCTGCAGAGTGAAAATCTCATTCTGTAAGGTTAATACAATTGACAAACAGCTTCCTGATAAAGTAAGATTACGGACTGACAACTATTTCTCATGCAACAATACAGAATGTCACAGTTGGATACAACAAAAAGAGTGCTTACAAGAAAAATTGCCTCTGTTGTCCACGACACTGTCGCCGAACTTATAAATAACAACAAACACGTAATTACTCAAGCAGCACGAATTACTACTGTGCAATCGAAACAGTTTGACAATTACGTACAACCAGCGTGCAACGACAGTAATAGCAACCTAAACATGTTGTTGTTGTTGTTGTGGTCTTGAGTCCAGAGACTGGTTTGATGCAAGCTCTCCTTGCTACTGTATCCTGTGCAAGCTTCTTCATTCCCTGTACCTACTGCAACCTACATCCTTCTGAATCTGCTTAGTGTGGTCATCTCTTGGTCTCCCTCTACGATTTTTGCCCTCCACGCTGCCCTCCAATACTAAATTGGTGATACCTTGATGCCTCAGAATATGTCCTACCAACCGGTCCCTTCTTCTAGTCAAGTTGTGCAACAAATTTATCTTCCCCCCAATTCTATTCAATACCTCCTCATTAGTTATGTGATCTACCCATCTAATCTTCAGCATTCTTCTATGGCACCACATTTCGAAAGCTTCTATTCTCTTCTTGACTAAATTACGAGTAGGAATTAAAATCCACGTTTCACTTCCATACACGACTACACGACATGGAAATTCATTTAGAAAAGACTTTATGACTCAAATCTATACTCGATGTCATCAAATTTCTCTTCTTCAGGAACAGTTTTTTTGCTATCGACAGTCCACATTTCATATCCTCTCTACTATGACCATAATCAGTTATTTTGCTCCCCAAATAGCAAAACTCATTTACTACTTTAAGCTTCTTTTTATTTCCTAATCTAATTCCCGCAGCATCACCTGATTTAATTCGACTACATTCCATTATCCTCGTTTTGCTTTTGTTGATGTTCATCTTATATCCTCCTTTCAAGACACTGTCCATTCCGTTCAACTGCTCTTCCAGGTCCTTCGCTGTCTCTGACAGAATTACAATGTCATCGGAAAACCTCAAAGTTTTTGTTTCTTCGCCATGGATTTTAATTCCTACTCCGTATTTTTCTTTTGTTTCCTTTACTGCTTGCTCAACATACAGATTGAATAACATCGGGTATATGCTACCACCCTGTCTCACTTCCTACCCAACCACTGCTTCCCTTGACTCTTATAACTGCCGTCTGGTTTCTGTACAAATTGTAAATAGCCTTTTGCTCCCTGTATATTACCCCTTCCACCTTCAGAATTTGAAAGAGAGTATTCCAGTCAACATTGTCAAAAGCTTTCTCTAAGTCTACAAATGCTAGAAACCTTGGTTTGCCTTTCCTTAATCTATTTTCTGATATAAGTCGTAGGGGTCAGTATTGCCTCACGTGTTCCAACATTTCTACGGAATCCAAACTGATCTTCCCCGAGGTCGACTTCTACCACTTTTTCATTCGTCTGTAAAGAATTCGTTTTAGTAATTTGCAGCCGTGGCTTATTAAACTGATAGTTCGGTTATTTTCACATCTGTCAACACCTGCTTTCTTTGGGATTGTAATTATTATATTCTTCTTGAAGGCTGATGGTATTTCGCCTGTCTCATACATCTTGCTCACCAGGTGGTAGAGTTTTGTCATGGCTGGCTCTCCCAAGGCTATCAGTAGTTCCAGTTGGACGTTGTCTACTCCCGGGGCCTTGTTTCGGCTTAGGTGTTTCAGTGCTCTGTCAAACTCTTCACGCAGTATCATATCTCCCATTTCATCTACATCCTCTTCCACTTCCATAATATTGTCCTCAAGAATATCGCCCTTGTATAGACCCTCTATATAGTCCTTCCACCATTTTGATTTCCCTTCTTTGCTTAGAACTGGGTTTCCATCTGATCTCTTGATATTCATGCAAGTGGTTCTCTTTTCTCCAAAGGTCTCTTTTATTTTCCTTTAGGCAGTATCTATCTTACTCCTGGTAATACATGCCTCTACATCCTTACATTTGTCCTCTAGCCAACTCTGCTTAGCCACTTTGCTCTTCCTGTCGACCTCATTTTTGAGACGTCTGTATTCCTTTTTGCCTGCTTCATTTACTGCATTTTTGGATTTTCTCCTTTCATCAATTAAATTAAATATCTCTTCTGTTATGCAATGATTTGTATTAGCCCTCGTCTTTTTACCTACTTGACCCTGTGCTGCTTTCACTATTTCATCTCTCAAATCTACCCATTCTTCTTCTACTGTATTTCTTTCCCCCATTCTTGTAAATCGTTCCCTAATGCTCTCCCTGAAACTCTCTACAACCTCTGGTTCTTTCAATTTATCCAGGTCCCATCCATCTCCTTAAATTTCCACCTTTTTGCAGTTTCTTCAGGTTTAATCTACAGTTCATAACCAATAGATTGTGGCCAGAGTCTACATCTGCACCTGGTAATGTGTTACAATTTAAAACCTGGTTCCTAGATCTCGTCTTACCATTATATAATCTATCTGACACCTTCCAGTATCTCCAGGCTTCTTCCATGTATACAGCCTTCTTTTATGATTCTTGAACCAAGTGTTAGCTATGATTAAGTTATGCTGTGTGCAAAATTCTGCCAGGCGGCTTCCTCTTTCATTGCTTAACCCCATTCCATATTCAGCTACTACGTTTCCTTGTCTTCCTTTTCCTACTATCGAGTTCCAGTCACCCATGACTATTAAATTTTCGCCTCCCTTCACTATTTGAATTATTTCTTTTATCTCATCATACATTTCATCAATCTCTTCGTCATCTGCGGAGATAGTTGGCATATAAACTACTACTGTGGTAGGCGTGGGCTTCGTATCTATCTTGGCCACAATAATGCGTTCACTATGCTGTTTGTAGTAGCTTACCCGCATTCCTATTTTTTATTCATTATTAAACCTACTCCTGCATTACCTCTATTTGATTTTGGATTTATAACCCTGTATTCGCCTGACCAGAAGTCTTGTTCCTTCTGCCACCGAACTTCACCAATTCCCACTATATCTAACTTTAACCTAGACATTTCGCTTTTTAAATTTTCTAACCTACCTGCCTGACATTCCACGCTCCGACCCGTAGAACGCCAAATTTCTTTCTCCTGATATCAACGTCGTCCTGAGTAGTCCCCGTCCGGTGATCCGAATGAAGGACTGTTTTACCTCCGGAATATTTTATCCAAGAGGACGCCATCATCATTTAACCATACTATAAAGCTGCAAGCCCTCGGGAGAAATTACGGCTGTAGTTTCCCCTTGCTTTCAGTCGTTCGCAGTACCAGCACAGTAAGGCCGCTTTGGTTGCTGTTACAAGGCCAGGTCAGTCAATCATCCAGACTGTTGCCCCTGCAACTACTGAAAAGGCTGCTGCCTCTCTTCAGGGACCACACGCATGTCTGGCCTCTCAACAGATACCCCTCCGTTGTGGTTGCACCAACGGTACGGCTATCTGTATCGCTGCGGCACGCAAGCCTCCCACCAACGGCAAGGTCCATGGTTCATGTGGGGGACCTAAACATACAGTTTGGCAATGAATGCAAATACATTGATGACGCACACACCGCACGCTACTTACATCAACAACAGTACGCACCTCTGCATGACACACTGCATTGCAGTCGTGTTGGTTATCAACAACATTTTCCTTGCCATTCGCCAGTTGAACCTTACAGTAATCATTCTGAAACTAAACATTACTTTAATGCCATGGAAGAGGAGAGCCTCATAAAACACAGACAATTTCAGCCATTTATACCTGAAAAAAGAATCGTACATCCTGTCATCTTTCTTAAAGCCTCCAGAAATGCATTTCCTCGTACGTGGAGTGACCGTAAGAGGATATCTTATGCTGTCGGCTGTATCCAAGGCGACGCAGCTGTATGGGCGTATAATGAAGCCGACAGATGCGTCACATACGAACAATTTGAGATAGCCTTTATGTATAAATTTTGGTCACAATCTGTACAGCAACGACTTCGTAGGCAGATTGTGGATCCTGGGCCATTCAATTCTAAGCACGGCAATATGCGCTGGTATTTTGAGAAATATTTAATATGGGGCACTTCCTTGACGAGCCGGTTGCAACGCGCGACATCCTCCGCGCATTGAAGGGAAGACTGCCGTTTATCATCAAGGAAAAACTTATGCGCATCCGAGACAACGACGCAGTGTATTTTCTCACAGTGTTCGATTCTGTTAATATGCTTTACGAGGATCAGCGTTCCGTACGCCAAAACCATTGCTACAATGTTTACACCAGCGCCATGCATAATGCTCAGGGTAGCCAACCCAATTCCAGTGCGCCGGCTGCTGTCGGACACGCAAGCCAACAGAATCAATCGCTTCAAATGGCAAATGTATATACACAAAAGAATCAACATGCTCAACACAGCACAAACAGCAATTGTAACACTTCTTATTCTACTGGCGGCAATTCAAATAAGAGACAGTGCACCAACAACTACAACGGTAATAATAATTATCATAACGGTAACAAATACGTTAAAAGAAACAAAAATAACTGTACATCCCCCCAAACAGGCAACAGAAGACGTGGAGTAACAGCAACTATACTGATCAGTATCAAAACACTGCGGCACCACTGCAGCAAAACAATAACACAGGCCAGTGGCAATTGCCGCCGCCACAAATGCAGACTCAAAACTGAAATTCATCTACGAACCTGTAGGCGAGTCATAACATGAAAACGCAACGACCGCCACAATTCGGAGACTGGAATAAACAATACCCAGATGAAAATATTATCGAAGTAACTAGTGGTACTCCACCTCCGTCTGTGCCTGCACCTCCTACAAATGTGACGACGTCAAACTAAAAAAGTCCCTACTGTGCCCCACGTCGTGGCTGTGGCAGATTTGGGGGGCGACTTCAATTTAAATTTATTATTTGACTCATCCACTTTGCAACAGCACAATGCTCAGGTACCTGACAGTTGTATACAGCAACCGTTATTATTCATAAGGTACAATCCTGACGAAAACTTGTCTAATGAACTGTTACAAGACAGCACACAATGTCGTTCATCATCCAATGAAATTGTTTTGGCCTCAGCTACTGGTGCTGTGGGTGGTATTCCCACTATTATTCTGGACACAGGAGCGGCTGTTAATGTCTTGTCCTATGATTTTTATAAGAAAATGTGTGAGTTCGAACCCGTACCACAGTATTCTGTCAATAACTGTAAAATTTTAACTGCCTTAGGCAAATAAGGCTTCTAGGGTCAAGAAACAGGTATATGTGACAGTCAAGGTAGGTAATGGAATCGTACAGTGGCCATTCCTCGTCGTCCAAAACCTGGTCACTAATTGTATTTTATGTTTAAACATATTGTGCGAGAAGGACGGCTATTGACTTCTTCCAACCTAAATGTATACTTAGAGATAAGGACAGAGAAATTTCAGTTGACCTGGATACCAGGACTCTGAAGCACGATAAATATTGTACAGGGTACAAGATTCAGTTAACACAGGCCACTGATGATGTTGACCTACAGACACACGCACCTGATGCCGAATCTGAGGACCTGAAAACTTTATTTAGTAGTAAGTTATCAGAAATCACAGCTGTCACACATGATGAACGTAATGAACTTTATGATATTTTGTCCAAGTATATACAAGTATTTAGTAAATGACCAGGTGTAATCAACACATTTGTGTATAAAATAGAAGTTAAGCCTCACCAGATTTTCTTCCACAGAACCCATAATGTGCCACTATCCCAACGATCTGCTGTGTGGCACGAGTTGAAACAAATGTTAAAGAGTGGAAAATCATCGAACCTTCCACGTCATCTTACTGCAGCCGTTTACTTGTAAAGAAACCCAACGGAAATATCAGAGTTGTTTTGGATGCTCGTGCAATTAATGAGATTATTTTAGCCGGCCGCGGTAGTCTCGCGGTTCTAGGCGCGCAGTCCGGAACCGTGCGACTGCTACAGTCGCAGGTTCGAATCCTGCCTCGGGCATGGATGTGTGTGATGTCCTTAGGTTAGTTAGGTTTACGTAGTTCTAAGTTCTAGGGGACTGATGACCACAGCAGTTGAGTCCCATAGTGCTCAGAGCCATTTGAACCATTTGAGATTATTTTACCTGTTCACACGAAACCTGAGAATTTAGAGGATCAACTCCAGAAATTTTTAGATTCTAAGTATTCTCGTATGACAGATCTGAGCAATTCGTTCTGGCAGGTCGCAATCACGCCAGGTTCTAGAAAGTATACTGCATTTATGTTCGGAGAGTGAACCTGTCATTTTTGTGTCCTTCCCTTCAGTCTGAACGTCAGTTCAGACATGTTTATCTCCGCATTGGGTACTGTGCTTGCTGATGAATTGGTTGAATCAGTTACTCACTACATTGACGACCTGCTCATAGCTAGTAAAACTGAACACTATGATATTTTGCAAAAGATCCCGCATAAATTCGCACAAGCTGGAGTGACAGCAAATCTCAAAAAGTCAAAATTTGCTCTTGCAGTGAAATGAAGTATCTTAGACAGATTATTAATGCTCAAGGTATACAACCTGACCCAGGTAAGTTAGACGCAATCAGGAATTTTCCTAGTTCACGGACTAGAAACCAATTGAAATCTTTCCTTGGACTTTGTTCTTTCTTTCGACAATTTTTACCATACCACCTTTTAAACAACCAGCATCTATGGAACCTACTCAAAAAGAATCAGATATTGATATGATCTGACCAGTGTCACAGACTTTGATAGTATTAAGCATGACTTGGTTAACGCAAACATTTTGGATCACCCTGATTTTAATTTAGATTTTTGTATAACATGTGACGCCTCATCCTATGTACATTCCTCACATGGGGAAACCGAAAGCTATTTTATCCGACAATGGCTGTACTGGGTACAAGTGGCGTAAATTTCTCAAAGACAATAGTATTAAGAATATTTTTATCGCAAGGTAGAGTCCTCAGTGTAATTCCACTGTACGTTGTTTTCCGGGAGATTTATGAGAACCTACATTTCTACCAAACATACCAATTGGATAACTTATTTGTCTTTATTTGAAGAGGTACACAACAAACTCAGTGTTTGTGAAACTCTGTACCCTCCTAACGAGCTCATGTTCGATCGCAAAGAAGATAACGATTGGACAACACCGTTACCAAAACTTTCATTTCAGCGAACAACAAACGATGAAAAGGTAACGCAAGCCTGTGGGAAGCTGTAGAAGCCAGAATTAGGAACAAAACTTATGCGCTCACTGTCAAGAGAAAGCAGAAATTTAAAGTTGGTATGTTAGTGCCTTTGCGTACTCACGCTGCAGCATCCTAAAACAAACAGAATTATTGGACATATGCTCACCGTGATCTTAGAGTATACCATGCTCAACAGTAAACACATCTATGGATCACGCTTAAATTGCACAACTCTTAAATACACTTACCTCAGTACTTCTACAGATGAAGTGGATAAATTCTAGTGTCCGATACCACTCGTCGGCTTTGACAAATGACGTCATACGTAAGGCAAAGATGCTGCAATGGACAATCTATAAATGGAACGGATCATACTCGTAAAAAAACGAATGTAGCATACCACAAAATAATACATTTAACGCGACTATTATTTACGCGCGAATTTCATGTAAACGAGTTCAAGATGACTGAAATAAATAAGAACACGACAGCAATTACGAGTGCATACATTATATAATATTTTGCACAGGTACTGCAAAAACGATGTAGGCCTAAACAATGAACCGTCGAACAGTTGGAATCGGTAACAAGAAACAACCTATGTAGGAGGTTATTTCTAGTTACGGTTTCCAATATTACTGTTTGTTGCGCAAAAACCTTATAACTTATCAGAAAAGTTCTGGAAAAATGATCTTCTTAGTGAACTGCAGAATACCATTAGACTTTCAAAAAATGAAAATCTTTACACACATTACTACACACGCAGAGAAATAAAAGGTAAAAATGACAGTCTTGCAACCAATAACTATACTACACGAAAGTTACACCAGCTACAGTAGCTCCAAATAACACTCAGTAAAATCGATACACCAGGAGTGACAGTAAGAGTAAGAGAAGCGTAGCAGAAACATCGATAAGGAAACCATAAAAGTGGCTACATAAAAACAAACTTACCGCATATGAACTTCCAAAGGAGTCAAAGATCGAGGCTGACAAGAACGAAATAAGGACATAACAAGAAATAATAATGGTAGAAGGTCAAACTGTAGCGATAGAACAAAATCCAGAATAACAAATGAAAAAAAAAGTAATAAGAATTAGGTACCACCGAAATCAGTTGTTCACTACCACCGACCCTCAATCAGACGCAAAAGTTTAAAAAAATAAAAAAATGAAACCACGAGTCAGTCACATAAACCCACCATTAAAGACACAGCAATCCCACTCGGCCCACCATTGAACCAGAAAAAATTAGAAGGGCAGAAAAACCTCCTTCCAGAGAAACCAAAAAAGTAGCACTCGCACAATACAGTATCATAAAAAAACGCAACGCAAAACAAGAAAAAAGTATCAGACCCACCAACACCTAACCAACAAAACGAGGCTTGTACATTTTGCTGACTACTTTCATGAATGCAAGAAATAAATAATAACCTTTAGGAATACTCTTCCTCCAACAGTATTCATCTAAATGGCCCTGCAAAACTGAAATCCTTTTTTTTTTTCCTGCCCGACAACAGATTTTACAGACCCCAATACCCCTCGATTGTATTAGCATATGCCCCCGTCATATACTCTTTTAACTGAATATTGTGATTCACGACCAAATGATGATAGCCCCTTTCACCCAACCCCTTGTACGAAGCAAACCCATCCGACATGACTACAGAACCTTCTTCCACATATTCTTCTATTAAAGATGTCAAGACTTCCTTTGTCCGATTTAGTACAACCCTAAATACAACGTCAGCCCAACAATCTCGTGCCCCCTTTCCTACTTTCTTTTTCCAAAATGTGACTCTTCTACTTCAACTAAACACTCCCCCCCCCCCCCCCCCCCCCCAAACGGCCCCCGTATACTTTATAAATGCTCCGCAGACTTCTCTACAAAACGAGAACCAGTCGACTACAGTGGCACACGAAACCCCTGCTTCTTGCATGACAGATTTGAGAATAGCAAAAATAGTAGGTTAGCATGAGAATTACTTCTAAATTCGGCCACGATCTTTCGAACCACGTCCCCCTGCGTATGGATCTCCACATGTTATTTTTTTCTGCACCTCCACATGTATTCGTCGGAACTTCGTGATGACGCAACCTTCGTCAATGCCATATAATTTACACAGACAGTGCACTTGCAAAATTCAGCAATGACGCCGAATGATTGCAAAAATTTTATAGTTGATTTACGGTCACTCATTTTCTGAAGCAGAATTTTCGCAGTAAAAACAACTGACTCATCCATAACGAACAACGTGAGAAATGAAGACCTTATAAATCACGACTACTTATAAATCACGACTACTTTCATTAATAAAAGATGCCGAAAACAAATTACGAGACCAAAACAAAACGATCTACATCGAATTTTTAATATACGCACATAACGAGGTAATCCAGAGAAATCATTTAACGTTCATCGACAGCAATCTGCGGCACAAACAAAATAACATCACACATTACGTCATTGGTCGAAGGAGACGGGTGGTATCAGACACTGGAATTGACCCAAAGAGCTATGTAGTATGAGTTTTATTTCAGCTGTTTTGTCAGTAACAGAAGGAGAAAGAAGAGATTCGTCTTCGCCGAATACTTACAGCGGCCACTTAAAATTTTAAAGCAAATTTTATATTAACTTTTATACAGGCGTGAAGAAGATATATTTTCAGCCTACGAGACTGACTGTCTGCACCATCAGTCTTTTATTAATGAGTGATTTTCGAGAATACTTCATCATTACATCTAATATCCCTAATCTCATTGTATTGAAGCCAAGTGCGGAATTTTTCGATTCACGGCTTCCCTACACCCTTACATTTTCACCTTGAAATCGATTGGATACGCATCTCACCATTGAACAAACTGTTGTAGTTTATGCAGATTAACGCAGATAAATGACAGGTAACAACTATTTAAGGGACAAAATAAACTTATGCTTTATTCGCACGACACATATTAATATATTTGAATACCAAATTATATTATGTTGCCCGATCAACAAACACAGAACATGTATATTCCACAGAGTCTAATGCACTCTGCATATCATACCTTGTGCGCCACTATGCAAGCTGGAAAATGTATGTTCAGGTATCCCCAACACTTCCACCTTGAACAAATATTTTTCAGATACTCAGCACTATACCTCCGAGGTTAAACCATAATGTTTCACCAGCTTCTGAAATTTATCCTTATTGAGATGCTTGGTTAGATCAGATAACATTTCTTCTGTGCATAGATAACTGAGGATTATATCTCCCTCTTCCACGTGATGTCTTATAAAGTGATGGCTTATGTCAATATCTTTGGTTACACTGGTGAAATTATTTTTTGCAAGTTTAATAGCTCCCATATTGTCACAAAATTCGAGTTGGCTTTAATGTTTGAGCAGATTCTATTTCATTCATCAGGCTATGGATCCAAAGAGTTTTTTGGATACAGGAGAACAAGGCCATATATTCATCTTCTACAGTACTCAAAGCAACAGTTCTTTGTCTCTTACATGACCATGATATCAATCCTCCCATTAGTCTAAAACAACTTCCAGTGATGGAGTGTCTACTTTCCAGCTCATTTCCCCAGTCTACATCACTGTATCCTTCCAAATTTACATTTCCAGTTTTAGAATATTTTAACATGTAATCAGCAGTCCCATTTAAATATCTGAATATTTTCTTGACTGCCATCCAGTACTTTTCTCTTGGATCACTGCAAGACTTGCTTACTGCATTTGTGGCAAATGCATTGTCTGATCTGGAAGTCTGTGCTAAGTACAGTAGACTTCCTACAGCTTCCAAATAGAGTACATTTTCCTTACATTTCTTGTCATCATCAGTTATTAGCAGTTTGGCATTGTTTTCAATAGGAGTAGAAATATGTTTACAATTTTCCATATTGGACTTTTCTAAGATCTTCCTGGTGTACAGAGATTGATCAATCTATAATTCTTCTCTGTTGGCAGTTCGTAGAATCTTAATGCCTAAGTATTGATTAATTATCTCTAAATCATGCATATTAAATTTTGACCGCAACTGTTCTTTAAAAAAGTCCATCTGGCTTTCACCATTGGTTAAAATTTAAAAAATCTACCCATATGGCCATGATTGCAATTTCTTCATTGCTCCTTTTATGATATATACTATGATTTGCTTTTGACTGTAACATGCCTAGTTTTATCAAACTTTTATGCAAACATTTATTCCAGCAATGGCCACTTTGCTTTAATCCATAAGTGCCTTTCTTCAAACGCCAAATTCTCCTTTTCCCTTGATAAGGTCGCTTAACTTCATCAGGTGGAATCACATATATTTCCTCTTCCAGTCTTCCATTCAGGTAGGCTGTTTTCACATCCATTTGATGAATTAAAAAGTCTTCCTGTACTGCAAGAGCTAAAAGGTATCTCAATGATGAATACTTCACCACTGGTGAGAAAGTTTCATTGTAATCTATTCCTTCTTTTTGGGAATATCCTTTACCTACCAATCTGACTTTGAATTTTGGTATTGTACTCACAGGATTTTTAATACTAAACATCCTTTTCAATAACCTTTTTCCAATCTTGAGCATTTGAATTTGCTAAAGCTTCATCAACTGTAATTGGTTCATTGTTAATTGTTCGGGCAGCATACATTTCATAATCTGGAAATTCTTTTGGTTTTGCTATACGTGAAGACCGCCTTAAACTGACTTCCTCTGTTGAATCTTCTTCCTCAATTTGATTCTTGGGTAGCACATCAGCTTCCTCTTCATTCTCGTCTTCTTCTGTTTCAGTTTCCATCTCTGTTTCAGCACTATCGCACATTATTCTTGGTTGTATTACTGTATCATTTTGTAAATACCTCTTACATTACTTGCAGTAGCTACAATATCACCAGAAGGCTCACTCCACATCGAAGAGAACTTTATTAACTATCTTTACTGTTTTGCCTACTGACAACAAATTAGTTACAATACTCTTTACATAATGTATGGAAGACATTGATGGAAGTGAAACATGGACGATAACTAGTTTGGACAAGAAGAGAATAGAAGCTTTCGAAATGTGGTGCTACAGAAGAACGCTGAAGATTAGATGGGTCGATCATATAACTAATGAGGAGGTATTGAATAGGATTGGGGAGAAGAGAAGTTTGTGGCCAAACTTAACTAGAAGAAGGAATCGGTTGGTAGGACATGTTCTGAGGCATCATGGGATCACCAATTTAGTATTGGAGGGCAGCGTGGAGGGTAAAAATCGTAGAGGGAGACCAAGAGATGAATACACTAAACAGATTCAGAAGGATGTAGGTTGCAGTAGGTACTGGGAGATGAAGAAGCTTGCACAGGATAGAGTAACATGGAGAGCTGCATCAAACCAGTCTCAGGACTGAAGACCACAACAACAACAATGTATATCATGATCAGGAACAATTTCCTTTTCCACATTCACAAGCAAATTAAGATCCACTTTTCCTGTGAGTACACATCTTAACTTAGATCCGTCAACTGTGGAAATTCCAAAGTCAGTCCTTGACTGAACATCATACAAACCTGACGTACCTTTGGTAATGTGTACAGATGCTCCTGAATCTAGGAACCATTCTGCATTAGCGTCACTCGCTTCATTAAAAGGGTAAAAAACAGAAAATGCCTTACCTTTATCGGTAGCCTTTTTCGCAGGACTACTAGAATTAGCATGCTTCTTTTCTTTTATACTTAATTTTTCGTTACACTTTGAAGCAGTATGTCCAATTTTCTGGCATCTGAAATATCTTATTGGCTTCTTTTTCTCGTACCTAGAGTATAAAGCCGACGCTGTTTCTTTTTCTGAAGCATTAGAATCTGGTTCATTCTTCACGTCCTGTAGAATCTTTACTTTAACACCATCCCCTTTAATGGGTATTCCCGAACTTTCCCAACCCATAATCATTGGCGAATATTTCTCTGTTAGTCTGGCTAACAATAAAGTTCCAATCCATTCATCCGAATTTTTCCTCAGGCAACTGGAGATTGAAATTATTTTATTCGCATATTCATCAACGCTTTTATACTTATGCAATCTTGTGGTTATCAGTTCACGAAGTAATCCTACTTTTCTGGTTAAACCACCATCTTCAAATGCGTTTTTCAGTTTGTCCATACCTCCTTTGCTGACGTAGTCTTTTTTATATGAACATAATTCACTGGGTCAATCAAAAGGATTAGTTTTTATTTCGCCTTCCGATCCTTAGTAGCAAACCTTGATTCCGTAGGTCTCAATTTACCGTTTACGACGTCCCATAAGTCATCCGAGCGCAAATACGCCTCAATGTCAAATTGCCAGGTAGCGTAATTTTCGCGCCCTACAAGCAGCTCTATTTGCGGTATCTGGGAAATGTTTGTTCACTTGTCCCCAGTAGTGGGACTACCTATGTGTCACCCCACATTCCGCCTCGCGGGATTAGCCGATCAGTCTAGGATGCTGCAGTCATGGACTGCGCGGCTGGTCCTGGGAGAGGTTCGAGTCCTCCTTGGGGCATGGGTGTGTGTGCGTTTGTCCTTAGGATAATTTAGGTTAAGTAGTGTGTGAGCTTAGGGACTGATGACCTTAGCAGTTCCCACAAGATTTCACAAACATTTGAACATTTTGAACCCCACATTCCATTGTTGCTGGATGAATCCAAGATGGCGGCGATGACGTCATTCAAGATGGCGGATTTTGGTGGGAAGATTGGGCTACCTCCACTAACCTAACCCTCCACAAAAATTGGTGGGAAGTTCAAATTCCAGCAGGATAATGTGTCACGCCTATGAAAATGGCATGAAAAACAGACTTGTCTTTATTATTTAACCGATTTCAAGCAGATATGTTCGCCACTGGGTCTGGACTCCAACTGGCCTAGTTCATATCCCTGCCACCAGAGAGCACCACCATGATATCAGATCATGATGCAAGTAGAGTTATTCAAGATGTCGGCGGCAAACAGTGTGTTCAGCAAGAGGTCCAGAGCCAAACTTGCTTAGTTTATATCGCTGTCACCAGAGGACCCCACCGAGACGCCAGCTTATGACACAAGTACAGTTATTCAACATGGCTTCACCCACTGTGTCCACCACCACGAAGTCTAGAGTCTACTTCATATCGCTGCCACCACAGAGCGCCACCGTGACGTCATCCAAGATGGCTACTATGATGTCACAGACACACCCCCAGTGACATCAGTCAAGATGGCGTATTTTGGCGGGACAGTGCCACGTCCCCCGCTCCCAGAAAAATGGTGGGAAGTTCAAATTCCAACATGATAATGCATCACACCTATGAAAATGGCGGGAAAAATGGACTTGTCTTTATTATTTAACCAGTTTCAGGCATGTGTGTTCGCCTCTGGGTCTGGACTCCAACTGACTTAGTTCATATCCATACCATCAGAGGACGCCACCGTGCCGCGGCGCAAGAGACGTCACAGACCCGCGAGCGACCGAGCGTTCCCTTCATACACGCTCTGGAGAAAGTCTTTCGTAAATATTCTAACACTCACATACCACATCTATCATTTGAATTACCCGAGTACTTAATTCCATTTCAGTTTTAATGTACCACTTTGATATTCAATGATCAAATGAGAAGTTCCACATTTTCTCACTATCAGCGCGGTGTTCATTCATGACTTAGCACCCCCCCCCCCCCCCACCTAGAATGCTGCACTCTTATTGGCTACTACATTAGTCACGCCATTCGACTTCATATAGGTAAGAAAAGGTGTTCACTATGCTGTCAACTACCTAGTTTCAACTACTTTTCAAGGCCCAGACAGCACCTGTTCCTAGGAACCGCCGCCGAGTTGAATTCTGGCAGAAAAGAAAGGTCACTTGGGCTTTCGCTACCAACCTAAGAAAATTGTTGCAAACGAAGCTCACCACCACTAACCTAAGCCTCCAGGTCGCAACGTCATCGTAGGGGTTGCTGGTAAAAGGACTCAGCCTATCCCAGGCTCATGGAGAGAGGAAGGAATGTACTTTATTTATTTGGGCGCAATTTATTTAGGGTTCAAATGGCTGTGAGCACTATAGAACTTAACTTCTGAGGTCATCAGTCCCTTAGAACTACTTAAACCTAACTAACCTAAGGACATCACTCACATTCATGCCCGAGGCAGGATTCGAACCTGTGACCGTAGCGGTCGCGCGGTTCCAGACTGTAGCGCCTAGAACTGCTCGGCCACCCTGGCTGGCACAATTTATTTAGGGGTGGAGTATATGTATCATGACATAACATCTCAATCTGTGATCTAAAATTGATTGTAAAAGTAGCAGAGCTGCCATCACCTAGCCCAACTGCATTGATCGGGACGTATAATATAGCACTGCACTCGACAGTATCCAGTCACCTCCACATTCGGAGAGAGTTTGCTCTGCTTTCTGTATGTCTGTATATATGCACATTTGGTGCCTTTATTTATTTGAGGGAAGATCGACTGTGGTGTGTTGGACACACGTTTGCCTGTTCTCTAGACGTGGGAAAGACCCTAGTTGGTTTGTAAAGAATATTGATCATATGGAATCTGTTACATGACCGACTTCGGTATTCGCGAGTGCAAATATCAGTTTACTCTACTTGTTTCTAGTTAGTCAATGATTTACACCATGCTGCACCTCGCTACAGTTTGTTGTTTGTGGAGAAATAAATTACAGTCTATATCTTGTGCATTATGTTGCGTTGGCGATCGGGAGGCTATTGCTGTGTACCTGATATCGAGAAGTAAGGCGAAAATTGTATAATATTATGGCGAAAATACGGGTGTTCTTGTAATCGACCAGTCTGGAGATGTCTGTAGAAATGCGAGCAAGAAAGCCAAGGGGAAACGAGCCTGTCTTTACACATCAATTCTGAGATGAACTATGGTTTGCTGATGTAAAGGGGATAATTTGGTGTGGTGGGGGATATGAATTGCATGTTTACTAGGTCGAGACGGTACTGGGTGATATATTCCCTGGTTGGAGATTGGTTTGACACTCCAATATTCTTGCGAATATCGTACGTATTTGAAGACCTGCAGACAACTTTCCGATGTTTAGTTGTCGGTGCATAATGGTGACCAGTGTAAAATACTTTACTACCACTGAGTGTAGCGTCTGTAGAAAGAAAGAACAGGTTGGGGGTGTATAGATTGAGGGAACTGTAGTTGCAACTTAGCAATATTTGCAAAATAATGACAGAAAGCCCCAGAAAGAAAAGGTTGATGGTGCTTCGGTACTCACGGCGTTATTAATTCGACTGGTAAATTCGATAAGAGCCAATGAGAATGCTCGATTGATTGTGGTGGGATATAGGAGCAGTGAGAACATTTGCATATGTTTAGAACAGGAAAGCTATCACGTTATGTCCGGGAGGAAGACTGGATTGGGCGATATTTTGGTAAACAGGTTCTGTTAGGGTAGGACTTTTGGCGCGTACAGGAGGAGACAACAAGAAAGCGAGCGTTAACCATTCCTGGGGCACTATAAAATTAGGGACTTGGCTGATAGTTTTTTTTTCACAAAGCCATGTGACGTAAGAATAACATTGAGAATGTTTTAGATGGCGATGTGTCAGTCACGCTGGGGAGGTATGTGTGGTTGAACGCGTGTGTCAACACGCTCGGTGCTATTCTGCCTTCAATGGTAAGGACAAGTGGCGCCTGGAGATGCCTCGAATATCAGACTGGCGTGAACGCGCTTTGGAATGCTATGACAGTATAACGGTGACCGTATGGAGGCATGCAACTTTCACCAATGTTCGACGATGACAGCTGGGCGACTGAAACGGAGCGTGCAGGACCCGATGTGCGGCTGCATCACCTCGTGTGGGTTGTTGCGCGTTCAGCTCCAAGTGGAGGTCTGGAGTGCATTGACAGCTGACGGCCGCGTCGACCGTACATATGATTACATCATCATCGGTGTCTATCAGATAGGAATTTCTCAGGTGTTACATATGAATGGGGGTGCCGACACCTCATGCTTGCGGAAGACGACTAGGGGCTTGTGCGCGGATTGACATCTAACTGATGCGTCACTTATCGCTACCTCCTGCGTACTCTGGTGGACAAGGAGCAGTGGTCTGTGCTTGTGAGTGTTGATTGAATTATTTCGCGAGCGGCTCTGTAGGCCGTGCTATGTGCTATTTGGACAGTTTATGAGTACTGAGTGTGTCTGCACATCAGTGTGAAGAATTATTTATGAGCAGTTTGCTATTGTCTACTGAAATTACGAGTTGGTCGCGTGTCTGTGGGCTGTGCAACATGGCCCCAGGCACATCAGGGTGGATCTTGTGTATCAGTGTGATAGATATAGTCTATAGTTAAACAAGTTGTTTCAAAATAAATAGAGTGGAGTCAATCCTTACTCTCCCCAGCAGCCCAGAGCAGGCTGAGTCGTTTTGCCACCATTTTCCCTAACCATCTTGGTTTACATCAGTAAACGGACGACAGCGTCCTCTGCTGATGGTAATGAGTACTAGACCTGATGGAGAACACAATATTTGTCGCCATCATGAATAACTGTACTTGCGTCATCAGCTGGTGTCACGGTGGCGTCCTCTGGCGGCGACGAAATGTACTAAGCCAGTTGTGGTCTGGAGCTTGTGGTGAAGCCCCTTGGAAAATGTGGAACTACTCATGTGATCATTGAATATCGAAGTGGTACATTAAAATTGAAATGGAATTAAGTACTTGGGTAATTCATACGTTAGATGCGGGATGTGTGTGTGAGAATATTTACGAAAGACTATGTCCAGAACTTCTATGGAGGGAGCGCCCGGCCGCTCGCAGGTCTGTCATGTCAGGAGATGACTGAGGATCGTCAGCTTTCTCTCTCGCGCTACGTCACCGTGGTGTTCTTTGATGGCACGGATGTGAAGTAAGCCAGTTTCAGTCCAGACTCAGTGCCGAACACATCTGCTTGAAATTGGTTAAATAATAAAGACAAGTTCCTTTTTCTCGCCATTATCGTATTGGAATTTGCACTTCCCGCCATTTTCTGGGGGAGTAGAGATAGGTCAGTGGAGGTAGCCAAAGTGTCGTATCTTCCCGCCAAAATCTGCCATCTTGGATGACATCATGGTGGTGGTGTCTCGTGGCGATGATATGAACTAAGCCAGTTGGAGTCCAGACCCAGTGGCGAACACACATGCTTCAAACTGGTTAAATAATAAAGACAAGTCCATTTTCCTAGGTGTGAAGCATTATCATGTTGGAATTTGAACTTCCCGCCATTTTTCTCGGGGATGGGGGCATGGCACTTTCCCACCAAAATTCAAACTCCTCGCCAAAATCCGCCATCTTTATTCACATCATTGAGGGTGTGTCTGCGACATCACAGCCGCCACCTTGGATAAGTCTGAGCAGCTGGTGGCAGCGATATGAAGTAGACTCTAGAACTCGTCGTGGTGGACACAGTGGGTGCAGTCATCTTGAATAACTGTACTTGCGTCATATGCTGACGTCTTGGTGGCATTCTCTGGTGACAGCGCTATGAACTAAGCCAGTTGTGCTATGGACCTCTTGGTAAACACACTGTTTGCCGCCGACATCTTGAATAACTGTACTTGCGCCATGACCTGACACCATGGTGGCGATCTCTGGTTGCAGTGACATGAATCGCCAGTTGGAGTCCAGACCCAGTGGCGAACACAGCCACTTGAAACTGATTAAATAATAAAGACTAGTCCTTTTTTCCCGCCATTTTCTTAGGTGTGACGCATTATCCTGTTGGAATTTGAACTTCCCACCAATTTTTGTGGAGGATTAGGTTAGTGGAGGTAGCCCAATCTTCCCGCCAAAATCCACCATTCGGACGACGTCATGTGCTGTTGGCAAGTCTACATGACACCATCTTGGATAACGTCACCACCGCCGTCTTGGATACATCTGGCAACACTGGAATGTGGGGTGACACATAGGTTGTCCCACTACTATCGCCAATACAAACACACTCACGCGTAGCTAAGGCCATGCTTAGACTGCACCCTGCCACTCGTGTTGTGAGTATTTTTTGTGTCCGATGTTAGTTCATTGCTTTTGTTATTTTCTTCTTTGTAGTTGTGCGCTTGGTCTTATTGCTGGTGTGGGATTTGGTGTCTACTTCTCCTCTATTTCGGGTGACATCATTTGCAGAAGCAAAACATGGATCTAAACTTGTAATAATTGTAAATATTGCAAATTTATGTAAAGCTATACGGAATACATTTCTATGTGCCCAATCATACTTGTGTGAAGCCAAGAGATAAGTGTTTATGTAAAGGCAATATGTAATATGTTTATATGTATTTGTACCTATGTAAAAACCTATATGTAACGTGTCTCTATGTATATATCTGTATTTAAGTAAAGCTAAACGATATATGCTCACTAGTATATGCTATCTGTACTTGCTGCATGTGCCCATATATGAAAAGTTACGAGAATATCATAATCTGAAACTATTTGTAAACGTTTACTATACTATACTGAACTTATAACTACGAGGAAACTAGTGTGCAAAACCGCATAATTGAGAATGACTATTCATGATATACTGCTATGTGCATAGACGTGATAAACTATTTATGTTTGAAATTTGTTATCAAACTGTTAAAGTAAAGTCTTGTTACGAATTGTTTGCGTAAAAATTTGTCAACGGACATTTGTTCTACATCACAATGACTTGTGTACGAATATTTGTATATCGCCTGACAAAGTGAGTATGTGAAAAAAACTGTCATATTGCAGTGCACTGACGGTTTTGAGTACATCGCAAATTGACATTTACTGCATTGCATCTCTGTATATCTGCAAGACTGAATAGCAAGAACTGGTGTAATGTTGTTGCATTAATTTGATATGAAAGGGGTGCTGATAGACAATAAAAGTGGGTTAAAAGCTGTGAGCTGTCTGGGGAAGTTAACTTTGCATTACTGAGCAACTGTTTCACCAGGTATCCAGTCTAGCTTACCAAATTCCCAACCAGACTAACATTAATTATAATCTTTTAATCGTCATACGACTACCGGTGATATATATATATATATATATATATATATATATATATATATATATATATATATATATATATAGCAGACACGCGCTTAGCCGGAGATCTTACCACTCCAGACGCTCGCCCCGGACCGACTGCCGTGGGCCCCTACCGAGGGTGTTTCACAGATACAAACGGAAGTGACCAGAGAGGCAGCTTCCTATACCAACATGACAAGGAACGGACAGGACCATACTAAGAATAGAAACCTCTTTGCTTTTAGACAGCGTAGCTACCTGTTCCGATGTTGGTCCTAATGTTCTCTAGCAGACAGGCTTGTCTGCTACCATCAAGCATGCAACTAGAAATACATTTGCTCATTCATCCTTTCACACAGAAGGGAAGGGGGATGACAGTATCTTATCATAGACAGTATATAAAAGAAAGCGGATGTAGGTTTCGTGTGAGACTGTGTGAGATGAATTACATATAAACTGTGTTTTAAAGTGTAGTAGTGTGACAGATCGTTCTTGTTTATGTGTAAAAGTAACACGTTTCACTGCTCTGTCTCCTCCCAGATAGTCAGAAACACCACAGTAAATTTAGAAGAGGAATTTATGCCGTAAATGACAACATATTTAAGGAATTAACATGAAAGGGATCCAACAGAGACCTTCCACTGGTTCACTACTGCACCTACGGTCGCTTTACTCTAAAACGATGAAGGCCACTCGACGGGCGGAGGAATTTTGGTCGGGTCCTTAGAGAGCAAAATGTTCTCGGAAATGACTTGTGCAAACGAGGTACGTGCCGTCCGAGGTCCCGCTTCCAAGCCTTCACGAACTTCTGCTGTGGAATGGGAATCCACCAGTCTTTTATCACGCAATGTACGACCTAGGGGAAAAAAAACAGACTTCAGTCTAAATAAACAGTGTAACCAGTGAAAAAAATATAAACTGTGCTACGAGTGATCGCGCATACGCGTCTGTATGAAAACTGAGAACTGTGACAACATAACACCCATGGCATTTACGCAACATTTAACTGCCATAAACAATGCTCACCTTTATAACGTTATCGCATGGAACTGTGAACGACGACACGCCTTGAAAAGACATGTCTGAAACAAAAAGACAATTCAAGCGCAATACTGTGCGAAAGTCAGGGAGCGTATCTAAAGATTTTTTTTTGCTCTTCGAATTTGTGATTAAGCTCTTCCAGATGAGTAGCCTGTGCTTCAAATCGTTCTGTAAACGATTCATGATTTTAGCACATTTATCATTAAGTTCTTGAAATTGCTTAGTAAGGAACTCGATACTGTTCTTAAGGTCGTCAAAACGAGTGGATTGTTCATCAAAACGTTTCGTAAGTGTGTTGTTTTCGTTGAGTTGCTCAGCAAAACGACTGGATTGTTCCTCAAAAGTTCATTATTCTGTTTTTTTTTTTCTCATTTCCCCTAAGAACTGAAACAAACGAATGAACTTAGCTTGCTGCCAGAAATTCATATTGTTTCTAGTCAACTGAAGCTGTTGCGTGACAGTTCTGTCGGAAAAATTCAGTAAAGGCTGGGTTTCGGATTTTGGCAAAGGTAGTGAATCTTCCATACTTACGTGTGTGATATTACTTTTCTCAGAAAATAAAATATCAGTGTTACCACAAACATTATTATCTGAATGCGGAGTCATGTCAGTATCAACAGTGTCTACAATGTTCGTGACTTTTCTATCCGGTTGCAAAGACACAGCATCTTGCATTATTGTGTCACAAGATATGGTTAGTACGAGGTGCATTCAAGTTCTAAGGCCTCCGATTTTTTTTATAATTAACTACTCACCCGAAATCGATGAAACTGGCATTACTTCTCGACGGAATCGCCCTGCAGATGTACAACTCTGACGCCATGATTCCATGGCAGCGGCGAAGGCTTCTTTAGGAGTCAGTTTTGAACACTGGAAAATCGCCAAGGCAATAGCAACACGGCTGGTGAATGTGCGGCCATGGAGAGTGTCTTTCATTGTTGGAAAAAGCCAAAAGTCACTAGGAGCCAGGTCAGGTGAGTATGGAGCATGAGGAATCACTTCAAAGTTGTTTTCACGAAGAAACTGCTGCGTATCGTTAGCTCGATGTGCGGCTGCTTTGTCTTGGTGAAACAGCACACGCGCAGCCCTTCCCGTACGTTTTTGTTGCAGTGCAGGAAGGAATTTGTTCTTCAAAACATTTTTGTTGTAGGATGCACCAGTTACCGTAGTGCCCTTTGGAACGCAATGGGTAAGGATTACGCCCTCGCTGTCCCAGAACATGGACACCATCATTTTTTCAGCACTGGCGGTTACCCGAAATTTTTTTGGTGGCGGTGGATCTGTGTGCTTCCATTGAGCTGACTGGCGCTTTGTTTCTGGACTGAAAAATGGCATCCACGTCTCATCCATTGTCACAACCGACGATGCTGTCGTTGCGCGTCAACATTGCTTGGCAACATGCCACACGGGCAGCCATGTGGTCGTCTGTCAGCATTCGTGGCACCCACCTGGATGACACTTTTCGCATTTTCAGGTCGTCATGCAGGATTGTGTGCACAGAACCCACAGAAATGCCAACTCTGGAGGCGATCTGTTCAACAGTCATTCGGCGATCCCCCAAAACAAATCTCTCCACTTTCTCGACCATGTCTTCAGACCGGCTTGTGCGAGCCCGAGGTTGTTTCGGTTTGATGTCACACGATGTTCTGCCTTTATTAAACTGTCGCACCCACGAACGCACTTTCGACACAACCATAACTCCATCACCACATGTTTCCTTCAACTGTCGATGAATTTCAATTGGTTTCACACCACGTAAATTCAGAAAACGAATGATTGCACGCTGTTCAAGTAAGGTAAACGTCGCCATTTTAAGTATTTAAAACAGTTCTCATTCTCGCCGCTGGCGGTAAAATTCCATCTGCCGTACGGTGTTGCCATCTCTGGGACGTATTGTCAATGAACGCGGCCTCATTTTAAAACAATGCGCATTTTTCTATCTCTTTCCAGTCCGGAGAAAAAAAAATCGGAGGCCTTAGAACTTGAATGCACCTCGTACTAGCAGCAACAGCATGATCAGCAAAGTTATTCTTGCCGTCGGTCGCGTTTTACAAATCATCGTAGTGCGTGATTTGCTGACGTACTACACAGCATGGTAAAAGGGAAATATAAAAAAAAATCACAGATGTAAATGACAACGTCGAGAACAACAATGTCAGAGCTGAAAGGCAAAAGACAGTATTAGCAAAACATGAGTTGCGCTGAAGTATAATAATAATTAAAGTTCTGACTGTTTCTCAAAATACTCCTACGTCGCCCGTACTGTACAAGGACATCGCCAAGTGAAAGTTATCTAAATAAATAAAAATATAGTGAAAGTTATCTAAATAAATAAAAATATGTCTGAAGTACTGTTTCTGACTGTGAGCCTGAGTTGTGATAATAAATGAAGTGTCGTAATGAAACTTGTACTGTCGTAATGTAAAAGCAGAGCTGCACTGTAATCATAATTATTTGTCACAATAAAAAGGGAAGTATTTCATACTTTAGAAGTTAGCAATCTGGCTGCAAGAATTTTGAACAGTATAAACTGTCTGAATAACTTGGACATGAAACCTGGAGTAATTGGCCTAACACTAACACAGCTGAACTTCTACTCTGTCCCCACCAAAGCTAAGCATTGTCTGCTCCACTGCCCCCCTGCGCAGCTCAAAGATACTCACTTAACTTCTGCGATACAGCCTACAACATTGCTGCTCGCTCACAATCGATTCAGTTGCCAAAAATTCAGATACCAAAATTATACGTGACACTATCATGTTCCCCCTGATATCTTCAGGATTTACAAGAGTGTATTCCAGTCAACATTGTCAAAAGCTTTTTTCTAAGTCTACAAATGCTATAAATATATATGCTATAAATGTATATTTGCCTTTCCTTAACCTATCTCCTAAGATGAGCTGTAGGCTCAGTATTGCTTTGCGTGTTCATAAATTTCTCCAAAATCAAATCTGATCTTATCCGAGTTCTGCTTCTACCAGTTTATCTGTTCTTCTGGAAAGAATTTGCGTTAGTACCTTTGAACCATGACTTATTAAATCGACAGTTCGGTAATTTTCACATCTGTCAGCAACTGCTTTCTTTGAAATTGGAATTGGAATTGCAACATTCTTCTTGAAGTGTGAGGGCATTTTGGCTGTCTCGTACATCTTTCACACCAGATGTAAAAGTTTTGTTATAGCTGCCTCTCTCAGGGGTAACAGTAGTTCTGACAGAATGTCGTCTACTCCTGGGGCCTTATTGCGACTTAGTTCCTTCAGAGCTTGTCAGATTGTTTATCTACAGACTCTTCCTTCTCTGTAATATTGCTTTCAGTTTCATCCCCCTTGTATAGACCCTCCATATATTTCTTCCACCTTTCAGCTTTCCCTTCCTTGCTTAGGACTAGTTTACCATCTGAGCTCTTGATAGTCATACAGCTGCATTTCTTTCCCCAAAAGGCGTCTTTAAGTTTCCTATAGGCAGTTTCCCCTGATGAAACACGCTTCTAAATCCTTACATTTGTCCTCCAGCCATACCTGCTTGGCAGTTTGACACTTCCTGTCAGTCTAATTTTTTAGACTTTTGTATTCTCTTTCTCGTGCTTCATTATCTGCATTTTTAAATTTTCTACTTTCATCAGTTAAATTCAAAATCTCATGTGTTATTCAAGGGTTCTTACTAGGGCTTACCTTTTTGCCTGGCTTCATTATTTCATCTTTTAATGCTACCCATTGGTCTTGTACTGTACTATTTTCCCCTGCTCTAGTCAACCGTTACCTGAAGCACCTTCTGAAGTTGTCAACGATTTCTTGTTCTTTCAACTTATGCAGGTCCCATCTCCTTAACCTCCTACCTTTTTCCAATTTCTTCAGTTTTAATCTACAGTTCATAACCAATAAATTATGGTCAGAGTCCACATCTGCATAAGGAAATGTCTTACAATTTAAAATGTGATTCCTGAATCCCTGTCTAACCATTATATAACCAATATGAAATCTTCTGGTGTCTCCAGGTCTCTTCTACATATACAGCCTTCTTTTATGACTCTAAACCAAGTGCCAGCAATGACTAAATTATGCTCTGTGCAAGACTCTACCAGGTGGTTTCCTATTTCATTCCTTTCTCCCAGTCCACATTCACGTTAAAGGTAGACATGCAATAAATACCTTGTACTCTTCCACTGTTCTATCCACTGGCTCGTCTATGGACCATCCAGCATTTTCTAAGTCGTTCAAATTCTAGTGGAAGCAGAGACATATGTTTTAAAAAACTGGAAATTTGAAATAAGTTCCTATGGGACCAAACTGCTGAGGTCATCGGTCCCCAGTCTTACACACTACTTAATCTAACTTAAACTAACTTACGCTAAGGACAATACACACACCTATGCCCGAGGGAGGACTCGTACCACTGACAGGGGAAGCCGTGTGAACTGTAGAAAGGTGCCCGAGAACCATGCAGCTACCCCGCACGGCATATACTTTTTAAAAGTTGATGTTATACCTACACTGCGTGGACCGTCAATCACCATCCCATTAAGTTCATATCGTACCTCATGAAACAGAAATGCTAAAGCATTTCGTGTAAGGTTCTATGCCCCTATAGCAGTACCATCTCTTTTCGTAAATGATACATCAAAACATATGAAACTCTTGCATGGGAGGGCTAAACCATTTCACTGTTGGATGACAATCCTAATTTCATCGTTCTTGTTAAATGTGGTTGATGCGTAATGTTTATGCAAGAAGTATTCCTGGCCTGTAATATACTCCTCATATTCCACCGGGCTGGTTATATCGAACGACGTCATTGAGCGGCTTCAGACGTACTGATTTAAGAATCTCATAGTTTGCGTGTGTTATCGGCTTGCTGTTTTGTTACAGACTGCCGCACTGTGTGGTGAGCAGTTTCGTGTTATACCTAACGCCCGTTTTCTCTTCGTTGACCAAATGGGGGTGCTGCGATCCCTGACTGGTTGAAGCTCGCTGCTGACGCTTCCGGTCCAGCAAGTTAAAGATTGACGCGTCTGTATCCAACAGGTCCCAGATGGCTGAGGGCCATTGTCGCTTCTGGGTCTTTGCACATTCAAGGTGACTGCTGGCTGTGCTTCAGATGTAGCTGTACAACGATCTCCTCTTGATGAACGTCCACAAGTTGATTATCCTGGTTCACAATTCGCAGTTCCAGATTATCCAAAGCCTGAACTGTTACTGGCAGGTGAACAGCATTGGTAGAGTTCTCAACGATCTTATACCTTGTTTCCACTGATGCGAAGAATCCGTAAACTGTGCGAATCAATCTGTTTTGAGATAAGAGCTTGTTGCAATGTTACACTCGTCACGGATTGTGCTGACAGGAAGTATATCCACTAAATCGTCGGATCTGTAGAATTTATTAGGACCCTTATTCAAAACATGTCCCTTTGGGAAACCCAGTAGCCATCCTATTGAACCTTTTTGGTTAAAGCCAATCGTTGGACTAGTTGTCTTTATTTCAGATTTAAGTGTACTGATATTTGCATGTAGCGCAATCCTTTTCCAGGCCGTTTAAAAATTTCGTTTAAATCGTCAATATCGTACGCATCAGGGTCTATTTCTACAATTTATTTTCCACGATTAATTTCCATATGAAGTTTATTATTAGCCTCTGTGATATTCGGAATCCTGTTGTAAGTCTCCAGTCCAGTCATCGCAACACACCGGTCCCCATTGCTTAAATCAATCGATAGAAATAATTGGCGCGTGATACTGATGGTCGATCGTGTACAGCGAGAATATACGACATTGCATCTGAACCTCAACTGACAGCTGGATCCTTAATGCATCCCCTTATATGTATGTTTCTTCATAAACGTTAGGAGGAAGATGATGGACAGATGCTCGCATAAGCAAGTACAGAAGTCTTGGTAACAATGAAAATTTTAGATCACGCGTCTTCAGTCGGTGAAGCATCGTTGTAATCCTTCTGGCGGCTGCACGTCTCCAAAATGGCTCTGAGCGCCATGGGACTTAACATCTGAGGTCACCAGTCCCCTAGAACTTAGAACTACTCAAACCTGCTAACCTAAGGACATCACACACATCCATGCCCGAGGCAGGATTCGAACCTGCGACCGTAGCGGTCGCGCGGTTCCAGAATGAAGCACGTAGAACCACTCGGCCACATCGGTCGGCTGCACGTCTCTTATTGAGTCGAGATAAAAGACGTTATTTATAAAGAGACCTAGTCCTTTCTTGTACAGTTTCAGCTACACTTCTCTTCCGATGCCTGCTGCTTCCATGATGTGGTTTTTCTTCTTGCTCCCTAGCTGCTCCTGGGAGTTCTGTGCATTCTTCCCTGTTCTGGCAACAGATGCAGCACCACCAGCCAGTGAACGCATCGCTGAGAGAGCTGCGAGGAAAAGAATAAGGAAGTTGATAATTCCAACCTGATGTCTTGCGTATCAGCAGAACCCTCGGTGCTTTAACCGGTCCTGCATACATTGCTCTCAGGATACAGTTTTTTATACACCCCTCCTTCTTCGTCATCGTTGTCTTCTTCTTCTTCAGTGCATGATGTGCTTGAAACTCACACCCAAGCCCAACTTAATTTTACTGTGCACGGTTTTATGAAGTACAAATGCTGCAATGCGTTGTTCTACAGGGTGTCCCAGCTATCTTGTCCACCCAAAATATCTCTGGAACAATAACAGCTATTGGAAAACGACTTTCACCGGTACCAATGTTGGGCTGGGGCCCATGAATGTACATATTTGGAAACATTCTAAAACGAAAGCATATGTGTTTTTTAACACAAACTTATGTTTTTTTAAATGGACCTCCTATATTTTTTCTTCAGCAATCCAGAGCATGACAAAGCACATACACAATGGCGTTGATTGCATCACAATATTCCCATTATATCCCGAGATATTGAGACGCGAAGTTGACGCTTGAAACACCCGACATGCGCTGCTAGCGCACGTCCTGAGGCTCAGGAGTGAACCCCATGCTGCCCGTAATCGCGATGTGATTGACATGTGTAATCACGCCTCCATACTTATCAAGAGGGACACTTACTTCTAGGTCAAACGGATATCAACTATATTTTTTTTAAAAATAGGAACCCCCATTTTTACTACATATTCATGTAGTGCGTAAATAAATATGAATGTTTTAGTTGGACAACTTTTTTCGCTTTGTGATAGATGGCGCTGTAATATTCACAAACGTATAAGTACGTGGTATCATGTAACATTCCGCGTGGCTTTCGGCCATCCTTCTCTTCCGACGACCTTCTCCTTCACCTCACTCATCTCCTTTCCGAACAGCTTAATTCTAGTCGCTCTGCAATCTTCCTCTCCCTGGACCTCGCCCTTCCCATTAATTACGTCCGTCTGATCGGCTCCTTTCTCTCCCGCCGTCCTTCCTACATCACCATCTATAACACGGATTCCTACACCTTTTTTCCCCCCGCCGGTGTGCCCCAAGGCTTCGTCCTATCTCCCCTTCTGTACCTTTTATATACGGCGGACATGCTGCTGCGGCCGTCGCCCCCCCCCCCCCCCCCGTCCACCTTCTCCAGTTTGCCGATGACACCGCCTTCCTTGCCCTTGCCCCCACCCTGCAGCGCTCCCAACACCTTCTCCAATCCCATCTTGACCAGTTCACCGCTTGGTGCAACCAGTGGTTGCTCAAGGTCAATCCCTCCAAAACCCAGGCGATCATTGTAGGCAAAATCACCCCTTCCTTCCGCCTCCTTGATTTCTATCTCACCGTCTATGGCCGTCCTATCGCCCTCACCCCCACCCTCAAGTACCTTGGCATCACCCTCGACTGTCGCCTCTCCTGGACCCCACATCTCTGGACAATCCAAGCCAAGGAACACTCCCGACTCCGTCTACTCAAGCTCCTTTCCGGCCGTACGTGGGGTCTGAACCCCTCCACCATCCTCCACACCTATAAATCCCTCATCCGCCCTATCCTTTGTTACGCCCATCTGGCCTGAATCCCCGCCCCTCCTACCTTTTACAAATCCCTCCAAATCCTTGAACGCCATGCTCTCCACGTCGCCTATCGCATCTGTCTCCCCTCCCCCACTCGGATCCTGTACGATCTCATTCCATTCCCCCACCTCCTCCTTTTCCTTGAGAGGATACGGATCCTGTACACCTCCCACAAACTCGATCCTCCTCACCCGCTTGTCTCGCCCATCCTCTCCCGCCTCCACCCGCTGCCGCCCCTTTATTCCCACGTCCCACCCGGTCTCCATCTCACCACCTTCCTTACCCTCTCCCAAGGTGGCGTCCGCCAGCTCCCCCTCCCTGATGATGTCCTCATCCCCTCCATATACCCCTCCTACCAACTTTGATCCCCCTTCCCTCTTCCTGTGTTTGTTCCTTTGGGCACTCTCCCTCCTGCCTCCCTTTCTCCCCACTCCTCCCCCGGGCTTCCCCTCCCCTGTCCCTCTACTCCTCCTCCCATCTCCTCAGCCATTGGCGTCTTTGTTCTCCCCTCTCCACCCCACCACCCTTCTTCCCCTCTTGGCAGGTCCCCGGACTCGCACACGCTACGTGGACTTTCGCGCGCCAGAGATCATCGCCATCAGTGTCTCGTGTGTGCCGTCGTGTTTAGTGTTCAGTGTTCACCATCGCACTCCATCGTTCACCTGTGCCATCGCCGTCTTCAGTGTTTGTGCGTCGTGTCAACAGTTTCAAGTGTGGATTGTCGTAGAGTGTGAACGGCTCCGTGTTTGTCTTTCTGTGTCAGCGGTTTTCTTGAACACCGTTCTGTAACCTATGTGTAATCTTTCTGTATTTCCTCCTTGTGTATCCTCTGGCTGAAGAGCAGCATAGAACGCTGCTGACAGCCTGCCTGTTGTACAGGCTTTAAAATAACAATAAAGAAAAAAAATAATATTCCGCCAGTGCGGACGGTACTTGCTCGTAATACATTACCCGTGTTAAAATGGACCGTTTACCAACTGTTGAAAAGGTCGATATTGTGTTGAGGTATGGCTATTGTCATCAAAAGGCCCAACGGGAGTGTGCTATGTATGCTGCTCGGTATCCTCGGATAGTTCCGTTACTTAAGGAAACAGGAAGTGTTCAGCCACATGTGAAACGTCAACCACGACCTGCAACAAATAATGATGCCCAAGTAGGTGTTTTAGCTGCTCTCGCGAATAATCCGCACATCACTAGCAGACAAATTGCGCGAGGATCGGGTATCTCAAATTCGTCGGTGTTGAGAATGGTACATCAACATCGATTGCACCCGTACCATATTTCAATGCACCACGAATTGCATGGCGGCGACTTTGAACGTCGTGTATAGTTCTGCCACTGAGCACAAGGGAAATTACGGCACGATGACAGATTTTTTGTAGGCGTTCTATTTAGCGACGCAGCGTCATTCGCCAATAGCGGCAACGTAAACCGACATAATATGCACTATTGGGCAACGGAACATCCACGATGGCTGCGATAACAAGTGGAACATCAGCGACCTTGGCGGGTTAATGTATGGTGCGGCATTATGGGAGGAAGGATAATTGGCCCCCCTGTTATCGATGGCAATCTAAATGGTGCACCGTATGCTGATTTCCTACGTAATGTTCTACCGATTTTACTACAAGATATTTTCACTGCATGACAGAATGGCGATGTACTTCCAACATGAAGGATGTCCGGCACATAGCTCGCGTGCGGTTGAAGCGGTATTGAATAGCATATTTCATGACAGGTGGATTGGTCGTCGAAGCACCATACCATGGCCCGCACATTCACCGGATCTGACGTCCGCGGATTTCTTTCAGTGGGGAAAGTTGAAGGATATTTGCTATCGTGGTCCACCGACGAAGCCTGACAACATGCGTCAGCGCATTCTCAATGTGTCATTGCATGTGCGAACATTACGGAAGGCGAACTACTCGCTGTTGAGAGGAATGTCGTTACACGTATTGCCAAATGCATTGAGGTTAACGGACATCATTTTGAGCATTTATTGCAGTAATGTGGTATTTACAGGTAATCATGCTGCAACAGCATGCGTTATCAGAAATGATAAGTTCACAAAGTTACATGTATCACATTGGAACAACCGAAATAGAATGTTCAAACGTACCTACGTTCTGTATGTTAATTTAAAAAACCTACCAGTTGCCAACTGTTAGTCTAAAATCGTGAGCCATACGTTTGTGACTATCACAGCGCCATCTATTACAAAGCGAAGAAAGTGGTCCAACTAAAATATTCATGTTTCTTAACGCACTACACGAATATGTAATAAAATGGGGGTTCCTATTTAAAATCTCGCAGCTGATATCCGTTTGACCTATGGCAGCGCTATCTAGCGGGCCAACCATAGCGCCATCTGGTTTCCCCCTTCAAGCAAGACAAGTTTCGTTCTTTGTAGTTTTTTCGTTTTACGCTTATTTTTAGATATTTGGCCCGGTCACGATCAGTGGACCATCCTGTATAGCTATTCGTCAGCGTCGATCCAGCTGTTTTTTGTTGCTGGAAAACCAAGTCATTTAACTAGTGGTCTATTCTCTCAACGTCTTATGACAAGCTTTACGAGGGGCGTTTTAAAAGTCCGTGCAAAAATAAAAACTACTTACGTGCTTGGGGTAAACCTTTTTTTATTTTTCGACATAGTCTTCTTTTAGACTTATACACTTCGTCCAATGCCGTTATAATTTGTTGATCCCTTACGAATAATAGGAATTGTTCAAGTCTGTAAAATAGCTATTAGTTGATGCAATCACCTCCTCATTTGAATAAAATCTTTGTCCCGCCGGCCATTTCTTCAAATTGGGGAACAATTAGTAGTACAAGGGAGCCACGTCTGGAGAATAGGAGGGATATGAAACGAGTTTGAATCCTATTTCCATTAATTTTGTGACCACAACTGCTGAGGTGTGTGCTGGTGCACTGTCGTGATGGAAAAGTACTTTTTTGCGGTCCAGTCGCCGGCGTTTTTCTTGCAGCTCGGTTTTCAAACGGTCCAATAATGATGAATAATATTCACCTGTAATAGTTTTACACTTTTTCAGATAGTCTATGAGGATTATCCCTTGCGAATCCCAAAAGACTGTCGCCATAGCCTTTCCGGCCGTAGGAATGGTCTTCGCCTTTTTTGGTGGAGATTCTCCCTTGGTAACCCATTGTTTAGATTGTTGTTTGGTCTCAGGAGTATAGTAATGTATCCATGTTTCATCCACAATGACGAAACGATGCTTAAAGTCCTGCGGATTCTTCCTGAACAGCTGCAAACCATCCTTGCAACACTTCACACGATTCCGTTTTTGATCAAGCGTGAGCAATCGCGGAACCCATCTTGCGGATAGTTTTCTCATGTCAAAATGTTTATGCAAAATATTATGTACCAATTCATTCTAGATGCCCACAGCACTAGCAATCTCACACACATTAACTCTTCTGTCATCCATCACCATCATTCCTCAGCAATAGCTGCAGACGAGGAATACTGTTGTGAACAGCACTGAAAAGCATGCCTGGAGTTATGGTGAGGCATTGGCGTCGGATGTTGTCTTTCAGTATCCCTAGAGAAGTCGGTCGATCACGATACACTTGCGACTTCAGGTAACCCCAAAGCCAATAATCGCACGGACTGAGGTCTGGGGACCTGGGAGGCCAAGCATGACGAAAGTGGCGGCTGAGCACACGATCATCACCAAACGACACGGGCAAGAGATCTTTCACGCGTCTAGCAATGTGGGGTGGAGCGTCATCCTGCATAAAAATCGTACGTTCCAGCAGGTGTTTATCAGTCAGGCTGAGGATGATGCAATTCTGTAACATGTCTGCGTACCTCTCACCCGTCACGGTGGCAGTTACGTTTTGCTGTCCAGCGTCATCTGTCGGACATTTTCTGAACTTTGTTTGTTTTTTTTTTCTAATAAAACCCCATGTCATTCCAAGCACGTGTGTCAATTTTACCTCTCTATCTACATTATCCGTGTTTTATTAAGTTTTCAAATTTATACTGACTTTTTGATCACCCGGTACTCCTGCAAGACAGAGTCCACTGCGATTTATTGAGAAACACTAAACACAACACACTTAGACCACAATCCAGTCTGTAGCAGTAGTTGTCATAGCCAGATGTCAGAGATAGCTGAAACACTTGCACATCCCACAAACTCATGTGCTAGTGTCCACATGAAGCATGCTGCCGGCGCCAGCGTTCAGAAGTCAGTGAAAAGGACTGCAGTGGCCGCAGCTGAAGTCTTAGACATGTGTGTATGCCTCTTTTTCCTAACCACCGTTCATGGGGCTGCGCTAATCCACAACTTCCGGTTGCCAAAGTCTAGGGACCACTTCTGCCACCATTTATTCTAAAATTGCACTCATTCCCACGTACAAGAATGTTCCTGCACCAAGCAGATGATATGCAAGTACTCCCACGTTTCCCCCTCACTTTCACCCTCATTTTGGCGTATTTTCCTTCAGTTTATACGTATTTTCCGTCATTTTTTTTAAGTTTATCGATTTTAGGTCGCTTTTGTCCATACGATCACATCACTTCTCGCCACGTATTCTAAAACTGCTTGTAAATGTAGTACTTTCGTCAACACCTAGAGTGTGTAAACTTTTAGATGGCAGACCTCTCCCTAGTCCTGAATCGGTAGAAGTCGGTAAACGTCGGGAGGCTTCGGTAGGCACGCAGTTTCGAATGCTGCCAACATTACGTAGCTGACTGTGCTGTACAAGGTAGCCATTGTCGTCTGCTTCGTTATTGTTTTGCGCTGTACTGTTCTGCGTCTTTTTATTGTGCAGTTGTGCTAAACATTATCAAAATGAGTGAAGAAGCAGTTGCTGGCCCATCTCGGGAGTCGCCAACAACCCCTACCAGTAGGCCTACAGTTAGTTTCACCAAAGTTTCATTATATATATATATGACGATTTCAGTTTCGTTTACGAACAACATTTAAAGCGAGTTTTACTTCCAAGCCTTTCGTCTGCTTTCGTGTAAGCATGACGCGCAATTTGTAGTGCCAGCACTGCAACTGGTAGGTGTGTCTTGTTCCCCCCCCCCCCCCCCCCCCCCACAGCTCCACTCCCCTCGCCAGCCAATGCTTGCTTCCTCCTCTCCCCGCACTCCCCTCACATCTTTGCCGTCTTACACTTAACACACTGTAGAGCAAATGCACAGTTTTTGTGGTCAGACTGCATAGTACAACACTGTACTCAAATGCATCCAGTCACTCCAAACACACATTCCACATCTGCAGAGCGTTTGCTCTTGTTCTGTGTGTCTGTGTCTGTACCTGTGTTGCAGATGACTCCCATGACCTAGTCCTCCCGCTGGTGGATCCAGCTTTTGGACGTACATCTCCTGATGTAATGCGTGGTGGATCAACCTTCGAACCCTATCTCGGACGAGACGTATTGTGGATCTGTCTCTGAACATCGCTATGGATATAACGTGTGGTTGGTCCACCTTCCAACCCTATCCTGGATATGGCATATTGTGGATCAGCATCCAAACATTGCTCTGGATATGATGGGTTGCGGATCCACATTCGAACACTAACTCGGGTCTGCTTTGAGTCGTGAGGGCCATCTGCGACACATGTACAGACATCACATTTGCGCTAAGTGTTGACAACTAAACTACATTTACGAGCAATCCTAGAACACGTGATGAGAAGTGATGTCATGATTGTGTGGACACAATTACCAATAATAACGGAAAAAACGTATAAATTGAGGGAAAATACACCAAAACACGGGGCAATTGAGAGAGTGCTTGCATGTCTTTTGCTTGATGCAGGAAAATTCTTGTATGTGAGGATGAGTATAAGACAGCAAGAGGAATACGAGAAAAAGTTGACAGAAGCACCGGGAACCAGGGAAACAGTCATTTTTCGTCGACAGCAATAAGACGGTTGGAATAGAATGCTTAACGTGATGACCACAAAATGTAGAGTAATAAATTTATATATATCGGATCAAAAGCGCTGGTGTGACACCAAAGTGATTGTCAAACGCCTTAAACACGTTTATAAAGTGTCCTTACTTAACGAAAGTGATATTACCGGCTGGTGGGACTGCAATATACAGCTGCAGAATTGATCGCGTATTTGACCGTGTGCGGGAATGTTTAGACGTTTTAAACCTTAACAGTCAGTATTTACAATGTGCTTCTCTGTACTCTCCATCAATCACAATCGTGTGGTATCAGCTAACAAATACCTTACTAACAGTTATTGTATAGTTTTTTAACAACATTATACTGTATGTCTAGCAAGGTAATAGTGATACATGCAAGTTGATTGTCGTCTCTGATGGTTTCCTGGAAAAGAGAGTCATCTGCCTCTAAATTGACATGGATATGCATTAAAGGATGACAGAAAGTAGATGGAGTGATACGTTGAGAGGGGCTGTAATGAGGTATGATTTAATGGTAGACTTATGATGCTTTCTAGAGAGAGGGAGACGTTGGTGCAGGTCTTTTATCACGCAATTAACCATTTCTTTCCGCTGTTCTCTCGGGATGTATAAGTTGTGTGGTATAACCTGCGATCAATTCCTATGCAACTGCGTGTTCTGTGTTTGACTTAGAGCGCTATCTACCTGCAATCGTTAACAGCAAGCCTCTCCAGACCGCAGTTATCAGAAGACTTTCAACTCATGTGTGATGATGAAACGTGTCCATCAATGAGAAACCCGTTTCGGCATCCTCCTCTAGACGGACGAAGATGTAAGCGAAATACTTCGTTTCTCTGTCCCATCTCGGACATAAAATCGAGTCTTCAGTTTTATACAGGTACAAGTATAAATTTAAGTGTTAGGAAGTCGTTTCTGAAAGTATTTGTATGGAGTGTAGCCATGTATGGAAGTGTAGCCATGTATGGACGATAAATAGTTTGGGCAAGAAGAGAATAGAAGCTTTCGAAATGTGGTGCTACAGAAGAATGCTGAAGATTAGATGGGTAGATCACATAACTAATGAGGAGGTATTGAATAGAATTGGGGAGAAGAGGAGTTTGAGGCACAACTTGACAAGAAGAAGGCACCGGTTGGTAGGACATGTTCTGAGGCATCAAGGGATCACAAATTTAGCATTGGAGGGCAGCGTGGAGGGTAAAAATCGTAGAGGGAGACCAAGAGATGAATACACTAAGCAGATTCAGAAGGATGTAGGTTGCAGTAAGTACTGGGAGATGAAGAAGCTTGCACAGGATAGAGTAGCATGGAGAGCTGCATCAAACCAGTCTCATGACTGAAGACAACAACAACAACAACAACAACAACAACAGGTACAAAGCGACTGTTACTATATTTTTTATGTTCGTCGCCTCCAAAATACATGTACATGGATTATCAGAGAGAGGGCGAGGGTTAGGATTTTTTTAGTAGGTTAGTGTATAAGATGAGCACATATTCTCGTAGAAAATCAAACAGCACATGAGTATGCCAGCAATATTACCATATACATCTGGAAAACTGTGGAGAAAATCGGGAAAAAGACATGAAATCGGTAAAATTTGAGGAAACCAGGTATAATCAGAAAAAATTGATGCTGGATACGTAAAAA
Organism: Schistocerca gregaria; assembly: GCF_023897955.1. Classification (NCBI taxonomy): domain Eukaryota; kingdom Metazoa; phylum Arthropoda; class Insecta; order Orthoptera; family Acrididae; genus Schistocerca; species Schistocerca gregaria. Next base: position 260,586,124 of record NC_064921.1, read on the forward strand.
TTGAGGGAAATGCGATGAAATATGTAAAATTGCGGGAACCTAGTAAAATAATGAAAACTGATTGAGAATACATAAAATTAGAGAAAAATACCATGAAACGAGAACTGAGCAAAATCAATAAAACTGCATGTTCTGGAGGAGGAGGATAGACTGATGCTACATACACACCTTTATTTTAATAGTGAAGAGAGGAGGCATTCTAGAGATGTGGCCTCAAGGCAAACCGGCAGTATTATCCTACAATAAGCATTATACCCTAACATCGGACCACGACTTCTGTGTGCGAGAGGAAGGTTACCAGAGGTGGTGGCAAACTGCGATAAGACTGATGCGTCTCTTCTGGCTAATGATCGTAGTGTTTGTTTCCTCCGAAGATGTCTCTGTTTCTTTGTATGCATTTTCGGCTATCGACGATCATTCTGTAGGACTGTTGTGAACATATCATAATTTCCGAACGGTAATCGGATTTGAACTTTGTGTTACAAAGAATCTGTGTTTCCTTTGGTGTGCAAGGTAGTAGTTTTATTACTTTACAGTTTGGCAGCATAGCTTATTGTAGCGAATCTTGCAGGGAGAACGTATGTCATGCGGTGGAAATATATTTCTTCTGTTCTTCCTTCTGTTATGTGTCTGGATGTTACACTTTCCACTCTTATGTAAGTGGTTGAAGAGGTTGATAAATAATAGACGAGTTGGTTGACATGTATTGGGATATCTCGCTGCATACACCGTACAGGAACGAACTGCATTCTTCCTACACTCTCCATACATCATGAACATGTCAGTTTTTTCTTCATTAGTAAATCCCACAGCCTACTGCTTGGATTGTCACAGACTAACTGTGCAGTGAACTCAAGGAAGACACAAGCACACTGTAGGCAAAGATACCAAAAGCGTACCTAGCAACTACGCATGTTGCATAGTGCAAACAGGAGGAGGAGAAGGGGGAAGAGGACGACAAGGTTAGTGTTTAACGTCCCGTCGACAACGAGGCTATTAGAGAAGGATACCGAGCTCGGATTAGGGAAGGATGGAAAAGGAAATCAGACGTGCCCTTTCAGAGGAACCATTCCGGCATTTACTTGAAGCGATTTAGGTAAATCACGGAAAACCCAAATCAGGATGGCCGGATGCGGATTTGAACCGTCGTCTTCCCAAATGCGAGTCCAGTGTGCTAACCACTGCGCCACCTCGCAGGCAGAAACGAGTGTCGGCGTGGAAACTTTTCAAAATACGATATCTTGAAAACGACTCGCACTAGAATCCTGTAACAGACACCATTGACATTTCTATTTTAGTTTGCCAGCGTCAAGCGGTGGCCGAGCGGTTCTAGGCGCTTCAGTCCGGAACCGGGCGACCGCTACGGTGCAGGTTCGAGTCCTGCCTCGGACATGAATATGTGTGATGTCCTTAGGTTAGTTAGGTTTTAGTAGTTCTAAGTCCTAGAGGACTGATGACCTCAGATGGTAAGTCCCATAGTGCTCAGAGCCATTTGAACCATTTTTTGCTAGCGTCAATACGTATTGTACCATTTAAACAAGTGTATGTTTGCACAAAAATACACTTTCTAAGTATTATTACAATCTGCTTATTGGCTAACAATACGAGTCCCCCATTATTAATCCATCCTGTAAAAACCTCACATCAATAGCACTTTCCATTACCGCAAAATTTCCTGGGCAAGTTTTCGTTCAAAAATGGTTCAAATGGCTCTGAGCACTACGGGGCTCAACATCTGAGGTCATCAGTCTCCTAGAACTTAGAACTACTTAAACCTAACTAACCTAAGGACATCACACACATCCATGACCGAGGCAGGATTCGAACCTGCGACCGTAGTGGCCGCATGGTTGCAGACTGTAGCGCCTAGAACCGCTCGGCCAGACTGACCTGCCAAGTTTTCGTTATTCACCCTGTATAATATACAGGTATATTCGATTTCGAACGCAATAAATCCTCGAGCAGATTGTCTGTCGTGATACACGCAATTTTAAAATTAGTTTCTTCTCTACCATTGTTAGATTATGGTTAAACAAGCTGTGATCGTGTTTTTCCAAGCTGGATCAGCTTTATTGTGTTGCGAATGGTAAAACATGGAGATGGCTGGCTGTTTCTATTAATGCTTCGCCTCAAGGACCAAGTGCCTGTTACCAGTTGTGTCGCAGCGTGATCGAGCTGCCAAAGGACGCAATTCCGCTCGTCAGCGTCCTCGATCCCATCTTGGGCTCGCCGCCCGTTCGAGACTAACGAATTGCGTAGTAGTGGCAAAGCTCTCGACTGCTTCTTAATTGGTCTCTGGCGGATACGGTATGTATGTGTGTAAACGTTCGCGTGCCTGCGTGCTCGAATTCCTCCGCAGAGCAGAAGCAGACAGGAAGAGCGAAAGCGGCGTTTCGCTTGGTGAGAATCTGGATGGTATATAAGGAAACGGCTGCGCTGAGAACTCTGTCAGTCATTCTTTGCCCATCTACCACCACCGCAGGAGCAACAATGAGGATCGCGGTGAGTACCAGTTTCAGTTTAAAGTCGTTCACTTCTTAGGCTGCGTTCCAAGCGGCAGCGACAACGGTCGCCAGTCGACGTCGAGCGTGCGATCTCCTTCGTCAGTTTTTTGCGGGATCAGGGAGATTAGGTTAGAATCTGTTCTACGTATAAAATAAGTTAGGTTTTGACCTCCTATAATGGGATGACTACCACGACGCCTCTATGCTTGGAGGCGTGTGTTGCGTTGTGGCTGATGCTATTAAAAAGCCGCCGAATGCGTGTGAATGAGCTATAGCTGTCTCGAAACAAACGTGGCGAGTACTGTAAACGCTTTCCTTAGATACTGAAATAACCAGAAATGTTTAACGAGCATATAAGGTAAAGGGAGAAACGGTCTGTTATACCGGGTGATCAAAAAGTCAGTATAAATTTGAAAACTGAAAAAATCACGGAATAATGTAGATAGAGAGGTACAAATTGACACACATCCTTGAATGACATGGGGTTTTATTAGAACCAAAAGAAATACAGAAGTTCACAAAATGTCCCACAGATGGCGCTTCATCTGATCGGAATAGCAATAATTAGCATAACAAAGTAAGACAAAGCCAAGATGATGTTCTTTACAGGATATGCTCCGTATGTCCACCATCATTCCTCAGCAATAGCTGTAGTCGAGGAATAATGTTGTGAACAGCACTGCAAAAGCATGTCCGGAGTTATGGTGAGGCATTGGCGTCGGATGTTGTATTTCAGCATCCTTAGAGATGTCGGTCGATCACGATACACTTGCGACTTCAGGTAACCCGAAAGCCAATAATCGCATGGACATAGGTCTGGAAACCTGGGAGGCCAAGCATGACGAAAGTGGCGGCTGAGCACACGATCATCACCAAACGACGCGCGCTAGAGATCTTTCACGCGTCTAGCAATTTTTTTGGTTCTAATAAAACCCCATGTCATTCCAAGCTTGTGTGTCAATTTGTACCTCTCTATCTACATTATTCCATGGTTTATTAAGTTTCCAAATTTATACTGACTTTTTGACCACCCGGTTTATACATTTTCGAAATGATTCATGAGGACACTGGAAATGAACAACTTCAAATAACTTCAGCAAACTGAGGTAAGTCAGTTAATATACAATTACTGTCATTCAGCGCACGTTTGAAGTACAAATATAAATTTTAGAATGAGGTACTCTTAACACCTAAAATACTGAATAGTGGAGAACCAGACATCACATTTGATAATCACCTCGTATAACAAAATCGCCACCCTACTGCCATAAAAATCCCAATAAGCAGTAATAATACAGTATTTCGTAGACACATAATGTCCACTTACAATAAAACCGAAAAATATTCACTACGGTAACTTTAGACATGTACATAACTTGAACTAATTATTTTTTGACGTTGGAATTTAGGACAACAATTTCTGGATTCAGCAGTGGCATCTTGTAACAGCTGAACTGGTCACTTTTCGCGACCCAAAAAAGGATCACTATAGGAACTTTACGGATAAAATACGCCACCCTTCTTACTTCATCAAATTATTTTTTTGAACTTATAACTTACGCCTAAAATTTCTCATGAAGATTTTGCCTACTTGTATTTTTCAGCAAAACTGCGATTTCAGTCCGTAAATTCCTAGCTATATCCCGATTACGATATTTTTTATCCTCAGGATTCCACGAGCTCCTTTCTTGAACTATACTTATGTGTTTTTTCAGATTCCATATCTCGTGTGTGAACCGATTCTATCGGAGGAAGTTGCATATCAGCGCACACTCCGCTGCAGAGTGAAAATCTCATTCTGGAAACATCCCCCAGGCTGTGGCTAAGCCATGTCTCCGCAGTATCCTTTGTTTCAGGAGTGCTAGTTCTGCAAGGTTCGCAGAAGAGCTTCTGTAAAGTTTTGGAAGGTAGGAGACGGATACTGGCAGAAGTAAAGCTGTGAGTACCGGGCGTCAGTCGTGCTTCGGTAGCTCAGTTAGTCTTAGTCGGCCTTTGGCTGTGGAGCGGTGCGGTACGTCCCGGCCGCTCCGTGTCGCGTTTCCGGGTGTGTTGTTGTTTACCGCGTCGGCGCGCTAGTGTTACGTATTGCCGTCACGTTCCTGACACACGATGGCTCTTTCGTATCGGAAAGCCACGATCAAGCTGCAGTTCGACACTACGTACTCTATACCCAAGGCCCACGAAGTAGAGCGTTTTTTACGCGATGTGGTACATGTTGATCCTAACGAGCTGATCGGTATCCACTTATCTATTGTCTCCAGCGTCGTATATCTTAAGTTCACTGACGACGAAGCATGTGACAAACTTCTCAGACGCTCGACGGCAGGTTATCGGTTCTGCCACTCAGACGGAAACGTGGGTGTGGTGACGTTTGAACGTGCTGGATTGGGAATCCAAAATGTGCGCGTGTTTGAGCTCCCTTTTGAAGTTCCAGCGGATTTGGTCACCCTTGCTCTTCGACCCTATGGAACAGTTCTCGGCCACACGGCCGAAAAATGGAAGACCTTCGACACCTACCCTGTCCTTAACGGGGTGCGACAAGTCCGTATTGACCTGCATCGCCATATTCCTTCGTATCTCACGATCGCTGGTTGCAGGGCAATAATTATTTACGACGGTCAGCCGAGAACCTGCTCCGGTTGTGGCCAGACGGGACACATGCGTACCGAATGCCTGCAACGCCGTCTCGTGCAGACACCCTCGACTGACCAGATTCGTCCGTCGACACCGACCTCTCTGCCGATTACGTATGTTGCGGCGGCGAGACGGGAGACGCCAGCTGTATATGACGACCCCACTGTATTGGTGCGAGCTTTGGAGGACCCTGCAGTAGCTTCCACGGAGCCCCAAGCGTCTTTCAGTGCTGATGCTACTGATGTCCTTTCGTCGGACCCCGGCGCACCGTCACAACGGCTCGCCGACGGTGCGATGGAAGTTGAAGCACAGGATGCAGCGTCCTCCCCTTGCCCTACGTCGGAAACAGAGGCGCGGCAGCGTAAGCAGAAATCACCCAAGCGTCATAAGAAGCGGCGCAAGACAACCGACGACGTAGAACAGCCCGAGGCGACACCGCTGGATGACGAGATGCCTCAACCACTCCACCGCGCCGACACAGGCGACCCTACCGTCTCACACGGTTCGACGTCTTCTCCCACTACCGCTGGGTCTGGACCACATGGGGATGCGGGAGATCACCGCAGCTCCGACACCGGGGATGCACCCTTGCCTCCGTCTGCCTCTCGAGATCCAGTGGTGTCAACGTCCCTGGGCGACTGGGCGCAGGAGATGGAGTTGCAGGATGCGTTTCAGGACCAAGACGATGCACCGATGCCGATGGCAGCGTCTACGCGGCCGGCGACAGACGCCTAGGGCGGCATGAGCACCTCTCGTCGCTGCCTAGCACTTCGCAAGACCGGCGCTCCACGTCACGACTACTGCCCTCCAGTCATACCATGGTCACCTCCTGAGACTTGATGGACCAGGCATACCGCCTCGCCACGATCAACGTCAATGGCATTACATCTGATGTCAAGACCCGTATGCTGAAGGATACGTTACGCGCTGCGGATCTGGACGTTGTTTTCCTTCAAGAAGTCCGATCAGGACTCTGTCTCGATGCCTACGGATATGACGCCTACACTATGCCTGCAGATGTGGGCGGCGGAGGTACGGCGATTCTACTGCGGGAAGGGATAATGGCCACTGATGTCTCCTATTTACCGTCGGCCCGGGGGGTCGCACTCACGATTGGTACAGTACGTCTGGTGAACTTATATGCTCCTTCAGGCACCGGCAAAAGGAGAGAACGGCGCACCTTTTTTGCCGAAGATATAGCCCCGCTCTTCCAGGGCAATACCGACCACTTGGTAGTAGGCGGCGATTTTAATTGTGTGCTCCGCCCATCCGACCAGGAGCCACACTATACCACCTGCCCGGCACTCCAGGCACTTGTACAGGACTTGGCCTTGTTGGACACCTGGATCATCCAACACGGCGACCGTCGAGCACACACCTACTTTGCTAGTCACTCCGCGAGCCGTTTGGATCGAGTCTACGTCACCCGCGGCATACGATCGGCCGTTGTCGACGCTGAGATGTGGCCGGCAGCGTTCACGGATCACCTCGCATATGTGTGTACTCTCACCCTTCCCCGCCAGCGCGTCCGCCGAAGTAGGGGTCCGTGGCGCCTCAATGTGGCCCTTCTTGATGAGATACATTGCAGACGCGCAGTCGAGTCCACATGGAGCAATTGCCACCGGCGTTTACCCGCCTACCGTTCTGTACTTCAATGGTGGTTACGGTGTGCAAAACCCGCACTGTGCCGAACATTAGTCAGCTATGGACGCGACCGAGCGCGCTGGTATACTGCGACTACTGATTTTTACTATACTGCGCTCCGCGAACTGGCTGTACAACCGCCGTCGCCAGAGCGACAATCAGCAGTACAACGCGTCAAGGCACAATTGCTTCGTATCAACGCCGTACGTCTTGCGGGTGTGCGGGTGCGAGCGAGGACGACTGATGATGTTCGTGGTGAACGACCTTCCCTCCACCATATCATTCAAGAACGCCGAAGACGCAAGAGGCAGCTCATTACCGAGGTTGAGACGGAGGATGGGCGACGCGTTGACGCACAAATGGATATCGTCCGAGCGTTCACACAGTCCTATAAACTTCTTTACGAGAGGGAGTCCCACATGAATGTAGGGGTCAGGGAAGTCCTATCTGACCTACCAGTCTCTCGGAACCTACAAGATGATGCTACGCTCTTGTCGGCGGTGACTTTGGAAGAACTGCGAGAGGCTCTGTTGCGTGGCTCTCCCAACAAAACGCCTGGCCCTGACGGCCTCCCTCTTGAATTTTACAAGCGGTTCTTTGATCTCATGGGCCCAATGTGGGTCAGGATGTACAGTGAACTCCTGGACGCCGATTTTCAGGTACCATCTGACTTTACTGAGGGTCTCTTGATCCCTGTGCCCAAACCCGGCGGAGGCCGTCGCCCTCTTGATTTTCGCCCGTTGACAATGCTAAACACTGACTATAAGCTGTTGACACGCATGCTCCATGAGAGGCTCAAACCTACGGTAATGGCGGCCATTCACACTGATCAAACCTGCCTCGGGGGCGACACAAATGTTTTTACGACTTTAAGCACCTATAGAGACGTGGTGGCGCTCATGCAAACTTGCCGCCTCCAAGGCGCTCTTGTTGCGCTGGACTTCGACCATGCTTTCGACCGCGTTAACCATGGTTTCCTGCGTGCTGTTATGGAACACATCGGTGTCCCGCGTCTGTTGTGCTTCGATTGATCCATGGGGCTGTCACGAGGATTATGATCAACGGCTGTCGGTCCGCCCCCGTCCGTGTCAACAGGTCCGTCCGGCAGGGTTGTCCTCTTTCTGCCATGCTCTTCGCCGTTGCCCTCGAACCAGCTCTTCACGGACTACGGCGACGCTTAGAAGGACTTACCCTCCGTTCCGTAACCTTTCGATGTGGTGCATACGCCGACGATGTGATGTTCTTAGCACGGTCTGGTGACGAAATACACACGGCGTTTTCCTGGCTCCACCAGTATGGGGCGGTGGCAGGCAGTGTGCTCAACCTTCGAAAATCATGCTACATGGAGGTAGGACGAGGAATGCCTGCAGGTCTGGCCGTACCTCTGACAAAGGTCCCGATGCTCAAGTGTTTAGGGCTATCACTCCATCGACAAATACAACGCACGGCGGCCTTTACGTATCGTATGGTCTTACGACGACTCCGTTTAGAGGCTCGTCTCAATAAATTCAGATCGTTGAACATTTTGCAAACGCGCCCAATACGTCAATGTGTACATGGCTTCTCACCTTAACCATTACGCCCATGTACTGCCGACAACGGACACGATGGCTTCCAGGATACAGGCAGTGTTTGGACACGTGGTGAACGATGGTGCTGTTTTCAAGATCCGTTTTGTTACGCTTACTTTACCCTTCGACAAAGGCGGTGTTGGGCTCACTCATGTCAAGCACAGAGCGCTGGCACTGTATCTCCGTTCCATGAGGCGACTCTGGCTTTCACCAACAGCCAGTCTCCCCGGCCTACTGACTGAAGAAGTGGCCCCACGTACGCTGTACCCACCGGTACCAGTTGGACATTTCTCGCCCTCGCTGTCACATATTAGAACGTTTTTCGTAGAGCATAGCTATGTGTTGCGGGTTATATCGGAGATACGGAATCCGACAGCGAAGACTTATTATAGTGCTCTCCAGCACTGGACTCCGGATAACGACATTGTACGGCGCCACCCTACGGTCGACTGGCCACGGGTATGGCGAGCCATCCACGCGCCGTTCCTGTCTACTTTCGTGCGGTCGACGTGGTATGTGGTCGTTAACGAGAAACTTCCAACCCGACAACGGCTGCATGCCATTCACCTAATTGACGACCCTGTGTGCCCCCGTTGCACGACGTTAGACACGGACGAGCATAGACTGAACTGTGGCCCCGCGCGTGAGTGCTGGAAACTGATCCGCCAGATCCTGGCTTTCCTGCTCCGCCGCCCCTACGTTTCGATTTTACCCCAAGAACTCTTTCATCCCGACGCCGTCTATTTCCCTATGACCCGGATGAATGCGGTTAATTGGGTACGAGGAATGGCGATACACTACATATACCGCGATGGAGACAAAGACGTCCTCGATTTATGGTACTATATGATCGACGAGTTTCTGGTCTTAACGAACAGACAGGATTACCGGAACCTTTTTGCGAACTATTTGGGTTCGTCATTCATGGACCCACCACCCAGCTGGGGTGTGCCGGGTGTGAGAAGACATTAACTTGTAGATGTGATCTTTCCACGATTCCCCTATGGTAACAGAAACAGTCTCAGACTGTGTGCAGCGGCCCCGGGCGCTCCAACGATTGGTGGCTGGTGATGTTCAATGTAATGACGACCGCCCGTTCCTGGCCGCCCGCCTAGCAATGTGACCGCGGCGAGCAAGATGGCCTTTTTTTGTTCACTTTATTGGCAACTTTTTGCGCATGGCTGCCTTGTTTTTTTTATGCATTCTCAAAAAAAAAAGTGGTTAGGATAGCTGGGTCTCACCCAGCAGGCCCGGGTTCGATTCCCGGTACCGGAAATTATTTTAATATGTTTATTCTTATTCTCATTGTTCTCACGCTGCTGAAAATAGTGCTGCAATCTTTAAATTGCTGATTTATATTTGTGATAGGGGACAAAAAAAAAGTTGGTAGAGCACTTGCCCGCGAAAGGCAAAGGTCCCGAGTTCGAGTCTCGGTTGGGCACACTGTTTTAATCTGCCAGGAAGTTTCAAACTGATTTTAGTTTTACCGAATGTCGTCCGCAGTCTGTGCTTTCGGACGATGAGATTGGCCGCATTGTGACCGCTTACGTCCTGGCACAATGATTTGAAACGCCTGACCGCCTTCGGCCAATGCTGCTCGTCGCCGGAATGCACTGCAGGGGGGGCCTGCTTACGTGTGAGACAGAATCGTGACAGTGTCAGATTGTACAAGTATCGATAGGCTTGTTCCAGAATTACTGTTGCGTTCCCTCCGACTCAAAATCCTGTAGCAGCAGCAGCCTCTAAGTACAAACCTATGCTCTGAAATCGTTCTCTAAAGACATTTTCAGTGTGCGTAAAGCAATGTAAAACAATCTTCACTCCTCAAACATAAATTGCTCGATTTGTTAACCTAAATGTAAGAAGAGATAACGACATTTTTAAAAAGCCCATCATTGCATTTGGTTCACATCTCGATGGAGATGACGAAAAAGGAAGATAGTTGTTACATTTGAAATTCTCTATTTTCGACTGGAAACGCCTTTAGTCGTAATCTGCTGTATGAAATTGACAGTATGTTAATGGAAGCATTTGAGTTGATGTGCAGCAGGAAGATGATAAAAGTTAACCACACTGATAATATAATAGTTGGAAAGAAAGTAGACGGAAAAGATAAAACAGAAGAAGTCTATGGAAAACTCCACAAGAAGAGTGAGCTGTTGCTGAGACGTTCAGGGATAGTTAACTGAGAGCTAGAAGAAACAGTAGAGGGAGATGACCTAAGGTACAGCAGAACGTATAAAATATTACGGAGATGGTAGAAATGCAGAGATGGAAAGACTCGTACATATAGGAAGAGACAGAAGAAGGCGTCAAACAAGTCAATTGCTTAATGAGTTAAAACAAATGTATAATCGCTCTCACGCCAGGTAACAAAAGAGCTTTTGCTTAGCTTCCAGAAATACTAAACCATGACGCGAAAAATCTGGAGAAGTTAGTAAGCCTTACATAGTGGCCTTTCATTGAATGAAGTATCAGTGCTTTTTTTTTTAACACATAACAGATACATGAGTCATCAATAATATATTCTCCTTCAGCGTTTACAACACTCTACCAATGCTCGATTTCGCGACTGTAGAAATCACGTCGTTTTGAGGCGAAGAATGTGTGGAGCCCTGTTGGATTGTATTTTCATCCGGGAAGGATATTGCAAGGTCCACTCGCTTATAAACTGATACTGTTATTACCCAGCTTAGCCGCGAGTCCGTAGAGAGTGGTATATGTGACGTACAGTATAATTGGTCAGCATTTCAACCCGGAATTTGCGAATGTAAGTCGGACCTTCCTTGATTCGCCTTGGTGGGTCGTGTCGTCGGATTTCTTCCTACCTGTGCGTGGCGCAGCTCTCGTAAATGTCGGCCCGTGCAGATTCTTCATTGGCGCATTGGATGTCTCCGTCGGTTGTAGCTAATTATCTGAAATTGCTGTCGTTCAACTTTGGGGTATCTCTTTACTCGAAATTAACATTCAGAGTGCCGTAATATCACTTTTATTCCTATCAGATCAATAATGAAACGCTCATGTCACAAACTACTCGTAACCGAGAGCATGGCCACCATCAAACAAGACAGGAAGAGCTCTTATCGCCGACTGCCGACTGTGGTGCGCAGTCCGTATCTCTTACTAGTTTCGTCACAGTTCGTGGATTTCCGATCAAGTTCGTACTTACTAAGATATGCATTTGTTAATGAATGGGTGTGAATTTTAACGAGGCAAAATTATGATAAATAGTTTTAAACATCCAGAGGCTCCTCCTAGTATTCACGTTGTCATAAATGACTTTAATTATTAAATGTAAATAAACGAAATCGGTGACTTTGGCACCAAGGCGGCGGTACTTCCCGTCATGTATTTTTCCCAGGCTGACGCTTGTAGCTACGGTCCAGCGCCGAGCCCCACCCCACTACGCGCGACATATGGTCGCTTCGTCACCTAGCCAGCCAGCGTGGGGAATGCTCTCTGACTCATCGTCGGCTACGGACTACAGCACTTTCTAACTATCATGAATAAATTAATAAGAGACAATAATTTATTAAAACTGGTATAAATGTCTGCCTCACGTAAGAGGCACCTTTCAATATTCCTTGAAGGCTGTTCAATAGAGAGCGAAAAAAGTGAAAATCTGAGGGCGCAAGGACAGGTGAATAAGGTTGGTGCGGAATGACTTTCCAACTCAACTCCTGTAAAGTGTTTTTTGTCATTCTAGCAGAGCGGTGGCTGGCGTTATGGTGGAGTAGGATCACTTCATGCTGTCTTCCTAGTTATTCTCGGATTGCGTCTGCAAGACGTCTCAGTTGTTGGCAATAAATGTCAGCAGTGATGGTTACACCTGAAGGAAGCAATTCGTAGTATAACACACCGTCGCTATTCCAAGAGATGCATAACATTACCTTTTGTCGATGCGCGCAGGTCTTTGTATGGAGGGTTTCTGCCTTGTTGTGGCTCAACCATTTCCTTCTTTCCCTTATGTTAGCAGAGACACACCATTTCTCGTCATTAGTAACGGTAGATGGTAGGAAAGGTTGATTTTTCTTCACGGGCCAACTGCCGACGAGCAACTAGAGATGCACATATGGTCACCCATTGATTTTTGTGATCTTGGTTTAGAGTATGTGGCACCCAGACGCCTGATTTTTGAACCTTCTTCATTGGACGGAATGTCGCACGGTGGTGGGATGATCACACTTCACCACATTTGCCAGTTCTCGAGTACACTGACGTGGATCATTATTGGTTAATGCGTTTAAACGATCTTTATCAAACTCTGAAGGTCTTCCTGGACTTGGAGATTCACTAATGATGAAACGATCCTCCTTAAAACGAGAAATCCATTTTCTTGTCGTGCTGTGTCCAATGGTATTATCCTCGTAAACGGTGCAACGAAAATGTTCCGATTTCTCCACTATGCACTGCATTTTCTAGCATCCTTAGCTCCACTTACTGTCTTCAAATGACAAAATGATAATATGTAAACTCAAATGGCAACAGTGAACTACAAATAAAAAAAGACAATCGGTAAATCAACCAGAGTACCAAGATGGAAAACAAAAACTCTACGAACTGCAGCATAGATTTCATAGCACCCTCTTATAACAGCCACAGGTCTCAGGTAGCCCCAGGTGAAAGCCGCGATAGCTTATAGTCTACCACCCCTGCATACAAACCTGCAGCATAGATTACATAGCACCCCCTTATAACAACCACAGGTCTCAGGTAGCCCCAGGTGAAAGCCGCAGTAGCTTATAGTCTACCACCCTTGGCCTGTTTCCAATCCACAGTACAAGTGTCAAGCACGAACTTTTTACTCTAGAGAGGGGAGGCATCGTGACCTATCATCAGCAAGCGTGATTCGATTGGTCTAGCAACTCGATTTACTGTACAGTGTCACAATCAAAATGTTTCAACGACCAATGGAACGATAAATGACGGTGTCGTTGGCTCAAAAAAGCGCCTTACACGGATGGTCTTCTGATCAGACCCATTTGTAGCAACATGTGCTGAAGGATTAGCTCTGAAACCTTATGACCAGAGTTTCGTGCACACTTTCAGCAGAACGTTACAAGTCTTGTCCTTTCCATTGTGTACACTCCCAGCTAAGCCACATAAATTAAAATGTTTCCTCAGATTCCGCTCACAAATCTGGGAGCATGATTTCTTTGTAACTTGCAGACATTTCATTCCATTACCTGAATGGTATGCCATGCTTACCGCATAGGGGGCGACCTCTAGGAGGGATCAACCACCAAGCAGTCTTGTGAAACCCAACTCGCGCTTTTCTCACGTGAAATCTAGAAATCCGTGGATCAAGGCAATCAGGTAGATTTCTTGACTCCCGTAAGTAAGGAAGATATAAAAAGCACATTAGCACTGACAAAAAGGGCATTCCTTGCCAAGAGAAGTCTACTAGTATCAAACATGAGCCTTAATTCGAGCAAGAACAGCGTCTTATGCTAGTGAAACATGGACTGTGGGAAACCGGAAAAAAGAGAGTCGAAACATTTGAGATGTGGTGCTACAGAAAAATGTTGAAAATTAGGTGACCTGATAAGGTAAAGAATGTGGTGGTTCTCCAGAGCATTGGCGAGGAAAGGAATATATGGAATTCATTGAAAGGGGAAGGGACAGGATGGTAATACATCTGTTAAGTCTTCCATGGAGCAGAGAGATTTATAGAGGATAAAAACTGTAGAGGAAAATAGAGACTGCAATTCATCCAGTTAATAACTGAGGACGTGGGTTGCAAGTACTACTCTGAGATGAAGCGATTGCCACAGGAGAGGAATTTGTGGCGGGCCGCATTAAACCAATCAGGAGCCTAAAACATTAATTGTTTTATATTTTAATATAACCATTTTAAGAGTTTACTTAGCGATAAGAACTGCGCCATCCAGTCACTTCCTGTTTCACAAGTGTAACGCGTTGCTTGAGATGGAGCCTGGCTCAAGTGCCAGAATAAAAATTCTAAGACGAGATGATGACTCCGACTTGAACTTAATTATCAAGTGATCTAGCAGTCAGAAACTAAAATAGTCGTTATCCACTCGACATCTCATTGTGGCGTTGCATTAAGAAACGTATTTGAAGACAGAGAAATGGAATGAGGTGGTCAAATGACGACTCTCTCGAATACTGTCCGTTGTTTTCCTACTATGTCAACTCATTCAGTTCCTTTGAACTCTTCTGCGCTGACGAATTCAAACGTCTCTTTCTCTGACTGACACACTTGATTGTGTCGTTGCCGTTATCTTCGCTGATCGTGAAGATTCGCGTTCCAACAGTTTCAGTCAGTCAGTTCTATATCCACATCCGTGTGTACACTGCAAACCACCTTATTGTGCGAGGCGGAGGGTAATTCTGGAAGCAGTATCATCTCTCTATTTCCCTGTTCCATTCGCGAATGATGCGTGAGAGTAACGACTGTCGACAAACTTTTGCATGAACTCTACTTTTTTCTTATTTTATCATGGCGGTCATTTCGCAAGACATATGATCCAGGAACCAATCTATTGCCCGACTCTTCTTGAAAAGCACTCTCGCGGAAATTCAACAGCAAACCTCACCATGAAATTCAACATCTCTCGTGCAGCGCATGCTGCTGGAGTTTATTGAGCGACTGCATTAAGCTTCTTGCTTACTAAATGACGCCGTGTAGAAATGTTCCACTTTTCGTTTAATCTTCTTTACCTCTATTAAGCCAATCTGGTACGGGTCGCAGACCTAAAGAGCAACACTTAAGAATCAGTCATGCAAATATTTTGTATGCTATTCTTTCGTGGATGAATTACATTTCCTTAAGAGTCTTGGGATGAATCTTCTCATGTATCTGCTTTTCCTACAGGCCAACTGGTTGTGAACTGCAAATCCATATTGCCACGCTTGTCCTGGAATCGCTCCGGAGTCCGTTATTCACTCATAAAACATACAGCGTATTCGATATCAACATTGCCGAATATACAGGGTGGCTCAAATCGCTCTGAGCACTATGGGACTTAACTTCTGAGGTCATCAATCCCCGAGAACTTAGAACTACTTAAACCTAACTAACCTAAGGACATCACACATATCCATGCCCGAGGCAGGATTCGAACCTGCTACCATAGCGGTCGCGCGGTTCCAGACTGTAGCGTCTAGAACCGCTCGGTCACTCAGGCCGGCAATGTACAGGGCGATTCACGAAAATATGAAAATATTTTAGTATGCTATTTTACAAGTAAAACTAAAGAAAAAAGCTCATATAAACAAAGGTCTGCAAATGTTTAGTTGCGGAGTTACGGCTAATAAAAGATTTTGTCTGAAATTTAGCAACTTCGCTCATGTGAAGCCATCGCAAAACTGTACGAGGTTAAAGTAAAGCACGATTTCCATTTATTTTGTTGTTGTTGGTCTGGCGAATCTAAAAAACATGTCCCAGATTTGTATCTGCAGTAGTTTGCCAGAACATACAAGAAGCAAAGATTATTATGCAAGTAAATTTGTTTACTTTCCGTTAAGAATGTAGAAACGCTATGTTATTGTCGGAAACCGTTAGTGAGTTGTTTCGGTCGTTTCCTAAGCGTGAAACGCGTTAGTTTTCTGTATTGTTCAATGAAAGAACATAATAATAACAGTGTATTTAAGTGAAAGCACATAGTAATTATTGTAGTTTGTAGATTATTTATGAAATAGGGATGCCTTTCAAATTTACTACAGAGGAATACATCAATATGGTGTTTATTTATGACAAATGTGATAGTAAAGCTACGGCTGCAATTAACGAATATCGCGTACGTTATCCAATACGGAGGCTTCCAAATGCACGAACCATTAGCAGAGTTTTTCGAATGATACGGGAGATAGTTTCTTTACTTTCATCTTCTCTTCAGGTATTAGGCAGGAATTGCCTGTTACGGTACCCATCTCTGTTGCTGTCTTCCTATGTCTCTTCTCCCGTGGCACTTATAATTTCTTACCTTTAAGGGAAGCCTCTCATTCTCCATTCTTTGTAGATGTTCGTTCCATTTTCTTCTGAAATCTCGAATTTTATCATTGAAGCTAAATATTTGCAGTTCTTCTCTAATATCTTGATTTCGTAGCATGCCTTCTCTTGAGAAACCTTTAACACTTCTAAGGAATTTCATTTCTTGTGCCTGAATCCGGCTTTCCTGCTTCATGGTAATCACCCATGTCTCACTTCCACTGGGCAATGTGAGAACTCCAACAGTTCTGTAGCAAGTAGATTCCTTTCTGAAGGTTGTCTTCCTTATCTACTAGGATCACTGCATCATCAGCATATAGTAAATTATTTAAAAGAATGTTTCTGTCTAGCTAGATGCCTTCCTGAAATTATGATTTCCACATATTTATTATTTCATTACTGTAGATGTTGAATAAAGCTGGAGAGTAGCAGCAGCCTTGTCGTACCTCTTTGTTAGTTGGTACATGGTTAGTTGTTTTACCACTGAGATATAGAGTGATATTTGTGTCTTGATATAAACTTTTTATCGCATTTACTAGAGGCTTTGGATATCCGCGATTCGTCATTATTTCCCAGAGCTTCTGTCTATTGAAATTGTCAAAAGCTTTTTTAAAGTCAATAAAAGCAATGTGCGTTTCTTAATTATACTCTCTCCGTTTTTCTGTTGTCTGCTGTAGAATAAAAACTGCATCTATTGTGGAGCGTCCTGTCCTAAAAACCATTTGTTCCTAATACAGTAATGCTTCTGCTATGTTTTTAAGTCTTGTATTTAAAATCATAGCATACACCTTGTATGCTGAGTCCAGTAAACTTACTCCTCTGTAATTACTGCATAGGCTTTTATATCCTTTTTAAAAAATTAAAATCACTCTAGCTGTTTTCCAGTCTTTGGGAATACTTTTGTTGAAGAGATGTAGCAGTCCTTGGTGTAGCACCATTCCTCCGTATTTTAATAATTCAACGTTAGTGCCGTCTTTTCCTATTACTTTTCTGTTCTTAAGTGATATTAGTGCAGATGTTAATTCGACAGACTGTATTTCATCTAATCCTTTCTCGTCTAGTTGTTCAATTTCAGTGTCTTGTGTTGTATGATCATACCACAAATCGCTTTAATGATTTGTCCATTGTTCTTCTTCAGTACTATTTATTTGTATCTTATCTCTTTCTGTTGTGTTAAAGGCTTTTTAATACCTCATATGCCATATGTTGTCTTCCGTAGATATCATGTTCGATATTAGAAATAAAACTATGCCAGTGCTCCTGATGCGCTTTGCTTATTACGCATTTAGCGTTATTTCTTTTCTCCTTATAGTATTGTTTGTTCTCAGTAGTGGGGATGCTTAAGTTTTTTATATGTGCATCCTGTTTTTCTTTGACAGCTTTCATTATACCCTCATTCCAAATTTTTAGGCCTTTTATTTTCTATATTCTTTGCTTTTTACCTAGAGCTTCTTCTGCTACTCTGCATACAGTATTCTTCAGAGTTTGCGATTCTTCTTCTATATTGTCTTTAATTTGTAAGTTTGCTACTTCTTCATTTAATCTCCTTTGGTACAGGTGTCTGATACTGTCCTCTTCAAGCAAGTATAGGCCTACCTTATAAACGCTTTGATCTTGTTGGTTTGTTATTTGTTTAGTTATTTTCTTCCATTTTGTAAAAAGATCTATTCTGGAGATTAGTAAGACATGATATGATCCTATATCTTGTCCTCTATAAATTCTTGTATCCCTTACTTGACCCGCTAGCATCGATGTTAATGTCGCTTAGTATATGTACTAATTCTACTTCCTTTTGGGAAATTCCTCTCACATTCCAGGTTGCTACTCTGATGTGCCCATTTATCCATTTTCGTTTGTCCTTTTTCAAAGCCTTGTCATTTACCTTTGAGACCGTCCCGCTTCCGAGGTTCGTTTGGGTACTGGGAGGAGTGTGTGTCTTCTGGGCGTTGGTTACAAGCCATCCGCTCAACCCCGTTCTAGGATTTTCTTTCTGGGTTATCTCCCTCATCCGATATGTTCCTGTTATTTAAAGGCGCCGGAAATAATTCTCCTTTCTTGCTCTCCCATTGGTTTTGTAGCCTGCATCCACTGTCTGTCATACATTGTCTAGGGGTCTCACGGCTCATGCCTTCTATTATGTGGTAGAGTTTGTTGGCACAGCTGCATTGAAATCCTTGAGGTCTGATTGATTTCTCAAGTTTCAGTGGACATTTCGCAGAGTTCTGTTCCTGCAAACAAGTTTCGGCAGCCTGAGCAGACTCCAGGATCCTTTGCCAACCTTTGATTTTTGGAGAATAGAAAAGAGAAATAAGACACCCTCAGGCCTCGAAACCTAATACCATTGGGGTAGAAAGAGTAAGAGTCGGTCAAGGTAGTTCGATAGGAAAGAAAACAGAAGAAGCCTAGCACAAGTAATCGTAAGTAATGTCAGATTTAGCTAAAAGCCCATGTAGTTGCCACCCACATACTCTCAAGATAGGAGACCCCTTGGGGGACTACTCTTTGTCTGCAATCTCACCAATTGACCTGTCTGGCATAGGTGACTCTACAGGAAGCATAGTTCCCTCCAGAATAGCTCAGTGGATCACTGATACACACAAATCTTCCCACCAAAGTTAAGGTTGTAGTCCTTGAGGAGGCAGTTTTTCTACTTAGCGTTCATAATCGTACGAGCGCCCGATTCGTGAAGACGATGATAGGGATATTATGGATGCTGTTTACCGTAGCCCGGGTACCAGTACATGACGTATCTCTCAACAATTAGGCATTTCAAAATCTAAGCTATGGCATAAAGAACAATAATCTGTATTCTTACCATAAGCAAAAAGTGTATCATTTACATCCGGGAGATCTGCTCTTTGCTTGGAATTGTACAACTGGTTAAACACTAATCGGCAGTCACACAAATACATTTTATTTACTGCTAAGGCACTGTTTACTCGCGATGGTATAAAGAATTTACATAAAGAGCAAACCCACATGCAACAGTGCAACGCAATTTCCAGCAGCGATTTAGCGTAAATGTGTGGTGTGGTATAATCAACACACACTTAATTTGGACCATTCATTTTCCCAGGACGTCTAACTGGTGAGACGTACTTGCAGGTCCTTCAAGAAGAACTGCCCCGCTTGCTCGAAGATGTTTCACTTGCATGCGATTGCAAATGTATATTCAACATGATGGCGCGCCTCCACATTTCGCCAACGCCGTTACTACACATTGAAATGAACATTTTCCCCAGAAATCGATAGGTCGTGATACTACACGTCTGTGACCATCCAGATCGCCCGATTTTGCGCAAACAAATTTTTGTATATGTGGTTGAATAAAAGACATAGTTTATGAGGATCATGTCAATACACGCGAGGCATTACTTGCTCGCATTATTAATGCAATAGACGAAATTACGAACAACCCAGTGAAATTGAGACGTGCAACAAAATCTGTTCATACACGTGCGGCTAAATGCATTGAAATCGATGGAGACTTATTAAACTTATTATGAATGTATTGTCAAATTGTATGTACACTGTACAACTTTCCGAGCTTTGTTTTTTTCGGTTTAACATGAATTCACGTGTGCTGTGGTATCAATAGAAGCAGATTAGCTGACACATTACACAGTTTTAATCAACGTTATTGCCATCATTTTACTAACATTAAATTCTCTACAACTTCTGTTGAAAACTTTGTGCAGTGGTCTGGAATTTAAAAAATAAATTGGTCCAAGTAATTAATAAACTAAAAATTTTATGAAATTTGTTCTTTGGCTCTCTGGATGTTCTGAAAAACTACTGCAGATACAAATCTGGGACATGTTTTATTCGATTCACCAGATCAGTAACAACAAAACAAATGGAAATCGTGCTTACTTTAACATCGTACTGTTTTGTGATGGCTTCATATTAGACAAGTTGCTAAATTTCAGGCAAAATCTTTTATTAGCCGTAACTCCGTAACTAAACATTTACGGACCTTTGTTTATATGAACTTTTTTCTTTGGTTTCACTTGTAGAATGAAATATTACAATATTTTCATATATTCATAAATCAGAATCACTCTGCATGTTCTCCACTCATATTTACAGCTTGAAGAAAAATAGAAGCAAGCTTCGTGTTCAACATCCTGTTGAGGAGCAGGTCATTGGAGACCTAGCACAATCTCGCAATCTGGCTCCCCGGTGTGTGGGTTGACCTGTTTGCAGAAACGACGACAAAAAACAAGACTGGACGGGTGGTCGGAGATTTGAAAGGCCGTTCTCCGTAATATGAGTTCAGTACCGTACCAGTACGCCACCTCGTTCACGCTAACCATGTGCGGTACACTTAGGCAGGTGCATGGATGTGCTTCATCATCCATGTGGTCTTTTAATATCGGAAAGTATGTTTGAGGACATTTTTAAAAATATTTTACGCTCCTTGCGCCTCAGGGTTCGATTAATGACCTATTTGATGGTTAGTGACTTCTCAGGTATATACCAAGCTACCCGACAGTGGGGCAAAGGGAGTCCCAATTAGAAACATTTGTGATGAGATTAGCAGTTATGACTTTTGCTTTACAACCAAGAGAAACTTGCCGAAAACTTTGGTCGAAGCCAGAGAACTGGAACTATTGTTCATTTAATTCTAGGAGAAAATATTCTCAGGTGAAAAAAATATGAAGCACAATGAATGTGAATATGTACTGGTTTATGCGAATACCGAGTAAAGCTGATGATTTCTCCACATGTGAAGTTTCTTTTCCCGTGAAGAGCATAGCGCCCTTTTATGCCTTACTCTGCTTTATGTATTGCTGTCTGGATTCCATTTACTTGCGTCTAAGACAAAGGTCCTCTTCTTATTTCTATCTTGTACTCTATTTCTATTGTTAAATTATCTCTATGCGGGAAGGGCGAAAATCGGCCCAGTCATTAGCCAATGTATTGAGGAAAACCTCCCTTAAACCGCAGTCAAGTTCATGTTTTATTCTATGTTCTTTTAGTCCTATTAGTTAGTTCTGTTTTACTTCCGTTTCATCATCTGAGTTCAATAGTAAATGATGCAGATGCCATGCAGTATTGTTGGGCTGCATTTGATTATTGTCTTGCTTTTCAGGCTCCATGCATTCTTTGATAATATGTACTGGTTTAGGGTATTCGATTGGGGAATTTAGAGTGATCGTGGTTACAGTTACTAGTTCCGTTGGGTTGTCTGACCGCTGTCGGTTGGATCTGAAGTTTTTGTAGGAGTACTGAGTTTGATGTGTTCACAGCAGTGTTGTTGTTTCTTCGTGGAGATAATCTGGTGGCGTTCCCTTGCTGATTTATTTACATAACCGCGAGATTGCTACAGCGAGAGCCTCTGTGTAGACAAGATAAGATTTGGGGGCAAGGTTGGCCACAGTCTTTGTTTAGAACAGAAGCAAGGATTCAAAGAAAACAGAATGCAGTAAACTGTACTAGCTTGGGGATCAGAATCTTCCAAGAATTTGCTCGGCAGAAACTATGTGAAAATACCCTGCCTGTTACCTGCAAATAAAAAATAGAGGAGAACGGCGCAGTTTAACTCACAAAACTCCGTGTCACTTAAAGGATAGTTGTGAAACAATAATAAGAACTTCACCAGAGCATACTGTAATTAAGATCACATCGAATATATGTCTTAACTCAACAAATATCCACACGACTACATTAAAAATATGTATAAATTAAATTATTCCGAAGATCAAATTTATATTTAAATTAATTGTGCAAAATCCTTCAGAATAATAAACGAAAATCCCGTTTGAAGGGATGTGGAATGACTCCCTTACAGCAGAAAAGAGACGCAGCTATTTTAAAATGCGTCTGAACTCAGCCTCTTACTGCGGCAGTGCTCTTCTGTATGACATTTAGCCATCTATCATTTAATTGCACATATTTACTTTTTGAGGGTAATCAATACCACGGGTTCCTTTTATAACTTCACAAAACACTGGTCATAATCTGACCGGCAGGTGACTGCGCCGTTTTTAGTGCAGGGATATTGGATTTAATCCAGTTGCTTTCATCGCTGTTTGAGCTACAGTTACAAAATTCTATACAAAATCAACTGGACTGAAAAAAATAGGTCCTGCAATATTAGTGGATTCGTTTTCGCCTTTCATTTCGGGCAGCATTCAATAACTGTGACATTCGCCCTATATAAGGCTTCCTCGTAGCTAAATCTTCATGCTAAATGTACCGAAAGCTTTCTTCTGACATATTTACGAAGTTAGCTATTACGTACACCATTAATAACCGATCGTTTAAAACCACATTTTGCACTCTATCGATGTTTTCATCTGTGAGTAGAGTGTTGGAATGTCCTTTACATTATTCATCCTCATGAGAAGTGTTACCACATTCAGTGCTTATTTCTTATATTTAGTAAATGAAGCAGTCTCTTTCCAAACTTTCAGCAATTCTGGATAAATATGTGTTGGCGATAAGCAGTTGAAAACAGAATACTATGTCGGTTTTCCATTCAGTTGCAACAGTGCACGACACGACTACCCTTAAAATCACGACTTCTCTAAAAATCTGTGCAAATTAAACTATTCCGAAGATTAGGCTGATACTTGAATTAACTGCTCAATATCCATCAGCCGGCCAATGTGGTCGAGCTGTTCTAAGCGCTTCAGTCCGGAACCACGCGGCTGCTACGGTCGCAGGTTCGAATCCTGCGTCGAGCATGAATATGTGTGATGTCCTTAGGTTAGTTAGGTTTAAGTAGTTCTAAGTCTAGGGGTCTCATGACCTCAGATGTTAAGTCCCATAGTGCTTAGAGCCATTTGAGCCATTTGAATATCCATCCTATTTTCTCCTTGCTGTATCATAATTATATCGTTTATGTGTCATACCGATCTTAACATTTACTGACTCTGTCAACGAATTTAACGGTCAATAGATGTGTTTTAAACTAACAATAACAACGGCGCATGTACAACATCATGCGCTACAATTTATGGGAAACCCGGCGCCACATCGTCATAAACTATATCTTCCTATTTTTAAGAATTCAATGGTTACTACACGAGAAGCTAGGCGTACCGCGAAACTAAGGCTACAGTGTGTTGTCAATCTGTTAATATCGCAATAACGCTGTAAGGGCGCCGTTGTTATAGAGGCGTTTTCAAAATCGCGTTGTAGACACGCGAGACAGCTGCTCGTAACGTACAGAAACTACGAGGGTAATCCCAAAAGTAAGGTCTCCTATTTTTTTATAAGTACATAGATCAGTTTATTTCTACAATGGTTTACATCGGTTTACAACTTGAACATTTACATATTTTTCGACATAATCACTATTTATGACGATGCATTTTTGTAGACGCAGTGGCAGTTTTTTGTATGCCCATATCATACCAGCTCGCCGCCATGCTGTTCAGAATGTTATGAAGTTCTTCTTTCACCTCTTCGTCGCAGCTGAATCGCTTTCCGGCCAAATGTGCTTTTAACCTAGGGAACAGGTGATAGTCACTGAGCGCCTAGTCAGGACTGTAGGGTGGGTGGGTGATTACGTTCCACTGAAACTGTTGCAGAAAAGCAACGGTTTGCCGAGCGATGTATGGGCGAGCGTTGTCGTGGAGAACGTATATGTCCTTGCTCAACATTCCCCTTCTCCCCATTGCTCGTTTGAGTTTTTTCAGAGTCGCAGAGTACCTGTCAGCTTTAATTGCAGCCCCAGCGATTCAGCTCCGACGACGAGGTGAAAGAAGAGGCATGGCGGCGAGCTGGTATGACATTGGCATACAAAAACTGCCACAGCGTGTACATAAATGCATCGACAGAAATGGTGGTTATGTCGAAAAATAGCTAAATGTTCAAGCTGTAAACTGATGTAAACATTTGTAGAAATAAACAGATCTATGTATTTATAAAAAAATAGGAGTCCTTGCTTTTGGGATTACCCTCGTATGTTTCTTAGTTTGGGTACTGTACTTATAGATTTTTACATTTTGCACGTTTCTTTGTTTGATTGATTGCCTCATAATTTCAAAGGTGTTGTCACGGACACATGTAAATGAAATTTTTCCATATTATGCTACAAAGTTCTGTTTTTTTGTTTTTTGTTTTGTTTTCGTTCCTCATAGAAAATTATCAAAATGAATACCCGGGCAATGCAGGGCTTGTCACCTAGCTATGTTGTAATTATGTAGCTGTAGATGTATTCTGCGTAGATTACTAATTACGCTTCACCAATTAGTCGAGTTTCACGGGAAACCAGGGTAAAACCGTGAAAGAGGGCTTGAACCTCACGACACAGTTACTGAGTTACATCGAAGAAGTTTTTTCTTTACTAAACTCCAAACAGTGATACACACTGATTTCTGTAAAAAAATCGGTTGGTTTTGTTTACGGAAAGTTCTTTGGCATAAGGACCAGATTTCTGAAAATGTTTTGCATACCATATATAGCAGTTACAGAATATCCAGAAATTTGGATAAGTTCTTTATTATTTCGTTGACTTGTTTTATTGAGTGGAGAATCTGAGTTAGGTAGAGTTGGTTCCTATCAATTTTTATAGGCGTTTCCTGTTGCTCGGTTCATGCTTTGATGAAAGATTTTTTTAAAGGTATTTCGTTTCAGCCTTTCTTGGTTGACAGTGCGGATGGCGTCTGCTGTAAAAGGTTGGAGATGCTGTCTGACATGTTAGCGAAGCGTGTAATTGGTTGTTCCATCTCACGGCCATCAGCAGTGTGGAAGATACAGCTTGTACACTCGCCGTTAGGCATCAGATGGCACCAACTGAAAAAAATTTCCTGAGGAAGAAAAACAACATAACGATTAACTGTCTAATGGGAGGCAGCGGAATGATCTTCTCATAACAGTTTTTAGTTAACCTAGCTTCGCTATTGAAATCGTGTGGAATTAGGAGTGCCAGTCTGTTACAGAATTTTCCTATTATTAGTACACACAGTCGTCATTGCTTCCTTTGACAATTAGCCACTGTTTCTAAGTACAATAATGATAAATGGACTGTATGTATAACACATAGAAGCACTTGCTAAGTGACTTTGTAGTTCATTACTTGCGGTCTGATGGAATCTTTTATACAGTTATAAGCTGGGCGCAGGGTACCGCCTTCAATTAACGACGCCACACACGAGCCTGATTGTTGCTCCAGCGACGGTTGCGTTGCCATCATCAGTTCATTTATACCCGTGCCCGAGTCAAGAATGTTTCTTCTATGACACAAGCGAATTCATAAACTACTAGCCATTAAAATTGCTACACCACGAAGATGACGTGCTACAGACGCGAAATTTAACCGACAGGCTGAAGATGTGATATGCAAATGATTAGCTTTTCAGAGCATTCACACAAGGTTGTCGCCGATGGCGACACCTACAGCGTGCTGACATGAGGAAAGTTTCCAACCGATTTCTCATACACAAACAGCAGTTGACCGGAGATGCCCGGCGAAACGTTGTTGTGATGCCTCGTGTAAGGAGGAGAAATGCGTACATTTGATAAAGGTCGGATTGTAGCCTATCGCGATTGCGGTTTATCGTATCGCGACATTGCTGTTCGCGTTGGTCGAAATCCAATTACTGTTAGCAAAATATGGAATCGGTGGGTGCAGGAGGGTAATACGGAACGTCGTGCTGGATCCCAACGGCCTCGTATCACTAGCAGTCGAGCTGACACGCATCTTATCCGCATGGCTGTAACGGATCGTGCAACCACGTCTCGATCCCTGAGTCAACAGACGGGGACGTTTGCAAGACAGCAACCATCTGCACGAACAGATCGACGAAGTTTGCAGTAGCATGAACTATCAGCCCGGAGATCACGGGTGCGGTTACCCTTGACGCTGCATCACAGACAGGAGCGCCTGCGATGGTGTACCCAAGGACGAACCTGGGTGCACAAATGGCAAAACGTCATTTTTTTTCGGATGAATCCAGGTTCTGTTTACAGCATCATGATGGTCGCATCCGTGTTTGACGAAATCGCGGTGAACGCACATTGGAAGCGGGTATTCGTCATCGCCATATTGGCGTATCACCCGGCGTGGTGGAATGGGGTGCCACTGGTTACAAGTCTCGGTCACCTCTTGTTCCCATTGACGGCACTTTGAACAGTGGACGTTACATTTGAGATGTGTTACAACCCGTGGCTCTACTCTTCATTCGATACCTACGAAACCCTACATTTCAGCAGGATAATGCACGACCGCATGTTGCAGGTCCTGTACGGGCCTTTGTGGATACAGAAAATGTTTGAGTGCTGCCCTGTCCAGCACATTCTCCAGATCTCTCACCAATTGAAAACGTCTGATCAATGGTGGCCGAGCAACTGGCTCGTCACAATACGCCAGTCACTACTCTTGATGAACTGTGGTATCGTGTTGAAGCTGCATGGGCAGATGTACCTGTACACGCCATCCAAGCTCTGTTTGACTCAATGTCCAGGAGTATCAACGCCGTTATTACGGCCAGAAGTGGTTGTTCTGGGTACTGATTTCTCAGGGTCTATGCGTGAAAATGTAATCACATGTCAGTTCTACTATAATATATTTGTCCAATGAAAACCCGTTTATCACCTTCATTTCTTCTGGGTGTAGCAATTTTAATGGCCAGTAGTGTTTTTGTGACTGACAGTACTTCCACATATGCACAGCAGAAATTCACATCTTTCAAGGCGAAGTGAGAAGTTTCCTGCCTGAAACCCCAGGCTTCGTTCTTAGCCTTCCCATTCTTACTTTCACTGTGCTTGGGATCTCGATTGCTCAGTAGCTCGTTGAGCGTTTGCCGTTGTTCGCAGGTGTGCGCAGTTTTGCTGGCGGTGTGCTGCTTTTCTGCCGCGGAAGAGAAGGCGCGTGCCAAGACGGAGAAGCGAGGCCTGCTGGGGCTCGGCTATGGTGGCTTCGGCGGCGGGTACGGCTACGGAGGCGGCTACGGGGGCGGGTACGGCTACGGTGGAGGGTACGGCTTTGGGGGCGGTCACGGGGAGGTCAAGGCCGTCACCATCACCAAGGAGGTGTCGGTGCCGGTACCGCAGCCGTACCCGGTGCCGGTGGAGAGGACCGTGCCGTACCCGGTCAGCGTGCCCGTGAAGGTGCCGGTGGACAGGCCGTACCCCGTGCACGTGCCGCAGCCGTACCCCGTGCACGTGGAGCAGCCGGTGCCGTACCCCGTGCACGTGCCGCAGCCGTACCCCCTGCCCGTACCTCACCCCGTCCTCGTCAAGCAGCCCGTGCCCGTCGCCGGAGGCTACGGAGCGTACGGCGGATTCGGAGGCGGGCACTCCAGCTTCGGTGGCTTCGGGGGCTACCACCACTAAGTGTCATCCGTGCCGTCGCACCCACTCGTCTGACAGCTATCTTCACAGTAGAACTGCGCCACCACGTATTTCCATTCGTTTGTTTCCTTTTTGTTAGATCGAGATCTCTACGTACCAAAAAGTTGCAGATTATTGTTGATTCCAATAAAATTACATGCAAAGATTAAGATGTTTCATTTATTTTCATACTCACATTACCTTTCCTGACCATATTTCAGAGAGGCAAAACCAAGACACTTGTGTTTGTACTTCATACCTGACGTCGTCACTAAACTTACGCTTAGCTTTCATGTTAGTTACCGTGATATTTTGAAATCGACAATAGCCCAATAACGATGCCCCAGCAGAAAACCCATAACAAGAGCGTATCTTCATTTCGTAAATTAGAAAGGAAAATGTAGGTCCATTACACGTAAATAAAATTCTTTTCTTGAGAAATAAAAAATACCGATTTTTGCTTTTCTATTGCAACAACCTGGATATATAAACGTGTAGGCTTCCGCGGCCAGAGTCAGTCGACATAAAAGTTTTCTGAGTATAGTACCGCGTCATGATGTAAAAAAAAACATACTGATGCTGGAGAAAAACCAACGTTACAGCCACAGGTTGACCCAGACCCAGAAGAAGGCCGCTGCAACCGTGACCGTAACGTTGTTTTTTCTCCAGCAGCAGTAATTTTTTTTTTACATTATGACACCCTACCATATCCAGAAAACTTTTATGTAGCCTGCATATATATTTTTGGAATGTTTAATCATTTACTAGGTACTTACACACAATTTTTGAACCCTAAAAACTATGTAACATTAAGAATCAGTAATCAGATGCAAATACTGCATTTCGTACTAAAATGTATGATTTCAAACTGTTAGGGCAACTGTGCATCCATGAAAACCTATATTCAAACGCCACATCAAGCAATTTCTTCACAAAATCAACTTTCATATGGTTGCAGTCCCGTTAGGAGAAGTGCTATCAGTTTTTTTTCTTTATTGTCATTTTTATCACCTTATACAAAGGCGGGCAATCAGCAGCAGAGTACGCCGCTCTTCAGCCTTGAGTTGGACAACAAGTTTTACATTTAGGAGGCACAGAGAAAACAATCAAAACGGCGGGAAAAAAAAGTAGACACTAAAAAACAAAAGACATAGAGCCGTTCACGAGAAATGTCACTAACACTAGTTGACACGGCGCACATAACATGGATGACGGCGACGGCACACGTAAATAGTGGCGGCGTGACGGCGAAAGACCACAAGACACAAACGAAGGCACAAAACGAGACACTGATGACGATGATCTCCGGCGCGCGAATGTTCACTGAGTGTGTGCGAGTTCGGGGACCTGCCAAGAGAGGAGGAGGAGGAAGGGGAATAGGAGAGGGAGAGGGGGGCAGATGCCATGGGCAGAGGTGGTAGGGGGAGAGGTGGAAGGTGGGGGGCGGGGGAAGAGGGGTGGCGGAAGGGGACGGGGGAAAAGGAAGGAGAAGGGAGGGAGGGTGCCAAAAGGAAGGGACACAGGAAGTGGGGGCGGGGAGGATCATAGTTGATAGGAGGGGTAGATGGAGGGGAGAAGGACATCGTCAGGGAGCGGGAGCTGGCGGAAGCCACCTTGGGAGAGGGTAAGGAGGGTAGAGAGATGGTGACCGGGTGGGATGTGGGAATACAGGCGCGGCAGTGGGCAGAGGTGGAGAGGATGGGCGAGACAAGTGAGTGAGGAGGGTCAAGTTTGTGGGAGGTGTACAGGATCCGTATCCTTTCAAGGAAAAGGAGGAGGTGGGGGAAAGGAATGAGATCGTACAGGATCCGCGTGGAGGAGGGGAGACGTATGCAATAGGTGAGACGGAGAGCATGGCGTTCAAGGATTTGAAGGGATTTATAAAAGGTAGGGGGGACGGAGATCCAGGCCGGATGGGCATAGCAAAGGATAGGACAGATGAGGGATTTATAGATGTGGAGGATGGTGGAGGGGTCCAGACCCCACGTACAGCTAGAAAGCAGCTTGAGGAGACAGAGTCGGGAGTGTGCCTTGGCTTGGATTGTCTGGAAATGGGGGGTCCAGGAGAGGCGACAGTCGAGGGTGACGCCAAGGTACTTAAGGGTGGGAGTGAGGGCGATAGGATGGCCATAAACGGTGAGATAAAAATCAAGGAGGCGGAAGGGGTGGTTTTCCCCACAATGATCGCCTGGTTTTGGAGGGATTGACCTTGAGCAACCACTGGTTGCACCAAACGGTGAACCGGTCAAGATGGGATTGGAGAGTGTTGGGAGCGCTGCAGGGTGGGGGCAAGGGCAATGAAAGCGGTGTCATCGACAAACTGGAGAAGGTGGACGGGGGGTGACAGCGGTGGCATGTCCGCCGTATACAAAAGGTACAGAAGGGGGGAGGACGGAGCCTTGGGGCACACCGGCGGAGGGAAAAAAGGTGTAGGAATCTGTGTTATGGATGGTGACGTAGGAAGGACGATGGGAGAGAAAGGAGCCGATCAGATGGACGTAGTTAATGGGAAGGGCGAAGGTATGTAGCTTGAAGAGGAGACCGGAATGCCATACGTGGTCATAAGCTCGTTCGAGGTCCAGGGAGAAGAAGATAGCGGGAGTTAAGCTGGTCAGAAAGGAGATGAGTGAGGTGAAGGAGAAGGTCGTCGGAAGAGAAGGACGGCCGAAAGCACTGGGTAACGGGAAGGAGGCGGTGCTGGCGTAGATGCTGGTGGATGCGTCGGGTGAGGATAGATTCCAGGACCTTGCTGAAGACTGAGGTAGGGCTGATGGAACGGGAGGAAGAGACGCCGGATGGCGGTTTGCCAGGTTTAAGGATACGGGAGGTTTTCCACAGGTCGGGGTAGTAACCAGTGGACAGGACTACATTGTGGAACCTGGCCAAGGTGAAGAGGAAAGAGACAGGAGCTTTACGAAGGTGACGGTAGGTGACACGATCGTGACCAGGAGCGGTGTTGCATTTTGTACGGAGTGTAGCAGTGAGATCCTGTGTAGTGATAGGGGCATCGAGTTCTGTGTGTGCAATGTTGTCCAAGTACTGGAAACCAGGTGCGAGGGGAGGGACAGAGGTGTCAGTTCGATCGCGGACATCCGGGAAGAGGGAGTAATCGAACTGGGGATCATCGGGGATGGAAAAGACATCGGACAGGTAGGAGGAAAAGTGATTGGCCTTACTAAGGGTGTCAGGGAAGGGGTGATCATCATGGAGAAGAGGATAGTAGGGGGAGGGTTTAGTTCTGGTAAGGCGATGGAAGGCTGACCATAACTTGGACGAGTTGATAGGTAGGGTAGCAGTTAAACAGGTGCATGTCTGTCGCCAGTCCCGGCGTTTCTTGGCCGTGAGCAATTTACGAATGTGTCGCTGGAGTTGCCGGTGGCGTCTTAGTGTGTCCGGGTCATATGTGTGGAGGAAGGCACGGTAGAGACGGAGGAATTCACGGAGGAGGAGGACGGCCTGTGGGGGTAAGGTAGGACGGTGGGGGTGGATAGCTACAGTAGGGACGTGGGCCTCCACGGCCTCAGACAAGGTCTCCTGGAGAAAGGAGGCGGCATGGGTTACATCGTCAGGGTGGCGGTAGGTGAAGGGGTGGCTATCGACCTGGGTGGAGAGGGTATCCCGGTAGGCATTCCAGTTGGCACGGGAATAGTCATGGATGTACTTAGGGGGAGGGTCATTACGAGGGTCGGGGTGGGGGCGACGAGCGTCTGAAACGGTAAGGAGGACAGTGAGATGGTCGCTACCAATGGGCCAAGGAGGTTGACGGAGGAAAGGACAACATGAAGAGTGGAGTTGGATTCGGGATGGGTGTGCTGGGGGATGGGGATGAGGTCGCCTTGAAGGGAGGAGAGGAGCCGATTCCACGGCCGTAACTGGGCGGCGAAACGACTGTGGATGTTGAGGTCATTGGCGATCACGTAGGAGGAGAAGGTATGATCAACGTGGGAAATGAAGTCGAAGGGAATAGGGGCGTTAGGGCGCAGGTAACGATAAGGCCGGGGAGAAGAGACTAAGGATCAGGTGTTCAGTGGGGTCAGGAAGGAGAGGTTGGAGCCGAACAGGGATCTGGCGGTGGTGACCAATGGCAACTCCGCCACGCGCAATCGGGAGGGGATTATCAGAACAGTGAAGGAGGTAGGGCGAAGTGTGGACGGTGTGGTGGGGTTGGAGGAAGGCCTCATTGAGGAGGAAGGCGTCCACACGGTGGGTGACAAGGGTGTGCAGGAAGAGGTTCTTGTTGGCGGGAAGGGAGCAGATGTTGTTGAAAAGGATACGGTGCTGTCGTGCCATGACAGGGTGTGAAGACGGGAGAAGGTGAAATGGGCCTGGTTGTTGGAGTAGGTGGCGTACATTTTCAGGTGGAAAACGGAAAGGGCGGCTAGGGATACCTGTTGGAGGGTGTGGGAGCGCTGAAAAGGATGAACATTCTGAAGGACGATGGTGAGTAATATGATGATGTCCTCAGCAGTAGGGGGTGGACGAAGGGAATTGCCGGGAGGGGTGGGGGCGTCCAGAGGGCGGACAGGAACGGTGAGCTCAGGAGTGGTAGGAGGGGGTCGGGCTTTACATTTCTGGGAGTAAGTAGGATGAGGGAGGTTACAGGTATTACAGGAGGGGGGCGGGGACTGGAGATTGGGGCACTGCCTGAGAAAGTGGGCTTGCCTACAGTGCGGGCAGGTGGGGGATGGGAGTGACTGGAATGTGGCGGGGAGTGACAGGTCCCGGTGCTCGAGTCGGCGCTTCTATTCTCTACTTGACTAAATTACGAGTAGGAATTAAAATCCACGTTATGGAGATTCTCATGCACGAGTGTGATTGTGTTATCCTAACGCATTATGTTCATCCACGGCAGATCGTCAATGCACAGTATTACTGCTTGTTTTTGGAGCACCATCTGTGACCAGCTTTGCGAAAGAAGCGGCGAAACTTTCTGCGCAACCCACCCATGGTTTTGCACGACAATGCGCGGGCGCATACTGCGCAAGCTTTGGCTGCTCTGTTCGGTCGATGGAACTGTAAAGTACTGTACCATCCACCATACTCCTTGTGACTTTGATTTGATTCCGAAGATGAAGGAACCACTTCGTGGCATTTGCTTCAGAGCTGTTCCAGAGATTCGACAGGCAGTAGACCACTCCATTCGCACCATCAACAGAAAAGGCTTTGCTAACGGTATACTACGCCTTCCACATCGTTGGCAACGGGTTCTACACAACGCTGGTGACTTCTTTGAAGGACAGTAACAGGTGCAAACATGTAGCTCTTCTGTATCGGTTATGAATAAATAATTGCCACTATTCAAGTTCCAATCCTCGTATTTCTATAAAGTTCTACTTTAAGGAAACTTCCAGAATGAGATTTTCACTCTGCAGCGGAGTGTGCGCTGATATGAAAGACGTCGTGGCATGGAATCAAAGAGAGCCTTAATATGCTGCTGGGGACTGCCCTGCCACTTGGTTTGTAGGCGCGTCCACTAAGCATCAAGTGTGGCTGCAGGAGTTTTGTTGATTGGTTGGGGGGAGGGGACCAAACAGCGAGGTCATCGGTCCTATCAGACGAGGGAAGGATTGGGAAGCAAGTCGGTAATGTCCTTTCGAAGGTATCATTCCGGCGTTTGCCTGGAGCGGTTTAGGGAAGTCACAGAAAACATAAATCAAGATGGCCGGATACGGGTTTGAACCGTCGTCCTCCTGAATGCGCGTCCAGTCTACTAACCACTGCGCCATCTCGCTATGTCGTGCAGGAGGGTCTGAACGAACAAGTTGTCGACAAACTACATCCCAGACATGTTCGAATAGGCGACATGAGAAGCGAACGGGCAGGCCAGGGAAGCAGTGGTACCCGTCAGTATTGGGGCAAGGGTAATTCTACGCCAAAGTACTGCTATCCAAGGTGGCGGCGATGACACCGTTCAAGATGGAGCCGATGACGTCATCCAAGATAGCGGTTGTGACGTCATCCAAGATAGCGGCTTTTGCGGAAAGTATGATTTTTGGCAGGAAGATAGGTCAATAGGGCTACCTCCACTAACTTAACCCCCCCCCCCCCTCCTCCAGAAAAATGGCGGGAAGTTCAAATACCAACACGATAAGGCATCAAACCACAGTTACCTCTACCAAGGTAAGAAAATCGAGGGAAGATACCTCACTTGGGCTACATCCACTAACCTAAATCATCCTACCACCACCTCTTCCTAGGAACTGGTGCCAAGTTTGAAATTTCGGGGTAAAGAAAGGTCACTTGGGCTATCTCTACTAATCTAAGAAAAAGGCGGGAAAGAAAGGGCATTTGGAATAACCTAAGTCACCCAACCGCCACCTCTTCTTAGGGATTTGTGAGAAAAGGACTCAGCCTGCACTGGGCTGCTGGAGAGAGGAAGGAGTGTATTTTGTTTATTTTGGAACAATTTATTTAGGGATGGAGTATATTTATCACAGTGATACAGAACACACGCTCTGACATGCCACACAGCATACAGACCTGCAAACTACTCCTAAATAACTCATGTATAATGCTCTGCACATCCACTTGCTAATTGTAAACTGTCAAAATAACGTATTGCACAGCCTACACACATGCAAACCACTTGTAAATCATGCAGTACATTTACGCCCAGAGAGCCAAACAGTTCGTATATTGTCAAAATAATAATCCAACTAAAAGACTCTGCAAACATGCTTGCTAATCATCAACTCTAAAAATCATTCACCAGTCTTTATTTTAACAACTATAGGCAGCACCACCATCCTGTGTGTTCACCACGAGGTACGCACTCCAACTGATCTAGTACACAGTACCACCACCAGAGCACAGTCGTCTGTTACATGATGTAATCTAAGATGGTGCGGGGAAATGGCAGGAAAACGACTCTGCCTGTGCTGGTCATAAGTTTTTATTTTGCAGGCAGTGTCTCCACCCCGAGATCTAGATCCAAACTGACCTAGTACACAATACTGCCACCAGAGAGTGCTGTCATCCCTCCTGTGACGTAATCTCAGATTGTGGTCTGGAGTGGTAAAATGATGTGAAAATGACTCAGCCTGCGCTGGGCTGCCGGAGAGAGTAAGGAAGGAGTGTACTTTATTTATTTTGGAACAATTTATTTACGGGTGCAGTATACACTCCTGGAAATGGAAAAAAGAACACATTGACACCGGTGTGTCAGACCCACCATACTTGCTCCGGACACTGCGAGAGGGCTGTACAAGGAATGATCACACGCAGGGCACATCGGACACACCAGGAACCGCGGTGTTGGCCGTCGAATGGCGCTAGCTGCGCAGCATTTGTGCACCGCCGCCGTCAGTGTCAGCCAGTTTGCCGTGGCATACGGAGCTCCATCGCAGTCTTTAACACTGGTAGCATGCCGCAACAGCGTGGACGTGAACCGCATGTGCAGTCGACAGACTTTGAGCGAGGGCGTATAGTGGGCATGCGGGAGGCCGGGTGGACGTACCGCCGAATTGCTCAACACGTGGGGCGTGAGGTCTCCACAGTACATCGATGTTGTCGCCAGTGGTCGGCGGAAGGTGCACGTGCCCGTCGACCTGGGACCGGACCGCAGCGACGCACGGATGCACGCCAAGACCGTAGGATCCTACGCAGTGCCGTAGGGGACCGCACCGCCACTTCCCAGCAAATTAGGGACACTGTTGCTCCTGGGGTATCGGCGAGGACCATTCGCAACCGTCTCCATGAAGCTGGGATACGGTCCCGCACACCGTTAGGCCGTCTTCCGCTCATGCCCCAACATCGTGCAGCCCGCCTCCAGTGGTGTCGCGACAGGCGTGAATGGAGGGACGAATGGAGACGTGTCGTCTTCAGCGATGAGAGTCGCTTCTGCCTTGGTGCCAATGATGGTCGTATGCGTGTTTGGCCCCGTGCAGGTGAGCGCCACAATCAGGACTGCATACGACCGAGGCACACAGGGCCAACACCCGGCATCATGGTGTGGAAGCGATCTCCTACACTGGCCGTACACCTCTGGTGATCGTCGAGGGGACACTGAATAGTGCACGGTACATCCAAACCGTCATCGAACCCATCGTTCTACCATTCCTAGACCGGCAAGAGAACTTGCTGTTCCAACAGGACAATGCACGTCCGCATGTATCCCGTGCCACCCAACGTGCTCTAGAAGGTGTAAGTCAACTACCCTGGCCAGCAAGACCTCCGGTTCTACCCCCATTGAGCATGTTTGGGACTGGATGAAGCGTCTTCTCACGCGGTCTGCACGTCCAGCACGAACGCTGGTCCAACCGAGGCGCCAGGTGGAAATGGCATGGCAAGCCGTTCCACAGGACTACATCCAGCATCTCTACGATCGTCTCCATGGGAGAATAGCAGCCTGCATTGCTGCGAAAGGTGGATATACACTGTACTAGTGTCGACATTGTGCATGGTCTCTTGCCTGTGCCTATGTGTCTGTGGTTCTGTCAGTGTGATCATGTGATGTATCTGACCCCAGGAATGTGTCAATAAAGTTTCCCCTTCCTGGGACAATGAATTAACGATGTTCTTATTTCAATTTCCAGGAGTGTATTTGTTACACTGATACAAAACACATGCTTGGGGGTCACATACACAGTCTGCAGACCTGTAAACTACCCCTAAATAACGCTCTGCAGACACGCAAACAAATCCTAACTTACTCAAATACGTTCAGTACAGACATGCAGACTCATCCTAAATAATGCAGTACACAGATGTGCAGACACGAAATCAACTCGTAAACTGTCCAAATAGTGCATAGACAGCCGACAGACCTGCTCACAAAATAATCCAACAGAAACGCAGTCAACACACACAAGCACCCTCCACCACCCCCTGTCCAGTAGACCGCACAGGAGGCTACAGGCAGCCCCGTGAAGTGACGCAGCCGTCAGCTGTCAAACGACACACAGGCTCCCTCAAGCATGAGGCGACGATATCCCTTTCATACTTGACACCTGAGAAATTCCTGTCGAAATAAGTGTTCATCTAGGCACCGTCGCTGACGCGACCAGGTGGAAGCGCAGATGCTCCAGGGGCGCACCCACCATCACAGCCGCTAGCCGCAGCTGGATTACGTCTCTCTTTCTAGGACACGGTGGTATCACTTGCAAGAAAAATTTATGAGACATGTCCACCCATGGTTGATTTTCTCTTAGTATTATTTCGTATCGCCAGAGATCGGTTATTGACAGAGTATTATACGTAGTAGTGAGGGGTGTGTGACATGTTCGCATTGGAACATCAGGCTTATAAAGTATGTGTTTGTGTTCTGACATGTGTAATGGAAATGACTATGTCCAGTTGTAAGGAAGGTATGGGTTTGACGTGGAGTACTGTGACAGCATGGGAAGAGTATGTCTAGTCATAAGTATGGTACTGATATTTGTATTTCAAGAACCACAGCCGTCAAGAGAGTGTATTTCCGATACTTCATTCATTGTTAAATGTCGTTCAACTGAGACCGTGATCGTAACATTTAGTCGTAAGTACAGGGATAAAATATATATATGTGACCGATTTCTTAGGATAAACATTCTATCTGTGTGTTCTCGGCCTGTAGCGCAAGTGAGCTGTCCTCGGGTGATTCACATTTCCCATTAACAGTAGGAGCTATCAGACAGGAGATGCCTGTTGGAGTATAGAAATGTAAATGAATTAAACGTGTTGTCATCTAGACGACCAAATAGCGAGCTAATACTTAATATGTGTTGGACAGCTTTAGTATTTGCGTGGAAATTTGAGAAGATTGAATATGGAGGTGCGTTTGTGCTGGATCGTTATTCCCACCCATGTAATTTGTTCGGATGACTTCTTCTCCACATATCGCGCCTTTATTTACTTGGGAGAAGATCGATTGTGGATTGTCCATCTAGTGTGTGGAAGACACGTTTGGCAGTTCTCTAGATGTGAGAAACACTTTAGTTAACCTTGTAAATTATAGGGATGATTTGGAATCTACTACATCACCGACATCGGTATACGAGAGTGGAAATATCAGTTTCCTCTATTTGTTTCGAGTTGCGGAGTAAACGTCTTCGCAGACATGACAAGTTTCTAGATAATCAGTGGTGTACAGCACGCCCCACCGAGCTATAATTTCAGGTTTGTAGAGAAATAATTTCAAGTCTATACCTTCGGATAAAGAGTTGATGATTAGCAAGCATGTTTGCAGAGTCTTTTAGTTGGATTATTATTTTGATAATATACGAACTGTTTGGCTCTCTGGGCGTAAATGTACTGCATGATTTACAAGTGGTTTGCATGTGTGTAGGCTGTGCAATACGTTATTTTGACAGTTTACAATTAGCAAGTGCATCTGTAGAGCATTATACATTAGTTGTTTAGGAGTCGTTTGCAAGTCTGTATGCTGTGTGGCATGTCAGAGCGTGTGTTCTGTATCACTGTGATAAATATACTCCATCCCTAAATAAATTGTTCCAAAATAAACAAAATACACTCCTTCCTCTCTCCAGCAGCCCAGTGCAGGCTGAGTCCTTTTCTCACAAATCCCTAGGAAGAGGTGGCGGTTGAGTGACTTAGGTTCGTCCAAATGCCCTTTCTTGCCTGCCATTTTCTTAGATTAGTAGGGAGAGCCCAAGTGACCTTTCTTTACCACCAAA
This sequence comes from Schistocerca gregaria, assembly GCF_023897955.1. NCBI lineage: Eukaryota > Metazoa > Arthropoda > Insecta > Orthoptera > Acrididae > Schistocerca > Schistocerca gregaria. The sequence continues at coordinate 260,624,330 of NC_064921.1, forward strand.
ATTCAAACTTGGCACCAGTTCCTAGGAAGAGGTGGTGGTCGGATGACTTAGGTTAGTGGATGTAGCCCAAGTGAGGTATCGTCCTTCGATTTTCTTACCTTGGTAGGGGTAACTGTGGTTTGATGCATTATCCTGTTGCAATTTGAACTTCCAGTCATTTTTCTGTACGCGAGATTTCCACATTCCTTAACATCCCTACGTCCACTGTTTCAGATGTGATAGTGAAGTGGAAACGTGAAGGGACAGGTACAGCACAAAAGCGTACAGGCTGATCTCGTCTGTTGACTGACATAGACCGCCGACAGTTGAAGAGGGTTGTAATGTGTAACAGGCACACATCTATCCAGACCATCACACAGGAATTCCAAATTGCATCCGGATCCACTGCAAGTACTACGACAGTTGAGTGGGAGGTGAGAAAACTTGGATTTCATGGTCGAGCAGCTGCTCATTAGCCACACATCACGCCGGTAAATGACAAACGACGCCTCGCTTGGTGTAAGGAGCGTAAACATTGGACGATTGAACAGTTGAAAAACGTTGTGTGGAGTGACGAATCACGGTATACAATGTGGCGATCTGATCGCTGGGTGTGGGTATGACGAATGCCTGATGAACGTCATCTGCCAGCGTGTGTAGTGCCAACAGTAAAGTTCGAAAGCGGTGGTGTTATGGTGTGGTCGTGATTTGCATGGAGGGGGCTTGCACCCCTTGTTGTTTTGCGTAGCACTATCACAGCACAGGCCTACATTGATGTTTTAAGCACCTTCTCGCTTCCCACTGTTGAAGAGCTACTCGAGGGTGGCGATTGCATCTCTCAACACGATCGAGCACCTGTTCATAATGCGCGGCCTGTGGCGGAGTGGTTACACGACAATAACATCCCTGTAATGGACTGGCCTGCACAGAGTCCTGACCTGAATCGTATAGAACACCCTTGGCATGTTTAGGAACGCCGACTTCATGCCAGGTCTCTCCTCAGTGCAGCACTCAAGAAAGGGCTGCCATTCCCCAAGAAACTTTCCAGCACCTGATTTGAACGTATGCCTGAGAGAGTGGAAGGAGTCGTCAAGGCTAAGGGTGGGCCAGCACCATATTGAATTCCAACATTACCGATGGAGGGCGCCACGAACTTGTAAGTCATTTTCAGTCAGGTGTCTGGACACTTTTGATCAGATAGTGTATGTCTCAATGTTGAAGCAGGGTGTCCTATACGAGCCGCAATGTCGCGAAACGATAGACCCGTTCCCGCGGACCAAACATTCTGCCCTGTTCGTACGCACTAACATGCCAATATTCCACCCTGTGACATTGGTGAGGCTTGGTTACACGTTTCCACTACGCATGACGGGTCCGCACAGGCTGAGCGTTGGGTAACACTGACCTGTCCGGTCACGCAAAAGTGGTCACCGTTGGGTCTACGTGCACGCCATCTCTCTAACATTTGAATCACTTATTATGGTTCCACTACTCTGCACGTCTTCTTATCGTGGCTTGTTGCAGACCATTGCTTCTGAGAGTTTCGCTTTTCACAAACGGTAGTGTAACTCAGTGCTCTGATGTGCAAGGTGAGGTAGATCCAGACGGAATCTGCGAGTTTTGTTAACAACAGTTATCTGATACCCAGAGTGCTGACAGTGTGGTTTTTAGGAGACCTTGCACAGTTTTCTTGATACATGATTTGCTGGTCCACCTTTTTCGACCTCTGTGCACAACACACAACCAAGTAAATAAGAACGTGATCATAACATAGTTAATGCGGTTCACAGAGCGATGAAAAACAGAGCTACCTTATCTTAAAATAAATTACGTTTGAGATGGGAGAATCGTTCGAGAAGTGGAATGCAGAAGTCTATATTGCTGTCTGTGGATTCTAAAATCACGATGCAAGTTATCTGTTTGAATTTTGCAGGTATTTTCCCTCTCACTGACGGATTATTTGATACATGGGACAGTGTTGTACTCAGAGGACAGTGTATCTTGGAACACATGATAGTTTTTGGTTGGTAATTCAGTCTAGGGAGCGATCTTAGGATCACTTGAAGGAATGAGCCCTGGAGACCACCATAAGCTATTTCCAGCATTTTCTGCAGTTTTAATCGTTGTTCCCCCCCCCCCCCCCCCCCCCCATGAACCATGGACCTTGCCGTTGGTGGGGAGGCTTGCGTGCCTCAGCGATACAGATGGCCGTACCGTAGGTGCAATCACAACGGAGGGGTATCTGTTTAGAGGCCAGACAAACGTGTGGTTCCTGAAGAGGGGCAGCAGCCTTTTCAGTAGTTGCGGGGGCAACAGTCTGGATGATTGACTGATCTGGCCTTCCAACATTAACCAAAACGGCGTTACTGTGCTGGTACTGCGAACGGCTGAAAGCAAGGGGAAACTACAGCCGTAATTTTTCCCGAGGACATGCAGCTTTACAGTATGATTAAATGATGATGGCATCCTCTTGGGTAAAATATTCCGGAGGTAAAATAGTCCCCCATTCGGATCTCCGGGCGGGGACTACTCAGGAGGATGTCGTTATCACGAGAAAGAAAACTGGCGTTCTACGGATCGGAGCGTGGAATGTCAGATCCCTTAATCGGGCAGGTAGATTAGAAAATTTAAAAAGGGAAATGGATAGGTTAAAGTTAGATATAGTGGGAATTAGTGAAGTTCGGTGGCAGGAGGAACAAGACTTCTGGTCAGGTGATTACAGGGTTATAAACACAAAATCAAATAGGGGTAATGCAGGAGTAGGTTTAATAATGAATAGGAAAATAGGAATGCGGGTAAGCTACTACAAACAGCATAGTGAACGCATTATTGTGGCCAAGATAGTTACGAAGCCCACACCTACTACAGTAGTACAAGTTTATATGACAACTAGCTCTGCAGATGACGAAGAAATTGAAGAAATGTACGATGAAATAAAAGAAATTATGCAGATAGTGAAGGGAGACGAAAATTTAATAGTAATGGGTGACTGGAATTCGAGTGTAGGAAAACGGAGAGAAGGAAACATAGTAGGTGAATATGGATTGGGGCTAAGAAATGAAAGAGGAAGCCGCCTAGTAGAATTTTGTACAGAGCACAACTTAGTCATAGGTAACACTTGGTTTAAGAATCATGAAAGAAGGTTGTATACGTGGAAGAACCCTGGAGATACTAAAAGGTATCAGATAGATTATATAATGGTAAGACAGAGATTTAGGAACCAGGTTTTAAGTTGTAAGACATCTCGAGGGGCAGATGTGGACTCTGACCACAATCTATTGGTTATGACCTGTAGATTAAAACTGAAGAAACTGCAAAAATGTGGGAAATTAAGGAGATGGGACCTGGATAAACTGAAAGAACCAGAGGTTGTCCAGAGTCTAAGGGGAGCATAAGGGAACAATTGACAGGAATAGGGGAAAGAAATACAGTAGAAGAAGAATGGGTAGCTCTGAGGGATGAAGTAGTGAAGGCAGCAGAGGATAAAGTAGGTAAAAAGACGAGGGCTGCTAGAAATCCTTGGGTAACAGAAGAAATATTGAATTTAATTGATGAAAGGAGAAAATATAAAAATGCAGTAAATGAAGCAGGCAAAAAGGAATACAAACGTCTCAAAAATGAGATCGACAGGAAGTGCAAAATGGCTAAACAGGGATGGCTAGAGGACAAATGTAAGGATGTAGAAGCTTATCTCACTAGGGGTAAGATAGATACTGCATACAGGAAAATTAAAGAGACCTTTGGAGAGAAGAGAACCACGTGTATGAATATCAAGAGCTCAGATGGCAACCCAGTTCTAAGCAAAGAAGGGAAGGCAGAAAGGTGGAAGGAGTATATAGAAGGTTTATACAAGGGTGATGTACTTGAGGACAATATTATGGAAATGGAAGAGGATGTAGATGAAGACGAAATGGGTGATACGATACTGCGTGAAGAGTTTGACAGAGCACTGAAAGACTTGAGTCGAAACAAGGCCCCCGGAGTAGACAACATTCCATTAGAACTACTGACGGCCTTG